>NC_058084.1:119816299-121307933 GCF_014858855.1 Bufo gargarizans
TCTTCTACATTGGGCCTCTCTCCTAAATGACCCGCCGATACGGGTGCAGTCAGACAACGCCATGGCAGTGGCTTTTATCAACCATCAAGGAGGAACCCGCCGTCAGGCAGTGATGACGGAGTCAGCCAAGATCCTACGGTGGGCGGAGACCCATGTACTAACTCTTTCGGCGGTCTACATTCCGGGAGTGGAAAACTGAATGGCGGATTTCCTCAGTCGGACGACGGTGGAGTCGACTCTGCATCCGGAGGTGTTCGAAGCGATATGTCTCCGATGGGGCCGACCAGAGGTGGACCTGATGGCATCCAGACTCAACCACAAGCTTCCGGTCTTCTTTTCTCGAACAAGAGATCCCAGGGCATGCGCATTAAACACGCTAGTGACACCATGAAACGGGTTTTCCCTGGTGTATGTGTTTTCACCTCTCCCTCCCCGAATCTTATGCAAAATCAAGATGGAGGGCATACAAACGATCCTTATCGCTTTGGATTGGTCTCGTCACGCGTGGTACACAAACATTGTTTGTCTCCTAGGAGACACACCGTGGCTCCTTCGACTCAGACCAGATCTTCTCTCTCAGGGTCCTATCTTCCACCAGCTTTTAGTCACTACATTTGACGGCGTGGCTGTTGACAGGGTCATCCGCACCATGATTAAAGCCAGGAAACGGGTGTCGTCCAGGATTTATTACAGAACTTGGAAGTCCTTTTTGCGTTTCTGTGAAGAACGTAGCCTACCCCCGCTACGCTTCTCTCTTCCCGTTATTCTTTCATTTTTACAGCATCCTCTGACACTTCAGGCTCCGGTTAAGACCTTCCTGCAAGGGGTGGCCCATACCGTTCCTCCTTATCGTCCTCCCTTGCCTTCTTGGGACTTGAACCTGGTTCTGGGTTCTCTCCAATTTGCTCCATTTGAGCCTTTTAGACACATTTCCCCTCCGTATTCTCTTCTGGAAGGTAGCGTTCCTGGTCGCTATCGCGTCCATCAGGCGCGTTTCAGATTTGGCAGCGCTTTCCTGTAAGGAACCCTTCCTTATTCTGTACCAAGATAAGGCAGTACTCCGACCTATACCTTCTTTTCAGCCGAAGGTAGTTTCTGCCTTCCATGTCAATGAAGACATCGTTCTTCTGTCATTCTGCCCCTCTCCTTTGCATTCTAGACAGCGGGCTCTCCATCAACTGGACGTAGTTAGAGCTCTCAAGATTTACTTGTCTGTCTCGAGAACTTTCCGCCATCCGGACTCTCTTCATTATTCCGGAAGGTCCTTGCAAGGGTTTGGCGGCTTTCAAGGTGACGATTGCCAGGTGGATCCGGTTGGCAATTACAGAGGCATACCTCTCCCGGGGCAAGGCGTGTCTTGGGCTTGTTTCTATCAAGCTTCAGCGATATGGTCATCCTTGCACACATTAACCAAGTTTTATCAGGTGCATACTTTTGCATCGACAGATGCTGCACTGGGCCGCAAGTTGTTGTGTTGTGTTTTTTTTTTTTTTTTTTTTTTTTTTTTAAATCTAGCAGCGCAGTGTCAGCACTTCAAAGGATGGCTGGACTATACGATGGTGGATATGACTAGTCAGATCTTACAGCGAAAAATAGGGGGGAGAGACCTAATGTGGATATTGAAGGGAGCAGGGATACATAGTCTGGAGGGAAACTTTCCTTATATAGGGCTTATGAAAAAAGTGTGGGCCAAGGTGAAGCCGCTGAGGGGTCTTGGGTATTAGCAAATTATCCCCGTTATGGAACAACCCCCTTCTACCCGAATTTCTTTCTATGTCAGGAAAGCAGGGATGGAACAACAAAGGGATTTTTAGGATAGGGGATCAATTAGATAATGGAGGGGTTTCTCCTTCATGGATATACAGGAGAAATTCCAGATTCCTCGCACAAGTTTCTACCAATTTCTTCAATTACCCCATGCGTGTGACACTACGCTGAAAAAAGGCACTAGCATTATTAAATGGGATACGGCCCAAAATATTATGCTCACAAGGGGAGATGAGGTCTCATATCTGCGCTATACACATTGCTGATGTATACGTTTTTGGTTTCTTACCCGATCTCACGAATAAAGAGATGGGAGAGAGATTTGGGGGGGATAGCACAGGAAAAATAGAAAGATATTCTAGAGGCGGTTCCGCTGGTGTTATTGAGTGAACTCTTTATTATTCATAGTGTGTACAAAACGCCAATATTTTTACATCATATTAGGTCAGAACTGACGCGAGATGTCCAAGACGCTCACTGGCGCCAGCTGACTTGCTTCACATGCTGTGGCAGTGTCAGTCTGGACGGGTATTGGAAGGGTATACTGGAAATAATATATCGGGCATTCTCGGTGATAGTGGATAGAGATCTGTCTCTGAAGTTGGGACAGATGACTATAGAAAGGTCGCGTTGGGTCAGCTGTTGTACGTAGCCAGAAAATTGATGGCCCAGCATTGGATACAGTAGAATCCCCCGACACTGGAGGAATTCCGGATAAAAGTTCATAATATGTTGGTATGTGAAAAAGCTATAGTCCTTAAAAGAGGATGCCTACAAAAGTTTGATAAACTATGGAGTGATTGGTTGTCTCATAATCATATTAGGATCTAGAGGACGAAGTAGGAAGAGAGCCATTGCCGGAGTGAGTAAGGGGTTGGAAGGGGGGGGGGGGCAGGGTTAAGGGCAAGTGGGCTGGGAGGTTAGATTTAACTGCAAGTACAAATATTTTTGTATATATAAAATAACTGACAATACACAGCAGATTGTACCAAATAACTTTATTTGCGGTTATGATTCAGTATGCTTGTGTATTTGTAACACCAATCTTGTCAATAAAAAGATAAAAAGGACTTGATTAAAAAAAAAATATAATAATAATAATAAAAAAAAAGTTATCCCATGATTGATACAGTTTTAAGTCATTTACTGTAGCTTTTAGGGTGAGCCTACATGGTGGAACCTGCAAGTCATGGCATAAGGCCCCATGCACACGGCCGTTGTTCACAGCCGTGTGAGGGCCGTGGAACCGCGGCCTGGATCCCTCCTGAGAGCAGGAGCGCACGGCGTCACTGGTTGCTATGACTCCGTGCGCTCCCTGCTGCCGGCACAGTACAGTAATACACTGGTACGATCTATACCAGTGTATTACTGTACTGTGCCGGCAGCAGGGAGCGCACGGCGTCATAGCAACCAGTGATGCCGTGCGCTCCTGCTCTCAGGAGGGATCCAGGCCGCGGTTCCACGGCCCGCACACGGCTGTGAACAACGGCCGTGTGCATGGGGCCTAATCGTGATATTGTGCCACAATATCAAGGATTCTCTTTAAGAAAAAAGATGCATGAACTTGATTGTGAATGTTAAACGACTGAACCAATAACTGTGAACATCCATGTTGCAGTCATATTGAATCACTTGCGTTGTATGGCTCAGTGCATTCCCGTGGACATGGATGCCATCAGTTTACATTTGGTCCTTCACTGACATGCCCATATGAATGTCTGTGAGAATGCATAGTATGTGGGCAAAAACAGAACCGCGTTCAGTTGGGCACGGTATAAAAATGGGATCCAGGCCTATTCCTACAGCACATTGAAAATTGCATGCAACTGCTTTTCCAAAAATTGCACATTTTGTTACTTTAGCCATCTGTCAATGTCATATTGAGTCTGCTAAAATTTATTTTATATCTTCTATAGTTTTAGAAAAGATTTATGAGCTTCTGGGAATTTTGGGTGAAGTGCAACCTAGTGATATGCTGAACAATTCTGAGAAACTCTTTCGAGCCTATCTGGGAGAATTAAAAGGACAGGTACTGGACTAGTAAAACATTTGGTAACTCTAGAATTGGTTCACTTTTTAAGAATACATATTTAAATGGGTTCTCTGCCCTTTTCTTAATGATGATCTTTACTTTGAATAGGTTATTAGCATCTGATCAGCCGTGGTCTGACACCCAGGACCTCCGTCGATCAGCTGTTTGAGAAGGCAGCGGTTCTTGCAGTAGCTCCACGGCCTTATTGCCGCTTTCCTTAGGCCATGGAGGTCACAACTATATGCCCCATTCACCCCTGCTGATCGGATGCAAATGACCTATCCAAAGGATAGTAATAAAAAGATATAGAACCCCTTTACAGGTTATGTGGACCTTTTGTAGTAGTCCTATCAGTAATTGACAGCCTTCCCTCTATGACTGTGTATACATAGATATCTGTCTATCACTGATAGGACCGCCTCCTTAACGTCAAAGACCAGAAGGAGCAGGAATGTAAATGTATAAAATACAAGTTTTACTGAATAAAAGCAAAAAAATAAACACTCGCGCTGCCGTCTGGATACAATGGAGTGGAGGTGAGCCCACACAAATGAACTGTGTGTGCGCCCCGTCGCTGCAGGGTTCTACTATGGGGTTAATTGCCCAAAAAAAAACACAGAATAGGAGAAGACCTAATGTTAAAAAGCACAGAGGGAGAACCTGCGCTGACTAGATTCCTACCTATAAGGATACTGATAATGTCATATTAGATGTAGCATGTCATCACATTTAGTTACTGATGGCTGTTCTGGTAACTCTATTTTCGTGGGTTCTTATTGCACTTATTAAATAAATTCACTTATTCTATCAAGAGTACATGCAGCAATTGTAACCAGTGAATAATATTGGTGCGGTCTGTTGTGGGAGTGCTAGACACTTACTGTTATGTGCCCAGCTCGGTCCGTTTCTGAAAGTCCGCTGTTGGTGATAATCCTGTTGCTTTATCTGTCTGGTCCTGTCTTCAGCTTGCCTTGTATTGCGTGCGCAGCTCCGGCCGGTAGCTTGTGCGCGCACAGAGCAGCCGTGTTAGGTTCCTAATAAGTGAATTTATTTAATAAGTGCCATAAGAACCAACGAAAATAAAGTTACCAGAACAGCCATCAGTAACTAAATGTGATGACATGCTACATCTAATATGACATTATCAGTATCCTTATAGGTAGGAATTTAGTCAGCGTGAAGTTTTACTGAATCTTTTCTCACAAAACTATACATCAATCTGCTCCGCTCCTCCTGCTCTATAACATGCTGCCTGCAGCTCAGACACCATATTCAATGTGACAGGTTCCCTTTTAATTCATAGGCTTGAAAACTAGTTGTCCACTTGCAGAATTAGGGCTCTTTCACACTTGTGTTCTTTTCTTCCGGCATAGAGTTCCGTCGTCGGGGCTCTATGCCGGAAGAATCCTGATCAGTTTTATCCTAATGCATTCTGAATGGAGTGAAATCCGTTCAGGATGTCTTCAGTTCCGGAACGGAACGTTTTTTGGCCGGAGAAAATACAGCAGCATGCTGCGCTTTTTGCTCCGGCCAAAAATCCTGAAGACTTGCCGCAAGGCTGCATCCAGAATTAATGCCCATTGAAAGGCATTGATCCGGATCTGGCCTTAAGCTAAACGTAGTTTCGGCGCATTACCGGATCCGACGTTTAGCTTTTTTTGAATGGTTACCATGGCTGCCGGGACGCTAAAGTCCTGGCAGCCATGGTAAAGTGTAGTCGGGAATGGGGGAGCAGCATACTTACCGTCCGTGCGGCTCCCGGGGCGCTCCAGAGTGAAGTCAGGGCGCCCCAAGCGCATGGATTACGTGATCCAATGGCACGTCATCCATGCGCATGGGGCGCTCTGACGTCATTCTCGAGCGCCCCGGGAGCCGCACGGACTGTAAGTATACCGCTCCCCGCTCCTACTATGGCAACCAGGACTTTAATAGTGTCCAGGCTGCCATAGTAACACTGAACGCATTTTGAAGACTGATCCGTCTTCAAATGCTTTCAGTACACTTGCGTTTTTCTGGATCCGGAGTGTAATTCCGGCAAGTGGAGTACACGCCGGATCCGGACAACGCAAGTGTGAAAGAGGCCTTACACTGTATGACTGACTTCTACAAAGCTCTGTATTTGTACTCCTTCAAATATTTACAGTTTGATCTTGTTCTCAAATGACTTTCATCTTGTATATCTTCTGTAATATATGAAGTATTTTATTTTCCAATTTTTACTGCATCCTTTTAGATGACTTCATCCACAAGGCAGCCTAAGTTTGCCGTGGTAGCTGGATGTTTGAGAGGATTATCAGCACTCTTGATTAACTTTACAAAATCTGTGGAAGAAGGTAGAGTTACTATTTTATGAGTGTAATGTGTGTATTATTAAAGGGAACCTGTCACCGGGATTTTGTATATAGAGCTGGGGACATGGGTTGCTAGATGGCCGCTAGCACATCCGCAATACCCAGTCCCCATAGCTTTGTGTGCTTTTATTGTGTAAAAAAAACTAAACGCAAATTAACCTGATGTGAGTCATATGCAAATTAACCTGAGTCCTGTATGTGAGATGAGTCAGGGACAGGACTCATCTCAGGTTAATTTGCATATGTATCAAATCGTTTTTTACACAATAAAAGCACACGGAGCTATAGGGACTGGGTATTGCGGATGTGCTAGCAGTCATCTAGCAACCCATGTCTGCTCTATACACAAAATCCCGGTGACAGGTTCCCTTTAAAGGGGTTATCCCATCTTAGACAATGGGGGCATATCGCTAGGACATGCCCCCATTGTCTGATAGGTGCGGGTCTGGGACCCACACCTACAAGGAGAACTGAGCCGGGGAGAGTTGAGCTGGAGGACCCCGGGTTTCCCGTGGTCTGTCCACCGCCAGGCGTAGCTCCCCGCCAGCGCTTGGCTATTTTCGGCGGCTCCATAAAAAAAAAAGGAGGGCGGTTGCGCATGCGCAGTGCACCCTCCTCCACTTTCTCCGCTCCGTTCTCCTTGTAGGTGCGTTTCCCAGAGGTGGGACCCACACCTATCAGACAATAGGGGCATATCCTAGCGATATGCCACCATTGTCTAAGATGAGATAACCCATTTAAGCAGTGTAGAGTATCACCATGATATTATGGTGATGGCCAAGTCATCTCATTACAGTGAGATGATGACCGGAAGCTTTTGCTCTTTAATTAGAATTAAATAAGTATATGCACTACCAAATCACTGTGTTTTAAGATTACTAGATGATTGCATTTCATGTCAGTTATATATATTTACATTGTAGAGAAACTATGGTAGCAGGCACTCTCTTAATTTAGAGTCACATATTAATAGTAACAATGAAAACAGATATATCTTGGGTTTATCAAAAGTTAGATGTATTTCAATAAATTCAGGGCTCCAGATGGCGACCAAAATGGTCGCCAATGCGACTTAGAATTTACAAATGGCGACAAGACTTTGTGTCGTTACCGCTGTACTGTTGTGGCTGGGCAAGTTATTTAGTGTCCGTCAAAGCACATTTTTTGTTCTGGGTTGAAATACAATTCCCAATTTAGCAATTTCATAATTTAGTGGTTTCTGCTGTATCAGAGCTATTTGAAATCTATCCCTAAAAGGGTATATAATATTCAAGGTGCACATAGGGTCATTCAGAATAACTTCACACACACGCTACTGTGCATTTCCAAGTCTATTTCTGTCAGTAAATCTATACCGGTCACCCAGCGCCTAAATACTAGGCCTCAAATTTATATTCAGCTGAATTTGAATACAATACATTGGGCCAAATAATATTTTTGTTGTTTGGTGAACGATAACAATGAGGAAAACATTAAGGGACGCGGACGTGGACATGGTCGTGGTGGTGTTAGTGGACCCTCTGGTGCTGGGAGAGGACGTGGCCGTTCTGCCACATCCACACGTCCTAGTGTACCAACTACCTCAGGTCCCAGTAGCCGCCAGAATTTACAGCGATATATGGTGGGGCCCAATGGCGTTCTAAGGATGGTAAGGCCTGAGCAGGTACAGGCATTAGTCAATTGGGTGGCCGACAGTGGATCCAACACGTTCACATTATCTCCCACCCAGTCTTCTGCAGAAAGCGCACAGATGGCGCCTGAAAACCAACCCCATCAGTCTGTCACATCACCCCCATGCATATCAGGGAAACTGTCTGAGCCTCAAGTTATGCAGCAGTCTCTTATGCTGTTTGAAGACTCTGCTGGCAGAGTTTCCCAAGGGCATCCACCTAGCCCTTCCCCAGCGGTGGAAGACATAGACTGCACTGACGCACAACCACTTATGTTTCCTGATGATGAGGACATGGGAATACCACCTCAGCATGTCTCTGATGATGACGAAACACAGGTGCCAACTGCTGCGTCTTTCTGCAGTGTGCAGACTGAACAGGAGGTCAGGGATCAAGACTGGGTGGAAGACGATGCAGGGGACGATGAGGTCCTAGACCCCACATGGAATGAAGGTCGTGCCATTGACTTTCACAGTTCGGAGGAAGAGGCAGTGGTGCGACCGAGCCAACAGCGTAGCAAAAGAGGGAGCAGTGGGCAAAAGCAGAACACCCGCCGCCAAGAGACTCCGCCTGCTACTGACCGCCGCCATCTGGGACCGAGCACCCCAAAGGCAGCTTCAAGGAGTTCCCTGGCATGGCACTTCTTCAAACAATGTGCTGACGACAAGACCCGAGTGGTTTGCACGCTGTGCCATCAGAGCCTGAAGCGAGGCATTAACGTTCTGAACCTGAGCACAACCTGCATGACCAGGCACCTGCATGCAAAGCATGAACTGCAGTGGAGTAAACACCTTAAAACCAAGGAAGTCACTCAGGCTCCCCCTGCTACCTCTTCTGCTGCTGCCGCCTCGGCCTCTTCTGCTGCTGCCGCCTCGGCCTTTTCCTCCGCCTCTGGAGGAACGTTGGCACCTGCCGCCCAGCAAACAGGGGATGTACCACCAACACCACCTCCGTCACCAAGCGTCTCAACCATGTCACACGGCAGCGTTCAGCTCTCCATCTCACAAACATTTGAGAGAAAGCGTAAATTCCCACCTAGCCACCCTCGATCCCTGGCCCTGAATGCCAGCATTTCTAAACTACTGGCCTATGAAATGCTGTCATTTAGGCTGGTGGACACAGATAGCTTCAAACAGCTCATGTCGCTTGCTGTCCCACAGTATGTTGTTCCCAGCCGCTACTACTTCTCCAAGAGAGCCGTGCCTTCCCTGCACAACCAAGTATCCAATAAAATCAAGTGTGCACTGCGCAACGCCATCTGTAGCAAGGTCCACCTAACCACAGATACGTGGACCAGTAAGCACGGCCAGGGACGCTATATCTCCCTAACTGCACACTGGTTAAATGTAGTGGCAGCTGGGCCCCAGGCGGAGAGCTGTTTGGCGCACGTCCTTCCGCCGCCAAGGATCGCAGGGCAACATTCTTTGCCTCCTGTTGCCACCTCGTCCTTCTCGGCTTCCTCCTCCTCTTCTTCCACCTGCTCATCCAGTCAGCCACACACCTTCACCACCAACTTCAGCACAGCCCGGGGTAAACGTCAGCAGGCCATTCTGAAACTCATATGTTTGGGGGACAGGCCCCACACCGCACAGGAGTTGTGGCGGGGTATAGAACAACAGACCGACGAGTGGTTGCTGCCGGTGAGCCTCAAGCCCGGCCTGGTGGTGTGCGATAATGGGCGAAATCTCGTTGCAGCTCTGGGACTAGCCAGTTTGACGCACATCCCTTGCCTGGCGCATGTGCTGAATTTGGTGGTGCAGAAGTTCATTCACAACTACCCCGACATGTCAGAGCTGCTGCATAAAGTGCGGGCCGTCTGTTCGCGCTTCCGGCGTTCACATCCTGCCGCTGCTCGCCTGTCAGCCTTACAGCATAACTTCGGCCTTCCCGCTCACCGCCTCATATGCGACGTGCCCACCAGGCGGAACTCCACCTTGCACATGCTGGACAGACTGTGCGAGCAGCAGCAGGCCATAGTGGAGTTTCAGCTGCAGCACGCACGGGTCAGTCGCACTGCGGAACAGCACCACTTCACCACCAATGACTGGGCCTCCATGCAAGACCTGTGTGCCCTGTTGCGCTGTTTCGAGTACTCCACCAACATGGCCAGTGGCGATGACGCCGTTATCAGCATTACAATACCACTTCTATGTCTCCTTGAGAAAACACTTAGGGCGATGATGGAAGAGGAGGTGGCCCAGGAGGAGGAGGAAGAGGGGTCATTTTTAGCACTTTCAGGCCAGTCTCTTCAAAGTGACTCAGAGGGAGGTTTTTTGCAACAGCAGAGGCCAGGTACAAATGTGGCCAGCCAGGGCCCACTACTGGAGGACGAGGATGAGGAGGAGGTGGAGGAGGATGAGGATGAAGCATGGTCACAGCGGGGTGGCACCCAACGCTGCTCGGGCCCATCACTGGTGCGTGGCTGGGGGGAAAGGCAGGACGATGACTATACGCCTCCCACAGAGGACAGCTTGTCCTTACCCCTGGGCAGCCTGGCACACATGAGCGACTACATGCTGCAGTGCCTGCGCAACGACAGCAGAGTTGCCCACATTTTAACCTGTGCGGACTACTGGGTTGCCACCCTGCTGGATCCACGCTACAAAGACAATGTGCCCACCTTACTTCCTGCACTGGAGCGTAATAGGAAGATGCGCGAGTACAAGCGCACGTTGGTAGACGCGCTACTGAGAGCATTCCCAAATGTCACAGGGGAACAAGTGGAAGCCCAAGGCCAAGGCAGAGGAGGAGCAAGAGGTCGCCAAGGCAGCTGTGTCACGGCCAGCTCCTCTGAGGGCAGGGTTAGCATGGCAGAGATGTGGAAAACTTTTATCAACACGCCACAGCTAACTGCACCACCACCTGATACGCAATGTGTTAGCAGGAGGCAACATTTCACTAACATGGTGGAACAGTACGTGTGCACACCCCTCCACGTACTGACTGATGGTTCGGCCCCATTCAACTTCTGGGTCTCTAAATTGTCCACGTGGCCAGAGCTAGCCTTTTATGCCTTGGAGGTACCACTGAGGAAGGGGTCACTCAAAGAACCCCGAAACGCGTATGGTTTAATACCCTGTATCGGCATGCTGGAAAAATAGCTCCCCTGGACTTCCAAGAATTCATCAGCTGTGACTAAGTGCGACGAACACCGGAGGAATCCTAATAAAGCCACAGACATTGCTTCGGTGAGTAGGATATCCAGGTGACACCGCGCTCACAGCAAACTTCCACAGATCCGGACGTAGGAGAAAGACATACTGGCCAGGTAAAACTAAGCAACAGAGTTGCTCAAATCGGTGGGACGCCACCGCTGTGCAAATTCAGCATTACCGAAACCAAAAAAGACTTTGCTACCAATTACGGTTTTTCTGCGTTTTCCTTGTCTTCTGAACCCAATGACTTCAGTATCTACAAGCCACATATGTCCATTGCATATGTCTATTGCTGCTGCGTATTAATATAAATGCCGCTGCTATTCAACTAACACATTGACTTTTAGTGCACATGCCTTATATTGCTGCTATTACGGTTTAAAGTGTTTTATAATATTTTATTGGTGAATTTTATTGTTATATTTTATTGTTATATTCTATTGTCATTGTGGGAATAAATATCCTCATCAATTTACTCCATACTTGAGTGCCTGGTTTATCCTATATCATTTTGTATTCCTTTCTGTGACTGGGTGGGTCACATAAACCAAGAGCACCTTAAATCCATTACTCAGCTGCAGTGATCCACAGATACCGCACTTTGATTTTGTCTGAACGTGTATTCAGCACGGCAGGGGGCGTCATTACAGACAAACGCAGCCGCCTGTCTACAGCCAATGTGGACAAGCTGACGTTCATAAAAATGAACCAGGCATGGATCCCACAGGACCTGTCCGTCCCTTGTCCAGATTAGACATTAACTACCTCCCCTTAACCATATATTATTGTACTCCAGGGCACTTCCTCATTCAATCCTATTTTTATTTTCATTTTACCATTATATTGCGAGGCTACCCAAAGTTGAATGAACCTCTCCTCTGTCTGGGTGCCGGGGCCTAAATATATGCTAATGGACTGTTCCAATGTTGGGTGACGTGAAGCCTGATTCTCTGCTATGATATGAAGACTGATTCTCTGCTGACATGAAGCCAGATTCTCTGTTACGGGACCTCTCTCCTCTGCCTGGGTGCTGGGCCTAAATATCTGACAATGGACTGTTGCATTGGTTGCTGACGTGAAGCCTGATTCTCTGCTATGACATGAAGACTCTCTGCTGACATGAAGCCAGATTCTCTGTTACGGGACCTCTCTCCTCTGCCTGGGTGCTGGGCCTAAATATCTGACAATGGACTGTTGCATTGGTTGCTGACGTGAAGCCTGATTCTCTGCTATGACATGAAGACTGATTCTCTGCTGACATGAAGCCAGATTGTCTGTTACGGGACCTCTCTCCTCTGCCTGGGTGCCGGGGCCTAAATATCTGAGAATGGACTTTTCCAGTGGTGGGTGACGTGAAGCCAGATTCTCTGCTATGGACCTCTCTCCAATTGATTTTGGTTAATTTTTATTTATTTAATTTTTATTTTAATTCATTTTCCTATCCACATTTGTTTGCAGGGGATTTACCTACATGTTGCTGCCTTTTGCAGCCCTCTAGCCCTTTCCTGGGCTGTTTTACAGCCTTTTTAGTGCTGAAAAGTTCGGGTCCCCATTGACTTCAATGGGGTTCGGGTTCGGATCCCGAACCCGAACATTTTCGGGAAGTTCGGCCGAACTTCTCGAACCCGAACATCTAGGTGTCCGCTCAACTCTACACTCAAGCGTTTAGCCTCCAGTGCTTCTTTGTTTCCTCTCTACCCTGGCCCTTACATGTGTTTGGCCACGGACAGGCCGTGTTTTGGTCTGAGACAACTTAAAGTTTTAGTCTTTGGTTGAGGACTGCTTCCGTCTTTTTTTCCAGGCAGGCACCCTCGTAGTCTATTTTGTCTTGTTGGGTCTGTCCTCTTAGGGCTTCTCCTCCTGGAGACCCCTTATATATGCAGAGCGTATGGTAACTCAAACCCACCCCCTCTCCCTCCCCAGCAATGCGCCGCACAGACAGATGAAGGAGCGCCCGGCAGCCACGGCGTCCTGGCTGCCATGGTAACCGATCGGAGCCCCAGCATTACACTGCTGGGACTCCGATCGGAACTGCGGCTCCGTGGTCATATCGCAGTCCGGCGATATAGGCGATATGCACAAAATCCATATCGTGGCACAAATTTATATCACATATCGCCTATACCGCTCACCCCTAGTTACCAACAGACGTTGCTATGCTACTCTCCTGTTTCCTCAGGGAACCCTTGTCAACCTCTCGCGCGGGACATCTGGCCCTGTCCTTTATCCTCTAGCGCTTTATTTTTTTTCCCCACCTTTGGTGGAGCTGGGTGTTCCTTTGTTCCTTCTTGCATGCCTCGTTTCCCAGGCACCTGCCCTTGGGATCTTCACGGTCTTACTTTTTATTTGGAACCATTTCATGCTAGGGTCGCTCCTGGTCCTGTAGGGTCACATGGTTCTTCTGCATCCTTCTTTTTGCATGAGGTTTCAATCCCACCCTCGAGGACTGCTTTAGGACGTCCCATGATGCTGTGTCCCCCAATGCCATTAACGAGAAATTTGGATTTTTGTACTTACTGTAAAATCTGTTTCTCGTTCAATGCATTGGGGGACACAGATCCCACCCTCTGTTATTACTTACTCTTCCTTTCACCGGGCTGCTGTTTCCCGGTCCAGGATATATTGGTTCTTTCTTTCGCTTTTGTTTCTCTCTTCTACTGCTTTTGGTACAAACTGACTAGCCTAGTGCCGTGGAGAGGGTACAGCCCACCTGGGCGAGCCAACCTTCTTTTTTTTTTTTTTTTTTTTTTTTTTATATATATCTAGTGCCTCCTAGTGGTAGCTGGGCATATACCTATGGTGCTGTGTACCCCAATGCATTGAACGAGAAACAGATTTTACGGTAAGTACAAAAATCAAATTTTCTCGCTTAGTTTATTGGGGGACACAGGACCGTGGGTATAGCTGCTTGCTGCCGCTAGGAGGCGACACTAGGCTGAAAAGTGATGACTCCTCCCTTGCCGGTTATACCCCCTCCAGCCTGGAGAGAGCATATCAGTTTGTGCCCAAGCAATAGGATTAGGAGAAAACCCATGCGGTAAACAACCAATAACTGACCAATGCCAGTTGGACCTAACCAGAATGGAGGACCATACTGGCCCACCAACCGCCATCATTTGTGGCAAACAGAAATCACTGGGTGGGAGCTGTGTCCCCCAATGAACTAAGCGAGAAAGAGATTTTGCAGGTGAGTTCACAAAAATCTCGTTTTCTCGCACGTATCATTGGAGGACACTGGACCGTGGGACGTCCTAATGCAGTACACAGGGAGGGAAAAACAAATCGCACTCCCATGGAGAAAACGCACTCGAGGATGCATAATCCACAGCTGCCTGCAAGACCTGCTGCCCGGATCAGCATCCTCCGATGTCTATGAAGGTACCTGGTAAAACTTGGTGAACGTGTGCCCAGAAGACCAAGGCACTGCCTTCTACAACTGGAAAGCTTATGCATGGAGGTCATGAACCTGAAAAGCGCCGACCACTGGTCGGGTGGGCCATAACACTGCTGGGTGGTGCCTCACCCCGGGAGTGGAATGCCCGAGCATCTCTCGAACAGATATACCTGGAAAACATCCCTTTGGAGGCAGTCAAGCTTTGACAAGGACCTCCAGGAAAGACCAGGTAAAAGTCCGTACGGCGGTAGGCGCTATTCATGGACAAGCCAACCTCAGAGGCCAAATCACATGGCTGATGGAGAGCTCACTCTCTATAAGAGAAAACTCATGTCTCTGATGACGTGGATGGGCGACTACCTTCTGCAAAGAAGAAGATACTGGGCGAAGCACTGCCTTATGTTCATGATAAAAGAAAAATGCCCATACAAGAAGGCGCTATTAACTCAGAAAAATGCCGGGTGGCTGATCTCGCCACCCGGAATGCCGCCTTCTCAGAAATAAAAAAGAAGACGACATCCCAGAGGGAGGACCTGTTCCTACAGGTCGTTTGGACGAAGCCAGCTCCTGGCCGCAACTGGAAGAACCAAAAATCCAGGTCTGCAGGCTCCTCCTCTGGTCAAAAGAACGCCCCCTAGGAAGCGGTAAATTGGTAGACCAATGCCCCTAGAGCTGGAGAGGCTTGTGGAGAGGCTTCTAGCCAGAGAAGCTGCTTGAGAAACCACCGAGAAAAAAACGCCTGAGCCAGGCTTGCCCAGCTGCAGGCCAAAGAACCAATACCTCGGAGAAGGGTAGCAGTCAAGCCGATGTGAGCATCACCGGTGATGGGAAGCCCTGTCAGTGACCATATATTGACAATGTGGGTAGAACCAAGATGAGATAAATACTGAAAGGCATGATGAAGCGCTCTTAGCGTGAAACAGCTGTAGCCGTACCTCCATTTGACTTATGTGCACAGACCTGCCTGTACCCTATTTTATAGAAGCCTAATAAACTGGACGTTTTATCTTGGAATTGGTGAGTGCCGCTGTCTCCTTCTCCTCTCTCTCCTGAATACACCATTGTGTCTATCTCAGCAGAGCACCACCGCATCAATTTGCTGAATCGCATTATTTGTGTCCTCCTTGCAACCCTGCATACTGGTCAGGTGTAGCAGTGCCGGCAGCGCTTTCTCCTCTTGATTGTTTTGAGATAAATACTCTTGCCGGGTGGAGTGCGATTACGACGTCCACCGCCCCCACCGTACCCGAGGAACCCTGGTCACGTGGACAAAATAGAGATGGGATTCCAGAGTCGTACAACCCGTGGCTACCGGTCAGCTAGACAGAAGAAGAAGGTGGTCAGCCATCCAGCTTGAGGAGAACAGGAAAAGAAAAGGGTGTTCCGTTCCAGGAACGAAACCCCTACCATCGGTGGCAAGGTGTGACAGACGCCCGCTCTGCCCGGCGTGGGGAAAGTCATAGTCCACCCCCGGAATGAAAGTGAAAGGAATGACCACCATCGGCTTGAGGTGACGTAGACATTACTCATGTCTAAAGAGAGCTAGCACCGATGGTGTCACGGCATCAACTATTAGCACCCAAGTCCCGCTTCCAACGGCAATCTAGTGGTAGTCGAGTGCCGCAGGGACTAAGCTACCCAGTAGAGCGCACCCGAAGGCAGGTGCGGATCAAAGCCGGAGATGACGACAGGACAACAGTTGTCAGAGCAACGGTCAATTAACGGTAGTGTAAACCAGTAAGAGGCCAGGACTAAAGCCCATTCCCATCTGAGACTGGTGCTCTATGCAATACTCAGCATGTGGAGGAGGCCATACAATGGAAACCCCAAGAGTAATGCTAAAGCCATTCTCCGGCTGAGGAGGAGGCCACACCGTAGAGGCCACCGATTCCAGTGTTAGAAGAATCAGTCACCTGTCGAAGGGGCTGTGTAGTAGGTGACACGAATACCCCTTGTACAGTAGGAGCTACAGCATACTCCGCCAGCGTAAAACTGATAGGGAGGCCTGAGGACATCTAGTAGAAGCCGTGGTACCATGCTGTCCCACTTAAGTAGAGCTAACCTTAAACAATCCACCTGAAAAGGGCGCTGAACAGGAGCAACTGCCAAAGCAGTGCCAGGGTAGAACCCCCACCTAAGGGGGGCTGCCCCACTGCAGCAACTACAATCTTTAACCCTAGCGTGAAAACTTCCCCTGTGGAGGAGAACACGCTGTAGTAGCCACTGCAGAGTGCCAGCATAACACCCTCACCTAGAAGAGTGGTGGACAAAGAATACAGTGTCAGTGCAACATTCTGCTCGCTGGTCGTAAGCACAATATTCTTTGCAATGGCGTGCGCAATTCACATTGTCGAGGAACAGTGACGCAGGTCGGGTCTACGTGACCCTTTGGCTGGCGGGAAGCATGGGAGCTGGGCTGCCGTGGTCCACTTTTGCTTCTTGGGGAGGTCGAGCGGTGAGGGATTACGACACAGGTCTAGCTCCCAGGGTAGACGGAGGGGAATGCACCCCTGTTTCCCCTGCCTAAAAGGGAAGAAGATGAAACAAGAAAGACAAAATAAGAAAGGAAGGTCTGCCTCCTACGACACTAAGCTAAAAACAGATAACTCCTCCCCTGCCAGCTATACCCCCTCCAGCCTGGAGAGAGCTTATCACTTTTCAGCCGTGTGTCGCCTCCTAGTGGCAGCAAGTGGCTATACCCACGGTCCTGTGTCCCCCAATTATACGAGCGAGAAATTTGAAATAAAATTAGTCATAATGTAGGTAAAATTAGACAACACATTTTTAATAACATTTTTTAGTAACCAAATAATCCAACAAATAATAAATCATATATTTTGTATCCCTGTAATTTTTTTTTTTTTAAATCGGATAATGTTTGTTGAAAAATTTTCAATTTTAGTCACATACAAAACATTAATCCCCCTATTCCCCCTCCCCCCAACATATCCCCTTGAGACAAGAGTAGTTAAATACAGATAAATGATATTGCATCCTATGGTCTGACATATCAGTACATTGAGTTCACATATTGTAGTGCATCAATATTCGTACAGCACAATTTGAGCAGTATAGTACATTTTGTAAAGGTGACTATTCAGGTACACATGATATGTAACACTTTTATCCCCTAACTGGTTGAGGACTACCTTTTTAACCACTTCAGCCCCGCTAGGTGAAACCCCCTTCATGACCAGAGCACTTTTTACACTTCGGCACTACACTACTTTCACCGTTTATCGCTCGGTCATGCAACTTACCATACAAATGAATTTTACCTCCTTTTCTTCTCACTTAATAGAGCTTTCATTTGGTGGTATTTCATTGCTGCTGGCATTTTTACTTTTTTTGTTATTAATCAAAATGTAACGATTTTTTTTGCAAAAAAATGACATTTTTCACTTTCAGCTGTAAAATTGTGCAAAAAAAAACGACATCCATATATAAATTTTTCGCCAAATTTATTGTTCTACATGTCTTTGATAAAAAAAAAATGTTTGGGCAAAAAAAAATGGTTTGGGTAAAAGTTATAGCATTTACAAACTATGGTACAAAAATGTGAATTTCCGCTTTTTGAAACAGCTCTGACTTTCTGAGCACCTGTCATGATTCCTGAAGTTCTACAATGCCCAAACAGTAGAAAACCCCCACAAATGACCCCATTTCGGAAAGTAGACACCCTAAGGTATTCGCTGATGGGCATAGTGAGTTCATAGAACTTTTTATTTTTTGTCACAAGTTAGCGGAAAATGATGATGATTTTATTTTTTTTATTTTTTCTTACAAAGTCTCATATTCCACTAACTTGCGACAAAAAATAAAAAATTCTAGGAACTCGCCATGCCCCTCACGGAATACCTTGGGGTGTCTTCTTTCCAAAATGGGGTCACTTGTGGGGTAGTTATACTGCCCTGGCAATTTAGGGGCCCAAATGTGTGAGAAGAACTTTGCAATCAAAATGTGTAAAAAATGACCGGTGAAATCCAAAAGGTGCACTTTGGAATATGTGCCCCTTTGCCCACCTTGGCAGCAAAAAAGTGTGACACATCTGGTATCGCCGTACTCAGGAGAAGTTGGGGAATGTGTTTTGGGGTGTCATTTTACATATACCCATGCTGGATGAGAGAAATATCTTGGCAAAAGACAACTTTTCCCATTTTTTTATACAAAGTTGGCATTTGACCAAGATATTTTTCTCGCCCAGCATGGGTATATGTAAAATGACACCCCAAATCACATTCCCCAACTTCTCCTGAGTACGGCGATACCAGATGTGTCACACTTTTTTGCTGCCAAGGTGGGCAAAGGGGCACATATTCCAAAGTGCACCTTTCAGATTTTGCAGGCCATTTTTTACACATTTTGATTGCAAGGTACTTCTCACACATTTGGGCCCCTAAATTGCCAGGGCAGTATAACTACGCCACAAGTGACCCCATTTTGGAAAGAAGACACCCCAAGGTATTCCATGAGGGGCACTGCGAGTTCCTAGAATTTTTTATTTTTTGTCACAAGTTAGCGGAAAATGATGATTTTTTTTTCTTCTCTTTTTTCCTTACAAAGTCTCATATTCCACTAACTTGCGACAAAAAATAAAAAATTCTAGGAACTCGCCATGCCCCTCACGAAATACCTTGGGGTGTCTTCTTTCCAAAATGGGGTCACTTGTGGCGTAGTTATACTGCCCTGGCAATTTAGGGGCCCATATGTGTGAGAAGTACTTTGCAATCAAAATCTGTAGAAAATGACCGGTGAAATCCGAAAGGTGCACTTTGGAATATGTGCCCCTTTGCCCACCTTGGCATCAAAAAAGTGTCACACATCTGGTATCGCCGTACTCAGGAGAAGTTGGGGAATGTGTTTTGGGGTGTCATTTTACATATACCCATGCTGGGTGAGAGAAATATCTTGGCAAAAGACAACTTTTCCCATTTTTTTATACAAAGTTGGCATTTGACCAAGATATTTTTCTCACCCAGCATGGGTATATGTAAAATGACACCCCGAAACACATTCCCCAACTTCTCCTGAGTACGGCGATACCAGATGTGTGACACTTTTTTGCAGCCTAGATGCGCAAAGGGGCCCAAATTCCTTTTAGGAGGGCATTTTTAGACATTTGGATCCCAGACTTCTTCTCACGCTTTAGGGCCCCTAAAAAGCCAGGGCAGTATAAATACCCCACATGTGACCCCACTTTGGAAAGAAGACACCCCAAGGTATCCAATGAGGGGCCTGGCAAGTTCATAGAATTTTTTTTTTTTTTGCATAAGTTAGCGGAAATTGATTTTTTTTTTTCTCACAAAGTCTCCCTTTCCGCTAACTTAGGACAAAAATTTTAATCTTTCATGGACTCAATATGCCCCTCAGCAAATACCTTGGGGTGTCTTCTTTCCAAAATGTGGTCAGTTGTGGGGTGTTTGTACTGCCCTGGCATTTGAGGGTCTCCGCAATCATTACATGTATGGCCAGCATTAGGAGTTTCTGCTATTCTCCTTATATTGAGCATACAGGTAAAGAGATTTTTTTTTCCGTTCAGCCTCTGGGCTGAAAGAAAAAAATGAACGGCACAGATTTCTTCATTCGCATCGATCAATGTGGATGAAAAAATCTCTGCCAAAAAAAAAAAATGGAGGGGAAAGGCGTCTGCCAGGACATAGGAGCTCCGCCCTACATCCATACCCACTTAGCTCGTATGCCCTGGCAAACCAGATTTCTCCATTCACATCAATCGATGTGGATGAATAAATCATTGCCGGGATTTTATTTTTTTTTATATATATATACAAAGTGCTTGCCAAAGCATAGGAACGCCGCCTCCTCCTCAGCTCGTATGCCTTGGCAAACGTATCTGTCACTGCAGAGGAGAAAATCCCGTCTTGCAGCGCCGCATACACCGACTTGCGTGTAATCTGACAGCAGCGCAATGCTTCTGTCAGAATGCACATCGGTGCTGCAGCTAGTCAATCGGTTGGTCCACCTGGAAGGTAAAAAAAAAAAGAAAAAACCAGGCCGCAACGCAATAATTTTATTAACTTTGCAACAGAACATATAAACTTTAACTTTTTTAACTGAACATTAACCTTTTTGCTTACTGGTGTGTTTTTTTTTTTTTTTTTTTTTTTTACCTTTATAGAACAAACCTCTCCTTCCCCATGGGTCAATGTGCAAAGCGCAAATCGCCCAAAGATGTGGCGAAGTGCGTTATGCACTTTGTCCCATGTGAAAGGAGACGTTTGCAGCAGCAGTGAGTGAATGGGCCCTAATAGCCCTGTGTGCCTATCCTGGTGAGATGATCCCTATGCTAATAGTGTACCTGTGAGTGGTACTTCCGGAAACACTCTCCAAAGCATAGGGCAGGGTGGTCCGGACAGTCAGGACAGAAATAGCGGGTGTCACGCCTTATTCCACTCCTGCTACAGACACGACATCTTTTTTGGGGTGACTGTTGGGTTGAGGTACCAGGAACGACATTGGGGAAATGTCGCTCGTGTAGACGGCTAACTACACTGGTGGTTGGGGCCACGGAACCCAAATTTCAGGAAGTTCTCGATGATCTCTTCCTGAAATTTGAGGAAGGATCCAGTTCTCCCAGCCTTACTGTAGAGAACAAAACTATTGTACAGAGCCAATTGAATTAAATATACAGACACCTTCTTATACCAGCGTCTGGTGCGTCGGGAAACTAAATACGGAGACAACATCTGGTCATTGAAGTCGACCCCTCCCATGTGGAGGTTATAGTCGTGGACTGAGAGGGGCTTTTCAATGGCACGGGTTGCTCGCTCAATTTGTATTGTCGTGTCTGCGTGAATGGAGGAGAGCATGTAAACGTCACGCTTGTCTCTCCATTTCACCGCGAGCAGTTCTTCGTTACACAGTGCGGCCCTCTGCCCCCTTGCAAGACGGGTGGTAACGAGCCGTTGGGGGAAGCCCGCGCGACTAGTTCGCGCGGTACCACAGGCGCCAATCCGTTCTAGAAACAAATGCCTAAAGAGGGCCACACTTGTGTAAAAATTGTCCACATAAAGATGGTACCCCTTGCCGAATAAGGGTGACACCAAGTCCCAAACTGTCTTCCCACTGCTCCCCAGGTAGTCAGGGCAACCGACCGGCTCCAGGGTCTGATCTTTTCCCTCATAGACCCGAAATTTGTGGGTATAGCCTGTGGCCCTTTCACAGAGCTTATACAATTTGACCCCATACCGGGCGCGCTTGCTTGGGATGTATTGTTTGAAGCCAAGGCGCCCGGTAAAATGTATCAGGGACTCGTCTATGCAGATGTTTTGCTCTGGGGTATAAATATCTGCAAATTTCTGGTTGAAATGGTCTATGAGGGGCCGAATTTTGTGGAGCCGGTCAAAAGCAGGGTGGCCCCTGGGACGGGAGGCGGTGTTGTCACTAAAGTGCAGGAACCGCAGGATGGCCTCAAAACGTGCCCTGGACATGGCAGCAGAGAACATGGGTATGTGATGAATCGGGTTCGTGGACCAATATGACCGCAATTCATGCTTTTTTGTCAGGCCCATGTTGAGTAGGAGGCCCAGAAAAGTTTTAAGTTCGGAAACTTGGACTGGTTTCCACCGGAAAGGCTGGGCATAAAAGCTTCCCGGGTTAGCGGTGATAAATTGTGTGGCATACCTGTTTGTTTCGGCCACAACTATGTCTAAAAGCTCCGCAGTCAAGAACAGCTCAAAAAATCCCAGGGCCGAACCGATCTGAGCCGTCTCAACCCGAACTCCAGACTGGGCAGTGAAAGGGAAAACTACAGGTGCGGCTGAAGTTGGGGACTGCCAATCAGGGTTTGCCAGCACCTCTGGGATTCTAGGGGCTCTACGGGCACGTCTTTGCGGTGGCTGCGACGGGGTCACTACTGCACGTGCCACCGTACCAGCTTCAACTGCCCTTCTGGTGCTCGCTACTTCACCAGGTTGTACGGCAGTGCTGGTACTAGGTCCAGGGAGGGCTGGGCTGCTGGTGTATGCCTCACCACGTAATCCGACAGCACCAGCCCCACTCTGCTGCTCTTGAAGCGGATCCTGCGCAACCTGCGGTCTAGCGACACGGGGCCGGGTACGCCTGGTGGTATCAGGGACCTCAGCCTCCTCGTCCGAACTTTGGGTCAGAGAGCCACTGCTTTCTACAGGTTCGTATTCTGACCCGCTGGATTCATCAGATGAAGGTTCCCACTCCTCATCCGACTGGGTCAGAAGCCTGTAGGCCTCTTCAGAGGAATACCCCCTGTTAGACATGTGGGCAACTAAATTTAGGGGTATTCCCTGAGACTACCCAAGAAAAAAAAAGCAAGCCTGTCTTACAAAGGGGAGGCTAGCGAAGTACCGGAGGCCGCTGCGGTTGATAAAAAATATCAAAACTGATTTTTTTATCGCCGCAGTGCGTGTAAAGTGAATGTGCAGTGATCAAAAAAAAATTTTTTTTTGTCACTGCGGTGGGGCGGGTGTGGGCGAACGCACGTGTGGGCGACCGATCAGGCCTGATCGGGCAAACACTGCGTTTTGGGTGGAGGGCGAACTAAAGTGACACTAATACAATTATAGATCTGACCGTGATCAGTTTTGATCACTTCCAGATACTATAAAAGTACAAATGCTGATTAGCGATACGCTAATCAGCGAATAACGGACTGCGGTGCGGTGGGCTGGGCGCTAACTGATCGCTAACTACCTAACCAAGGGACCTAAACTATACCTAAAACCTAACGGTCAATAACAGTGAAAAAAAAAAAGTGACAGTTTGCACTGATCACTTTTTTCTTTTCACTTGTGATTGACAGGGGTGATCAAAGGGTTAATTGGGGTTCATGGGGGTGATCAGGGGCTATAGTGTAGTGTTTGGTGTACTCACTGTGAAGCCTGCTCCTCTGCTGGATCCAACCGACGAAAAGAACCAGCAGAGGAGCAGGCAGCCATATAACAGATCATATTTACTAATATGATCTGCTATCTGGCACTTTGATTGGATTTTTTAAAAATCAGCAACCTGCCAGCCACGATAATTGGCTGGCAGGTTGCTGACGAAATACTTCTGTGCGAAATGCCGGCGCGAACTGCGCATGCGCGCGCGCATAGTCGCGTCATCTCGCGAGATGACGCGTATATGCGTGACTGTGCGCAGCGCTGCCACCTCCGGAACGCACATGTGCGTTAGGCGGTCCGGAGGTGGTTAAACGCCCCCTCCTCTTATATTCCTTCTCTCTTCACATCGCCCGTTCCTATATATCTCTCTCATACATTCCTACACATTTTCTCATTTATTCCTTTACATTTGTAGATTATAATGTTGAATCCAGAGTGCCCATATTTTTTCAAACTTTTTCATACAGTTCCTTTTTTGGTATACATATTTTTCCATGCTTATCAGCACTTGCATCTTTTTTTCCCATTCATCCACTGACGGGGGTTGAGCATCTATCCAATGGAAAGCAATTACCTTCCTTGCTTGATAAAGCACTCTAATAATGGCCAATCTTTTTTCAGGCATCAATCCCGGCACATTCACACTCCCCAATATACACGTCACAACATCCATACTAAGATCAACATCAAAGACAGTTTTTACTATCTCTTCTACCCCACTCCAGTACCTTCTTAGTCTAGGACAGTTCCACATCATATGAATGAGGTCCGCATTTGCTACATCACACCTCGGGCAACAATCATCTGCTCTATACCCCATTCTTTTCAATAGGACAGGCGTTTTGTACACTCTATGAACCAATAAGAGTTGAGACACCCTCTGGGCTTCACTCACTGCTACCTGTGTAAACTCCTCCAGAACAGTGTCCCATTGCTCCTCAGTTAGTTCTGGAGCATCTCTTTTCCATTTATCATACAGCGGAAAGTCCTGTTTTTTAAACTGCGCTTCCATAAGACACGTGTAGTTTAAAGATATCACACCCGCTGTACCTCCGCCAGACTTTACCAAGTCAACTACTGAATTTTTCTGTGCAGGACGAACTGCCACTACCTGTTCCTGAGCACGTAGAGCATGCCTAAGTTGCAGATAAAGGTAAAATTGGGACTTCTGCAATCCAAATTCCTGTTGTAACCCTGAAAACTCTTTGAGTACACCATTATCGAACAGCTGGCTCATATATTTAAGCCCCACATCGGCCCATGCCTTTACTCCTTTGACTTTGTCCACCTCTGTATACATATAGTTCGGCCAAATAGGAGTGATATCAGAATAACCTTTTATTCCTATTATTCCCCTAACTTTCCACCACGTATTATGAATGGCGCGCAGTACCCGATATGTACTACCCAGTGTATGGAAAGTACCCTCCTCCAGAGCAGATCTCAGATTCTGATCCCCTACCAATGACTGGATAATTTTACTAGCAGTACTCATGCCATCCGTCGACTCCCATCCTCTCATATGCTGCATTTGTGCCGCCAGGTAATACATCCACGGATCCGGAACCCCCAGACCCCCATTCGTCTTTGGCCTACAGAGAGTAGCCAATTTGATGCGGGGCACTCCCTTCTTCCATATAAGATCTCTGAAAATTGTATTAATGACATAGAAAATTCTCAGAGGGAGCCATACAGGTGCATTGTGCAACACGTACAGGAGCTGCGGCATTAGTATCATTTTTACTAGGTTCGTTCTACCTATAATAGATATCTGCAGTTTTGTCCATGCAGCAACCTTCTGTTTAAACTTCTGGAGTAGGGGAGAGATGTTCAGTTTCTCAAAATCTAGGTCATTGCAAGAAACCTGAATACCCAGATATTTGAAAGAGTGTACAACTTGTAACCCCTCCACACAAGAGACATTGTCAACCATGTCTTCCTTTAATGGCATTAGCACGGATTTAGTCCAGTTAATACAAAGACCTGACATTTTTCCAAACTTATTAATAACTTCCATTGCCACCGGAAGTGACACTTTCCAGTCATCCATAAATAGCAACATATCGTCTGCATATAGTGCCACTTTCTCCTCCAGGGAGCCATACGTGAAGCCCCTGATCCTTGTAGAAGATCTAATAGCTTCAGCTAGAGGTTCAATTGCAATTGCAAATAACAAAGGGGATAGTGGACATCCCTGTCTCGTCCCTCTATGAAGTGTAAAACTATCTGATAGATTGCCGTTCACCCTAATCCTAGCTACTGGCTTATCATATAAGAGCTGAACCCACCCTATAAATGTTTGCCCGAACCCTAGCTTCCGGAGTACCTTCCATAAGTATGTCCATTCTACATCAAGAGATGCGACCGCCGCATTTGAAGCATATCTCCTACTCTGGATATTTAGATAAAGGCGTCTGATGTTGACCGCTGTAGACATATTTGGCATAAAGCCAGCCTGGTCTGTGTGAATAAGGTTAGATATAATCAAGTTCAGACGATTAGCTAGGACCTTAGCTAGTATTTTAATGTCTACCTGAAGTAGTGAGATAGGCCTATAAGACTCGGCCTCCTGAATATCTTTGCCCGGCTTCGGGAGAACCACAATTGTCGCCTCAGTCATACTGGGGGGCAGTTTTTTCTGTGTCATCGCCTCCTTGAAAACCTCCAACAACTGGGGCAGCATGACCGAGGCAAATCGCTTGTATATTTCGGCCGGTAAGCCGTCACTCCCTGGGGCCTTATTGTTGGACATACTTGACAGCGCCACCTCCAGCTCAGTAATCGTTATAGGAGAGTCTAATTTAATACTCTGATCAGAAGTGAGTGTAGGCATGCGAAGCCCATCCAAGAATGAATCTATTTCTGCACCTGAGGCCGATAAACGGGATATATATAGGTTGGAGTAAAATCCCCTCATAACCTCCAGTATATGCTCCGGAGCACTACACAGATTCCCAGTTGGATCCCTGAGATTCGCTATATAATTGGGAGGTCTCTGTGCCCTAGATATCAGAGCCAGCATTCTTCCCGTTTTTTCACCTTCTTCATAATATACTTGTTTTTGGAAAAACTGTTTGTTCTTAGCATTAAGTATCAGCCTGTCATTTAACTCCTTCTGCGCCCCTTTCCATAATTCCCTACACCTATCGTCAGGTTGTTTCACATAATTAGCTTCAGCCACTGCTACCGCTCTTGTTAGACCCTGAACCTTAGCTCTAGTTTCACTCTTTTTCTTACTAATTTGCGCTATAAGTAGCCCTCGCATATATGCCTTCATGGCATCCCAAACTATTAACCTTGCAGTTGTAGGCAGATTAATCCTAAAGAACTCCTCCAACTGTTCTTTAATATTACCAACCTCCGGCAAAACAGATAACCAGAAGGGGTTAAATGACCACATCATGCCATGTCCTATTCTACTGGGTCTAAAAGCAGCGGAAACCATCAATGGGGAGTGATCTGACAACCTGCGAGGAAGATATGCAGCTTCTTGTACCAACCTACCCATTTCAGAGTTTACTAAGGCCAAATCAATTCTGGACAATGAGCCAAATGTACTAGAGCAACAGGAGTACTGCCTCTCCGTCATGTTCCTTTCCCTCCATATGTCTAATAGCGACACTTCCTGTATGAGTCTCCCAAATGTGGTATATTCTCCTGAAGAATCTCTTTCCGCTGTCCCCATCCTATCAATGTCAGGACTAATTACATTATTAAAGTCCCCCAATATGAGAGTTGGCACCCCAGGGAAATCCGTTATGAAAGATAGAACCTTTCTGAACACTAGTGGGGAGAATGGGGGCGGGACATACACTCCACATATCACACATGGCTGGTCGTAGAGCGTACCATATAGGCACACATAACACCCATCAGCATCCACTCTGCTAGAAATGCAGCAGAATGGTATGTTTTTATGTATTAAGATACTAACTCCTCTAGCGTATGTAGAGTACGTGGAGTGAAACCCCGCCCCCACCCAAGCCAGTTTGAGCAAATGTACCTGTTCCGGAAGTGTGTCTCCTGCAAGCAGCATATGAGAGGATGTAGCGGACGGACACATTCCAAAATTGCCTTCCTTTTAGTCTTTTCTTTGATTCCCCGAACGTTCCAGCTAAGGAATTTAATGCAGTTAGCCATTAATATTATATAATAATCTCCTGCATATCATCCGAGTCACAACCCTTACACTAATATCTCAGTCACTCTGCTCAAGAATAAGGCACACTATCTTCCATTTCACACTCAGCCAGCCATACTGCCATTCATAACCAAGACTACTCTGTCCCGCAACATACCCCAAACCTCCCCAAGATTTAGAACTTGCCATCAAGTGACAAAACATTATAAAGAACTACAGTTCACTGGACTAACCGATAGGCTCCGCACCACGCCCAGAGTTTAGGCCTGTGGAAGTATACTACACCAGTCGGTGAGACCAGATGAATTTCCCAGCTAATAAACGGTATTAGCCAGAGGAGCGTAGCCAATATTGACTACCAATAATAGTTTCTTGACAATATGAAAACTAAAAACTGTTAAGCACTCTCTTTTTGTAACTGATCGCCCTCTAGCTTCCCGCACCATCCCCGGGAACACACAACATATCTACTGCACATATGTAACGCCCACATTTAACATATGAATTTTAGTATTTTACCAGTGGCATCCTGTCCGATGGTCTAGATTCAAAGGCGGTAAAGCATCAATATCTATATCTAATGTAGATTCCTCAACATATGAATTCACTGCGATACATGTCCTGTACGGCCTAGCAGTTCATGCTCTCCTCTGTAACCCACCTAATATGAATAATCAATAGGAGACAGACATTAAGAGAGAGAGAACATCACATATAAAGGCCTTTCATGTAATCGCTTGCATAGTTACAGCTGAGACCCATTAAGAAGGTGGCTGAAGCTCCATCCTAATCTGACGTTCATTTCTGTCCATCCATTTTGTCGCTTCCCTAGGATCCTCAAAGAAGCTGGTGGTATTCAGGGCCACTACACGCAGTCTAGCTGGGTATAACATGGAATATGGGACTCCCCAATTTCTTAGACGCTTTTTAACTTCCAGAAAACGAGCCCTCTTTTTTTGTACTTCCATAGAATAGTTCGGGAACAGCGAGATTCTCTGACCGTCGATAGAAAGTTCTGGTAGCTCCCTGGCCTTGCGCAAGAGGATATCCCGGTCTCTGTAGTGTAATAACTTAATAACTTTGCCAATACCGTTCTCGGAGGCGCCCCTGGAGGTAAAGGCCTAGTTGGCACCCTATGGGCACGTTCGACTGCAAACATTGGGGTTAGTGAGTCTTGCCCCACTTTTTCTTTCAACCAAGCCTCAAAAAATTCTGTGGGATTTCTCCCTTCCACCTTCTCAGGCACTCCGACAATGCGTACATTATTGCGGCGCAGGCGATTCTCCATATCATCTTGCTTAGCCGATATTACATTAAGCAAACTGGAATGTTCTGCAGTGTCTCTCTTCAAAGGCTGCACCTCATCTTCCACCTCTCCCACTCTATCTTCTAGAGCCGTGGTACGCTCCGCCAATTTTCTAAAATCATGCCGCATAATAGAAATGTCCTCTTTTATAGCGCCTACCTGGACCGTAAGTGCACTCAGGGACTTGCCACATTTGGAAATGGCGTGCAGCACATCTTTAAGAGTAGGTTCCCCGGAGTCTGAGTCGCATGTGTCACGCTCTCGCTCCTCATCATTTACTTGCAACACCTCATACCTGTTGCTCTGCCGCATGGTAGTGGCGGGAACCGACTCCTCATGTTCCGATTCATCCCCTTGGTCCGGTATCACAACATCCTGGCGCTGTCTGGTATTGGCTGCCTGGGAGGACCGCACAAATTGACTTAGTTTCACTGCCGTTTCTTTCTGCAGCTCTGCCGTGCGCTCCCGCCGTTTCGGCGTTCCCATCCTGGCGCCATCTTGGGCCTCCTTATCCACACCTTTGCCTTCTCTTTTCCGCGACATGCTTGCGTCCCCCACTGTCCAGAGCTGTCCAGAACTTCAGTCGCGACTACCGCTCTGATCCCCGACTGTTCAGGTTTAGTATCTGTGCTGGAACTAGTGCATAAACAGGATAAATGACCGGGCAGATGCGGGAGCTCTCTCAGCGTGCGACCGCTCACATGCCTAGCTAGCCATGCCCCTATCCCTGTAATTTTAACAACTTGTACTATGCAGCTAATATGGTATTTTTAGTGAATAGTGAACCTAAAAGGGTTCTCCGGGCTTTTAATATTGATGACTTCTCCTCCTAGACAGCTGCGGTGAGCAGGAAGAAAGAAGGGCGACGGCACGTGCACATTGCACGCGCTGTCTACTCATACAGCTGATCAGCGGGGGTACCGGGTGTTGGACCCCCTCCGATCTGATCCCCTCCAGTATCTTCATGATAGGTCATGAATATTAAAAGCCTGGAGAACCGCTTTAAAAAATGCAATAAGAGTAATTCTTTAAAGGGGTTGTTCAGCCGTTAATATTGACAACCTATTGTCAGCTGATCGGCGGGGGTCCAACAACCAGCACCCCCGCTGATCAGCAGTTTGAAGAGGAGATGGCACTTCATGTGAGTGCCACTTCCTCATTACACTTGACTTCATCTCAGAAGTGCCGTGTAAGGCTACTTTCACATTAGCGACAGCCTTCATGTCGTAGTTTTATTCTGGCCACCTCTCGGCATGTTTGCCGTGCTGCGACTGGCTCTCCCCATTATAGTGAATGGGGCCGGAGCAGCAGCAGCAGCAGCAGCACGGATTCGGCAGGTTGTTCACCGGCAGAACAGCCTGCCGGAGAAGGCTGCCGCTTATGTGAAAGTAGCCTAATACAAGTACTCAAGTGAATGAAGAGAGTACTTGTTATTACGCTGCTCCACTGGAGACGAGACATAGTGTAATGACGAAGCAGCGCTCGCATGGAGTGCCGTCTCCTTTTCAAACAGCTGATCTGCAGGCGTCCTAGGTGTCAGACCCCCACCAATCCAATATTGTTGACCTATCCTGACGATAGGTCATGAATATTAACTGCTGGACAACCCCTTCAATTGCATTTGTAATATTTTCACCGTTATAAAATAATTTCAATATAGTGATGGTTGTTTATTAAGACCGGTGTTGGATCCTCCTTATGAAGAGGTTCTGAATGCTGACCTCAGCATAACTTTGGCGCATCCAGTTCTAAATGTAAGACCGCTTCCTTGCTGGCTTAAATTTAGACCATTTTCTATACCTAAAATAGAAGTAGAAAATGATGAATGAGACAGGCCTGCCAGCCCGTCCCCTTCCCATGCCATGCCCACTTTTTTAGACCAGACGTGAGCGGGGAAAAGATGCAGATTGCGGCGCACAATCTGCACCAGAAATATTCCTAATTTAGGCATATTTCTGAGTGACAATGACCCCCAATGTTTGTATGCATCCCCAAATGATACCTAAAGTTTCTACAACCTGTCCCACAGAAACATCTAGTAAAGGTATTTCAACAAAAGTTGTATTCTATAGTTTATTTGTATTCTATGATTTATACAGTAACTTCAAAAATTACATTTTTCCCTCCCAGATGCTAGCGCTTCTAAAGAAATTTTTGAATACACAATGAAGGCAATAAATCCTCAGGTACAGTAATAAAAACCTTTATATAATCATTATCATAGTCAACGTCTTTCACACAGGCACAGAGAAACCCGCAGGCTGTTTCAGCAGAGAATACAGTAGCCTTCTGGAGTTCTCTAGATCCATCATAGCCGGCTAGTGCCCCGTCTTCCTGACCCCATAGACTATAATGGGATCCGGTAGGAATCTGGACGTTCCCTGGCATTCATTTCAGGATTTGACCATACACGTATTGTTGTGCGCAGCAGTTTTTGACCGGCTGGATCCCTGCCGGTTCCCTGCCGGTTCCCATTATAGTCAAAGAGCTCCAGCGGTGTACAGCAGTATCCAGCTAGGCCGGATCCGTAGAACTCCAGCAGGCTCTTTCTCTGCCGAAATAGCCTTCCAGATTGCTCTGCTGTCTGTATGAAACCAGACTAAGCAAAATCATAATAATAACCATTTGTTTTTATTATTTATACAATTTATTTTCTGTAGATCGACCTAAAACGATATGCTGTGCCTTTAGGTAAGTTTTGTTTTTCCCTTGATTGTAACTTACCGTATGCACATTGCTTTGATATTTTATTTATTTTTTTACCTTCCACTTTGCGAATGGTGAAAACTGCATTAAATCAAAATATAAATACACACATTTGTGACAGGCTAATACAGAGAACTGGAGATGGCTTTAACCTAACAAGTTAGCACATTGTTCTGCTTCCATATGGCAATTATAGTAGTTGTGAAATACTGCAAAGTGCTATTATCAACTCTTTTAAGGACACAACCTAGTTGTATTTTTTTCATTTGTTTTTCTTTTACACCCTTCCAAAAGCCATATTTTTTCATTTTCTGTTTGTGGCAAAAGTTGTATTTTTTTTTTTAATGGTACTGTTTATTTTACCATAGCTTGTATTGGAAAATGGGGGGGGGGGCAATTGGTCCGAGGTTTTTTGGGCTTTGTTTTATGCCATTTACTGTGTGCTAAAAGTGACATAGCAACCTTATTCTGTGGGTCAGTACGAATATGGCAATACCAAATTTATATTGATTTTATGTTTTATTACTTAAAAAAAATAAAAATCTTTGCATTGCCATATTCTGAAAGTCACAACTTTTTAATTTTTCGTCCGTGGGGGACACAGCAAAACCTTGGGGACGGAGGGGCGGACACTAAGCAAAAAGTGTTTACTCCTTCCACCAGCAATACCCTTCATGTGGGCACTTAGCTCATCTGCCTTAGCTTAGTGTCCGTAGGAGGCAGACATGTACTCTGCAGCTATAGGGATCCAACACCAAAGGGAGAGACCTGGAGGCTGTAGGAGCCTACTGAAATAGAGGCTGGACAAGCCACTACTCTTCTGGGAACGGGAGTTAGGTGAGTATAATAAGCACTCCCTGTCGGTCCATCCATGCATGTTGCTGCTAGGGTACTACTGCCGGGTCTGCACATGTCACCGAGTGCCCCCCTCCCCCCCCCCACCGAAGGGTCACGCACGTGCGTGCCTCACTGTACAGCTTTTTTCTGCTACATGGCAGTGGCGTTCCATTAGCAGGGGGCAGCGCCCTCCTCTGGTCGTTTCTCCAAGCGGCAGTCTCCCGACTCTGCTACTCTCTCGTGATTCTCCCGCCATTTCTACACTTCCGGTGCAACGCCCTCACTTCTGGCCAGCCGGCAGCGGTACTAAAGCCCCAGGCAGCACCCTCCTTTACAACACTGCACTGCTGCTTACTTTGTTTCCCATGCCAGGTGCTCCTCCCAATGGGGAGGGGCTTCATACAGTCTCAACCAAGACTCTGTTCGCCAAGACGTCCTCCTGGGATTGGCTCTAGCCTGGAAATTTCCTCCATCTCCATTCCGGCTCTTCCTCCTCTTCCTACCTGCTTGGATGAAGACACCTGCTCTGGCCTGCTCTTGGAACCCTCGGCTCTGCAAACACGTAGGCTTTGCCCCTGGTGGCACATCTGCACCATCTATATCCCTCCTGCAGGATCTTGTCTCATTTTGTTAGGTAAAGACCATTTACTCTAGACCTGTTTCTCCCTCCAGGGACCACGCTCCTTTCCCTCTAGTTACGTTATGTCCGATCCTAGACAGGAGCCCACCATTGCTACACACTTTGCGTGCCCCCGATCTAATACCAAATTTAAGTGTGGTGAATCCAATCTGCTATGCAGCATCTGTTCGGCCCCAAGGTCACCGACCTCCCTCTAGTCATGCCACCCCCCTTCCCCTCAGGGTCCGGAACCAGAATGGGCACGCTTCCTATCTTCAGCGGTATCTGACCTATCTAAGGCGACCCTATCCATAGTTGACATGTTAGGTCGCTTGGCTCCACAATACTCTCAGCAGTACTTCCTCGAGGGACGCTACAACTGTGCACGGGGCTGATCACCTAAAAGGACCAGGTCCCCAGTATCATCTCGGAGATCTGCCTCTCCCCAGTCCTCCACTTCACAGGCGCTCTTAGGCTGCTGTTCCGAATAGGAAGGACAATGTTTCTGATGAGGAGATATTATGTAATCTTTCCCGGCGGTGCAGTAAAGACTTGGTCGTACTCCACCACCCCGGCAGTAGACCCTTTCGGTTTCGCGTTTGTCTGAGCACACCACTCTTCTCCTCCCTGAAGCCGCCTCCTTTCAAGATCCGAAGGATAAGACGATTGAGTCTTATGCTAAATCTGAACTTGATGTCGCTGGTTTGGCACTGGTTTGCCTCTTCGTGGGTCAGTAGGGCAGCCGTGGACTGGGCTGATCAACTGAGATAGGGCTGCAGCTATCGATTATTTTAGTAATGAAGTATTTTACCGATTAATCCAACGATTAATCGAGTACTTTAATAAGAAAAAGCTAATTAAAAGAAAGTTTTCTATAAAACCTCATTAGCTCCCCCCAGTGCCATTGCACCCCCATAGTGCCACCAGCTCCCCCATGTCATCAGTAGCTTCGCCTCCAGTGCCACCAGCTGCCTCCACTGCCATTAGTCCCCTCCCCCCTCCTAGCCATCAATGCCCAGCCACAGTGCCAGTGAACTAAAATACTTGCCTTTCCTGTAGGGGCACTGACGACACTCCAGGGATCTTCCATCTTCTTCACGCGCTGCACTGGGACATGACGTCAGATAGCATCAGGTCATAGTGTGTGCTTGCGTGCACTGTGTCCTGACGATGTGTGTATGTCAGGATCCAGTGCAGCACTGTATGGGCAAGCGGGTGACCATGGAGCGAGAGTAATAGCTAGCTCTTCACTAACACTCCATGGTCACATGGCACAAACAAATCTTCAATGCAAAAAATTTGCTTCAAGGATTTTGTCGAGTTAATCGATTTTAATTTGAGTAATCGTTTCAGCCCTAAACTGAGACAAGGCCTACTTGCTCATACTTCCCATGAAGATGTGTCAGACTTGGCCTGCCAGGTTTGACAGGCTTATGAATACATTTGTGAGGCCTCCCATGGCGCGTCCAGAATGGTGGCGAGAGCATCGGCTACGTGTGTGGCCATCCGTCAAACGCTTTGGCTCAACGACAGGGCAGCGGATCAGTTGTCAAAAAGATCCCTTACTGCCCTTCCTTTCCAGGGCATTTGTTTGTTTGGACCCTGCCTGGACCAAATTATTTCATACTCCACAGGGGGGAAGAGCACAAAACAGGCCCACGAGGTCAAGATCTTTTCAGGCATCCAGGTTACGTTTTTGTTCCTTTCGTTGTGGTTCCAGCCCTGCCACCTCTTCTAAAGAGCAGACCCAGGAGACAAAGGAAGCGGCTGTCCTTTAAACCTTGACCGTCTTGACGCCAGCAAACCCTGGCCGCCAAGCCCAGTACCAGTAACCTAATTTCGGTCTGACAGGGCGCTCCCTCCCGGCACCCTTTGTGTGGGGAAGCGCTTGCAGTCCTTCAGGGAAAGTTTGGTACACTCACGTATCCGATTCGTGGGTCCGCGAGATAATCAACTCCAGTTGCAAAATAGAGTTCGGTCCCTCCACTCAACCTGAGTCGTGCGTCAGAACTTTTCTCTGCAATCTAGGACCTTCTGACTCAGTCATTGTCCCAGTTCCTCCGCAGGAACATGGCCAGGGTTTTTATTCCATCCTTTTCGTCGTTGCAAAAAAGGGCAGTTCCGTGAGGCCATTTCTGGACCTCAAACTCCTCAACCGTTTTGTCAAGGTTTGTCGCTTTAGTGATAGCCTCCATGGAGAAAGAGGAATTTCTATCCTTTGTGGACATAAGACTCTTATCTACAGACATTCACAAAGTTCTATAGGGTGCATACCTTTGCATCTTCTGATGCGGCTCTAGGCAGCAGCTATACTCAAGGCCTTTGTTGTGTCCCCCAGTGAACAAGACGAGAAAGGGACATCTGCAAGAATAGGTGCAGACCCATTTGTTTCAATGGGGCCGCAAAAGATGAGCACACCGTGTGTTTTCCGCATCTGCACTTCTGTTTTGCGGCCCCACAAAAAAGATAGGGCATGTCCTATTCTCGTCCGCAGCCACGGACAAGAATAGGTATTTCTATCATAGTGCCGTCAATGTGTGGGTCGCAAAATGCGGAACGCTCATGGCTGGTGTCCGTGTTTTTGCGGTTTTGCAATTTGTGGACTGCAAAACACTTGTGGACGTGTGAATGGACCCTAAATGTAAGACAGCTTCCGAGCTGGCTTACATTTAGACCATTTTCTAAAACCAAAAACAGGCGTAGAAAATGATGAATGAGACGCCCCCGCACCACTCCCACTTTTTTAGACCTGGCTTGAGCCGGGAAAAGTATAGGCGTGTTCCAGATGCCACATTGATTGCATAATGGGAATCACAATCTTAGAAATGAATGTTCACATCCATACAGCAGGCTCTCTGGTCCTATATAACAAAAAAAAGAATTTTTCCACTGAAATCCTCTACACTTAATTGATACACGAGTAGGATTACTAGTTTGAAGGTTGACATATATAGTGATACTCAGTATGTGTGTGTACTATAGTATGCAACATCTTGTTTGGACAGTGAGTTTGAGGCTTTGGATTTAGCACTCGAAAATGGCACATGTTTTTTGTCATTTCCCTTCAAATGCTTCACGTTCTTATTCATGTTTTCTGTGTATAATTTTGTCATTGGTCTACATTTCATATTTAACAGTATATTTGCTTCTATAAATTGCAGCTGGCCTACATCTCCTTGCTCAACATGCATCCCAGTTTGATACCTTCCTCATGGACTCCTATCAAAAAGTTTTTGAAGTAATGTCCAAATGGTGCGGCCACTCAAATCATGAAATGAAGAAAAATGCGTTTGCAGCGCTGGACTCCTTTCTAAAGCAGGTATGTATGCTTTTTCACTCCATGGCAAGAACTGAAGAACAATCTATGTTTGACCATTGTAGCTGGTTGTGTAATTGATGGCCTGTAAGCTACAGTACTATGAGAGGAATTCTGGTGTAGCTCTAAATATATTAAGAAATACAGTATTTTTAACATTGATTCGGCTCTTTTCTTTTGCTCTGGGTCTGCTAAGTTGATTTTTAAATGACATTTTCTTGCTTATGTCATTTATTGATACCACTACTTTACCTTTAGGAGCTGATACTAAGCAGGAATTGTGGCGGGGGTTGTTGGCCGCTACATAACTTTGGCGCATCCAGCGCCAGTCTAAATTTAAGACAGCTTCCTTGCTGGCTTACATTTAGATAATTTTCTACACCTAAATTTTCTTGTTTGAAAATTACAAATGAGACGTGCCTGTCCTATGCTATGCCCACTTTTTATAGACCTGGCATGAGCGGAGAAAGGTCGAAGATTCTGTATTCTTTTAGCTAGATATTGAAGTGCTAGAATTTTGCATCTGCCCTGCTTTTTATAGGTGGCAGTATCAATACTGAAGAGCATTGTGAAATTTAGCCCCTAGACCACATTATAGCATTTCTATTCTTGGTGTGGGCCTTCTCCCTCCAATTATGTCTCTCCTCTCTCAAGGAGAAGAATGCACGCAGGCCTCATTGTTCTGCCTATTTAGCTCCTATTTAGATGAAGTACAATATACACTTGACAATCTTTTGGGGGTCCTGGTCTCCTAAGATCACTACTTTACAACATATCCAGAAGGTACTTACCCCTACATCTAGCTATGCCAGCCCTGTTAGCTGATCTCTCCCGTTCTGTGCCTTGTCTCAGCTTGTACACTGTGGGCATTGTAGATACAGCATGTGCCGGGATCCCCAGGATACTCCCAGCACATGTTGAGGAATGATCAACTGGGAGCATCAAAAAGACCAGAGCATTGTATTATGCTACATACAACTCTGGTACTAGCAGAATTATCCAAGGTAATTAATCGCCGACCAACAAGCCTTTGATCCCTGATGTCTTGCCTCTGAACTATATAACCAATATCAGAAAATTTTGCTGGCTGAGCTGCTGGAGATATTTAAGCATGATTTTCTAACCAGTTAATTATTGTTACTCTGAGCCTCATGGGATTGAATCATGACCATGTTCATATGTTCAGGATTTCACAAGAATTTAGGTACAGGTTCTGTGCTCATTACTTATCAAATCCACTAACTTTCTACATCCATATCAAGTGAAAGTGATATTTTATAAAACCCACTGTAGAGAAGAAAAGCCATCAGCAAGTACAATGAGCTTGTACATTATTCTTGTAGATTCTGCACGGAAAGCTTCTCCTGATTAGCCCCTCTCTTCATCTCCACAAAATGTCAGCCTAAAATTTTATGTTCGGATTCTCTTTTAAATGCTTTGAAAAACTGAAAATTAACCAAAATTAAGAGAATCCATATGTAAAATTTTGACGAAGCGTAAAAAACTCAAAATGGCAGATTTTCAAAATGTCCCAGTGGAATGCAGAAAAACCTTTTCCAGAATGACTGGGAATGGTTTTTATAAATTTTCTTGATGGGATCGAATCTCATTATTGGTAAATAATTTACAGCTCCAACTATGAGTCTTAAAACGGCCATGTGAATAAAGCTTTATTGTGTAGGTTTATTAATCGACTTCCATGCAGAAGTGGAGGATAATTACATGTGTAAAACAAAGCGCTTATTATGTTTTCATATTCTGTATTTGAAACTTTGTTGATCTTTTCTAGATGGCGTTGCTGGTTACTAATGATGCTGTAGCTCACAAAGACAAGTTACAGTTCTTCATGGGACAGTTTTACAAGATAATGAGAAAGATGGAGTCTTCCAATAAGGAACTTGCTATTGCTATTCGAGGATATGGCCTTTTTGCAGCGGTATGATTTTCCTTTTTCTTGTTTTTGCTGAAGTGTTAATAATGTGTAACGTAATAATCTTTATATAGCTCCAACATATTCTGCAGTACTCTGTTATTGAGAGGATACACAACACATATAAGAGCTCTTTTACACGGGCGTGTCCCTTGCGGCAATCGCGCTCTTGGTGAAAGAGCAATCGTGCGTTCTGGACTACAGAAGTGCATGGCATTATCATAATTGATAATGCAGTGTGCCTATGTCTGACCTTTCTGTAACGGAATCATAATGACATAAAGCTGTCAGTATGATCCCGTTACAGAAAGGTCTGACAGAGGCACACAGCATTATCAATCATGATAATGCCATGCACTTCTGTAGTCCAGAGCGCATGATCTCTCTCACACAAAGTGTGATTCTCGCAAGGGAGACGCTCTGTGTTAAAGAGCCTTAAGGAAAATTACATTTAGGCCTCATACACACAACTGGCCACCAATGAAATTAATACAATAGAGGGAGGGGGGGCGGGCCGCACACTGGCCACCAATGAAATTAATACAATAGAGGGAGGGAGGGCGGGCCGCACACTGGCCACCAATGAAATTAATACAATAGAGGGAGGGAGGGAGGGGGGCCGCGCTGGCCACCAATGAAATTAATACAATAGAGGGAGGGAGGGGGGGCCGCACTGGCCACCAATGAAATTAATATGAGGGAGGGGGGGCTGGGGGGGTCTGCCCCCTGCTGCCTGGCAGCCCCTGATCTCTTACAGGGGGCTATGATGCGCACAATTAACCCCTCAGGTGCCGCACCTGAGGGGTTAATTGTGCGGATCACAGCCCCCTGTAAGAGATCAGGGGCTGCCAGGCAGCAGGGGGCAGTCATGTACACAGTTCGTAGTATATTCTAACTTGAAGCATCCCCATCACCATGGGAACGCCTCTGTGTTAGGATATACTGTCGGATCTGAGTTTTCACGAAGTGAAAACTTAGATCTGAAAAAGCTTTTATGCAGATGGATCTTCGGATCCGTCTGTATGAAAGTAGCCAAAGGATACGGATCACAGACACGGACGACAATCTCGTGTGCATCTGTGTTTTTTCACTGACCCATTGACTTGAATGGGTCTGTGAACCGTTGTCTGTCAAAAAAATAGGACAGGTATTTTTTTGACGGACAGGAAACACGGATCACGGACGCAGATGAACAACTGTGCATTTTCCAAGTTTTCAACATCACGGAAAACGGAACGGACACGGATGCACACAACGGTCGTGTGCATGAGACCTTAGTGTGGGAGTTACTGTTTTTATACAGGGATCTGCTTGTGAGGAATAATATAGAAGGGGGTTTACAAAGAACAGTCAGATTAGGGAATATGATAGGCTAGCCTGAATAGTTGTGTTTTTAGGACACACTTAAAACTGTGGCTATTCAGAATTAACTTGATTTTCTGGGGTAGCACATTTCAGAGAACTTGAGCAGCTTATGAAAAATCTTGGAGACAGGAGTGGGAGGTTTTGGCTTATGAAGGGTGTTAGTCTTAGATCTCTGGCAGAATGTGGAGCCCAAGAAGGTTGTTAGAGATATGGGCCAGGGTATTGGGAATCATAGCATTGTGAAAACTTTTGTGGGTAATAGTGAGAAGTTTAAATTGTATGCAGTGGATGGGCACCGTGTGCAGTGACTGCTACACAATGGGGACATTGGTGTAGCAGTTAGACAGATAGGTGAGCCTTCCTGCTGCATTCATGATACATTGGAGACCAGAAAGCTTAACGAGGGGAAGACAAATTAGTGGTGTGTTAAAGCAGGGCTTGACAAATTTCCTTGGAATCTAGGAGCCAGCTAAAAAAGTTAGGAGCCAGGCGGAGCCGCGTCATAAAGCCCCTAGTAGGTGGTCCCATAGTGCCCCCCCAATAATGCTGTATACCATGTTACATATACCGCCGCTCCGTCCCCGGACCCTATTGACTATAATGGGGACAGGGGTGGAGCTCCAGCGCAGCACGGCAGTTCGCGGTGAGAGGCCACCGGACTAAAAAGTTGGACATGCAGTACTTTTAGTCCGGCGGCTTTTCACCATGCATTGCCGTGCTGCGCCGGAGCTCCGTCCCCATTATAGTCAATGGGGACGGAGCAGTGGTCCGGCGAAACAGCGGAAGGACGGATCCGACAGGGTGAACAGCTTGCCGGATCCGTCCTGCCGCAAGTGTGAAAGTACCCTTAGTTATATAGCTACTGAATGAGACAGAAGGGATGCCTTTAACATATATATCTCCTTGAGAAGCCAATTTGATCCTAAAGGGTTAATTCAAACTGTAATCTAAACTCTATCCTGTCACTTCTCTTATCTCTCTGCTCCTGTCCCTTAATCTTATCACTGCTGCAACAAAAGCATCAGCCTCAGTGTAAACTGTTCTAGTGACTGATGGTTCTTTTAACTCAAAGAATCGAATGAGTCTCTAAGTCGGATCTTTAGATTCTTTTAACCTGTGACTCATTCGATTCTTTTAGACTCCCTGTACTTGTGTCAGTGACTCAGACTCAGAGCTGCTAGTGCTTGCCTCGCCTTGCCTCAGCTCTGATTGGTTGGTGGGCGGGGAGGGGAAGGGGCTGGCAGCAGCAGCTTCCATTCTAGGATCAGATTACACTCCTCCCGAGCTCCTCCCCTCCCTGCTGCCAGCGTCTCTGCTATTGTGTGCTGTGACGGAGCTGTTTCAAATGGTGCTGCCTCCGGACAGAACGGCAGCTCCGCACCCATCGCCGGGGCACCTTTGAAAACGGGCTGACAAATACCCAAGCGCCAGGACTAAATTCCTGGTCGCCATGGCGACCTGGCGCCTGGGATTTGTCGAGCCCTGTGTTAAAGTAATCAAGATTAGACTTAGTCAGGAAAACAATGGGAGTCTTTGTTATTTTATCAGTAAGAAAAGGGAATTATTATTCTGAGGTCTTTTCTCACAAATACTATGAAAACACACACCACACTGATCGTTGTAAGTACTGCAAAACTTATTCGATTGAATGTCTTTGATTGCCTTTTTATATTTATTTGTTTGCTTTAAAGCCTTGCAAAGCAGTAAATGCCACAGATGTGAATTTTATGTATATTGAGCTTATTCAGCGTTGCAAGCAAATGTACCTCACAGAGGTGGAGACAGAAGATGACAATGTGTATCAGCTACCAAACTTCCTGCAGGCGATTGCAAGTGTCATACTTTACATGGACTCTGTAAGTAGACAACTTCATTTAATAAGTACATAACGGTTTATTAATCTCTGACCTCTTGTTTGACGGGCACTTAAAGCATCACTGAGCTTTCAACAAACTAAACTAATTAATAGTACAGTTTGTGTCCGAGGAATAATACAATTTCTGCCCTAATATTTGCCATTTTTAGCATTTTTCCTCTGTTCAAAGTTAATGTTTAGTTGGCAGTTTGCTCTGACATAGTGGGTGGAGACTAGTTGCCATCCAGTGCAAACACAGAAAGTAGAGGATAATCTCCTTCCTAATTGCCTTATAGTCACTCAGAAGCAGCCCCAGGATAATGGAGGACATTACAGAGAAATACCGACCTTTGTGCTTGTGAATGAAGCACTTGTTCTGAGCTATAATCTTCCTATGTAGCTGTGCAGTCTAACTTTCTGTTCCGGCCTCAAGCTCTTGCTCGTTCCTCACCCTCACCTATCCTCAGACTTGCAGTTATATGATCCTCCTTCAGAGAGGATCCGTCCTGGACGGGAGAGGAGAAGTGGGGAGTCATTTTTCAAAGTGAAAGGCGACATTGGGGTTTTTGGGGGTCGCTGGTAAACAGCTGATAACAGGAGAACTAGATATTTCTCACTGATGAAACATATTACAAAGTTTATTGTGGTCTCTTGTACTATTGACTTATGTAAATATGTGTGAACCGTTAGAGACCATTTAAGCAAACAGTTTTTGGAATATTTAAAAAATATCTTTAGAGAATGGTTGCTCTTTCTAACTACAAAGTATTTGTGCTAACCCCACATTGTATTGTGCTCCCCTTTAGATTCCTGAAATATACACTCCCGTTCTTGAACGCCTCCTTGTTGTGCAAATAGAAACATTTCCACAATACAGCTCAAAAATGCAGTTTTCATGCAGCAGGTCAATCATCAAGGTGTTTCTATCTTTGGCGGGAAAAGGGCCTGTTCTTTGGAGCCTGATTAGTACTGTGGGTGAGTTTTCAGTCATTTGTTGTTTTATCTATTTAGTCTTTATGTTGTATTTGTTATGCTATTGCATGTTAGTGTCTTTCTCTGGAAAAAAAGAGAAATTTGTTATGAAACGAAGTGAGATGCAGTGTAAAATATGTAGTGCAAATAGACGGTGACAATATTTCATTTTTATTTTTTTTAATCGGTGGTACTGTTAATTGTTATTATTTTTGTTTAATTTAATGTTCTTTTTTGCCTTATAAGGTTAAGGGGTTTATTCATCCCTTGGCACCTTTTCTACAGACCCCCCTCCCCTTCCCAGCGTGGCTAGACTGGTGGTAGTAATCATACTTACCTGATTCCTGCTTCTGGATTCTAGCGAGATGTCTGCCCCACAGGCTCTGCAGGTCTCTGGTCTCCCCACGTCAACATCAGTTTTAAAGTGGGTATGTGGCTGCTGCAGCAGTGATGTGTCCACCCGTGAATCATGTGATGTGATGTATGGTTGACAGATCATCACTCCGGCCAGTCATTGGCTGCAGCAGCAACGTGATTTTTGTGAATCCGGATGTTGATGTGGGGAAACCTGGGACCTTCAGAGTCGGTGGGACTGAGAGAGAGCCAGAATCCGGCTGCGAGGATAAGTTGAGTATGATTACCACTGCACGTTCAGCCACCAATGGGGGACTGCAGAAAGGGTCCCCAGGGATAAACTATGCCTTTTAAGGGGGTTTTCCTGGGCTACTGTGGTTTTTTTTATCAGAAATTGTTATGTAGTTACTTACCTCATGTTCATCTTCCCCATGGTTTTCTTTCTTTCTTTCTTTTCCTGACCTTTTTTGCCATGTAAACAAATCAGTCTGGGTTTATTACATTCTGTATCATTTAGTACTTCCTGTTGCTGTAGCCAACCAAACCCATGATGCACTCCTCCTCTGCCGCAGCTCCACCCATAACAACTCCGCTAGTATATAGCCCCTCCCACCCAGCTAGTTTCATACACTCCTCTATCACTGCCCATGTTGCTGCTTTATTGCCTAGAAACAGTAAAGGTAAAAGAGATGCAAAATTACAGTGCTGCTTTAGTGATTATTTAAACCTGTTCCCGACCAACGGCTTACATGTATACATGTAATGCACTCAAATAATTTGGGCTAATATTTCACTTCTAGAATTTTATACTTAAAATGATTAAACTTAAGCTTATCTTATACTTAGCTTTATACTGTATGAACAAAAATAACTAACTAGAAATAATCTTCTAATTTCATTAGTTTAATTCCTGCTCAGTTGTATCCTTACATTTTGAATCCCTTTTTATGCGCAGCTTAAAGGGAACCTGTCGTCTTCAATTTAGCTATTATCCTTTCTAAATCTGTGTTTCCCCAGTCATATAAATCACAATTAGAATTAAATCTGCTGCCTATTTAATTAACTAACAATCTTTTCTTTACTTTCCGCCATCTATGCAAATGTGCATAAAAGAGTCATATCTTACATCTCTCAGCCGAGAAGAGTCATATCATCACGGAGTCAAGCTCCTCAGAAACGCCCCATATCGATGTAATCTCGCGCATGTGCATTAGTCTTATCATTGAAAACTAGGTTCGGTTGCTGTGAAGCAGGAACTAACGCGCCGCTATCTACTATCACTGGGGGACCAGATAGTTGGGAACATTTCAGCACATTGTGGCGTGAAGGGGAAGGGACATACACTGAGCTATCTGATTGCTCCAAGAAAGAAAGGGCAATTGCGCATGCGTGCGATTTCAGACGCGATTTCAAGCGAAGATGCAGAATATTGGCTGTCAATCAGTCTAGGGGGAGGGAAATAGGCGCTGATGGTGTGAGGGGAAGGAGTTAATTATGCTAATGAACATAACGGCAGGAAAGCTTTAGGGGGCGATATATTAGAATATGGGGGTCCAGAGAAGGTTATGGATGGATCGCTGGAAACTCTCATGGTAGACAAGATTTAAGGTACCTTTTAGTTTAATATGTAAAAACATGGTGACGGGTTCCCTTTGAGTGATCTGATCCCTAGTCTAACCACCAGTCCAGAGCTTTCTCTCCTGTGCAGATAGGTCGGTCAGTCTCTCTTGTGTAGTTTTCTTTCAGTCCTGGCAGCTTTCACTTTTTACTACCCCCCACTCCCTATCCACCAAACTGTTCATCGTTGTGCCCCCCTATGCATAGAGTGCTGTGAGGAGAGCAGTGATATAGTAGGTGAGTCCCTACAATTATTGGCTGCAGAGATATACTATCTGTGAGTGTTTTGTGCAGAATTTGGAATGTATCCTATGAGATGCAGCTTCACACTGCTTTCCCCTGTCTCCTGCTTGTAAGAGTGACAAGAAAAGTCAGCCGGGTTTAGTGGGAGAGGTGCCTGTATCTCTAATGCCCTCAGTTTAGGAAGTCCGTGCGCGGCTGATATCTCTAGAACATTCATGGTGTAATTTGCTATGGGTGGAACATTGCCTTACATAAACATTTTTTGTTTGCTAGATATACTATTTTTGTGTTAAGAAAACTTGGCTTTAAAGTTTCCAGCTTCCTGTGTTGTATCAAAATAACCTAAACTGATTTCTATATTTTATAGTGCATCAAGGATTAATCAGAGTCTGTTCTAAGCCAGTCAGATTTGAAAGGGTAACTTATTTTTAATTTAACTTTTATTTGTTAATCACTTCTCAGAGAAAATTCCATCTGTTACTTGCAGTAATACAGTGCCTTGCAAAAGTATTTACCCCCCCCCCCCTTGACTTTTTTCATATTTTGGTGCCTTATAACCTGGAATTAACATGGATTGTTTGAGGATTAGCATCATTTAATTTACAGAACATGCCCACACCTATGAAGATTTTTTTTTATTTTTTTTATTTTTTATTGTGAAGCAAACAACAAATAGAACAAAATAACAGAAAAAGTCAATGTGCATAACTATTCACCCCCCATTCAATTTTCATCTCATCAGACCAGAGCACCTTCCTCTATACATTTTGGGAGTCTCCCACATGCCTTTTTGCAAACTCACAATGTACCTTTTTGTTTCTAGCTGAAAGTAATGGCTTTCTTCTGGCCCCTCTACCATAAAGTCCAACTCTATGGGGCGTACGGCTTATTGTCGTCCTATGTACAGATACTTCAGTCTCTACTGTGGAACTCTGCAGCTCCTTCAGGGTTACCTTAGGTCTCTGTGCTGCTTCTCTGATTAATGCCCTCCTTGCCCGGCCCGTGAGTTTTGGTGGGCGTCCGTCTCTTGGCAGGTTTGCTGTTGTGCCATGTTTTTTCCATTTGGTTATGATAGATTTGATGGTGCTCCTGGGGATAATCAAAGATTTGGATTTTTTTTTTATAACCTAACCCTGACTTGTACTTCTCAACAACAATGTCCCTTACTTGCTTGGAGAGTTCCTTAGTCTTCATGGCAGTGTTTGGTTAGTGATGCCTGTTGCTTTGGTGTTGCAGCCTCTGGGACCTTTCAAAAAAGGTGTGTATATGTAATAACAGATCATGTGACACTTAGAATGCACACAGGTGGACATCATTTCACGAATTATGTGACTTCTGAAGGGGATTGGTTGCACCAGAGCTTTTTATGGCTTCCTAACAAAGGGGGTGAATACATACGCACATGCCAATTTTCTGTTTTCTATTTCTAAACAATAGTTTTATTTATATATTTTTTGCATTTCACTTCACCAACTTAGACTATTGTGTTCTGATCAATCACATAAAATTCAGATTAACAAAACATTGAACTTGTAATGGCTGTAATGTAAAACAAAATGCGAAGAAAGTCAATACTTTTGCAAGGCACTGTACATGAGTAGTTACATAAGAAATCCAGATTGCTATTTTTATTTTCCCTGCAAAAAATGAGCACTCGCACAGCTCAGTGGATGTCAACATAAAAAGTTATGGGGGTCAAAATATGGAGGTGAAAATGAACCTTTTTTTTTTTTTTAAGTAGAAAAACACAAGAAAAACTTTACAAATGTGGCATTGCTGTAATTGTACTAATCCAGAGAATGAAAGTAATGAAAGGTCAGCTTTACCGCATAGGGAATGACAAAAACATAAAACTGTAGTGGAATTGCATGTTTTTTTTATTTTTTCCCCAATTCCACCCAATTTGGAATTTTTTCCAGCTTCCCACTACATCATATGCAATATTAAATGAAGGTTAGAAAGTACATCTTGTCTCACAAGAAAACAATTCCTCATAAGGATATGTAAACAGAAATATCAAACAGTTATGGCTCCAGGATTGCAAGGAATGAAAAACAAGAGTTGGGAGGGTGTAAAGGTTTTCCCTAAATTAAAACATATCCTTTTAAACACTATGGGGGTGCCAGACATAGTCAGGTGCTGCACTTTGCTATCTTTTTGATAAAATGTGTGCATGCTAGATTAATGCTCTATTCCAATGGGGGGGTCAAATGACCCCTGTTTTGTGCTCATTTGGACTGTAATCACCTATCCTGTGGATAAGTTTTGATTGTGGGAAAACTACTTTAAGAATTTACATTTTAAAATAAGGATTGCCTGTGTTTATGGTTTCATTGTTTTTTTAATATGTTCAGTGGAGACATTTTACTTGGTTCAGGTGCTGCTTTATCACTGACTGTTGTCGTTGCTTTAGGATGGATATGGGGCAGTCAGTTCTGAGGAACCATCAGCTTCTGGTGAGGTCCGTGCTGGAAAATGGAAAGTTCCTAGTTTCAAAGACTATCTTGATCTCTTCCATAGTCTTCTGAACTGTGATCAGATAAAGGTACATATTACTGCTTTTTCTTCAGTTTTTTGGACAACATTGACTGTTATGACATTTTTATAAAGTGTGAGAGAAATGGTTGAAACGCTTCTACAATTGTAACTACCAGAACATTTGCTTTTGTTGTACAGGTTTGCTTTTCTACACATCTTGTACTGCTGTAGAAAGAACTCTGACCTGCCAAATAGCACTGCCTCAGGTCTCAGGCACACGACGACTGTGCCTGTATTTCGGTTTACAAACAACAGATCTGCAAAACATTTTTTTCTTACTCTCATCTATAGAAAGGGCTCTTCTTGTCCATTTAGTTATGATAGATTTGATGATGCTCCCTGATTTGTACTTCTCAACAACATTGTCCCTTACTTGTTTGGAGAGTTCCTTGGTCTTCATGGCAGTGTTTGATTAGTGATGCCTCTTGCTTAGGTGTTGCAGCCTCTGGGGCCAGAATAGGACATCTAATTTGCAGAACAGAAAAATGGATTTGCAAAAAACATGGCCCCATAAAAATGAATGGCCTAGGGTGCTATCTGCAAAAAAAATGTGGTTATAATTTTAGGAGTGCTACAGTATAGGTTTTGACACCCTTATGCATTAAATTAAATGTGTACCCCTACACTCTGTACCCCTACACAATTTTTTTTATGACAAAAGAGAAGATTATAATTTCCACAGTATTGTACTGATATCACTGATCAAATTGTTAAAGGGTTTATCCAGGTAAATATAATAATGACCTTTCCTCAGGTCAGGTGATCATTATAACATTGGCAAGGTTCAGAGTCGAGGCACTCCTGCAGATCACCTGTTACAGGGGGCCACCATGCTCTCTGGAGGTGTGGTGACCGTAGCTGTCTCCCAGCAGCTTTCCAAGCACAGGTGTGTACATTGTACAGCAGCTCAGCCCCATTGACTTGAATGGGGCTGAGCTCAACTAAGCCTTGTAACCGATGTACAGTGACATCACATGGACTAGGAAGAGTCTACGGTGCTCATGTAGTGCAAGCCTGGTCTAAGATCTGATCGGCGGAGGTCGCCAGTGTCAGATCCTTGTTGATCTGATATTGATGACATATCCAGAGAAAAGGTCATTAATATAATTTCTCGCCCATATTCATTGGGGGAGACAGGAACCGTGGGTATAGCTATGTCCTCTAGGAGGTGTTGACACTAGATAAAAGCTGTTAGCTCCTCCCCTGGCAGCTATACCCCCTCCAGCCTGGAGAGAGAGAGAGTTTCAGTTTTTTCTAGTGTCAATAGGAGTAGCTCCTGAAGATTCCCCCCCCCCCCCCCCCTTTCTTTTCAGGTGGAAACAGTGGTCGCCTAGCCTCCCTGTTCTCCCCGGGGAGCACGCCAGCATTGGCCCGCCACGCTGCCTCCTCCCCTACAAGAAGACAAGGTGGACCAAGGCAGCCTTGCTCCCCTGCATTCCGCCAGCAGAAGGGTCACCCATCCAAGTCCCTCTTCCAGCGTCCTGCCACTACAGTGCCAGTAGCTGAAGGGGTGACCCTGCTGAAGAAGAGGAAGGGTGAGGATGGCGGCTGGACAGATGAGTAGATGCCTGCTCCAGGCCCCCCGGCCCGCCCGCCGATCTCCCCCTCTGGCTGCACTATCTACCTCCCTCCCATGGAAGGGCACCTTAGCATCCACTCTGAAGGGACCCATTAAGACCAGGGGAGGTGTCTGCATTATTCAGCGGCGGCAGCTGTGCTTCCTCAACAGTGCTGGGGCACAGACATGGGCCTCATCGGGTTGGGAGTGTGCGGAGCCTAGCAGCTCAGACGGCAGCTCTTACAAGCGCAACTCCAAGGCTAGGGCTGGCTGCGATTCTGCTTCCATGATACGATCGGCGGCTGCCTGCTCTATGGTGCTGCCCTGGCACAGGGGGACACAGCGAAGGGGCGATTCCGGCAATGCGCGGGTTAATGGACGCATGCACGCTCATCGCAGCAGCTCTCTGGAGGCATGCAGGACCTGAGAGGGCTGGGCCTTCTCTTCCCGTCTGAGCGCTCAGCCAGTTTTCTCCGGACTTCTCGAACGACGTCTCCTGGTCCTGTGCTCTTCTCCTCAGGTCACTGTATCCCTCCAGCCTCAGATATCTCCTGGTTTCACCATGTCTGATCCCTCTGGGGTTCTTTCGCGGCCAATAGCTGTCCATTATGCCTACACTATGTCAGGTAAAATTCCCTTGCGGGTAGGGTGGATAAAAATTGATTATTTTTTATTTTTATTTTTTTTTTTATATTTTTTTTTATAAAATGCTTTTTGAGGAAAACATTTTACCATCAAAAGGCTATTCCATTATGAAATAAAGATTCGTTTTTTAATTATTTAGAATAAGGCTGTATATGTATAATTTTTTTGGTAAATAAATTCCATTAATCCATTCACAATGTCATGCTCTTCCAGAGGTTTTTGTAAGATTATTGGGCAGTTTCTCTGCCTACAAGATATTATCACAGATGCTTGGTTTACTTTTGCAGTTCTCAAAACTGAATTTGACTCGGCAGACATCACATGCCTCCTCTTCACAGCAAAAATGTTATAACATGAACAGAGTTGAGAAAAAGACCTTAATCCTAACTTCTACAAACCTATGAATACAGAATCAACCTAATCAAACTAATATGAAAAGTTATTTTAAAAATCTTCATCTACATGCATATTATAAGTTATAGCAGCAAGAATTAGTCTTTATGTAGAAAACTATGATTTAAATCAGGCCTTACTGACTAGTGATTTTGATCAGTTTGATTTAAATCAAATCCACCCTGCTTGCGGGCAACAGGATTCTGCCTGCACTCCTTGCCAGACGCCCCCCCCCCCCCCCCCCCCCTTCAGCCCATACCGCTGCTCCCCCTCTGGCATCTGAGTTACCCGATTGGGCCAGAAAACCTTGCCCAAATCTCCCAATTTACCCTATCTATAGTGGGTCGCTTGGTTGAGAATCCGGCGCAGGCTGCACCTCCTTCAGATGCACCCTTCAGAGCTTCTTGCTTGTGGGTCGTCCCCCCCCCCCCCCCCCCCCCCCCCAGGTCACTTCCCCCGGTGATTCCATCAGCGCACGGCATTCATAAAAGCGTCCCAGAGTAGACCATGTTTCTTCCTCTGACGCATCTCCCTCTCCTCCACCGCGTGTACGGTCTCACTCAGGTTTTTCTTCTCCTGGGGACGTGCTGTCCGAAGGTGAGGTTGAGAATTCGGATTTGGATATGAATACGGAGCAGCCTTCTAAGTTGGCCTCCACTGTGGATAGCCTCATTGTTGCCATCCACCACACCTTCTGGGTGCAGGACGACCTCCCCGACCAACAGGGGGTATCCTTCTTCCGTCCAAAACAGGCATTAAAGGTGTTTCCTCGCCATAATGATTTTTCGTCGGTGGTTTCCAAGGCTTCGGATCACCCAGACGTGTTTTCCGCCCCCCAAAAACTGGACATCCTATATCCTTTCCAACGGGCTGTGTTTCAGCTTGGGCATCCCCTCCTAAGGTGGATCCACCAGTGGCGTGGCTCGCCAAAATTATTATTCCCATAGCCGATGGATCCTCCCTTCAGTCAGTTGAAGATCGTCGGATGGAATCCTTGACAAAGTCCCTCTTTGCTGCTACAGGTTCAGCATTTAGGCCCGTGTTCGCGTCCGCGTGGGTGGCGAAGGCGATCTCTGAATGGGGTAACCAGCTGGACCTGGACTTGGTATCCGAGGTCCCTGCTCAGGATCTCCGCTTGGCGCAGCTGATCATCCAGACAGGGACGTTCCTCTGCGAGGCGTCCCTGAACGCTGACGCCCTCATCGTGCGCTCCTCGGCGCTTGCAGTCACTTTACGCCGCGAGCTTTGGCTGAAGGTGTGGGCAGCGGACGCGTTCTCTAGTCGGACTTCCCTTTGCCGGCGCTCGTCTTTTTGGTTCTCGGCTGGATGAAATGATTTCTGAGGCCACAGAGGCAAGAGCACCCATCTTCCACAGCCAAGAGTCAAGAGGGCCACTCACGGTAGGGGTTCCTCACGTGGCAGACCCTTTCGTCGATTCGCTGGTTCCCGCCCCGCGACGGGTTCTTCCGCCGGGGAGGCGGGTTTACTTCTCAAGATCGACGTAAGAAACCGTCCTTTCGGGCACAGCCCTCTTGGCGTCCCAGACCTCAGGCCGCTCGACCTCCTGCGGCTAAGCAGTGCTCAGCCTTAAGGTGCGCCCCCGCCCAACAGGGTGGAGGGGCCGCCTCCTCCTCTTCCAGGACGTCAAGATTGTATCCTCGGGATATGTGATCGAGTTTCTGGCTCTTTCCCCAGACAGATTTTTTTCAATCCTGTCTTCCACGTGACCCCGAGCGGGCGGCTGCCTTCTCCCAGGCCATTCAGTCTCTTCTGGATTGGGGAGTCATCTCTCCTGTTTCCCCATCAGAAAGGTTCAAGGGGTTCTATTCCAATATTTTTGTGTTCCCCAAAAAGGAGGGCTCTGTGCACCCCATCCTGGACCTCAAGTTCCTAAACCAGTTCCTCCGTCTCCAGCGGTTTCGGATGGAATCCCTTCGTTCCATAATTGTTTCTCTGGAGCAGGGGGAATTCCTTTTCTCGTACTTTTTTCCATTGGGGGGCACAGACCATGGGTATAGCTTAGAGGTATTAGTAGGAGGGACACTATGCAAATACAAAAGAGCTCCTCCTCCTCCTCGGGCTATACCCCCTGACTCCACCAGGAGAAGCCCAGTCTTTGCTTAGTGTCTGGTGAAGGAGGTTAACACTCTCTGATTCTACTACCCTTCTCTGGCAAACTCCAAGGAACGCGCTCTACGCTCCCTGGCTGTCGTCCGGGCCTTGGAAGTGTATCTAATGGCTACCGCTTACGTTCGCAGTTCTGATTCCTCCTTGTGGTTCCCGAGGGACCTCGTGGGGTCTGGCAGCCTCCAAGGTCACTGTGGCACGATGGATCCGCTCGGCTGTTATCGCACTCGTGGTAGGGTTCCCCCGGCTCGAATTGCCGCTCACGCCACTAGGGTGGTGGAGGCTTCCTGGGCAGGGCGCAATCGTGCCTCTGCGAGTCAGCTGCGTAAGGCGGCCACCTGGTCGTCCTTACGGTCCTTGACAAAGTTTTATCTGCTGCATCCCTGGCTTCGGCTGATGCTGTCTTTTGCCGCAGGGTCTTACAGGCTGTGGTTCCTGTTTGACCGTTGGACGTTCCTCCTGGCGGTGCTGATGTTTTTTTTTCCCCCACCCCATGGACTGCTTTAGGACGTCCCATGGTCTGTGTCCCCCAATGGAAAAAAGTATGAGAAAAGGAGATTTTTGTGAAACTCACCTGTAAAATCTTTTTCTCGACTTTTCCATTGGGGGACACAGCTCCCACCCATTCTGCCTGTTGCAGGAGGGGTTTTTCAGTTTATTTGTGGTTGGGCCTTTTAGACTTGGTCCGATGGCTTCCGTTATTTTTTTCTTGTCTCCTTCTCCTACTGCTTTGCAACGCCTGAGCTTCTCCTGGTGGAGTCAGGGGGTATAGCCCGAGGAGGAGGAGGAGCTCTTTTGTATTTGCATAGTGTCCCTCCTACTAATACCTCTAAGCTATACCCATGGTCTGTGTCCCCCAATGGAAAAGTCCGCACTTCGGGTCTTCACAAAGATCCTGGCACCTCTTATCGCCCTGCACCGTTCCAGAGGCATCTTCCTTATGCCTTATCTGGCCGATATACTCATCAAGGCCCCCTCCTTTGCTCAGGCATCGAACAGTGTACAGATCACGCTGGAAGCCCTTGCACGCTTCGGGTGGTTGGTCAACCTGCAGAAGTTTCTCTGACACCCTCCAGACAATTGGTCTTTCGGAGTACGCTTCTAGACACGGACACGGCACGGATTCGCCTTCCTCTGGACAAGCGACTGGCTTTACACCGTTCCTTGAGGGTTCTTCTCGACTGCAGACGTCCGTCCATTCGACTCTGCATAAGATGGTCGCCTGTTTCGAGGCGATTCCCTTTGCCCAGTTCCACTCTCTCATGTTCCAGAGCGATCCTGTCCTTCTGGGACAAATCTTCAGAGAGCCTGGGCTATCTTATCCGCCTCTCTCCTCAGGTGAGGTCGTCCCTTTGTTGGTGGCTGTCAGTTCCAGTTCTGGGAAGGTCCTTCTTTCCGATCGCCTGGACGGTTGTTACCACCGATGCCAGTCTACTGTGTTGGGGAGGGGTGTTTCCTCCCAGGACAGTCCAAGACACATGGTCTCGGTCGGAGTCCAAGCTCCCGATCAATGTACTGGAGCTCAGGGCGATTCTTCTGTCCCTCTGGCACTGGACCCACCACCTGAGGGGTCGCCCTGTCAGAGTCCTGTCGGACAACGCCACGGCGGTGGCATACATCAACCACCAGGGGGGAACACGCAGCCTCGCGGTGATGCAGGAATCTGCCGCGATCTTACGGTGGGTGGAGGCCCATGTTCCGGCAATTTCAGCGATCTACATCCTGGGTGTGGAGAACTGCACTGCGGACTTCCTCAGCAGGACCTCGATAGATCCGGGCGAGTGGTCTCTCCACCCGGAGGTATTCGAGGCGATCTGTCTCCGTTGGGGTCGCTCAGACGTGGACTTGATTGCCTCAAGGCTCAATCGGAAGCCTCCCACCTTCCTCTCCCGTGCAAAGGGTCCGGAAGCTTGCGGCGTGGACGGCCTGATTGCCTCTTGGCAGGGGTTCTCCCTTCTTTGTGTTTCCCCCCCGCCCCCTCCTGCCCAGGGTTCTGCGGAAAATCAGGATGGAGGGCATTCCGACAATCTTCGTCGCCCGTCGTACGCCGACCTTGTTCTCCTTCTGGGAGGTGTTCCTTGGTCACTGCCACTCGGAGATGACCTGCTTTCGCAGGGAACTGTCTTCCATCAGCATTTAATGTCTCTTCGTTTGACGGCGTGGCCATTGAAACCGCCATTCTAAAGTGAAGAGGTTTTTCGGTCGATGTTATCCGCACTAAGATTCAGGCTAGGAAGCCTGCTTCGTCCAGGATCTATTACAGGACCAAAAACCGAAACATTCCTCCTCTTCGTTTTTCTCTCCCCACGGTCCTGTCCTTTCTTCAATCAGGGTTGGACCTTGGTTTGGCCCTTAGCTCTTTGAAGGGTCAAGTGTCGGCGCTTTCCATTTTTTTTTCTAGTGCCCTCTGGCCCCCCTTGGGCCTGTAAGGACTTTTCTACAGGGAGTGGCACATTTGGTTCCCCCGTACCGTCCTCCTTTACTGCCTTGGGATCTGAATTTAGTCCTCTTAGCGCTCCAGGCTTCCCCCTTTGAGCCTCTGCGGGAGATTTCTCTCAGACTCCTGTTCTGGAAGGTGGTTTTCCTTGTAGCGATCACTTTCTTCAGACGGGTGTCCGAATTGGCGGCGCTCTCTTGCAGAGAACCCTTCCTGGTTCTTCATAAGGATAAGGCAGTTCTCTGGCCTGTTCCTTCCTTTCTTCCGAAGGTGGTCACCTATTTCCATATCAACGAGGAAATTGACCTTCCCTCACTGTGTCTCTCTCCTTCACACCCTAAGGATAAGGAGTTGCACCATTTGGATGTTGTCAGAGCTCTGAAGATCTATTTAGCAGCCTCCGCTCCCTTCCGCCATACGGACTCCCTTTTTGCCATTACGGAGGGTCCTCGCAAGGGATTGGGGGGCCTCCAAGGTGGCAATCGCACGTTGGATTCGGGCTACAATTGCTGAGGCATACCGCGCCCCGTGACAGGGTTACGCCCTTAGGTGTCACGGCTCACTCCACCTGGTAGGCGCATCTTGGTCTCTGAGGAATCACGTTTCGGCTGCACAGTTGTGTAAGGCGGCTACTTGTTCACCTTACATACATTCCCAAAATTTTACCAGGTGCATACTTATGCATGAGCGGACGCTGCCTTAGGCTGCATGGTCTTGCAGGCGGCAGTTTCTTGGATGCCTGCAGGGACGCTTGCTTCCATGGGTCTGTGGTTTTTCGCTCCCTGTGGACTGCTTTTGGACGTCCCACGGTTCCTGTGTCCCCCAATGAATATGGGCGAGAAAAGGAGATTTTTGTATAACTTACCAGTAAAATCTCTTTCTCGCTCTTCATTGCGGGACACAGCACCCACCGACCACCACAGTTGTGGCTGTTGCTGGTTAGAACTCCGTTAGGTTTTCGGCATGGTTGTTGATCTATGTTTTTTCTTGGTTAACTTGCTTCTCCTACAGCTTGTACACAAACTGAAGCTCTCTCCAGGCTGGAGGGGGTATAGCTGCCAGGGGAGGAGTTAACAGCTTTTACTAGTGTCAGCGCCTCCTAGAGGACATAGCTATACCCACGGTTCCTGTGTCCCCCAATGAATGGCAAGAAAGAGATTTTACTGGTAAGTTATACAAAAATCTCCTTATCCAGATTGTGGTTCAACTTGGGTCTGTTGTGCCGACCAAATAATTTATCACAAAATTTGGTAGCAAAACAAATGTATTGAAAGGAAGTGTCCAAATGCTTTTATTCCTTTTATGTGTACAATGAATGATAGATGTTTATCATGTTTAAATTGTTGCAATATTATTAGTGTTTTACAGAAGCGCATAATGTTAAGCTAAGAAAATAGTGTTGTGTCAGAGTAAACTGATTTACCCTAATATACTTTCTTTCCTTGTTTTAATCTTCTAGGAATCCATATTTTCTGATGAAGTTTTCCCAGCTGTAAACTCCCCACTGCAGTCACTGAGTAGACTATTGTATGATGAACTCATAAAATCCATTCTCAAAATTATTGAGAAATTGGATCTGTCATTGCAAAAGCAAGAATCTGGGCAACTGGTAAGTTTCATATTTTTCTCCCGATAAGACGCACCTAGGTTTAAGAGGAGGAAAATAAGAAAAAAAATATTTTTCATCAGACCTCATATCAGATCCCAAATATCAATTAGACCCCCAAAAACACAGAAGAACCCTAAACCCAGTTGTGCAAACCTTGTACCATCATGCCCAAGAAGATTCGACGCTGTAATCACTGCTGTTTCACCTGAGTCCTGAGTAAAGAGTTTGTCAATGCAAGATTTTCATTTTTACTTTTTCATTTAGTTAGCAAAGATTTCAAATATTCTGTTTTCACTTTCTCATTACGGGAGATTGAGTACAGAATGATGGGGAAAATATTTTATTTTTTATTTTAGCACAAGGCTGCAACAAAAAAGTGAAAGGATCTGAAGACTTCCCAAATGCACTGTATATTGCTATAAAGCTTCCACATATTTAGTAGATCTGTTTTTTGAAGTCAGGATAAACTGGTGACGGGTACTCTGAGCAAATTGTTGGGTCACTTGCTTGAATTGACCCAGTCATTTTGCTAAACCTCTCCATGCGACAGGGAGTCATTATCAGTGAGCTTCAGGCTTTACTCGTCCCCACGACCCACCGCTGATTGCTGTCGGAAGAGAGTTGTCAGTCAGAGACAGGGGGCGGGGAGAACCACAAGCTCACGAGTATGACGACTCCATGTCATGTGCAGGGTATTGAGTCTAGCACTCAGTTTGTGCTACTCAGTACAGGTTTTGGCATACAGCTCTGTCATTTAAGGAAAGTGACCCATCATTTTTCTCAGAGTATCTGGTTTTTATGACGGCAGCATAACACTGACAAATTCTCTTTATTATACTCTTATTTTAGTTCCACAATGAGCTAGGTAAAAAATACATGCTGTCAAATAATGCATGTAGGTCTTTAAAGTGCTACTTTTCACTGTAAAATGTTTAAATCTCTTCTATGTGTAAACAACCCCCACCCCAAAAAAACTTGAATCTATTGTTTATGCTGAAAAACAAATGCGTCATTCATTCTAATTGTCTCATAAATACAATTTCTCGCCCATATTCATTGGGGGACACAGAGACCTTGGGTATAGCTATGTCCTCTAGGAGGCGTTGACACTAGTAAAAGCTGTTGGCTCCTCCCCTGGCAGCTATACCCCCTCCAGCCTGGAGAGAGAGCTTCAGTTTTTTCTAGTGTCAATAGGAGGCAAGACCTCCCTGCTCTGCAGGGATCTCCTGAAGATTTTATTTTTTTCCTTCCTTTTCAGATGGGACAACAGTGGTCGCCTCGCCTCCCTGTTCTCCCGGGGTCGAGTTGCGCCAGTGCCGATTCCGCACTGCTGCCTCCCCCACAGAAGACAAAGTGGACCAGGGCAGCCTCGCTCCCCTGCATCCCGCCAGCCAAGGGGTCACCTAGGTCCGCCAAAGAGAAGACCCTCCCGCCATACCAGACGCCTGCCACTCCGGTGCCAGCTGCTGAGGAGGTGACCCTGCTGGAAAAGGTGACCTTGAGGGTCCACTTCGGGAGGGTGAAGAGAAGAGGATGAGAGAGGTGAGTACATGGGACTAGGTGAGTATGAAGACCTCTTCCCCCTCCCTCCATCTTTGAAAGTCTGGGTCGCCCTATGGTTAACGGCCAGGGGGCTTTACTCAACTATGACAAGACCCCTAAAAGAGAGAAGGGGTTAATCCGGCGGGCGCCATGCGACACGTGGTCCCCCTCTCACTTGCCCTCTAGGCCGACTGCTTCCGGCTCTTAGAGGGTTAATGTATCTTCTCCCCGGGCACCTCCGGCGAAAGACTGGAGCGCAGTCCGTCTCCAGACCAGTGGAGGACCTCTGGCTGCAGTATCCTTCATTTTACTCTTTCGGGAGCAGGCGTCAAGCACGCAGCTCCGAAAGGGTTAATGCCCCTGGCCGTTCGCGGACATCTGACCCCTTGCGGTAGTCTCGCGCCGCGGGGCACTTACTTAACATGGACCTCCGGCTGTCACGATTCCGGCCGCGGGGTGAACATCCCGGTCCTCCGGGCGCCGCTGCAAATTTAGGCCCCGGCTTCTCTTGGGGCCTATAGGCTTCCTTCCCCTGTTGTCATCCCGGCCGCGGTGCGGCTTCTCAGGCGGGATGTGTGTCGCGCTCCGCTCCGGGTCCCTCCACCCTCCGGCTGACTTCAGTACAGAGGGGGAGGGTCCGGGGTGGCTGTGCATCGGTACTTTAGGCCCTGGTTTCGCGACCTGCTAGGCCGCGACTCAGAGGGGGAGGGTGGCGGGCTGGCGCGAATTCTTCCCGCCTAGCTGCCGCTGCCCCGCCCCCATCAGCACCGCCCCTGGACCTAATGTCGTTATTGGTTAACCCTTTCCGGCCAGCCACTTCTGTTGGGCCAGCTCCGGATTATCAGGGGTTGGATGGCCTGGAAAAATAAACTTGCTTATTGCACTGTTAACCCCTTCCTGCCTCTTATCCTTGAGGCTAGGCAGACCAGTTTAAAAAAAAAAAAAAGAAAAAAATTAAATGAAGCTGGAAATAAATGTCTACCTCCATTCAGGCCCTACTCCCCTCAGTCATGTCCACTCTGACTGTGCGGCACAAAAATGGGCCCGTGTCCTGCCCCGGACATGTGACGACCTCTCTTACCGTAGTTTCCCACTCCGCCCTCTGGGCCGTTTGGTTGATAATCCTCCACCTGCGTAGACCAGTGGAGGACCTCTGACAGTTCCCAACCCACCCTCAGGGGAAGCTTGGTTGATTCTTTTCCACCGGTGCAATACAGTTGAGGACCGCTGCAATTACCAATCCACCCTCCGGGGTCATTGGTCATAATTCTCCACCTGTTCAATACAGCGGAGAGCCTCTGGAACTCCCATTCCACCCTCCGGGGTCGTTTGGTTGATAATTCTCCACCTGTTCAATACAGTGGAGAGCCTCCGCAATTCCCAATTCACCCTCCGGGGTCGTTTGGTTGATAATTCTCCACCGGCTCAATACAGCGGAGAACCTCTGGAATTCCCATTCCACCCTCCGGGGTCGTTTGGTTGGTAGTTCTCCACCTGTTCAATACAGCGGAGAGCCTCCGCAATTCCCAATCCACCCTCCGGGGTTGTTTGGTTGATAATTCTCCGCCTGCTCAATACAGCGGAGAACCTCTGGAATTCCCATTCCACCCTCCGGGGTCGTTTGGTTGATATATCTCCACCTGCGCAATTCAGTTAAGGATCTCTGCGGGATCCCAATCCGTCCTCCGGTGCCGTTTGGTCGATATTCTCTACCTGAGCCATACTGTGGAGAACCTCTGGAATTCCCAATCCACCCCATGGGGTCGTTTGGTTGATAATTCCCCACCTGCGCGATTCCAGTGGGGGGAAAAAAACTGGAAATTCCCAATCCACCCTCTAGGGTTGTTGGGTTGATAATTCTCCGCGGGTTCCTTTTGTATACAGGACCTCTGTACCCAATCCACCCCCAGGTAGTTTGGTTGATAAGCCCCAACTGCGCAGTCCGCGACTGCTAGGGGCGATTTTCTAATGCGTATACCTGCGCGCAAGCGGACCACAGCAGGTCGTCTTCTCCTCGATATCTCCACACCCCCTCCCTTCCTCCCAGGGTCACGCTCAGGTGCACCCTCTCTCACGGGAGTGGGTCCGCCCAAGGGAGGGGGGGGGGGGGGGGGGGGTGAGGAGAATCACTGATTCGGGCCTTGACGTGAATCCGAATCAATCTCCTTAGGTTGCGTCTACGGTGGCCAGTAGCACTCGTCGGGGGCATTACCCCCTTCCTTAGGCGGTATAGTTGCACTACTATGATACGGTTTTCTCCTTTATACTTTGTCCCCTGCCATGGGTGGACTAGGTACAATAACACTATTTTCAGTGCATTCCCCCTTCTGTAGGTGGCGGAATTGTACCTCCACTGGGTTCTGTACCTGCCGTATTCATTAGCTCCTTCCATTGGTGGAGCGATTCCATTCTCACTGGTTACAAGGGGTACTATATCCATTACCTCCTTTCTCGGGTGCTAATTGCTCTCCCATAGGGTACAGGATTGCCGTATGCACTAGTTTTCACCGTGGGTATTGACCCCCCTTCTTGGTGGGGTGTCTGCCTGTGGCACCAGTTTGGATACGGTCCGACTGTCGCACTATCCTTCCTTAGGCGGAGTGTTGCGCGTCATTGTTCTTACTACTTGCCTTACCCTCTTTCGCTAGTGATCACTAGCGGGGGAGTATCTGTACATCTTCAGATTCTGCAATTCAACGGCGCCACGGCTCTAGGTGCCTGCGCTTATTTCATTGGGGGCATGGTGACAGTCGGTACTTGACGGTGCTCGGTACGCTTACTCTAGTACTATCTGAGTTCCGCCAGTGCATACGGTGGCTATTCCTCATTGTGTTCCTTTGGAGCTGGTTTTGGGCAGGATTATAACTCCTGCCCAAAACCACTTGTGTCCTAGAGGCTCCCATCTCTAAGGGTTTCCATTGTCCCAGTCGGTAACGGTATTGCCCGCATCAGTAGTGGTGCGTACACCATTGCACATATATGGTTTACGTGCCAACGGGCCAGGTGTTACACTGACTCCTTACTCTCTTCCACCATTCCTGATGTGGGAAGTGTTTGAGTTGGCACTCTGGTTTAGCTTTGCAGCCTGTTCAGCCTGTGCGGGTACTAGCGTTCGCAGTCGCTACAGTGGGGCATTCTATCAGGTAGGGGTTCTACCCTGACGCTTGCTGGGCAGTTGTTCCTGTTCAGCGCCCTTCCTGGGTGGAGCGTTTAAAGTTAGCTCTCCTTCCCTGGGGCGGTATGGTACCGTGGCTTCTACCGGATTCCTCTACGGTATGGGGGTCCTGTAGTAGCCATTGCGTAATCTGGCTCCTCCTGTACGGCTCCTTCGTCAGTTGACGGATTTTTCTGTCTCCGTATTCGGTGGCGTACGCTGCATAGGCTCCTCCTTTGGCGGAGTATGGCATCCCTGCTTTCATCCGGTGGTTACTTCTGTATGCTGCTGGTCTCGGATGGGGAACGGGCTTCGTCCTTCCCCCTTTCTCTTTCCGTTCTTCCTTCTCTGGCTCGGGGTTCACGGCCATTCCGCAAACCTTGGTGGTTCCTCTGTTGCTACTCCCCCTCATCTCTGTGATGCAGGGTTTTTGGTTCTGTGGTTTTTTCTTTTTCTTTCGGTCTCGTTCCGGACCGACTGTTGGCCTGTGACGTTCCTGTATTCCTCCTTCTACAGGTGACTCCTACCGTTGGTCCTGGGCGCGCTACTGGTGTGTACCACTACCTCTCGATACTTGACTGGTGTCGGCATGTCTGTCCGCTGTAGTCATGCCTTTTCGCTACGCATTCCGTGACTAGACTATGAGACTCCCCACGCCAGGATGTGCGGGGGTGCTGTCGCGTCTGTTGATGGAGTTTTGTTCCTGGAACGGGACACCCCTTCTCTTCTTCCTCCTTGAGGCAGAAGTTTTTCTCTCTAATCTTGGTTTGGTTGTTTGCTTTCGTCAAGCGGTTTTGCTACACCGTCGATGCACGGTCGCTAACGGAGTTCTTCCGTCAATGGTTCTCATATCGTCACTACCTTTGACTATCCAATGTGTTGATTCCTGGCTTGCGGTTGGACATGCCTCATTCAGGCAGCTTCTCAGTCTCCCGTCACACCTGGTCGGCTCGGGGGGACATTGGTGGACCATTTCCGTTTCCGTGGAGTGCTTCCCCTTAGCAGGGGTGGATCCGGGGTTTTTTGCTTGGGCTTTGGTTCTTGGCTGGGTAGGTTCGGCACTGTGGCCTTCCAGCGTCCTCTGACCCACCCGGGGTCCTCACTTCCTTCCTACAGGGAATAGCCGTACGGTTCCTCCATGCCGTCCTCCTTTTGCCGCCTTGGGATCAGACCTTGGTCTTTTTAGCACTCCGGAATTCTCCCCTTGAACCTGTCCTGGTTCTGCCAGGGGTAGGAGCTTCCCTGGGGCCGTTCTTCCTTTCTCCCGACGGTGATCTCTGATTTTCATCTCAATGAAGAATCTGGCCTTCCATCACTGCGTACCTCCCCTTCACACCCTAAGGAAAAGGAGTTGGGTCATTTGGCCGTTATCAGGGCTCTGACTGTTTATTTGTCAGCCTCCAGTTCCTTCCGGCGTCCGTGCTCGCTTTGGTTTTGTCTTTCCGGAGGGTCCTCGCATAACATTGGCGGCCTCCAGGGTGTCAATTGCACGTCTGCATTTGTTTGAACTTCTGTCCCCGGGGCAGGGTTCCACCCTTCAGTGTTGCGGCTCCTTTCACCAGAGGGGTTAGCGCTCTTGGGCTCGGATGGTTCAAGGTTCAGCCGCAGTTGGGCGGGGCGGCTACTGCCCTCCTCCGCTCATTCACAAATATTTGCCAGGTGCATACTTATGCATCGGCGGGCACCGCCTCTGGAAGCTTGGTCTTGCAGACAGCAGTTTTCTGTTGCCTGCAGGGGCGCTGGCGCCATGGGTCTGTGTTTCTTTCCCCCCCCCTTGTGGACTGCTCTTGGACGTCCCAAGGTCTCTGTGTCCCCCAATGAATATGGGCGAGAAAAGGAGATTTTTGTATAACTTACCAGTAAAATCTCTTTCTCGCTCTTCATTGGGGGACACAGCACCCACCCAGTATTGTTGTTTGGTCACAGTTGTGGCAGTTAATGGTTTGAGCCCGTTGGGTCCCTTGCCATGGTTGGTGTTCCGTGTTTTTTCTTAGCTTGCTTCTCCTACTGCTTCTCACAAACTGAAGCTCTCTCCAGGCTGGAGGGGGTATAGCTGCCAGGGGAGGAGCCAACAGCTTTTACTAGTGTCAACGCCTCCTAGAGGACATAGCTATACCCAAGGTCTCTGTGTCCCCCAATGAAGAGCGAGAAAGAGATTTTACTGGTAAGTTATACAAAAATCTCCTTTTTTATTGCACGCATTCTAGGTTGATGAGGATCACCTAGGCTATTTAGTCATTGCAACATCAGACCCAGCAGCTAACCTTTATCCTACCAAACCAAAAGATTTTACAGCATTTGTTAATCTGGTCGACTTCTGCAGGTAAGTAGTAAATAAACTTTCTTCAGAAAGTCATAAAATTACCTCGCACTCTGATTTTTAAACATGCATAGAATGTCATTAATTTTGTTTGAAGAGGCTCACCCGTTAGTGAGGGTAGGGTGGGTGCCTTTGACAAGACTGACTCACCGTGTCAGAGAAAAAAGAAACAAATTTGCATATATAGTGTTTGTTGGGCACTCGCAACAATGTTTCACTCAGAGCAGGAGAATTAAATAATTAAAATCCTATTTTATTGTTCTATAGACATATATGTTAGGTTTGACGATTACAAATATACATAAAAACTCAATAAAAGATAATAAGTAATACTGACACACTGTTGGTATACTCTTATAACATACAATTAATAAAGATCCTATGATGCACTGTTAGTGAGAGTTGGTGGTATATTTTTCTTACGACCGACAAACTATTGGTAAAAGTTGCTAGTGTATTATGTTTTTTGGACACTAGATGGAGCTTGTGTTCAACTTTCAGTTTAAAGGGGTTGTCCAGGTTCAGAGCTGAACCTGGACATCCCTCCATTTTCACCCCGGCAGCCCCCCTGACATGAGCATCGGAGCAGTTCATGCTCCGATGCTCTCCTTTGCCCTGCGCTAAATCGCGCAGGGCAAAGGCATTTTTCTGAGTTCCGGTGACGTACCGGGCTTTCTATGGGGCTGACAGGCAGCCCGGTGACGTCACCGGCACTGATGGGCGGGATTTGGCTCTGCCCTAGCCAGTAAAACGGCTAGGGCAGAGCTAAAGCCCGCCCCTCAGAGCCGGTGACGTCACCGAACACACTGCTGGGCGGAAGTTACCGCCCGGCAGTGTGTTATTGTAAACACAAGAGCCTGTGCCCTGCGCGATCTAGCGCAGGGCACGGGAGCGCATCGGAGCATGAGATGCTCCGATGCCAGGCTCAGGAGGGCTGCCGGGGTGAAAATAAGGGTATGTCCGGGTTCAGCTCTGAACCCGGACAACCCCTTTAAGCTGCAATGTATTTATCGGCTGCAGTGTATTTTTTATCAGCCAGATGGCGCTAGTCCTTGAACATAGAATGTGTCGGCAGATAAGAACCATTTGGCCCATCTAGTCTGCCCAATATACTGAATACTATGAATAGCCCTGGCCCTATCTTATATGAAGGATGGCCTTATGCCTATCCCATGCATGCTTAAACTCCTCCACTGTATTTGCAGCTACCACTTCTGCAGGAAGGCTATTCCATGCATCCACTACTCTCTCAGTAAAGTAATACTTCCTGATATTTCTTTTAAACCTTTGCCCCATAAATTTAAAACTATGTCCTCTTGTAGCAGTTTTTCTTCTTTTAAATATTATCTCCTCTTTTACCTTGTTGATTCCCTTTATGTATTTAAAAGTTTCTATCATATCCCCTCTGTCTCGTCTTTCTTCCAAGCTATACATGTTAAGGTCCTTTAATCTTTCCTGGTAAGTTTTATCCTGCAATCCATGTACCAGTTTAGTAGCTCTTCTCTGAACTCTCTCCAGAGTATCAATATCCTTCTGGAGATATGGCCTCCAGTACTGAGCACAATACTCCCAATGAGGTCTCACTAGTCCTCTGTAGAGCGGCATGAGCACCTCCCTCTTTCTACTGGTAATTCCTCTCGCTATACACCCAAGCATTCTGCTAGCATTACCTGCTGCTCTATGACATTGTCTGCCTACCTTTTAAGTCTTCTGAAATAATGATCCCTAAATCCCTTTCCTCAGATACTGAGGTTAGGACTGTATCACTGATTTTATATTCTGCTCTTGGGTTTTTATGCCCCAGGTGCATTATCTTGCACTTATCAACATTAAATTTTAGTTGCCAGATTTTTGACCATTCCTCTAGTTTTCCTAAGTCCTTTTCCATTTGGTGTATCCCTCCAGCAACATCAACCCTGTTACAAATCTTTGTGTCATCAGCAAAAAGACAATAGGTAGTAATAGGTAATTGCTGCAAAGTTCAGCTGTGTACAGATCCTACTCGTAGATGATTACTTGCAGAGTTTCCTCACTGAGGAAAAAGTTACTTGAAAACGTGTTTGGGGAGACGACCTGCTCACTCACCTCTACATTGGCCTGTATCAAACATTGGCGTGAAGTCAGGATATCCAGGAATCCCTCTGATTTACTTCACATTGAACCCACATGGAGGCATGATGAAATCCTACATACAGGAAGGCCTTGAACAATAGAGACCTACTGCCAAGCAGACCTATTGGGAATGAGAAGTAATACACCTGGTATCAACACAAAGCCATCAAGGGCAATAAGAGGTATTTAATATTATATTCACACATGGGACGCCACGACAGTTAAAAAGTTATATAGCATATTAAGACTGTGCACTTAAATTTATTTACCTCAATGGACAGATCCATATAAAATGCACATGTGCACCTCTCCATAGAGGATAAATCAACATTCTGACTTTTGAATAATCTTGAGCAACACTTGATATGCATACAAAATTTCCAGCCAAACTGCAAGCAATCATCTATGAGTAGGATTTGTACACAGCTGAACTTTGCAAGCAATTACCTATTACTTCAAGGACTGGCGCCATCTGGCTGATAAGAAATACATTGCAGCCGATAAATACATTGCAGCTCAAACTGAAAGTTGAACACAAGCGCCATCTAGTGTCCAACAAAACATAATACACTAGCAACTTCTACCAATAGTTGGTCATAAGAAAAATATACCATCAACTCTCACTAACAGTGTATCATAGGATCTTTATTAATTGTATGTTATAGGAGTATACCAACAGTGTGTCATAGAAGTTTTAAAGTTTTATATATTACTTATTATCTTTTATTGAGGGTTTTTATGTATATTTTATGTATATTTGTAATCGTCAAACCTAACATATATGTCTATAGAACAATAAAATAGGATTTTAATAATTTAAATCTCCTGCTCTCTGAGCAGTTGACAAACAGTATACATACATAGAATGTAACTTCTGACTTGATGAATCATTCTGGACAGTGGGCTGCAGAATCAAAGGATAAAATTCTGTATGCATTATGTATACATTTCTAACCTGTTTTGTAGCACTGTAGATTGTATAGTACTTAATTTGCATTTTATAAGTCTGGAGGATCAAAGAGGATGTGCAGAGGTTTTATATTGGTAACCTATTCTTAGGATAGATCAATAATATCGGATCGGATTGGGTCCGACACCTGGGACCCCCACCGATCAGCTGTTTTAACAGGAGGAGGCGTGCCATGCGAGCACTGCTTCTTCTTCATTACACTGTCCGTCGTCTCCCTTGTAGCAGTGGCATAGTGTAAGTACAAGTAGTCGCTCCAGAAGTAGCACTAGCATGGCGCTCCACTTCCTCTTCAAACAGCTGATCGGTGGCGGCTGGGTGTTGGACCCCAGAAGATCTGATATTGATGACCTATCCTGAGGATTTCCTTCAAGGACCTTTTGGACCCGGGATAATAAATAATAAAGTTCAATTAGCCACTAGGCTACTAGATTCCCGTTTCTGGTCATTTAAAACATAGCATTTATTTATTTTTATTAAAATTAATATAAGTAGGGAGGAGAAAACAAAACTTTAAAATTATAGGTGCTGGTGAACTAAGGCAGGTAGAATTATAGGTTGCTTCACCTATCCTTCTCCTATTTGATATTTCTAGCTGATTTTTATGTGTTTCCACTTTGCAGCTCTTGGGTCTCTTGGCTGTATTCTTATATTTATATCTTTATAACGCATTATACGGGCCATATACTTAGTCGCTTAATTTCTCAATCTCTAGCTGTGCTTCTATTGTATTCGATTTTTTGCGACTCTCTGCCATTAGTGTGTCTCACTCAAGGTGCACCTGCAGTCACACCACGTTCGGACACATAGTTACACCTGCACCTAAACAAAAAATTGGATTGCAGCTCCCCCAACATGTACATCTATCTATATAAATATAATTGCAGATATAATGTAAATCTATGCCTGAGGAAGAAACCGGAGAAACTGTCTTACCAAGATCTATCGCAAGCTAATCCACTTAGATGTAAAAATATAAGGGAGGCTTAGAGGAAAATATACATGAATCATAATGTTAGTACAGAAAGAATACCACCACGAGAGATGAGCATAAAGACCGTACGCATGCGCATGGACTTAGAAGAAATTAATCCAGATTCGTAAGATAAACGTAGATCGGAATACGATAAAAAAAAACACAAAGATCTCACGCAAGCATGCGGACTTAGAAGAAAACAGACCTGATCCCCATGCACACGCGCAGATGGAATTTGCAACTACCAACAATAAGATTCTGCGCAGGCTCAGGGACTTAGAGAAAAAAATATATTCGACTCCCAACGCATGCGCAGATGGAATCAGTGGTTATTAACAACACGATTTCGCGCAGGGACTTGGAGCAAAGAGCCTTAAATTCCCGGGATAACTGCATAATGAACTCATGATTACAAATAAAATCAAAGTCCCCGCGCATGAGCAGGACATCCCTGGGACATGCGCAGAACGAACTTGCAATTGGAAACACAATTAAAAGTTCTTGCGCATGCGCATTAGCCTAATACGATTTCGTGACGCGAAAATATCACAAATCAATATCGACGGTGGTAAGTGGCTGGATTGTTTTACCGTCACACAGGTGCCTAGTAGTGATTGGATGCACAACAAGGAAGTATCCACCCATAGTGGTTAAGAACACTGACTTACCTGGCGCTCGTGTTGACAGTAGCTCCATTTCCCCCTGAAGACGCCACATCTGTGGCGAAACATGTTTGGGGAGCTGCAATCAAATTTTTAGTTTGGGTGCAGGTGTAACTATGTGTCCGAACGTGGTGTGACTGCAGGTGCACCTCGAGTGAGAAAAATCAAATACAATAGAAGCACAGCTAGAGATTGAGAAATTAAGCGACTAAGTATATGGCCCGTATAATGTGTTCTATATAAATATAAAAATACGGCCAAGAGACCCAGGAGCTGTAAAGTGGAAACACATAAAAATCTGCTAGAAATATCAAATAGAAGGATAGACGCACCTTAAGGCAGAATATATAGGCGAAGTAACCTATAATTCTACCTGCCTTAGTTCACCAGCACCTATAATTTTAAAGTTTTCTTTCTCGCCCATTTTCCTTGGGGGACACAGACCTTGGGTATAGCTCAGCTCCCTAGGAGGCGTGACACTAAGTAAAACTGTTAAGCCCCTCCTCCATCAGCTATACCCTCAGCCTGGAGATAGAGGCTACCAGTTTTAGCTTAGTGTCCAAGGAGGCAAGACACTCCCTGCTACTGCAGGGCTGTTTTCTCCTTGTTGTAATTTTTTCTCTAATTTGTTATTTTATTTTTGTTTTTTCCTAGGGATACCAGAGACGCATTGGGCCTCTCTGCTCTCCCGGGGTGAGCTGCGCCAGTGCCAACTATCTGCACTGCTGCCTCCCCCACAGAAGCAATAGGGGATCTGGGCAGCAATGGCTCCCCTACATCCCGCCAGCTAGGGGGTCGCCCGCACGCAAAGCCCCTCTCCCAGCTTCCTGCCACTGCGGTGCCAGTAGCTGAAGGGGCGACCCTGCTGGAAGGAACTGAGGGTGAAGACAGGTAAGATGGCTTTTCCAGCCCATACCCTGTCCCTATTTGCACTGGGTTTGGGGGGGCACCCGTGGTCGTCATTTGAGCGCTCTGTAGATCTCCCCATCTGCGGCTGCTTCCGCTCCCCAATGGCTGATTCCCCACGCTGTTTATAGGGCCCGGATTACTCTCCTGACATCCTTCTCCCTCCCCGCCGCCGCCGCTCCGTGCGTGATCGGGGGGCGGGGCTTAGGCCCGACATCGGCGGTTCGGGCTCGGCGGGGGACATTGTGGCAGAGGAGGCTCGGTGAGGTCACCCACCTGCATATCGCCGCGCACTTGGGCCTGCGGGCCTTGTTCTACGGACAAAGGTTTTCGTTTCTCACGCTCCTGCATAAACCTGAGAGTCACGGCAGCAGGGGGCGTGTTCTTTTTTCGCGCGCGCGCGCGTCATTGGGGGCGGAGTTACGTTCTCCTTCACAGGAGACATTCAAACGTGTAGGGGGCGGAGCTTCTTCCCGCGCCTCTGCTGAGGTTTTTGCCGCGCTTCCTCACTCCGTTCTGGAAGCTGAGCCACGTGGGAGACTCCTGGTGCATAGATTGCGTTTCTGGGACGCACGCTCTCTGCTGTTGCTGCCTTTCTGCAGCTGTTGATCTGGACTTCACTCCTGACGTTCTTCTGACACTGGTAGGACAGTTAACCCTCTCCTAACCCTCCTGGTCATAGCTGCTGCAACCCCTTGTGGTCTCTGTATCAGGGTACGACCACTTTTTCAACATGTCAGATCCCACGGGTGCCCCCAAACCCTGGTACCATGCCTGTACCGCCTGCAAGGAACTTTTTCCGCGTGGGCAATCTGAGCCGCATTGCCTTGCATGTCAGGCCCCGGTGCAGGGCCCGCTTTCCGCTGCGCCCCCCGGTGCCTCTGAACCCCCTGACTGGGCTAGGTCTCTGTCTCAGGCGGTGGAAAGCCTTACACACGTAGTGGGCCGTCTCGTGGATAGACCGCCTCTCCCGCAGGCTGCCACAATCCCTGTCGCACCCGCTGGGACTACCGTTTCTGCCGCCCCCACTGATTCCCTGCCTCCCAGCGAATCTTCCAGGGCCCGGCATATTCAGAAACGTTCAAGGGTTGAGCGCACATCTTCTCCAGATGCTTCGCTCTCTCCGCCATGCGTGCGAGCTCAGTCAAGTCTATCCTCTCAAAGGGATACGCCTTCTGAGGGAGAACTGGCGGATTCGGACGTGGACATGGACTCAGAGCTTCCGTCCAAATTGGCGTCCGCGGTGGGGCATCTTATCACTAGCATCCGTGATACCTTTCACATACACGATGACCCCCCCAGCTCTGAACAGGCCGGCGTGTCCTTTCTTCGCCCCAGACAGGCCTCCAAGGTCTTTCCCATCCACGCTGATTTTTCTTCTGTGGTGTCCAAGGCTTGGACCCGGCCTAACGTCCGCTTTGTTACACCCAAAAAGCTGGACATTTGTTATCCCTTTCCAGCGGATTCTGTGACCACGTGGACGTCCCCGCCTAAGGTTGATCCTCCCGTGGCTCGCCTGTCCAAAAGCACTACTATTCCTGTACAAGACGGATCTTCCCTCCAGTCTGCTGAGGACCGTCGTACGGAATCCCTCTCCAAGGCCATATTTACTGCCTCTGGTTCGGCCCTTAGACCGGTCTTTGCCTCCGCCTGGGCTGGTAAAGCGGTCTCTGAATGGGGTTTGCAACTGGAACGGGAGTTAGGGTCGGACGTCCCTCTACAGGACCTCCGTTCCTTAGCCCAACTAATTGTCCAGGCCGGAAAATTTGTCTGTGAGGCCTCTCTTGATGCGGGTGCCCTCATTGCCCGTTCCTCTGCCCTGGCAGTTTCTGTCAGGAGGGAACTCTGGCTGAAGGTTTGGGCGGCGGACGCCGCTTCCAAACGCTCTTTGGCTGGCCTACCATTCACGGGTTCCCGCTTGTTCGGAACCCGTCTGGACGAACTTATATCTGAGGCCACGGGTGGGAAGAGTACTCACCTCCCCCAGTCCAGGCCGAGGGGCGCCCCCCGTGGTCGCGCTGGTTCGTCCCGTTTTCGGTCCTTTCGCAAGCCCACCGGGTCTAGACCCGCGGCCGGTTCTTCTTCCTCTGGCCCAGCCCAGGATAGACGCAAGAAGCCGTTTTTTCGGACGCAATCTACCTGGCGCAAGCCCCAGCCCACACGGGCTCCCACAGGCCAGCAGCCCTCTGCCTGAAGGTGCGCCCCCACCCACCCGGGTGGGGGGCCGCCTTCTACTGTTCAGGAACGTATGGCGGGCCCACATCTCAGACGCATGGGCGCTCGAGGTTGTATCTTGCGGATACAAGATCGAATTTGCGTCCATTCCGCCAGACCGTTTCTTCCGGTCCCGTCCTCCGCGGGATCCTGTACGAGCGGCCGCCTTCTTCACGGCCATTCGCTCTCTAACGGACAAGGGTGTCGTCGCCCCCGTGCCTCCGACGGAAAGGTTCAGGGGGTTCTACTCGAACCTCTTTGTGGTTCCCAAGAAGGAAGGCTCAGTGCGACCGATCTTGGACCTAAAGCGCCTGAACCGTTTTCTCCGACTGCAGAGATTCCGGATGGAGTCTCTCAGGTCCGCGGTGGCCTCCCTGGAAAGAGGGGATTTCATGGCCTCAATCGACGTTCAAGATGCATATCTCCACGTTCCGGTTGCTCCATGTCATCACCGCTTCCTGCGCTTCGCAGTGGGGGACGATCACTTCCAATTCGTCGCCCTTCCCTTTGGTCTGGCGACGGCTCCTCGAGTATTCACCAAGGTCCTGGCCCCTGTCTTGGCCCTTCTGCGTTCAAGAAGTGTTTTTCTTCTCCCTTACTTGGACGACATCTTGGTCAAGGCACCCTCCTTCTCTCAGGCATCTGGCAGTGTGGGACTCACTCTGGAGACCCTGACGCGGTTCGGTTGGATCATCAACCACCCCAAGTCTTCCCTTACCCCCTCCAGACGGCTGATCTTCCTGGGGATGCTCCTGGATACGGAGTTGGCGGAGGTCCGCCTCCCGTCGGACAAGCGTCTGGCCCTTTGCGGGTCTGTTCGCAGTCTCCTCCGTCATCACCGCCCTTCCCTCAGATCCAGCATGCGGTTGTTGGGGAAGATGGTTGCCTGTTTCGAAGCGGTGCCGTTCGCACAATTCCGATCCCGCACCTTTCAGAGGGCAATTCTGTCGGCCTGGGACAAATCACCGAGGAGTCTGGACAGGACCTTTCTTCTGCCTCCCCTGGCTCGGGCTTCCCTCAGCTGGTGGTTGCATATCCCTCTACGGGGGAGGTCCTTCCTCCCACTGAACTGGCTGGTGATTACCACCGATGCCAGCTTACGGGGGTGGGGGGGGGGTTTTCCCTCCCCGGTCCGTCCAGGGCGTTTGGTCTCTATCGGAGTCCAGACTTCCAATCAATATTCTGGAACTGAGGGCGATTCTTCTGTCCCTCAGACACTGGACCCATCTACTGAGGGGCCACCCTGTTCGGATCCAATCGGACAATGCCACGGCTGTGGCATACATAAACCATCAGGGAGGCACTCGCAGCGCTGCTGCGATGCAAGAGGTGGCCCTCATTCTCCTCTGGGCGGAGGCGCACGTGCCGGCCTTATCCGCGATTTACATCCCGGGGGTGGACAACTGGGCGGCGGATTTCCTGAGCCGGTCCACCATCGACCCGGGAGAATGGTCCCTGCACCCAGAGGTGTTCGAAGCCCTTTGTCTTCGCTGGGGTCGCCCCGACGTGGACCTCATGGCTTCCAAATTCAACCACAAGGTCCCCCGATACCTGGCCAGGGCACGGGACCCGAAGGCGTACGGCGCCGACGCGCTCGTCCTTCCGTGGCGCGAATTCTCCCTTCTGTACGTCTTTCCTCCTTTCCCCCTCCTGCCACGGGTTCTTCGGAGGATCGCGGCAGAGGGCGTTCCCGCGATTCTGATCGCCCCGGATTGGCCCCGCCGGTCTTGGTACGCCGACCTAATGTTGCTGTTGGCAGACGCACCGTGGCCACTGCCCTCCAGGGAAGACCTTCTCTCTCAGGGACCGATCTTCCACGAGCATTTAGGCTCGCTACGTTTGACGGCGTGGCTATTGAGACCGCCGTCTTAACGCGACGGGGTTTCTCCGCGGACGTAGTCCGCACCATGATCCGTGCTCGTAAGCCCGTGTCCTCTAGGATCTACTATCGGGTTTGGAGGTCCTATCTGGGGTTCTGTGAGTCCCGGAGCATCCCACCTCTCCGGTTTTCTCTTCCCACGATCCTGTCCTTCCTCCAGTCGGGTCTGGACCTGGGGCTGAGCCTCAGTTCTCTGAAGGGTCAGATTTCGGCGCTGTCTATTCTTCTCCAGCGTCCCCTGGCCCCTCTGGGGCCAATTAAGACCTTCTTACAAGGGGTGGCTCACTCTGTACCGCCGTACCGCCCTCCAGTTCCATCCTGGGACCTGAATGTGGTGCTCTCGGCGCTCCAATCAGCCCCCTTCGAGCCTTTACGGGAGGTCTCCCCTCGCCTTCTGTCCTGCAAGGTCATCTTTCTTGTGGCCATCACATCTCTCCGACGGGTGTCGGAGTTAGCGGCTCTTTCTTGCTCCGAACCTTTCCTGATCTTCCACCAGGATAAGGTTGTGCTTCGGCCTGTCCCGTCCTTCCTGCCAAAGGTGGTCTCCGCCTTTCACATCAATGAGGACATCGTCCTTCCGTCGCTCTGTCCCTCTCCTTCCCACCCCAGAGAACGGGAACTGCACCGTCTGGATGTGGTCAGGGCGTTGAAGATTTACCTGGAGGTCACCGGATCCTTTCGGCGCACGGACTCCCTGTTTGTGGTTCCGGAGGGTTCGCGCAAGGGTTTGGCGGTCTCCAAGGTGGCTATTGCCCGTTTCATTAAACTGGCGGTGTCTGAGGCTTATCGAGCCAAGGGTAGAGCTCCGCCTTTCAGCGTCACTGCTCATTCCACCAGAGCAGTCGGGGCTTCCTGGGCGCAGAGGCATCGGGCCTCGGCTGAACAGTTGTGCAAAGCAGCCACTTGGTCCTCTCTGCACACTTTCACAAGGTTCTATAGAGTGCATACGCATGCATCAGCGGATGCTGCTTTGGGCCGCCTGGTTTTGCAGGCAGCGGTTTCCTGATGCTCCGGTGGTGGTCCGCCTTGGGTTTGTGGTCCCTCCCTTCTTGGACTGCTCTTGAACGTCCCAAGGTCTGTGTCCCCCAAGGAAAATGGGCGAGAAAAGGAGATTTTTGTATAACTTACCAGTTAAATCTCTTTCTCGCTCTTCCTTGGGGGACACAGCACCCACCCTTCTGTGTTTGGTTACGGGGTTATGGTCTGGCGCCCCGTTGGGTTGCTGGCTGGTTGTTTCCATTGTTGGTTGTTATCCTTTCACTACTTGGACACGCAACTGGTAGCCTCTATCTCCAGGCTGAGGGTATAGCTGATGGAGGAGGGGCTTAACAGTTTTACTTAGTGTCACGCCTCCTAGGGAGCTGAGCTATACCCAAGGTCTGTGTCCCCCAAGGAAGAGCGAGAAAGAGATTTAACTGGTAAGTTATACAAAAATCTCCTTTTTCTCTTCCCGACTTATATTAATTTTAATAAAAATAAATAAATGCTATGTTTTAAATGACCAGAAACGGGAATCTAGTGGCTAATTGAACTTTACTATCCTGAGGATAACTGACAAGTTACATCACCTAATATAAAGTAGGCCACAAGTGCCCTTTCCAGATAAAAAAATGTAAATATATGGAAGCTAGCAGTGTGCCAGTCTGCAGAGTGGCCCTGTTCGTCTAATGATTGCAGTGTTCTTGCTGTGTTAAAGGGTTTCTGTCAGACAAGGGGCTGTATGGAACATCTAGATATGTCGACAACTCCTTAGGGACCGGGCTCATTTTAACCTTAAGGACCAGGCCGTTTTTTTGCAAATCTGACCAGTGTCACTGTGTGGTGATAACTTTAAAACTCTTCGACTTATCCAGGCCATTCTGAGATTGTTTTTTTCATCACATGTTGTACTTCATGACACTGGTAAAATGGAGTAAAAAAAAATAATTCATTTTTATTTATAAAAAAATACCAAATTTGCCCAAAATTTTGAAACATTTTCAAATTTCCCACTTTCAATTTTTCTACTTCTATAATACGTAGTAATACCTACAAAAATAGTTATTACTTTACATTCCCCATATGTCTACTTCATGTTAGGATCATTTTGGGAATTACATTTTGTTTTTTGGGGATGTTACAAGGCTTAGCAGTTTAGAAGCAAATCTTGAAATTTTTCAGAAATTTTAAAAAACCCACTTTTTAAGGACTAGTTCAGGTCTGAAGTCACTTTGTGAGGCTTACATAATAGAAACCACCCACAAATGACCCCATACTAGAAACTACACCCTCAAGGTATTCAAAATAGATTTTGCAAACTTTGTTAACCCTTTAGGTGTTCCACAGAATTAATGGAAAATAGAGATACATTTCAAAATTTCACTTTTTTGGCAGATTTTCCATTTTATTATATTTTTTTCCAGTTACAAAGCAAGGGTTAACAGCCAAACAAAACTCAATATCTATGGCCCTGATTCTGTAGTTTACAGAAACACCCCATATGTGGTCGTAAACCGCTGTACGGGCACATGGCAGGGCGCAGAAGGAAAGGAATGCCATACGGTTTTTGGAAGGCAGAATTTGCTGGACTGTTTTTTTTTTGACACCATGTCCCATTTAAAGCCCCCCTGATGCACCCCTAGAAGACCAACTCCAAAAAAGTGACCCTATTTTAGAAACTACGGGATAGGGTGGCAGTTTTGTTGGTACTTTTTGGTTGCTCTATATTACACTTTTTGTGAGGCAAGGTAACAAGAAATAGCTGTTTTGGCTCTGTTTTTTTTGTTTATTTATAACATTCCTAAATATTTAGAAAGGCTCCACCAGCAAGCTACTGGAGCTCAGCCTCTCGGTTACCGGCTGAAAAAAAGGGAATAAATCAATAATGGTATAGGCTGGCTCACAGTATTTTTGCATATAAAATGTATTAATTCACTAAATAAAACAAAGCTAACTTAGTGTCAACGTATCAGCATCAATACATAAATGTGTAAGATAGGTATATAAAGTGCGGAGCTCACGCAAAAACCTAAATAGCTGGAATACTCCAAAATAAATAAGACCTTGTGGCTAAAGTGTGGCAGACCACTCGAATGTCCGTAAGATTATGTGCTGATTTACCAGTTTGTTAGACAGTGTCCTTGCTGCAGTCTCCTACAAAGAAAACTCTGTGCTCAGATGTCGTTTGGCAATAGTAATTGCACCGCTTCCGATCAGTGGTGCTCCACTTACTTTTCCTGCGCAGCAAACTTCCGACCCGTTCTCACAGCGTCCCACGTGACCGGCTGGATGTTAGTTTGCTGGTTAATGACGTAGGCGCTTGGAGCCGTCGAGTTAACGGGAGTTAATACAGCTGAGTTTGTGGTTGCTTGAGCCTGTTAGATCAACGGAGTAGATGCAGCAGAGTTTGCTTGGTAATATTCAGCAAAGTTGAATATATCAACATAAGTTTAGTCCACCTTGTCGATAATTAGCAGATGGAGTCTTCTGAAGTGGTATAAGACATCTTCCAATAATTGAAGAGAGTTGAAAAAAATTGAAAAGAGTTCTCCTCTTGCGCATTTATAAAAACCGCACCAATAGCCAGGTCTTAGTACACACTAGACGCGTTTCGGAACCAAGTTCCTTCCTTAGTAGATGAATGTAGAATGCTGAATGAGGACATAAGTCATGTCTTTAAATACCCATTTGGGTTTGATATAAAATGTAGATCGGATTGTGGACTATGCTGGCTGCACTGTCTAACAAACTGGTAAATCAGCATATAATCTTACGGACATTCGAGTGGTCTGCCACACTTTAGCCATAAGGTCTTATTTATTTTGAAGTACTCCAGCTATTTAGGTTTGTGCGTGAGCTCCGCACTTTATATACCTATCTTAGGCCTCTTTCACACTTGCGTTGTCCGGATCCAGCGTGTACTCCACTTGCCGGAATTGCACGCCGGATCCGGAAAAACGCAAGTGTACTGAAAGCATTTGAAGACGGATCCGTCTTCAAAATGCTTTCAGTGTTACTATGGCACCCAGGACGCTATTAAAGTCCTGGTTGCCATAGTAGTAGTGGGGAGCGGGGGAGCGGCATACTTGCAGTCCGCGCGGCTCCCGGTGCCCTCCAGAGTGACGTCAGAGCGCCCCATGCGCATGGATCATGTGATCCATGCGATCACGTCATCCATGCGCCTGGGGCGCCCTGACGTCACTCTGGAGCGCCCCGGGAGCCGCACGGATGGCAAGTATGCTGCTCCCCGCTCCCCACTACACTTTACCATGGCTGCCAGGACTTTAGCGTCCCGGCAGCCATGGTAACCATTGAGAAAAAGCTAAACGTTGCATCCGGCAATGCGCCGAAACGACGTTTAGCTTAAGGCCGGATCCGGATCAATGCCTTTCAATGGGCATTCATTCCGGATCCGGCCTTGCGGCAAGTGTTCCGGATTTTTGGCCGGAGCAAAAAGCGCAGCATGCTGCGCTATTTGCTGCGGCCAAAAAACGTAACGGAACGGAAGACATCCTGATGCATCCTGAAGGACGGACTGTCCATTCAGAATGCATTAGGATAATCCTGATCAGTATTCTTCCGGCATAGAGCCCCGACGACGGAACTCTATGCCGGAAGACAATAACGCAGATGTGAAAGAGCCCTTACACATTTTATGTATTGATGCTGATATGTTGACACTAAGTTAGCTTTGTTTTATTTAGTAAATTAATAAATTTTATATGCAAAAATACTGTGAGCCAGCCTATACTATTATTTATTGATAACATTTATCTGACAGGTTAGATCATGTGGTATTTTTATAGACCAGGTTGTCACGGACGTGGCGATACCTAATATGTATAATTTTTTTTTTATTTATGTAAGTTTTACACAAGGATTTCATTTTTGAAACAAAAAATCATGTTTTAGTGTCTCCATAGTCTGAGAGCCATAGTTTTCTCAGTTTTTGGGCGATTATATTGGGTAGGGTATAATTTTTGCAGGGCGAGATGACTGTTTGATTGGCTTTATTTTGGGGTGCGTATGACTTTTTGATCGCTTGCTATTACACTTTTTGTGATGTAAGGTGACAAAAAAAATTGCATTTTTTTTATACCTTTTATTTATTTTTATGGTATTTACCTGACGGGTTAGGTCATGTGATATTTTTATCGAGCAGATTACGGACGCGGCGATGTAATATGTATACTTTTTATTTATGTAAGTTTTACACCATAACAGCTTTTCTAAAACAAAAATAGATGTTTTAGCGTCTCCATATTCGGAGCCAGTTTATTTTTTTTATTTTTTTTGGGGGGCGATTGTCTTAGGTGGGGGCTCACTTTTTTGCGGGATGAGGTGACGGTTAGATCGGTACTATTTTGGTGGGCATACGCCTTTTTTATCACTTGATTTTGTACTTTTTGTGAGGTGACAAAAAAATGGTTTATTTAGCACAGTTTTTATTTTTTACGGTGTTAATCTGAGGGGTTAGGTCATGTGATATGTTTATAGAGCCGGTCAATACGGACGCTGCAATACCTAATGTCTACATTTTTCTTTTCTTAATTTTTACCAATTTTATTTTAACTTTATTTGGGGAAAATTAAGTTTTTGTTTATCGTTTACTTGAAACTTAAAAATTTTTTGTGGGAAAACGTTGTTTTTTTTCCAACTTCTTTTCACTTTATTTTTTTGTCCCACTTTGGGACTTCAACTTTTGGGGGTCTAATCCCCTTTACAATGCATTACAATACTTCTGTATTGGAATGCATTGGCTGTATGAGTATTGCATTGTGTATTACTCATACAGCTTCCTGCCTGTGAGATCCAGGGGGCTGGATCTCACAGGCTCGTCACTGGAAAGCAGCTCCGATGCCTAAGGAAGGCATTGCACTGCTTTCCGTGCCATCTGGTCCCCCTTACAGCCGCATGGGGACCCGATGTCACCTGCTCCTAGTGGCTCAGTTTGCCCATCTATTTTCCCGCCCTTCTTTTATTGATTGACGGGGCCAGAGCCCTCCTCCTGCCGGCCGTGTCTACTGCAAAAATCCCGCGCCATCCCGTTCAGTATTCGGTACAGGCGCAGTAAGGGAAGGACGCTTATACCACCAATGATTAAGGAGGAAAATAATAAACTATATTTTTAGAAAAACAAAATAGAAAAAAATAAAAAACTAATGATTAATTTATTTATAAACTTTCAAATCAATAGGCCACAACACTCATTTCAAACAATGGCAGGGGTCGGTGCACGGTGCATGATAAATAGTGATTTATTTCAGCCGGAAACAGTGGTATATCAATTGTGTGCAACGTTTCGGGCTAGCATACGCCCTTCATCAGGCACTCTTGAAACCACAGCTTGTATACTGCCGGCGCTGTAATACAATTTATATAATGTAATATATTTATAAACACTATATCACCAACGAATCTAATTAATTTGGCCACCAGATTATATCTATTTAAATATATATGTTGATGCATATATGCACCTTTTGATTTTATTACAGCACTCAGTCTTTTTGGGTATGAGTCTATGAGTATGGCACATTCTGACTTTGCAACATTTGCCCACTCTTCTTTGCAAAAACACTCTAAATCTGTCAGATTGCGAGGGCATCTCCTGTGCACAGCCCCCTTCAGATCACCCCACAGATCCGATTCAGGTCTTGAATCTTCTTCTGGGGAAGCCATTTCTTTGCTGATTTGGATGTATGCTTTGGGTCGTTATGCTGAAAGATGAATTTCCTCTTCACGTTGAGCTTTCTAGCAAAAGCTTGAAGGTTTTGTGCCAATATTGACTGGTATTTGGAACTGTTCATAATTCCCTCTAGCTTATCTAAGGCCCCAGTTCCAGCTGAAGAAAAACAGCCCCAAAGAATGATGCTGCCACCACCATGCTTCACTGTGGGTATGGTGTTCTTTTGGTGATGTGCAGTGTTGTTTTTGAGGCAAACATATCTTTTGGAATTATGGCCAAAAAGTTCGACCTTGGTTTCATCAGACCATAACACCTTTTCCCACATGCTTTTGGGAGACATCAGATGTGTTTTTGCAAAATGTAGCCTGGCTTGGATGTTTTTCTTTGTAAGAAAAGGCTTTCGTCTTGCCACTCTACCTCATAGCCCAGACATATGAAGAATACGGGAGATTGTTGTCACATGTACCACACAGCCAGTACTTGCCAGATATTCCTGCAGCTCCTTTAATGTTGCTGTAGACCTCTTGGTCGCCTCCCAGACCAGTTTTCTTCTCATCTTTTCATCAATTTTGGGGGGACGTCCAGTTCTTGGTAATTTCACTGTTGTGCCATATTTTCTCCACTTGATGATGACTGTCTTCACTGTGTTCCATTGTATATCTAATGCCTTGGAAGTTCTTTTGTACCCTTCTCCTGACTGATACCTTTTAACAATGAGATCCCTCTGATGCTTTGGAAACTCTCTGTGGACCATGGCTTTTGCTGTGGGATGCGACTAAGAAAATTTCAGGAAAGAACAACTAGAGCAGCTGAACTTTTTTTGGGGTTAATCAGAGGCAAATGATGGCAGGTGTATGCTGACTCCTATTTAACATGATTTTGAATGTGATTGCTTAATTCTGAACACAGCTACATCCCCAGTTATAAAAGGATGTGCACACTTATGCAACCACATTATTATTATTATTATTATTATTATTATTATTATTATTATTATATTTATTTTTTCTTCCCTCCACCTAAAAGATTTCAGTTTGTTTTTGAATTGAGTTGTACAGTTTATATGTCACATTAAAGGTGGAAAAAGTTCTGAAATGATTTATCTTTGTCTGTTTTTTAAATCCATATATATTTCCACATATATAAATTTTAATATATATATATATATATATATATATATATATATATATATATAAATAATCTGGTGGCCATATTAATTTGGTTCGTTGGTGATATATTGTTTAAAAATATATTATTATAAAAATGTTTTTTTTTCTAAAATATAGTAAATTTTTTTCCTCCTTGATCATTGGTGGTATAAGTGGGTATAAAGCGCTGGGCAACATGGAATATACCGGATCACCGTAAAAATGAATAAAACGTAACTTTTATTATTAATTTTTAAATAAATAATCTATGATCCACCCATTTAGGACAAACGACAATACGAACAAACATGCATAAAGAATGGTGGGAGAGGACAAACGCGAGGGACCCCACTAACCCTATGGGAACCCTCACTATCACCTCAACCCACAGGAACACCCTGATGGTGGATGGCCTGTGGTCCCGTACCTACCCTGACTCTTCCTAGAAAGACCCTAAGACCTCCCAATGCGTTCCTCTTAGAAAAAGTTCATCAGGGGAGAGATAATGGGTGAAGAAACATATAAAACACACACAATAAACATATAAGTCATAGATGATAATTCGATAAATCACCCAATGCCGGGTACACAAATTATTCTTGATCACAGGCTATTAAATTAGATAATTGATCGCCTGTGGCACCAGATTATATAGTTATAACAGATATACAATGATACAATAACTCCAGGGGTCCCCCCTACCTGAAGGGACGTCACAATTGATAATCGCTCACATGCCAGTTCCCCAAAGTCACATGTATAAGAATAACGATGTCATATACTGTGAACCGTACTCAAATGCAGATACCACCAATCACCATACATAGGACTAAGAATGCAGATCTGATTATCACCATTAATTCTGCCACAGATTATGCCTCAGATATATACTGCTCCTATTAACAACCCAAGGAATACATATCAATATGTTAGATAGTTAAAGCAGAGGTAGCGAACACTGTCCAAAGGGCCTATTTTATTATCCTTGGGTTAGGAAGGTGACAGATCTTCTCTATGGCTGCCGCTGGTGAGGGGAACCTGGTGTAGAGCCTGACATCCTGGGAGCAGAATCGCTATTAGGGCAGTAACCTAGACTCCTTTTTATAGGGCTTGATTAATTGTATCATTGTGTCCACATCCGGTCAGTGGAACTCACGCTGACTTCACCTGCGTGAGTCCACTGCCGGCTCTTCCCCTCTGTAAAGCATTCGCTTCACTTCCGGTAATGGGAACGCATCTTGCATTCCACCTGCCTCCGACTTCCTGTCAATGGAACGCGCCGTGCGTTCCACAGCGATGCCGATGGTATAGTGCGTCAGGGAAGGGGAAAATCGAATTATTAATGTATTTCTGGACATATTGGCCCTGCGTTCTTTGAACCTTCAGTATAGGGGGCGATCTATCCCTAGTAATATATAATAAGGTGCTAAGATCTAAATTTTGAGCATAACTCCGGCTGCTATATGGTGGACCACCTAATTTGGGCAAGGATGCATCATTTTACAATTGGCAGCTATATGATTCAAATAACGCTGCCACTCAAATTAGATTATATATTAAATATGAATATACATATAAAGTCCTAAAAACATTCTCAATCATGCCCTGAGATCAAAATTAATTGGAGATACCGAATATCAGTTTATGCTTCCAGTGAAGCCTTGCATAGCTACATTCTATGGGCTGCCCAAGATCCATAAACGGGTCAGTCCCTTGAAGGGCAGACCTGTAGTCTCTGGCGTAAACTCCTTGACACGCAACTGTGGCATATACATTGATAAAATCCTGAGTCAATTTGTCTCTGCATTGCCGTCCTACACCAGGGACACTATGGATTTTTGGAGGAAGATGGAGACTCTCAGTTTTGACTCTGATTGTATTCTGGTCAGTATTGACGTTGAATCTCTGTATAGCTCTATCAACCATGCCGAGGGCCTGAGGGCGGCCATGTGTTTCCTGAAGACCAAGGGAATACACTTTCAAGCTCACAATCAGTTTATCATCGATTTGTTAGAATGTGTTAGCACACAATTTATTTTTATTTTATTTTAGCAAACTCAGGCTGAGAACATTGCAATGTCACTGCCACAGATGCCCCCTAGAAATGGAAGCTGGATTACTGTAGGTTCTGGTAGACTGAGAGTTGTTGATAGAAGACATGTCCCACAGTCTGTGGCTCTGCATAATTCATTTGCAGCACTTTGAGTGCAAGAGCAACATGGAGGATGGCTCAAGCACAGTGGGTAAGAAACAATCATCTCCCATGCCTAAAGTATGCAAGACTGCAGCCAAAGACAAAAAGGAGAAGGTGAGGATTGATAGTAAGCAGCTGTTGGTGGGCGATTCCATCATAAGAGGTGTTTAAGTTTGAGGAGAATGGTATTGTGAGATGTCTCCCTGGTGCTACCGTTAGCAGGGATAGACGACGGATCCTTAATATTGTTAGGCAAGCAAAGCAGGAAAGGGAAGTGGATGTTATTGTCCATCTTGGGTCAAACGATCTGGCTTGCAATGAGGTTTCAAAGGTGAAAGAAGCTTTTCACACACTTGGAAAGGATATACGGGAGGTTGCATCAACTGTTTCATTCTCTGCAGTTTTGCCTGTGCATAACCTTCAGCCTAACAGGAAGATGCGCATTAAGGAATTCATTGTATGGCTTGGTGAATGGTGTCTGAATCAAGGGTTTGGCTTTGTGTCTCATGTTAGCTTTTGTTGGAATGGAAAAGAACTGTACAAGAAAGATGGTTTGCATCTTTCTCTCAAGTGAACGAATGTCCTCGGTGAACAGTTCCAAGTATTTGCTAAGGAGCATTTAAACTAGGAAAGGGGGGCTAAAGATTGATAATCCAGCAGTCCAACTGCCCCCCGGAACAATGCAAGAAGATGCCAGTAGCATAAAGGTTAAGAAATGACAAGCTCAGATTCTTATCTAAAAATGCTCGCAGTTTAGGGAATAAGATCAATGAACTTGAGGCTAGAATAGCATCTGAGAATATAGATGTAGTGGCTTTTACTGAGACGTGGTTTAAGGGGAGTAATGACTGGGATATAACAATACCAGGTTTCTCTCTATACAGGAAAGACTGAGAAGGCAAGAAAGGGGGATGTGGCCCCGTATGTGAAAGATAGCATAAAATCTAATTTGATACAATTTAGAGTCAGTTTGGGTTACCTTGCAGCTTTATAATCATAAGGTAACTCGTGTAGGTGTGATATATAGACCACCTAGCCAAGTCATAGAATTAGATGATCTACTTGTTGAGGAAATAGCTAAAATGACATTGAAGGGGGAAGTTATCATTATGGGAGACTTCATGGAAAACCAAAATGGCTAGTTCTGCCAGGAGTACAGATATTCTAAATTCCCTACTGGAATTATCTCTACAGCAAGTAGTTGAGGAGCCAACCCGGAAGGGGGCCATTTTAGATTTAGTATTCACAAAGGGAATTTGGTATATGATATTACTGTAGGGGAAAGCTTGGGATCTAGTGATCACCAGTCAGTGTGAGTCACACCACACAAAAACAAAAGTTTTAGATTTTAGAAAAACTGAAAAACGCAAGTGAACTGAAAGCATTTGAAGACGGATCAGTCTTCAAAATGCGTTGGCAGCCAGGACGCTATTAAAGTCCTGGTTGCCATAGTAGTAGAGTATACTTACCGTCCGTGCGGCTCCCGGGGCGCTCCAGAATGACGTCAGAGCGTCCCATGCGCATGGATGACGTGATCCATGCGATCACGTCATCCATGCGCGTGGGACGCCCTGACGACACTCTGAAGCACCCCGGGAGCCGCACGGACGGTAAGTATACTGCTCCCCCGCTCCCCACTACACTTTACCATGGCAAACAGGACTTTAGCTTCCTGGCAGCCATGGTAACCATTCAGAAAAAGCTAAACGTCGAATCCGGTAATGCGCCGAAACGACGTTTAGCTAAAGGCCGGATCCGGATTAATGCCTTTCAATGGGCATTAATTCCGGATCCGGCCTTGCGGCAAGTGTTCAGGATTTTTGGCCGGAGCAAAAAGCGCAGCATGCTGCGGTATTTTCTCCGGCCAAAAAACTTTCCGGTCCGGAACTGAAGACATCCTGATGCATCCTGAACGGATTCCTCTCCATTCAGAATGCATGGGGATAATCCTGATCAGAATTCTTCCGGCATAGAGCCCCAACGACGGAACTCTATGCCGGAACAGAACAACGCAAGTGTGAAAGAGCCCTTAGGCAGAGAGAGGCCAAACAAGTTCTAAGAGCTTCTAAAACACAGGCAGAAGAGAAATTAGCTCAGTCAGGGAAAAAAGGCGGTAAAGCATTCTTCAGATACATAAATGAAAAAAGGAAACTAAAACAAGGAATTACCAAATTAAAAACAAAAGAAGGAAGGTATATGGAAGAAGATAAAGAACTAGCTGACTGCCTCAATGAATACTAATGTTCAGTTTTTACAAAGGAAAATGAAGGAAAAGGACCTCAGTTAGGAAAGAAGACTAATGAATCTTTTGATGCATGTGTCTTTAGAGAGGAAGAGGTTCTAAGTCAACTGTCTAAAATTAATACAAATAAGTCACAGAGGCCTGATGGGATACACCCAAAGCTATTAAGAGCTCAGCGGTGAACTAGCAAAACCAATCACTGGCAACAGGAGTCGTCCCAGAAGATTTGAAATTAGCAAATGTTGTGCCCATTCACAAGAAAGGTAGTAGGGAGGAATCGGGCAACAATAGGCCAGTAAGCCTAGCATCAATAGTGGGGAAATTAATAGAAACCATACTTAAGGAGAGTATTGTGGAACATCTAAAATACCATGGATTGAAAGATGAAAAACAGCATGGGTTTACTTCAGGGAGATCATGTCAGACTAATGTTATTGATTTTTTTGATTGGGTGACGAAAATAATAGATGGAGGAGGTGCAGTAGACATCGCTTATCTAGACTTTAGTAAGGCTTTTGATACTGTCCCACATAGAAGGCTTATCAATAAATTGTAGTCTTTGGTCTTGAACTCCCATATTGTTGAATGGATTAGGCAGTGGCTGAGGGACAGGCAACATAGGGTTGTAAGTCAATGGAGTATATTCAGACCAAGGTCTTGTTACCAGTGGGGTACCTCAGGGATCTGTTCTGGGACCCATATTGTTTAATATCTTTATCAGCAAAATTGCAGAAGGCCTCGATGGTAAGGTGTGTCTTTTTGCTGATGACGCAAAGATTTGTAGCAGGGTTCATGTTGCTGGAGGGATACACCAAATGGAAAAGGATTTAGGAAAACTAGAGGAATGGTCAAAAATCTGGCAACTAAAATTTAATGTTGATAAGTGCAAGATAATGCACCTGGGGTGTAAAAACCCAAGAACAGAATATAAAATAAGTGATACAGTCCTAACCTCAGTATCTGAGGAAAGGGATTTAGGGATCATTATTTCAGAAGACTTAAAGGTAGGCAGACAATGTCATAGAGCAGCAGGAAATGCTAGCAGAATGCTTGGGTGTATAGGGAGAGGAATTACAAGTAGAAAGAGGGAGGTGCTCATGCCGCTCTACAGAGCACTAGTGAGACCTCATTTGGAGTATTGTGCGCAGTACTGGAGACCATATCTCCCGAAGGATATTGATACTTTGGAGAGATTTCAGAGAAGAGCTACTAAACTGGTACATGGATTGCAGGATAAAACTTACCAGGAAAGATTAAAGGACCTTAACATGTATAGCTTGGAAGAAAGACGAGACAGAGGGGATATGATAGAAACGTTTAAATACATAAAGGGAATCAACAAGGTAAAAGAGGAGAGAATATTTATAAGAAAAAAAACTGCTACAAGAGGACATACTTTTAAACCTTTGCCCCTCTAATTTAAAACTAATATCAGGAAGTATTACTTTACTGAGAGAGTAGTGGATGCATGGAATAGCCTTCCTGCAGAAGTGGTAGCTGCAAATACAGTGAAGGCGTTTAAGCATGCATGGGATAGGCATAAGGCCATCCTTCATATAAGATAGGGCCAGGGGCTATCCATAGTATTCAGTATATTGGGCAGACTAGATGGGCCAAATGGTTCTTATCTGCCGACACATTCTATGTTTCTATTTCACTTCTACCACCAGCTCAGGGGGACTGCTATGGGGAGCCCTTGTGCGCGATCGTATGCTAATCTCCTCCTGGGCTGGTGGGACGATGTCATAGTGTTCCCAGGGAATCCTGCCTGGTGGTTGGAAAAAATTGTGTTTTGGACCCGATACATCGACAATGTGTTTATGGTGTGGAAGGGGAGCCTTGATGAGCTTAAATCTTTAATCGGGCACCTTAATGATAACTGTATCAGTCTCTCCTTCACCCATGAACACCACTATGACAGGCTCTTCTTGGATGTGGAGGTGACTAAGTGTATGGATAAACTATCCACTAACGTATTCAGGAAACCAACGGCCACAAACAGTTTGTTAGATATGTCCAGTTACCATCCGTATGCCCTTAAGAAAGGTATACCTAAGGGCCAATTTTTGCGAATTAGAAGGAATTGCTTGGACGTGGAGGGATACTATCAGGTGGCATCCAAACTCCGTAATAGGTTTAGAGAAAGGGGGTATGCAGACCCAGTGCTGAGGGAGGCTTTTCAGAATGCAAGAGACCAGAATCGAAACTCTCATCATCCCAAAAAACAATAAGCAAGAGAAGGATGTTAGTATGATTCGGATTATATCCATGTTCGATACAGCCAACAAGGGAATGAGGAATATTCTAAATGAATTCTGGCCCATTCTGAGGATGGATCCGGACCTGATGGAAGTAGTCCCTCCACGTCCCAGCATTACTTTTTCGTAAAGGGAGGAGCCTACGTGACTGTGTCGTGCACAGCCATTTTTCTGCCACCAAGAAAGAGGGCACCTGGTTGGATCGCAAACCCCTGGGAATGTTCAAATGTGGCAGATGTAAAGCTTGTAGATATATCTAAAATGCGAAATCCAATATCTGATCTGTCACGGGAAAGGAATATTATATCAGAGATTTAGTGAATTGTAGAACCAAGGGTGTAGTGTATCTATGCCAATGCACATGTCCGATGGACTATGTAGGCAAGACATTTAAAGAACTGCGCCGTCGGATATGTGAGCATATTAATGACATAGAAAAAAGAAAAGATGGTCCGATCGCTAACCATATGCTGGAAATGCACGGTGGTTGTCTGGAAGCCCTCAGGTTCTCGACGTTGGAGGTCATACATGAGTCAGAGAGGAGGGGGGACTAGGACCGACTGATTCTCCAAAGGGAGTCTGAATGGATCTATCGTCTACGGTCCCAGTCCCCCAAGGGCCTCAATGAGAGACTGACATTCTCATGTTTCTTGTGAGACCCTGTCTCCCTGGTGTAGCGACGATGAGGGCATGGTTTTGTTTATATAATGAACCTTTTTCTGCTCTTTAACTCTCTAATAAGGTTTTTTTGGGGGGGATTATATCTGGCCATTGAATCGACACGGCAAGTGTCTTTATATGTATATTCATATTTAATATATAATCTGAGTGGCGGCGTTATTTGAATCTTATAGCTGCCAATTGTATAATGATGCATCCTTGCCCAATTTAGGTGGTCCACCATATAACAGCCGGAGTTATGCTCAAAATTGAGATCTTAGCACCTTATTATATATTACTAGGGATAGATACTGAAGGTTCAAAGAACGCAGGGCCAATATGTCCAGAAATACCTTAATAATTAGATTTTCCCCTTCCCTGACTCACTATAGCACCGGCATCGCTGTGGAGCGCACGGCACGTTCCATTGAGGAAGTCGGAGGCAGGTGGAATGCAAGATGCGTTCCAATTACCGGAAGTGAAGCGAATGCTTCACAGAGGGGAAGGGCCGGCAGTGGACGCACGCAGGTGAAGTCGGCGTGCATTCCACTAACCGGATGTGGACACAATGATGCAATTAATCAAGCCCTATAAAAAGGAGTCTAGGTTACTGCTCTAATAGCGATTCTGCTCCCAGGATGTCAGGCTCTACACCAGGCTCCCCTCACCAGTGGCGGCCATACAGGAGATCTGTCACCTTCCTTACCCAAGGATAAGTAAAAGGTCCTTTGGACCATGTTTGCTACCTCTGCTTTAACTATCTAACATATTGATATGTATTCCTTGGGTTGTTAATAGGAGCAGTATATATCTGAGGCATAATCTGTGGCAGAATTAATGGTGATAATCGGATCTGCATTCTTAGTCCTATGTATGGTGATTGGTGGTATCTGCATTTGAGTACGGTTCACAGTATATGACATCGTTATTCTTATACATGTGACTTTGGGGAACTGGCCTCTGAGCGATTATCAAATGTAACGTCTTTGTATTTAGTCCCTTCAGGTAGGGGGGACCCTTGGAGTTATTGTATCATTGTATATCTGTTATAACTATATAATCTGGTGCCATAGGCGATCAATTATCTAATTTAATAACCTGTGATCAAGAATAATTTGTGTACCCGGCATTGGGTGATTTATCGAATTATCATCTATGACTTATATGTTTATTGTGTATGTTTTATATGTTTCTTCACCCATTATCTCTCCCCTGATGAACTTTTTCTAAGGGGAACGCATTGGGAGGTCTTAGGGTCTTTCTAGGGAGAGTCAGGGTAGGTACGGGACCACAGGCCATCCACCATCAGGGTATTCCTGTGGGTTGAGGTGATAGTGAGGGTTCCCATAGGGTTAGTGGGGTCCCTCGCGTTTGTCCTCTCCCACCATTCTTTATGCATGTTTGTTCGTATCGTAGTTTGTCCTAAATGGGTGGATCATTGATTATTTATTTCAAAATTAATAATAAAAGTTACATTTTATTCATGCTTACTGTGATGCGGTTTTTCCATAATGCATGAATTCACAACCATAAATATGTATATCCTCAGCGAGGTTAAAAGCAACAGGGAATATACTTGCCACATAGAAGGATCCAGCGACGTCGCTCGAATCTCCTCCTTCTTGGCGATGCCTGCTGTCTTCTCTTCCGGGAGCACTCTGACATATTCAGCGCAGGAGCAGTGAGGAAGCCAGCAGCCGCCGAGCGTCCTTCCCTCACTGCGCCTGCACAGAATACTAAACGGGATGGCGCAGGCGTGGGATTTTCGCAGTAGACACGGCTGGCGGGAGAAAAGCAGCGCTGCCCTGGCTCTGTCAATCGATAGAAGAAGGGTGGGAAAATAGGTGGGCAAACGGAGCCTCTAGGTGCAGGTGCAAGGCCCAACTACCCCAAGGAAGTCCACTGTTCCCTGATATTTCATTATCTGATGGGACAGGGAAGATTATATATGAAGTGTTGACATGTAAATAACAAAAAAGTAAAAATAAAAATACCCCCCTCCCAGTAAGTTGTTACTCCATTTAGTCCCCATTTCTGTATGGAAAGACAGGTTCTTTAACCACTTCCCTTCTCTTCGCTGTCTATTCATGTCCTAATAGATCTATAGATCTAATCCTAGTGATTACCACCGTGAACCCTTAAGAAGTCAGTCTACAGCAACCACGGCATTTAAAGGATTTAGCAGCTGTACGGTCACCTCTATTGGCCCTCCACACTTCATCAGTAGGTTTGAGTACAAATAGAAGAGATGGAATACATTTTCTCTGGTTGATCTTTGTCAGTTAAAGCTACCTGCACAGGTTGCGGATTATATGCCTTTTTGTTTTGCACAGATTTTCGTGCAGAAAAACCATAGTGTAATACAGGACCCGCAAAGTGAATGATATTTATCCATCTTATGTAATATATATATATATATATATATATATATATATATATATATATTTATATTAATTCTGCACGGAAACTGACCTGCCGTTCAGACTTTGAAATCTGCAGCATGTCAATTGTTTGTGTGAAACTTTTGTGCGGATTTCAGTCTTCAGTCAATCCAAAGTGTGAGACCAAAAACATATCAAAATCCGTAACAACATCTGCAAGTAACACATGCGGATTTGGTGCTGAAATGCAGAGAAAATCTGTTTTGAAACCCACACTCGTGTGTAAGTAGCCTAAAGGGATTGGCCCTTCTGGGACATTGATGGCATATCGCTATTAAAGTCCGATATGTGTGGGTTCCGCTACTTTCTAGCTGAGCATGCACAGTCAATTATTTTCCGAAGTCCCATAGCAGATGTTTTATAACATGAATCCAAAAGATTTGAGAATGAATAACACAATTCACATACAGAATAATAAAAAGTAAATAACCAGGCCAGGTGGTGGGGTGGGGGGCTCTGAGTCGGCCATGTTACTGCACATGGCGGACACCCCAGGGTGTACAAGAGATGGGGCAAATCAATACTTACATCCTACCTAGAATCAAGTATTCAGAGGAGTGCCCCATTGTTGCAAGGTGCAAACCAGAGTTATACCTTTTGAGCCCCTCCTCCAGTGTGCAGCATGCATGTCTCTGAGACCACTCAGGAATGTGGTCTTATCGGCACAATGGGGTATAGATACTAATAATCTCTATCTCACTACATTACAAGTAGGACTTTATTACACAGAATATTAAAATCAATATAAAAGAGACAGAATTAAAAGGCACAGAAAATATCAGTTCTTCAAAATACCCTTAACAATACAGCGGACAATGGAGAGTGCACTGTGCAGACATGGGACTGATGTTGATGACATTTCTTAAAGGGGTTGGCCACCTTCTTGTTACTGTTGATCAATGTGTGTGTTAGATGATTACATGTCACTTACTAATATTGCCTTTGTTGAAATTCAGCACCATTTTCTATATTTCATAAGGTATGCCCCCCTGTTTCCAAACACTTTTTCTGCTGTCCACACGGAGGCCTTGTGCATAAAATGGCTGCTGATGGAGGGTTATGGGACCAGACATATCGCCTCCATGTGATGTCCCCTCCATTCAGACACAGTACCCGCACTTAGCTGCCAACAGAAAAAGTGCACTTGACAGATGCAGTGTGTTTGAATAGAGGACACATCACATGGAGGCAATTTGCCTGGTCACATGACTCTCCATCAGCAGGCATTTTATGGCCATATGACATATAGTCATCCTATAACAGTAACCAGAAAGTGGCCATCCCCTTTAAGCAATATGCCATCAATGTCTCAGACAGGAATACCCATTTAAAGCTATTTATCTACTTATTTGTTTAAAATATATGCAAAGTAAGTGCTCAGATTTCTTTGCCTATCTAGGCTCCACTAGGCAGTGTAGGGAAGCATAATTACCTGCTCCCTGCTGCTTGGTTCTCGCTCCTTCAGTCCATTGCTGTATTTATTTCACTTTGATCCCAATCAAGCGGTAGGGAGTCGTTAAGTATGCGCCCCATTGAGGGTGGGTAGGAGAAGTTTTGGTTTTGAAAAGAGCTAAAAAGTTTGCTTTGGTTGGATTATGTTTTTTTTTATGCAGAAAGTTGTAAATAAAATAATATAAAATTAAATTAGAATTTAAAATTGTTATATTTTGGGTTATGTGTAATATATATATTTTTTTTCTTTTCTTTGAAGTGAAATAATACCAAACAAGCACGTGGAATTCTTTGAGCCTTGGGTTTGTGTGTTTGGCTATGAGATAGTTTTAAAGTCTACGCGTCTACCCCTTATCAGTGGCTTTTACAGACTGCTCTCTGTTGTAATGAAAAATGCAAAGAAATTAAAGTATTTTGAGGTAGGAATTAATATTATATAAATAATATATATATATATATATATATATATATATATATACAGTACAGACCAAAAGTTTGGACACACCTCATTCAAAGAGTTTTCTTTATTTTCATGACTATGAAAATTGTAGATTCACACTGAAGGCATCAAAACTGAGAATTAGCACATGTGGAATTATATACATAACAAAAAAGTGTGAAACAACTGAATATATGTCATATTATAGGTTCTTCAAAGTAGCCACCTTTTGCTTTGATTACTGCTTTGCACACTCTGGGCATTCTCTTGATGAGCTTCAAGAGGTAGTCACCTGAAATGGTTTTCACTTCACAGGTGTGCCCTGTCAGGTTTAATAAGTGGGATTTCTTGCCTTATAAATGGGGTTGGGACCATCAGTTGCGTTGTGGAGAAGTCAGGTGGATACACAGCTGATAGTCCTACTGAAGGGACTGTTAAAATTTGTATTATGGCAAGAAAAAAGCAGCTAAGTAAAGAAAAACGAGTGGCCATCATTACTTTAAGAAATGAAGGTCAGTCAGTCCGAAAAATTGGGAAAACTTTGAAAGTGTCCCCAAGTGCAGTCACAAAAACCATCAAGCGCTACAAAGAAACTGTCTCACATGCGGACCGCCCCAGGAAAGGAAGACCAAGAGTCACCTCTGCTGCGGAGGATAAGTTCATCCGAGTCAGCAGCCTCAGAAATCGCAGGTTAACAGCAGCTCAGATTAGAGACCAGGTCAATGCCACACAGAGTTCTAGCAGCAGACACATCTCTAGAACAACTGTTAAGAGGAGACTGTGTGAATCAGGCCTTCATGGTAGAATATCTGCTAGGAAACCACTGCTAAGGACAGGCAACAAGCAGAAGAGACTTGTTTGGGCTAAAGAACACAAGGAATGGACATTAGACCAGTGGAAATCTGTGCTTTGGTCTGATGAGTCCAAATTTGAGATCTTTGGTTCCAACCACCGTGTCATTGTGCGACGCAGAAAAGGTGAACGGATGGACTCTACATGCCTGGTTCCCACCGTGAAGCATGGAGGAAGAGGTGTGATGGTGTGGGGGTGCTTTGCTGGTGACACTGTTGGGGATTTATTCAAAATTGAAGGCATACTGAACCAGCATGGCTACCACAGCATCTTGCAGCGGCATACTATTCCATCCAGTTTGCATTTAGTTGGACCATCATTTATTTTTCAACAGGACAATGACCCCAAACACACCTCCAGGCTGTGTTAGGGCTATTTGACCATGAAGGAGAGTGATGGGGTGCTGCGCCAGATGACCTGGCCTCCACAGTCACCGGACCTGAACCCAATCGAGATGTTTTGGGGTGAGCTGGACCGCAGAGTGAAGGCAAAAGGGCCAACAAGTGCTAAGCATCTCTGGGAACTCCTTCAAGACCATTTCAGGTGACTACCTCTTGAAGCTCATCAAGAGAATGCCAAGAGTGTGCAAAGCAGTAATCAAAGCAAAAGGTGGCTACTTTGAAGAACCTAGAATATGACATATTTTCAGTTGTTTCACACTATTTTGTTATATATATAATTCCACATGTGTTAATTCATAGTTTTGATGCCTTCAGTGTGAATCTACAATTTTCATAGTCATGAAAATAAAGAAAACTCTTTGAATGAGAAGGTGTGTCCAAACTTTTGGTCTGTACTGTGTGTGTGTGTGTGTATATATATATATATATATATATATATATATATATATATATATATATATATATATATAATGTGCTCATGCACACTAATGTATTTTTGGTCCGCATCTGATCCGCATTTTTTGCTAGCTGGATGCGGACCCATTCACTTCAGTGGGGCTACAGCAGCCTGTGTGCTGTCTACATCCATATGTCCGTCCTGTGGCATCTGCCAAAATATAGCACATGTCCTATTCTTGTACGTTTTTCGGACAAGGATAGGACAGTTCTATAGATGTCAGGATGTTCCGTTCCACAAATGCGGAATGCACATGTCTTAACTAGGTAAAAAATAAAATAAAAAATGGGTAGTAGTCACGTTACTGATCCTCCTTTGCTGCTATTCTGATGCTTCCCTGGTCCACTATTGGTCTCCACTCCCTGGTTCCTGTGGACACAGAGGAAATGACTGCTCATCTCAGCCAATCACTGGATTAGGCCAGTCAGTTCTCTTGACAATTATTGGCTGAGCAGTTATATCCTTTGTGTTGAAAATGACTACGAAGTACAGACAAGAGGAGGACCCAGGAAGTGTCAGAATACCAGCAAGGGGGCCAACAAACATCTCTAATCAAGTGCTTTTACTCACGTATATATGGATTAAAGAGGTTTCCCGCTTTTGCTATATTAATGACCTGTCCTCAGAATAGGTCATTAATATCAGATCGGCGGGGGCCCGACTGCCAGCACCCGCGTTGATCAGCTATTTGAAGACAACGCAGCGCTCGTATTTTCTTCTCTGTTTACCTGCTCGCCATTTACATTGCAGCAGTGAGCAGGTGTAGTTACAACTCCGCCACCCTATTCACTTCAATGGGAGGGCTTGACAGTCACTTTGGTTGAAATTATACATCCATTATGCATATAGCTACCTTCAGAATACTGAATTTCTACCCACAAATGAATGTTAATTTCAAGTTGTTTCAGTGCTACTTTCTTCAATGTTGAAATTGAATCTTTGAACTTGAATGCATTTTGTACTTGTAGGGTGTCAGTCTGAACAGTTCTGGCAAATGTCCTCAAAATCCAGAAAAAATGTCTTGCTTTGCTCTGTTTCTGAAATTTGGCAAAGAGGTAAGGTGTTTATGTTTCCAAACCAAACTTAAAATATATTTGTTAAACCTAATTTCTCTGATATCACATGCATCCTGCATATAGTGATACTGCATTTCATTAGGACCATGTGTGCCACAAAAACAAAAATACAGTGGCTTACAGAGCCTTTCACGTGGAGTCTGCATTCCGTACATAGGACAGAGCTCCTCTCCCCCGAAGCACTGTATTCTAAACGTGTTCCTAGATATGGGAGCGCGCCTATATGGGTCACATGGCCAGCCATATTTCTTATCCCTTTTGTGATTGTATTAGACAATCTGTTTCTGGTGTTTGCTGGTTTATGGCCATTTTTATGTTTTGGATGTAAATCTTCTTGAACTTTTTTATTTTTATTTAGTTTATTTATTTTACATTTTACTTGTGGATACACTTCTGTTTTTATAACGATGTACTTATTACTAATAGGTATCTTCTAAAATGAAGCAATTTAAGGATGAGCTTTTGGCATCTTGCTTAACTTTCATCCTTTCTCTGCCTCCTGACATCATCAAGCATGATATGAAAGCGTACATCCCTTCTTTACAAGTAAGTTATGACAGCTTTGTATAACAGACTAAAGGGTATATCATATTGGAAGACTAGTGATTACTAGTGGCAATTATACTCACAAGTAAAACTTTTGAGTTCAGGATGTGAGCCCTGCTGTAACCAACTGAAGTCGGTCCTCTTCAACGCACAGTGTTATAAATATGGATTTTGTGCTGCTCTAAACCCGATGATATGGTACAAATCAGGCAAATCGACATTCATTGTTACTAGACTTCTCTACTTAAATGGTTATTCCCATATCAGACATTGGGGGCATATTACTAGGGTATGTCTGACCCGCACCTGTACTTAGAGCGGAGCCTGCACCACACATTCACGGCCACTCTCCATTCATTCCTATGGGAGTGCCAAAAATTGCCAAGTGGCATGCTTGGCTATTTTTGGAAGTCCTATTGAAGTGAATGGGAGGTGCACCACGCAAGTGCGCCCACCACTCCATTCACTTCTATGGGGGCTGACAGAAATAGTCGAACCAGAGCTCGGCTATTTTCGGTGTTCCCATATGAATGTATGGAGGATGGCAGCACATATCCGGTGCACTCTCTGGGACTTTGTGGGCTCCGTCCTAAACAAAGGTGTGGGTCCCAAAGGTGGGACCCACACCTATCGGACACTGGAGGCATATCCTAGCGATGTCTGAGATGGTAATAACCCTTTAAACGCCACAGCCTGTTGCAATGGCTGCAGTCAATCACCACACTTTTCGTTGATGGAGGCATCTTCCTCTTTCACGACATTACCCAGTTGTTTCCCCAGTCACTTCCACAATTGCAGAGAGAGTACAAAAGTGGAGTATGGCCAGCCACAGCCTCTTTGTCCAGGATTTTGTATACTCGCAATATGAGGATTAAAATGCACATCAATAAAACATCCATTAAAATCGCCCACCTAGGTTTCACTTTGGCTTCTTCAGGGTCTCCGAAACTATCACTCCTTCTCTTCCTTTTATTTGCACCCATCCTGTGGTGTGGGCAGGGAAAGGGGCTGCCCGACTCATTTATAATTATCCACGCAGATTTTCTTAAATAACTGTCCCCCATAATCCGTATAGTCTAATTTAAAATAAATACTATTTCTCGCCCAGTTTCCTTGGGGGACACAGAAGACCTTGGGTATAGCTCATCTCCATAGGAGGCGTGACACTAAGTGAAAACTGTTAAGCCCCTCCTCCACAGCTATACCCTCAGCCTGGAGAGAGAGACTGCCAGTTTTTGCTTAGTGTCCAAGGAGGCAAGACACTCCCTGCTCTGCAGGGCTGTTTTCTCATTTGTTGTTTTAAAATTTTTGATTTTTACTTTTTCTTTTCTTTTTGTTCCAGAATACGGGACAACAGAGACGCACTAGACCTCTCTGTTTCTCCCGGGGTTGAGCTGCGCCAGTGCCGGTCATCCGCACTGCTGCCTCCCCCACAGAAGGCAAGGTGGACCAGGGCAGCCCAGCTCCCCTGCATCCCGCCAGCGCAAGGGTCGCCCGCACGCCAAGCCCCTCTTCCAGCGTCCTGCCACTACGGTGCCAGTAGCTGAAGGGGCGACCCTGCTGGAACGGACCGAGGGTGAAGACATCTGTGGTGAGAGAGTGGCTTCTCCAGCCCTACGTCCCCTCCCTCCCCGGTCTCCTGCGTGACTGACCCCCATACTGGTAGCCTATCCGAGCAGAGTGGCTATAGGGTGGCCCTGCTGGACCTAGGGTGGTCCCTGGGGTGCCGCAAGGCGGCAATCTGCTCCCTCTCTTCCCCGCCATAGATCATACCCCTGGTGCAGGACGCGCGCAAAGAGGGGGAGCTTACCGGTGCGCTGCTCAGGACCTGCTGCCGCTCCTGACGGCATGGGTAATCCTGGGCGCCGCCGAAATTTAGTCCAAGCTTCGCGGCCTGCTGGCCCGCACCGTCTGGTGCTCCTTCCTCGGGCCCCTGACTCTTCCGGGCCGCGGGGTGGGCACCCGCGGTCTGCATTGCATGTGCGCACTATGCTCTAACTAGGCCGGCCGACCATCCGTCCGGTTGGCCGGACGCCGCAAATTTGGGCCCAGACATCGCGGCCTACTGGGCCGCACCTCCACGCTCCTCTCGGGTCCCTGATTCTCCCGGCTGCCGGGTGGGCTCCCGCAGCCGGCATTGGATAGCGCTGTGTTCCAACAGGTCCCGGCCGGCCGTCGGTGCATAGTTTGTTCAGGCTTCGCGGCCTGCTGCGCACTTCCGGCGCTCGGGTTGGGCACCCGCGACCGGTACGGGGGCTCCCGCGGCCGGCTTAGGCCCGGCCGATACTTTAAATACTTGCGGCCCCGGTCAGCCGGGCGACGCTAAAATTCAGGCCCCGGCTTCACGGCCTACTAGGCCGCAACATTCTGGCCTCTTGGGGGGGGGGGGGGGGGCGGGAACTCTCCAGGCGCAGATTCTTCCCGCCTGGAGGTTCCCCCACCCCCAGGGGTTCGCTGCGCCGCCCCCAGGCCAGTTGCCTGTTAACCCTTTGGGTACTGGCCGGCTCCTGAGGGCCTGTACGGCCTGTGCCCCTGTATGGTGGCCCCCTTTCTGCCTCAGGGAGGCTGTAATATTAATAAATAAATAATAATGATAATAAAAATAATAATAAAAAAAAAAAAAAAAAAAAAAATACAATTATTTTGTTTTAAATAACTGGACTTGTGGGCTGCGCAGGACGCGGCAGCCTCATCATTCAGTACTGCTGTCTGTATGCATGCCCCCCTCTCTTAGGCGGTGTGTCGTGTTCCCCGGCCGCGGCGCCTCCCAGGCGTTTTTTTCTTGCCCTCTCCCGGGATTCAGCGCTGCCAAGTGCATGCAGATTTATTTTATTTTTTTTCTGACCAGACTTAGTCACCCACTCCAGTTCTGGTGGCTGCAGGTGCATGACCCTCCTTCCTAGGCGGAATACTGCACTCTCCCTGGCTGCGGCCTGGCCTCGTGCATGATCCCCCTTTTCTAGGCGGACTGCTGCACTCTCGCCGGATGCTGTGTTGGCCATATGCACGACCCCCTTCCACAGGCGGGACGCTGCACTCACTGGATTCGCTGCCGGCTATGTGCATGAACCCTTCCATAGGTGGAATATTGCACTCTTACCGGATACGGTGCTGGCCATGTGCATGAACCCCTTCCATGAGAGGTATACTGCACTCTCCCCGGATAAGGAGGTATACTGCACTTTCCCCGGTTACGGTGCCGGCCATGTGCACGTACCCCTTCCATAGGCGGAACACTGGATTCTCTGCCGGCCATGTGCATGAAACCTTCCATAGGCGGAATACTGCACTCTCACCGGATACGGTGCCGGCCGTGTGCGTGAACCCCTTTCATAGGTACACTGCACTCTCATTGGATCCGTTGCAGGCCATCTGCATGACCCCCCCCCCCTTCCGTGGGCGGTGTGCCGCACTCTCACTGGATTCGCTGCCGGCCATGGACATGTCTCCTTTCCTCAGGCGACATACGTGCACTCTCATCCATGGCGGCGCTCTCACTGGATGCGTGGCTGGCCATGTGCATGACCCCCATTTCTGGGCGGAATACTGCACTCACTGGATGCGTTGCCGGTCATGAGCATGCCCTCTAACTTGGGTGGAATGCTGGCACTTCCATTGGATACGGTGCTGGTCTTGTGCATGGCCCCCCATTATTCCATGGGCGGCATTTTGCACGCTCACACGATCCACGGCTGTCCTTGTTTATGCTGTGCTGGACTGGTACACGTCCCCCTTCATTGGCGGAGTGGTGCACTCTCACGACATTCGGTGTTGGGTGGATTTTTGCACAATCACTTAATGATAGAATAACCTGTGCATGCCCCCTTTCACTAAAGTGGACCTTCCTGCGTTCTGCTGGATATGTGCGGCCATGGGCATGGCCCCCTTCTGGGCGGAGTATGGTATGTCCTACCTTTCCGGAGTAGGTACTGGCCTCGGCATCCTCCCCTTTTTTTGGGCAGGCCTCTGCAGTGGTTGCCAGGTACATTTTCCCCCTTTTCTGGGCGGACTGTTTGCGTTCCATCGCATGCCGTACTAGTCTTGTGCATGACTACCTTTCGGGTTGCACTTTGCACTTCCATTGTTACGGTTGGACTCTGGCTGATTCTTCGCTGAGTGACTATTTTTTGCAGTGGGCGGACTTTCTTGTGCGCTCTATCCGTTGTTTGGGCCGTGTATGCCTTCTCCTCCCATAGGTGGGTTGGCCTTCTCACTGCTTACGGGGCTACTCGTCCGTATGCCCCCCTTTATCCTGAGATGTACTTTTTTCTCTTGGGATATGGTGCTTCCAGCAAGCCTTGCACTATTCTCTAAAGAGCTCATTCGGTCCAACTGTGTGGGCCTGAGGTGGTGTCCAACAAACAGCAGATGAATGCCCAATGTATTCAAAGGTATATACCTTTTTTATAAGTAGACGGGCTCTACTTGTTCGCTACTGCACCTAGCTGGGTGGTACTCATTCCTTTCGTGGCCCTTCCGCCCGGGGTGTGTTCGTGGTCCCTAGATACGTACCCATTCGTCCTCCCGCGGCATTGTTCCCCTGCGCTAGTGGTCACATGCTCGAGAGTGCTGTTGTCTGCAGCGCCTCTCGAATTCTTCGTTGGCTCGTGCAGGACTGCGATTCCCTTGCCTGCTGCAATTTCCTCCTCTTCGGATGCAGTGTGGTATGAGTCCTTCCTCTTGGCGCCTCTGCGCTTCTGTCTGATCTGCTGCCAGGTTCGGGCTGCTATTCTCTGGAAGGTCACCCAACTTCTCTTGGGTGCTCGATTACCCAGGTCCGGAGGACCTCCGCCTTGGGTTCTCCAAGGTATTCGCCTTCTGCGAGGCGGTGGACCGGGCGTCTCTCAGTGTAGCGGGTTCTGCTTTTCAGCTGGCCTATGGCTTCCCTGTTGCCCACTCCTCCTCCTTTCGGTTGGAGGGTGTTATGCCGGCCTCTGTCTCCACTGCCTTATCTCGCCGGCTTTGTTTGGCTCCCGCTCGGTACGGATCACTCCGATGTGGCTTCCCGCCGGACTTCAGAGGCTGTTCTTTCACTGTCCTCCCCTCTGGGGGGAGCATGGTTGTTCATGTGGATGGTTCCGGTGTTCCTTTTGGCCTCGTGCTGTCTCCCTGGTTCACACTGGCTGTATTAGCTGTGTGCCTATTTACCGAGTCTACCGCGTGCTGTCCTCCCGCTGAGTGCAGATTGCATGGTCCTGCTGTAGACTTGCCTTCTTGATAACTTGGGGGGACTACCTTTTTCGATCCAGATTGTCCTTTGATCTCCCACACCGGGGCTGTACAACGTGGTTACATCAGCATGGACTTTTGCCTGTCTTCTCCTGGTATCTGGTGGATCCTTTGGGTTCTTTCCATCTGTCCTCTGCTCCCCCACTCGGGTGGATACGGGACAACGTTGTTCGAGGGCCGACGGGGCTAGTTTTGTCGACCCTTCTGCCCGTGTTACTGGTCTGCGCCTGATCACATTGGGTTTTCGCCCGCTTGCCAGGCGACTCCAGCGGGTTTGCTACTGTCCACTCCTGGCTGTGTTTCGTCCAGGATCTGTCGTAAGGCTTAGGGTTTTTTGTATGGGGTTCTGTGGGAAGCTGTGCATTCCCCACTCTGAATTTCTCTCCCCATGGTTCTGTCTTTTACTTGGGGTGTCAAGTGTCGGCGCTGTTCTTCCTCTTCCAGCGTTCCCGGCCCTCTGGGCCTGCCAAGGCCTTCTTCCTCGGAGTGGCTCTTTGGTTCCTCTGTACTGTCCTTCGGTACCGCCCTGGGACTATATACTGTGCTCTCGGCGCTCCAATCTTGTCCTTGGGGCCGTTACAGAGGTTCTCTCTACCCCTTCTGTCCGGTACGGTTGTGTTCTGTATCAGTCGTGTCTCTGACGGGTGCCGGAATGGCCCTTTTTTTTGTTACGAGCCTTCTGTCTTTTCCAGGACAGGGCTGTTCTACATCCCGTTTTTCTTCGTTCCTTCCTTCCTTCTGAAGGTGGTGTTTGCCTTTCGCTTCAACACCTCACCTATTTGGACGTTGTTTGGGCCTTGCCGTTTTTTTACTTGGAGATCTCCGACTCTTGTAGATGTTCGGCCTCTTGGGTTTCCAGGAGGTCTGTGCATAGGGTTGACGGACTCCAGGGTGGTTGTCCTCCGCTTGCTCAGATTGGCTATTGCTGAGGTTTCCGCACCAAGGGCAGGATTCTGTCTTAGTGTCACCGTTCATTTCACCAGAGCGGTCGGTGCCTCCTGGGCCGGAGGCATTGGGCTTCGGCCATGCATTTGGGCAAGGCGGCCACAGGTCTACCTTGCACGCCTTGACAAGTTCTACAGGGTGCATACTCTGACTTTGGCAGATGCTGCCTGCCCCGCCTGGGTTTGCGGGCGGCGGTTCATTGATGCCTTTCGGGTGCTTCACCTTGGTGCTGTGGTCCCTCCCCCTTTTGGACTGCTTTTGAACGTCCCAAGGTCTTCTGTGTCCCCCAAGGAAACTGGGCGAGAAAACGAGATTTTTGTATAACTTACCAGTAAAATCTCTTTCTCGCTCTTTCCTTGGGGGACACAGCACCCACCCATTCATTGTTTTTCTCTGTACAGTTTCCGAGTTTTTGTTACCCGTTGGGTTGTTGGCTTGTTGGTTCCTTGTTGGACTTTGCCTTTTCTCACTGCTTGGACACGCAACTGGCAGTCTCTCTCTCCAGGCTGAGGGTATAGCTGTGGAGGAGGGGCTTAACAGTTTTCACTTAGTGTCACGCCTCCTATGGAGATGAGCTATACCCAAGGTCTTCTGTGTCCCCCAAGGAAAGAGCGAGAAAGAGATTTTACTGGTAAGTTATACAAAAATCTCGTTTTTACTTATATTAAATCATTAGATTTTTATACACCCATCAGGATAGTAATCCCCTATCCTCCTCTTAGGAAATTTTGTGGAGGGAATGAGCCAGACAAGAGTTTAGTTTTTGGATTGACATCACTAGGTGATTAAAACACAGAAATAAAACAGTCTCTATCACATATTACACATATTTTCCAAAACGCTATATTTCACACACAGTACATTTTGTTACTATGCATAATACATATGATCTTAAAAAAAAAAAAAAACTTAAAAAGTTAAACTATTTTCACATGATTTTATAGACTTATTAGGAATGGAATCCTCTATCCTCTTCTGACATCTTGTTACTTTAAAACCTTACGGCCAGGAAATTCCTTCATCTTTCACTAGTAAATGTCCACTTAGAATTTATATGTTTTAAGGTCAAAATCCACATTCGGACCTCGAGTTTGCCAAGGGAATAATTCCAACCAACCTCCATCCTATTCACTAATTTCAAACCCTGAAGTTTCAATCCTTTTGGGAAACATCCATGATATTTTTTTTTTAATGTCCCGCGATGCTATGTATGTCGAAACCAATTTTAACCACATGGGCATTCCAGCATGTATACCACACACATAATTTCACAAGTGAAATTTTTAATGTACTTTTATCAGTATTAAAATCTCAGAAAATCCCTTTAATATTTGGCGCTCTACAGTATATGAAAATGGGATTTGCTGGCAGTATATCAACTAAAATAGAATAATTTTTTTAGTCCAATTTTTCTGAATGATTTTCCTTATTTGCAACACATTAGAGTTATAGTGAGCTGTAAATGAGAACTTAAAATTGTCTTCCCTATTTGAATTTTTTTCTTTCTCAAAGTTTTCTCACCAAATTATCTCTTCCAGTTCTTTTATATCGTATTGTTTTTCTGAAAGTCACTCTTTTAATATCAGGCTTTTTTGGAAATAATATTTTTATTAGACCTCAGATCAGAGCCCCGATACTCATCAGTTCCCCCCATTCTTCATCAGACCTCAGATCAGACCCGCAAGCCGCCTCCATCAACCTCAGGTCAGACTCCCATTAGCCTCAGGTCAGACCTTAAAAAAACAAAACAAAAAACAAACTTGCCTCACTTGCTTTGGACAGTGCTTCCACTCTACAGATCCAGAAACCTGGACTCGCTACTTCTTGGTCTTCTTCCAGCCTGGGCTTCACTAAGTGCAGATCAGGGCCCGGAAAACGTCCAGGAAGGGTGACTACAGCCGGAGCAGAGCTTCCCTCAATGCTATGTGCTTCCTGCATACTAATGACTGCTTCCATAATGGAAGCGGTCATTAGCATTTGGACTGTTGGATGTACTGCCATTTTCCCTCACTTTTGTTGGGAAAAAAAAGTTTGTCTTATAGTCCGAAAAATACAAGCCATGGACCATGATAGCAACTAGTGCTGTCAATCCAAAAACTGAACTCTGGCTCATTCTCTCCTCAAATTCAAAATTCTTCAGTGGAGGATAGGGGATTAAGTTCCTGGTGAATGTTTAAAATCACATGATTTAACCCCTTAGCACTATTTGACGTGTATACTCGTCATGGAGCTCTGTAACTTTTTTTTCTTCCTAAAATGCTGTTATTGTGTTTAAAGTGAAAGAATAAAAAAAAGTATACATATCGGGTATCGCCACGTCCGTAACAACCAGCTCTATAAAAATATCACGTAACCTAACCCCTAAGGTGAACGCCGTGTCACCTTACATTACAAAAAGTGTAATTTCAAGTGATCAAAAAGTCATATGCACCCCAAAATAGTACCAATCAAACCGTCCTCTCATACCCAAAAAATTTGACCCTAACTAAAACAATCGCCCAAAAAAAAATGTCTTTCATAATATGGGGACACTAAAAAAAAAAATCATTTTTTTCAAAAATGCCTTATTATGTAAAACTGAAACAACCAACCAAAAAAGTTGTGGTATTTGGTATTGTCACATCCGTAACAACCTGCTCTATAAAAATGATAACCACATGATCTAACTTGTCAAATGAACACTGTACATAACAGAAACAAAAAACTGTGCCAAAACAGCAATTTTTTGTTACCTTACCAAAAGTGTAATATAGAGAAACCAAAAATCATATGTACCCTAAAATAGTACCAACAAAACAGCCACCTTATCCCGTGGTTTCCAAAATGGGGTTATTTTCTTGGAGTTTCTACTTTAGGGGGTCTTCAAATGTGACATGGCAGCTTAAAATTATCCCAGTGAAATCTGCCTTCCAAAAACCATATGGCATTCCTTTCCTTCTACACCCTGCCATGTGCCCGAACAGCATTTTACGACCGCATATGGGGTGTTTCTGTAAACTACAGAATCGGGGTAATAAATATTGAGTTTTGTTTGGCTGTTAACCCTTGCTTTGTTACTGGAAAAAATTGATTAAAATGTAAAAATCTGCCCAAAAAAGTGAAATTCTGAAATTTCATCTAAATTTTTCTTTAATTTTTGTTGAACACCTAAAGGCTTAACAAAGTTTGTAAAATCAGTTTTGAATACCTTGAGGGGTATAGTTGCTAAAATCGGGTAATTTTTGTGTGATTTCTATTATGTAAGCCTTACAAAGTGACTTCAGACCTGAACTGGTTCTGAAAAAGTGGGTTTGGAAATTTTATGAAAAATTTCAAGATTTGCTTCTAAACTTCTAAGCCTTCTATTGTCCCAAAAAAAGGAAAATGTAATTTTCAAAATGATCCAAACATGAAGTAGACATATGGGGAATGTAAAATAACTATTTTTGGAGGTATTACGATCTATTTTGAAACTAGGGAAATTGAAATTTGCTAATTTTTTAAAGATTTTGGTACAGTTTTTTTCCCCATAAATAAAAATGAAATATTTTAACTCAAATTTACCACTGTCATGAAGTACAATATGCGACGAGAAAACAATCTCAGAATGGCTTGGATAAGTAAAAGCGTTCCAAAGTTATTACCACATAAAGTGACATGTCAGATTTCTAAAATTTGGCCTGGTCCTTAAGGTGAAAAATGGCTATGTCATGAAGTTGTTAATATAATTCAAAATAGTGTTGTTATTGTTTTTGTTAGTCTTCTTTAACCTGTTCACTGACCCATGACGTACATGTACGTCATCTCTGGCCTTGACTTAAGGACCAGAGAAGTACATGTACGTCATGATAGTCGGACCCTTGCTGCATGCGCCTGCATCAGTGAAATCACTGATGCTGGCGCATTATCTCTGCACAGCCACGGTCAGCGCTGAAAATAGAGATGAAATTTCAGAATCTCTCTTTTTTGGCAGATTTTCCCTTTTAATAAATTTTTTCCAGTAACAAAGCAAGGGTTAACAGTCAAACAAAACTCAATATTTATTACCCTGATTCTGTAGTTTACAGAAACACCCCATATGTGGTCGTAAACTGCTGTACGGGCACACGGCAGGGAGAAGAAGGAAAGGAATGCCATGTGGTTTTTGGAAGGCAGATTTCACTGGGAATTTTAAAGAGGACCTTTCACTTGTATAAACTATGTGAACTGAGTATGCTGCCATATAGAGCGGCGCCTGGGGATATCACTGCACTTACTATTATCCCCGGGCGCTGCTCCGTTCTCCTGTTATAGGCTCCGGTACCTTTGCTCCTTAAGTTATAGTAGGCGGGTCTTCCCTTGTCCTGTGGGTGTCTCCTTCTCCTAGGCTGCAGCGCACAGCTCACAGCCTAGGCCGAAGGATCACTGCTAGGCCGAAGCCTCCGCGTAGCATACTGTGAAAAAGCTGGTTATGTCACCTGCAGTAAACAAACAGCCCTTGCCCTGTGTTAAGCAGCGCAGGGCAAGGGGGAGCATTGGAGCAAGAAATGCTCTGATGTTCCATTGATAAAGGCTAAATGTGTGAAGGGGAGCTTATGTCCGTGTTCAGAGCTGACAACCCCTTTTAATGCCTCTGTGCTGCTGGAGGAAGTGCTTATGTTATGTAGAGGTGCAGGTCTTTACATAAGTTTAGCGCTTTCTCCGGCAGGGCTTGCGATAGACTTAATAATACTCCAGCTCCCTTGCTGGTGTAGATTTAAACCATTGTCCACACCAAACACCAGTGGATAATGATAAATCAATTGGGCTACTGTCCTGCCCCTTTCCCTACCCATACCACAAGAGGCGGACTGGCCATATACCCTACAGGGAAATTTCCCGGTGGACTAACACCCAGAGGGTTGACTGAGCCCTCCTCATGGCTGCTGAGGGTACATATTGGTGATCTGATACTCCAAGCATTAATTAATGTAGGAGCATCAGGTACATATGCACCTGACCAACAGCCATAGGTTCCCTTCTGAATTCAACCGTGTCACCTTTCACATGACGGTCATACAGTTGAATACTGTGGTAAGGGGCTGCACTGTGGTATTTGGTTCTGCTGGGGGAGGGATTTTGTGCTGCACTACCGTATTATTGGCCCACATACTTCTGTTGTCCCAGCATACTTCTGTTAGCCCTAATTACTTGTGCTGCCCCACCTTCTGTCAATTTAAGCCCTCCTACAACATGGGACCACTTTTTTCCAGGGCAACTTTAAGTTCCCAGTCTGTCCCTGCACACTACCCCCCTTTTCTTGCTACTTTGGAAAAGTAAAAAGTAGAGGTTGGGTGTAGATAAACGGAAGGGGGGAGTGATAGTTTCAAAGCCACTGAAGAAGCAAAAGTGAAATCTAGGTGGGTGATTTTAATGGATGTTTTATTGATGTGCATTTTAATCTCCATCTCGTGAGTATAAAAATCCTGGACAAAGAAATCATGGCAAGATGAGTAGCTGTGACCCAACAATATGCAGAGTCGCCTTTCTTTAGGACTAGGTCTTCAAAAATGGGAAAATGGGATTCAGCTACATTGTACTCTGTTTAGTGTAGTACTCCCTTTATGATATTTGCTTTGCTAGGGCAGGTGGGTATTTATGTGTACCAAATATATCAGGAATGCAATGCATAATCCATATAGTTGATGTTTGCTGAGTGCTGCTGCATTTAGTCTGCCACTGAGTATGAAATAGAAAAGTCCTCTCCAGCTTAATGCTTGCTAACATTTAGGCATACAAAAAGTTATTTTCTAGTTTTAGTTTTTTGTTAGTGTTTTACGTACACTGCATAGTCGTACAACTTACTAAACTTAACTATAATACGTAAAATATATTTTAAGTTGTTGTTGTTGTTTATAGATGGCCTTTAAATTAGGCTTGAGCTTTCCACCACTTGCAGACGCTGGCCTTGACGCACTTGATGATTGGTCATCTCAAATTCCTTCAGATATTGAGAAATTCTATAAGGACATTCTGCCGTCCCTAGATAGCTACTTGACAGACTCATCATCTTCAGGTATTATTGTTGTTTTCATTAAGCTTCCTTAGGAGCTGTCCTCAACTAGGAACACACCCCAATATTGGTTACTCGTCTGCATTGTCTGGTTCATAGTGTTAAACATTGTTGAAAAGATGCACCAATGCCCAGACTTTTCAGTGTGTGTGTGTGTGTGTGTGTGTGTGTGTATATATATATTGCCACTTACTGCAAAATAAAACAACAATAAGTTTTCTCATTTAGGTAATTTTGATAGGCCCTCAGATTAATTTCCTCCTGTGACCCAAGGAAAACTCTGTGCAGTACTGACCATATCCACAGCAAAGTTGGCGGATGGCTGTGAATTCTTTTCATAGTGATATGATATATTGCAGTGACGTGAAGTGCATTTGTCATTATTTTAGAAGTTGCTTGAAGACCTTTCAAAATGGCGTCGGCAGATGCTGCTGCACACACAGAATGATGCTTCCAAAATTCCATTATTGGTGCCAGTTCAAAGTGTACAGAATGCAAATTAAATTGCCTCTAGCCTGATTGTCAAGAACGGTTAAAAAGAGTGCCTCACGTTCTGGAGGGTCTGTCATGTGTCACACAAACAGCATCCTCTAACAAGTAGGAGTAGTCCTAAATAGACCAGTGCTTTACTGCCACAAAGAGGATAAAACCTTACGGTGCTTCTAAGCTACTCCGGTTAGCAGGCACTTTAATTTGCACGGCACATACTTTGACTTAGCAGTTTAGTAGTTTGGAGGCTGTATTATGCAGCATCGGCTTTTCTTTTGACCAATTAACCATTTACATACTGTACATGTATGTATCCATACAGTATATAGTGATGGTTATGGAGAGGGATATATACAGTGTATGTTATAATTTACTAAAATAAGACATACTGGTACTACTTTGACTTGGTCATTAAAAATAGTCGTCTTGTTAGTTATGGTCTTCAACTCTTCTATCCCCAGCTGTCATGAAATAGCATATAAGGTATTTCAGTTTGGGAAAATGAGGGACACAAAATGTGATCTATAGTGTTGCGCTATATGTAATGTCCTATAATGTTTCCACGTGATCTATTTCAGAAGAGTCTCTGAGTGCTCTTGACGTTGATCGCCTGTCTCGTGCATCACAAAAAGGTTTTAATAAATATCTTATAAAGCAGATACAGAGAACAAAATCACTCTCTGTGGTAAGCCATTTCAAAATAGAGCATTATTTATGAAAGTACGTACATGTGTTATGTATGTATTATTATATGTAACTTTTTAAATATTTTTATACTCTTTGATAATCAGTACTGTCTGTATCGGCATGTTCTTGTTAATCATTATTTTGCCTGTATTGATAGCACGATAATATGTTTATATAAAATACTTCTTGGTCTACCCAAATATTTCATGTCTTTTGTTTGAGGGACAACATTTAAGGTTTCTTTAGGAAAAGTGGGCAGAAAATAGAAAACAATTAAATATTTTTTTCACATTATGTTCTGAATTTGTTCATTTAAAGAGGACATTTCATCTGTTTTACTTATAGGAGCTAAATATTTGTACTTGCGGAGTACCCCCCCGCTGATGCTGCCACCCGTTTGTTTAGTTTTTTGTTTAGTTTTTTAAAACATCGCTTCCACGCCCCGCTGCGCTATCCTGAAGTTTTTCGCGCTCAGTATGTAAATACTGAGCATCTGTACAGGGAGGAGGAGATGCCAGGGTTTCTCAATGGGTGTCTCCTGCTCCCTGGCTGTGCCGCGTTCCAATCACATCGGAGAGCGTCACAGCCAGGGAGGTTTTTCGTAGTTTCCTTCCTTATTGCTAGTAACTATCTAGTAGGAGGGCGCACCATGCATTTCCATGGGTCCACAGAAAATAGCCGAACGCTATTTCTGTTGGCCCCATTGAAGTAAATGGAACCGGTGGGCTCGCAAGCCTGGTGCACTCCCATTTGTTTCTGTGGGGCTGATGGAAATAGCTGAGCCAGCTCTCAGCTATTTACGGCGGCCCCGTAGAAATGAATGGAGGGTGGCCGTGCATATGCGGTGCTCCCTCCTTCCCTTTCCGGCTTCGTTTACGAGATATGTGCTAGTCCCACACCTATCATTCAATAGGGGCACATCCTTGCGATATGCCTCTATTGTCTGAGATGGGAATACCCCTTTAAAACTTGACTCATACTGTTAGTGATAGGCATCAATTATACATAATGGGCCTCATTTATTAGAAATGTTTAAAATGTACCAAAACTTACAAATTAACTTTATTTAAACCTATCTAAAGGTGACTAAATCAATTTTTGTAATATGTTTTATGATTAGCAGAGCTGGCACAGGCAGACGAGCAATGTGATATGGCGCTCCAGCCTTGAGCTCGCTCTGCATACCACATCGGTACAGGCTAGTAGTAGAGCTGGAACAGGTAGCGCTCAGAGTGGTCACAGTAAATCCGTACTCCCATACACAGCAGAATATGGATTATGGATTCTAAAGCGCAATAGGCACCTGAACGTCAGGCACCTATTTTGCTAAAATTGGACAATATATGGCTTTTTCTATAGCATTTAAAAATAAAAATAAAAAACACATTGTCTGCTATGGATAACCAGAACAGTTTTGGTAAACGAAGACAGTTTTTATGGTTTAAATAATTTAGCTGCTAGCCTTATTCTATGTGGAAATGCTAGAATCCTACTAAGCTAAGGCTACTTTCACACTTGCGTTCGTAGCGGATCCGTCTGGTATCCGTTCAGAACGGATCCGTCTGCATTATATTTCAGAAAAAAGTCTAAGTCCAATTTGTAGTCAGACGGATCCGTCCAGACTTTACATTGAAAGTCAATGGGGGACAGATCCATTTGAAATTGCACGATATTGTGTCAACGTCAAACGGATCTGTCCCCATTGACTTCCATTGTAAGTCTGGACGGATCAGTTTGGCTCCGCACGGCCAGGTGGACACGAAAACGCTGCAAGCTGCGTTTGGGTGTCCGCCTGCTGAGCGGAACGGAGGCCAAGCGGAGCCATACTGATGCATTCTGAGCGGATCCGCATCCACTCAGAATGCATTGGGGCTGTACCGATCCGTTCGGGGCCGCTTGTGAGAGCCTTCAAACGGAACTCACAAGCAGAGCCCCGAACGCTAGTGTGAAAGTAGCCTAAGCTAACACCACATTTTTGCATCCTGTAGAAAGGTTTTTTTTTTTTTTTTTTTTTTCTTCTTTCTCAGCAGTTGTCCTTGATGTGTCCTACATGGTTTCCATACCTAGGATCATATTTATTTCTGCTTGTTTAATAGAAAGATGAGTCCTCTTTGGTAGCAGTAAGGAACAGAGTTGTACGATTACTTGGATCTCTGGGGGGACAAATTAATCGCAGCCTGGTGACAGGTAACTTATTGTACATGAAGTTTGCTAATTTAGTTTTTTTACTCTACATTTATTTCTGTAATAGCTCCAGTTGTAGTTTAAGATTTTTGAAATTTGATACCAGTTTTTTAAGCATGAAAATACAATATTTGTGTACAATTTGTTGTACAGTTCCTGGAGTCCCATCACTGCAACTGCTTTCAAGTGAGTGACAAGATTGTGGGGACCTTGCAACATCCAACTTTATTGCAGAGTCAACCTATGGCTTTCGCATAGTAAAACATTAAGGATGTGAAAATCTCACAATTTTTTTAATGGCCAAATGCCCCCATATATTCCCAGCGATCTAAGTTCAATGCACACAAATTATTTTGACGGCGATGAGCCATATGTGACTAGGAGACTGCATATTTTTTATCATCTCTTTGCTAAAGAGGTTGTCCTAGGTAGAATATAAAAAAATATATATATTTAGCTGGAACATAGCTAAATAATAATTTATATATATTTACTGTCCTAAGTCGTCTCCTTTTCTGCCGCTGTAGCTGTGACATAATGTTTTGGCTACAGCGATGATGATCTGTATTCAGCGTGTGACCCAGTAAATCATTGACCTCAGTCGTTTGCGGCACCAGACTTCCAGTGATTTGCTCCAATAGTCATGTGTGGTATATGGACATTTCAGTACTGCAGTCAGAACAACAGAGAGGAAGATGGAGCGGTGGCAGTGAAATGGAGGAGGCTCATAAGTATGATAGTTCTTTTTATTAGTTAAACACCTTCAGGACCTTGGACGAGACCTGCGGTTTGCAGCGCTTTATGTAGTTTCTGATCCCTGCGGGCCTTTGCAGCCCCCAGATGGATGGGGGGGACAGAGGGAGGGAGCTCCCCTTCTTCCCCTTCCCCGTCTGCTCAGTTGTGGCAGACGGGAAAGGTTCCCATGGCAACAGGACGCCTTCTCAGGCGTCCTGCTGTCCATGGTGCTGAACAGATCTATGCTAAAAGCATAGATCTGTTCAGTGTAAGTAAAATACAGTACAGTACAATATATTGTACTGTACTGTATTATACAGACATCAGACCCACTAGATCTTCAAGAACCAAGTGGGTCTGGGTCCAAAAAATGTAAAAAAAAAGTGAATAAAGATAATAAAAACACATTTATCACTGAATAAAAATTAAAAAAATAAAATACACTGCACATATTAGGTATAGCCGCGTCCGTAACGACCTGATCTATAAAACGGTCATGTTACTTCCCCCGCACGGAGAACGCCATAAAAATAAAAACTATCAGGAAATAGAAATTTTGCCCACCTTACTTCCCAAAAAAGGTAATAAAAGTGATCAAAAGAGTCGCATGTACGCCGAAATAGTACCAATCAAACCGTCACCTCATCCCGCAAAAAATGAGCCCCTACATGAGACAATGGCCCAAAAAAAATAATAATATGGGGACACTATAACATGATTTTTTTTTTTCAAAAATGATATTATTGTAAAACTTACATAAATAAAAAAAAGTATACATATTAGGTATCACCGCGTCCGTATCCACCAGCTCTATAATAATATCACATGAGCTAACCCCTCAGATGAACACCATAAAAAATAAAAACTGTGCTAAATAAACAATTTTTTGTCACCTTACATCACAAAAAGTGTAATAGCAAGCGATCAAAAAGTCATATGCACCCCAAAATAGCGCCAATCAAACCGTCATCTCATCCCGCAAAAATCATACCCTACCCAAGATAATCGCCCAAAAACTGAAAAAACTATGGCTCTTAGACTATGGAAACACTAAAACATGATTATTTTTTTTATTTTTTTTTTAAGAAATGAAATCATTGTGTAAAACTTACATAAATAAAATAAGTTTACATATTACAGGTATCGCTGCATCCGTATCGACCGGCTCTATAAAAATATCACATGACCTAACCCCTCAGGTGAACACCGTAAAAAAATAAAAATAAAAACGGTGTAAAAAAAGCTATTTTTTGTCATCTTATGTCACAAAAAGTGTAATAGCAAGCGATCAAAAAGTCATATGCACCACAAAATAGTGCCAATAAAACAGTCATCTCATCCCACAAAAAATGAGACCCTACTTTAGATCGGCCAAAAACTGAAAAAACTATGGCTCTCAGACTATGGAGACACTAAAACATATTTTTTTTTTGTTTCAAAAATGAAATCATTGTGTATGCAGGACTTTTGTCTCCGCTCCAAAATCATTTTCTGAGCGTAAACCTAACGGACCCCATTATAGTCTATGGGGTCCGTAGGCTCCGCTCGTCTCAGTTATGTGCCCAATCCGTCCTTTCCGTTCTCCTGCTCCTATAACGGAGCAGGAGAACGGAAAGGCTGAACGCTGATGTGAACGAGGCCTAAAATGGAAAATATGCCCAAAAAGTTAAATTTTGAAATTGTATCTGTATTTTCCATTTAATTCTTGTGGAACACCTAAAGGGTTAACAAAGTTTGTAAAATCAGTTTTGAATACCTTGAGGGGTGTAGTTTCTAGAATGGTGTCATTTGTGGGTGGTTTCTATTATATAAGCCTCACAAATTGACTTCAGACCTGAACTGGTCCCTAAAAATTGGGTTTTTGAAAAGTTCAGAACAATTTCAAGATTTGCTTCCAAACTTCTAAGCCTTGTAACATCCCCAAAATATAAAATATCATTCCCAAAATGATGCAAACATGAAGTAGACATATGGGGAATGTAAAGTAATAAATATGTTTGGAGGTAATACTATGTATTATAGAAGTAGAGAAATTGAAACTTGGAAATTTGCAATTTGTTTTACAAATTTTGGGTAAATTTGGTATTTTTTTATAAATAAAAATTTATTTATTTTACTTCATTTTACCAGTGTCATGAAGTACAATATGTGCCGAAAAAACTATCTCAGGATGGCCTTGATAAGTTAAAGAGTTTTAAAGTTATCACCACATAAAGTGACATTGGTCAGAGTTGCAAAAAATGGCCTCGTCCTTAAGGTGAAAATGAGCCGGGTCCTTAAGGTGTTAAAGGGGTTGTGTAGACTGTATATATTAATGACCTACCCTCAGCTGTTAAAAGAGGATGCCGTGCTCCATGCGAGCGCTGCTACCTCTTCATTACACTGACTGTCGTCTCCCTTGCAGTGGCTACACAGTGTAATTACAAGTACGAGTACTTGTAATTATACTGCACATCCAAGACTACGGGCAGTGTAATGTCGTAAAGAGAAAGCAGCACTCGCATTGAGCGTCATCTCATCCTCAAACAGATGATTGAATAGGTATTTCATATATACAGCCTTTACAGCCCCTATTAAGCATGCCTGCTTTTTGTTTTTTCAAAATAAAAGAAATTGCATTTTGGACAACAAATAAGCAAATAGAATTTAGGTAGAGAAAATCTTTATACTGTATGGGCCAAAAACAGAATTGTAATCAAACGGTTTGAATCCTATGTTATGTATTGCAGGGTATTTGTGTAATTTATTTTTACTTATTTGATTGTCGTGTATTTTTCTTGGAAAGCTACATCTACTGAAGAAATGATAAAGAAGCATGTATCATGGGACACGGAAAAAAGACTGAGTTTTGCTGTACCGTTTGCTGATATGAAGCCTGTGATCTACTTGGACACTTTTCTGCCACGTGTCACAGATTTAGCACTTTCTGCCAGTGACAGACAGACAAAAGTACCTTTTATATTTATTCATTTCTTTATTTCACAGACTTGTGATAAATGTCTTTAACATAAGTAATGTTTTAATAGATTTATACAACTTAGGCAAAGTTCATCCAATGTTTAACCATACAGTCAGGAGCGTAACTACCAGGTGACTGCTATGGGGCCCAGGGCAAGAGGGGGCCCAGTCATAGTTGGGATCATCTCCTCTTCTACTGGAGGTGAAAAGTTGGTCAGGACTCTACCCTCTAAAGCAGGCATCCTCAAACTGCGGCCCTCCAGCTGTTGCAAAACTATAACTCCCAGCATGCCCGAACATCCTACAGGTATCAGCCTACAGCAGGGCATTGTGGGAGTTGTAGTTTTACAACAGCTGGAGGGCCGCAGTTTGAGGATGCCTGCTCTAAAGGAACAACTTTTAGCAAAAAAGGCAGTGAAAAAATTGCCCAAGCGCCATTGAAAAGGGTTTAGGCGGAAACCCCTCTGTCCTGTGGGGGAGGGGGCCTAGTTTGATCCTTGCTATGGGGCCCTTACTTCTCTATGTACGCCACTGGATACAGTTGACAGTATCCATGGGGCATACATAGAAATCATTGGGCCCCATAGCAAGAATCTAAATTGGGCCCTCATGCCTCATCCATAGCCCCTTCCACTACCCATGTCTATCCCCGCCCTTTGCTCAATGAACTGTGCTTACTGCTGCTTGTTATATAGTGTGCCATCAGGGCCAGACTGGGATTGCAAAAAAAAACTGGCACATAAGCCCCAGCAGCCCACATATGATATTGCCTAAAAATAATAGTGCGCAATCCACACTACAGAGCTCAATTTTGCTTTACCTGGTCATGGCCCTCTGTAAATCATCAATACAAAAAAGAAATAAAAGTGTAACACGAAAATGCCTAATCACATGGTAAGGGACATACGTGACATATGTTAAAGCTCAAAATACTTTCACAGCAGTGTCTGATACCAGCCTGTATTGCCAAATGACTTTCCCAACTTCACCATATTAATGCAACATAGCAGCACAAAATATCTCCCCAACAATGCTAAAAAGTTACCACCAAGTACAAAATGCCCAATATTATTGTCCGCTGACAACCCCTCCACTACTGGCAGCAGCATTGTCCCCATTTAAATATCTCACCTCTGTTTGGGACTTGCAGGACAGGAGCAGTCAGGATGGAGTTAGACGGAGAGAGCCTTCAGGTAGAAGGTAGAATGGAGTGGGTAAAGGAAGTTGTAATGTCACAGGTAACATGTTACCGGCGGTAAGATAGTTAGAGGTATAATAGATGCAGTGTGCACAGATATATAGTTTATACAGCAGTGTACGTGCAGCGGTATTTGTCCGGGCCACCTCTAGGCATATTTGCCGTGCTGCGGCCCGTTCTCCGCCGGTCACCGTTATAATGAATGGGGCTGGGTGGACTTCAGGCAGCCTACCGCTGTACTTGGTAGTTACGGATCTGGCAGGCCGCGTTGGGGTCATAGGCGAAGAATTCACAGGCTTTTGAAAGTCCATACTTTCCTTCATTTAATCGATATGTCATGATATAATACATGTAATAAATCAATAAGCACTTTGCCTAGATGTGTGCAGGTTTCCTTACCTATAAACAAATCTATAACATACAGCAAGTCAGACATTCCCACACCAGGCTTATGTGGCTTTCTTGACTATCTAACCCATGGATGTCAAACTCATGGCCCTCCAGATGTTGCAAAACTACAACTCCCATCATTCCCTGATAGCTGTAGTATGACCAGGCATGATGGGAGTTGTAGTTTTGCAACAGCTGGAGGGCCACGAGTTTGACATCCCTGATTTAACCAGTCTTCACTTGTTGCAGACTTTTATGCCCAAGTAACAAGTTTTCCACCATGCATAAATGTTGCAGCCCAGAAAAGAAACTTATCAAAGACTCTCTAAACTAAGTTAGAGGAAACCCAACCTTTAGTGTCTATTTCAAGAGTGCAATAAACACTTCTGACAAAACGTTTCCAGCTGAAGGCTTAGGCCTGTATTACACCTGCAGATAGTTGAGGAAGATCATCACTAACGAGCATTCGTAAAAACGCTTGTTAGCAACGATCTGCCTGTGTAATACCGCTGCCGATTACCCGATGAATGAGCAAAGGCTCATTCATCGAGCAGATCACAATTTTTTTTTAATCATTTGCAATGGCAGATCGTGTTGTCTTATCTTGTGCTCCAAAATAATGATTCTGTATGGGGACAAGCGATGGCATTAGCAATCGCTGCTCCCCATACTGTGGAGGAGATCACTGCATGTAATAGCTGGTGTAATTCCTGCCTTACTATATGCAGCCTACCTCCCAATTAACAGTTTCACACATTGGAAGTCCGTTTTATACAAGTTACAGCAATTAAAAAGGTGTGCCCAATTTTGTATTTTTTCTACTGTAGGAAACAGAGCTGTACTGTTAGGCTGGGTTCACATGACTTTTTTGCCATCCGTTTAATGTATACCAAAAACATATATGCTAAAGTATGCCTCAGACAGATGTTATATGGTGGCATTTGTCATCATAGAGTGACGTATATTTTAAACAAATGGCAAAAAAGTGATGTGAACCCAGCCGTAACTGCATGTGGTGTGAGCCTTGTATTACTGGTGCAGCATATTGTTTGTCATTATATTATACATATGTTTTAAACATAACACTAGATGTGTCTTTAAAAATTTTATCATGTTCCCATTCAGCTCATTTTCCATAATACAGCATGTTCTTATTTCCATTAGGTTGCTGCCTGTGAACTTTTGCATAGCATGGTTACATATATGCTGGGAAAAGCATCTCAGATACCTGATGCTCGTGAAGGGCCTCCACCAATGTACAGACTATATAAGCACACATTTCCTGTGTTGCTCTGCTTGGCCTGTGATGTCGATCAGGTATGTTTTTATATTTTTTTTTTAAAGTTTTTACTTTAACATAGATGAATGAGTTGTTGCTAAATGACATAGTAGGTGTATTCTCTAAGTGTGTGTCTGTATGTATATATATATATATATATATATATATATATATATATATATATAAATAAATATTTCTCGTGCATGGCATTGGGGGACACAGCACCATGGATATATGCCCAGCTGCCACTAGGAGGCTGACACTAGAAACAAAAAAAAAAAAAAAAGTGTTGGCTCCACCCAGGTGGGCTATACCCCTCTGCAAGAGCCGAGAGAGATCAGTCTAGTTCTAGTGTCCGTAGGAGACAGACATGACCTGCTATCTTTTTTTTCGCAGGTCATCCTGCTAATTTTTTATTTATTTTTTTATTTTACTCTTTTTTTTTTTTTTTTTTCTCTACAGGTTTCGGCCTGCTGCAGGGGTGGCTCCATTGTGTTCCACTTTAGTTGCCCCCCCCCCCTGCAGGCGCATACTGAGGTACCTGGCAGCCACACAGTCTGGATCCATTGTGGAGGCCCTGTTGTCCCCCTTCCCCTCCATCCTCATCCTCCCCATGGGATCTTTGTGCCTGAGGCACTTGTGTTTCGGTCTCCCTCTCCTCCAGGGGGTCATTTTGGGGCCAGGGTGCCTGCAAGGAGGCCCATGTCTTTGGGATACAGCGCTGGGCGTTACCTTAGAACGGGGGTCATTTTGGTTGCCTCTTCTGGCAGAACGTCTCTTCCCCTTGGCGCTGTGTCCCTCCCTCCCCGCGGCTGCATCCGGACACCTCCGCGATCGCTGGCGTCCGTTCCCGGCCGCATGATTCCAATTTAGGCCCCGGCTTTTTCGGGCGAGAGAGAGAGAGCCCGAGAAGCCCACTCCTGGCTTCTCGGGCTCTCTCTCTCTCACCCTCCCCTTCATGGGTGGAGCCCTGGGAGGCGCTTGTTTTTCCTCCAATTGTGTTTCTGCGCAGGCTTTATGCCGTTCTCGGAGAGCGGTCCTTCTCTCTGCTGGCTCCTTCCTCTCCTGCAGTGTCTGCACCCGGTCACCATCTTACAGCTCCTCTCCTGCGATCGGTTTTCTCCATATGGGACACAGCACCATCTCACAGCTCCACTTGGGTCTGGACTTTTTTTTTTCATTGCAGGCTCCATCCTAAGCACTCATGTCTTCTTCTGGTTGGGACCCCACTCCCCCTGCTGGGATTTCTACTCATTATGCCTGTTCCCTATGTAGTAAAAATTTCCCATGCGGCCAGTCTAATTCTCTCTGTGCGGTCTCCTCCGGGCCGGTCCTTCCGGAATGCGCTGCTACCCTGTCCCGAGCCATAGGGAACCTTGCCAGCCTCCCCCAATCCCTGGGGCAGTCTCTGGACGGTCTGCCTGCTCAGATTGCAGCAGCCTCTAGCAGGGACTCCCCCGCTGGGGATGTCAGTTCTCGCTCTGGCACGCAATCCCGCAAGCGACCTTGTAGGGTCTCGGCCGGGTCCCACTCTTCCTCAGCTTCCTCGGATCATTCCCCGGATAAGTCTGAGACGGGCGAAATTTCTTCTTCAGCCGCTTCCGCCGCTCCTGGGGACTCCTCTGCCTCTGATTCTGAATCAGAACGGTACTCGGCGATGTCTGTGGCCATACAGGATTTCATTAAAGCCATCCGGGACGCGCTCCATGTGCAGGATGATCCCTCTTCCTCCTCCTAGGAGTCGGTGTCCTTCTGCCTTTCTAGACGTTCCGCTGTAGTTTTCCCAAATCACGCAGCTCTTGACGCACTTCTGGCTAAGGAGTGGCGTCACCCTGATCGGCGCCTTCACCTTATCAAGGCCTCTGATGTCCCTTATCCTTTTTCTGAGGAATGGGGGGGGGGGGGGGGGGGGGGCATGATTTTCGACACTCTCCTTGGGCGGGTGTTTCTTCCCCCAGAGAAGATTGCCTCTTTTCATGCGGGGGTGACTCGCCTCCGCGACCCGTCCCCCTTGACCATCAGGATGTGTATGCGAGTCCTGGGCAGGATGGTGGTCTCCTTCGAGGCCATTCCCTATTCCCAATTCCACTCCCGGGACCTTCAGTTGTTCATCCTATCCAGGTGGGACAAGTCACCGGCAGGCCTCGATCGCCAGACCCGTCTCCCTCCCGAACTTTGCCAGGATCTCTACTGGTGGCTGAATCCTCGGACGGTGTCCCTGTGCCGATCCTTCCTCCCCCCAGTTGGCAGGTGATCACCACAGATGCCAGCCTCTCGGGCTCAGGGCGGTCTTCGAGTCCCTCATTGTCCAGGGTCTTTGGTCTGTTCAGCAGTCCTCCCTGCAGATCAACGTTCTCGAACTCAGGGCAATTTTCCTGGCCCTGTCTCACTGGACTCCCCGTCTCCGCGGTCTCCCGATCCGGGTTCAGACGGACAATTCCACCGCCGTGCCTATCTGAACCACCAAGGGGGCACCAGTAGTGTGATGGCCCTACAGGAAGCCTCCGGTGGGCGGAGAAGCACGTTCCGGTCCTCTCCGCCGTACACATTCCCAGGGTCGACAATTGGGCGGCGGACTTTTTCAGTCGTCAGCTCGTCGACCCGGGCAAATGGTTTCTCCACCCAGATGTGTTCCTCCAACTTTGTCACCGTTGGGGAACTCCGGACGTGGATCTCTTCGCGTCGCACCTCAACCGCAGGCTCCCCTGCTATGTTGTGCGGTCCAGGCATCCTCAGGCTCTCGCGGTCGACGCCCTAGTTCTGCCTTGGTCTCAGTTCGACCTTCTGTATCTTTTTCCCCCCATTCTGCTCAAGCGTCTCAAGGCGGCGCGAGTTTCTGCAATCCTGGTGGCTCCAGATTGGCCCCGCAGGGCGTGGTACGCAGATCTGGTGTTTCTGCTCGCCGACGTTCCGTGGCGACTTCCTCAGCTTCTGCTCGCCGACGTTCCGTGGCGACTTCCTCAGCGCCACGATTTCCTTTCCCAGGGCCCTCTGTTAAATCCGAATTTACCTCCGCTTCGTTTGACGGCGTGGCTGTGGAGACCGCGGTTCTGAAGTCCCGTGGTCTCTCGGACTCTGTCATCCGGACGATGCTTCATGCTCGCAAACCCCAGTCGGCCCGCATTTACTATTGGACCTGGAGAGCGTATTTTGCCTGGTGCGAATCTGGTCGTTTTCGCCCTCTCCGTTTCTCCATCCCTAACATTCTGGCCTTCCTTGAGGCCGGTTTTGATAAAGGTCTCTGCCTGGCTTCTCTCAGGTGGCAGATTTCGGCCCTCTCTGTCCTCTTCCAGCGTCCTATGGCCTTGCGGACTCAGGTTAGACTTTTCTCCAGGGTGTTGCTCGCCGAGCCCCTCCCTTTTGCTTTCCGGTGGAGCCATGGGACCTGAATCTCGTCCTCGACGCCCTTCAGTCATCGCCTTTCGAGCCCTTGACAAAGATCCCTCTGTCGTTTGTCTCGTTTAAGGTGGCCTTCCTCGTGGCAGTCACCTCCATCTGCCGGGTTTCCGAACTTGCGGCGCTTTCTTGCAGTTCGCCTTTCCAGGTGGTCCATCAGGACAAGGTGGTTTTGCATCCTGTTCCTTCCTTTCTCCCGAAGGTGGTTTCCTTGTTTCATATTAATGAGGAGATCGTCCTTCCTTCCTTCTGCCCCAATCCTTCTCACTCTAGGGAGAAATCCATCCATTGTCTGGATGTGGTTCGGGCCCTTCGCCTGTATCTTCGCCTCACGGAACCCTTCCGTCGTTCGGACTCACTTTTTGTGGTCCCGACGGGACCTCGTAAAGGGTTTGCCTGCATCCAAGGCCACCATTTTTTGCTGGGTTCGGTCGGCCGTCAAGGAGGCCTTTGTCGCGAAGGGCCGGACTCCCCCTTCCAGGTTAGCCGCACATTCGACTAGGGTGGTTGGGGCTTCCTGGGCGGTGCGTCATCAGGCATCAGCTTCCCAGGTCTGCCGGGCCTCCACCTGGGCGTTAGTTCACACTTTTTCTAAGTTCTACCATATTCATTCCTTGGCTTCTGCTGATGCCAGTTTGGGGCGCAAGGTTCTGCAAGCAGCTGTGCTTTTAGATTAATGGCGTGGCATTTTTTTTTTCCCTCCATCGGGGACTGCTTTGGGACTTCCCATGGTGCTGTGTCCCCCAATGCCATGCATGAGAAAATTAGATTTTTTGTACTCGCCGTTAAATCCTTTTCTCGTAGTAGGCATTGGGGGACACAGATCCCTCCCTTCTTGAGTTTCTTCTTGTTCGAGGTCCCGGCTTTGGCCTTGTTTGGTTGTCGTGTCCTCCCGGTTTAAGACTTGTTGGCTTTCAGTTTTTTGGTTCAGGTGTGGTGTTCCTACTGCTTTTGTACCGACTGATCTCTCTTGGCTCTTGCAGAGGGGTATAGCCCACCTGGGTGGAGCCAACACTTTTTTTTTTTTGTTTGTTTCTAGTGTCAGCCTCCTAGTGGCAGCTGGGCATATACCCATGGTGCTGTGTCCCCTTATGCCTACTACGAGAAAAGGATTTTACGATGAGTGCAAAAAATCAAATTTTTACTAACTGACCAAGGGAGCCCCTGTCTGCCAAACCATTCAGAGGCTGCAGTCACTATTGAATGCAACATATAAGGAGTGAAATGGCTGGGATTGGAGCTCTCTCAAACATTGCAGTTAACACAACGCACGATCCTTTGCACTCGTACATTCATGGCTTGGTCTATGAAGAACTCTTCACCCTAAACATAAATTTGCATCTTAGTGTTGGAACGTATTTCACCTGTTGTCAATTTTAAACTCAAGTTTGCCCTTGTTTTTGATGCCTGTCTTAATAACCCCTAAGACCGGTGTTTTAAAGAGGCGTGGAAACAGGAGTAGAAAATGATGAATGAGATAGGTCTGCCAGCCCGTCCCCACCCACGCCCACTTTTTTTTAGACTTGGTGTGAGTGTGGAAAATAACCATTGCACCTCAATCTGCTCCTGAAATATGCCTGATATAGAAGTATTTCTGGATAGTACATGACACCCATTGTGCTAAGTATATATTTATTCATATTTTCCTCTTGGAATTCATGCAATTCTTTTACCCTGCTACTGATTTTTGTGTGATGGCTTTTCTCTGAAACTAAATGCTTGGCTTAACACCACAATTTTATGTGTTATCTACATGAAAGGTGTTGTCTCATCTAAGACAATGAGGGCATATCGCTAGGATATGCAACCATTGTCTGATGGGTGCAGGTCCCACCACTTCTATATGGAGCCCTGAAAGCGGTGAAGGGCACATTGCACATGTTCGGCTATTTCCGTAGGGCCCATAGAAGTTAATGGGAGCGGTGGCCGGTCATGCGCGGTGTGCTCCCATTCACTTCTATGGGGAGAGCGTTTGGTGGTGGCCGGTCCTCTAGCAACCTCTTTGCCCGCTCCGTTCTCGATAGAAGTTTGGGTCCTGGCGTTCCTAGTGATATGCTCCTATTGTCTCAGATGAGAATACAGATATAATCACAGATATAATGGATATGCCTTGCATTTAGCGTGTAACCTATTATCATTTTAGGTAACCAGACAGTTGTATGAACCTCTTGTTATGGGCATCATCCACTGGTTCACAAATAACAAAAAATTTGAAAGTCGTGACACTGTGGCTTTACTGGACTCTATTTTGGTAAGTTTGCATGGATTGTTTTTCAGGTCTATTTTGTTAGCCTTTTTCTCTCCGTATCCATGTGTAGCTTTTTATTCTGTATCGCCTGAAAACAATCTGCCACTAATTCAGTGCTGGATATATGCAATCGGTACAAAGTTTTCGGAAGTCTGCAACAATTATGTCATACGACCTGTATGCCAGCAGACAAAATAAACAAACTTGAGTCTTGTGTGTTCAATAGGACACATAGTTGGGCAGTGGATTTTAGGACTCTAAGTATATTTTTTTATATACTGTATAAGGTTTAAGAGGAGGAAAAATATTTTTCATCAGACCTCAGATCATATTCTACATCAGATCAGGCCCCCATAAATATCACTACATCGGATCAGGCCCCTATAAATATCAGGATATCAGATCAGGCCCCCATAAATATCAGGATATCAGATCAGGCCCCCATATCAGGACATCACATCAGCCCTCTATGTCAGAACCCCTTCAGACCTCAGATCAGCCCACAATGTCAGACCCCCATCAGACCTCAGATCCGCCCACATTGTCAGACCCCCATCAGACATCAGATGAACCCTCAATGTTAGACCCCATCAGACCTCAGATCAGATTAAAATAAAACCCGCCCCTTACCTATCCTGCGCCGCGCCTCCTCTTCACCTCCGGCAGAAGTTGCAGTCCCCTGTCTTCCCAGTCTGCGCTGCTCTGTCACCTGACTGCGTGCAGCGTCAGGTCGTAGTGCGTGAACTACCGTACGTCATGACGCTGTACACAGTCAGGACTGTGAAGCTCCATCCCCAGCAAGGAGGACCGGGGAGGGTTAGTACTACAAGCGCTTGCGGCGCTTTGCTCCTAACTCCCGGCACCTAATTACTCACTAGTATTTGCTTTATAAGACTCTTGACCATTTTCCCCCCACTTTTGGAGGGGAAGGGGGTGAGGGATTGCGTCTTATAAAGCAAAAAATACGGTAAGTTTAATATTTGTGTTTGCCTTTTTCACTCATGTTTTTGTTTAATAAAATATTATTGAAGTGTATGTCTGTTCTTTTAAGGATGGAATTGTGGATCCTGGTAATAGTACTTTGCGAGACTTTTCAGGGCGGTGTATTCAAGAATTTCTGAAATGGTCAATCAAGCAGACCACACCAAGACAACAAGAACAAAGCCCTGTAAACACACAGTCACTATTTAAAAGGCTCTACAGCCTTGCTCTGCATCCTAATGCATTTAAGAGGTTGGGAGCAGCTCTTGCATTCAACAATGTATACAAAGAATTCAGGTGAGCATTGTGTGATTTGCAGACCTTATCATTTTATATTGGTAAACTGTCCAGTATGTCTTTTTATGATTGGCATTCTGAGATTATCCATTTTAAATTCATTTTATTTTATCTTTAGAGAAGAGGATGCTTTGGTGGAAAAGTTTGTGTTTGAGATCTTGGTTGTGTACATGCAAAGCCTGGCATTATGTCATGGAGATGAAAAATCCTTAGGTGAGATTTACAGTCTGATTTATTATTTGGTTTACTGTTTAAAATGTTCCCTTTTTCTTACTCTTGTTTTTTTCTATTTTTTGTGTGTGATATTGTAAGTGGCAAATACCAGTAGTGTTGCCAGATAAGCGTGACTGCATTGTTTCTTGACTTAAAGGGTTCTCCAGGAATTAAAAAAATGAAAATACTTATACATTATTATAAATATATTCCCAAATACTTTCCATTACTAATAATGTCTTGTTTTGTCTGGGGAGCAATCATTAGGAGAAATAATGCCGTCCTATTAGTACACACAAAACCTGTCCTAATCACACAGGAGGACAAGTTACTTCACAACACTGAGCTAAAGATCTGCCTCATCTTCCTCTGTTCTCTACTTGTCAGGGATTATGAATACAGTTTAATGGGATCTTCAGCTGACTCTGTAGGAATGGAGTTCATGAGGAGACATGAAGTAGAGAGGAGGTGGGGAGGCGATAATGAGCAGCAGCATTTGTATTCAGTCATCTTTACCATAGTCGGTCCTGTCTGTACTTCATGTCTCATGAACTCCATTCCTACAGAGATTTAGCTGAAGATCTTATCATCTGTATTCAGGATCATAAGGAGTTGGCCCTCTACAGAGTAATGAGGGGGGAGTTGCAGAGAGCAATGAGGAGAAAGCAAAGCTATTAAATATTTTTTTCTCCACTGTATTCACTGAAGAGAATAAACTATCAGATGAAATGCAGAATGTAAAAGTAAATTCCCCCATTAAAAGTGCCCTGTCTGACCCAGGAAGAAGTACAGCGGCGTCTTAAGATTTAAATAGACGGGGCGTGGTCTGGCTGCCGAGGCGCGCGGATGTAGTGTGCTGTAGCTCCGGAGCTAGCATTGCATTAAGCGACTAGAATAGCGACGATACCCATGGTGAACACACCAAAACCGAACAGGCAAGGTACCGATCAGTCCCTGAGCATGACCGGGAGACGGAAGAAAGCGCAGAAACACCCGCAACTGACGAAGTTTTACTTCACCCGGGAGGCGGGAAGGTTCCAAGATGGCGCCGGAGAAGAGAGCGCCGCGGACAGCGACAGAGAGGAAGACGCTCAATCGGTTAACCACCCAGAATCTGTGGAGGACCTGCCTACATCGCAGTCCCAGAGACCTGCACCCGGAATCCGGGATCCACACACCGGGCAAGAAGGGGCCTGTGGCACAGCAGCAGTAAGCCGATCGCATAGAGATGACGCGACAACGGAGGCAGCGGATTCCCCACACACCACCCCTCTGAAAGGCTCTCCTGATACAGGAACTGACAACGCAGGTACTTTGGGATGTGGTGGGGACTTACAGGCTGCGGGAGAGGCAGAATTCTTAGCGCTGCCAGTCGCTAACGTAGCCCTGACAGATACTGCCATGAGGGATATGCTTCTGATACAGAGACGTTCCTTGCTGCATGACATGCGTTTGATAGTGGCTCCTATGAGGAAAGAGGTGGAGGAGCTCGGGGCCAGGACGGATCATCTGGAACGCAAATTTGGGGAGTTTGCAGGCTCCCATAACTATCTTATAGAAGCTCATTATGCCTTGGAGGCTGAGGTGGAAGTTTTAAGAAACAAAATGGCGGATCTGGAGGATCGTAGCAGGCGCAATAACATTAAGCTGAGGGGCATCCCAGAGAGCGTGGTGGCTAAAGATATTCCTCTATATGTTAAAGAGCTGATCAAATGCGTTCTGCCTCACTGTAAGGATGGGGATTTAGAGATTGATCGGGCGCACAGAGTCCCGCGTCCCAGACATATGGATGAATCTGTGCCAAGGGATGTTCTAGCCAGAGTCCATTTTTACACAGTGAAGGAGCAGCTGATGTCTTCCGCCAGGAAAAATGGTGGTCTACCTGCACCGTATCACAAAATCTCTCTATATGCTGATCTATCGGCCACCACGCTTAGGCAAAGAAGGGCCCTGATACCCATTACGTCTGCCTTACAAAAAGCCAAGATCCAGTACAGATGGGGGTTCCCAGTGCGCCTTCTAATCTTGCATATGGGAGAACTATTTGTTATCAAGACGGTGGAGGAAGGGAAGAAAGTTCTGCAGTGCTGGGACGTTCCTATTGATCTACAGGCAGAACAACGCCGGAGAAATCCCGAAAGAATCCGGAAAGATTGGGACACTGTCAGTTGAAAGAGATTCACCGGAGGGTGTTTTAACCTTCAGTGCTACTGACCGGAGTGGTGATTCGCCGTACAGGCTAATACCGAGGCTTCAGACGGGACTTTGATACCCCGAGTTTATTTAGGTTCAAGGGGAGCCTGTTGGTTCTCACGGATGCACCTATAGGTTATGTTACTGGTTATATGTTATTATTATTCTTTTTTTTCAGCAATGCTAAGGGAAGATACGTCCATGATTGATGGTAAACCTATGCCTTTAATATGCTCCACCTTCTTCGTGCTATGGTTGCAGGCGCGCTGGCTGGGAGGCGTCTTGCACCTTCTTTACATTTTACTGTGCGACTTTCATACCTTACGTTTTAAGCTGCTTTATTATGGTAATATCCTTTGCAAGTATTAATGTTAATGGTCTGAATAGCCCAATGCGCAGATCGCATCTGTGGAGGGAAGTCAGATCCCTTAATTGTGATGTATTAGGATTGCAAGAAACCCACTTGATAGAGAAAGACGCCCACAGATTACAGAATGTCCAATTTCCCCATATCTTCCAAGCACATGCTAACTCTAAAGCGAGGGGAGTGCTGATAGCTATTAAAAACACTGTGGCATTCACGTTGCTAGAACAGATAAGTGACCCAGCAGGACGATATGTAATGCTGATATGTACCTTGAACAACTCCCCCTTCACTCTGGTATCGATATATGCACCTAACAAGGGCCAGACTAGATTTGTGAGAAAGGTGTTGAACATAGTCAACAAGAAAAGAAAGGGACAATTACTGATATTTGGAGACTTCAATCTGACTATAGACCCTGAAATGGATTCGACATCCTCTTCTCACAGATCGGTTCAAACTTTGAGCGGTGCTATTTGGAAGGCGGAGTTGTTTGATGTTTGGCGTATTAAGCATCCGACAGATAAAGAGTTTACGTTCCATTCAGGGGTACATAATGTGTATTCTCGTATAGATATGTTTTGGGTGGATAGGATGACACTATCTAAAGTTAGGGAGGCGGAGATAGGACAGATTAAATGGTCTGACCATGCTGCCATCACACTGAAGTTATCAGAGGAGGACAACTACTTCCCAAAATATCTTTGGAGGAGCAATCCTATTCTATTGTCTTGTCCACAGCATGGTCAGCGCATTGAATCAGACTTGAAAGAATTCTTCCTTCTTAACAAGCTGGATACCACTGACCCGGTGGTGTTGTGGAACGCTCACAAGGCGTGTATTAGAGGGTCATTCATACAACAAGGAGCAGTGAGAAAACGGAAATTAGAGGAGAAAATGTCACAATTGCTCGCAAAATTGAAAATATTGGAGGATAGGAACAAAAATGACCCGTCACCCCCTCAATGCAGAGGCACTAAAACAAGTCAGACAAGATTTACGAAACCATATGTTAGACTCCTATGAGAAGGGTCTTAGGAAAACTAAGGCACGATACTATTCTCAGGGGAATAAGGCGGGGAAACTTCTGGCAGCTAGCCTGAAGGCAAGGAGAACAAAAAGCAGGATACATTACCTTCTACATCCCAAAACACAAGCCAAATTATACTCTCCACAGGACATAGCAGAAGGCTTTCAATCGTACTACCATGATCTGTACAACCTGAAAAACTCCATACCTGTCTCTCCAAATTTGGAAGATATGGTGAGCAGATATCTTAATTCCCTAAATCTACCCACCTTAACTGATACTCAACTCCATGTCCTGAATGCCCCAATAACGGAGGAGGAGATTGTGAAAGTTGTTACGTCCTTGCCCCAAGATAAGGCTCCTGGCCCAGATGGCTTTGCAAGCCATTATTACAAAAAGTTTGTGCATATACTGAGCCCCTTCTTGAAAGATTTTTGTCAACACGCCCTATCCTCGGGGAACTTCCCTAGGGAAAATTTACAAGCAATTATCATTACTTTACCTAAGCCAGGTAAAACTGCGGATAGACCGCAAAATTTCAGACCTATATCTTTATTAAACCAAGACGTTAAAATTTATGCCAAGCTCCTGGCCCTTAGGATAGCTAACATACTCCCATCTATAGTTCATAAGGACCAGACGGGTTTTGTTCCGACTCGCCAGTCCTACTTTAACACCAGGAGGATGCTGGGTATACTCCATCAAGTCAAACAACAGAAAACCCCTCTGTTGGTGCTGGCATTGGATGCCGAGAAGGCATTTGACCGAATTAGATGGTCTTTTGCCTTCTCGGTGCTATCGGTTATGGGGTTTAGTGGCCCTATCATGTCAGCAATTATGGCCCTCTATAGTGACCCCACAGCTAGTGTATATGTCAATGGAGCCCTGTCAAAAATGTTCGAGCTGACAAATGGTACTAGACAGGGCTGTCCATTATCCCCTCTAATTTTCATTATAGCTATGGAACCACTGGCTCAGGCAATTAGACTAGACCCATTAATCTCAGGGGTAAAAATTGGAGGGCAAGAGCATGTAATTTCGCTTTACGCTGATGATGTATTGCTGTCACTATCAAGCCCAGAGAAATCACTAGCAGCGGTTATGAACCAAATAGAAGTATATGGCAATCTTTCGTATTACCACCTCAATTCCTCTAAAACACAAGCTATGCCGATACACGTCCGGGACTCTCTGACTCAATCCTTCAAGGAACAGTGGGATTTTGATTGGTGCACAGATAGTATCCAATATCTGGGTACTAGCATGTCTGCATCAATGTCGAAATTATATGATCTTAACTATGAATCACTATTGGCAAAGGTAGGCAAGGATCTGGTAGAGTTCCATAAGCCTGAAACCTCGTGGTTAGGGAGGATTGCAGCATTTAAAATGTTCATACTTCCCCGCTTCTTGTATCTATACCGCACGATCCCAATTTTGCTGCCCAAAAAGTTCTTTAGAAAAGTGCAACAAGTACTCTCCAAATATATCTGGAACAATAGGAAGCCGAGGATAGCGAGTAGCATAATTCAGAGACCCCGAGCAATGGGAGGTCTGGCGGTCCCAGATATGGAACGTTATTATATTGCCACGTTGGTGTCCATGCTTAGGAGCTGGCACAGAGGGAAAATCGAAATTCCCTGGGTTCAAGTAGAACAAGCACAAGCAGCACCCTTTACCCTGTCAGATTTAGTGCATCTACCTTTCTGGGATATCCAGGTTCCTAAAAACCTAAACCCAGTCATTCTAGCCTCAGTGACGGCTTGGAGACAGTTCAATAGCGCCAACGAAGAGGGATACAAGACAAAGATCTCCTCAATTCCATTCTCTCTTATAAGAGCATTGCTTCCACATGCCGATATGTCAGAATGGAATATAGAGTCCGGGAGCAATATCGAATGGCTATTCGAAAGTGGGACGATGAAGTCTTTCCAAGCCTTGCAGGACCAAATGCTGATACCCAAGTCGGATTTCTTTAAGTATTTACAAATCCGGCACTTGATACAATCATTGACCCCGTCGAATGTGAGATGTAAGCAGGTTGGGATGCTATACCTTTCGGGGAACTCCAAAGGACTCAAAATGTTGTATGAATCATTACTCCAGCCAACACAGTTTAGGAAGTCTCATCCTATGCGTAAATGGGAGAGCTCGCTGAACATCACTATAGCGGATATTGAGTGGCAGAGAACGATCAAATTGATCCACTCACACTTGCACTGTTCTAGCCATGTAGAATCGGCTCTAAAAACTATACTACACTGGTACTACACCCCTGAAAGATTACGGCATATGTATGTGGGAGTGTCGGATGAGTGTTGGAGGGGATGCGGAAGAAAGGGCACACTTCTTCACATTCTTTGGGAGTACCCTTTGATTTCAAAATACTGGAAAGAATGTGAAGAACTGCTGAATAAGCTGCTCCAAGGACAGCTAACGTGGACACCACAACTCGCCCTGCTTTTAGTTGGGGTGTCAGATCTCCCAGGGGTGAACAGGAAATTGGTAGCAGTAATATGTGTTTTAGCGAAACTAATGATATTGCAAAAATGGAAGTCCCAGGAATTGCCTAGGTTGACAGATTTGGTATCAACTATCAACACTACATTTGCTTATGAAAGAATCATAGCCTTAGGTAATGGATTCTTTCAAAAGTTTTTGAAACAATGGGAGTTGTGGATCGCTTCTGGTTATTGTGTCAAGAATTGAGAGTGGGGGTCTGTACTAGCTGTACAGGAGGGGCGATGTCACCTTAACAAGTGGTAGTTACACAGATGCACATAGGATCACTAATACACCTGGTTTCTTCTCCAGCAAAGGAATTTTAAAGTATCATTGCCATTACCATTAGTTAATGAGCAGGTAGTTTGAACACAGTAATTGGAGGAGGTGGTTGCTCCATAAATAGAGATGTGGACACAATTGTATAAGGCTTTTGTGAATGTACCAATTACTAATTGGAGATTATTGACACCAATCGTGGACGCTGTCTAAAGTACTATTGCTTTATTTTCTGACAACTGTTATGTTTATACAGTTAGTTGTTTCAATGACTCGACTGATGGAAAGCTTATTGTAATGCAATTTTATTGTATTGTGGATTACTTTGAAAACACCAATAAAAAAGATTGAAACAAAAAAGATTTAAATAGACAAATTGCCAGGACCAGATGCATATACCCCCGTATCCTAAGAGAATTAATATCATAGCCAGACCCTTATTTCTGATATTTAAGGACTCTATACTGACAGGGAGTGTTCTACAGGATTGGTGCATAGCAAATGTGGTGCCAATATTCTAAAAAGGGTCCAAAAACAGAGCCCGGTAAGTTTAACATCTCTCGTGGGTAAACTGAAGCTTTTCTAAGAGATGCTATCTTGCAGTACGTTAATGGAAATAAGCAAATAACGCCATATCAGCATGGCTTCATGAGGGGATCGGTCATGTCAAACTAATTTAATCAGTTTCTGTGAGGAGGTAAGTTCTAGACTTGACCGCGTCATATCGGTGGATGTCGTATATCTGAACTTCTCTAAAGCATTTGACACTGTACCGCATAAAAGGTTAGTATATAAAATGAGAATGCTTGGACTGGGAGAAAATGTCTGTATGTGGGTAAGTAATTCGCTCAGTGATAGAAAACAGTGGGTGGTTATTAATGGTACACACTCAGATTGGGTCACTGTCACTAGTGGAGTACCTCAGGGGTCAGTATTGGGCCCTATTCTCTTCAATATATTTATTAATGATCTTGTAGAAGGCTTGCATAGTTAAAATAGAAAATTTTGCAGATGACACTAAATTGTGTAAAGTATTTGATACGGAAGAGGACAGTATACTACTAGAGGGATCTGGATAGATTGGAGGCAGAGAAGTGGAGATTTAACATTGAAAAATGTAAGGTTATGCACATGGGACAGAAAAATCTATGTTGCTAGTATATACTAAATGGTAAAACACTGGGTAACACTGACATGGAAAAGGACCTAGGATTTTTTTTGAATAACTAAGCTGTAGAAACCAGTGTCAGGCAGCTGCTGCCAAGGTCAATAAGATACTGGGTTGCATCAAAAGGGGCATAGATGCCCATGATGAGAACATAGTCCTGCCACTTTACAAATCACTAGTCAGATCACACATGGAGTACTGTGTACAGTTCTGGGCTCCTGTGAACAAGGCAGACATAGCAGAGCTGGAGAGGGTTCAGAGGAGTGCAACTAAAGTAATAAGTGGAATGGAGGGACTACAGTACCCTGAAAGATTATCAACATTAGGGTTATTCACTTGAGAAAAAGGACGACTGAGGGGAGATCTAATTACTATGTATAAATATATCAGGGACCACTACAGAGATCTCTCCAATCATCTTTTTCTCGCTCATATCATTAGGGGGACACAGGACCGTGGGTATAGCTTGCTGCTGCCACTAGGAGGAGACACTAGGCTGAAAGCGGTTAGCTCCTCCCCTGCAGGCTATACCCCCTCCAGCCTGGATAGAGCATATCAGTTTTTAGCTTAGTGTCGTAGGAGGCAGACCTCCCTGCTTAGCAGGGTGGCTCTTTTTGATTTATTTCTTTTTCTATATTTTTATAGGTTTCCTGGATGGGGGCACAGATTCGCGTGGCGTTTCTGTCTCCCTTGGAGGCTGGCCGGTGTCACTTGTTCCACCGCCCTGCCTCCCCCAATAAGACAAAGCGGACCAGGGCAGCCTCGCTCCCCTGCTTCCTGCCTGCAAGAGGCCTACCCACTCTCCAGCACTTCTCTGCCTGAACCCCTGCTGCCTTGTGCCAGCGGTCGTGGTTGTGGCCCTGCTGGTACAGGATTAAAGGGCGAAGACTATAGATGAAGACTATAGATGAAGACTATAGATGAAGACTATAGATGAAGACTATAGATGAAGACTATAGATGAAGACTATAGATGAAGACTATAGATGAAGACTATAGATGAAGACTATAGATGAAGACTATAGATGAAGACTATAGATGAAGACTATAGATGAAGACTATAGATGAAGACTATAGATGAAGACTATAGATGAAGACTATAGATGAAGACTATAGATGAAGACTATAGATGAAGACTATAGATGAGTATAAACCCTCTCATATCGCCGCATGCAGCATTCTTTCACTGCGGGCACATATCGCCGCATACGGCACTCTTCCAGTGCTGGCGCATATAGCCGCAGTGGCCACTTCCCACATTCGGCCGCCATTCATTTACATACATCCCCAGCTAATGACAGCTCCATGCGCCGCACAGTGAAAGCGGGCATGTGGCTTCCTCTACATCGGCCCGCTCTGCCGTCCTTCTCAGAGTTGGAGGGGCGGAGCTTATTCTCTTGCCGCAGCAATGCTTCTTCCTCCTTCCTGTCGGCTGAGTGTGTTCAGACACAGGACCTGGGACCACAATTTTTCTGGTAGGAGATCGCTACCTCCTCCAGCATAGAGACCTGTGCCACAATGTCAGATTCGGCCAATACTCCCCCTAAGGCACCCTGCAGGACCATCTACTATGCCTGCACTTCATAGAAACATAGAATGTGTCGGCAGATAAGAACCATTTGGCCCATCTAGTCTGCCCAATATATCTGAATCCTATGAATAGCCCCGGCCCTATCTTATATGAAGGATGGCCTTATGCCTATCCCATGCATGCTTAAACTCCTTCACTGTATTTGCAGCTACCACTTCTGCAGGAAGGCTATTCCATGCATCCACTACCCTCTCAGTAAAGTAATACTTTCTTATATTACTTTTAAACCTTTGCCCCTCTAATTTAAAACTGTGTCCTCTTGTGGTAGTTTTTCTTCTTTTAAATATGCTCTCCTCCTTTACCGAGTTGATTCCCTTTATGTATTTAAAAGTTTCTATCATATCCCCTCGGTCTCTTCTTTCTTCCAAGCTATACATATTAAGGTCTTTTAACCTTTCCTGGTAAGTTTTATCCTGCAATCCATGTACTAGTTTAGTAGCTCTTCTCTGAACTCTCTCTAGAGTATCTATATCCTTCTGGAGATATGGCCTCCAGTACTGCGCACAATACTCCAAGTGAGGTCTCACTAGTGATCTGTACAGCGGCATAAGCACTTCACTCTTTCTACTGCTTATACCTCTCCCTATACATCCAAGCATTCTGCTTGCATTTCGTGCTGCTTTATTACATTGTCTTCCCACCTTTAAGTCTTCTGAAATAATTACTCCTAAATCCCTTTCCTCAGATACTGAGGTCAGGACTGTGTCGAATATTCTATATTCTGCCCTTGGGTTTTTACGCCCCAGGTGCATTATCTTGCACTTATCCACATTAAATTTCAGTTGCCAGAGTTCTGACCATTCTTCTAGTTTTCCTAAGTCCTTTTCCATTTGGCGTTTCCCTCCAGGAACATCAACCCTGTTACATATCTTTGTGTCATCAGCAAAAAGACAAACCTTACCATCGAGGCCTTTTGCAATATCACTTATGAAGATATTAAACAAAATTGGTCCCAGTACAGATCCCTGTGGAATCCCACTGGTAACATGACCTTGTTTTGAATGTTCTCCATTGACTACAACCCTCTGTTGTCTTTCACTCAGCCACTGCCTAATCCACTCAACAATATGGGAGTCCATGCTCAATGACTGCAGTTTATTGATAAGTCAAAAATCTATAAGATTTGTTTGACATGATCTCCCTGAAGTAAACCCATGCTGTTTTTCATCTTGCAATCCATGGGATTTTAGATGTTCCACAATCCTATCCTTTAATAGGGTTTCCATTAATTTGCCTACTATTGATGTCAGACTCACTGGTCTATAGTTGCTCGATTCCTCCCTACTACCTTTCTTGTGAATGGGCACGACATTTGCCAATTTCCAATCTTCCGGGACGACTCCTGTTACTAATGATTGGTTAAATAAATCTGATAACGGTTTTGCCAGCTCACCACTAAGCTCTTTTAATAATTTTGGGTGTATCTCATCAGGCCCCTGTGACTTATTTGTCTTCACTTTAGACAGCAAACTTAGAACATCTTCCTCTGTAAAGACACATGCATCAAACGATTTAATAGTCATCCTTTCTAGTGGAGGTCCTTCTCCTTCTTTTTCTTTTGTAAAAACTGAACAGAAGTATTCATTAAGGCAGTCGGCTAGCCCTTTATTCTCTTCTACATACCTTCCGTCCTTTATTTTTAATTTAGTTATTCCTTGTTTTAATTTCCTTTTTTCATTTATATATCTGAAGAATGTCTTATCCCCTTTTTTCATAGACTGAGCTAGTTTTTCTTCTGCCTGCGCTTTAGAAGTTCTTATAACTTGCTTGGCCTCTTTCTGCCTAATCTTGTAGATTTCCTTATCTTCATTGCTCTGGGTTTTTTTTATAATTACAAAATGCTAGCTTTTTATTTTTAATGATTTGGGCCACTTCTGCCGAGTACCACAGTGGTCTCTTCCTTTTTTTGCTTTTACTGACAAGTCTAATGCAATTTTCTGTTGCCTTCAATAATGCACCTTTTAAGTAGTCCCATTTCTCCTGGACTCCATGTAATCCGTTCCAGTCTGATAAGGACTCATTTATGACTAATTTCATTTTTGAAAAGTCTGTTTTTCTAAAATCTAAAACTTTTGTTTTTGTGTGGTGGGACTCTTTCACAGTTCTTATATTAAACCACACTGACTGGTGATCACTAGATCCCAAGGTTTCGCCTACAATGACATCATATACCGAATCCCCATTTGTGAATATCAAATCCAAAATGGCCTCCCTCCGGGTTGGCTCCTCAACCATTTGTTGTAGGGATAACCCCAGTAGGGAATTTAGAATATCTGTACTCCTGGTAGAACTTGCTATTTTGGTTTTCCAGTTTATATCTGGAAGATTGAAATCTCCCATAATGATAACTTCTCCTTTCATTGTCATTTTAGCTATTTCTTCGACTAGTAGATCATCTAGTTCTTTAACTTGATCAGGTGGTCTATATATCACACCTACACGAGTTACTGCATGATTAGCAAACTGCAACGTAACCCAAACTGACTCTATGTTGGCCTCACCAACTTGTATTAGGTTAGATTTAATGCTATCTTTCACATACAGGGCCACTCCTCCTCCTTTCTTGCCTTCTCTGTCTCTTCTGTATAAAGAGTACCCTGGTATGGTTATGTCCCAGTCATTTCTTACATTAAACCATGTCTCCGTAACAGCCACTAAATCTACATTCTCAGATGCCATTATTGACCCAAGTTCATTGATTTTTTTTACCTAAACTGCGAGCATTTGTAGAGAGGACTCTGAGCTTATTATTTCTTAACCTCTGTGCATCTGACCTGTTCTGGCCTTGTTTCGGGGGGCAATTGGACTCTTTTATTTTCACTCTTTTGCCCCCCCCCTTCCTAGTTTAAATACTCTTTCGCAAATTCTTGGAGTTGTTCACTAAGTACATTTGTTCCTTTGAGAGAAAGATGCAAACCATCTTTTTTGTACAGTTCCTTTCTATTCCAAGTAGAGCTATTATGAGAAACAAAGCCAAATCCTTGCTCTTGACACCATTTACCAAGCCATATGTTAAACTCCTTTATGCGCCTCTGCCTATCATTCTGAACATTATGTACAGGCAGAACTTCAGAAAATGAAATGGTGGATGCAAAATCCTGTACGTCATTACCAAGTGTGATAAAAGATTTTTTCACCTCTGACACTTCATTGCAAGCCAGGTCATTTGTCCCTAGATGGACAAGAACATCCACGTCCCCTTCCTGCTTTGCTTGCTTAACAATATTAATAATACGTCCTCTATCTCTTCTAGCAGTAGCCCCAGGGAGACATCTCACAAAACCATTTTCTTTAAGCTCCACACTTCTTATGATTGAATCACCCAGCAACAGCTGCTTCCTTTGAGACTTCACTTTATCTTTTTTGTCCTTGGCTGCAGTCTTGCCTACATTAGTCATGGGAGTCGATGGTTTCTCACCCTCTACGCTTGAGTCCATAACCATGTTGTCCTTACATTCTGAGAGTGCTGCAAATGAATTTTGGAGAATCACCGACTGTGGGACATGTCTTCTATCCACCACTCTAAGTCTTCCAGAACCTACAGTAACCCATCTGCCATTTCTGGGGGTCCTCTGTGGCAGTGGCATTGCAGCAGTCCTAGCTGGAGTTTGTCTAACAGATAATTTAAATATCTCAGATTTTAAAAATGCAATTTTCTGCTGCAGTAAGGAGAACTGTCTACAGATCTGACAGCATCCGAATCTCCAAAGAGTGGAACATGGAATAAATGCACAACAATTCCTGCACTGAACCAAGTCTGCCATTTTAAAGAGGAGAAAAAAATGAAAAAAGAATAAAAATTTGTCAATTTAAATCAAACAAATCTTACCTTTTTTTTTGTATTGTTTCCACCTTCCAGCCTACCTCCTGACTATCTCCTGCAATATCTCTTCACTGTACTTAATGTAGTACTTGAAGGTAGAACTTGCAGCTCTTCTCAAGCAATGGTTAGCAAAAGAACACACAGATGAGCAGTTGCAAACTCCAAGCCAATCTCTTGCAGTATCTTCAGTCTCCTGCAATATCTCTTCACTGTACTTAATGTAGTACTTGAAGGTAGAACTTGCTCAGTGAAGTTCCCTCGTGGCCAGTCACTATCACTATGCTCTGGATGTCATGTGCCTGCACAGAGCCCATCCCTCTATTGTACAGCAGCGCACAGTAGTGCAGGACCATCCTGGCTGTAGGGAACCCGACTGGGCAAGGTCCCTGTCTGGGAGAGTGGACGACCTCTCTAAAATCTCCAATTCTACCCTTTCCTTGCTGGGTCGTTTGGTTGATTAAATCGCCACCAGGGCAATCCACACAGTCACAAGGCGTACAAACCAGAGGCAGACGTCCCAGAGCAGGCCACCGTTCCTCCTCTGACGCATAAACATCCCCTCCCCCTCCCGGCCCCCGATCACAGGCATCCTCCCTCTTAGGTGACGCGCTGTCGGAGGGTGAGATTAGGGATTCAGATACGGAAATGGACCCGGAGCACTCTTCTCAGATTGCATTCATGGTGGATAGCCTGATATCTTCCAGGTTCAGGAGGAATCCCCCTACACCAGCCACCAGGGGGTATCATTTCTGCATTCAAGGCAGACACCTAAGTCTTTCCCATTACACCTTTACTTTTCTGTAGTTGTCGCAAAAGCTTGGGACCACCCAGGTCTACGCTTCATTGTTCCTAAGCGATTGGAACTACTTTATCCTTTTCCAGGCGATTGCGTGGAAAAATGGTCTTCTCCGAAAGTGGACACACCACTCGCTCGCCTGGCTAAGAACACGACTATCCCAGTGGCGGATGGCTCATCTCTCCAGGACCCGGTTGACCTTTGCATAGAATCGCTCTCCAAGTCTATCTTGGCGGCTAGTGGTTCGGCCTTACGACTAATTTTCGCCTCTGCATGGGTAGCCAAGGCGGTCTCAGAGTGGGCCCTCTGTTTGAACCAAGATCTAGCATCCGCTCCCTGCTGAGCTCCAGTCCTTACCACTCCAAATTTCTCAGGCAGGGAAATATCTCTGCGAAGTGGCTGTGGACGCTGGGAGGATGGTTGCTTGGCTCTCGCGATATCTATCCGCCAAGAGTTATGGCTTAAGGTTTGGGCAGCAGATTTATCCTATAAACACTCGCTTTTGAGACTTTCCTTTGCTGGGCCTTGACTCTTTGGTGCCCGGCTGGATGAGATTATTTCGGAAGCAACGGGTGAGAAAAGCACCCATCTGCCCCAACCTAAGGCGAATCGTTCCTTTCGTCCTAGAGTTTCCTCCTCCTGTTACCCGTCCTTTCGCAGGTTCTTGGGATCCCATCGAGCGCCCACCTCAGCGGTGGGACTGTCCACTCAGGACCGACGAAATGGTCCTTTAAAGGAGTTGTCCGGGTTCAGAGCTGAAACCGGACATCCCTCCATTTTCACCCCGGCAGCCCCCCTGACATGAGCATCGGAGCAGTTTATGCTCTGATGCTCTTCTTTGCCCTGCGCTAAATTGCGCAAGGCAAAGGCATTTTTAGGAGTTCCGGAGACGTACCGGGGCTCTCCATGGGGCTGACAGGAACCCCGGTGATGTCACCGGCACTGATGGGCGGGGTTTAGCTCTGCCCTAGCCAGTAAAACAGCTAGGGCAGAGCTAAAGCCCGCCCCTCAGAGCCGGTGACGTCACCGAACACACTGCCGGGCGGAAGTTACCGCCCGGCAGTGTGTTATTGAAAACAAAAAAGCACGTGCCCTGCACGATTTAGCGCAGGGCAGGGGAGCAAATCGGAGCATGAGATGCTCCGATGCTAGCCTCAGGGGGGCTGTCTGGGTGAAAATAAGTGTATTTCCGGGTTCAGCTCTGAACCCGGACAAGCCCTTTAAGCCCCAGCAGGCCTGGGGTCCACGGGCTCAGCAACCTCATCCTGCTCCCGGAAAACAGCCTTCAGCATGAAGTTGTGTATCCGCCCTCACGGGTGGGGGTGGCGTCTCCTCTTTTTTCAGGAGATTTGGTGGACCCATATTTCGGACGCATGGGCACTTGAGGTCGTCACCTCGGGTTACAAGATAGAGTCCAAGCCTATCCTGCCCAACCGTTTTTTCCTCTCTCAGCCTCCCAGGGATCCAGTTTGAGTTGCGGCATTCTTTCATGCAGTTCAATCTTTTCTCTCACAGGGGGTGATAACTCCGGTGCCCTTAGAGGAAAGGTTTACGGGTTTTTATTCCAACCTGTTCGTGGTCCCCAAAAAAGAGGGGATGTTCGCTCAGTACTGGACCTCAAGATAGTGAACTGCTTCCTCTGTATTCAGCGATTCAGGATGGAGTCCTTTCATTCCGTGGTTCATTGGTACAAGGGGAATTTATGACGTCCATAGACATCCAGGATGCCTACCTACACGTTCCCATCGCAACCGTTCACCAACGCTTTCTTCGGTTTGCCATTCATTCGTGCCATTACCAATTTGTCGCCCTACCATTCGGCCTGGCGTCAGCTCCGCAAGTATTCACAAAGGTACTTGCTCCCCTTCTGGGCCTTCTGCGATCCAGTGGCATTAATCTACTCCCTTATTTAGACGACATCTTTATCAAGGCTCCTACAGCGTCTCAATGCGAGTAAAGTCTTCAGGTCACTTTGAGCACTCTATCCCGCTTCGGTTGGATAGTCAATCTTCGGAAGTCCTTCCTGTTTCCCGCCACACAGGTCAGGTTCCTGGGCATGACGTTAGATTCAGGTGCAGCCGTGGTACGCCTGCCACTGGAGAAGACACTGGACATTCAGAGGTCGGTGCATCTGCTACTCCAATGCTGCAGTACGTCAATCCGCTGTTGTATGCGAGTGCTGGGCCTGATGGTAGCCTTTTGAGGCAATCCCTTTCGCCCAATTCCACACCAGGTACTTTCTGCGGGCCATTTTGTCATCCTGGGACAAATCCCTGGACTCTCGGCACTCAGTTGGTGGATCATGACTGCACACCTGTCTTTGGGGAAATCCTTTTCCCAGTGACATGGACTGTAATTACAACCAACGCCAGCCTCCAAGACCTGGGGCGGGGTCTTTGCCACCCGGACTGTCTAGGGCGTTTGGTCTCAGTCGGAGTCCAAACTGCCCATCAACATCCTGGAACTCCGGGCCATCTACCTCTCCCTTCATCATTGGACTCCCCTCTTGCAGGATCGTCCAGTCAGAGTACAGTCGGACAATGCTACGGCGGTGGCCTATATCAACCACCAAGGAGGGAGTCGCAGCCGTGCGGTGATGCAGGAGTCTGCGAATATTCTACAGTGGGCGGAAGCCCGTGTTCCGGTGACTTCGGCAGTCTACATTCCGGGAGTGGACAATTGGACGGCAGACTTTCTCAGCCGGACGACGGTGGACCAGGGGGAGGTGGTCTCTTTATCAGGAGGTGTTCGAGGCTTTCTGTCTCCGGTAGGGACGTCCGGAAGTAGACTTGATGGAGTCCAGACTCAATCACAAGCTCCCGTGCTTTTTTTCTTGCGCAAGAGACCCAGTGGTATACAACGTGAACGCTCTCATGGCATCATGGGACATCTTATTGTTCCTTTACGTGTTCCCACCCTTACCACTCCTGCTTAAGGTCCTGTGCAGAATCAGGATGGAGGGCATCCAGGCAATCCTGATCGCCCCAGACTGACCTTGACGAGCTTGGTACTCAGAGCTCATTCTTCTTCTGGGGGATGCACCGTGGTCTCTTCCACTCAGGGCCGACCTGCTCTCCCAGGGCCCAGTCTTCCATCAGAATTTAGATACGCTACGTTTCAATTCGTGACGGCGTGATGACGTGAATACGTCGCGTCTCGTTCTCCCCCTCCACCGGCCTCCCGCTCCCAGGCTCTCGCGTCTATCCGAACAGCTGATGCTGAACAGCTGATGGATAGTGCTGCGACCCGGCGCTATCTCCTCTCTCCGCTGTAGGTTTTTACCTCCTGTCCTCTGGGTCCGGCCGCCTGGTGTGTCGCTTTTCATCGCTTGTCAGCCGATGTGCGGTGGGATCCTCCGCTCCTTTCCCTGCTGCTTGCTCTGCTCTGCATTGTCATCGGCTTTCACCGTCTGGCTCTGCTCCGGAGGCGGGCTTCAGCTGGTTGATCGTCCGGATTGTGTGCTGCTGGGTCGTCTCTCCACCTGCTGCTTTGCTTGCTGCGGACTGTCTGCCACCTTGATCCCCATTTTGTTGGTGCCTTCTACTTTGAACTGTTGCCATCCCTCTCGTCTGCCCTCGATATTTGGACACAGCTGTGGAGTGCCCCACGAGTAGGACTTCCTCCTCCGGACACGTGAGAAAAAAGAAAAAAAAAAATATATATATATATAGCCTACTTTTGACTCTTCTAAGTTTTTCTGAGCTTTTCCATCCCTGGTGTGCAGGTTTTTTTTTCCCCTCAGATTGCCACACGGAGGAGATAGTCCCCTTCTCTCTGATTGGAACTGTTTTCTTTTTTTTCCCCACTCTCTCCTTCCTTTTTTCGTCCCCGGTGAGGGCGGGGGGGGGGGGGGGAGCGTAAGGGGGAGAGGAAAGGAATAAGGGAAGGAAGAGGTAGGGGTGAAAGACAAAAAAGGGGGGGGGGGGAAATAAATAAATAAATAAAAGGATAAGAAAAGATAAGAAAGAGAAGATAGAGAAAAGGCCGAAGAGGTTAAGAAGGCGAAAGAAAAGGGGGAGAGGCAATAAAGAAAAGGAATAAGAAAAAAAGAAAAAGAGGACAAGGATAAAGGGGGAAGAAAGAGAGGGGGAAAAAAAAGAAAAAAAAGAAAAAAAAAAAAAAAAGAGAATACATTTTTTTTCTTATGAAAGAATGGCCCCAAAGCGACGTTCAGTCGATTCCTCTGTAATCAAGGTGGGGTCTAAGACTCCAGAAAACAGAATTGATAAATTTCTGAAATCACCTCTCCCATTCGAAAAGAACTCGGTAAAAACTAATCCCTCTGCTAATTTGAGAAAATTCGCTAAAATTCCCCAAAAAGTTGATCAGTCTGAGGACGGATTAGAGGACGCAGACCAGGAGACGGGGGAGGAAGGCCTCCTTGTACAAACACAAACTGAATACGATCCATCTCTCTTGGACAAAATCCTTGGCGCCGTGGAAAACAACGGCAGCTTAGTGCAAGGGATGTCCGCTCAATTGGGGTCAATGCAGATCGACATATCCTTAATAAGAGATGACCTAGCAAAGATCCGTGATCGAGTTCTGCATATGGAAAAAACAGTTGCCTCTCTGCAAACTGACACGGACATGCTAAAATCTAAAACTATGCTTCTCGCCTCAGAAAATCAAGCACTTCAAAATAAGTTAGAGGACCTTGAAAATAGGTCAAGGCGAAATAATGTCCGAATAATTGGCTTCCCAGAAGGAGTGGAAGGTCGACACTTAGAGGAACAACTTAAAGACGCGGTTCTGCATAACCTAGGTAGCGATAACTTCTCATCGGGATTTCAAATTGAAAGAGCTCATCGAATCCCAGGAGGGAAACCTATTCCAGGGAGGCCCCCGCGTGCAATTTTAATGAAATTATTATTGTCCTCTGACAGAGATATGATACTGAGAAGAGCAAGAGAATTGACACCCATTGAATATCAGGGCACTAGGCTGCTCTTCTTTCCTGATTTTGCTCGGCAAACTCAGGAAAAAAGAAGAAATTTCACAGAGATAAAGAAACGCCTGGCATCCAAGGAGATTAAATATTCTCTACAGTACCCAGCGAAACTGAGAGTGATTCACAATGGGACTCCCCTTTTCTTTGAGACACCGCAACAAGTGCTAGAGTGGATGGATCAAAAGGGCATCTGACATTGTGTACTTTCATTACCGGAGGGTTGGGAGGGGGGCGGGGCTAGAATGGGGGAGAATGGCCGGAGGTTAGAGGTTCGCTGAATAGACCGGGCAAATCAACGGAGGGGGGGGGGGGGGGAGGGAGGGGGGATGATTACCCACTTTGCAGGCAGGGGGTTTTCTTTTTTTTTGGTTGTAATTGATGTCTATTAGAATGGTATCCTGGAATGTCAGAGGGTTGGGGGAAAAGGTAAAAAGACAGGCTATTATGGATGCAGTAAAAAGATATCTCCCAGCAATCATCTGCATAGTAGAAACCCATCTAACTAAAGAAACCGTGTCCCGCCTGACAACGGGATGGTATTCCCAATCTTATCATTCTACTTTCAGCAGCTCTGCCTGGGGGGTTTCAGTTCTTATCCATAATTCTATAGATTTCACCCTTATAAAATCCCATATAGATGATCAGGGTAGATTCATCTTCCTTCATGGCGAGCTGTCTGGATGCAGCTATATCCTCGCTTTTTTTTATATACCCCCGCCATTTTCAATGTATCCACTGACCCAGTTGATGCTCTTTTCTGAAAGGAGACCAGAATCTCGGTTGATCTTGATGGGAGATTTTAACGCGGTCATGGACCCTAACAGAGATAGATTTTCATCAGATACAGAAAGGCGGAGGAATTCTTCTAACTCCCCGCTGTCCCAGTTTTGTTTGGAAGTAGGGCTGGTGGATATATGGGAACATCTTGGCGGAGGAAAGAGAGTGTATTCCTGTGTCAGCAGGGGCGGTAGAGCAATGTCTAGGATCGATTTAGCACTTACTAATGAGTGTAACTTGAGTAATATCCGCAAGATGCGATATGGAGTAAGAACAATTTCAGACCATTCGCCCGTTTTGATTGAGGTTTGCACTGGGGAGAACAAGGATATTCGGGGGCTGGGATTTAAGCTGAATCCATATTGGCTCACTATTATGGATAATCAGGTTATTAAACTGCTGATTTCTTCCTTTTGGGAGGTGAATCTACCCTCTGCAAACATCAATATGGTATGGGATGCCTTGAAAGCATACTTGAGGGGGACCTTTATAAGTGAGATTGCTGCACTAAAGAGAACATTTAAAAGGAAGGAGGAGGAATTGGCTAAGACTGCGGCATCTACAACTGAGCGATTCATCAGGCAACCCACTGAGCACAACAGGGAAGAGATGCAGAAGGCCAGCTGTCTCCTGGAGAGTTGTGTAACAGAGAAGGCAAACCATAGGGTATTCTTTAAGGGGTTAAATTATTTTTCCGAGTCTGGACGACCGGGTAAGCTTCTAGCTAGAATAATCTCACAACAAGATAAGAAAAATCAATCTATTACCTTGATCCGGAATACAGAGGGGGAAATTATAATAGATTCAGAAGGAATCAGGAATACTTTTCTGTATTACTTTGCTCAGATATATAAACCCTCCTCTGGCTTGACATCTGAACTGGCGATGCGGTTCTTGGAGAAAATTCCACTCTGCACCTTAAATGAAGCTCAAATAAAATATCTGGAAGAGGAATTGTCTCTCTCAGAGCTGCAGGAGGCCCTTGGGTCTATTTCGGGGAACTCTGTAGCAAAGGAGAAGAAAGAATACCGAAACAGGAGCCGCACATCTACAAAATGTACAAGTTTATTTAGGAAACAGACACAGCATAAAAAAGTTTAAAATCGTTGTATACAACAAATCCGGGCCATGTAAGCCGTGTATCGGCGCATGCCCATCTGAATCACCACAATTTCATATATGAACCCCCACATCCATCAACATATCAAAATATAAAGTGCATGAGATCCATCAACAATGAATAAGAGTTAATAAATACTTATCATGGTATTGGCATGATGGGGGGTGTCTGTGGCGATCAGAGAGAAAGCCCCACGCGTATCGCCAGGCTTGCTGGCTTCCTCAGGAGTGCCTGGTTCCCAATGACAATCATCAGATATATATATGTATCAAATAATCAAGTGATAACCTATACCTGTGCAGGGATACCAGATGTAACAAAGGGGCGGTAACTACCTTATTGACGTGGAGCGACATAGAGGCGGATGGGGGAAGTCTCCCAGGATGCAAGTATGGACATGCTGTGGGAAGCGAACGGCGTCCGGATGTGCCGTTCGCGCATGCGCCCATCCAGACCGGCCCGCGCTGCGTTCCAAAGACCGGAAGTAGCAGCACGCGCCGGCCCGCATGGTTCCCACTGCGTGTCAATAGTCGGAAGTGACATAGATCCCGGCATGTGGCGGCGACGAGGGGAACTGCAGATGTAAACGGAGAAAGAAAGAGAACAGAAGCAGGCCTTTTGCACCAGACTTGGCACATAATTTATACAAAGCAATGAATCAGAATCAAAAAAAGACCCAGAATTGAAATAAAGAATAAAAGACAAGTATTGCTCTGAAAATATAGGGCATAAGAAAATATCAGAAAAAGAATAGATTAATCGCAAAAACACACCAAAAGAAGTGTCAAAAATAGTGATAGTTAATGTGCTAAAAGTCCCAAATATATATATATATATTTCTGAAACGATTTTTCGGGGAACTCATCGCCAGGCTTGGATGGCCTGCCATACGAGGTTTACCGTAAGTATAGTGATGTGATTCTTCCTCAGCTGCTCGAGGTTTTTTCCCAAGCAACACAGGGAGGGGGACTACCAAACTCCATGATGGAGGCTCTCATTGTTTTAATCTTAAAAAAGGATAAAGACCCGGCAGAATTGAGCTCTTATAGACCAATCTCCTTATTAAACACGGATGCTAAGATACTATCCAAAGCTCTGGCTAGAAGGCTGTCGCGGGTCATATCCACCATTATCCACCCAGATCAAAATGGCTTTATGCCAAAAAGGGGTACTCAGCACAACTTGCATAGATTATTCACGAATATTCAGTCCCCGGGAGGTGGTGCCCGCTCCATCCTGTCGTTGGACGCTACCAAAGCCTTCGACAGGGTGGAGTGGACTTTTCTCTGGGAGGTAATGAAGAAAATGCGTTTTGGACCAAAATTTATGGCAATGATTCAGCTGTTATATAATTCCCCAGTGGCTAGGATCAGGATTAATGGGACAGTGACAGAGAGTTTCATCCTGGGAAGAGGTACCCGTCAAGGCTGTCCCCTCTCCCCCCTGCTATTCAATATTTACATCGAACCTTTAGCAACTAGTATAAGGCAGGACTTAAAGGTGGCCGGCTTCGGCATAAATGGGGAGTATGATCGTGTTTCACTCTATGCAGATGACATCCTGGTTTTTATGCATCAAACAGACACTACTCTCCCTCGTATAATGGAGCTGATTGGTCTCTTCTCTGATCCATCCGGTCTGGAGATCCACTGGGATAAGACCGTCCTCCTTCCTATAGACGAGTTGCGTGGCGAATGGGATAATCAGTTGACGATCTCTGAGTCAATAAAATACCTGGGGATAACAGTTTCTGCCAAACCGCATGAATATCTACAATTAAATCTGATTCCGCTGTTGATGAAGGTGAGGGCTAAAATTAAGGTATGGCAAAAAATCCTGCTTTCTAGAGCGGACAGAATCTCATTAATAAAAATGGTAGTACTGCCCCAGGTTCTTTATATTTTGCGCAACTCGCCTGTATGGATTGCAGATAACTACTTTAGATTGATAGACCGGATGCTCAATGATTTAATATGGGGGAGGAAGCGCGTGAGACTAAAGGCACTCTATTTTTCTATGCCCTATGAGCGGGGAGGTCTCAACCTCCCCTATTTTAGGGGTTACTTTATGGCCTCCCAATTATGTCTTTTTAATGACTGGGAAAATAGCCCTTTCTGCAGTAGAGTGGTGAAAGACTCAGGATTCTCGGATTTCTTCACTGTATTGGAGTCTGATTATCTAGTAAACACACTGAGTGGGTACACACTTATCTGCAAAATGGCTATGAGGACTTGGTTGGCCATAAGGAGATGGTGTGGAGTTAAGGCGTCACTTATTTGTACCCCATTGTGGCACAACTCTAAGCTCCTTAATTTAAATGACTTAAACTGCTGCCAGTATTGGAGGAACAAAAATGTTCAGTATCTACACCAAGTGGTCAGTGAGGGACAAATATTGCCCCTCATGGAACTAAAGCAAAGGGCAAATTTAGGTGAGGTGGTTTGGTTTCCATATTTCCAACTGAGGTCAGCACTATCTTGCACGTCGGATAGCCAATTTTTTATTGATACCCCTTTATTTCTACACGATTTAATTTGTAAGAAAACTGTCACGAGAATTAAAATATCACATTGCTATAAGCACTTAATGAATAACTTTTTTTCGGATGTTCTCTCTCCAGGACAGAGAGCCTGGTCTTCTCTACTTTCAGAGGTGGGTTCTCCAAATTGGGAGAACATGGGGGATAGCTTAAAGTTGGTTTCACACAATTTTAATCACATTGTTGTACAATTTAATATTCTGCACAAAATTTATGTGACACCCACATGGTTATACAAAAGAGGCCTCAGGGCCTCTTCCGATTGCCCACGCTGCAGCGATCCCGGGGCAGATCATTTACACCTGTTCTGGGACTGCCCAACGGTGAGCAGATACTGGAGCCTGGTCCAAAACAATCTGGCTCATAAACTTAACATCTCTGTCCCTTTGTCACCCAGGATATGGGTCCTGGGGGACTTATCGGAGCTTAATTGCCAGCCTATAAAACGCCAACTGCTGATCAAGGTTATGTTTTTGGCTAGGCTCCTGATCACTAGATTATGGTTTTCCCATTCCGCTCCAGAGTGTAACAACTGGTTGGGCCTGGTCAAGAAAGTGAAAACCTATGAAAAGATTCTGTACAAACAAAGAGGATCTTACTTGAAGTGGAAAAAACTCTGGAAAGATTGGAATAGGGTTAATTAATCAGAACCTTTTTCCCCCCTAGGCTTTATGAAGGATCTTCTTTTTTTTTTTTCCTTCCTGCAAAGTGGGGTTGGGTGGGGGGTTGGTGAAGTGAAATTAATGTCACTCAATAGAACTGACGGGCTTATGAATTTTATAATATTGCAAAGTAGTATGGATATAAAGTTTTGTATTACAACAATAAAGTATTTTGATACTCAAAAAAAAAAAAAAAGATACGCTACGTTTAACGGCATGGCTGTTGAAACCTTCTTGTTGAAACAGAAGGGGTTTTTCTGATGCAGTCATTTGGACTATGATTAGGGCTAGGAAACCCTCCTCTACCTAGATTTACTATCTGACTTGGAAGTCCTTCCTAACGCTTCTGTGAGGAATGCGTCTTTCTCCCTGGAGGTTCTCACTTCTTATGGTGCTGACGTTTCTTTAGTCCGGATTAGAACTGGGTCTGGCTCTTAGTTCCCTAAAGGGGCAGTTCTCAGCCCCATCTACTTTTTTCCAGCGTACACTGGCCGTCTTAGGTCTGATCAATACCTTCATACAAGGGGTGGCTCACACCATGCCTCCCTATTGGCCGCCTTTGCACTCTTGGGACCTGAACCTAGTTCTGGTTTCGCTCCAGGCCGCTCCATTCGAACCTCTGAGAGATGTTTCCCTTTGTTTGCTTTCCTGGAAAGTGGCGTTTTAGGTGGCTGTTGCATCTATTCGAAGGGTTTCGGAACTGGCGGCTCTTTCCTGCAGGGAGCCCTGCTTGGTGTTCCATCAAGATAAGGTGGTGTCTTTTCTACTAAAGGTAGCATCCGCATTTCACATTAACGAGGACATTGTTCTGCCCTCGTTTTGCCCTAAGCCTTTTCATCCATGGGAGGTTTTTTCTCCGTCGTCTGGACGTGGTGCGGGCCTTGAAGATCTACCTGTCCGTCGTGGCCCCCTTTAGGCGCACGGGCGCTCTGTTCGCAATCTCGGAAGGTCCTCGTAGAGGTTTGGTGGCACCCACCCACCCAATGTTCTTTATACGGCAAGTGGGGTCCAAGTTTTGCTGGTTGGGACCTTGTTGTGGTTCGGTCTTACGGCAGTGTGCAGTTCTTGTTGGTTTTTAGTTTTAATTCTGCTTCTCCAGGCTGATATGCTCTCTCCAGGCTGGAGGGGGTATAGCCTGCATGGGAGGAGCTAACAGCTTTCAGCCTAGTGTCGCCTCCCAGTGGCAGCAGCAAGCTATACCCACGGTCCTGTGTCCTCCTAATGATATGAGCGAGAAAGAGATTTTACAGGTGAGTTCACAAAAATCTTGTTTTTATCCCCAGGACTCCTGACTGGTCTCAGAATATGTTAAAGCACTCCTGAAGAAGAGGGCCTCAGACCCTCGAAACGCGTTGAGTCTTATACTAATAAAATGAATGACCAGAAGCCACGTGTGTAGGCGGCGTTCAATTATTTACATCTCTACATGCGATCCTGGCTGGGGGGGGAAATAGTCCCAGGTGTCTTGAGCTTATCCTGGTGACTGCCCCCCCCTGTGAAGTGAGTGGATTTGATTTTACTATTATCCTTAATTTTATTACTATCATTATTTTATGATCTCTAACATCACCAATATAGAGCTGAGGAGTTTTTTCTAAACTCCTAGCTCTTCAAACAGACCCCGGTGAAGGTCTTCTCTATATCTTATACACAAATAAGAATCAGTCTGTATCTTCATCACGACTAATGACTGAGTGATCTGGCGCCTGGTACGTGTTTCAAACTGTTTTCCACTGGTGTGAAGGGCTTCTCTTCCTTTGTCCTCTCTACACCGCCTATATCTTTTCATAAGTGGGCAAGGGTAATCCTTGATCCACTGAAACACTTGAGCTGCCTATCTTGTTCCATAATTGCAGATGAGCATAACTCCTATATTGTTCTCTATAGAACTCTTCTCCGCCCCCTGGCGCCTCTGATAGCCTCTACTCTAGGTACCTATTTTGCGACTGCTGGTCCACTTTTAGACCAGGGAGTTAAAATTGTACCGTAATCCTCTTTTTGTATCTCTACATTTTACTGTGATAAGGGGACATCCTCTGTGTCTGGAGGGAAGAAGGTTTGTACACAAACATAGAAGAGGATTCTTTATGGTAAGAGCACTGAGACTATGGAACTCTCTGCCTGAGGAGGTGGTGATGGTGAGTTCACTAAAAGAGTTCAAAAGGGGCCTGGATATATTTCTGGAGTGTAATAATATTATAGGCTATAGCTACTAGAGATGGGTCGTTGATCCAGGGAGTTATTCTGATTGCCTGATTGGAGTCGGGAAGTTATTTTTTTCCCCTTTTAGTGGGGAAAATTGGCTTTTACCATATCGTTTTTTTTTTTTTTTTTTTTTTGCCTTCCTCTGGATCAACTTGCAGGATAACATGCCGAACTGGATGGACAAATGTCTTTTTTCGGACTTGTATATTATGTTACTATAACCCCTGACAAGTAGACCAGAGATGGGGCAGCTCTTTAGCTCAGTGATGTGAAGTAACTTGTCCTGCTGTGTGATTAGGACAGATTTTGTATGTACTAACAGGATAGTGGCCATTTTGTTTCCCCCTATGATTGCTCCCTAGACAACATGAGCCATTATAAATAACGAAAGTTATTTGGGAATATATTTTTTTTGTAAATTCTTTATTTAAATTTTTCAATTTTCAATAGATCAAAGCATGACAAGCAACGAGACTGATGTAGAATACATCTCAGTTTCAAAGCACAGGCAAAATAAATGACATCAAAGCATGACAAGCAATGAGACTGATGTTGAATACATCTCAGTACCAAAGCATAGGTAAAATAAATGACAATCGACGGGTCGTACAATTATAGAACCCTACTCGGGAAAATCACAACCGACTGTGGAACAGTAATATGCAAACTGAATACAAATATAATGTAGACACGGAGAGGGGGAGACAGGGGAGGGAAAAGGGAGGAAGGGTAAAGGAAAGGGGGGACAGCATTCGCAAACCTCTACTCTCACTCAGGTGCCAGTAGCGCCTTACAATCAGCCGAATCATAAAAGATCAACCAGTGACTCCACGTTTTGGAGAATCTTTTCTCAGTGTGTCTCAGTGAAGAAGTGAGATCCTCCATTCTCATAATCTCCTGGACTCTACTGATCCACATTGATATGGAGGGAGCAGAAGACTGCCTCCATAGGCATGGGATGCAAGCTCTTTCCGCGTTTACCAAATGTCTTACCACAGATTTGTTGTAGGATGCCAGAGGAATCTCGCACTGATGGAGCAGGAAAAAGGCCAGCGTCTTCGGGAGGGTGTATGTAGTAAACTTCGATGTGATCCCCCACACAGAATCCCAGAAAGCCGAGAGAAGGGGACAAGACCAGAATACATGTAAGGCTGCTTTCACACTAGCGTTCGGGTGTCCGCTCGTGAGCTCCGTTTGAAGGGGCTCACGAGCGGACCCGAACGCAGCCGTCCAGCCCTGATGCAGTCTGAATGGAGCGGATCCGCTCAGACTGCATCAGTCTGGCGGCGTTCAGCCTCCGCTCCGCTCGGACAGGCGGACAGCTGAACGCTGCTTGCAGCGTTCGGGTGTCCGCCTGGCCGTGCGGAGGCGTGCGGATCCGTCCAGACTTACAATGTAAGTCAATGGGGACGGATCCGTTTGAAGATGCCACAATATGGCTCAATCTTCAAGCGGATCCGTCCCCCATTGACTTTACATTGAAAGTCTGGACGGATCCGTCCGAGGCTATTTTCACACTTAGCTTTTTTTTGCCATTTTAATGCAGACGGATCCGTTCTGAACGGAGCCACCGTCTGCATTAATATGAGTGGATCCGTTCAGAACGGATCCGCCCGAACGCTAGTGTGAAAGTAGCCTAATAATGTACCCCTCTCAGAGCCACAACGCCAGCACATGGGCGAGGTAGATTGGAAAATGGAGTTGAGTCTAGTTGGGACCCTGTACCAACGTGACATGAGTTTGAAACCCGCCTCCTGAACATTGCTGGCCATAGATGTTTTGTGAATGCACGTGTATAATCTCAACCGCTCTTCTGAAGAAAGAGTTATTTCTAAGTCAATTTGGGAATATATTTATTATAAAGTAATGCATAAGTATTTTCATCTTTGTTACATTAGTACAAGACAGACATACATATAACATACATCCATGTCCTACCTTTTCCACATGTTTCTGAAGCCCCCCCCCCCCTTTTTTTTTTGGAAATTCTTCGCCAGAAATGAACTTTTCTTAGGTTCGTGACGTACCGGGTCCCTTGCAGGAGCGCTGAAGTCTCCTCTTCTGGCTGCTCAGTGTGCCTGGTCACGTCACCGACACTGATGGGCGTGCTTTAGCGCTGCTCTAGCCAGTAAAACGGCTAGGGCAGCGCTAAAGCCCTCCCATCAGAGCCGGTGATGTCACAGAACACACTGCCCGGCGAAAGCCTCCGCCGGGCAGTGTGTTATTGTAAACAAAAGAGCCTTTGACCTGCACGATTTAGCGCAGCGCAAAGAAGAGCATCGGAGCATGAACTGCTCCAATGCTTCAGAGCTCAAGTAATTCAGCTCTGAACCCGGACAACCCCTTTAATAGAGAGAGTTTACATTTAGCAATAAACTCCTGTATGGGGAAAAGTGATGATACATGTTTACACGGCAGATACATGTTTACACGGCACAGTTTCCCTGGAATGATGATTTAGAGGTCTGTATCAATGATGCTTTTACCCAGTGAACAAGTGCTTGTTCATCAGATGATCGATGACACCTGTATACAGGCTGATTCTTGGCAACCAAACTTCATATGATCGTTGATTTATAATAATCTGTGTACAAGGACCTTTACGGCTATGCTTGACATAGAAAGCATTTAGCGTCTTGCGATAGAGGACCTGTTCTGCGTTACACTGGCAACTCATTGATTTGAATGAGTATAATGTAATGCTTAATTCTTTCAGCCCTGAGCAATTTTCATCTTGCGTTTTCATTTTTCATACCCTGCTTTCCTGGAGCCATAACTTTTTTATTTTTCTGTTCATAGATCGTAGCTCTTGTGCTGTATTCATATTATGAGCTTGGTTCTGGTGCTGTATTTATGTACTGGGCTTAGTTCAAGTGCTATGTTTATGTACTGTTCTTGGTTCTGGCACAGTATTTATTTAATGAGCTTGGTTCTGGTGCTGCATTTATGTAGTGGGCTTGGTGTGGCATCACTGCAACTTGATCTATTAATTATTGTTAATTAATTAAATATTGATGACCTATCCTCAGGTCCCGGATGTCAGACACCCTCCGATTACCTGCTAGAAGAGGCTGGGCACTCCCTGAGATCAGTCTATTCAAATCAATAGGGCTGAGCTGCAATACCAAGCACAAGCCGCTATATGACGTTTAGCGCCGTGCTTGGTAAGCACCCAGGAGGCCGTCTTGATCACCCTCGCTATCCTAGCGAAATGCCCACAGTGTCTGAGATGGGAATACCCCTTTAATAAAAAAATAAAATAAAAAAAAACTTTTATATCTTTGCATCGCCATATTCTGACCCCATAACTTTTTTTTTAATTGTGTTTTTATTTTATTTTTTATTTTTTTTATTTTTTAGAGTTATGTCTATGGAGCTGTGTGAGGGGTTATTTTTTTTGCAGGGTGATATTTACTTTTTATTGATTCCATTTTGGAGTGTGTTTGACTTTTGGATCTGGATAAATACATTTATATTTTAATGGTGCGGGCGTTATGGGACAAGGCAGTGCAAATTACTTTGAAAGGAACCTGTCAGGTGAGTAGATTTCAGCGCTCTGTCATTTATAAGTTAAAAGTAAGTGGTTGCCGAGAACCAACATCACAATCATTGCAGACTGGGCCTGGAAAAGAGTCCAGGCCACCTGAGAAGAGTCCTGGTTATTCATGAATTCCTGCTCTCCTGCCCACCTGCTGATGACTGACAGTTTAATACCTAGTTTTCTCCCTTTCTCTCAAAGAGAGAACTGCCAATCATCAGCAGATGGGTGAGAGTGCAGGCGGTTATGATGCTGGTTCTTGGAAACCACTTACTTTTAGCTCATGGGTGACACACCGCTGAAATCTGCATTTCTGTTACTAATTTATTCTGCCCTCAGTGAGGTCAGCATAAAGTTTGACAGGTTCTCTTTAAAGGGGTTATCCAATCCCTATAATGCCCCCCAAAATGCCCGGGCCCCTCATCATGCCCTGGGGAGCTACGGAGGCTCGTTCCCGTTGTGGCATGCTATTGGCTGCCCCCACCCCCCACCCCCGTTCCCGGATGTTTTGATCCACGCGGCGAGGAGATGCAATGGTGGGTGTCAGGGAGCAGGGTAAGTATGAACAGTATGAGGGTTGTTTTGGGGGGGCATTATAAGGGTTGAATATTCGCTCTTAACCTGTTCATTAGAGAACTTCTCCCATAGACTGTATTTATTTAAGAAGGCAGTCTATGGGAGAATAAATACATGCTTATGGAGCATTGCCGTTTACAGGCTTCCAGAGGAATATACCTGTGGTAGGCATGTCAATGTATTTTGCGGATCTGTGTGCATGAGGCCTTAGAGAAGTCATTTTTAAAGGCTCTTTTTATATAATTTTTTCTTTTCTTTAGAAAGCTTTGAAAAAGTTCAGAGTTGTTTGTTTTTTCAAATTACTTCTAATTATTGCTTTTATTTACAGGCACCATTCAGCAGTGCAGTGATGCCATTGATCATCTGAAACGCATCATCATTCAGAAAGTCGGCAACCTAAACAAATCATCTAAAAGACGCATACCAAGGTACTTGCAATGTAATGTCTGCAGTAGGGATGCAACGATTGCTCGATTGAATTGAGTAATTCGACACACAAAAATCCTCGATGCAAATGTTTATTTATTATTATTAATTTTGTGTAATAACAAGAACCGTGTAACACAGTACAGGATAGGACAATAAGAATCAGATCCAGCAGGATGACCATGTCCAATAGGTGGTACAGAATATGGCAACAATTAGACAAGTACATATCGAAATGACATTGACATATACCAAAGTAACCCTTTCCTTAATCAATAGTATAGTAGGAGAGTCTTGGCAGGGGAGAAGCGAAACAGTGAGAAGGAGGAATCTTCTTGTGTTATATCGGCTGCTCGGGAAGCATTGTGATGATGTATGTGAAGCCTGTTGTGCTAGGTTGAGAGAATGACGAGGTTGCGGCAGAGTGAGGGTTTACAGGAGGGGTATCCAAAGCAGGAAGTCACAAACTCAACCGGTTGAGGAAGGTGAGAACCTATGGACAAGCCACAGGTGCCATTTTTTTCATAAACTGTGGGTGAGTTCTAGTTTCCCAAGCAGACAATTCCTCAAATCAGTGTAGTTGGTCTATTTTTTGCTTCCATTGCATTATTGAGGGGAGAGAGGTTTGCAACCAAAATGTTGGTATAAGAAGCCTTGCTGTGATTAATGGTTGTTAAAATATGTAAGGGGGAGTGTTAAGCACATCTTCGTCAAAACAAGCTAGCAAGGCTTTACTAGGAGAAGCCTGTGTATCTGTGAGGCAGATTTCAAATATGTCACCCCACCATTTATTTATTTTGGGGCAATCCCACCAGATATGGAAAAACGTTCCTCTGTTGCCCTGGCACCTCCAGCAAACATCCGAGGAACCCTCTGAGAAGAAGCGTGATTTGTCTGGGGTTCTAGATGCAAATTTGCTGATGGCACTGGGGGAGAGCTGGTAGCACAGAGGACTGGCACAGAGGACTGATGGCACTGGGGGGTGACTGATGGCACTGGGGGGGAGCTGATGGCATAGAGGACTGATGGCACGGGGGGGGAGCTGATGGCAGAGAGGACTGATGGCACGGGGGCAGGGGGGAGCTGATGGCATAGACGACTGATGGCATGGGGGGAGCTGATGGCATAGACGACTGATGGCATGGGGGGAGCTGATGACCTTTTATAAAGGAAAACATTCTTTTAATTAGTTATTTCTTATTTGATTAATCGTTGGATTAATCAATAGAATACTTGATTACTAAAATAATCGATAGTTGCAGCCGTAGTCTGCAGGCTTTTTATTAAATGTATGAAATATTATTAGGTGCTGTCCTGCTAGTGTGAGTGATAACACTGGATGTCCATAAGTGTTGTGATTCAGTATTGTCTTAACTCGGCCATACACATCACACTTTGGTCAGGCGAACCTGCCGAGAATGTTGGGTTTTTGGTTGACACACTAATGTGTGTGTGTGTGTGTGTGTGTGTGTGTAGCTCCTGACTCTTCCCTGATAGATGATGATGAAAATATTCGCCTGTTCCTTTTGTTCTCCTGGGAGATAATCCAACGCCAGCACTGTCTGAAGGCGGCATTCTACACTTTCGGCTGTACCAAGTTTAAACGTGTGTATGGGGAAGTCGGGAGAGTGACCGGAGACATAGCTGGTGGCCAAATGATTGAATGTGTACAGCCAGCTTCAGTATTCTTTTACTTCGCAGTTCCATGAATACACTGTATTCAGGTCACTGCTTAGGAAATAGAACAGCAAAGAAGTATTAGGAAAACTTACAGATTACCCAACGACTAATTACAAAGAGAAGCAATATATCTTCGGTAATTCTTTTTTCTTTGTCTCTGTTTTTGAAATTTGTAAATAATATATGGTAGATGGGTAAGACAGAGAGAGAAAACAGCTGGGATGCCATTGCATCCATCTTCCATTATGTTTAGCGGACGCTGAGCATTACACAGACTCTGAGATCATATGCAGGATTTTTAAGAGGGATTTCCAACAATGTTTTTGCCCATACTTCATAGTTCATGCTGCCAAGGTGAGAGCACGTTTGCTCTGAACCGCGTTTGGCTGTAGAGCAGAGCGAATCATCAGTTATCATAAGTGCAGTCAAGTTTCTATAATATAGCGCACAATTCCTCAATTATGAATGATCCACGTCTACTGGTGTCTGCCATTTGCCACAAAGTATGCGCAAGAAACCAACTGGAGACCTGAGAGCACTTCAATATAACACACTCCACAGCGTGCAAAAAACGGCTGGCAAAGACCCAATGGCCAGGAGTTGGGGAGAGACGCTCCTGAAACATCAGTTTAAAGGATAACTGTCATATTAAAAAAAAATTGGGGTAAAGTGTAGGGCAAGTGATGGGTAACAATTTTGCAATAGTGTCTCCCGTGCTTCCCTGGGAGACAGAAGGCTGGGCACAGGAGTCTTAGGAGATAAAATTACATTTATATCCCCCCTTTCTATGCAATCTAATGCTCCGTTACATTCACTGACCTGCGATCCCTGTGATAATAATTCATGAAGCAGCCGCCGGAAGTAGAAGCACTGTGCACAGGGATCGCAGGTCAGTGAATGTAACGGAGCATTAGATTTCCTAGAAAGGGGTAATATAAATGTAATTTTAACTCCTAAGACTCCTGTGCCCAGCCTTCTGACCCCCACGTGTCGGCGATCGCCGCAAACCGCTGGTCAATTCAGACCTGTGGTTTGCGGCGGCGCGTGTGGCGGTGCCATCAGGTCCCCATGTGGCTGTAGGGGGGACCCGATGGCATGGAAGGCAGCGCGATGTCTAAGGAAGGCATCTAGCTGCCTTCCGGTGACGAGCCTGTGAGATCCAGCCCCCTGGATCTCACAGGCCGGAAGCTGTATGAGTAATACACACAGTATTACTCATACAGCCAATGCATTCCAATACAGAAGTATTGGAATGCATTGTAAAGGATTAGACCCCCAAAAGTTCAAGTCCCAAAGTGGGACAAAAAATAAAGTGAAGAAAAAGTTGAAAAAATAAAGTCCCCCCCCCCCCCAAAAAAAATTAAGTTTCAAGTAAAAATAAACAAAAACGTAATTTTCCCCAAATAAAGTAAATAAAAATTGTAAAAAAAAATAGGGGGGGGGGGTGGGGGGGGGGAGTGTATACATATTAGGTATCGCCGCGTCCATATCGACTGGCTCTATAAACATATCACGTGACCTAATCCCTCAGATGAACACTGTAAAGAAATAAAAACTGTGCTAAATAAACAACAGCAAGCGATCAAAAAGGCGTTTGCCCACCAAAATAGTACTAATCTAACAGTCACCTCATCCCGCAAAAAATGAGCCCCCTACCTGAGACAATCGCCCTAAAAATAAAAAATAAATATGGCTAAGAATATGAAGACACTAAAACATCATTTTTTTGGTTTTTAAAATGCTGTTATTGTGTAAAACTTAGATAATAAAAAAAAAGTATACATATTAGGTATTGCTGCGTCCGTATCGACCGGCTCTGTAAAAATCTTACATGACCTAACCCCTCAGATGAACACCGTAAAAAATTTTTTAATAAAAACTGTGTAAATTAACCATTTTTTGTCACCTTACATCACAAAAAGTGTAATAGCAAGCAATAAAAAAGTCACACGCACCCCAAAATAGTGCCAATAAAACCGTCATCTCATTCCGCAAAAATCATACCCTACCCAAGGTAATCGCCCAAAAACTGAAAAAAATATAGCTCTCAGACTATGGAAACACTAAAACATGTTTTTTTTTTTTTTTGCTTCATAAATGAAATCATTGTGTAAAACTTACATAAATAAAAAGAAAGTATACATATTAGGTATCGCCGCATCTGTGACAACCTGGTCTATAAAAATATCACATGAGCTAACCTGTCAGGTGAATGTTGTAAATAACAAAAAATAAAAACAATGCCAAAACAGCTATTTCTTGTTATCTTGCCTCACAGAAAGTGTAATATAGAGCAACCAAAAATCATATGTACCCTAAACTAGTACCAACAATACTGCACCCCTATCCCGTAGTTTCTAAAATGGGGCCACTTTTTTTGAGTTTCTACTCTAGGGGTGCATCAGGGGGGCTTCAAATGGGACATGGTTTCAAAAAAAACTGTCCAGCAAAATCTGCCTTCCAAAAGCCGTATGGCATTTCTTTCCTTCTGCGCCCTGCCGTGTGCCTGTACAGTAGTTTACGACCACATTTGGAGTGTTTCTGTAAACTTCAGAATCAGGGCCATAAATATTGAGTTTGGTTTGGCTGTTAATCCTTGCTTTGTAACTGGAAAAAAAATATAAAAATGGAAAATCTGCCAAAAAAGTGAAATTTTGAAATTGTATCTCTAGTGTCCATTAATTCTTGTGGAACACCTAAAATGTTAATGACGTTTGTAAAATCAGTTTTGAATACCTTGAGGGGTGTATTTTCTTAGATGGGGTCACTTTTATGGAGTTTCTACTCTAGGGGTGCATCAGGGGTCTTCAAATGGGACATGGTGTAAAAAACAAACAGTCCAGCAAAATCTGCCTTCCAAACACCGTATGGCATTCCTTTCCTTCTGCGCCCTGCCGTGTGCCCGTACAGTAGTACTCATCTGCCTCAACCTAGGACCAAGCGCCCTTTTCGATCTCGGGCTTCAGGTTTCCGGGTCCAGTCCTTTCGTCACGCTTCTCCACTGCCAGAACCTCGATGTCTTCTTCAACCGGGGGATCCCAGGACTCCCGCAAAAAGCCCTTCTTCAAGCCCCAGCCCTCTTGGCGACCACGGGTGCAGTCAGCCCGTCCTCCTGCTCCCAAGCAGCCTTCCGCATGAAGGGGTGCCCCCACCCCTCGCGGTGGGGGGCTGCCTGCTCTCCTTTCAACAGGTTTGGAGGGCTCACGTTCAGGACGCCTGGGCTCTGGAAATTGTGACGTCCGGTTACAAGTTGGAGTTCGCGTCCAGACCACCGGAGCGTTTTTTCCCTTCTCGCGTTCCGGGGCGTCCGGCCAGGGTCTCGGACCATCTTTTTGGCGGTCCCCTCCCTTCTGAACCGTGGGGTCATTTCCCCCATTCGCCTGGAAGAACAAGGCACAGGTTTCTACTCCAACCTGTTCGTTGTTCCAAAGGAGGGATCGGTGCGTCTGATCCTGGATCTGAAACTTCTCAACAAGTTTCTACAGGTACGGAAGTTTCGCAATCGGTACCTCCGCTCCGTTATTGTTTCTCTGCTTCCAGGAGAATTTCTCGTGTCTGTGGACATTCAGGACTCTTACTTGCACGTCCCTATTGCAGAGTCTCACCATCGGTTTCTGCGTTTTGCCGTCAGGGGTCGTCATTACCAGTTCGTCGCCCTTCCTTTCCGGTTAGCGACCGCCCCTCGAGTTTTTACCAAGGTTCTGGCGCCTCTCATGGCGCTTCTTCGCACCAGGGGCATCTCTTTGTTGCCCTACTTGGACGACATTTTGATAAAAGCCCCGTCTCTTCCACAGGCCGAGGACAGCGTCCGAATCACTGTTCAGTCTCTGGAACGGTTCGGTTGGCTCATCAACCTCCCCAAGTCCTCTCTGCGCCCCTCCCAGAGACTCTTTCCTGGGGATGTTCTTGGACACCTCGCTTTCTCGGGTGTTTCTTCCGGATTCCAAGTCCTCCCAGATTCAGCTGGCAGTGTCGCTCCTTGTACGATCCCCGCGTTCCACCATTTGGGAGTGCCTGCGGGTTCTTGGCCTTATGGTCGCCTCATTCGAGGCGATACCGTATGCCCAATTCCACACTCGACCGCTACAACAGGTGATCCTTGCCCAATGTGACAAGACCTCTCGGGGACTGGACGCTCCCGTCTGCCTGTCCCGGCAAGTTCAGGCGTCTCTTCCTTGGTGGCAGTCCCCTCTGAACCTATCATTGGGAAGGTCCTTCCTTCTATTCTCATGGACGATAGTCACCACTGATGCCAGCCTCATCGGTTGGGGAGGCGTTCTCCGGAACCTCACAGTTAAGGGGGTCTGGTCGACGGAGGAATCCCGTCTCCCGAAAAAAATTTGGGGAACGGAGGGCGATTTTCCACTCCCTCTCCCACTGGACTCCTCTCCTTGCAACTTGTCCGGTGCGTTTTCAGTCAGACAATGCCACGGCTGTGGCTTACATAAATCATCAGGGCGGAACCCGCAGTCGGGCAGTGATGCAGGATGTGGAGAGGATCCTCCTCTGGGCGGAGTTTCATGTTCCAGTGTTGTCGGCGGTGTACAGTCCAGGAGTCGACAACTGGACGGCGGATTTTTTGAGTCGCACCAAAGTGGATCCGGGAGAGTGGTCTCTACATCCGGAGGTTTTCGAAGACATCTGCCACCGATGGGGCCGTCCGGACGTGGATTTGATGGCGTCCCGGCTCAACAACAAGGTGCCGGTGTTCCTGGCCCGCGGGTCGCAGGCGTATGGGGTGGACCCGCAGGTGTCTCCGTGGCAGCAATTCAGCCTCCTCTATGTCTTCCCTCCACTTCCTCTGCTGCCAAAGGTGCTGCGCAAGATCGAGGCGGAGGGGATACCAACCATTCTCATCGCCCCGGATTGGCTTCGCCGCGCCTGGTTCTCCAACGTTGCTCGAATGCTTGTGGACGTTCCATGGCCTCTTCCCGACAGAGGGGATCTCCTGTCTCGGGGAGCTCTCTTCCACCAGAATTCACGGCCGCTGCGTTTAACGGCGTGGCTATAGAGACCTCCATCCTGAGGAAGAGGGGGTTCTCTGATGCGGTAGTGAGAACCATAAGGGCTCGTAAACCGGCTTCTTCACGGATCTATTATCGCACCTGGAGGGTCTATTTGACCTTTTGTGAGAACTCGGGTTTTCCGCTCCTTCGTTTCTCTGTCCCAGTGGTGCTGTCCTTTCTCCAGTCCAGCCTCGAGGTGGGGCTGTCGCTCAGTTCTCTGAAGGGTCAAGTTGTGGCCCTGGCTGTCCTTTTTTCAAAGGTCCATTGCTTTTTTGGGTCCTGTGAGAACCTTCCTGCAAGGGGTGGCGCATTCGGTTCCTCCGTATGTTCCTCCCTTGCCCCCCTGGGATCTCAACTTGGTCCTGCGCGCCCCTCAGGCGGCGCCTTTTGAGCCTCTGAGGGAGGTCTCGCTGACCTTACTTGCCTGGAAGGTAGTTTTTCTGGTGGCCATAACCTCCATCAGGCGGGTTTCGGAGCTAGCCGCACTTTCCTGCCAGGAGCCTTTTCTGTTTTTTCACCAGGATAGTGGTTCCTTCATTTTTGCCCAAGGTGGTTTCTCCCTTCCACCTTAACGAGGAACTTGTCCTGCCCTCTTTTTGTCCTTCTCTGGCAAACCCCAAGGAACGCGCTCTCCACTCCCTAGACGTCGTCAGGGCCCTGAAGGTGTATCTGGGGGCTACCGCCTCTTTCCGTCGTTCAGACTGCCTCTTTGTGATTCCCGAGGGTCCTCGTAAGGGTCTGGCGGCTTCCAGAGTCACTGTGGCGCGGTGGATCCGTTCCGCTATTGCTGCGGCCTATCGTACTCGTGGACAGGTTCCCCCGTCTCTGATTACTGCTCACTCCACGAGGGCGGTGGGAGCTTCCTGGGCTAGACGCAATCGCGCCTCCGCGTCCCAGTTGTGTAAGGCGGCCACTTGGTTGTCCTTACATACTTTCACAAAGTTCTATCAGTTGCACTCGCTGGCCTCGGCTGATGCTGTCCTTCGGCGCAGGGTATTGCAGGCTGTGGTTCCTGTTTGACTGCTGGACGTTTCTTCTCCTGGCGGTGTCAGGTTTTCACCCCCCCACCCCATGGACTGCTTTTGGACGTCCCATGGTCTGTGTCCCCCAATGGAATGTACGAGGAAAGGAGATTTTTTGTGAAACTCACCTGTAAAATCTTTTTCTCGTCTTTTCCATTGAGGGACACAGCTCCCGCCGCTTTTTTTGTTTACGCCTCGTGGTGTGCTGTGTGATGGTTTCCATTGTGTTTTTCCATTCTCCTTCTACTGCTTTTGCAATGACTGAAGTCCTCCTGGTGGTATAGCCCGAGGAGGAGGAGCTTCTTTTTTTGCATTGTGTCCCTCCTAGTAATACCTCTAAGCTATACCCATGGTCTGTGTCCCCCAATGGAAAAGACGAGAAAAAGATTTTACAGATGAGTTTCACAAAAAAATCTCCTTTCCTTTCTCCTCTTCCCCTAATTATATGCATTCTGCCAGTTTCCTGCATCTATTACATCACATTTTTCTTACATGGAAAGGTTAAGTTAAGGTTATTCCTATATTACCCTTAGGGTCCTAGAGTGGCTTTAACGGTTAAAGAAGCACTCTAAGATTTGGGGGGGGGGGGGGGGGGCTGTATAGTGCAGGATACCTGATTAATTTGATGTACCATTTGTGTGATTGTCTGCCATCTTGATCTCTTCTTCCCCTCAGATATGGTTTTCCTAATGCATCATTGCTGTGTAAGGGCAGCCATGACAAATTAGTTAACATAGCTTCTGTTCCCTTAGGGTCCATTCACACGTCCGCAAAATGGGTCCGCATCCATTTCGCAATTTTGCGCAATGGGTGCAGACCCATTCATTTTCTATGCGGCCGGAGTGTGCTGTCCACATCTGCATTTGCGGATCCACACTTCCGCATCCGTGCTTCCATTTCCGCAAATGGAACATGTCCTATTCTTGTCTGCAATTATGGACAAGATTAGGCATTTTCTATTATAGTGTCGGCACCCGGTAGTTAGTTTGCCGAATATTATAGTGTCGGCGATGTGTGGTCCGCAAATTGCGGAAGACACATTGCTAGTGTCCGTGTTTTGCGGATCCGCAAAACACTTATGGACGCGTGAATGGACCCTTACACGGCAGGGTCTCCAAGTTTTCCTATTCGCTGCAGCTTGAACCTGTTTGCTCTCACCCCGTCACCGGCCGGAGGCAGTTAGATCACTGTGAAGCTACATCACATAGAACTACACTGGAGAGTCAGAACATACACGTAGTACAAACAGGCAGAAAATTATAGTTCCTCACATGCATCCAGCGATCTCCCCAATCATTGCTCTGATTAATCTGCTAGGTTTAACAAGCTGGCGACTCAAGGGGAGAGTTTTTCATCAGGATGTGAGTCTTTTCTGCTGTAGCTCTCTCCCTGTACCTGTCACAGTTTCTAACAGTAGATAGGGCTGGTGGCAGGTAAAGGACTGAACTCAACATGTGCATCCACCTTTGCGAGGTGGATAGCAAACAAAATTAAAATAACAAACTAGAGATGCCACTATACAGAGATTTTATTACACAGTTAGACTACATTTCTAAATAAATGCAATGATAAAAATATGTAGACCCATGTGCTGTTTTGACATTGGTTGAATATTTTTCGTTTTAAGGGTACATTCACACATGCAGCTGGAAGATCCGGCAGGCTGTTCCGTTAGGGAGCAGCTTGCCGGAGTTTACCGAATCTGGCATTGCCAGATTCTACCATTCACCACCAGATCCCCATTGACTATAATGGGATCCAGCGATGATCCTGACACTTTCCGGCATACATGCTGGGTTTCAGACGGAAAAATGCAGTTGAACGCAGCATTTTTTTGTCCGTCTGACCAGCCAGAATTTATGCTGGAACAAGCATCTGTGAATGAACCCTAAGGGCTCTTTCACACCTGCGTTCTTTTCTTCCGGCATAGAGTTCCGTCGTCGGGGCTCTATGCCGGAAGAATCCTGATCAGTTTTAGGCCCCATGCACACGGCCGTGTGCGGGCCGTGGAACCGCGGCCTGGATCCCTCCTGAGAGCAGGAGCACACGGCGTCACTGGTTGCTATGACGCCGTGCGCTCCCTGCTGCCGACACAGTACAGTAATACACTGGTATAGATCATACCAGTGTATTACTGTATTGCGGCGGCAGCAGGGAGCGCACGGCGTCATAGCAACCAGTGACGCCGTGCGCTCCTGCTCTCAGGAGGGATCCAGGCCGCGGTTCCACGGCCCGCACACGGCCGTGAAATACGGCCGTGTGCATGGGGCCTTATCCTAATGCATTCTGAATGGAGAGAAATCCGTTCAGGATTCATCAGGATGTCTTCAGTTCAGGACCGGAAAGTTTTTGGGCCGGAGAAAATACCGCAGCATGCTGCGCTTTTTGCTCCGGCCAAAAATCCTGAAGACTTGCCGCAAGGCCGGATCCGGAATGAATGCCCATTGAAAGGCATTGATCCAGATCCGGCCTTAAGCGAAACGTCGTTTCGGCGCATTGCCGGATCCGACGTTTAGCTTTTTCTGAATGGTTACCATGGCTGCCGGGACGCTAAAGTCCTGGCAGCCATGGTAAAGTGTAGTGGGGAGCAGCATACTTACCGTCCGTGCGGCTCCCGGGGCACTCCAGAGTGACGTCAGGGCGCCCCAAGCGCATGGATCACGTGATCGCATGGCACGTCATCCATGCGCATGGGGCGCTCTGACGTCAATCTGGAGCGCCCCGGGAGCCGCACGGACTGTAAGTATACCGCTCCCCACTACTACTATGGCAACCAGGACTTTAATAGCGTCCTGGCTGCCATAGTAACACTAAACGCATTTTGAAGACGGATCCGTCTTCAAATGCTTTCAGTTCACTTGCGTTTTTCTGGATCCGGCGTGTAATTCCGACAAGTGGAGTACACGCCGGATCCGGACAACGCAAGTGTGAAAGAGGCCTTACTCACACTGCTCTTCGAGTGTGATGATAAAAAAAAACTAAGAAATTTGCTTCATCTTTTAAGAGGTTCTCAGGATTATTAGCAGTTTTACACCTCTTGTTTTTACCTGAATTTAGGGGTTTTCCTCAAAGTCAGACAATTTGTCTCCTGGATATTGTGCTTTGGCTTTTACAACAATGTGGCCTCCCTCAGACTGACTGCAGACACAAGGCAATGGAACTCTTCTTTGAACTTGTACCTGTTTTGCCTGGTAAATATGCTTTAATTTTAACAGTTTTACTTTCTGGAAAGTAGAGCTTTACATTTAAGCAGCAATGTCGTTCTATCTACTTGTGTGTGTGTGTGTGTGTGTGTGTGTATATATATATAAATGATCTATTCCCTGTAATCTTGGTATATACACTTTTATGTTGGGTAAGGCCTCTTTCACACTTGCGTTGTCCGGATCCGGCGTGTACTCCACTTGCCGGAATTACACGCCGGATCTGGAAAAACGCAAGTGTACTGAAAGCATTTGAAGACGGATCCGTCTTCAAAATGCTTTCAGTGTTACTATGGCAGTCAGGACGCTATTAAAGTCCTGGTTGCCATAGTAGGAGCGGGGAGCGGTATACTTACAGTCCGTGCTGTAGTTTTTTTTTAAGTACAGTTTGTTGGAGGCAACAGTGCTGTGGTTTGGGACAAATTTATCAATATGTGGAACTGTGTTGGTAAATGTGTTATGTTTTTAAATAAGTATTTTGTTTTTACTCCACTCTCCTAAACACACATTCATAAATGTGTGTGAATCCTGGCCAAGCAGCTCTGCCTCGACCACACTTTACTTTTACAAACTGACGCAAATGGCTTGAATTTCTGGCGCATACGCTTAATAAATGTCTTCTCTGAAGTTAAGATGCAGTGCATTTATAAATGTGGTCCTTTGTGTTTTTCAGAGAAAAAATCTCCATCAGCCTGGGTGGAGGAAATTATCAAGAAAGAAAGCGTCTCTTTTTTGATTCAGAGATTTGAAAGTGCTGGCAGTGTGGATGGAAACCATTGTGGCATATTTTACATTACCACTCTTCAGGATCTGAACAAGACTTCCTTACGAGCTGTGATTCAGTGGATGGACATGTTGCTTGCGGCTCTGGATTGTTATAATACATTTTTGGGTATGCGGGTAGTGAAACCACAGACTTTGCTTGGTGAGTAAACGATCTAATCTTTTCTGTCATGTTTTCATTTTTTTGCGAAAGAGCATGGTTTTTCCCTTAATTCCCTTTGTATATTTACAGTCTTTGTATCCATGTAGAACACTTGTAAAAAGTAGGTGCAGGATACATCTCATAGTTCGACAGGACAAAAGTAAATATGTAGTATATATTAGGAGGTAGAGTTTGCCCGTGTGTACTTAAATTATTAATTACTGGTTAGGCTACTTTCACACTAGCTGCACAGACCTCCGGCAGGCTGTTCCGTCTGGTGAACAGCCTGTCGGATCCGTCCTGCCGCTAGTGAACGTGTGCACCCGGACTGCCGCTCCGTCCCCATTGACTATAATGGGGGCGGAGTTCCGGCAGAGGCACGGCAGCGCATGGCGAGAGGCTGCCGGAATAAAACTACGACATGTCTGACATTTATTCTGGCAGCCTCTCGCCGTGCGCTGCCGTGCCTCCGCCGCAACTCCGCCACACCCCCATTATAGTCCAGGGGCACACGGTCACTTGCGGCAGGACGGATGCGACTGGCTGTTCACCCGACGTCTAGAGAGATATAGATATGTATTTCTATAAACTTTAAAGTATGAATGAATGAACAAAGGGTATCTGGAAAATGTAATCTGTTTTGCTATGAAATTACTACATCAATACTTAGAGATGAAAGGGAGCAGTGAAGCTTCTGAGCCTCTGGTCCACCATTGAATGCAGGAGAAGGTGGACCAGACGGATAAACATCAGGGGGCACTGCCAAAGAGGAAAATGTTCTTAAAAAATGATTTTATTGGCATGTATATTGCAATAATAGTTCATTTATAAAGCCCTATTCATGGCATGGCACCTCGGATTACTGCAGTGGATTCTGTGGCAGATTTCATTTCAGCTGTGTGCTCAGCCGTTATGCACATTTTGCATCCGTTTTCCCCATTTCCGTCTGAGATCCGTTATTCCTACACACAGTATTTTTATTTTTTTTCTGTCTAAAAGAACGTCTCTCAGACGGAAATTGCTAAAACGGATGCCGAATGTGCGTAGCTGAGCATAAAGAATGCGTAAAATGCAGGATCCATTTGTTCTTTATTTTTCTGTTCTTATGGATCAGAACTGAAAAATAATGATGTGAACCTAGAGTTATGTGTACGGCCACCTTTTAGTCTAAAGTTTATCAAACTGGATGATTTATACTAAAACGAACATTCATTAGCTGAAATTTAACAAAGAAATATATTTTTAAACGACCAATGACAGACTACTATTTTTTGGTAATTTTCATCTTGTAGTTTGATGAATTATCTTTCCTTTAAACAAAGATTATTTGTGTGTAATCTTTCTCTGAAAGAACGTTCCCAGAAAGATCTTTTTTGTCCATCACCCGGTTTCACTAGACATTTATGGGCTGTTTGAACAACTATAAACACTCATTTTGTCTGCATGGTGTATGACGGTGTCTGTGAAACAATTGTTCACCAGATGATTGTTCAACTGCTGTTCAAACTTCAACCACCTTCTACCTCATGTGCACCGCCACTTTAAGGCTACTTTCACACTAGCGTTCGGGCGGATCCGTTCTGAACGGATCCGCTCATATTAATGCAGACGGAGGCTCCGTTCAGTACGGATCCGTCTGCATTAATAACTTTAAAAAAATTCGCAAGTGCGCAAGTAGCCTGCGCGGATCCGTTCAGACTTTCAATGTAAAGTCAATGGGGGACGGATCCGCTTGAAGATTGAGTCAATTGGTGACATCTTCAAGCGGATCCGTTCCCATTGACTTACATTGTAAGTCTGAACGGATCCGCACGCCTCCGCACGGCCAGGCGGACACCCGAACGCTGCAAGCAGCGTTCAGCTGTCCGCCTGTCCGTGCGGAGGCGAGCGGAGCGGAGGCTGAACGCCGCCAGACTGATGCAGTCTGAGCGGATCCGCTCCATTCAGACTGCATCAGGGTTGGACGGCTGCGTTCGGGTCCGCTCGTGAGCTCCTTCAAACGGAGCTCACGAGCGGACCGACGAACGCTAGTGTGAAAGTAGCCTTAGACTGTATGTTATCATGATGTAAACACACAGTATTTCCAGCCTTTTACCATGGAGACTATAATGGAGTAGTAGATACAAATCAGTAGACTATTTTTTTAATGAAGGCAATTTGTACAAAGTTGCAAGTATTCCATTCAGAAGAGTTTAAAGGGAGTTATGCCAAGTTTGAAAGTTATTCCCTTTCTATGTGCGTTGCTGTTCCATAAATTTTTCATGGGGATGCTGGAAGTAGCTGAGTTCACCATTCTCCAGCAGTCTCATAGGGAATGAATGGAGCAAGAGCAAACATGTTAGAGCCACAGCTGACCTGTTACCTTCATTCTCTGGGTCAGTACGATTACAACAATACTATATAGTTTTCTTGTGTTTTTAATACTGAATAAAAAAAGATAAAAAAAAAAAATTCAAACTTTTTTTTTATTGCCATATTCTGACCCCGATAACTTTTTAATATTTTTTTATTTTCTCTACATAGCTGTGTGGGGGCTCGTTTTTTTGCAGTATAATTTGTAGTTTTTACTGATTTGTGTATGTCTTTTTGATCGCATCAGCCATTTTGGTTTTCTTTTCTGTTACACCATTCACCTTGGGAGATAAATATTTTTATATTTTAATAATTCAGGCATTTTGGTATGTGGTGATGTCTATGGTCTTTGGTTTTTATTGTTTTATTTTAATTTTAATTTTAATTCTGGAGAAAGGGGGTGATTTGAATTAGTTTTATATTTAAAACATTTTTTTTTTTTCTTCCCCTGCCCCCTGGTGGGCTACAATGTGATCTTCAGATTGCTTTTACCCAACATTTTTTTTTTTTTTAAATCAAATCTTTTTATTTAAAGACAAATTTTTTCTCTTTTCATCCCGACATCAATTTACCTAACATTGTAGTTCACAAACACTACATTGTAAGCCTGGTTTGCTGTTATTCTATGGAGCCCTGCCCCCTGCAAGCCTCCATAGGAACTACAGCTCTGATATGTTGGTTCTCTTCAGAGAGACCCAACACATCAGAGTGAAGGAACAGCTTCCCCGATCGCCTCATGGAATTGCCATTCCTGGCCCGGAAGCGCAATGCTTTCAGGTTTTCAGCATTTAGATGTCATGGTCACGGCTGACCATGGTATCTAAAGGGTGAAATGTCTGCGATTGGGCCTCTGCTCTTTAAAATGATGGCACCCGCTGTTCTCTTGAGCAGACGCATAATTTAAGTACATGTACCATGCTGGGACTCTAGGGGTTTAAATCTTGCAGAAACTAATACTTTTATTACATGTGTAAATTTAATTCTTTGTGCTTTTAAATTTCATTTTAGATCCTTCTCAGAAGTCATCTTTTCTCAGAGCACTACATTTTTTTATCAGTCATCTTTCCATGAATGACGTTATGGCAGCAGGCACTTGCTTCAAAGCCAGTTTATTTAGTCCCCAAGAAAAAGAGGAATACAACTATAACAAGTGCACAATTATAGTAAGAATCATCGAATTTGTAACCGTGATCCTGGATAATTGCCAGCAGGATTTCTGGAAGGTAAGCACCGACTTCTGTCGTCTCAAGAGGAGTTGTCAGCTCTCCTAGCAGCTTTTTAGCAAACACTTGCATTCCTTATGAAATAACAATTCTGTTATTTTTCCTGGAAATATATAATTACTTTTGTTACCATCTCCGTTGTCATAGGGGTGTGTCCCTACACAATGTGATACTAGCCCCCAACTGGTAACCATTGTCGTCTGTCAATTTTTTTAAAATACATTTCTAGTGGAAATAACAGAGGAATGGCACAGTAAAGAGTTATGAGAAAATAATTGTTACACATGCAGTTTTGGTGGCTTAGTTATGCAGCTTTTGAGCCGCACTCAGAAGTGTTTCATAAACAAAAGTCCCTTTTAGAGACCCTCGGGATATTTATATATATATATGGCAATGGTCTAATGAGACCTTGAATCCCTGTAGGGGTCCCTAACTGATATTAAAACTTATATCTTTAATGGTTATTAATTAAAAATTTGAAACGAAAAAGAAAAAACACGCTCAGAAGAACAGTTATTTAAAATTATCAGTGTCTGATATTGGCTAGGGTTAATTCGGAGTGGTGTGGTCGCGTTCCCTTTAAATCAACGGGATGTTTTGATGGATGTGAATACGTCCCACCTAGTGTTGTGGGATAATATTGGAACCAGCAATTGGATTGAGGGTGATTTGCTTTATTCAGAGTGATTCATAGTCACATTTCATGTACTGGCTGAAGTGTCACTCCTACTATAAGTTCACTGTGACCTTTAGTAACACTCTGCTAACAATGTTGCCGTTTCCACTCCTGCAGATGTAGCAGTCAGCTTCTCACAGGCAGCTATCGCTGCTATCATGTGCTGGCTGAAGTGTCACTCCTACTATAAGTTCACTGTGACCTTTAGTAACACTCTGCTAACAATGTTGCCGTTTCCACTCCTGCAGATGTAGTAGTCAGCTTCTCACACATCGCTATCGCTACATCACCATTCATCCTCTATCTGTGCTGGCTCCCTGTCATCTCCCTCTGCTTTTGCTCTAGCGTGTCCTCTATTATCATTCATAGAGGCACGCTATAACACTATCTGTCCCTGTTAGGGCTCGCTCTCACACTCTCTCCTATGTTTGCAATGCTGTCTCCTATGTTTGCAATGCTGCTGATTGCAGCGTACTAAATACTTCGTTTCCGGCAGGGAAACGAAGTATTTAGTACGCTGCAATCAGCAGCATTGCAAACATAGGAGACAGCATTGCAAACATAGGAGAGAGTGTGAGAGCGAGCCCTAACAGGGACAGATAGTGTTATAGCGTGCCTCTATGAATGATAATAGAGGACACGCTAGAGCAAAAGCAGAGGGAGATGACAGGGAGCCAGCACAGATAGAGGATGAATGGTGATGTAGCGATAGCGATGTGTGAGAAGCTGACTACTACATCTGCAGGAGTGGAAACTGCAACATTGTTAGCAGAGTGTTACTAAAGGTCACAGTGAACTTATAGTAGGAGTGACACTTCAGCCAGTACATGAAATGTGACTATGAATCACTCTGAATAAAGCAAATCACCCTCAATCCAATTGCTGGTTCCAATATTATCCCACAACACTAGGTGGGACGTATTCACATCCATCAAAACATCCCGTTGATTTAAAGGGAACGCGACCACACCACTCCGAATTAACCCTAGCCAATATCAGACACTGATAATTTTAAATAACTGTTCTTCTGAGCGTGTTTTTTCTTTTTCGTTTCAAATTTTTAATTAATAACCATTAAAGATATAAGTTTTAATATCAGTTAGGGACCCCTACAGGGATTCAAGGTCTCATTAGACCATTGCCATATATATGCACTCAGAAGTGGATTCAAAAGGAAGGGTAAGCATTAAGAAAATGCTACTGCAGACTCTTTTGCATTCACTCTTGTTTTCGGCTGTAAACTGCCGTAAAATCTGCATATAATTCCAGCATGATAAAGATTGTAAAATTAGGAATGTTATCTTTTATCATACAAATACGAAATCCTAGATTTTGAGGTATACCTAACATTTACCCCATTGTATCCAGATGGTGGGAGTACATGCATTTTTAATAGGGTATAATTTTTATTGGAAATAAAAAGCAAAGAAATTGCAGACATATCTTGTACAGTGTTTCATATGACAGCTTCCTATTCAAATAAAGTAGTGTTACAGTTAAAATAATTCCTATCTTGTCATTATTACAAACTCATATGTTCCAGAAGGAACTCAATAAAAATGTATCACATATAACAATAATACCCCTCCACCCCCTTTCCACTTTTCTTGTGGAGAGACAACCATCCTAACCCATGAGAGTAAATGCTTAAAGGGACACTGACAGGCCTTCTGAGGATAATTAGCTCTTTATATGCCCCCCTAGGTCTTATAATAAGTTCCTAATTCATATAAGTATTATCCCTGTGCGCATTGTTAAACGTGAAAAATCATCTTTATAATCACCTCTCCTTTCTGCCCAAGGGGCGTTCTTTGTGCCCAGCCCGCGCCCCAACTGCCGGATCCTTAGACACGCCCATCTCATTAGTATTCACTATTTTCCTGTCCCCCGACATTCGGAGATCATGCGCAGGATCTCCGAATGTCGGGGGACAGGAAAATACCGCCCAGCGAAGTTAATACTAATGAGATGGGCGTGTCTAAGGATCCGGCAGTTGGGGCGCGGGCTGGGCACAAAGAACGCCCCTTGGGCAGAAAGGAGAGGTGATTATAAAGATGATTTTTCACGTTTAACAATGCGCACAGGGATAATACTTATATGAATTAGGAACTTATTATAAGACCTAGGGGGGCATATAAATAGCTACCGTAATTATCCTCAGAAGGCCTGTCAGGTGTCCCTTTAAAGATTACATAAAAAAAAAAAAAAAAAAAAAAAAACGTAATATGGACAATGTAGATGAGAAAAAAAAAAAAAGTTGGTGCTCCATGATTTATCGCCCATATTCATTGGGGGACACAGGAACCGTGGGTATAGCTATGTCCTCTAGGAGGCGTTGACACTAGATAAAGCTGTTAGCTCCTCCCCTAGCAGCTATACCCCCTCCAGCCTGGATAGAGAGCTTAAGTTTTTTTCTAGTGTCACTAGGAGGCAATACCTCCCTGCTCTGCACAGAGGGTAGCTCCTGAAGATTTTTTATTTTAGTTTTCCTTCTTTTCAGGTGGGAAACAGTGGTCGCCTCGCCAGGTACTTACTAGGTAAGTATGAAGCCTCTCCCCCCTCCCTCTTTGTCATATCAAGAGTTAACAGGCAGGCGGCCAGGAGACTTTACTTATCTTTAAACAAGACCCCTAAGGAGGATGACCTCTGACATCAGAAGGGGTTAATCCGGCGGGCGCGAAGCGCCACCAACGATTTGCGGGCGTCCCCTCTCACTCCCCCTCTAGGCCGACGGGTATTCCGGCTCATAGGGGGTTAATGAAAACTTCTCCCAACGAAAAGAGAGGTGCGCAGTCGACTTCCGCTCTCCGCTATTCACAACCATATTCCGCCCCTTTTGGGAGCGGGGGCGCCAAGCGTGCCGCTCCGAAAGGGTTAATGCCGCCACCAATGATATTGCCGCGGTGCATTTTTATAGCATGGGGGACTCCGACTGCAGGCTGGCTACCTTCTGCCCGACTCTGGCTCCAGCGGCAGTGTTTTGTTTTTTTTTCCTTCGGGGGTGGGCACCTATGGCCGGTGGGGGCAATTCGCGATCCGCTACAGAGGTCTGTCCGCATGACAAGCGGAGAGACTGATCCGTTCTTGCAATGCATTTGTGAGACGGATCCGCATCTGGATGCGTCTCACAAATTCTTTCAGTCACATCCAGATCGGCGGAAAATCACTGATTCAGAACCTGACCTGAATCCGAAGCAATCTTCCAAGATTACGTCCACGGTGGCCAGCAGTCCTTGTTGTATGCATTGTCCCCTTGCATAGGCGGAGTAATTGCAATACAGTACTTGCTTTATACATTGTCCGCTGCCATAGGTGGACTAAGTACAAGAACATTGTTTTCAGTGCCGGGCGTATACATTCCCCCCGTACGCATTAGCCCCTTCCATAGGTGGCGGGATGACATTATCACTGGTTACAATGTGTGCAGTATGCATTACCCCCTTACTTAGGTTCAATAATTGCACTCCCACAGGGTACAGGACTCGTCATATGCACTAGTTCTCGCCGTGGGCATTAACCCCCCTTTATTGTGGAGTATTTCCCTACCACTGGCTTCAGTACTTGCCGTATGCATTCCACCTTCCATAGGTAGGGTAATTGCACATGGTCCTGACTGTCGCGATATCCCTCTCCATAGGCGGAGTGTTGCTCCTCACCGCACTTCACCGTCCTTCCAGCTACATTTTCCCCTTCCACAAGAGATCCACTAGCTGGGAATACCTAAACACCTCGGGATGCTGTAATTCAACTACGCCACGGCTCTGTGTGCCTTCGCTTATTTCACAAGGGGGTGTGGCAACAGTAGGTACCCGCGGGTGCCCGGTACTCTTACTCTAGTGGTATATGGCTATTCTTTCTTTTCTTTTGGCGCTGGTTTTGGACATGCTTATAACATCCTCTGTCTTCTCAGGGGGTTGCCTAGCATCACGTGTGTCCTAGAAGACCCCCCCCATTTCCATGGGCCTCCACCGTTCCAGTCGGTCATAATATTGTCTGCATCAATGAGTAGTGCGTACACCATTGCACATCTATGGTGAGTACGTTCCAGCAAGTCGAGTGTTCACTCAATCTGTATTCTCTATTCACCACTCCTCCTTCTCTGAGGAAGAGGTTCTGCTGCCACTCTGGTTTAGCTACTACAGCGTGTCCCCCCACACAGGTGCAACTTTTTCGCTAATGCTTGAGTTCGTAGTCGCTGCAGTGGGACATCCCCCTCAGATAGGTCTTACCCTGGCGCTAGCTTGACAGTTACTTCTGTTCAGTGCCCTTCCAGGTAGAGTTTTTACGGTAGCTCTACTTCATTGGGGCAGTATAGTACGTGGTTTTTACGGATAGTCTCAGGCCCCTCACTTTGTGCTGACGGGGTAAGCGCTGACTCCTACTGTGGAAGTGGTATTTGCGTTACCACTACATTCTTTTGTTTTTACTGCACAGCTCATTTGTCAGGTGTTGGGCTCTTCTAGCACTGAATTCGGTGGCCTCTGCGGGTGGCCCCCTCCTCTGCTGCGGTATGGGGCTAGCAATACAGTGTGACTCCTCTCGCCTGGCTTTCTCCTTAGGCGGAGTGTTTTTGCGCAGCCACTTATTCCTTGGCTACTTCTGTATAGCGCCGGTCTCAGATGGGGAAATGGGCTTCAGTCCTAGCCTATTCCTCTCCTGTCTTTTCCTCTGCCTCATGGTTCATAGCCACCCCGCTAGTCTTATGTTACTACCTTCTCTCATCTGCTTTCCACGGAGTATTAGTTTTTTGGCACTCCGGTCCCGACTGGTGGGCTGTTGCGCCCACCGCATCCCTCCTTCTCCAGGGAATCCTTCCATTGCTCCTGGGTGTGCTAACGATATCTACACGACAGATTCCCATCTCTCTGTCCCGAGCAAGAGATCCGGAAGCATGCGGCGTGATCTTCTACGAAAGATCAGGATGGAGGGCATTCTGACTATCCTATTCGATCCGCATTGGCCCCATCATGCATGGTACGCTGCCTCATTCTCCTTTTTCTTTTTCTTTTTTTTTTTTTTCTTTTTTTTTTAAATCAGTTTATTTTTTATTGAAATAAACATCATCAAGGATTTCGCTGTTTTTTTTTTTTTTTTTTTTTTTGTAATGTAATATTGCATATAATAACACAATAACACCCCATTCCTACGGGGAAAAATGCCCGATCCGGCATTCAGGCAAGTCTTCAGTTTTTTTTGCCGGAGATAAAACCTTAGCATGCTACGGTTTTCTCTTTTGCCTGATCAGTCAAAATGACTGAACTGAAAACATCCTGATGCATCCTGAACGGATTGCTCTCTATTCAGAATGCATAGGGATATGCCTGATCAGTTTATTTCCGGTATAGAACCCCTAGGTCGGAACTCTATGCCGGAAAAGAAAAACGCTAGTGTGAAAGTACCCTAAGTCCCAAATCCAGCTATTTCCTGCATTACAGAATCTATGGAATACTGCAGGGGGGCTACATATAGTAAAAGGTCTTACGCGTATAATGAGACTCTCTCTTCCCGATGGTCCAGTTGAAAACCCGGCCAGTGTGTCGATGTACGCAACAGACCAGCAAGGGGTTCAATGGCAATTGCGAATAATAAAGGTGATGAGGGACATCCCTGCCGAGTACCCCTATGTAAAGGGAAATATCCGGATACCAACCCATTTGCCCTAATTCTTTAAACTGGAGAGTGATATAATAATTGTACCCAGGCGATAAAACCTTTACCAAAACCCATAGCTGTTAGGACCTCCCATAATTAGCTCCATTCTTACTGTCGAAGTCCTTAGCAGCGTCCAATGATACTACAGTCCGACAGCCCCCTGTGTGTACCGGTCTTTGTATATTGAGAAACAGTCTCCCTAAATTAACGGCTGTACTTCTATCTGGCATAAACCCAGATTGATCCTTATGTATTATCGGAGAAATGACCTTATTTAACCTGGTAGCTAGCTAATAGTTTGACATCATGTGGTAACAGGGAGATGGGCCTATAAGATTTGGGTTGGGTTAAGTCCTTGTTTGGCTTTGGGATCAATACCACTATAGCTTCACGCATAGAAGCGGGCAGGATACCAACCTTCAGGGCAGGCATGTGCAAACTGCGGCCCTCCAGCTGTTGCAAAACTACAACTCCCAGCATGCCTGGATAACTTACAGCTATTAGGGCATGCTGGGAGTTGTAGTTTTGCAACAGCTCGAGGGCCGCAGTTTGGACATGCCTGCTTTAGGGCTTCATTGAGTGTATTCAATAGGTGCGGAAGGAGACACTCCCTATATCGCTTAAAGAATTCCGCCGGGAGTCCATCTAATCCTGGGGATTTCTCATTAGGAGAGGAGCTCAAGGCCATCTCTAATTAGTTCTTCTTGTGCTATGGGTTCTTCCAGGAGAGCAGCAGATTCCGGGGATATCCTAGTAAGCGATATATGAGCAAGATACTGTTGAATATCCTCCTTATTTACTGCTATCTTCGAGGAGTACAACTCCCTATAAAAGCCATGGAATACCTTTAATATAACATCATCCTCAACTGAAAGGTCTCAGTCAGGAGTCCGGATTGCTGCAATTCTAGAAGGACTTGTGATCGGATTACCCTCGCTAATAAGCTGCCCGTACTCTCACCGCCTCAAAGTATTTTTGTTGTAGAAAAAAATGCTTGTTATGAGCTACATGTATTAGATGCTCATCGAGTCTAGCTTGCGCCTCCTTCCTCTTGGCCTCTACGTGTGGGGACGGAGCGCCTATGAACCTGTGTTCCCATGTCTGCACCTCCAGTTGCATGGCCTTAGTAAGTGCTCTAGACTTAGATTTGCGCCTCTGGATTCTCTGAATAAAGAGGGCCCCGTACATATGCCTTTATAGCATCCCAAACCGAGTTAGGATATGCAGATCCTACATTGTTATCAATGAACTCTATAATGAGTCTGGTCAGTGGTTCTTCCTCATCCAATAATTGCATCCAGAAAGAATTAAGTTTCCATAGTGACATACCCCGACGACTCCCGGATTCCTCAAGCATGAATTTAAGGTGAATGGGGGAGTTGTCAGAGAGGCGGCGGGGTAAGTATTCCACCACCGAAACATAAGAAGAGGCTTCCAGTGACCCAATAGGCAAATCTATCCTGGACAGAGAGGAGTGCGAAGCTGAAAAGCAAGAAAATTGTCTTTCCGTTGAAAATCTAATCCTCCAGAGGTCATATAAATCTACCTCTCTTAATAGTCTTGCCAATGAGGTCTCTCCAGAAGATGTCGCAGCCTGGGACGATGAAAACCTGCCCAAATCAGGATCAAGACAATTATTAAAATCTACCATCAAAATTGGAATCTGCGGTTTGTAAGAGATCCATTCCAAAATCTCCTTGATTGCCACAGTGGAATACGGGGGTAGGACATAGACAGCTATCAACAGGAACTGTACCCTAAAAAATAGTGCAGTGTAAGCAAACATATCGCCCCTCTGTGTCTAGTTTACTTGAATGACATTCAAACGGGATGGCTCTGTGAACCAGAATACTGACCCCTCTAGCTTGCGAGGAGAAGGTAGAATGAAAGGCTTGTGAAATCCAAGGCTTAGCCAGCAATCTGATGTTGGCGTGTCAGATGGGTCTCAGTAAGACATAAAATGGCTGCTTGATAAGGTTGAACAGCAGTAAATACCGCCTGGCACTTGATTGGACTGCCCAAGCCTCTCACATTCCAAGCTATAATATTGGTTGTACCCGCCATCACTCAACGGTACATACATCTGAAGGATAACAAAAGATCCACTATATCTGATCTCATCACCCAGACGTATTTCAATAAGGAAAGTTGTCTCTCTGCTTAGAAAATTCCCCCCAAAAAAGAAAACATGAGAACAAATTCTACAAGATGGGACTCTCTCGATAGTCCCAACGGAGAGTGTGAGGCACAAAAGGTTTTCCTATAACCCACAACATAGGAAGCAATAACAAGCCCACATAAAAAGTAGATATAAAAATAGTTATCAGAACTCCCAAACATCAACCCGGCCAATAATACGCAAACATAATAAGCGGCTGATTAGTCCTATGTGGTATCAAAAGAACCATCACAGAAGCAAGCAGCATCCCTGATAAAGCATATATATTAACCGGCATCAGGAAAGGGCAAAAAATCGTTAGCAACAACGGATATTGTCCTGCAGAAAAAAAGTAAGGTTAGTGCAAATAGAGAGCAGAATACTCATCCGCCCTGGTATGAAGGCAAATGTCCATCATAGCTGCAGAAGAACATCTTCAGTTCTGCGACAACGAATCTTCTCCCGGGATAGCAGAAAGGCAACCCGATTGTTCAGTCCACCTATATGCTTCCTCCGGCGACTTTTCAGGGCAAAACCCTCAAAAGTGGGTTTTGCCCTGAAATTGCACACGTAGTTTAGACGGGTAGAGCATAGAATATTGAATTCCATGGGACCTCATAGTGCGTTTTACATCCAGGAAACGGGCTCTAAAACGCTGCAGTTCTGCCGAAAAGTCCGGGAAGATAGAGACTTTATATCCACTGATGGAGAGATCTGGATGATCCCGGGCCTTACGAAGAATAGCATCCCTGTCCTGGAAATATAGGAGCTTCATCAAGACTGGTCTGGGAGGGCCCCCCGGTGGCGGAGGAGGATATGGCACCCTGTGCGCTCTTTCGATAGCAAAGAAAGGAGATAGGGAGTCCAAAAATACGGGCAACCGTATTTTTGATCCAATCTTTAAAAAATCCGACAGGATATTGTCCCTCAGCTCTCTCTGGAATTCCTATTAAGCGGAGATTGTTACGGCGTGACCTATTTTCCAGTTCGTCCGCTTTATTTATCAGAAGCGTTATATTATGAATGTCCTTGGCTAAGTCGCGCTTTACCGGCTGAACTTGATCCTCCAAGCGACCCACCCGATCTTCAATTTCTGTAACTCTTTCCGTTATCTTCTGCATATCTTGTCGGATAAATGACATATTCTCCTGCAGTGATCCCACTGATGTATTCAAAGTAAGCAAAGCAGAGCTGCATTGTTGTACTGCAGCTTATATATCTTTGCTAGTAGGGTCCGTAATCTGTGACAGGGGGAGGATTAAGGGCCATGCTTGTGCCGAGTGGGCCTGGTCTGCAGCCGCGAGGCAGGTTTCTGGGACGGATCCCTTCTGGCCCTCATGCTGTCCGCCATCTTGGGCACTTTGGGCCTTTTCATCAGGGGCATCAGACACCTTCATTTTAGGGACCGTTTTGGGATTATGGGGGCCAGCATCCTCTGCACCTCCCGCATAAGAGCAGGAACGGGCGTATTGTACCAGCCGCGCCGCGATCTCAGCCGCTTTGTCAGGCGCCGCGTCGTCATTTTGTTTTCCTTGTGTAGGCCCCGCCAACTCCCGGTCCTTCTTACCGGACGTCGTCAGGATCATGGAGGGATCCATAGGGCGATGAGGCACCGCAGATGTTGTGGCAGCGATCCGTTATGGAAATGAGGCAGCCAGCCACAGGTTGATGGAGGATTAGGCCGGGAGCAGTCAGGAGCTCAGCGGTGTGCGACTTCCTACTTCGCCGGTCAGGCCTACGCCCCTCCCGCGTTCTCCTTTTAGGAGATGTCCCTCGGTCACTGCCACTCAGAGACTCCCTTCTTTCGCAGGGTCCGCTCTTCCATCAGCATTTGTTTGACGGCGTGGCCATTAAAACCGCCATTCTATCGAGCAGAGGGTTTTCGGCGGATGTCATCCGCACTATGATTCAGGCCAGGAAGCCTGCGTCGTCCAGGATCTATTTCAGGACCCTGGAGGTCCTTTCTGGGTTCTGTAAAATCCGAAATATTCCACCACTTCGTTTTTTCTCTCCCCACGTTCCTGTCCTTTAATCAGGGTTGGACCTGGTCTGGCCCTTGGTTCTTTGAAGGGTCAGGTGTCGGCGCTTCTTTTCTTTTCCAGCTCCCTCTGGCCCCCTTGGGGCCTGTAAGGACTTTTTTTTTTTTTCAGGGATTGGCACATATGGTTCCTCTGTACCGTCCTCATTTACCGCATTGGGATCTGAATTTAGTCCTCTCAGCGCTCCAGGCTCCCCCCTGGAGCCCTTGCGGGAGATTTCTCTCAGACTCCTGTCCTGGAAGGTAGTTTTTCTGGTCGCTATCACTTACATCAGACGGGTGTCTGAGTTGCCGGTGCTCTTTTGCAGAGAATCCTTCCTGGTTATTCAAAGTGACAGGGTGGTTCGCTGGCCTGTCCCTTTGTTCTTCCGAAGGTGGTCTCTGACTTCCATATTAACAAGGAAATTGTCCTTACCTCACTGTGCCCATCTCCTTCACGCCCTAAGGAAAAGGAATTACACCATTTGGATGTTGTCAGAGCTCCGAAGATTTATTTAGCAGCCTCCAGTCCCGTACAGATCCCTTCTTTGTCATTTCGGAGGGTCCTCAAAATGGATTGGCGGCTACCAAGGTGGCAATCGCACGCTAAATTCGGTCTACAATTGCTGAAGCATACCGCGCCCGAGGCTGGGTTCCACCCTTCGGTGTCACGGCTCCTTCCACCAGAGCGGTGGGCGCATCTTTGGCTCAGAGGAATCGCGCTTCGGCTGCACAGTTGTGTAAGGCGGCTACTTGGCCCTCCTTACACACATTCACAAAATTTTACCAAGTGCATACTTGCATCGGCAGACGCTGCCTTAGGCCGCATGGTCTTGCAGGCGGCAGTTTCTTAGATGCCTGCAGGGACTATTGCTTCCATGGGTCTGTGGGTTTTTTCCCTCCCTGTGGACTGCTTTTGGACGTCCCACGGTTCCTGTGTCCCCCAATGAATATGGGCGAGAAAAGGGAGATTTTTGTATAACTTACCAGTAAAATCTCTTTCTCGCTCTTCACTGGGGGACACAGCACCCACCCAGTATTGTTGTTCGGCTACAGTTGTGGCAGTTGCTGGTTTGAACCCCGTTGGGTCCTTGGCATGGTTGATGTTCCATGTTTTTTCTTTGATTGGCTTGCTTCTCCTACTGCTTGTACACAAACTGAAGCTCTCTCTCCAGGCTGGAGGGGGTATAGCTGCCAGGGGAGCAGCTAACAGCTTTATCTAGTGTCAACGCCTCTTAGAGGACATAGCTATACCCACGATTCCTGTGTACCCCAATGAAGAGCGGGATTTTACTGATAAGTTATACAAAAATCTCCTTTTTCACCCTGATTCACTGTGAAGTGATTCACAATCTGGCAGTGATGGATCCATGTGAGTCTTCTGTATATGTTTCATGTTACTTTTCTGTAATGATATTAAAGGGGTTCTCCTAGATTTTGATATTGATGGCCTATTCTCAGGATATGTCATCAAGATTAGATTGGCAGGGTTCAGACTCCCAGCACCCCACGATCATCGGTATGAAGATGCTGCAACGCTCCATGAGCGCTTAGGCGTCCTCCTAGGCCAGTGGCGTCATATTCATGGGTCACATGGCCTAGGCGCAGCTCATTCCCATTCAAGTAAATTGAGCTGAACTGCAATACCAAGCACAGCTGCTATCCAGTGGATGGCGCTTTGCATGGTAAGCTGTGAGGAGGCCACTGTGCTCACCAGAGTGAGCAATGTAGCTTTCTCAAACAGTTGATCCACAGGGGTTCTGGGAAACAGACCCCCACTGGTCTCATATTAATGACCTACCTGATGATAGGCCTTCACTATGAAAATCCTAGAGAACCCCTTTAATATAATTATAGAATGGGAAGTTATTTTATTTTACTTGTAATTAGTACAGGAGCATTGTTGTCTTCTTATTACCCTGTGTATTATTTCTTGTAGAATCTTGAGGATGAGCTTCTGAATAACTCCATGTGGGAATTAGCAGTGGTTACTATATGTGATCCATTAAGTATAGGATTCAATACGGCAGATGTTCAAGTCATGAAGAACCTTCCAGATGTGTGTGTACAGTTGCTGAAAGCAGTAGCAAAATCCCCGTATAAGAGGATCTTGGAAACGTGTTTACAGAAAAAAATGACAATGGAACGGTAAACGCCTTTCACAATTATAAAATTTATTCTGGGGTTTACATTTGAAAGCTTATTCGCGCCATCTGTTGGTATGCAGAGTGAAACTTTACTGAAATGGTGAAACTCATTGACTGTTTTTAACCTCTCATTGTATTTTATTTTAACCATGAACAGGATTGAAGATCTGTGTACTGTTAATTTGTGTGATCCAGATATCAGACATCAGAGTGTTAAGTTGGGTGCCACGCTATCTGCTTGTAACCAGTTGTACAAGGCACAGTTGTTGACTTCTGTTCTGCATGCAAAGGTGAGAAAACTAAGCAGAACACACAAATGTAAATGTATGTAAATTTCTGCAACCTATCTATCGATCAAGGATTTTCTTCCTCCAGCTTAGAACTAATGATTGGGTACTAAGTATCTGGAGTTTCTTGGCTCCGTCTTAATTTTACCAGAGCTGCCTTACTTGCAATACATGTGTCAGAACAATTAGGGCTCATGCGTGGGGGGGGGGGGGGGGGCGCACTCTCTTTGGATTGCCGCTTAGCGGCCTCCTGGGCCGCAGCCTTCGTCCCCTGGGGGAACGCCCTACTTCCCCCTCTTCCAGACACCTGCTGAGCTCCGCCCACCGGTCCTCAAGACAGCCTTAACCGTTCCTGGCCAGCCACCTCTTTAGGCCGGCATCGGATTATCTGGGGTTATACCTCTAGTACAGTGTGCCATAATGTGGAGGAATTTATCCTCTTCCTGCCTTTTGTCATTGAGGCCGGCTTCCTAGTTTTCATGAAAAAATAAAATAAAGAATGTGCATCCATATGGGTCCCCTTTCTCAGCCCTCATCACCGCAGGACCACCCTGTCTGTGTGGTCCCAGACTGAGCCCGTGTTCTATCTCGGATAAGGAGGACCTTTCATAGTTTCCAATCCGCCCCCCGGGGCCGCTTGGTTGATTATTCTTCGCCTTCACAAATCCAGTGGGGGACAGCTGTAGTATTACCAATCCACCCTTCGGGGCCGTCTGGTTGATAATTCTCCACTTGCGCAATACAGTGGAGAACCTCTGGAATTCCAAATCCATCCTCCTGGGTCGTTTGGTTGATATTTCTCCACCTGCACAATTCAATAAAGGACCTTTGACATTCCCAATCCACCCTCCTGGGTCGTTTGGTTGATAATTCTCCACCTGCGCAATCCAGTGGGGGACCGCTGGAACTTCCCAATCCACCTCCAGGGTTGGTTGGTTTGTTGGTTGATAACTCTCTCCCGGCGCAATTCACTAAGGACCTCTGACATTCCCAATCCACCCTCCATGGTCGTTTGGTTGATAATTCTCCACCTGCACAATCCAGTGGGGGCCCTCTGGAACCTCCCAGCCACCCTCCGGGGTTGTTTGGTTGATAATGCACTGCCTTCGCAATCCAGTGGAGAGACCTCTAGAAGTTTCCATTCCACCCCTGGGTAGTTTGGTTGATGCATCCCCAGCTGCGCAGTCCACAACTGCCAGGGGCGAGATTCTGAGGGGTAGCCCTACGCGCAAGCGAACCACAGCAGGACATCTTTTCTCCTCGAATATCTCCGCACCCCCACCCTTCCTCCCTGAGTCACGCTCAGACACACCATCCCTTTCAGGGGAGAGTCCGTCCGAAGGGTTGGGGGGAGAATCACGGGTTCAGACCCTGACATGAGTCTGAAGCAATATCCTGAGATTGCATCTACGGTGGCCAGCAGTACTTGTCGTATGCATTACCCCTTCCTTAGGCGGAGTAACTACACTACTTCGGGATACAGTACTTGCCTTCTACATTGTCCCATAGGTGGACGAAGTACAATAACATGGGGTTCGGTACCTGCCATATGCATTAGCCCCTTCCATTGGTGGCGCGATGACGTTATCACTGGTTACATTGTTTGCTGTATGCATTACCCCCATACTTAGGTGCAATACTTGCACTCCCACGGGGTAAAGGACTCGCCATATGCACTAGTTCTTGCCGTGGGCATTCGCCCCCCTTCATAGATGGAGTATTCTCCCTACCACTGGCTTAAAGTATAACTGTTAGATATATATATATATATATATATATATATATATTTTTTTTTTTTATTGGATTGTGGTGATTAATATCACCTTGGTGGCCCTATTTCAACTTTTCACTGTGTACTCAATTTCCCCTTAATTCCACAGTTTTGTTCCCTGTACTGCCTACTTTTACCGGTGCTTAAAATAGGGTTGCTAGGCATGGTCTGTCTATGTGTTGAAGGACAGAGCACATAGAAGCAGGCAGCGTGCAAGGTCAGATTACTGACAGCCAGGGACTGTAAGTAAATTATTAAAGCCAGGTCCTCCCCAGCAGCTGGTAACAGTGCCTGGGCTGTGTGCACTTCTCCCTGTCCCTGCGCTTGGCAGACGCTCCCTTACTGACACTTTTGGGGGGGGGGCTATTGTTACTGGCTAGTGAGGGCAGACGGGATTAGCCTCAGGGTGAGGGCAGTGTCGGCCATCTTAACTGAATAGTGAAATTGCAGTTTTTTGCAGACTGGTTGCTAAGGGCTGAATCTTATTAAATATGGGGTAAGTTAGTCTAATAGTAACTGATTCTGGAATATCATGTTAACTACATGTATGAAAATTGAAATTAGGGTTTAAATGTGACAGTTATCCTTTAAGTACTTGCCGTATGCATTCATTCCACCTTCCATAGGTAGGGTAATTGCACTACCATTGAATACGGCTCCGACTGTCGCACTATCCTTCCATAGGCGGAGTGTTGCACATCACCGTGCTTTGTTTCATTACCCCCTTCCACAAGTGATCCACTAGCGGGGCAATAACTAAACATCTTCAGATGCTGCAATTCTGCGGCGCCACGGATCTAGGTGCTTTTGCTTATTTCACAAGGAGGTGTAGCAACAGTCGGTACTCGCGGGTGCCCAGTACTCTTACTCTAGTGCTATATGTGTACCACCAGTGGACACAGTAGCTATTCCTCATTGTATCCTTCTTTTCCTTTGGTGCTGGTTGGGCATGATTATGACATCCTCTGTCTTCTCAGGGGCTTTCCTAGCATCACTTATGTATCCTAGACACCCCCATCTCCATAAGCCTCCATTGTTCGTCATGATATTGTCCGCATCAATACGTAGTGTGTACACCATTGCACATATATGGTGAGTATGTTCCAGCGAGTCGAGTGTTTCACTGACTCCGTATTCTCTATCCACCACTCCTCCTTCTCTGGGAAAGTGGTTATGTTGGCACTCTGGTTTAGCTACTACAGTGTGTTCTCCTCCACAGGTGCAGTTTTTCGCTAATGCTCGAGTTTGAGGTCGCTGCAGTGGGACATCCCCTCAGGTAGGGGTCCTACACTGGCGCTGGCTTGGCAGTTGCTCCTGTTCAGTGCCCTTCCAGGTAGAGTTTTTATTGTTAGCTCTACTTATCTGGAGCAGTATGGTACGTGGCTTCCACAGATAGTCTCAGGCCCCCCCCCCCCCCCTCAGTTTTGTGCTGATGGGGCAAGCGCTGGCTACTACTGTGGGAGCGGTATTGGTTCTTGCTGCACAGCTCTTTCGTCAGGTGGTGGACTCTTCTTGCACTGAATTCGGTGGCCTTTGCGGGTGGCCCCCTCCTCTGCCGGGGTATTAGGCTAGCAATACAGTGTGACTCCCAGACAGAGTTTTTCAAAACAGTCACTTAATTCCTGGCTACTTCTGTATATCGCCGGTCTCAGACGGGGAATGGGCTTAGACCTAGCCTGATCTTCTATCTTTTTCACCTTCTGGCTCATGGTTCATAGCTACCCCGCAAGCCTTGGTAGCGCCTACGTTACTACCGTACCTCATCTGCATTTGCACGGTGATATTCGTTTTGTGGCTTCCATTTCCAGACACGCTTTGGTCCAGACCGGTGGGCTGTGGCGCCCACCACATCCCTCCTTCTACAGGGAATCCTTTCATGTTCCCGGGTGTGCTAACTGTGTCCACACCACAGCTGCCACCTTCTCTCCCGGGCAAGAGATCCGGAAGCATGCAGCGTGGATTCCCTGATATCTCCTTGACGGGAGTTCTCCCTCCTTTACGTGTTTTCCCCCTTCCCCCTCCTACCCAGGCTTCCACGTAAGATCAAGATGGAGGGCATTCCGACAACTTCTAGTCACTCTGGATTGGCCGTCACGCATGGTACGCCGACCTCGTTCTCCTTCTAGGAGATGTCCCTTGGTCACTGCCACTCAGAGACGACATTCCTTCACAGGGTCCGGTCTTACATCGGCATTAGGGTCTTTTGGTTTAGCGGTGTGGCTATTGAAACCGCCATTCTAACGTGGAGAGGGTTTTTCGGCAGACGTCATCCGCACTATGATTCGGGCCAGGAAGCCTGCATCACCCAGGATCTATTATAGGACCTGGAGGTCCTTCCTGGGCTTCTGTAAAGGCCGGGGGATCCCCTCACTTTTTTCTCTCCCCACAGTCCTCTCCTTGGCCCTTGGTTTAGCCCTTAGTTCCTTGATGGGTCAGGTGTTGGCGCTTCTGTCCTGGGGGACACAGCTTTTCCAGCGTCCTCTGGCTCCCCTAGTGCCCATGAAACCCTTCCTTCAGGGAGTGGCACGTATGGTTCTTCCGTACCGTCCTCTACCGCCTTGGGATCTGAAAATAGTTCTCTCAGCGCTCCAGTCTTGTCCCTTTTGAGCTATTGCAGGAGATCTCACTCTGACTCCTAGGTACTAGGTAGTTTTTCTTGTGACTGTCACATCCATCAGACGAGTGTCCGTGTTGGGGGTGCTCTCTTGCAGAGAACCCTTCCCGGGTCTTCACAAGGATAAGGCGGTTCTCCGGCCCATTCCTTCTTTCTCCCGAAGGTGGTCTCTGACTTCCATATCAATGAAGAAATTGTCCTTGCTGCACTGTCCCTCTCCTTCACACCCTAGGGAAGGGAGTTACATCATTGGACGTTGTCAGGGCTCTTATCATTGTTAGCAGCTTCCAGTCCCTTCTGGCGTACGGAACCCCTTTTTGTCATCCGGAGTGTCCACGCAAGGGTTTGGAGGCCTCCAAGGTGGCAATTGCACGATGGATTCGGTCTGCAAGTGCTGAACCATACTGCCTCCGGAGCAGGGTTCCGCCCTTAGGTGTCACGGCTCACTCCAACAGTGTGGTGGGCGCTTCTTGGGCTCTGAGGAATCGTGCTTCGGCTGCACAGTTGTGTTAGGCGGCTACTTTGTCCACCTTACACACATTCACTAAATTTTTCCAGGTGCATACTTATGCATCGGCGGACGCTGCCTTGGGCTGCATGGTCTTGCAGGTGGCAGTTTCTTAGATGCCTGCAGGGGCGCTTGCTTCCATGGGTGGTTTTTCCCTCCCTGTGGACTGCTTTTGGACGGCCCACGGTTCCTGTGTACCCCAGTGAATATAGGCGAGAAAAGGAGATTTTTGTATAACTTACCAGTAAAATCTTTCTCGCTCTTCATTGGGAGACACAGCACCCACCCAATATTGTTGTTGTTCGACCAGAGTTGTGGCAGTTGCTGGTTTGAACCCCGTTGGGTCTTTCGGCATGGTTGGTGTTCCATGTTTTTTCTTGGTTGGCTTGCTTCTCCTACTGCTTGTGCACAAACTGAAGCTCTTTCTCCAGGCTGGAGGGGGTATAGCTGCCAGGGAGGAGCTAGCAGCTTTATCTAGTGTCAACGCCTCCTAGAGGACATAGCTATACCATGGTTCCGGTGTCCCCCAATGAAGAGCGAGAAAGAGATTTTACTGGTATGTTATACAAAAATCTCCTTTTTCCGGCATAGCGTTCCGTCGTAGGGGCTCTATACCGCTAAAGAACTGATCAGTTTTTTCCCCATGCATTCTGAATGGAGAGCAATCCATTCAGGATGCATCATGATGTCTTCAGTTCAGTCTTTTTGACGTTTAGGACGGAGAAAATACCGCAGCATGCTGCAGTTTTCTCTCCGGCCCAAAAAACTGAACACTTGCCTGAATGCTGGATCCGGCGTTTTTTCCATAGGAATGTAATACTGCAATGCCGAATTCGTTTTTCCGGTCTGCGCATGCAATGCATTTGTGAAACGTATCCGGATCAGTCTACAAATGCTGTCCATTTGCATGCAGATTGCAGGATCCGGCAGGCAGTTGCATCGACGGAACTGCTTGCCGGATCACTCTGCCGCAAGTGTGAAAGTAGCCTAAGGCGACATCCACATAGGACAGGTAAAATCTACTGCAGCTTTGGCATTTTATTTTTACACAATTTTATACTATGCGTTGCAATAGATGTAATCCGCAGTAAACATTTACAGAAATAATTGACATGTTGTGTTTTTACAGTCCTCTGCTCATATCAGTTTATGCCGAATGTTTTTCTATAGCTCGTGGATGAGATTTGTCAGCCACTTTTCTGCTAGTGTAATGCACTGTGGATTTTCTGCCTGCGGATGTAAAATCTGTGCAATAATTACTATTGTCAAATAAAAATATTGTAACCTTATTTCTAAAGTCAATAGTATGGCTATGATTTATGTATCTACTTTTGATGCCTTGAATCAAACATGGTGGCTTCTAGTTGCAGTTTTATTCTTGCAGTTGAAAGAAAAAGGAAAAAGTCTGGTACCGTGTTAGCCAATAGAAAACTAGTTTAGTGCTCTCATTAAGAGAAACACAATAAGAGTATTGCAGGTTTGATACCTTTTAATGGCTAACAAAAATAGAAGTAATGATGTTACATAGCGAGCTTTCGAGACATCACCGGTCTCTTCATCAGGCGTACTACAAGAATATATGAAGAAATAGCAATATCTATACAATAAGAACACAGACATGGGGGAATGAATGGACATTTGGAAAAAATAAAAAAAATAAAAAAAACCCGCAGAACAACATATTAAAGAATCTTGAGAATGAGTCCTTAATTATCTTACAGATAAGGGATGTGAAAGTTTTATGGTCTCTAAATTGATGTTATCTCAGAGACCTGGTTCCCCGACTCTGTCTATAGAAGACTCTTTAGATCTTGCAGTGTGTCATAAAAGCCATTGTTAGCCATTAAAAGGTATCAAACCTACAATACTCTTATTTTGTTTCTCTTAATGAGAGCACTAAACTAGAATTCTTGCAGTTTACACATTTTTGCACTATTAACCTGTATATCTTGTGTTTAGGTTACTGGTCTTGGATTTACTGTTGGTTCCAAACTCCTTTCAGTGGTTTATAAAGGCATTGCTGCCAGTAATGATAGAAAGTCCTTACCATCTCTAGACATCAGCAGTAAACGTCTTGCTGAAGGAATTTTACAGCTTGCTTTTAATTTCGGTGGACAGGTAATTTATTTTTCAACCAATTATCTATGAAGCAGTGTACTTAAAATTATTTTAAAGGGAATATATCACCTGAATTTTATAATTTACTAAAACCAGGCACTAAAGCATTTTTATTTTCCCTATTCTGTTTTCTGACTGTATATGTCTGTTCTCTTTTTGTACATGATTATGGGGGCTCACACCTTGCTTGAGCTGCTACTTTGAGCTGTTAACAGCAGATCAGAGATATGCTTTGCAGCAGCTGCATGAGCATAGGAGCCTGGTGTCTGGAGATGATTTGATTGATTTCTGTGAGAGAGTGGCCTTGTGGACACTCTATGGCCTGTGAAGAGATCATTGTGCAATGGGTGGGTGAGTTGCATTAATCATCTACAGTCAGGGGTAGATTCTGTATTATCTTTACAGAGGTGTTACTTGTCATTGCAGTCCTGCCTATGAAGATAATGAGAAGACTGCTGAGAAATGATCGCTTATAGTGATAGTTTAAGTGATAGATGAATAGGAAGTGACAGCCTGCTGGGAGGCTTAGTGACCAGTGTGAGATTTATTTTATCATCTATTTTGTGCTAGGATTTATTTTGTTCTGCTCTGTTATAGGAGTAGAAAAACAAAAATAATGGAAACTCTGGATCAGTTCACACTCGATCCTCCAACACAGATCTGAAACAAATCCTTCTGAGGAAAATTAGAAAAACCTTACCAAACAGTAAACATATGTTTATTGTAAGAACTTGACAATAGGTCATTTTCTGACAATATCTTCCCTTTAACTTTTAGTAGCTGATCTTACCTTTTGGCGGTAAAATAGTTAGAAATTTGATAATGAACCAGAGATTACAGCAGTAAATGTGATTGAAGTTTTACACAGGTCTTTCTTTTTTTTTCTTGACAAAAGAGCAGATAAGTAAAAAAAAACTGCAGTTTAACACTATGTTGTATGTACTGATTCTACCTTGCAGCCTGTGTACAAATCTTGATATGACTTTAACTGTTCATGTATTACGGTATATGGTCACCCATTTATCTAAGTAATGTTTCGGCGAGTGCAGTGAAAATGTGAAACAGTTGAGAAAACCCTTCTGTGGCAAAAACAACTTTTTTCAAGTAGTTGAGACACTAGATTGACTTAATATGAAACAGTGGTGTTGTATGAGACAGTCGCTTTTAGGATTCTAAACAGCAAGATGAATATATTTTAGTTTAATGGATTCATACATATTCTGTGGTTGCTTGCTTTCTTCCATTAAATTTGTGCTCCTTTTCAGTGTGAAGAACTCGTAAGCCTATTGCTGAACACAGTAGTTTTAACAGTGCCGTTGTCTGGAAGTTCTCAGAGAAACTTCATCAATTTTTCTCATGGAGAGTATTTCTACAGTTTGTTTTCTGAAACTATTAACAGGGAACTGTTGAAGAACCTGGACACAGTAGTACCTCATCTACTCAATTCATCTACAGAAAATCCTAAAATGGTAACCAGATATGGGTTATTGTTTGGTTGCATTCAGAAATTCAGGGCACACTCAGAATGATTTGTTGTATTTAAAGGGGTTCTCCAGGCTTTTAAAATTGATGACCTATCCTCTTTATCACCTACTGACTCCAATTAGGATAATGGAATCTACACCTTTGACCCCATGCTGGGTATAATGACCTCTGACCCCATGCTGGGTATAATTACCAGATGTTAATTCAGTTACATATTTATTCCCAGAGAATTCTTGTACAGTCACTCAGAATTGAGAAAGCTCGTTGGAAGAACAAGTGAAACGTTTTAAAGAAATACAGTACGTCCTGTTGCCTTGATTTATTATTTACAGATATCCTCAGGATAGGTCATCAATATCAGATTGGCGGGGGTCCAACACCCGGCACCCCACCGATCAGCTGTTTGAAGAGACGGCATGCACAGTGCGCACGTGCCGTCTCCCTTCTCTATTCCTGTCCACTGCTGCTATTCCATAGACCTAGCCACAGGAAGAGAGAAGGGAGACGGCACGCTGCGCTCGCCGTCTCCTCATACAGCTGATCGGTGGGGTGGACTCTTCGGTGGGGGTGCCTGCTCATCAATATTAAAAGTCCAGAGAACCCTTTTACTATATTCAGTTCATGAGCACACAAGTAGAATTGAATGTATTAAATAAAGCATCAACAGATCATTATAAGATTGAAAAATGCTTCTAGTGGCACCTCTCACTTGTAACTGAGTATGGTTCCACCTGTTTCTCAATATTAGGTTGCAGCCATCAAATGATATTGAGGAAAAAACTGTTATTCTCACTGATCATGGTGCAAGATTAATAATTTGTATTGGGCTACTTTCAGACTCTTGTTTGGTGCGGATCCGTCATGGATCTGCACAAACGCATCCGTTCAGATAATACAACCGCATGCATCCGTTCAGAACGGATCAGTTTATATTATCTGCAGGCAGCGTTTTGGTGTCTGTTACCGAAGCGGAATGGAGGCCGAACGGATCTAAACTGATGCATTCTGAGCGGATTCTTAGCCATTCAGAATGTATTAAGGGCAAAGCTGATCCATTTTGGACCGCTTGTGAGAGCCCTGAACGAATCTTGCAAACGGAAACCAAAACGCCAGTGTGATAATATTAGTAAGGCTAATTTGCCTTACTAATATTATCATCATTGATGTAGTATAGAAGTTCCTCCTGTTTGGTGGATCAATGCTAAATGAGCCTGCAAACACTTAGGGCAGATTTACTAATAAAATGCATCAGAATGCTAATGCTTTTTAATGTCCGTCCCCTGGATATATAAAAATCTGTATGTATTTTTTTTTTTTCCATGAAGGTAAGCTCAGTCTTGAATGGAATGTTAGACCAAAGCTTTAGACAGCGTTCAGTCCAGAAGCAGCAGGGCACACAGTTGGTGAATTCTGTTCTTAAAAATTGGATGAAACTGGAGAGCTGGTGGGCCACAGACTCTTCACCAGAAAGCAAAATGGCAGTTCTAACATTACTTGCGAAAGTGCTACAGGTATTGATAACACAAGACAATCAATCAGTCCTTCTTGATTTGTATTTATTTTTTAGAATCATATGGTTTAGACCAGTGATGCCCAACCTGCGGTCCTCCAGCTGTTGCAAAACTACAATTCCCAGCATGTCTGGACAGCCTACAGTTATTGGTCTATAACAGGGCACTGTGCAAGTTGTAGTTTTACAAAAGCTGGAGGGGCGCAGGTTGGGCATCCCTGGTTAAGACTATGCACCTATGACATTTTTAGTTTTCACCTGATGTTTGTTTGCAGTTCCATACAGAGCTATGGGATTTCGACTCTCCTTTTTTTGTACTTTGTATGTAATTAGTAAATGCATCTGCTTTGCTCCCTGTATTTTTATGTCAATTGTATAATTTTCTTACAGTTAGACTCTATTTTTACAGATTAAGTTCACATTAATTTCCATCTATTTGTATATAATGTTCCCTGCATTTGTCCTATACTGTCTTTAAAGAGGACCTTTCACTAGAATAAAAAATCTAAACTAACTATACAGACATGGAGAGTGGCGCCCAGGGATCTCCCTGTACTTACTGTTATACCTGGGCGCCGCTCCGTTCTCCCAGTATAGCCTACGGTATCTTCATAGTTAGGCTCCACCCAGTTGAACCTGCCAGCGTCTCATTCTCCCATGCTGTAGTGCTGGCCAATCACAGCGCTCGGCTCATAGCCTGAGAGAGAAAAAAGCCTCTCAGGCTATGAGCTGAAAGCTGGGATTGGCCAGCGCTACAGCATGGGAGAAGGAGATGTCGGCAGGTTCCACTGGGTGGAGCCTAACTATGAAGATACCGGAGGCTATACCGGGAGAACCGAGCGGCGCCCAGGTATAACAGTAAGTGCAGGGAGATCCCTGGGCACCGCTCTCCATGTCTGTATAGTTAGTTTAGATTTTTTATTCTAGTGAAAGGTCCTCTTTAAATCTGTGTGCTGACAGTACTAAGAATGGCAAAGGAATTGGGCAGTAAAATGAAATATCAATCTTGTGTTTCATCCTGTGTGATTCTGTACTTTTGTATTTTCAGATTGAATCTACTGTGTCCTGTGATACAAACCACCCGGCTTTTAATGACATTTTTAGTACCTATCTGAGCATTCTCTTGGATCAGAAGCTTGGGCTGAATTTGAAAGTATGTTTATCAGAATGCATATACATTTTCTTAGGCTCTGTTAAAGGGTTTGTGCCAAGTTTAAAAGATAGGATAGAGGATAACTGACTGATTTGTGAGGGTCCTATGTCCCCATCCTGATGAAGCATATACCGTACATTAACACAAAAGCTGAAGAGTCCACCCATGAAAATTCATGCACATGGAACAATCAAAATGTTACATTTCCTTTCTCCATCTACTTGTGTCACATCCATAATAATATTATAGATCTGGTGTATAGTGCAGTACATTACATACCCTCTGCTTTACATAATCTGTCAGCTGATGGTATAACACATTACAACATATTACCCACTTTTTTATTTCAGCAATTCTCATTTTAGGGCAGCCATAGTCACCATTTGGCCAGTACAGAATCAGTTTGTTCTGCTCCCCTTCTCTCTGTGCAAGCCGGGTCTTCAGTATGGATCCTAATGGAGATTCTTTGTTTGTGACAGGAAAATGCTGATTAGTGGTGCTGCTGTCACTCACTGACAAGCAGATCTGCGAATTAACACTTTCCCCTCGATTGGTCCTCTGGGACAGTCATAATGCTGTTAATGTTTTGTTTAATGGCAAATGCTTGGGTCCAGGCTAGTAGAGTAAAGGTGCATTTACACGGCCCGAGAATCGTGCAGATTATCAGGAACAACTGTTCCTGCAAACGGTCGTTACAAACAACCCGGCCTTGTAAATGTTCCACCGATGGACAAACAAAAAACTTGTTCATGGGGTGATCCTGTCGTTTTTACAGGCACCACCGATCATGGCTTCTCGGCCCGTGTAAATCCAGCTTAAAGCCTCATTCATTCGTCAGTGTTTTGGTGAGCGTTTTCCATCAGTGATTTTGAGCCATAATCAGGATTGGCGCCTCCACAGACATATTGTATAAGGGAAAGATCTGTGCCTGTTCTGTGTTTAGAGCCGTGCCTGGTTTTGGCTTAGAATCATTGACCAAAACACTGACTTGTGAATAAGGCATAACTCTTACAAAGGATTTGTTGCAGGGGGACTACAGGCTTCCCCAGCTTATTGGACCCTTTCATAATTATGCTACTTCATTCTTGACTGAAGATGCATGCTTATTCAGTTGGGTAGACTGTAGCACTACTTGGGTAGACAGCTTGTATTCTACATCAATCAAGGATCAGGCATGTTGGAATACAGTATGTCCACTCGTATTTGTGATCTTCAGATGATTCTGCCAAAATTTGTGCGTTCTGCAGACTCTGATGTAAATTCTATGGTCCGATAATCCCAGTGTAAAAGCCTTTCGATTGTGTTTTCGAACCACTGTGTTATAACCTATGCTTGGGTTATTTGGTGCAGAATGCTTATATTGCTGCATTTATTTCATAGAGTCAGACTATTATCATACTTCCTTTCTTCACCAACCTAAAAGAAGAACGATTGACAGAGTTAAAGCATACCCTTGATCAGTTTGTTGCCTTTAACTTTCCAATGAAATCTGATGAATTTCCTAAAGGCACTTTAAAGTTCAATAATTATGTGGACTGTGTAAAAAAGGTAAGCAATGTTCTTTCCAGATATCATTTCCATCTATGACATCATTCATCTTCAAATAATTATTCCCCTGTTAACTTTTTATTGAAATGTGTTCTGTTCAAAAAGACAATTAACTTCATGCATAAAAACTGTGCCATTACATCTGTTAGGCCACTTTCACATGGTCAGTATTTGGTCTGTATTTTGCATCAGTATTTGGAAGCCAAAATAAAATATAATGGAAATATTTGTATCTCTTCTGTGTTTTGGACACACCCTTGTTTTTGTTCTTACAAATATTGATCATATGCCGATGCAAAATACTGACCATGTGAAAGTGGCCATATTCAGTAGTGTTCAGTAAAATATAGTTATTACATCAAGACTTGCTTTATAGGGGTTTTCCCATGGAGGATGACCTCTTTCCAGAATTCAGCCACATCTGCAATCAGCTGTGGTCATTGTGGGAAGCTAAAGGTGGCCATTTTTTTCCGCTGCAGCAAAATGTAGTACTACTCGGGTGCCCATTAATGGCTCTGTAATATATAGACATACCAACATCTCCAGAATGTGATCCACTATTTGCAGCAGATCTCTTCACTTGTTTAGTAAAGAGGGGTCCTGAGTAGGCATGAGCGAACGTATGTTTTCAAGTTTGACGTACAAGGTTCAGGTTATCTAAGAATTCTGTTATGGATTCCGCTACCACAGACTACAAGTTATTGTGCGTGGTAGAGAAATCCGTAAGAGAATTCTTAGATAACCCGAACCTTGTACGCCGAACTTGAAAACAGAAGTTAGCTCAACAGAGAATTTCCTGTTTCTTTAACATCTTTTTTGAAACTCCTGCTTCAAAAGAAAAAACAAACAGTTGGCAATCTAGTGGTAAGCAAGGAAAGACGTTCTGTTGTGGAAAAGGGTTGATTTGATTAGTTAAAGGGTCTCTACCATCAGAATTACTGTTATGTAGCTGACTGACATTAGCGATGTGCTAATGTCAGCATTACATAACAGTATGTTTTTAACATTTCTCCCTGCAGCCGTTCTGATCAAATGCACACTTTTATAATATCAGTAAATTATCTGTGGATCACTTCAGCTGGACAAGGTGGAACAGCGATCAACCCGATTCTATAGTCACACATGCGGTTTATCTCAAATATCGATTGCGATTTATCACTTTTATCTTTTGCCATTTGTGCTACACTGTTGCATGTATTAGTGCTGCTATAATTGTCATATTGTTGCTGCCTTAGTATATATTGTACATTGTTACACAATTATTATTGTCCACATGGACTAGAATGTTATATCTTTTTATCACTGAATAAATATCTCATTATAGTAACATATATAGAGTGCCTGGTCTATCCCTTTCATATTATTACTTTTATAATATGCTAATGAGCTTCTAGGTGCTATGTGGGCGTAGATGCAGCATCTAGAGGCTCTGTCTACTCACTCTTTATTCCGCCAAGGTCCTCCGTTCTGCCAGCCCCGCTCCTCTTGATTGATGTCACGGTTGCAGCATCGTTGACGAAATCTCGCGCCTGCGACGTCCACTTCTGTATGGCAGGGTCTCTGGGCGACACGGTCCCTTCCGGTCCCCCTATTTACCAGGGGAGGTAGAGAACAGTACGGGGGAGAGCGCTCGGCCCTCCGGTGGAGAACAGTGACAGGCAGCGCTGTGAGGGTTACCTCCCAGGATCAGCACAAAAAGCTGTCCTTTCGTGCACAACCATCCTGGCGTTCCAGAGCTCAGGCCGCTCGACCTTTCACGGCTAAGCAATCCTCAGCTTGAAGGTGCGACCCCACCTAACAGGGTGGGGAGTCGCCTCCTCCTCTTTTAGGATGTCTGGTGCCCCCACATCTCCGATGCTTGGGCACTTGAAATTGTATCTTCAGGGTACACGATCGAGCCATCAGCGCTTCCTGGACGTTTTCAATTGGAGACTGTCATTATCAAATTGTCGTCCTTCCTTTTGGACTGGCAACTGTGCCTCGGGTCTTCACAAAGATACTGGCCCCCCTTCTCACCCTGCTCCGTTCCAGAGGCATCTTCCTTATGCCTTATCTGGACGTCATCCTCATCAAGGCTTCCTCTTTCGCATAAGGGCCGAGCAGCATGGCTTCGGGTGGCTGGTCAATCTTCAGAAATCATCTGACTCCTTCCAGACAACTTGTGTTTCTGGGCATGCTTCTGGACACGGAAGCGGCACAGGTTCACCTACCCCGGACAATCACCTGGCTTTTCACTGCTCCGTGAGATTTCTTCTCAACTGCAGGCTCCCATCCATCCGCCTCTTAACATTAAGGTGTTAGGGAGGATGCTCGCCTGTTTCGAGGCGAGTCTCTTTGCCCAGTTCCACTCTCTCATGTTCCAGAGAGCGATCCTGTCCTCCTGGGACAAATCGTCCGAGAGTCTGGACTGTCCCATCCGCCTCTCTCCTCAGGTGAGGTCGTCCCTCTGTTGGTGGCTGTCCTGGACGGTTGTTACCACCGATGCCAGTCTGCAAGGTTGGGGAGATGTTTTCCCTCCCAGGAAAGTCCAAGGCACATGGTCTCGGTCGGAGTCCAAGCTTCCGATCAATGTCCTGGAGCTCAGGGCGATTCTTCTATCCCACCGGTCAGAGTTCAGTCGGACAACGCTACGGTGGTGGTGTACATCAACCACCAGGGGGGGTACGCGCAGCTCTGCGGTGATTAAGGAATCTGCCAAGATCTTGCGGTGAAAGGAGGCCCGCGTACCGGCATTTTCAGCAATCTACATCCCTGGTGTGGAGAACTGGACTGCGGACTTCCTCAGCAGGACGACCGTAGATCCGGGCGAGTGGTCCCTGCACCCGGAGGTGTTCGAGGCGATCTGTCTGTGTTGGGGTCGCCTGGACGTGGACTTGATGGCCTCGGGACTCAATCGAAAGCTTTCCACCTTTCTCTCCCGAGCAAGAGATCCAGAAGCATGCGGCGGAGTTTGGATCTCCCTTGGCAGGAGTTCTCCCTCCCTTACGTGTTTTCCCCCCTTCCCCCTCCTACCCATGGTTCTACAGAAGATCAGGATGGAGGGCATTCTGACGATCCTTGCCGCGCGTGGTACGCCGACCTCGTTTGCCTTCTAGGAGACGTCCCTTGGTGACTGCCACTCAGAGACTACCTTCTTTTGCAGACTACCTTCTTTGGCTATTGTGACGCAAAGAGGGTTTTTGGTGGACGTCATCCGCACTAGGATTCAGGCCAGGAAGCCTGCATCGTCCAGGTTCTATTACAGAACCTGGAGGTCCTTCCTGGGCTTCTGTGAAAGCCGGAACAGCCCCCCACTTCATTTTTCGCTCCCCACGTTCCTATTCTTTTTACAATCAGGGTTGGACCTTGGTTTAGCCCTTAGTTCCTTGAATGGTCAGGTGTCAGAGCTTTCTATCTTTTTCCAGCACCTTCTGGCCCCCCTGGGGCCCATAAAAACCGTAGTGGCACATAAGGTTCCTCCATACCTTCCTCCTTTACAGCCTTGAGATCTGAATTTAGTCCTCTCAGCACTCCAGACTTCACCCTTTGAGCCCTTGTGGGAGATTTAACTGTGATTCCTGTCCTGGAAGTTTTTCTTGTGGCTATCACATCCATCAGACGGGTGTCTGAGTTGGCTGCACTCTCTTTAAGAGAACCCATCCTGGTTCTTCATAAGGATAAAGCGGTTCTTCGGCCCGTTCCTTCCTTTCTCCCGAAGGTGGTCTCTGACTTCCATATCAATGAAAAAATTGTCCTTCCTTTACTGTGTCCCTCTCCCTCACACCCTAGGGAAAGGGACTTACACCATTTGGACATTGTCAGGGCTCTGAAGATTTATTTGGCAGCGTCCAGTTCCTTCCGGCGTACGGACTCCCTTTTTGTCATCCCGGAGGGGCCTCACAAGGGATTGGCGGCCTCCAAGGTGGCAATTGCACGTTGGATTCAGTCTGCAATTGCTGAAGCATACTGCGCCCGGGGGTAGGGTTCCGCTATTACGTGTTGGGCTCTGAGAAATTGCTCTTCGGCCGCACAGTTGTGCAAGGTGGCTACCTGGTCCTCCTTTTACACATTCACAAAATTCTACCAGGTACATACTTATGCATCGGCGGACGCTGCCTTGGGCAGTTTCTTAGATGACTGCAGGGACGCTTGGTTTCTTAGATGACTGCAGGGACGCTTGGTTCCATGGGTCTGTGGTTTTTCCCTCCCTGTGGACTGCTTTTGGACGTCCTACAGTTTCTGTGTCCCCCAATGAATATAGGCGAGAAAACACGATTTTTGTAAAACTTACCAGTAAAATCTCTTTCTCGCTCTTCATTGGGGGACACAGCACCCACCCAGTGGTGTTGTTCGGCCACAGTTGCGACAGTTGCTGGTTAGAACCCTGTTGGGTCCTTTGGCACTGTGGCACTGAAGCTCTTTCTCCAGGCTGGAGGGGGTATAACTGCAATGGGAGGGGCTAACATCTTCTGCCTAGTGTCAACACCTCCTAGAGGACATAGCTATACCCACGGTTTCTGTGTCCCCCAATGAAAAGCGAGAAAGAGATTTTACTGGTAAGTTTTACAAAAATCTTGTTTTTTTTTTTAAAAAAAATTCTGTTCGATCCGAATTTATTTGCGGCGAATCACGTTAAAAAACTATTTCCTGGCTGCAGAGAGCATTTATAGTGGTGTAGAACACTGTGTCTTGCAGTAACTCGCATAGGGAGTCTGCTGGGGTAGTGAAATAATACTGTGAGTCTGTACGACATGCAGATGACAGGCGTCGCTTTAAGAATCACTGCACACTTATTTGGGTAGTTACGGGGACAAAACTGACCAAATAACTCGCGTATGAACTCGGCCTTACAGGTCGATGTTAGCGCCAAGAGGAAGCGCACTCCTATTACACCGTTGTCAGCTGATTCCACATAGATGTCTACAGAACCTGTTCTATTAAACGCTTATACAAGTAGAGCCCCCCCGACAGAGTGGAGACAGTTTCAGCAGTAAGTCTGTGTTGACGTCACTGATTATTTTACCCTTCCTCTGATCCGTCAGAATAATAACCCACAAAAAACGGATAGTGTCTGTTGAGCATCCGATTTCACTCGGTCAGCATTTGTTCAGTAATCCATCAGTATTGCTAAAAAAAAAAAAACAGGAGTTAATCCAAAACAGATGACTGAGTGAACCTTTCAAGAACTGCTGGGTTGCTGGTCAAGACACGACTGCTAGATGACACCGGGAGCTCAGGCCTCTCGCTACAACCCCTGCTGCCACAACTCCTTATTCTTCTGCGACCTGCGCCAGAAACATCTAATTAAAAATATTTTTACAACATATAATTGCACTGCTGAACTGCAAATATATTTTTTCTTTTTGCAATAATACACGCCACAAAAGGCTTTAGGACATATAACTGCAACGCTGAACGGCAAATAGCCTCGCTCCCCTGTTTCCCGCCAGCCAAAGGGTCACCTGGTTCCATTAAGGGAGGGTCTTAATGGAACCAGGTGACCATACCAGACTCCTGCCAGTTCGGGTGCCAGCTGCTGAAGAGGTAACCCTGCTGGTCCACTAAGACGTGAAGAGAAGACTATGAAGATGAGGTGAGTACTCTGGAATAGGTGAGTATTTTACCCCACCCCCCCCACCTTTCTCGCTCCGTGTCTCATCCACTCTTCTGGACAACAGAGGAGTGCTTCTTCCCCACCACCACATACTCCCCTTCTCAGGTATCACCCAGCTTTCCTGGGAACACATACCTTTTCTGTGTTCCTGTAGCCTCGGGGAAGCACTTTAACCGCCTCCGAACCGCCTAACGCAGGATCGCGTTCCGGAGGCGGCTCACTCAGGCACAGTCACGCATCTACGCATCATCTTGCAAAAAACGAGATTTTCTGTGAATGCGCGCGCGTTCACGGGATCTGCAGGTAAGCGAGTGGATCTGCAGCCTGCCAGCGGCGATCGTTCGCTGGCAGGCTGTAGATGCGATTTTTTTTTTTTTTTAACCCCTAACAGGTATATTAGACGCTGTTTTGATAACAGCATCTAATATACCTGATACCTGGTCCTCTGGTGGTCCCTTTTGCTTGGATCGACCACCAGAGGACACAGGCAGCTCTGTAATATGTAGCACCAAGCACCACACTACACAACTTTGTATAAAAAAATGGGAAAAGATGTCTTTTAGAGAGATATTTCTCTCACCCAGCATGGGTATATGTAAAAAGACACCCCAAAACACATTGCCCAACTTCTCCTGAGTACGGCGATACCACATGTGTGACACTTTTTTGCAGCCTAGGTGGGCAAAGGGGCCCACATTCCAAAGAGCACCTTTAGGATTTCACAGGGCATTTTTTACACATTTTGATTTCAAACTTCTTCTCATGCATTAGGGCCCCTAAAATGCCAGGGCAGTATAAATACCCCACAAGTGACCCCGTTTTGGAAAGAAGACACCCCAAGGTATTTCGTGATGGGCATAGTGAGTTCATGGAAGTTTTTATTTTTTTGTCACAAGTTAGTGGAATATGAGACTTTGTAAGGAAAAAAAAAATCATCATTTTCCGCTAACTTGTGACAAAAAATAAAAAGTTCTATGAACTCACTATGCCAATCAGCGAATACCTTAGGGTGTATACTTTCCGAAATGGGGTCATTTGTGGGGTTTTTCTACTGTCTGGGAATTGTAGAACCTCAGGAAACATGACAGGTGCTCAGAAAGTCAGAGCTGCTTCAAAAAGCGGAAATTAAAATTTTTGTACCATAGTTTGTAAACGCTATAACTTTTACCCAAACCAATAAATATACACTTATTTATTTATTTTTTTAGACATGTAGAAAAATAAATTTTGAGAAAAATTTATATAGAAATGTAGTTTTATTTGAAAAATTTTACAACTGAAAGTAAAAAATGTCATATTTTGTTTGCAAAAATGTTGGTAAATTTTGATTAATAACAAAAAAAGTTAAAATGTCAGCAGCAATGAAATACCACCAAATGAAAGCTCTATTAGTAAGAAGAAAAGGAGGTAAAATTCATTTTGGTTGTAAGTTGCATGACCGAGCAATAAACCGTGAAAGTAGTGTAGTGCAGAATCGTAAAAAGTGGTCTGGTCATTAAGGGTGTTTAAGCTAGTGGAGCTGAGGTGGTTAAATGACCCCCGTTTGTCCCCTGGCGCCACTGTTAGTCAGGCCGGCCTCCTCACTCTAAGGCCCCTGCATCCTTTCGGGCCTAACCGCGATTCAGGTCGCGCCCTTTCCAGGCGTGTTCCTCGGGCCGCCGGGGGGTCTCCGCAGCCGTTCTCGTCAAGTTGCTGGCCGCCGCACCGCTCCTGGTCCCTTAGTTCCCTGGCCGACTGGAAGTGCATTGCGGTCGGCCGCGGGTGGTTAATTTAGGCAGTGGCTTCCAGGGAAATGTAGGCCTCAATTCGTCGCCCACCAATTCGCTTTCCCGCACTGGTTCAGGCTGTCTCAACGCTTCTACTGGGACACAGGACCTGAAATCCCCTGAAAACTGGTAGGACGGTTTTACTCCTCTCCATCCTTGAGACCAGTGTAGGAGTTGGTTAGCAACCATGTCCGAACCCACTAGTGACCCTCGCATGCCACGACTTATTATGCATGCACTAAATGCAAAATTAAGTTCCCTCGCGGCCAGCCAGATTCCGCATGCTGTGCGCCCGGACAGGTTCTGCCTCCCCGAACCTACGCAACCGCATGACCACCCTGACCGTGTGGAACTGGACTGGGCCCGGGCAGTGGAGGACCTATCAAATATCCCATTCCACCCTCTCTCTCATGGGTCGTTTGGTTGATAAATCCCCACCTGCGTAGTCCGCACCCTTCTCGGGTGAACAGCTTCGGGGCAGACCTTCGCATAAGCGGCCCAGAGCAGGACATCATTCCTCCTCTGACACCTCAGCATCTCCACCCCCACCTGGGTCACGCTCGGACGCATCCTCCCTCCCAGGGGAAGTACTTTCGGATGGGGAGATTTACCACATCCAAGTGACTCTATCTGCTGTATCCTTTTTCCGGCGGATTGTGTAGCTAAGTGGTCCTCTCCTCCTAAGGTGGATCCTCCGGTTGCACGTCTTGCTAAACATACCGCTATTCCTGTGGCCGATGGCTCATCCTTCCAGGACCCCGTAGATTGCGTTTAGCGTCTTTTGCAAAATTTTGCAGCAACTGGCTCAGCACTTCGGCCCATTTTTGTTTCCGCCTGGGTGGCTAAGGTGGTCTATGGATGGGCACTACGGTTAAATCAGGACTTGGCGGTGAAGTATCTCTGTGAGGCTTCCTTGGACGCTGGTGCTCTAGTTGCCCGCTCATCGGCTCTGATTGTAGCCTTACGGCGCGAACTGTGGCTTAAGGTTTTGGCAGCGGATTCATAGTCAAAGCGTTCCCTGGCAGGCCACCCTTTTTCCGGCTCCCAATTATTCAGAGCCCGATTGGATGAAATTATCTCAGAGGCCACAGGTGTTAAAAGTACCCACCTCCCTCAGTGCAGATCCAAGCGCACGTTTCACACGAAGCCCTCAAATGCCTGGGCTCACTCCTTTCGCCGCTTTTCGGTTACATGTCCGGCTGTTGGAGTTACAAGTCCTCCACGCAAGACCAGCGGAAGAAGCCTTTTCTTTCGGTCTCAACCAGCCTGGCGCCTGCGAGCACAGCCCGCTCATCCCTCGGCCAACAAGCAGGCCTCCGCATGAAGGAGCGCCCCCCACCCTTGTGGGTGGAGGGTTGGCTCCTCCGGTTTCAGGACATTTGGCGGGCCCACATTTCAGACGCGTGGACGCTCGAAGTTGTAACCTCGGGTTACAAGATAGAGTTTGTCTCTCCTCCTCCAGAACGATTTTTTCTGTCCCAGCCACAAAGAGATTCTGATCGGGCCGTCACCATTTTTCAGGCAATTCGGTCCCTCCTCGCCCACAGCGTGGTCTCCCCGGTTCCCTTGGAGGAACAATTCACAGGGTTTTATTCAAACCTATTTGTCGTCCCCAAGAAAGAAGGATCCGTTCGACCGGTTCTGAACCTCAAGTTGCTGAAAAGATTACACACCGGGTTCAACACTTTATATTGGAGTCCCTTCGCTCTGTGGTTGCTTCACTGGAGCAGGGAGAGTTCCTCTCTTCTATAGACATCCGGGATGTGTACTTACGCGTCCCCATTGCTCTGGCGCACCAGCGCTTCCTCCAGTTTGCGGTAGGGTCCCATCACTACCAGTTCGTCGCTCTTCCCTTTGGCTTAGCAACGGCACAGAGAGTCTTCACAAAAGTGCTCGCTCCTCTCCTAGCCCTTTTTTGTACAAGCGGTATCACCCTGATTCCCTATCTGGACGACATCTTGGTCAAAGCGGTGACCTTCTGTGAGAACGAGGAAAGTCTATGTATCATCACTCTCGATACCCTGACACGCTTTGGCTGGCTGGTAAACTTACGTCCCACCAGGCAGATCACCTTCCTTGGTATGGTCCTCGACATGGAAGCGGCGTTAGTTCGCCTCCCTCTGAACAAGCGGCTAGTCCTTCTGCGGTTGTTCCTTTTTCTCCCTGGCGCAGGTTCCCATCAATCAGATTTTGCATGCAGGTCTTGGGTGCAATGATCGCTTCCTTCGAAGCAGTTTCATTTGCACAATTTCACACCCGTTCCCTTCAACAAGCAATTTTATCTTCTTGGGACAAGTCACCGGAGTCCTTGGACCATCTCATCCTCCTTCCCCCAAGGGTGCGATCTGCACTTAGGTGGTGGCTCTCGGCCCCAACCTTGGAGGCAGGGAAGTCCTTTCTCCCAGTCTCCTGGACGGTCTTTACCACCGATGCCAGTCTTCAGGGTTGGGGCGGAGTCTTCCCGCCCCAGACAGTCCAAGGTGTACGGTCTCCGTTGGAATCCAAACTGCCCATCAACATCCTGGAGCTCCGGGCCATTCATCTTTCGCTTCTCCATTGGACCCCTTTCTTGAGGGGCCGGCCTATTCGGATCCATTCATTCAGACAACGCCACGGCGGTGGCTTACCTCAACCACCAAGGGGGAACCCGTGGACAGGCTGTGATGGAGGAGTCAACAAAATCCTGCAGTGGGAGGAGGATCATGTACCAGCTCTATCTGCGGTCTACATTCCGGGAGTGGAACAGTGGACGGCAGATTTTCTCTAGGCCCTCAGTTCTGGTTCGGTCCTACTGACATTGGTTAGGTTATGGGTCCTATTATGTATGGTTTTTCTCCTACTCCTACTGCTTGGGCACAAACTGATATGCTCTCTCCAGGCTTGAGGGGGTATAGCCGGTAGAGGAGGAGCTAACACTTTTCAGCCTAGTGTCGCCTCATAGTGTCAGCTTCAGCTATACCCACAGTCCTGTGTCCCCCAATGAACTAAACGAGAAAGAGATTTTACAGGTGAGTCCACAAAAATCTTTATTTTTTCTTTTTGCACTAGTAGACGCCACAAAAGGTTTTTGAACAGGTAACTGCACCGCTGACCAGCAAATATAGTTTTTCTTTTTCAACTAATACACGACAAAAATGGCTTTGGAACATATAACTGCACCGCTGAAAGGCAAATATTTTTTACTTTTGCCACTAATAAACGACAAAAGGGCTGTAATTTTAGTACGTCACCACACAACGGCTAATAAGCCCTTTTTCCCACTAATACACGCCAAAAAATGCTTTAGAACATATAACTGCACCGCACAATGGCAAATAAGACGTATGAAACAGCATTTGAACCCTAATAAGAACGGTTTGCTGGAATTACAGAGCTGTATAATGGCAATTTTGGTCCCCAGTCAGTGCTGCAAGGTGTAATACTATTGTTCCTATTACCCAGACTGTAACTTCACCAACTGAACCCTGTTCAACATAAATGCTGTGGAATGATTCCTCCCTATCCTTTCCCTACACCTTGAATAATCTTTCCCTGCACTTGTAAGTTGTTGTTTTTTTAGCACAATGACGTTTTTTCTAGCACTGTCCCTAGCGCCTGCTGACGTCTCTCCCTGCACGACGTACACTGGTAAATAGCAGAGTCTAAGAGGGCTGACGCTATTTATAGGGCAGTGACATCACAGGGCTGGCTGGCTACTGATTGGCTGCATGCATGGCATTATGGGTGACCCCGCCTTCCCAGAGTTCCTTTCTCCATGTCCTCACACGTGCAGCAGCCATTTTAGGAAAATGCGATTTGTTACCACGAAGCGCGAGAATATTCGGCTTCGGTGCGAATAGAATTTTTCCTGAAATTCGGAACGAATTCCCCTTGGTCAGCTTTGATTCACCCATCTCTAGATGAGATAATGGTACAGAAATAAAAAGTGACTATACATGAGAGAAATAAGAGACTATTGCATAAGGATATACAGTGTCAGGCTGGATTTTGATGTTGCAGTTTTTTGCCGTAAAAAGCCACAACAAAAACAAGATTATAAAAACCACATGCATTTAACGTGTTTTACCTGTGGCTTTTACAAGCAAAATGTGTAAGCAACAACATATTAAAACTGTCAGTCATGGTTATTTTGTTTTTTTTGGTGGTTTATACCATCACAAAAAAACTTAACATGTAAATCTGGCATCATTGAGCTTGAATTCATTTGTGCCCCATAATGTATGACTTGAATATAATAAAAAGTGGTAAGAAAAACCGTGTGTTTGTTTTAGTTTTTAGATGCGTTGGAATTGTCCCAGAGCCCAGTGCTGCTGCAGCTGATGGCTGAAATTCTTTGTAGGGACAACAAGCATTTTATGGAAGATTTATTTCAGAACACTTTCAAGAAAGTTGTTAAAAGGTAAATAAAATCTTTCCACTTGTATTGTCTACAAATTTCCCGTGAACTTTTCTTTGCCTCCAGTCCTCCTACCGTTTCATGTATACAAGGCTTTAGTGTAGAAGTATAGGACATGTGACCGCTGTAGCCAATCACTGTCCCCACCGGTATCATGCCATATATTGGGGTGGCTCTGCAGTTTAGTCAAGTGCCGGTTCGCCTGAACCCCACCGCTGCAGCCTTGTATACTGACAGTGAGAGGAGAACAGGACCAGCAGGGGAAAAAGATGTGAGTATATAATTACTTTTTTTATTTGAAAGTACTAAATGACATTGGACAAATTTGTAATTAACTTGGATAACCCCTTTAAGGCTGGATTTACATCACCGTTTAATTTTCCGCTCTTCTGATCCGTCAGAAGAACAGAAAAAAAAACCTGATCCTGTGCATCCATTTTAGCCATTTTCACCAGAGATATGTTTTTTTAGACTGGGAACAAATAGACTGCTAAAACGGATGCAAAATGTACCATTTATTTTGTTTCTTAATTGAAAACTTTCTTGATGTTTCTCTCCCTATTTTTTAGGAGTAGCTGTGATAAGCAAGTGATCTTGCTGGATACACTACATAACATGTTCAAGAGTGAAGATCTCCTTTCAAATACAACTCGCCATTCTTTAGTTGATCACTGTCTACTGACTCTCTTGTGGAACTGCAGTTCTGAAGCACTGAAAGATTTTTTCAGCAAAATCATTAATTTTTCAATGGATTTTCTCAAGAGCAGGTTCACAAAGGTATTAACATGTTTTAAATATCTTGCTATTTCTGGTACTCCGCATTCAGGTTTATTTAAACAGTGAACTCATTAATGATTATTTTCAACTTTGCAATCATAAATTTCTTTCTGTGGGGTGCAGAGATGGGAGCTCCTGCATCTACTACTCATGACTCGCAGAATATGCTGCTTCTGTACAAATTACTGTCTAGTTAAAACTTACATTTTCTAAAATGGGAATGGTGGCGATTACATTGTGAGGGTTATATGTGACAATCTCATTATAGAGATGAGGGCTAGGGACTGAAAGGTACCTTGAATACGAAGACAAGATGTTTTCATATTCTGGATTTTGACTTCTGGATGCACTGTCAAGTTATGACGCTACGATATATTACCTTCATATGTCACAACTGACGAATGACTGATGTTTATCTTGTTTCTGTAATTGATGTATTAAATGCCTAAATGTGGAAGATACACTCTGATGTGCCCTATTGCCAATCTATCTAATCAGAGCTCCCAGCCCTCTAGTCTATCCTAAATGCCCCTAGTATAGCCCTGGAGCATAAAGGGAGTCTTTCACCTAAAATTACCATTATAGAACACTAACACCATGATCTGCATTATAGTCCCCATATTTGAATGGTACTTACCGTATAGCTGTCTGTCGTTTATTAGGTTCTGAAGGTGCCCAGGGACAGTGTGCAAGCGGCCGGTGCCCAGGCCCTTCATCGCTTTTCATATGAAACCCCTCCCCTTTCAACCCTCTGGCCCGGCCTAGGTTCTTCAGAAATCCAGCGCCGTTCACAAGATTCGCTGCGTCTGCCAACTTCATTCCCCATTATGGGCAGAGGCACAAGAGCATTTAATGCGCATGGTCCGGCCCGTACAGCTAGCAAGCCTTGTGCCTCTGCCCATAATGGGGAATGAAGTGCGCAGGCGAGGTGAATCTTGTGAACGGCGCTGGCGCTGGATTTCTGAAGAACCTAGGGCGGGCCAGAGGGGTGAAAGAGGAAGGGGTTTCATATGAAAAGCGACGAGGGGCCTGGGCAACGGCGGCTTGCACGCCACCCCTGGGCACCTTCAGAACCTGATTTACATATTGAATAAAAGTGTTGTTGTTTTTTTTTTTTTTTTTTTTTTTTGCGAAAATATGCGACTGACAGCTATACGGTAAGTACCATTCAAATATGAGGACTATAATACAGATCATGGGGTTAGTTTTCTATAATGGTCATTTTAGGTTAAAAACTCCCTTTAAAGGGAATCTGTCAGTAAATCTAACTATATGTAACCTAGTCCAGGGTTAAAGATTCCCTTTAACAGACTCTACTCTAATAAGCACTAGGTAGAAGCATGAGCCAGAAAAAGGGGAAGAAGAGTAATAAAAAAAACACCAAAAAAGAAGTTTAAAGCTAAAAACCTATTGTACAGTATGGGGGACAATATGCACTTAAAGGGAATCTGTCATCAACTTTATGCTGATCTCACTCAGGGCAGCATAGCTCCTCACCAGAAGATCACAGGGAGATCGTTGTGGCAGCAATGTATCCGGCTGGCTTCTGGCTACAAGTGGAGACCAAACATGTGCTGTTATTAGGTTCCTACTAGGAGATCTTTGTATCTTCCCTTCCTGGCACCCGACCCTCAAACGACGACCAGGGTCACGTCTGCCTTGGTCCCAGGGTTGCAGATATGTAACGTCCTGTGATGGACGGGCAATTCATAATACCTTATGAACTGCCTGTTCCATGATGTCTGATGGATTATTTTGTTCTGTTGACCAACTCTGCGTCCCCCCCCTCACCCCAACTGGCATTCATCCTGCCAGAGAAGTTGAGTTGCCAGTGTGGCTGAGTGGTCTGTGACTGCACTTTGAAGCAGAGTTTGATTTCCTCTGCCCACTCCTGGAGCAAACGATAGGAATTAAATCATAACTCTACATTCCTCACAGAGGGCAGCTCACACAGACTGCAGTTAACCAGAAAAGCATTCAAAAGCAGTTTGCAGGGGGGGAGACAACAGTATTCTGGACACATATATCCAGCATGTATGAACATAACTAAGTTACCCCTTTCAGGACATTGAGATTATGCATTTAACTTTTTACTCTATGCCTTCCTGAAGCCATAACTTAAATTTTTTGTTTACATTGCTGTGTGAAGGCATTTTTTTGCGGTACAAGTTGTACTTTTTAATGGCATCATTTACTATTGCATGCAATAAAAAAAATCAAAACTGGGTGGAATTGGAAAAACACAGTTTTGTTTTGTTTTTACGGCATTCTCTATGTGGTAGAACTGATCTGTGCCCTTCATTCTCTGGGTCAGTACGATTACAACAAAACTACATTATGTCCTTTTTTCTTTTGTATTTTAATACTGAAAGAAAATAAAAACTTTACAAAAAAAAGTTTTCTCTTTGCATCTCAATATTCTGACTCCCAAAACTTTTTTATAGTTACCGTATTTTCGCCCCTATAAGACACTTAGATTTTTAGAGGGGGACAATAATAAAAAAATATTTTTCATTACTTTTCACTGACCTCAGGTCAGACCAGCAATCAGACCTCAGCTTACAGCCCCAATCAGACCCCAATGTTAATAAGATCCTCAATCAGAACTCAGATCAGACCCCCAATGCCCCAGATCAGCCCCTAGCCATCTACCAGCCTCCAGCTTTATATCAGCCTCATGTTGCCCCCAGCTTAATGTCAACCATCAGCCTAATGTAGCCCCCAGCCTCATGCCAGCCCCAGCCATCAGCGCAAACAAAAAATAAAATAAAAAAACACTTACCTCTCCTTCTCCTGGACGCTGCCGCTCCTCACCCCCAGTGCGCTGTCTTCTTCCTGCCGCGGCTGTGCTGTGAACAGGCGCGCACAGTGCGCCCTCACGCTGTGCGCGGCCCTGCACAGCAGACAGCCGAGGACCGGGAAGCGGTAAGTACAGAGACTTCACCGCTTCCGGGTCTTCCTGTACTAATGAGCACTTCCATAATGGAAGTGCTTTATTAGTATTCGCCCCACTTTTGGGGGGGAAAAATGCATCTTATGGTGCGAAAAATAGTGTCTATGGGACAGTTTTTTTTTTTAGGGAATTTTTGTAATTTATTTTTATACAATTTTGGAGTGTGTATGACTTTTTTTTTTATCACTTTTTATTCAATTTTTGGGGGAAGTGAAGTGACAAAAATATGGCCAGAGCCATTTTCATTTTTTTTTATCCTCTTGTACCTTTCGCCATATGGGAATAATATTTTTAAATGTAATAGTATGGGCGTTTTTGGACCAGGCAATGCACATGATGATTACCGTATTTTTGCACCCTGTAAGACACACCTAGGTTTTAGAGAAGGAAAATAAGAAAAAATATTTTTCATCAGACCTCAGATCAAACTTCAATAAGTCCCCTAATCAGACCTCAGATCAAACTTCAATAAGTCCCCCAATCGGACCTCTGTGTGAATGACCCCCAATCAGACCTCCATATGAATGACCCCCAATCAGACTTCCATGTTCAGATCAGATAAATAAAATCAAGTTACCTCTCCTGCTCTGGATACCTCCATCGTTCCTCACATCAAGTGCCTTTTTTCTTCCTGCCGCGCGGTGCGCATTCACAGCACAGCAAGCGGCCGAGGACCAGGAAGCAGTGAGTACAGAGCCCGAGGAGTGCTGCATTAACCGCTTTCCGGTCCTCCTGTACTAATTAGCATCACGTTGTGATGTTCCATGGTGCCATGTACATCTTTTTGTTTGGAGGTAGTGTGCAATTGCTGTCAAAACTGAAACCACATTTTTTTTATAATGTTATACCATCAGTCTCCAGTTAATAGGTGTATATTTTTGTAGACATCCGAAGCAGTCTTTGACACTCAGCTTACAAAAAAAATGGGTTACTACAAGATGCTGGAAGTTCTTTTCTCACGTCTTTCTAAAGATGAAATTCATTCCAAGGAATCCAGAATAAATCATGCATTTGAAGGATCAGTGAATGTTGAAGGAAAACAACTTACTAGGACACTGATAAAGTAAGTTGATGTTGCTTTGCTGTTTGTTAAACTGAGGCTCATTTTTTTGTCTTTTTTTTTTTTTTCTCAATTCTTTCTATTCGCAGTCTCAACAGTGCACTCTGGAAGAAGTCTTACTAGTGTGAAGTATTTATATTCTACAGCGATTATTAATACTTGTATTTAAACATGTTATGTCTTAATGGGCAGCTGTTAGCATGATCAACCCTTTTAAACCAGGCATATAGTCTGGCAGGATTGTTCATGCTGACAAAAACGATACCCTGGTTATGTATTTCTGTTGTCTCATTTCAGAGAAAAGCTAATTTCTATTGATATTCCTTCTGGCATTCGTGTCCCCACCTATCCCTTGGTTAACCTTGATGAACTAATGTCTTTTTTTCAACCGTATTAACTATGTAACTACGTAAATGAGCAGGGGTAACATGGGGCTGGCCAGAGCCCATGGAGCACCAGTTAGTAATGCCCTTGTATCTTTAGTCCCTCCCCTGCATTGATGGGGCTAGACATCTTGCCTCGCCCCGTGTTTTTGGGCTTGCTGCTTGTCGGTGTCGGGGCTTGCTCAGTTGGAATCTGTGCTGCTTGGAGAGTTTTTATGGCGTTTTACTTTTGTTAACAACTGCTGGATTAAAAGTAAAAATCTGCAAAAACAAAATGAAATTTCATCTCCATTTCGCCTTAATTTCTGTGAATCACCTAAAGGGTTGCAGTATGAGTATAATATATAGATGCTGGAAAGCCACTTCAGACCTGAATTGGTCCCTAAAATATAGGTTTAGGAAATGTGGAAAAAAAATAAAATATGTGCTGCTAAACTTATATATATATATAACGTCCCCAAAAAATAAAGATACAATGCCAAAATAAAGTGGACATATGATAAATATTAACTTTGTTGTGAATTACAACTGTCTGTGTTAGGAGCAGAGAGTCAAATTTGTAAATGTTTTGTTAATTTAAAAAAAATAAATGATTAAATCGAATTGAGTAGGAGCTGAGCTAGTGCATCCAGATATGGGATGCTACACCAGATATGGGAGGCTACACTTTAAATAGAGCTGTGCTAGTGCATCAAGTGCTAGTCCCTGCGGCTATAGGAACAGCTGATTCTGGGGGCGATGGGTGTTGTATCCCCACAGGTCAGACATTGATAACCTATCCTGAGGATAGGTCATCAATATTAGGAGCCCAGGAGACCAAAACTTAAAAACCAAAACAAGAAAAGCTGGTATGCAATAAAGTCAATTCTAAAACTGCATCTACTTTTCAAATACGCGCGGGGTATCGGCTTGTTGTTACTTTATCATTTGATGGGTTTTTTTGTATGCATAATCACGTTAGACATGTTTTAAGGTGGATTAATTTACTGGCGTTCTCATATTTGTTTCTGAATTTGGGTTTCTATATTAAGTGGGCATAGCATATATGTGTTGCTTGGATGTTGTATTGCCACAATACTTATACATTGAAGGTGTTTGCTTAACGCATTTAGTTTAGATAACACATCTCATAAAGCATGTGTCTTAACTCTACTATATCTGTAGGTGTATACTGTTCAAATAAAGACTTAAAGAGGTTGTCTGGGATTAATATGTTTTTTTTTAAATTCACCTACTGCCCTCCGGAGCTGTGACAGGAAGCATACTTACCTGCTCCCCACAGCTTAGTTCTGGCTTTAATGGTCCTTCACTGCGTTTCAGTCTCCATATGTGAACTTCCAGCACGGACAGGGATTATGTGCACTACTACAGCCAATGCGTGGCCTCAGCAATGACATGCCCCTTGAGGACAATCACCACTGAGTCCAGTCATTGGCTGCAGATGCACACCTGACTCTGGTCCTTGCTGGAAGTTTAGATAACCCTGGGCAACCCCTTTTAAGGAAGTAAACGCTTATCCATAGTGTTTCTTAAAGAGAACTTGTCGTGTGGATATTTGATTGTATATAATTAGTTAGATTATAATCATTAACTACTAAAAAGTGCCTTAGATGTATTCACTTACTGGTGTGACAGATGGTTACCTCATAGTATACACACAAAGATGCCGCATGCTAATGAGCTGATTTGAGTCCAGCGTGATGTCAGTGAGTCCAGCGTTTATTTAATTCAGAGCTATAGCCACTCCCCTGCCCACCTGCTGCTGATTCATATGGAAAAAAAACTGTCATTCAGCAGCAGGTAGGCGGGGAGAGTCAGGAGCTCATGAATATTCAGGACTCATCATTATCAGCTGGAGCTTTTCAATACAAGATGTTGGCAGATTGACTGGGTCAATTAATGAAAGTGAGCCAGCATTTTGCTAATTGAATCAGTCACTTATTTATGTTGCCCTTAGTTAGGACACCATAAAACTGGTGACAGGTTCCTTTTAAGTTTTGATTTCTATGTTTTTCTATACAGATCATGTCATGATGCATATACAGAGAACATGTCTGGAGAAACACAACTACTGGAGAAGAGGAGACTCTATCATTGTGCCGCATATAACTGCGCTATTGCCGTTGGCTCATGTACTTTCACTGAAAGTAAATTCTACCAAGCATTTCTTTTCTCCGAAAAGAAAGAAAAGGTAATTTCTGGTAAATATAATAAATACACTGAATGCTTGAGGGCAAAACATAGTGCTGATTTGTGAATTAAAATATAGCGTTTGTGGATAAATACAGTGAGATAAAAACCCTCCTTGTGGTTGTACAAACCCTGTGATTCTACATGAAGACTGGTGACTGTCAGAAAAAAAATTCACAAACTTTATACATCTATTACGATAACACCTTTGTCATATTCAGATCCCATAGAATGATGTATCATAGTTTTGTAGCTGTAGCAAGGTTACATATTAACCACCTCCGGACCGCCTAACGCACATGTGCGTTCCGGAGGTGGCAGGCTGGCACACAGTCACGCATATATGCGTCATCTCGCGAGACGCGAGATTTCCTGTGAACGCGCGCACACAGGCGCGCGCGCTCACAGGAACGGAAGGTAAGCGAGTGGATCTCCAGCCTGCCAGCGGCGATCGCTCGCTGGCAGGCTGGAGATCCGAATTTTTTAACCCCTAACAGGTATATTAGACGCTGTTTTCATAACAGCGTCTAATATACCTCCTACCTGGTCCTCTGGTGGTCCCTTTTGTTAGGATCGACCACCAGAGGACTCAGGTAGGTCAGTACAGTCGCACCAAACACTACACTACACTACACTACACCCCCCCCCCCCCCCCGTCACTTATTAACCCCTTATAAACCCCTGATCACCCATGATCACCCCATATAAACTCCCTGATCACCCCCCTGTCATTGATCACCGCCCTGTCATTGATCACCCCCCTGTCAGGCTCCGTTCAGACGTCCGTATGATTTTTACGGATCCACGGATACATGGATCGGATCCGCAAAAAGCATACGGACGTCTGAATGGAGCCTTACAGGGGGGTGATCAATGACAGGCGGGTGATCACCCATATACACTCCCTGATCACCCCCTGTCATTGATCACCCCCCTGTCATTGATCACTCCCCTGTAAGGCTCCATTCAGACGTCCGCATGATTTTTACGGATCCATGGATACATGGATCGGATCCGCAAAACACATGCGGACGTCTGAATGGAGCCTTACAGGGGGTGATCAATGACAGGCGGGTGGGCGGGTGATCACCCATATACACTCCCTGATCACCCCCCTGTCATTGATAACCCCCCTGTAAGGCTCCATTCAGACGTCCGCATGCGTTTTGTGGATCCGATCCATGTATCCATGGATCCGTAAAAAATCATGCGGATGTCTGAATGGAGCCTTACAGGGGGGTTATCAGTGACAGGGGGGTGATCACCCTGATTACCCTGATCACCCCCTGTCATTGATAACCCCCCTGTAAGGCTCCATTCAGACGTCCGCATGCGTTCTGTGGATCCGATACATGTATCCATGGATCCGTAAAAAATCATGCGGACGTCTGAATGGAGCCTTACAGGGGGGGTGATCAGTGACAGGGGGGTGATCACCCTGATTACCCTGATCACCCCCTGTCATTGATAACCCCCCTGTAAGGCTCCATTCAGACGTCCGCATGCGTTCTGTGGATCCGATACATGTATCCATGGATCCGTAAAAAATCATGCGGATGTCTGAATGGAGCCTTACAGGGGGGGTGATCAGTGACAGGGGGGTGATCACCCTGATTACCCTGATCACCCCCTGTCATTGATAACCCCCCTGTAAGGCTCCATTCAGACGTCCGCATGCGTTCTGTGGATCCGATCCATGTATCCATGGATCCGTAAAAAATCATGCGGATGTCTGAATGGAGCCTTACAGGGGGGGTGATCAGTGACAGGGGGGTGATCACCCTGATTACCCTGATCACCCCCTGTCATTGATAACCCCCCTGTAAGGCTCCATTCAGACGTCCGCATGCGTTTTGTGGATCCGATCCATGTATCCATGGATCCGTAAAAAATCATGCGGATGTCTGAATGGAGCCTTACAGGGGGGGTGATCAGTGACAGGGGGGTGATCACCCTGATCACCCCCTGTCATTGATAACCCCCCTGTAAGGCTCCATTCAGACGTCCGCATGCGTTCTGTGGATCCGATCCATGGATCCGTAAAAAATCATGCGGACGTCTGAATGGAGCCTTACAGGGGGGGTGATCAATGACAGGGGGGTGATCAGGGAGTCTATATGGGTGATCACCCCCCTGTCATTGATCACCCCCCTGTCATTGATCACCCCCCCCCCCCCCCCCCTGGTAAGGCTCCATTCAGACATTTTTTTTGGCGGAAATTTTTTGTTTGTTTTTGTTTTTGTTTTTTCTTACAAAGTCTCATATTCTACTAACTTGTGTCAAAAAATAAAATCTCACATGGACGCACCATACCCCTCACGGAATCCAAATGCGTAAACATTTTTAGACATTTATATTCCAGACTTCTTCTCACGCTTTAGGGCCCCTAAAAGCCAGGGCAGTATAAATACCCCACATGTGACCCCATTTCGGAAAGAAGACACCCCAAGGTATTCCGTAAGGGGCATATTGAGTCTATGAAAGATTGAAATTTTTGTCCTAAGTTAGCGGAAAGTGAGACTTTGTGAGAAAAAAACAAAAAAAAAATCAATATCCGCTAACGTATGCAAAAAAAAAAAAATTCTAGGAACTCGCCAGGCCCCTCATTGAATACCTTGGGGTGTCTTCTTTCCAAAGTGGGGTCACATGTGGGGTATTTATACTGCCCTGGCTTTTTAGGGGCCCGAAAGTGTGAGAAGAAGTCTGGGATCCAAATGTCTAAAAATGCCCTCCTAAAAGGAATTTGGGCCCCTTTGCGCATCTAGGCTGCAAAAAAGTGTCACACATGTGGTATCGCCGTACTCAGGAGAAGTTGGGGAATGTGTTTTGGGGTGTCATTTTACATATACCCATGCTGGGTGAGAAAAATATCTTGGTCAAATGCCAACTTTGTATAAAAAAATGGGAAAAGTTGTCTTTTGCCAAGATATTTCTCTCACCCAGCATGGGTATATGTAAAATGACCCCCCAAAACACATTGCCCAACTTCTCCTGAGTACGGCGATACCACATGTGTGACACTTTTTTGCAGCCAAGGTGGGCAAAGGGGCACCTTTCGGATTTCGCAGGCCATTTTTTACACATTTTGATTGCAAGGTACTTCTTACACATTTGGGCCCCTAAATTGCCAGGGCAGTATAACTACCCCACAAGTGACCCCATTTTGGAAAGAAGACACCCCAAGGTATTCCGTGGGGGGCACGGCGAGTTCCTAGAATTTTTTATTTTTTGTCACAATTTAGCGGAAAATGATGATTTTTCTTTTTTTTTCTTTTTTCCTTACAAAGTCTCATATTCCACTAACTTGCGGCAAAAAATAAAAAATTCTAGGAACTCGCCATGCCCCTCACGGAATACCTTGGGGTGTCTTCTTTCCAAAATGGGGTCACTTGTGGGGTAGTTATACTGCCCTGGCAATTTAGGGGCCCAAATGTGTGAGAAGAACTTTGCAATCAAAATGTGTAAAAAATGCCCTGCAAAATCCGAAAGGTGCACTTTGGAATATGTGCCCCTTTGCCCACCTTGGCAGCAAAAAAGTGTGACACATCTGGTATCGCCGTACTCAGGAGAAGTTGGGCAATGTGTTTTGGGGTGTCATTTTACATATACCCATGCTGGGTGAGAAAAATATCTTGGTCAAATGCCAACTTTGTATAAAAAAATGGGAAAAGTTGTCTTTTGCCAAGATATTTCTCTCACCCAGCATGGGTATATGTAAAATGACACCCCAAATCACATTCCCCAACTTCTCCTGAGTACGGCGATACCAGATGTGTGACACTTTTTTGATGCCAAGGTGGGCAAAGGGGCGCATATTCCAAAGTGCACCTTTCGTATTTCACCGGTCATTTTTTACAGATTTTGATTGCAAAGTACTTCTCACACATATGGGCCCCTAAATTGCCAGGGCACTATAACTACGCCTCAAGTGACCCCATTTTGGAAAGAAGACACCCCAAGGTATTCTGTGAGGGGCATGGTGAGTTCCTAGAATTTTTTATTTTTTGTCGCAAGTTAGTGGAATATGAGACTTTGTAAGAAAAAATAAAAATAATAAAATCATCATCATTTTCCGCTAACTTGTGACAAAAAATAAAAAGTTCTATGAACTCACTATGCCCATCAGCGAATACCTTAGGGTGTCTACTTTCCGAAATGGGGTCATTTGTGGGGTTTTTCTACTGTCTGGGCATTGTAGAACCTCAGGAAACATGACAGGTGCTCAGAAAGTCAGAGCTGTTTCAAAAAGCGGAAATTCACATTTTTGTACCATAGTTTGTAAATGCTATAACTTTTACCCAAACCATTTTTTTTTGCCCAAACATTTTTTTTTTATCAAAGACATGTAGAACAATAAATTTGGCGAAAAATTTATATATGGATGTCGTTTTTTTTGCAAAATTTTACAGCTGAAAGTGAAAAATGTCATTTTTTTGCAAAAAAATCGTTACATTTTGATTAATAACAAAAAAAGTAAAAATGCCAGCAGCAATGAAATACCACCAAATGAAAGCTCCATTAGTGAGAAGAAAAGGAGGTAAAATTCATTTGGGTGGTAAGTTGCATGACCGAGCGATAAACGGTGAAAATAGTGTAGTGCCGAAGTGTAAAAAGTGCTCTGGTCATGAAGGGGGTTTCACCTAGCGGGGCTGAAGTGGTTAAATTACTGTTATACCATTTTTGGATTTTGAGGCACTGGACCACAAAGTGCACCAATAATGATAGGCATGATTAGTAAACAATTTTGACTGCTCATTTCCTATGGCAAATATTTATTTGGTATTGCACGGATACAGTAATGTACAAGAGCCACAGTATCCTATCACACTGCCAGACAAACTGCCGTATTGTGGTCAGGGACAGCCTTGCAATAAACCATCTCCTCTCACCAGACAGTAGTAGTGCATAGAGGTCTAAGTGTTTAGGGATGGATGTGCTTCTGGTTTTGCATAGAGATGAAGTTTTGTGACAAAGCAGAAATTGCTCAGATTTACTGTGCGTTCAAATGTCTGTTATCTGTTCATTGAATGTCAGGTTTTATGGAAGTTTGTATGTTTAAGGCCTCATGCACACGACGTTGTGTGCATCCATGGCCATGTTTCGTGATTTTCTGCAGACCCATTGACCTTCTGCGGATCCCCCCCCCCCCCCAGTAAAAATCACGTTCCCACATCATTGGTGGCCAGTGCTGCCTCACCTCCCCCCCACTGCAGTAGCGCCCTGGTTGCCATGGTTACCGATCGGAGCCCCAGGGGTTAAACTGGGACTCCGATCGGAACTCTCCGCTTAACTGGGGGGGAGAGGGAAAGAGGGGAGAGGGAAAGAGGTGAGCCCGCACTGGCCACCAATGATGAGTGAACATGATTTTAACCCCTTAAGGACTTGCCCATTTTTTGCAAATCTGACCAGTGTCACTTTAAGTGCTGATAACTTTAATCACTTTGACTTATCCAGGCCATTCTGAGATAGTTTTTTCGTCACATATTGTACTTCATTACACTGGTAAAATGAAGTAAAAAAAATAATAATTTTTTAACATAATAAAATACCTAATTTACCAATAATCTGGAAAAATTTGCAAATTTCAACGTTTCATTTTCTCTACTTCTGTAATACATAGTAATACCCCCAAAAATTGTGATGACTTAACATTCCCCATATGTCTACTTCATGTTTGAATTATTTTGGGAATGATATTTTATTTTTAGGGGATGTTACAAGGCTTAGACGTTTAGAAGCAAATCTTGAAATTTTTCAGAAATTTACAAAAACCCAATTTTTAGGGACCACTACAGGTCTGAAGTCACTTTGTGAGGCTTACATAATAGAAACCGCCCAAAAATGACCCCATTCTATAAACTACACCCCTCAAGGTATTCAAAACTGATTTTACAAACTTCGTTAACCCTTTAGGTGTTGCCCAAGAGTTATTGGCAAATGGGGATGAAATTTGAGAATTTCATTTTTATTTTTGCCTAATTTTCTATTTTAACCCATTTTTTCCACTAACAAAGCAAGGGTTAACAGCCAAACAAGACTGTATCTTTATTGCCCTGACTCTGCCGTTTACAGAAACACCCAATATGTGGCCGTAAACTATACTGTACGGCCACACAGCGGGGCGTAGAGTGAAAGGTGCGCTATATGGTTTTTGGAAGCCAGATTTTGCTGGACTGTTTTTTTGACACCATGTCCCATTTGAAGCCCCCCTGATGCACCCCTAGAATAGAAACTCCATAAAAGTGACCCCATCTAAGAAACTACACCTCTCAAGGTATTCAAAACTGATTTTACAAACTTTGTTAACCGTTTAGGTGTTGCAAAAGATTTAATGGAAAATAGAGATACAATTTCAAAATTTCACTCTTTTGGCAGATTTTCCATTTTAATATTTTATTTACGGTTACAAAGCAAGGGTTAACAGCCAAACAAAACTCATTATTTATGGCCCTGATTCTGTAGTTTACAGAAACACCCCATATGTGGTCGTAAACCGCTGTACGGGCACAGAACACGGCGCAGAAGGAAAGGAATGCCATACGGTTTTTGGAAGGCAGATTTTGCTGGACTGTTTTTTTTTACACCATGTCCCATTTGAAGCCCCCCTGTTGCACCCCTAGAGTAGAAACTCCAGAGTGACCCCATTTTAGAAAGTACGGAATAGGGTGGCAGTATTGTTGGTACTAGTTTAGGGTACATATGATTTTTGGTTGCTCTATATTACACTTTTTGTGCGGCAAGGTAGCAAGAAATAGCTTTTTTGGCACTTTTTTTGTTGTTATTTACAACATTCATCTGACAGGTTAGATCATGTGGTAATTTTATAAAGCAGGTTGTCACGGACGCGGCGATACCTAATATGTATACAATTTTTTTTATTTATGTAAGTTTTATACAGTAACTTCATTTTTAAAACAAAAAGAATGTTTTAGTGTCTCCATAGTCTAAGAGCCCTATTTTTTTGTCAGGTTGCCGGCTGAATGATTTCAGCCGGTATCCTGTTCAGATTAACCCCTGGGGCGCCAGAATCACTGTTTAAACTTAGGACGTACCGGTACGCCCTGAGTCCTTAAGGGGTTAATTAGGGGGGAGAGGCCGCACTGGCCACCAATGATGGGGGAACGTCATTTTAATTAGGAGAGGGGAGGCCGCACTGGCCACTAATGATTATAATATTGGGGAGGGAGGGGGGCTGCACTGGCCACTAATGAATATAATATTGGGGAGGGAGGGGAGGCCGCACTGGCCACTAATGAATATAATATTGGGGAGGGAGGGGGGCCGCACTGGCCACCAATGAATGTAATGCAGGGGACGGAGGGGGGTCTGCCCCCTCCTGCCTGGCAGCACCTGATCTCTTACAGGGGGCTATGATACGCACAATTAACCCCTCAGGTGCGGCACCTGAGGGTTTAATTGTGCGGAACACAGCCCCCTGTGAGAGATCGGGTGCTGCCAGGCAGCAGGGGGCAGTCATGTACACAGTTCGTAGGATATTCTAACTTGAAGCGTCCCCATCACTATGGGAAAGCCTCTGTGTTAGAATATACTGTTGGATCTGAGTTTCACGATCTAACTCAAATCCGATGGTATATTCTAACATATAGGCGTTCCCATGGTGATGAGGACACTTCAAGTTAAAATATACCATCGGATTGGAGAAAACTCAGATCCAATGGTATAATAGGGACTCCTGACTTTAACATGAAATTCAATGGGGGACGGATCCGTTTGCAATTGCACTGTGTCAACGTCAAACTGATCCGTCCCCATTGACTTGCATTGTAAGTCAGGACGGATCCGTTTGGGTCCGCACGGCCAGGCGTGGATCCTTCATGTCCGTGGATCCTCCAAAAATCAAGGAAGACCCACGGAAGAAAAAAACGGCCACGGATCACGGAACTGCGGGACCCTTTTTTGCGGACTGCAAAAAAAAAAAAAAAAAATGTTGTGTGCATGAGGCCTAATGTGCATTTGCAAGCGCTAACTGAACAGGCAATTATCGAATTCCTTCCCTATAACTGCTCGTCAATGGAGGTAAGCGCTGGGTTTACATGTCGCTGCCGTCTCTCATCCTCACATAGATTTATTGTTTCTGGGCAGCAGATCTCTGTTCATACAGCACAGTCTGCTGCCCGTAAATGGCGATTTAGGTGTATAAACAGCATAAACAATGATTTAACCCTCATTTTGCACATTAATTTTGTTCGTACCCACTTATCGCCCCCCTACAGTGTAAATGTAGCTTTAGATCAGAAACTGATTTGACCAGGATATGTAACTCGCACATGTAACTCGCTTAGTTTTTATCCTTCTTTTAAACACTGGTAGCTGGATGCATCTGAACTATTAGACGCAGATCGGCACAAAGTTTTTGACAAGAAAAAGCATGCCGAATAGCCTAAAAAAGAAGTAATATTGAATTGTGCAGTGCGCACAGAAAACTTTATCAGGTTTTATTAGGCAACATAATTCAGATCTCTACTCCCGCTTGTTTATTAAGTTGATATTCCTTCACTTCTTTGTGATGTATTTTTTTGTTCTGTATTCAAAATGAGTGTTTTCTTCTTTTACAGCCATTTCCATCTAATATGGGATAATATCCCACCCTATATTGTCCGGAGGGTGCCTTCACACATGGCAGATTTTTTTGCAGAAAATTTCTGTGACTGAAAATCCGTTCCCTTCATCTGATTTGGGTTGTTTTGTCAGGAAGCACATCGATTTCTGCTGGCCCCATTCAGATGAATAGAACTGATTTTCAGTCACAGAAAGTTTCTGCAACAAAACCTACCACATGTGAAGGCACCCATAATGGGTTCTCTGATGATTGATCATGTCAGAAGTCTAGATTTTGTGATGCTGGTCCTAGGTCAAACAGCTAGATTGATATAGACCCAGGTTGGCTTCCCTCCAGTTACAGTGGAAAACACTTTTGAGAATTAAAAGATAGAAATAAGTCTTCTCTGCTTGTTTGTAGTGTCATTGCTACCTAATACAAACCATGACTTCTTGTTCCTCTAACCTACTTTTCTTCTTTTCTACATTTAGAGTACCTTCATACTTGAAAACATAATAGATCTTAAGCGCCACTATTCCTTTCCCATAGAAGTTGAGGTAAGTTAGCGCTAGAGGCACATACATGTTAGCAGTATACAGATATTTAAGTAAACTCAGTAAGGCGGTGGATTGACCCTGTCTAATGTCTACCATCTAGAGATGTGCACCACCTCTTATGTTATGCAGCTTTAATCTGCTTTCCCTTCTGCTTGTAAGAGCTGACGGAAAAAACTATCCCACGCAGGGGGCAGTGGAACCAGGCATCACATTGGAATACACAGGATTCTGCTGTGAGTTGACAGCGATTCTTTGTCACTGTTCGGTTACTTGTGCCCTTAGTGTGATGACATTCACCCCTTTCTGAATCTGCAAAGCCAGAGGCATAATGGGAAACATAGACTGCATTAGCGTAATCATATATGAGGGAAGGAATCAAGATGGAAGACAACTAATAAATGGTACATCACCTAAACGACATACCTGTACATCTTGATTGCTAGTGAGTTACCGCAATCTGACGTACAGTTGGTGGATGGCGCAGACTCCGCACCTTCCACAATGGTTGTCATCTGTGACATACAGCTGGCACCTTGATGTAACTGCTGAGCTTGATCCATGAGCTGCTGAGAACTTGAGATTGCCCTTGCCTATTCAAACAGCTGATATTTGAGTATGAATTTATGCTTTTAAAAATAATTAAAACATTTTTATTTAGTTAAAATAAATAATTTTACATTTGTATTTCTTTCTGTTCTGATCTATAGGTTCCAATGGAACGAAAGAAAAAATATCTTGCTATACGCAAGGAAGCAAGAGAAGCGGCAAATGAGGATTCGGGTATTGTGATTTTTTTTGTGCAAATTTTTATTTTACTGTTGAGCCACTTTATTCAGTTTATCTTTGGTTTCTTAAGGAGAAACTATGGCTGATAGGGCTTACATCCTCTGCAAGTTCCCCTCCTGCTTTCCCTTTGTAAGCACTGAGGTTAATGAAAAAATCTAAAGGTTTATATTATCGGCGACACCTATTCAATTGTTTGGGAATGGCAGTCATACCTTTTCACTTCAAAACCTGCGGTAGTGTTCAGTACTGCAGCTATTGTAGACTAGATCACTTCTCCACAACAGCTTTATTTTTTGGATCTCACTTGCACTAGTGACCTTAGTGTCCAATGAGGTTCAGATGTCTGTAGTCATTTTACGTTGAAAATGTATTTTTACTTTCTTATATAGACTATTTTAAACAGAATTCTGGATGTTGTGTTATTACATGTTAATTTATATGTATCTATAATAATTTGTATTGTGACTTTTCTCCTTGTTTTGCTTCCCATTAAAGATGAGCCCCAGTATTTGTCGTCTCAGTCTTACATGGCAGATAGCAGTCTGAGTGAAGAAATGAGTCAGTTCGACTTCTCAACTGGTATCCAGAGTTTTTCTTATAGTTCACAGGACCCAGTAAGGTCTCAAAGAAGCAGAAGAGTGAGGGTAATGACATCTTATTTAATGCTTTCACCCTGCAATCTGCTTTTCTCCAGCCTGACATGACTGCTAAGACTGGGGATACCCGTCAGTTTTGGCCATGAGACTTGTGCATCGAAATATCGCTGTGTAGCAGTGCAGCCATGAAACTGAAAGGACTTCCAGTAAAGCTGGGTTGCTGCTACTCCAGAATTCTGATTGTTAGGTTGTGGTCGTGGCAATTTGCAGTTCACCGATTGCACTGCTACACAATGTGCCACCCCATGGACTCCTATAAATATACTAGACACCACACGAAATAATAAACACAAAACTTTATTGAGGAACAGACATCAAAACAATTATATAAATAATAAAAACATATGCTGAAGAAGTGTAAGAATGTGAGGAAAAGATCCCTCCAACCACGGAAATGAGTACAAATCAATGGTCTAACTCAGCAGCTTTAGTGGTATAATACCACACACCCATAGTATTGAAAATAAACAGTACCAGCAGGCATCCATGAACTACATGTCACTAGGAACAACTGCAGTAACTCCTAGGAGCTGCAGAGTTCCACAAATATGGCTGAGAGCTATGATGTAAATGTATAGTACATACCTGGGACGTCCCGCTTTGTCAAGGGCCCTTCATGGATGCCTGCTGGTACAGTTTATTTTCAATACTATGGGTGTGTGATATTATACCACTAAAGCTGCTGAGCTAGACCATTGATTTGTACTAATTTCCATGGTTGGAGGGATCTTTTCTTCACATTCTTGCATTTCTTCAGCATATGTTTTTATTATTTATATAATTGTTTCGATGTCTGTTCCTCAATAAAGTTTATTGTTTATTTTGTGTGGTGTCTAGTGTATATATAGGAGTTAATGGGGTGACGCATTGTGTAGCAGTGCAATCAGTGAACTGCACCCATCACCCCCACGATTAGCTGTTTGAAGAGGAGGCGGCTCTCCATGCAAGCTCTGCTTCCTCTTCATTACACTGCCCATCATCTCGGAAGTGCAGGATAATTACGAGTACTCACTCAAGTCAATTGACACCGCTCCAAGGGACACGACGTGTGGTGTAATGCAGAGGAAGCAGTACTCGCATGGAGCGCCTCCTCCTCCTCAAACAGCTGATTGGTGGGGGTGCCGGGTAATGGAACCCAACCGATCAGATACTGATGACCTATCCTGAGGCTAGGTCATCAATGTATACAGTTTGCACAGCCCCTTTAATGTTTCCATACCTATAGCACTATATTTTTTAAATTAATTATTCAAAATCTTTTTTCTTTTTCTTATTTGCTTGCAAGGAAAGGACATTTAACACCAAAAATATTGCTTGTACATCTTTTTACATTGCCCACAAAAGATCTGTTCTGCTACAGCTGACTGTGGCACCTAAGTAGCTTACAGAGATGGGGCGCCCTCTGTTAACTCATCAGCACCTCTACAACGTGATAGCAGGGTACTAATGGTTTTTCATGGCAGTGGAGAAACTAAAAAAAATACATAATTGTCACTGTCTCATCTGTGATCACCAAAGATATAAAATTAATGCAATATTTATGACACTTTGTGAATGCCATAAAAACTTTTGTTTTTGTTTATTTTTTGTTTATCCTTCTTTAAAAAAAAAATTAAATTAGAAGTAGTCAAAAAGCTGTATGTTCCCCAAATTGGTACCAATGAAATCTTCAACCTGTTCCACAAAAATCTATAAAATTAGGGGAAAAAAGCCATGACATTTGGAATGCTACAGTGAAAAAAATAAAATAAAACTGCTTGATCAATAACACCATAAATAAGGTTTGTCATTAAGGGGTTAAAGTCCAGCTTAATTTATATCATCCAGGAGAAACTTTCGGTGTGTATGATTTCATAGCTGGCCACCCTCCCTATTGTGCTTAGCTGCAGCACATTTTCATTTAAACTTTGATTTTAAACAGGACAAAACTAGTGCATATCAGCCATAGACTGAGAGAATCAAATTCAGAGACGACGACACATTGAAATATTAGTATATGGCCTCTGCAATATGACTTGGATTAGGAAATAGGCACACAGGCTCGGTCTTCTCCAATAGAATAAGTTTTAAAACTTAACATATCAACACTGTCAATGTTGTGTAATTCATTTTCATATGAAACCGGTCTTAACATTCAGCACTGGTATTACAGGATCGCAGCTCTGAAGTCCAGCAGACCGCAGAAGATGTTATGGAGTTTGAAATGGATGAACTAAACCAGCATGAGTGCATGGCACCTATGACTGGACTGATCAAACGCATGAGTCAAAATGGCATAACACCCAAAGTAGAGGAGGTATGCTCATTTCGGATGCATTAGGCCTTGTATTTAAAAGCTATCGTATAGGAAAAAAATGGCGGTATTGCTGTTAGCAACTAGTCAGGATTTGTTTCATTTTTTATTTTATTTTTTGCTGAGGCCCATGAGGCGGATTGTATGAGCTGCATTTATATTATTTAAACCTTCTCTTTTACACTTGTGTTTAGGGTAAAGTTCCACAAGATCTGCCACCATGGATGACCTTTCTACATTCTAAACTAGGAAATACCTCCACGCCATTGAATATACGTCTTTTCATTTCCAAACTAGTAGTCAACTCTGAAGAGGTAAGCAATGGAGACATTTCCTTTTCTATATTTTGTTGTGTCTCATCTGCTATCCCGGTTGTCAGACATACAATAGCACTGCATTGCAGTTGTTAGCTCTGCTTTTCATTAAGGGCTCATGCAATATGTAGGCACCGGCCGTGTGTTCACCGCATCACGGATGGAAGGTTTAGTGCGGAACAGAGGCACCGCAAAAAAATAGGACATGTCTAGATCCGTGTGCGGAATCTTCACGGTTGTTGCCTGTGCAATGGGGATCGCAAATTGTGGTCCCAACTGAAGGAACGGCCGAACAATGCCCGTGTCCATGAGCCCTAAATGTTTCAGTTTTGCCCATAACAGCCAATTGCAAATGAAAGTGCAATGGAAATATGGAAGCTACTTCGTTGGGAAACATTTGGGAAAGTGTGGTCGGCAACTCAGTTATAACGGTGAGGTCGTGGGCTGGGCAATTTATCAAGCAAGAAGTTCTCTGAATATATTTGACAATGGAATAGCAGAAACAAAATGCTGCACATACAAATATATCAAAGGCTTATTCTACAAACTCTATTCATGTGAATATCCAAAACAAATATAAAACCAGGGACGGCATTTATAGGGTCCATTATAGGAAATTATTCTCAGTGACCATACCCCATGTAAGAAATATGGATCATTATTTAATGGCAGCCATGATATTTATCTGATTCACCTTTGTCAGTGTACCTGCCAAATAAGTTCACTCCAACCATTTGCTTGTCAGATAGCAGAGGTAGTCAACTCCGCAGGGGTTCTGGCTTCAAGGAGGCCACATGCGTACGAATTCACACCTCAACCACCCAGTATGGAGGCCAGCTAATCCTACAGGAAAACCTGTAGGGAGGTCTCAGCCCTTGCCCAAGTCTATCATTTCCCCCCCAGACACCATGGAACCGGCGGTTCATAAGGAATTATGAATCGCCCGTCCATCCCAGACATAAGTCAATAGAGGACAGTCTCCTTTCCTCCTACTCTGTCCTGTATGAGCCCCCCCCCCCCCCGAATCATCTATATGCCCCCATTGCCCCAAAATGTCCAGGGGGGGAGGAGTAGGAGGAAAGCACACTGTCCTCTGAGCCCCTAATGCCCCCCAAAATGCCAGGGGGGAGAGGAGTAGAAGCAAAGCACACTGTCCTGAGCGGTTTAGGGGGCTCATAGAGGACAGTCTGCTTTCCTCCTACTCTGTCCTGTATGAACCCCCCCCCTCCGAATCCTCTATGAGCCTCCCTTATGCCCCCATTACCCCAAAATGCCCAGGGGGGAGAGGAGTATTTTGGGGGGCATTAAGGGTTTGGAGGGCTCATAGTGGACAGTGTGCTCTCCTACTCCTTCCCCCCGGGCATTTTGGGGGGCATTAGGGATTCTTTATTGGGGGTGTGGCACGGGAGGAGCCAGGACAGGAGGTGGGACGGGCCAGGGGTGGGTTGTGGGCGGGGTTAGGGGGGCCCAATTCAGATGCTTGCTATGGGGCCTAGTGATTTCTATGTACGCCCCTGGTACCTACCATGCTTGGACTCTAATTGTAGCCGTAATCCAGGCGGGTCTATTGGTCCCAGAACCATCTCCCTGTGACCTTCTGGTCTGGAGCTATAAACCCTGAAAGGTTTTGTGGGTCATTGAGCTGCCAGGATCAGTAGGGAGGGGGAAACCCTTCCCAGAGATGGGAAGAGGAGGTGTCGGCTACAGTTTAAAAAGCTTGTGCCAGCAAGCGGGCGGTGCCATGTGTTTAGAGGGACCTGCAACCTGCTGACATCACTGCCCTCCATGTGACTCAGCTAACAACTCATCACCACCCAAAAGGATTCATCCATCTGGTAAACTGACTTTTGTTCTGCTTAACCCGGTTTGTACCATACCACCTGTATTTGTAACCTCAGACCACTGTATATATTTTGTGTGTATATTGTGTTATCTACTGTGCCCTTAAGGCAATTAAATATACTAATTTAAGCTTGTGCTGTCTGGTATCTCGATCACGAATCCCCACGTCCGTGTTTAGGCCTAGTAATACGCTACCTCAGGTTGGTTTCTTACCCATATAATCCTGTTACCGGATCGGGCCTATATCAAACAAGAAACTGGTGGCCGTCTTTCCGGGCTGAGAACGCGCTGTTTCACTGGGGCAGTAAAAAGGCTCCCTCAGCTTGTTGCCTCTCTGTACCCGTGTGGACAGGAGGAATCTGTGAAAACTGTACCAAGACTGACCTTACCTGCTCCTCCAGGAGGGAGTAACGTCACGCCTTGGTAACCAGTGACCATAGCGTACCTCGTGAGCTCAACGTAGTTGACGTCAAGCGGGCACGAGGGGTGGTGTTCGTCACACCCCATATCATCAATAAAGTCTAATAAGTTATGATTCAAAGAAATAGAACCTAATGGCAGGTTATTAGCTCCAAGAGCAGCTCCAAAATGTTTTTTCTTTTGGGGCCACTATGGTATCAGAGCCTGGCCCACCAGATGCTCTAGTATGCTGGTGGGCCAGTTCGACATTACACCTAAATCCATTATACACCCATCTTGGAAAATGCAGGGCTGTGCAATATAAGACTAAAGTATCACTAGTATTCACACCCAAATAACAGCAACTGAAAACCTTCAAAATATAATGGTCTTCAGAAATTTAGCATTAGAATAATGTGACAGCCTATGAGCAAAGATTTTTCTAGATTTTATATTTGATGTATTTCAATGCAGTGTGTGCAACTTTAGGTTTTGTCAAATGTATAGCTGGACATCATTGACACTTTTTGTTTTAAAATGTATTCTGTATCAGGGTCAATATATGTTTATATTTTCACATGTAAAACGTATATATGTGAACAAACATTGAACTAGACACTTCACTTTGAGAAAGCCCGCTGTTGTATTTTAGGTTTTCCGTCCCTATGCAAAGTTTTGGATTGGCCCATTATTGCAGCTGATTGTCTCTGGAAATAATGGGGGAACGGGCATTCACTACTTGGTTGTCGAGACTGTTGTGACACTTCTTTCTTGGTCGAGTGTTGCTACACCAAATGTAAGTAGCAGTTGAGGCCTAGTGTAAAAAAAAAAAAAAATTCTAAAGGTACAATAAGAAGCATGTATTACCATACTTATATAATTACCATACTTGTTAAATGTCACTATGTTTGTGTCTAAGGGGCTTGCAAAGGATGAAATTCTGGCTAACAGACTGCTTGAATTTATGATGAAGAATTCATTTCATGAAAAGAGAGCAGTATATAGGCATAATCTTGAGATCATCAAAACCCTGTTAGAGTGCTGGAAGGATTGTCTTTGTATTCCATACAAGTATGTATACTGGTTTTGGTATAATTTTTTTTGTATTATTTTTTTTCTTTAGAGTAGAGCTGAAGATTCTTTCCCGCCTTTCTGCAGCTGCCAATAGACTAAGCATGAATGCTTACTGCATATTGTGTTATTACTGAGTACGATGTGTAACAGCTGTGCTCCCTCTAGTGGAGGCTGCAGGTAGCCGGAAGGCACATCAAATAGATGCTGTAGTCAGCAAGTCTGCAGTTTTATGTAAATCATCTCTGTACATGTCATGTTGATTTTTTATCTGGCCACCAAAAATAACATTTTGCTCCTAAATTTTTAGACTTCAAAGTTTTTTTTTACCATATATATATATATATATATATATATATATATATATATATATATATAGTACAGACCAAAACTTTGGAAACACCTTCTCATTCTGAATTAACACATGTGGAATTGTATACAGAACAAAAAAGTGTGAAACAACTGAAAATGTCATATTCTAGGTTCTTCAAAGTAGCCACCTTTTGCTTTGATTGCTGCTTTGCACACTCTTGGCAATCTCTTGATGAGCTTCAAGAGGTAGTCGCCTGAAATGGTTTTCACTTCACAGGGGTGCCCTGTCAGGGTTAATAAGTGGGATTTCTTGCCTTATAAATGGAGTTGGACCATCAGTTGCGTTGTGGAGAAGTCAGGTGGATACACAGCTGATAGTCCTACTGAATAGACTGTTAGAATTTGTATTATGGCAAGAAAAAAGCAGCTAAGTAAAGAAAAACGAGTGGCCATCATTACTTTAAGAAATGAAGGTCAGTCAGTCCGAAAAATTGGGAAAACTTTGAAAGTGTCCCCAAGTGCAGTCACACAAACCATCAAGCGCTACAAAGAAACTGGCTCACATGCGGACCGCCCCAGGAAAGGAAGACCAAGAGTCACCTCTGCTGCGGAGGATAAGTTCATCCGAGTCACCAGCCTCAGAAATCGCAGGTTAACAGCAGCTCAGATTAGAGACCAGGTCAATGCCACACAGAGTTCTAGCAGCAGACACATCTCTAGAACAACTGTTAAGAGGAGACTGTGTGAATCAGGCCTTCATGGTAGAATATACAGGTCCTTCTAAAAAAATTAGCATATTGTGATAAAGTTCATTATTTTCTGTAATGTACTGATAAACATTATACTTTCATATATTTTAGATTCATTACACACCAACTGAAGTAGTTCAAGCCTTTTATTGTTTTAATATTGATGATTTTGGCATACAGCTCATGAAAACCCAAGATTCCTATCTCAAAAAATTAGCACATCATAAAAAGGTTCTCTAAACAAGCTATTAACCTAATCATCTGAGTCAACTAATTAACTCTAAACACCTGCAAAAGATTCCTGAGGCTTTTAAAAACTCCCAGCCTGGTTCATTACTCAAAACCGCAATCATGGGTAAGACTGCCGATCTGACTGCTGTCCAGAAGGCCATCATTGACACCCTCAAGCAAGAGGGTAAGACACAGAAATAAATTTCTGAACGAATAGGCTGTTCCCAGAGTGCTGTATCAAGGCACCTCAGTGGGAAGTCTGTGGGAAGGAAAAAGTGTGGCAGAAAACGCTGCACAACGAGAAGAGGTGACCGGACCCTGAGGAAGATTGTGGAGAAGGACCGATTCCAGACCTTGGGGGACCTGCAGAAGCAGTGGACTGAGTCTGGAGTAGAAACATCCAGAGCCACCGTGTACAGGCGTGTGCAGGAAATGGGCTACCGGTGCCGCATTCCCCAGGTCAAGCCACTTTTGAACCAGAAACAGCGGCAGAAGCGCCTGACCTGGGCTACAGAGAAGCAGCACTGGACTGTTGCATGTCATTCGGAAATCAAGGTGCCAGAGTCTGGAGGAAGACTGGGGAGAGGGAAATGCCAAAATGCCTGAAGTCCAGTGTCAAGTAGCCACAGTCAGTGATGGTCTGGGGTGCCATGTCAGCTGCTGGTGTTGGTCCACTGTGTTTTATCAAGGGCAGGGTCAATGCAGCTAGCTATCAGGAGATTTTGGAGCACTTCATGCTTCCATCTGCTGAAAAGCTTTATGGAGATGAAGATTTCATTTTTCAGCACGACCTGGCACCTGCTCACAGTGCCAAAACCACTGGTAAATGGTTACTGACCATGGTATTACTGTGCTCAATTGGCCTGCCAACTCTCCTGACCTGAACCCCATAGAGAATCTGTGGGATATTGGGAAGAGAAAGTTGAGAGACGCAAGACCCAACACTCTGGATGACCTTAAGGCCGCTATCGAAGCATCCTGTGCCTCCATAACACCTCAGCAGTGCCACAGCCTGATTGCCTCCATGCCACGCCGCATTGAAGCAGTCATTTCTGCAAAAGGATTCCCGACCAAGTATTGAGTGCATAACTGAACATAATTATTTGAAGGTTGACTTTTTTTGTATTAAAAACACTTTTCTTTTATTGGTCGTATGAAATATGCTAATTTTTTTAGATAGGAAATTTGGGTTTTCATGAGCTGTATGCCAAAATCATCAATATTAAAACAATAAAAGGCTTGAACTACATCAGTTGGTGTGTAATTAATCTAAAATATATGAAAATCTAATGTTTATCATTACAGAAAATAATAAACTTTATCACAATATGCTAATTTTTTTAGAAGGACCTGTATGTTAGGAAACCACTGCTAAGGACAGGCAACAAGCAGAAGAGACTTGTTTGGGCTAAAGAACACAAGGAATGGACATTAGACCAGTGGAAATCTGTGCTTTGGTCTGATGAGTCCAAATTTGAGATCTTTGGTTCCAACCACTGTGTCATTGTGCGACTCAGAAAAGGTGAACGGATGGACTCTACATGCCTGGTTCCCACCGTGAAGCATGGAGGAGGAGGTGTGATGGTGTGGGGGTGCTTTGCTGGTGACACTGTTGGGGTTTTATTCAAAATTGAAGGCATACTGAACCAGCATGGCTACCACAGCATCTTTCAGCGGCATGCTATTCCATCCGGTTTGCGTTTAGTTGGACCATCATTTATTTTTCAACAGGACAATGACCCCAAACACACCTCCAGGCTGTGTAAGGGCTATTTGACCATCAAGGAGAGTGATGGGGTGCTGCGCCAGATGACCTGGCCTCCACAGTCACCGGACCTGAACCCAATCGAGATGGTTTGGGGTGAGCTGGACCGCAGAGTGAAGGCAAAAGGCCAACAAGTGCTAAGCATCTCTGGGAACTCCTTCAAGACTGTTGGAAGACCATTTCAGGTGACTACCTCTTGAAGCTCATCAAGAGAATGCCAAGAGTGTGCAAAGCAGTAATCAAAGCAAAAGGTGGCTACTTTGAAGAACCTAGAATGACATATTTTCAGTTTCACACTTTTTTATGTATATAATTCCACATGTGTTAATTCATAGTTTTGATGCCTTCAGTGTGAATCTACAATTTTCATAGTCATGCAAATAAAGAAAACTCTTTAAATGAGAAGGTGTGTCTTTATATATATATATATATATATATATATACAGTGGGATGCGAAAGTTTGGGCAACCTTGTTAATCGTCATGATTTTCCTGTATAAATCGTTGGCGGTTACGATAAAAAATGTCAGTTAAATATGTCATATAGGAGACACACACAGTGATATTTGAGAAGTGAAATGAAGTTTATTGGATTTACAGAAAGTGTGCTATAATTGTTTAAACAAAATTAGGCAGGTGCATAAATTTGGGCACTGTTGTCATTTTATTGATTCCAAATCCTTTAGAACTAATTATTGGAACTCAAATTGGCTTGGTATGCTCAGTGACCCCTGACCTACATACACAGGTGAATCCAATTAGGAGAAAGAGTATTTAAGGGGGTCAATTGTAAGTTTCCCTCCTCTTTTAATTTTCTCTGAAGAGTAGCAACATGGGGGTCTCAAAACAATGACCTGAAGACAAAGATTGTTCACCATCATGGTTTAGGGGAAGGATAGAGAAAGCTGTCTCAGAGATTTCAGCTGTCTGTTAGGAACATATTGAGGAAATGGAAGACCACAGGCTCAGTTCAAGTTAAGGCTCGAAGTGGCAGACCAAGAAAAATATCAGATAGACAGAAGCGACGAATGGTGAGAACAGTCAGAGTCAACCCACAGACCAGCACCAAAGACCTTCAGCATCATCTTGCTGCAGATGGAGTCACTGTGTATCTTTCAACCATTCGGCACACTTTACACAAGGAGATGCTGTGTGCGAGAGTGATGCAGAGGAAGCCTTTTCTCTGCCCACAGCACAAAAAGTGCCGCTTGAGGTGGGCTAAAGCACATTTGGACAAGCCAGCTTCATTTTGGAATAAGGTGCTGTGGACTGGTGAAACTAAAATTGAGTTATTTCGCTATAACAAGGGGCGTTATGCATGGAGGAAAAAGAACACCGCATTCCAAGAAAAACACCTGCTACCTACAGTAAAATATGGTGGTGGTTCCATCATGCTGTGGGGCTGTGTGGCCAGTGCAGGGACTGGGAATCTTGTCAAAGTTGAGGGACGCACGGATTCCACTCAGTATCAGCAGATTCTGGAGACCAATGTCCAGGAATCGGTGACAAAGCTAAATCTGCGCCAGGGCTGGATCTTTCAACAAGACAATGACCCTAAACACTGCTCAAAATCCACTAAGGCATTTATGCAGAGGAACAAGTACAACGTTCTGGAATGGCTATCTCAGTCCCCAGACCTGAATATAATTGAAAATCTGTGGTGTGACTTAGAGAGAATCCAATAAACTTCATTTCACTTCTCAAATATCACTGTGTGTGTCTCCTATATGATATATTTAACTGACCATTTTTTTATGGTGCTCCCGCTGGACTTTTTTCATCATATATATATATATATATATATATATATATATATATATATATATATATATAACCTGGAGCCTTACTGGATGCTTTTCTAAGACCGTTGACGACAAACTATGTATTACTCATTTTTGAAAGTATTATTCTTAAACGATGTCTGCAGGACTTTAAGGAGATTTTAAAAGTTGATTGGGCGAGGATGTGAATTGGAGTTCAGCATATTTTTATGAATAGCGTGATTTTATTTTTGTATATATTATGGTATTCATGTATCATATATCTGTGCTTGTAATCAGGGGTGTAGCTGAAGGCTCATGGGCTCTGATGCAAGTGTTCAGCTTGGGCCCCCCCTTCACTCAGTGCTTTAGGGGCAGGGGAGCACATTGCCTTCATGCTGCCTGAAGCGAAAATTGAAACCACAACCACCTCATGCAAAATTTTTGACCTAACCCCTTCTCTCCAGCCAGAGGTGTAACTTTAACAGCATGCACTTTCTATAATATTGGTGTCTTCTTATGTGGCACAGGGGTCTTTGGCCCACCTCAGGCTCCTGGGCCCGGTAGCGACTGCTACCTCTGCACCTCCTATAGCTACGCCCCTGCTTGTAATATCATTGTTATTAAGCAGTCTGCGTTTTAACATTAACAAATAATTTTTATTTTAAGGTTAATATTTGATGACTTTTCTGGCACAGACCCTGATAAAAAAGACAACTCTGTGGGAATTCAGCTACTAGGTTTGGTAGTTGCTAATAACTTCTCTCCATATGACCCAAAATGTGAAATAGACATGAACCGGTGAGTTGCCTTTTTTTTTTTTTTTTTTTTTTGTGAATACGACTATAAGGGAATCAAAAGTTTGAGCAAAGTTTGTTTAAGGAGTATTCCCATTGTATAAAGTAATGACACGATAGGTGGTGGTTTAGTGAAGTATCCCCTTCACTGTTGTTCCCCTACACGGTGGCGCTCAGTGGGGGAGATTTATGAAAACTGATGCAAAGGGAAACTGTCATAGTTGCCCATTGCAACCAGATTGCTCCTTTTATTTTTCAGAGCTTCTTTGGGAAATTAAAGGATCAGTCTGATTGTTTGCTAGGGCCAACTAAGCCACTTTCCCCTAGCACCAGTTGTGATAAATTTCCCCCACTGATCTCACCTGACTGAGAGACTCTTACATTCACACGGTCAGGTTTCTGCATGCAGTTTTGGAAGTCAAAGCCAGGAGTGAATTCATGAAAAGAGGATAGGTTGTATCTATCTTGTGTCCTTTCTCTCCTTTCTGCTCCTGATATTGGCTTCCAAAACTGCATGCAGAAACCTGACTGTGAGGTTGTACTCTAAGCTCTCCCCGCTGCAGGATGATAATCTACAGCTCAGCTGTAGCAATGATGTGCCATTCTAGCACAAGTGACTGTTGAGGCCAGTGGCTGGCTGCAGCAGTGATGGGACCAAGCCACTTCCAGTACGGTGGGGACTGGAAGAGCCTGGCAATTGGGCAGTGTTGTGGGACTGTGGCAAAGTGAGTTTTTCATTTGGGCCCAGCATTGGGATTCTCTGCTCCTAGGCCAGGCAACCCCTCTGATCATCTCTCTGACTACACTGGTCACTGACTTTCAGTTTTGGAAATGGTAATCGATTTCAGAAATGTTTTATTATCGGGCAACAGTACTAATTATTAAATATAATATTTGACACTCTCCTACTTAGGTACTTTCAGGCTCTTGCCAATAATGTTACATTCACAAGATTTAAGGAGGTTTATGCCGCAGCTGCTGAAGTCCTGGGACTTGTTCTTCGATATATTGCAGATAAAGAGAAAGTATGTTAAGTTTGTGTTTTATATTGCTGTTTATTAGAGTATTTCATATATTGACCAATATAGTTTCCATCAACTGCAATCAATTGTTTACTCTCAGATGACAATGAATAATACATATAGAGGTAGATAGTGATTTCTAGAAATCAAGTAACTCCTCTATAGAAAATTTTTTAAAGGTGTTGTCTTCTCCCTTATAAGTGATGACCTATCCTCGTGCCAGTCTGCTGATAACTGTTCTGCATTAGCTCCAGTGCCAAAACCACTCCACTTGGTCCATTTCCCAACTGATCGAGCTGTGTAGTTGTGGTGCTTGAGCTACTGCAGATCATCTAATCAGCAGAGCGAGAGAGGCTCCTTGTTAACACTTTCTTCATTCTGGCCAAAAGATAAGGATCATGAACATGATCATATTTACATGGGCCCGGTATTTGAAATTGGCATTCATTCACTGAAACAAACATTGGTGCCCCGGTAGACTTGGGTAAAATAGCAATCTTGTTAAATACTATTTTTTGTTTAGTTCAGTATTGAGAGTTGTTCGTCTTTTAATATTTGACACCAGACTCTGCATTATTAAACCAAACAAAAGTGTCATGCAAAGCTTTATAATGTTGTTCTGGATCAAATCCTAGTTTTACCAAAAAGCAACTGTAACTGCAGTATCTTCAGTGTGCTGCACATAGTATAGAATAGTTTAGGGGCTCATGAACCACTTTGTAATCGATGGCTGGGTGTGGTTAGCTAGGTTAACAAGTTTCACCCCAGATTTCTCACTGAGCCTTTTTTTAAAGTTGCAATCTCACTCCAATAGGATAATGGAGTAGTAAAACTGGATTATACTTTCTAGAGAAGTCTAGGAAGTAGGCGTTCCTTCTCAGCTATCAGCTGCTTGTTTAGTGTATGTGAAGCACTGCATTTACATGCAGCGATCAGCTCCACAGTATGAGGATGATCGATGGCAGCTGCTTCTGGCTATCGCTTGTCCCCTAACAAAATTATTGCTCTTGGGCATCACAGTGCTTTTTAGACCACACTATCATCTACCCAGATTGGGCCCACACCTCAGATCATTTCACCCACGAACGAGTATTTCGCCTTTCATTTGGTGATCTAGCGCGCCTTTTAGATGTGCCAGTTATCAGGAATAAGCGTTTCTGATAATCTGCCGAAAATTGGGCCGTGTAAATTCAGCTTAATGTTTAAGGATAAGACACATTTATCAGACAATAACATTTGTTAAATGTGGCATAAAGTACGCCAATTCAGACTTGAGCAAAACGGACTTCAAATATTCACCTTATGATAAATTCCCCTATGTCTGTTCATGTTACTCAAATTGATTCTACTACTTACATCCTTTCCAATTTCTTTTCTTTACCCTAAGAACGTTGAAGGACCTGTGTTCAATTATGTAGAGAAAAATTTAAAATCACTTCACACTAGTAACAATGAAGACAAGTTCATTGTGTGCTTGAATAAAATAGTGAAAAATTGTCCACTGTTTGCGGACAGGTAAGGCAAAATAAATCATAGATATTTGGTAGTTACATTACTGTGTACATAGTCTCGAATTCTATTTCTTTCTTATTTACAGGTTTATGAATATTGTTCTCTATCAGCTTCCAAAGCTTCATGGAGTTCTCAAGACCCAATGCCTTGAAATAATTATGTCCAGGTCTGAAGAAATACCAGATCTTTTTCTTGAGCTAAAAAATCGGAATTTCAAACAAATTATGAGCAATCGGTAAGCAAGATCAAAGCTTTCTTTTTTTCCTTGATTACTTAAATAGATTTTATGGCATGGAAAACCCCTTGAAATAATCAAGAGGAAAAAAAAAAAAATATATATATATATATATATACAGACGTGGACAAAATTGTTGGTACCCTTTGGTCAATGAAAGAAAAAGTCACAATGGTCACAGAAATAACTTTAATCTGACAAAAGTAATAATAAATTAAAATTCTATAAATGTTAACCAATGAAAGTCAGACATTGTTTTTCAACCATGCTTCAACAGAATTATGTAAAAAAATAAACTCATGAAACAGGCATGGACAAAAATGATGGTACCCCTAGAAAACACAGAACATAATGTGACCAAAGGGACATGTTAATTCAAGGTGTGTCCACTAATTAGCATCACAGGTGTCTACAACCTTGTAATCAGCCATTGGGCCTATATATGGCTCCAGGTAATCACTGTGTTGTTTGGTGATATGGTGTGTACCACACTCGACATGGACCAGAGGAAGCAAAGGAAAGAGCTGTCTCAAGAGATCAGAAAGAAAATTATAGACAAGCATGTTAAAGGTAAAGGCTATAAGACCATCTCCAAGCAACTAGATGTTCCTGTGAGTACAGTTGCACATATTATTCATAAGTTTAAGATCCATGGGACTGTAGCCAACCTCCCTGGACGTGGCCGCAGGAGGAAAATTGATGACAAATCTAAGAGACGGATAATCCGAATGGTAACAAAAGAGCCTAGAAAGACTTCTAAAGAGATTCAAGGTGAACTTCATGCTCAAGGAACATCAGTGTCAGATCGCACCATCCGTCGTTGTTTGAGCCAAAGTGGACTACATGGGAGACGACCAAGGAGGACACCATTGTTGAAAACGAATCATAAAAAAGCAAGACTGGAATATGCCAAACTACATGTTGACAAGCCACAAAGCTTCTGGGAGAATGTCCTGTGGACAGATGAGACAAAAATCGAAGTTTTTGCCAAGGCACATCAGCTGTATGTTCACAGACGAAAAAATGAAGCATATCAAGAAAAGAACACTGTCCCTACTGTGAAACATGGAGGAGGCTCTGTTATGTTCTGGGGCTGCTTTGCTGCGTCTGGCACAGGGTGTCTTGAATCTGTGCAGGGTACAATGAAATCTCAAGACTATCAAGGAATTCTAGAGAGAAATGTACTAGCCAGTGTCAGAAAGCTTGGTCTCAGTCGCAGGTCATGGGTCTTGCAACAGGACAATGACCCAAAACACACCGCTAAAAACACCCAAGAATGGCTAAGAGGAAAAAATTGGACTATTCTAAAGTGGCCTTCTATGAGCCCTGACCTCAATCCTATTGAGCATCTTTGGAAGGAGCTGAAACATGCAGTCTGGAAAAGGCACCCTTCAAACCGGACACAACTGGAGCAGTTTGCTCATGAGGAGTGGGCCAAAATACCTGCTGAGAGGTGCAGATGTCTCATTGACAGTTACAGGAAGCGTTTGATTGCAGTGATTGCCTCAAAAGGTTGCGCAACAAAATATTAAGTTAGGGGTACCATCATTTTTGTCCATGCCTGTTTCATGAGTTTATTTTTTTACATAATTCTGTTGAAGCATGGTTGAAAAACAATGTCTGACTTTCATTGGTTAACATTTATAGAATTTTAATTTATTATTACTTTTGTCAGATTAAAGTTATTTCTGTGACCATTGTGACTTTTTCTTTCATTGACCAAAGGGTACCAACAATTTTGTCCACGTCTGTATATATATATATATACTTCAGGAATCCCCCTCTACTCCTGTTCTGAAGCTGCACAATTCTCCCAACGCCCTCTACTTCCCGATGCAGCATGTGACCACTGCAGTGAATTAAGCTGCGTTTTGCTGCACGGAACAGCTGACTGTCGAGAAGGAAACGTTCCAACAGTCGTTGCTCATTAAGTGGAGGTGAAGCGCTGCATTTACATATAGTATCGCCTCCACAGTATGAATAAGAGCGATGGCTGCTGCTATTGGTTGTCCCCATACAAAATTATTGTTCCTGGGCAGTGCTGTTTATACAGTATGATCTGCCTGGGAACGATAATTGAGGTGTCCACACCTCAGATCATTTCACCCTATCAATGAGCATTTCACTCGTTCCTAGGGTGATATGCGGCAACTTTACACAGTCTGATTATCTGGAACGAGTGTTTGTGGGAAACATTAGGCTGTGTAAATGTGTCTTTACTGTCTTCATCAGTTCAGCACAGGTTACTAGAACAAGTATGGTGGGGGATGTGTGCGTCTTTTTATGTGTGTGTGTGTGTGTGTGTGTGTGTGTACATATATATAGAAATCGGTAGGTGGTGCCAATGACAATCAACCAAATAGGATTGCCCCTCCCAGGGACTAAAGGTATGAGCTATACCAACGACCTGTTAGAGCTATAGGCCGACTTGAAAGACAGAGGCTGCCACGTAGGCACCAGACACCAATCCAAACTAAGACTACCTGAGGAAGAGGGTAGCGTGAAGCAGTCACAGTATCCAGCAGGAGTGCCAAAATACCATCTATGACAGGGGGGATAAGGCTATTGTAGGTACCGTGTCCAGCCAATAGGCCACCCATGGAACGGGATGCCATGCAACAAGGAACAAATGAGAGTAGTCACGGTAGACAATGTTGAAGCAATTACTCTACCCAAGAAAGACGGATAATGTAATAGGAGGAAGAGTTTCCAGTGGTAGTGGAATTACTCCGCTGACAGAAAGAGGAGAACCGAAAAGATGTATAGGGTCCACTGGTAGTACAAGCACTACTGGTTGTGCAACTAGTCAATGGGGGGAGGGTAATGCTACAGGATCTCTAGCACACAATTGTGGTGCAACTAATCCCCCAATAGAAGAGGGAAAGCAGACAGGACAGATGATATCCAGTATGAGAGTAATTGCTCCGCCTGCGGAGGGGTTAATGCGACAGGACTTATGGTATCCGGTGGAAGTGCAATACTCCGCCTAAGGAAGGGGGGTAATGTGACAGTCTATCCAGGATCCAGTGATAGTGCAATTACGCTATAGAAGCAGGATAATGCTACAGGATCTACAGTATGCGACTGCGGTGCAAGTAAACCACCTAGATAAGGGGAAAACCGTCAGGACAGATGATATCCAGCATTAGTGCAATCACTCTGCCTGTGTAGGGAGCAATGCAACATGGACATATAGTATTTGGTGGAAGTGCAGTAACTCCGTCTAAGGAAGAAGGGTAATGCGATAGTCTGTACAGGATCCAGAGTAAGTTCAAATACTCCCACTACAGAAGCAGGGTAATGCTACCGGAAGAATAGGATCCAGTGGTAGTGCAACTACGCTGCCTCTGGAAGGAGGGTAACTCTACCAGATGTACGGTATCCAGTGGTAGTATAAATATTCCGCCCATGGAAAGAGGACCATGCTACCGGACGTATAGGAACCAACGGGATGGAAACACTCCGCTGATAGAGGATTACTCTGCCCATGGAAAGAGGATAATGCTACGGGCTGTACAGTTCCCAGTGGAAGTGCAATTACTCCGCCTACGGAAGGAGGGTAATGGCACAGGCTGTACAGTATCCAGTGGTTGTCCTATTACACCGCCTATGGAAGGAGGATAATGCAATGGGCTGTACAGTATACCATGGTAGAGCAAGTACACCGCCTAGGAAGGAGGGTAGCGCTACAGGCTGTACGGCATCCAGTGCAAGGACAATTACTCTGCTTATGGAAGGAGGGTAATGCTACAGGCTGTACGGTATCCACTGCAAGGACAATTACTCCGCCTATGGAAGGAGGGTAATGCTACAAGCTATACGGTATCTAGTGCAAGGGCAATTACTCCGCCTATGGAAGGAGGGTAATGCTACAGGCTGTACGGTATCCAGTGCAAGGGCAATTACTCCGCCTATGGAAGGAGGGTAATGCTACAAGCTGTACGGTATCCAGTGCAAAGGCAATTACTCTGCGTATGGAAGGAGGGTAATGCTACAGACTGTATGGTATCCAGTGCAAGGGCAATTACTCCGCCTATGGAAGGAAGGTAATGCTACAAGCTGTACGGTATCCAGTGCAAAGGCAATTACTCGGCCTATGGAAGGAGGGTAATGCTACAGACTGTATGGTATCCAGTGCAAGGGCAATTACGCCGCCTATGGAAGGAAGGTAATGCTACAAGCTGTACGGTATCCAGTGCAAAGGCAATTACTCGGCCTATGGAAGGAGGGTAATGCTACAAGCTGTACGGTATCCAGTGCAAGGGCAATTACTCTGCCTATGAAAGGAGGGTAATGCTACAGGCTGTATTGTATCCAGTGCAAGGGCAATTACTCCGCCTATGGAAGAAGGATAATTCTACAGGCTGTACGGTATCCAGTGTAAGGGTAATTACTCAGTCTATGCTACAGGCTGTACATCAGCCAGTGGTAGTGCAAGTACTCCGCCTATGGAAGGAGGGAAATGCTACAGGCTGTATGGAATCCAGTGCATGGGCAATTACTCCGCCTATCAAAAGAGGCGGAGGCTAAGGCTAGTTTCACACTAGCGGCAGGGGACTCTGGCATACATTACTGCATACAGTACTTTTAGTCCGGCTGCCTCTCGCCGTGCGCTGCCCTGCCCCCGCCGGAACTCCGCCCCCATTATAGCCAATGAGGACAGAGGGGCAGTCCGGGGGCACACATGAACTAGCGGCAGGACGTATCCGACACACTGTTCACCCGCCGGAACAGCCTGCCGGAGTTCCCTGCCGCTAATGTGAAAGTACCCTAATTCTACAGTATGTCCAGGGTGCAGTGGTGAGCGCACACATTCCACCTAAGGAGGGAAGGGAATGTACAGGACTCACAGAATTCAGTGGTAGTGTAACTACTCTGCCTATAGAAGGAAGGTAAGCTACAGGGAGTGCGGTACCCAGCGTAAGTGCCAGGATTCTGCTTGCGCTATAGGACGTATGTATCCAGCAGTAGGGTACAGAAATTAATTCTGCTTACATAATGGCTTGGGAACTAGGTTCAGAAGGACCATATAGCTCCAAGGGTTAATAAAAAAAAATAAAAAAAAAAATATATATATATATATATATATATATATATATATATATATATATTTTTTTTTTTATTTTTTTTTTATTTTTTTTTACATACAGTTCGCATCTAACAAAACAGAGCTAGAGGAACTGAACCCACATCAGTCTGTTCACTGTAAGCCTCAGCAGAGAGCCCAGTAAGCACTTTTCTCAGCACAGTAGTACCGAGGCAAGGAAGGGGTTAAGCAGAAGACAGGGGCGGAGCTTATTTGGCAGCTGGTGGGGCGAAAAAACAGATCCCGCCCCCGGAACACGCTGGGAGATGTGGCCTAGTAGGCCGTAGAGCCGGTGCCTCGAGTACAGACGGGGCCGACCTGAAGAACTTTCCAATTGGGGCGGTGATTTATGGAGGGAGCGGCCTTACAGAGTAGAAAAGCGGCGGCAGCCCGCCCAAGGAGACATGCGACCGCCGGGACTGGCTTGCAGGACGCGGATGGGGCCGGGGACCGGAGGTGGGACTGAGGCGGTGAGTCACCACATACAGGGGCCAAGGTCTAGGAGAAACGACATATATTCCTCTGTTCACTTAGCTAACACAGGAGAAGGGGGGCTCAGGCACAGGGGGAAGAAGAGTTGGTAGGTAATATACTTACCCAGACGGTTTCTGCCCACCCTGATTTTAGCAGTGTCACCTTCCTCAGTGTGCTGCCCCTTGGGGAGGGGGGGGGGGGGGGGGCTACACCGGTAACAGGGGGGACTTCCAGAAGTAGTAGCCAAGGTGACACTGTAGCTGGCGTGTAACAGCTGATTTAAGATCCACTGTTCCTCCTGGTCTTCCAGAGGTGGGGAACGAGCAGCAGGATTGAGGACCCGCTGGTCTCCCCGCTCAAGTGTGGGGAAAAACAGGTGGTCAGAACCCACCTGCAGCCCGAACCTGAAAAATAAAATAAAAAGGAAAAAACTTTGGCAGACCTGCAGAAAAAATATCTGCCTCCTACGGACACTAAGCTAAAAAACTGATTAGCTCAGTGTCTGCAGGAGGGGTATAGCTGAGAGGTGGAGCGAACACTTTTTTTTTTGCTTAGTGTCTATACCCCATGGTCTTCTGTGTCCCCCAATGATACGAGCGAGAAAAGGACATGTGATGAAGTTTTTTTTTTTATGGCTTTCATTTCAAGAACAGTGGTAGTCTATGGGGTTATTCACGTAGATTTTTTTTTGATGGGCATTGAAAAATGGACATCAAAATATGCAACATGTTCTATATTATCAATTTTCACGGACCAACAGCCCCCATACAATTGGAGGAGACCATTCCGTTTCTCACCCTTTCCCCCTAGCTTGTTGTATTGTTCTCAGTTTATACCTCAGCTACAATATGTTGGCTTGGTATCACTAGGAATAACGCACAAATATTGCAGATGTAATAGAAGACACCTTAGTTAAAGGGGTTGTCCGAGTTATGAAAAAAAAATAGCACTATAAATCTGATGGGCAGCAATATATAACTAAGAGAAGAAAGTTTTAGGCAAAAAAAATACAGTGCTGCCCAGTGACATGTCTGCCTGCTGGGATACTCAGCAGCATGTTGTATTTGTAGGACTACAAATCCTAGCTGTACAATGACACTGCTGATACACACAGGATCTTCCCCATACCTGTTCTTGTGCAATGCTCTGCAGAACTCCTCTGTCAGCTACTGTGCCCAGCATTTGTCTCCTCACTGCCTGCAGCTACTCAGTAAAGCCTTCAGCCTGAGTCTCTGCTGTTGAAGGGGTTAATGTTTTTCCTCAAGAATCCAGGGAGACCGCAATAAGCAGCAGCTGGCAGTGCAGGGGGCGTCGCCAGCACAGTGAGGTGTACAGGCACATACCTGCTCTCTCAGGCTTGTGCACGAAACATCATCAGAGCAGGGAGAGTAGCTGACATCACAGGTTATGTGACCCTCTGACAAAACAGCAACTGGAGATGCAGTAAGTGCATAATTACATTTGCCTAGTTAGAAACATACAAATAACAAAAACATAACTTAGACAAACCCTTTAACTACAGTGTAGTACAACATATACAAATATTTTTAATATCATGGTCATATCCATATACGTACACCATGTAACTGGCCTATAGTCTAACAATATAGACAGCAGATACTTAGCCTAAGGGCTCATTCAGACCACCGTTTGGATGGTATTGCAAAATTTTGGAACGGGTGCTTACCTATTCCATTAAATGGGACGCAATCCGTAGTTCCATTCTGCAGCCCCGCAAAAAAAAAGATAGAGCATGTCCTATTCTTGTCCACAATTGTGGACAAAAATAGGCATTTCTATAATAGTGGCAGCTATGTGCCGTCCGCAAATTGTGGAAAGCGCACAGTCCGGTATCCGTGTTTTGCGGATCTGCAATTTGCGGACAACTAAACACGGAGGTCATCTGAATGAGCCCTTAGAATGTAAGATGGTCCTGTAAGACTTCACAGGAAGCTGGTCTGGGTGAGTACTGCTCCTGTTTCTAGGATTATTGCTATTAACACCTGCCTACCCAGAATCTGTTGTACCTGTGATTGTCAGCACAGGAAAAGATTGGGTCATGACTATGGACATGGCAGAATGAAGTTACTCTCTCAACCATGTGTCTAGTTTAATTTAAATATCATAACAGGACTGAATCTCAGCCCTGTAACAGGGATGCAGAGGTAGCAGCACCTTTGCCCATAAGCATACGGGAGGCCCAAAAAGTCCAACTGCCTTATCAGAATGCACCAGTATTATAAAAATGGTGCAGTGTGGAGCGGGCCCTTCTACAGTATTGCAATGGGGCCCTGTAGCTTCAAGTTAGGCCACTGAGTAGTGTCTTATAGAGGAGCAGTATTGAGCGTAATAGGCAGTCAGAACCTCATTCTTGCCTAATCTAACTTCAAGGCTGATGACTCCTGTCTTCCATACAGTACCACTGATATCTAGTACTTTTATTTCCAAAATTGTATTTGCTAATGTTTTCATACTTCTCATTTCCTTTCAGAGATGATGAAAGACAGAGAGTGTGCCTTGATATAGTATATAAGTTGTTAGCCAAGCTGAAACCATCTGAGCTTCGTGAACTATTGCCATCTGTAATTGCATTTAGTTGTCACAAATTTCCTGTTTGTCGGGAACGCATGTATGATATTCTCATGTGGATCTATGACAATTACAGGTAATAAGCCCTACTTTCATCTGCTCGTTATCATGTTTACAGGCGCATTGAAAAAATGTTTTATATTTATTTTATCATCTATTATGTTTAACCCTTTGCTCAATGCCCGACATGCCTTGGTCAATTTGAAAGCCCAAAAAAGTTTTAACTTGGCCTATCAGTTCTAAGAAAAAGAAGAAAAGTGACATTACAGATGTCGTCCCTGTTCCTCTTCAATCGGGATATGGCGTGCGGCATGCGATAACCAGCTTTGAAACAAAAACCTTTGCGTTACAGCACCTTACAAAATAACGCAAAAGGTTAGCTTTTTTTCCCCCAAAGCTGGTCATTTAGTGCCACTCATTTCAGGATATTATGAGCCAAGAGGAGAGGTAATGGAGGGCACGCTGTGTCAGTAGATTAAATTGTAAGAAATCTTTGAAATGAATGTCACTAACAAAATAGAGAATTATCCTCTGTATTACAAGGATACAGTTTATACTTTCATTTTTTACTTCAGTGCAATCGACCATCTCCTCCAGCTGTTCTATATCACATAGGAGAATCATCTGACTTTGCTGCTAAATCGGAAAAATCCAGTACGAAATAATAGTAGATAGGAGCAGAGATCTTTACCTACTGCATAGGCAGACTCCCCCTCACAGTCATGTTTTCCAGCTCAAAACACTGAGACAGCCGACGTGCTTCCTAGGAGTTATGGTAGTGCCACAGGCTGAAAGGGAAGTGTCAGGTTTCGGTACATTAGTAGATGGTGAAAACAGAAGAGGTTCCGTTTTTGAAAGATTCAGTTGCAGATAGACAGAGGACATTGTCAGAGACAGCATAGGGGGTGATGTCACAGGATGAAGTGTATAGTTTGGTGTTGTCAGCATAGAGATGGTACTAAAAACCAAATCTACAGATAGTCTGTCATATAGCGTCTGTTTAGAGAGAAAAGAGAGGACCCAGGACTGAGCCCTGGGGAACCCTGACAGCAAGGGAAAGAGGAGAAGTAGAACCAGCGAATGACACACTGAAGGAGCCAGAGAAATAGGAAGAAAACCAAGAGGGAGCATAGATTTGATAGAGGTTATATATTTTAGTCTCCTATTAATCTATAGGATTTCCAAAGGTCCCCTTTAAAGACTAAATTATTAGTTATTCCTTTATCAGGGATGCACACACCTTGTCTGAGGGCCACATTGTCAGATTGAACCATTCTGAAAGGCCGCAGTAAAGGTTAAATGGGTATTACTGTCTGAGACATTAATGGCATGGTAATACCTTTAATGGTTTTACCTCCAGGACTCCCACCTTTTGGGAGAATGGGGTCCTCCTCTGCACAGTTCACACACCAGTAAGTGTGTGTCTTACCTTAGCATTTTTATGTCAATTGCAGAAACAGCCGAATGTTTTCCTACTGCCATATTCCTAATGCCATAAACTACAATAAAGATAGCCGTATTCATGAATGGCCACCCCTGCACTTCGTCTGCCCCGTACTGGAGTGCAACACAGGGATCAGAAGACCCCCATTCTGCCAATATATGTGGGTTTCAGAGATGGCCTCACAGTGCACCATTAATACTTACCTGTCCCTGCTACCGCACTAGATGCTACTACTTCTTATTGACATGGAAAATGCATGTGAGCAGTGACCAGACACAAACGAGCATTTCTGTGTCCAGTTGGTTGGGGGCCACACAGAATGCCATCCAAGGCCACATGTGGCCACCAGGCTGTGTACCCCTGCTTTAGGCTACTTTCACACTGGCGTTTTGGCTTTCCGTTTGTGAGATCCATTCAGGGCTCTCACAAGCTGTCTAAAACGGATCGGGGTCCGCTCAGAATGCATTGGTTTGCCTCCGTTCCATCTCCATTCCGCTTTGGAGGCGGAAAGCAGCGTTTTGGTGTCCATCTGACGAAACTGAGCCAAACTGATCCGTTCTGACACAAAATGTAAGTCAATGGGGACGGATCCGTTTTCTATGACACAATCTGGCACAATAAAAAAAACGGATCCGTCCACTATTGACTTTCAATGGTGGCTAAGACAGATCCATCTTGGCTATGTTAAAGATAATAGAAACGGATCCGTTCTGAACGGATGCAGACGGTTGTATTATCTGATTGGATCCGTCTGTGCAGATCCATGACTGATCCGCACCAAGCGCGAGTGTTAAAGCAGCCTTAAATGAATACTTGTGGCAAGCAGGGCCAGAGATGCTTTAGAAAATACTTGTGCAATGCTCTGCCCTATCAGGTCCTGCCAGAGTTTCTGTATCTAATCATGTGTGTATTAAACCTTATGTTCCAGAGATCTAGAGAGCCAATCGGATAGTGATTCGCAGGAGGTCTTTAATATGGCCAAGGAGGCATTACTTGAAGGACTGGTAGATGAAAATGCAGAGCTTCAGTAAGTGTAAACTATTGTATTCTCCTTTACTAAATCTTATTTTAGTCTTGAGCACTGTATATAAATTAATTCAACAGATAACCTGTCAAACAAGGTTAAAGAGGTTGTCTGGGCTACAGATAATGATGACCTATCCTCAGGACTGGTCATCAATATCAAAGCAGTGGGGGTCTGACACCTGGCCCACCTACCGATCATCTGTTACCAGCAGCAACTGGCACTGGAAACTAAACCGTGGACAGCCAGAATGGGCCGTACCGCATTTTGTCCACTGTGTAGGGGCCGTACCTGCATTCTATAGCTCTGGTACCATTCACATGAATGATAGCCGGGCAGCAGTACTCCAGCACAGCCACTGCCCGGTATATGGAGCCTAATGTTTCCAGCTCAGTCTACAATTATGTTTCCCATGCCAGTGGCTGCCACAAACAGCTGATCGGGGAGAGTGCCTGGTGACTACCATGGGATGGGTCATCAGTATCTGTAGCCTGGGCAAACCCTTTAAGGAACTTTACAAATGTTGACTGATTTCAGAGCTAAAATCTCTGAAACGCAAGTGCATTGTTGACTATATTGTGAATTCTAATGCAGCATCAGTACAAGGTAATAAAACTTGATGGTAAACATTTAATAAAGAGTATATCCAGGCTCCGTATGTAGCACTGTTACTTTACAGCAATGAGGTATGGAGTTTGTATAATAATAATAAAAAAAAATTATATAGCGCCACCATATTCCGCAGCGCTTTACAAGTTCATAGGTTTCATAAACAAAATAAAAATAACTGGATAATATGCAACTGAAACACTAGGAGTCAGGGCCCTGCTCGCAAGAGCTTACAATGTATGAGGAATTGGGGGTGACACATAAGGTAGTTGATTGTGATAAGTAGGATTTGAGCCATTATTGAACAGACAGGAGTGGTGCCGGACGATCTGCTTCGGGTTTGGGATTGTTAGAGGATCGAGTTCAGGCCAGAGGAGTTGGTGGGGGAAGGTTTAGTCTGGGAAAAATCATTTTAGGTAGCTTGATAAGCCTGCCTGAAAAGATGTGTTTTCAAGGCACGTTTGACGGTGGAGAAGTTGTAGATTGACCTAGTATTCCGGGGCAGAGTATTCCAGAGAATAGGTGCAGCTCGAGAAAAGTCTTGAATATGGTAGTGAGAGGTACGAATTATGGAGGATATTAATCTTAGGTCGCTAACAGAAAGGAGAGCACGAGTAAGGTGGTAGATGGAGATGAGGGAGGAGATATATGGAGGTGCGGCAATGTGCTGAGCTTTGAGGGTGAGAAGTTTGTGTATTCTCCACTTCTTAGTGTGGGTATTCACCAGACACCCCAGTTTTTTTTTTTTCACACTCCACTGAGTTACTAATAATAATCACAGGTTACTTCGTGCTGTATTTGAGATGAGGAATTTAGATTAGGGCTGAAACGATTACTCACATGAATCAATTAACTCGACACTAAAAAATAATCGATGCAAATTTTTTGCATCAATGATTCGTTTGTGCAATGTGACCATGGAGTAAGAGGGAAGAGCTTGCTATTACTCATGCTCCATGGCCCCACGCCTGCCCACACAGTGCTGCACTGGATCCTGACGTACACACATCGTCTGGATACAGTGCATGCAGTATGACCTTATGCTCTGTGACGTCAGGTCCCAGTGCAGCACGTGAAGAAGAGGATGGATATCTCTGGATTGTCGTCAGTGCCCCTACAGGAAAGGTAAGTATTTTAGTTCACTGCCACTGTGGCTGGGCAGTGATGGCTAGTAGGGGGAGTGGGGGAACTGATGGCACTGGGAGCAGTTGGTGGCCTTCCTTCAAGCCTCGACCCTCCTGGCATCCCCGTCAACAGGGCTCCAAGTCCTATAAGCCCAAGACTTCCTCTGCATTACGTGCAGCTTCAGGCACCCTCCGATCGGGTGGGCGGCCGCCTTAATCTGTTTCAGCATGTTTGGCTGGATCACGTCTCGGATGCTTGGGGGTGAGAGGTCATCGCAGAGGGTTACAAGCTGGAGTTCAGGTCCGCCCCTCTGTCCCGTTTTTTTTTTTTTCGCTCATCTTCTCCGACCTCTCCCCCTGCCACAAATTCATTGTTTCAGGCTATTCACACACTTCTGCGGCAGGAAGTGATTGTCCTGGTTCCTGTGCAAGACCGTTTTCGCTGGTTCTACTCCAATATCTTTGTGGTCCCCAAAAAGGAGGGCACGTTTTGTCCTGTTCTTGACCTCAAGGCACTCAACCGCTTCCTTTGGATCCGCCGCTTCCGGATGGAGTCCCTGAGATTGTTGCGTAGCTATCCACCCTCTGTCTTCAGATTCTCCCCTTCTTGCGGCCCTGTCCTCTTCCCGTTTGTCACTGCATTCGGGCTCTGGGTCACATGGTCTCTGCCTTCGAAACTATTCCCTATGCTCAGTTCCATACCAGGACTCTTCTTCTGACCAATTGGGACCGTTCCCCAGCCTCTCTAGATGGCCCTTATGTCTCTCTGCCTTGACCCGCCGGGCCCTCAATTGGTGGACGGTTTCCCTGATGCTGACGTCAGGCCGCTCGTTCCTTCCTCTCCGTTGGACGGTGTTGACAGTGGACGCAAGCCTCCGAGGGGGGGGGGGGGGGGGGGTGTTGGGAAATCTATCCGTTCAAGGCATGTGTGGTCACACGAGGAGCGCTCCCAATCAACATTCTGGAATTGAGAGCGATTAGTCTCTCTCTGCGGCATTGGACCGACCATTTCCTGGGACGTCCGGTTTGAGTTCAGTCCAAAAACTCCACGGCTGTGGCGTACCTCAATGACCAGGCCGGCAGCCATGGCAGAAACAGCTCTGATCTTCAGCTGGGTGGAGAACCATGTTCTGGCGCTGTTGGCAGTCCACACCCCCTGCGTCAACAACTGGATCGCCAACTTCTTCAGCTGGAAGAGTCTCGATCCTGTCGAATGGGCTCTTCACCCGCAGGTTTTTCTAGCCGTCTGCGAGGGATGGGGTCGGCCGGAAGTGTATCTCATGGCCTCCCACTTCAACCACAAGGTTGAGGACTTTGTTGCGCGGTCCAGGGATCCCATGGCCCTGGCGTGCAACGCTCTAGTGATTCAGTGGAGTCAGTTCACGTTTCTTTATGTGTTCCCTCCTCTTCCTCTCATTCCACTTCTCCTCCAGAAGATCAGGTCCGAAGGTCTGCCAGTCATTCTCGTGGCCTCACCGAGTGTGGCACGCATCTCTTACCAGTTATCAGTTACCCTCCTTGCCAACGAACCCTGGCGTCTTCCTCTTCGGGAGGACCTCTTGTCGCAGGGACCGATCTTCCATCTGAATTTAGGGTCGCTGTTGAAGCCGCAGTACTAAGGGCTCAGGGTTTCTTGGATGCTGTTGTCCAGACCATGATTCGTGCCAGAAAGCCGTTGTCTTTCCGAATCTACCACTGGACCTGGAAATCCTACTTTAGTTGGTGCGAGCGTCATCAGCTGTCTCCAGTTGGTTTCTCGTTGCCGCGACTCTTGTCTTTCGTGCAGTCGGGCATGGACTTGGGGCTGGCTCTCAGCTCCCTCAAAGGGCAAGTTTCGTCTCTCTCCATTCTTTTTCAGCGAAACTTGGCTTTGCTTTCTGCGGTTCAGACTTTTCTGCAGGGAGTTGCGCATGCTGCGCCCCTTTCCGTCCTCCGTTTAATCCTTGGGATCTTAATCTAATTCTCAACGCTCTCCAGTCTTCACCGTTTGAGCCTTTGCAGCAGGTGTCTCTTTGCTTCCTGTCCTACAAGGTCGCCTTTTTGGTGTCAATCCCTTCCATCCATGGCGTGTCGGAACTCGCGGCTCTTTCATGTCAGTCGCCTTTCCTGATCCTCCATCAGGCCAAAGTAGTCTTTAGCCCTTTCCAGTCCTTCAGGAATATAGAATTTAACGTGCTTAAATTTAAAACTATACCTTTATTATTCAACTGGGTTATAGAGCAAAAAGAGGTTTGCTCCAAGTGATATCCCGACTATGATACATACATTGGGACAAAGACTCCTCTTATAGAGAGGGAATAGATTCTGACATACGGTCAATAAAGTGCCGACTTGGTAAAAAAAGAGAGAATGGTGGGTAGATGTATGGGAAAATATTCTTTCCCTAGATGACCCTCAAGATCTAAGATCCTGTGCCCAGGGTTGTCCCCTGATGGTGGAGACACCCTGTCCCCGTACCTAAGTCTCTTTATTGCCCTAAAGAGGCCCTACTGGAAGACCTGGATTGAAAGCAAATAGATCCAGGGAAAAACAAAAAAACACACATATATAGATGAAATCATGTGTAGACAATAAAAATAACCCCAACGCGTTTCAGCTGCAGATAGCAGCTCATCAGGGGGTGATGTGAACGTAGGGAACAGCAAAAAAAACCGATAACGTAAAATGATACTTAGCTCCTATGTAGTATATATAACCTGTATATATCTCGGCGTCCGGAAGTGTCGCCACATGCCGGCGCTTTAATTCTGGATACAGCCAGCCCCACCTGAGCCCTCTAGCCTCCTATACCCTGGATGCATCTTCTCCAAGGGCCCCCCTCTGATCGGTGAGCATTATTTTTTTCTCTGACATGGTGAGAGGTATTTATTGGTCCTCCACCATGTAACCTATATCTGATTTATTGTGTCTTTACCCACAGGTAATGTCTCCCTTGACAGAGGTTGCTCATCATCACTATTAGAACCTAACAGGTTATATATACTACATAGGAGCTAAGTATCATTTTACGTTATCAGTTTTTTTTTGCTGTTCCCTACGTTCACATCACCCCCTGATGAGCTGCTATCTGCAGCTGAAACGCGTTGGGGTTATTTTTATTGTCTACACATGATTTCATCTATATATGTGTGTTTTTTTGTTTTTCCCTGGATCTATTTGCTTTCAATCCAGGTCTTCCAGTAGGGCCTCTTTAGGGCAATAAAGAGACTTAGGTACGGGGACAGGGTGTCTCCACCATCAGGGGACAACCCTGGGCACAGGATCTTAGATCTTGAGGGTCATCTAGGGAAAGAATATTTTCCCATCCATCTACCCACCACCCCCATTCTCTCTTTTTTTACCAAGTCGGCACTTTATTGACCGTATGTCAGAATCTATTCCCTCTCTATAAGAGGAGTCTTTGTCCCAATGTATGTATCATAGTCGGGATATCACTTGGAGCAAACCTCTTTTTGCTCTATAACCCAGTTGAATAATAAAGGTATCGTTTTAAATTTAAGCACGTTAAATTCTATATTCTTTAAAACTTAAACTTTGTACGTGTAGTATATCTACAACTTCAACCTTTATAAGTCTGCTTTCTTTCCAGTCCTTCCTTCCGAAGGTTGTGTCAGCATTCCATCTAACACCCGTCTCATCCTCTCTTGATTTAGCTGCTTCTCTGAGGTGTAGAGTTTTGCAGACAGCGGTTCTCTAATTGGCAGTAGGGTTTCTTGTTATTCCCACCCTTGGGACTGCTCTGTAACGTCCCATGGTCAAGTGTGTGTCCCCCAATGATACAGATGAGAAAACTAGATTTTTGTATTTACCTTAAAATCTGTTTCTCTTCCGTTCATTGGGGGACACAGCTCCCACCCTTTCTCTTATTTATGGGCCTTTTCTGCGTCTGTACATAGTTTGCTTTTCCTGTTTTTGTCTTGCTTCTCCTACTGCTTTTGCACTAACTGATTTAGTTTGGTCCCTGTAGGACGGGTATAGCTCAAGGGAGGAGCTCACACCTTTTGTGCTTAGTGTCCGCCTCCTAGCGACAACAGCTATACCCATGGTCAAGCCTGTGTCCCCCAATGAACGGAAGAGAAACAGATTTTACGGTAAGTACAAAAATCTAGTTTTTAATTAGCTTTTTCTTATTAGAGTACTCGATTAATCAGTAGAATACTTGATTACTAAAATAATCGATAGCTGCAGCCCTAATTTAGATTGTGTGTCTCATTAGGATACCTGTCTTCCTACAGGTGGTACTAGAGGCCTAGCCTTTTTTTGGGCTGCAGTATTTTTGTCCTGCCATTTTCATGGATTCTGCGGCAGAGGCTCATAACACTGTGTCTGACCCAGATGTTAACAAAGCCTTAAAGGGGAGAAGTATGAGTTAAGGGCTTATGCACATGACTTTGAGGGCTTTGTACAACCTCAGAGTAGTAAAGTATGAATGTGACTGCAAAAAAAAAGGAACAAACTGTCGTATAGAGAACCACAAAGGTGTTCTCTCCTAGAATGCAGACACCATATGGCATTGTGCAGAGTGCTTGTGGTTCCATAGTACAGAGCATATGTCTCTCTCTACAGGCTTTGGTCAGCCAGCTCTGTTGAATATAATGCCTGAGGTTTATGTAGACCAGAAACACAAATATTAATTTCTGCAATTCTGTGGAACGGGTGTGGGCTTATTCATTTCAATGGTGCCGCAAAATATGCGGACAGCACACGGCGTGCTGTCGACATCCCTAGTTCCCTTCTGCGGCCCCTCAAAAAAGATAGCATATGTCCTATCCTTGTCAGCAATTGCGGTCAAGAATAGGCATTTTCTTTGGTGGTGGCCGCAAATTCTGGAGCACACACAGGCTGGTATCAGTGTTTTGCAGATCCGAAAAACATTACGGTCATGTAGCCTTACAGTGCATTTAAATAACAGACACTTAGGGGCTTAGTTTTATCAGGTAAGTTGTGTACTAAAAGGGTTTGTACAACTTCTAATAGTGTTTTAAATAAACCCCCACCCCACCCAGTAGAACCCGTCGAGGGAAGCATACTTACCTACTGCCCGATGCTGGCTCCATGGATTCACCGTTGCCTTCAATGTGCTTCGGTCGCCACATACACCATTTGTATACTTCCAGCAAGGATGGGGATCATGTACATTGCTACAGCCAATGTTTGGTCGCAGTGGTGATCTGTCCCCCAAGTGGAACATTACCAGTTATGGGCTATTCGGAGAACATGTCAGGGCCGGTCATTGGTTGCAACAGCGCATGTGACTCTATACATGCTGAAAGTTTTTATATGCAGTGACCAAAGTGAAGTGAAGAAAGTGTTGCATCCACAGAGCTGGAACAGAGTGTCGAGAAGCAGGTAAGTATTCTTCCATTAACAGGTTCTGCTGGGTGGGGGGTTATTTAAAACACTTTTAAAGTTGGACAACCTTTTGAAAGGGGCGGCCCGTTTCTTTCCCTTTAATTGGCTACACGACGACATTTGTCGAACTACACTGCCACATTTATGTTGCAGTAATGTCGTGCAACATCTATAATGACAGTTGTAATACGACATTGTGTCACATGTTGCAGTGTGACACCATAGACTGCCATTATAAAAAAATGTTGCGCAACAAATCTCGTTGTGTAGCCCTAGCCTAATACAGCAAAGGTCTGATTCAGCTTTTCTTGTTGTTGCTGTGTGTTATTTGCATAGTACCTTTTCTTTCAATTTTTCCATCAGGTAAAAAAAATATGTTAATTATGATTTCTTGCCAGTAACAATAATATTGCTTTTAAATTAATATCTCTGCGTTTAATTATAGACTTATTGTCAGAAATTTTTGGAGCACCGAACCACGGTTGCCAACTGGCACAATGGATCGATTGGTTGCTATACTGTGCTCTTTGTGTTCCACCAAAATTAAAAAGCACTTTCTAAGTCTGGCCACAAACCTGCTTCTTGAAATGACAAGTCGAAGCCCAGATTACATCAGGCAAATGTTTGAGCATCCACTTTCTGAATGCATGTTTCAGGTGAAATATTCATTTTTTACTATTATGTGAAGCAGTTCCATTTATTTCATGGGTACAGCTGTTATTTTTGTTTTATCATGGTTCTCTTGCTTTTCTTTAGGATTATACTGTTGATTCCAATTGGCGCAACCGCAGCACTATCCTCACTCCCATGTTTGTGGAGACTCAAGCTTCTCAAAGTATTTACAGGTCTAGGACACAAAGTTTTCAGGAAGGGCAGGAGCCAGAGGGAGGCCAAGTAAGAGCAACACAGCAGCACTTTCAGTTCACACCTACACAAAATATTGGTACGTTTGTGTCTTTCTTTTTTTTTTTTTTTTTTTTTTGTCGTATGAAACGCCTTGTATGCAGTAGTACTTTTGTCCTAATATTAGTTGATGACTGCTTTTTTTTTTTCGCTTTGGATTGGCCTGCAGGTGGCAGGAGTTCATTTAACTGGCTAACTGGAAATACTTTGGATACCTTGGGCAGTTACTCTGCTGATTCTTCAGAGTCCCTCTCTACAGCATTGCTGTTTACAAGTAGAAGGAGTGAAAAAGCTCAGAGGGGATCATTTAAACCTTTGGGACCTAATTTTGGAAAACGCAGACTAGGACTTCCAGGTGATGAAACTGACAGCAAAACTAAAGGTGAGATATTTAAGAGAATAAACTTGTCTGATGGTTCCTTGCATCTAGATGAAATATAATATCATATGGGATTCATTGTAATTACATGTTTTCGGAGGTTTTCCAGAGTGAGACTTGCTATGGGGACTGGCTAATAGGTCCCCCTTCCATGAAGTCCATGTGGGTAAACTCTTTAAATATTTTTGGCGGCTTCTATCCAGTCTTCCAGTAGCAATGCAGATGCTAAATTTAATGGTCCGCATGATCAGCATACTGATCTTGTCTCATCTCTTGATGTTTTTGCCATTTTCTGAAAGAATCATTAGGTTTTAAGTTTTGTGTTTAACATTTGTTTACGCATGCTCCTTGAAGGATTTTGTCCAGTGTTACAAAAATTTAGAAATCCATTTGTTATTTAATATTTCAATACAAAGTATACAGATTACACTGTACTAAAGGAAATGTCCAGTGTCTTGAGGATTCTAAAATTGGGGCTTTATTTAGGCATAAATCCATAACTATACAAGTAGCCAAAAGACAGTATGCATTTCAGACACACACCGTGCCCTTATTCATAGCAGTTAATATGATTAAAGACACAATGTATGTGTCTGAAGCCCATAGCCATTGTTTGGACTGTGTTTGGCTACTTGTATAGTTATGGATTTGTGTCTGAATAAAAGGGCAATTTTAGAATCCTCAATATGCTGGATACTTCTTTTTGTATAGTGTGGTTCGTTTGCACGTGGACTCCGCACAGCAGGGATCCTTGGAGCATGGAGGGGAGCTGGCTATGGACAATATTCCTATTCAGATTACACATCTTTAATTTATTTGAATATTGGATGCATAGTTTCTTATATGCTATGATTTTATAGAAAGTTTAACTAATGTCCATTTAATAAAAGTTACTACATTATTGGAATTCCTCCCGTTTTTAATTTGTATATAGATCTAAGAAGAATTATAATTTTAAGCTCTGTTGTACTGGCATCATGGTTTTGTTCTGTTGTGTACTTTCACAAATAAATACTTTAGTCTAAAAAGAGCTACAGTATGTTAGGTAAGGTTTAAAACTGTGTGTGCTTTTGTATTTAAAGTGAATCTGTCACCATAATATATATGTCTTCCCTGTGTAAACTTAAGCAATACAGAAGCTTCTCCCCAAAACTATGTATCAATTTTCCAGTCTCCTCCTGCTTATAGCACGCTGATACATATTTACTAATGTGTCTGTGCTTATAATTTGTTAAAAAATTTAAACTGGTGCAATTTCACACAAGTTTCCTACACTTTTTTTCCCCATTTTACATATAGGATCAGAATACAAGGCATATAGCTCTATCAATGTTATTCCTTGGGGGATACACATATTCAGGGCATATCAGGATGGCTTAGGCTGTGTTCACGTCTCCGTTTCAGAGATCTGGTTGCCTGATTTGGCACAAATGCCGGCTGTCGGACGGATGAAAAAATGCAAAAATGGTTTTTATCTGTCTGAAACCTGGCATTACTGCTAGGAATCGAACGGATCACTGCCGGACCTCATTGCAATCAATGGGGATCTGGCAGGGAATTAGAAGATCCGGTAGGCTGTTCTCTGCCGCTACAACCTGCCGGATCTCCTAACAGAGATGTGAATGACGAAAGATAATTTATGTATATTCAGATTTTAATGTTACCAGATGTAATTTATTTTATCTGTACTGAAGAAAGCATGATAAGGTGTGGAGATTTTTATTTTTTAGTATTCATAATTTAAAATAAATGTTGTTTTATTGTGTGAACTTTTGAAGTACCAATGTAAAAATGTTGTTGCATTATGACTCAGGAATTGACGAAAGATCGGAAATTTTAAGATTGCGACGCCGTTTCTTAAAAGATAAGGAAAAGCTCAGTATCATCTATGCTAAAAAAGGAGTAGCGGAGCAGAAAAAGGAAAAGGTTGGTTTCCTTCTCCTTTCTTTATCCTGAAGTCTAGGAATGGTTTTCATCAGGTACATGACATGCTGATGAGGAAGTTTTAGTCATCGCCACTAAATGCTTTTAGTCCTGTATGGGATAAATATTGTTATATTTTAATAGTATGTGTGTTTTTGCACACGGCAATGCCCATGTTGTGTATTTTTTTTAAATTATTGGTTCAGTATTTTTATTTTGGGGAAAGGGGGGTGATTTGAAGTTTTATATTTCTCGCCCAGTTTCCTTGGGGGACACAGAAGACCTTGGGTATAGCTCATCTCCATAGGAGGCGTGACACTAAGTGAAAACTGTTAAGCCCCTCCTCCACAGCTATACCCTCAGCCTGGAGAGAGAGACTGCCAGTTTTTGCTTAGTGTCCAAGGAGGCAAGACACTCCCTGCTACTGCAGGGCTGTTTTCTCCTTTGTTTAATTTTTTGATTTTTACTTTTTTATTTCTTTTTGTTCCAGATCATCAGGGACAACAGAGTCGCACTAGACCTCTCTGTTCTCCCGGGGTTGAGCTGCGCCAGTGCCGGGCTCCCGCACTGCTGCCTCCCCCACAGAAGGCAAGGTGGACCAGGGCAGCCCAGCTCCCCTGCATCCCGCCAGCGCAAGGGTCGCCCGCACGCCAAGTCCCTCGCCAGCGTCCTGCCACTACGGTGCCAGTAGCTGAAGGGGCGACCCTGCTGGAACGGACCGAGGGTGAAGACGGCTGTGGTAAGAGAGAGGCTTCTCCAGCCCTACGTCCCCCTCCCTGGCCATCCTGCGTGCTGGACTCCCATGCTGGTCCCGGCGGACCTACGCTGGCTCCTGGGCTAGCTGTTGCCCAATAATTATATAGCCCCACACCACCACCATACTGGTGGCCGCAGGGCGACAATACAATGCCCCTCCATAGGGGATTGCACAGGGGTGAGCATGGCATTGCTGTGGAGGAATATAGGGCCAGAGACCTGCTCCTAGCTGCCCCTAACACAGGGGTTATGCCGTCCATCCCCCTTGCCGGTCGCAGTTCAGTAGGGGGCCCACGCTAGCTGCCCCTGTCTCTCTCTCCCTCCTTAGGGGAACTACAGATGTCCATTAGGGCAGGGGGTGCAGTGCTGGCTTCCGGGGTCTCCCTCCTTACCGGTGTGCTAGAGCCAAAGGGCCGCTCCAGGCGCTGCCAGACGCAGGGCCTCGCGGCCTGCACGATGCTCCAACAGGCCCCGGCCGACTGCTGATGCTTCCGATCGGCCGGGTGCCGCAGACTTTGACCCAGGCTTTGGCCTGCTGCTCCGGACCTCTGTCTCTGCCGGCCCGCGGGTTGGGCACCCGCGGCCGTTTGGTACATGCGACAGCCGGCTCCCTCCAGGTCCCGGCTCACCGTCGTTGCCTCTTGGCCGGCCGGGCGCCGCAAAAATCTAGGCCCCGGCTTCGGGTCCTACTAGGCCGCAACATCCCGGCCTCTGTTGGAGGGGGCGGGAACGTCTCGCGGCGCGAATTCTTCCCGCCCGCACGTCCTCCGCCCCCCCAGAGGATCGCAGCGCCGCCCCCCAGGCCGGATCTTTGTTAACCTGTTGGGTGCCGGCTATCTCCAAGGGCCGGCTCCCTTCTGGAGGACCCCCTCTATGTCCTGGTGGGCTTCCTAATAAGCCTATACGAGGCTATGTCTCTCAGTGCCTTGGGAGGACTGTATGGTGGCCCTTTCTTGCCTCAGTGTGGCTATGTTTTAAAAAAAAAAAAAAAAAAAAGGGCTTCCATGGCGGAGTTATTAAATAACGGAATGGCTGCGCAGGACGCTGCAGCATGATACAGTGGTGCTGGCTGCATGCTATGCTTCCCTTCCGTAGGCGGCATGTCGCGCTCCCCGGCTGCGGTGCTGACCGGCTGCAAGTCTCCTCTTTAGGCGGACCCTTGCCATCTACCGGGATACGGCACTAGCCAAGTGTAGGCGCCCCCTCTTCCGCCCGTTCTATGGCAGGACATCACCTTTCCAGTTATGGTGCTGGCCATGGGCATGAACCCCTTCCTGAGTGGAATTCTGCGCTCTCTGGCCGCAGGCTAGCCATGTGCATAACCCCCTTCTATAGGTGGAATACTACATTCACCGGATCGGTGCTGACCATGGCACGACACCCCCCTTCCTTAGGGGAACGCTGCACTCACTGGTTGTAATGCTGGACAGGTGCATGTCCCCCTTCTGGGGCGGAATAATTGCACTCACCGGATTCAGTGTTGGCCATGGGTACGACCCCCCCCCCCCCTCCTTAGGGGAACGCGGCACTCTCACTGGATTCCCTGCCGGCCATGTATGTAACCCCCTTCGGCGGAACGCTGCACTCCCGCTGTGTTCGCTGTCGGCCATGTGTATGAAACCCTTCTATAGGAGGAATTCCGAATTCTCGCCAGATGCGGTGCTGGCCATGTGCACGTCCCCCTTCCATAAGCGGAACACTGCTCTCTTACTGGATTTACTGCCGGCCATGTGCATGACTTCCTTTCGTAAGCGGACGGCTGCACTCTTATTGGTTTGCATTTCTCGCGGTAGGTTGCTGGCCACGTGCCTGAGTGCTTGCACTCTCACCAGATCCGCTGCCGGCTATATGCATGGCCCCCTTCCGTGGGCGGTGTTCCGCACTCGCGCTGGATTGCTGCCGGCGTGGCCATGCCTCCTCTCCTCAGGCGACATTCATGCACCTTTTTTACTGACTGGGTGTCATTGTGCCAGCACGTTGCCGGCCAGGTGCATGACCCCCATCCATGGCGGATGCTCGCGCTCTCCTGGGATGCGATGGTAGCCTTGTGCACCCCCCCCTCCCCCCTTTTTGTTTGGGTCACTGCATTTTCACCAAATGCGTTGCGGGCCGTGAGCATGGCTCTAGCAGGGGTGCGCTGCTTGCACCCCCTTTGGGAATGGTGCTGGCCTTGTGCTTCATTCCATGGGCGGAAATTTGTACGCTCACGAGATTCACGGCTGTCCGTGTGTATGCTGTACTGGACGTACCCCTTTCATGGGCGGAGTAGTTGCACTCTCGCGAAATTCGGTGTTGGGTAGATTATTGCACAATCTTTTATTGCTAGGATTTCCGGTGCATGCCCCCCCTTTTCAGGGCCTTTCCACTCTTGCCATCGGCAGAGTTGCCAGGTACCTTCCCCCCCTTTTTTTCCGGGCGGACTACTTGCGTTCCTTCGCATGCCGGTACTGGTCTTGTGCATAACTCCCTTTCGGGCTGCACTTTACACTTCTGTGGATACTGTGGGACGCTGTGGCTGTGCGCTCTGTGCGTTGTTTTGGGCCGTGTATGCCTTCTCCTCCCTTGGGTGGGTTGGCCTTCTCGCTACCTGCAGGGTTGCTAGTACGTATGCCTCCCTTCTTCCTGCGACATACTTTTTTTTTTCTCTCTGGGGTGTGTTTGCTTGTCGCAAGCTTGCACTTTCTCTGAGGAGATCGTTCTGTCCACTTGTGAGCCTAAGGTGTTGTTGTCCGACACGCGACAATGGATGCTCAATGTATTCACAGCTGTATATCTTGTATGTACGTAGACGGGCTCTGCTGGCTCGCTACTGCACTGAGCTGAGTGGTACCCATTCTCCGGTGGGGTCCCGTTGTTGTCGGCACCCACCATGTTCGTTGGCCTTTCCACCTGGGGAGTGTTCGGGGTTCCTTGATGCGTACCCATTCGTCATTTAGTGGCATTGTTTCCCTACGCAACCGGTCGGGGTCGAGAGTGTTGTCTACAGTGCCGCTCGACCTCTACGTTGGCTCTGGCGGGACTACGGTTCCCTCGCCTACTACCATTTCCTCTTCTCGGATGCAGTGTGGTGTGGGTCCTTCCTATTGGCGCCCTTTGCGCTCCAGTCTGTTGCTGCCAGGTTCAGACTGCTCCTCTCGGGTAGGTCGCCCAACTCTTCTTGGGTGCTTGATTGTCCAGGTCCTGGGGACCTCCACCTTGGTTTCTTCAGGGTATTCGCCTGCTGCGACGGTGTGCAGGTAGTCTCACAGAGTAGAGGGGATTCGGCTCTTCCTTTCCTCGCCGGCTCGGTTTTTTTTGGCTTCTGCTCTGGGTTTGTCGTTCCAATGTGGCTGCTGCCCCGGCCAGGCCTCAGTGGCTGTTCCGTCGTTGCCCCCCCCCCCCCCTCCTCTGGGGTGAGCATGGTTGTTCGCTTGGATGGTTCCGGTGTTACTTGCGGTCTCGTACCATCTCCCTCGTTCTCGCTGGCGGTGCTAGCGGTTTGCCGGGCCTACCGCGTTTTGTCCTCCCACTGGGTGCAGGTTGCCTTTCCGTTCTGGGTGTATGGTCCTGTGGGACTTACTTTCTCAGTGCCTTGGGAGGACTGCCCTTTGGTCAGGATTGTCCTTGGATCTCCCACACGGGGCTGTGGAACTCCTTTCTTTGGTGGCTACATCGACTTGGACTTGGCCTGTCTGGTTTGGGCATCTGTCGGATGCTGGGCAGACCCTTCGGGTTTCTTCCGTCTGTCCTTCTGCTCCCCCACTCCGGTCGGATACGGGGCTATGTTGTTCGGGGGCCGACAGGACCGTGGTTTCCGATCCTTCGGCCGTGTTACTGGTCTGCGCCTGATCCCATTGGGTTTTCTTCCGCTTACTGGGTGATTCCTGCGAGCACGCTAGTGTTCGCTCCCGACTGTTTAGTACAGGTTTGGTTGTCGGGCTTAGGGTTCTTACCTGGGGTTTTGTGGGAAGCGGGGCATTCCCCCACTCTGCCTTCTCGCCCTTGGTTCTGTCTTTCGCTAGTCCGGCCTGACCCTGGGACTTCTGTTACTTGAAGTGTCAAGTGTCTGCGCTGTCCTTCCCCTTCCAGCGTTTCCTGGCCCTCTTGGGCCTTGTCATGTCCTTCTGCCACAGAGTGGCTCTGTGGTTCCTCTTTATCGTTTCCTGGTTCCGCCCTGGGAACTACATACTGAGCTCTCTGCGCTCCGGTCTTTCCCTTGGAGCCGTTGCAGGAGTTCTTCCTACTCCTTCTGTCTTGTACGGTTGTGTTTCTGTTGCCATCATGTCTGACGGGTGCCTGATTGATGGCCCTTCGTGTTCTGTGCCTTCTGTCCTTTTCCAGGACAGGGCTGTTCTCCGTCCTGTTCCTTTCTTCCTTCCTTCCTTCTGAAGGTGTTATCTGCCTTCTTATCAACGAGGCTTTCGTCCTTTTCCACCCATCCCCGGGTACGGACGCTTTGCCGTTGGGAGGTTGTTGGACCTTGCGGTTGTTTACTTGGAGATCTCCGACTCCGGTCGGCGTTCGGTCTCTTGTGTTTCCAGGAGGTCAGTGCAAAGGTTGATGGCCTCCAGGGTGGCCTCCTCCGCTTTCTCAGTGTGGCTTTTTGCTGTGGTTATCGCACCAATGGCAGGGTTCTGCTTTCGGTGTCACCGTTCATTTCATCAGAGCAGTCGGTGCCTCCTGGGGCGGGGGTGTTAGGTTTCGGCCATTCATTTGTGCAGGGCGGTCACTTCTTCCTTGCACACCTTACCGAGTTCTACTGGGGGCATACTCGGGCTTCGGCGTATGCTGCCTTGGGCCGCCTGGTCTGCAGGCGGTGTTTTCTTGATGCCTTCGGGTGCTTCGCCTTGGTGCTGTGGTCCCTCCCCTCTTGGACTGCTATTGAACGTCCCAAGGTCTTCTGTGTCCCCCAAGGAAACTGGGCGAGAAAACGAGATTTTTGTATTACTTACCAGTAAAATCTCTTTCTCGCTCTTTCCTTGGGGGACACAGCACCCACCCATTCTTGTTTTTTCTTTGCACGGTTTCAGAGTTTGTTTTACCCGTTGGGTAGTTGGCTTGTTGGTTCCACTTTTGGACTTTGCCTTTTCTCACTGCTTGGACACGCAACTGGCAGTCTCTCTCTCCAGGCTGAGGGTATAGCTGTGGAGGAGGGGCTTAACAGTTTTCACTTAGTGTCACGCCTCCTATGGAGATGAGCTATACCCAAGGTCTTCTGTGTCCCCCAAGGAAAGAGCGAGAAAGAGATTTTACTGGTAAGTAATACAAAAATCTCGTTTTTTAAAAACATTTTTTTTTTGTCACCCTGGGTAACTATAACTGCAATCATTAGATTGCCCATTGTGTTCTGTGATGGCTAAATACCATTTACAATATACAAATACAGCACTGCCATCTCCTGGCCTCTATTAGTATATTTTAGTAATAGCTTCCGAAGCCTGCTATACCATAAAAGGGCCACCATTTACGGGTGAGTGAGCGCGCAGCTCTCACTTCCAGACCAATCAGATGCCATGGTTACATTTGACTATGGCATCTGAGGGGTTAAGGAGGACCTTTCATGGATTTTTTTTTTAGTTTAATTAAATACCTTTCCTTGCTGATGCTACCACCCTGCCTTTTTTTTATTTATTTTTTATTTAAATATCGCTTGTATGCCTTGCTGTGCCCCCTGCTGGTTTCCCTCCCAGTATGTTAATACTGAGCATCAGTACAGGGATGAGGTGAGGCCAGGGTTTCTCAATGGGCGTCTCCTTCTCCCTGGCTTTAGCGTAATCCAAACATAGCAGAGAGCGTCACAGCCAGGGAGAAGGTGAGCTTTTTTTTCTACCTGACTGACGCTCTCTGCTGTGATTGGATCGTGGCACGACCAGGTAGAAAGAGACGTCCATTGAGAAACCCTGGCCTCTCCTCCCTGTACCGATGATCAGTATTAATATACTGGAAGGGAAAACAGCGGGGCGTACAAGCGATATTTGAAAAGAAAAAAAAAACAGGCAAGGTGTCAGCATCAGCGGGGCAGGGGTACCTGGCAAGGAAAGATATTTAAAGGGGTTCTGCACTTTGTTTAAAGTGATGGTCTATCCTCTGGCTAGAATATTAGTTTCTGATTGGCGGGGCTCTGACCCCTGGGACCCCCGCGATCAGCTGTTTGAGAAGGCAGCGGCGCTCCAGCAGCGCCGCGGCCTCACTGTTTACTGCAGGCCCAGTGATGTCACGACTAGTATCACTGGCCTGGGTGGGGCTAAGCTCCACTCAGGTGAACAGAGCTTAGCCACGCCCAGGCCATTGATACTAGTTGTGACAACACTGGGCCAATGGTAAACAGTGAGAAGGCCGCGGAGCTGCTGGAGTGCCGCTGCCTTCTCAAACAGCTGATCGGCTGGGGTCCCGGTTGTCGGACCCCCGCCGATCAAATGCTGATGATCTATCTAGAGGATAGATCATCACTTTAAACAAAGTGCAGAACACCTTTAATTAAACAAAAAATAAAAAAAATCTATGAAAGGTTGTCTTTAAATGTATGCGATCAGACTGTTAGAAACAGCAGAAACCTGGTGGCTATGGCGCCCACTGCACGCATAGGCGAGCACCATCTTTAAAGTGGAGACTTTCAAGGGGTTAATCTGTATAGTAATCAGTTACATCCTTCAACGGCCACCAGCCTTATTTACGGTAAGAAGCTGTGACAGCTATTCTTCATGCAAGACTGTATTTTGAATCCACGTTTGAGCCACATTTTCTGTGGATATCACTTGTACTCTCGTGGTTTCTATGGGTCTGCAAAAAAAAACAGACAGCACGTGAATCATCGGTGTGTCAAATCTGCAAATTATTGAGCATTTTCTATTCTTGTCCGTATTGCAGACAAGAATAGTAATTTCTGGTGACATTTATTTTATGCTGCCTTAACTGCTAAGTCCGAACAGCTCCAACACATGCCGATGAGTCCTAATATTCATGAGCTCCTGGCTTTCTCTGCCCCCTGCCACTGATTGACATTTTTTCCATATTGCAGTCAGCAGCCGGTGAATGGAGAGAGTCAGGAGCTCGTGAATATCAGGACTCCTAGGCAGGCACTGGAGCTGTTCAATATAAGATTTTAGCAAATCAACTGGGGCAATTAAAGGGGTTGTGCAGTGGGATATTGATGACCTGTCCTCAGGTCTCACTCTCGGCACCGCCAACGATAAGCTTTGAAGAGAATGCAATATTCGCACGAGCTCCATGGCCTCCTTAAGCAGGTCATTAGTGAGGTGCTGATCTGTTATTGATGACCTGTTGTAAGGATAGGTCATCAATATCATCACACTGCACAACCCTTTAAAATAAGTGACCCAGTGTTATTAAGGGGATCTGTCAACAGTTTATGCTGCCCTTAGTTAGGGCACCATAAAACTGGTGACTATTTGCTTTTATTATTGCCCTCTCTAAGAGCAGCATGCATAGGGATAGGCTTGCTGAGTTGATCAGTGTGCCTTTTACATATTATTATCGTATAGTTTGCATAAACTCAATATTTAATGTAACACAGAGAAAGAATGCACCAAACAGATGTAACACTGACTATGCTGGCAAGACACAAATAAAGGTATTAAAAGCTGAGACTTTTGCCAATATGTTCCAGTAATGGAGATATCGGAGCCCATCATGCACCACGTCACGGTTCTCAGCATGGCAAGGGGTCCTAACCGCTGCTCTAACTTAGTCAGTGTTACATCTGTTTGGTGCATTCTTTCTCTGTGTTTCATATGATTGCTACATTCCGTGTAGTTTGCTCTTGTGGTGCATGTGGACCGCGCCGACATCCTCCATTGTATGCATATTTTGCTGGGGTCAGTCGATTACTGCGGTCCACATGCGGTCGGGCTGCTCCCCCTAATTAAAGACACGCCACTGTGTCAGGGGCTGAGCAGCTCCTCCAGAATTGCCACTATATTTTTTTGTTTTTTGGTTTCTGCCTCAATATTTAATGTGTTTAATGCTTGCAGCTCCTTAAGGCTGTATTAGACCTGCAGATTTTGAATGCGATTGTCAGGAAGGAAACGGGCCTTCTTGGCAATGCCCTGTTCCTCAGTAGACCACTGTTATTGCATGCAGCGCTCTCTTTCGCAGTATGGGCAGGAGCGATGACTAATGTCATTGCTCGCGCCCATACAGAATCATTATTTTCTGGCAGCAGGCAGTGATTACACAGAAAGATCTGCCGCTGGCAAACATTGATTTTTATACCTGCTGAAAGATTGCGATTACCCAATGAACGAGCATCGGGTAACTGGCAGCACTTTTAGGCCTCTTTCACATGGGCGTCCCGGATTTGCTCCAGATGCGTCACGTGTGCATTGCGAGTAGGCACGCAATTGCAGTGAGTTTTGACTGCGATTGTGTTCCGATGTTAAGTTTTTTCCGCGCGAGTGCAATGCGTTTTGCACGCGCGTGATAAAAAACTGAATGTGGTACCCGGACTACTTCACTGAAGTTCGGGTTTTGGTTAGGTGTTCTATTCTTTTTATTATTTTACCTTTATAACATGGTTATAAGGGAAATTAATAGCATTCTTAAAACAGAATGTTTACTAAAATTGGGCTTGAGGGGTTAAAAAACTTAAATAAAAATTAACTCCCCTCATCCTCTTGTTCGCGCAGACGGCATAGTCTTCTTAATTCTTCTTCCAGGACCTACAAAAGGACCTTTGACGTCATCGCGCTCACCACGTGGTGAGTGCGGTGACATCATCGCAGGTCATGAAAGAAGACGATGCCGGCTGCGCGAACAACAGGATAAGGTGAGTTAATTATTATTTTTTTAACCCCTCAAACCACATTTTACTAAGCATTCTGTATTAAGAATGCTATTATTTTCCTGTATAAACATGTTATAAGGAAAAATAATAAGTAAATTGACTTTTATCAATTTACTAACATCATCTCCTAGCAACCATGCGTGAAAATCGCACCGCATCCGCACTTGCTTGCGGATGCTTGCGATTTTCATGCAGCCCCATTCATTTCTATGGGGCCTGCGTTATGTGAAAAACACAGAATATAGAACATTCTGCAATTTTCAAGCAACGTACAAGTGATGCGTGAAAATCACCGCTCATCTGAACAGCCCCATTGAAGTGAATGGGTCCGGATTCAGTGCGGTTGCAATGTGTTCACCTCACGCATTGCATCCGCCCGGAATTCTTGCCTGTGTGAAAGGGGCCTTAGAGTCTCTACTAATGTTCGTTAGTGATGATGTGGCCGACCATCAGCAGGTTTATTACAGCCTTAATTCTGTTTGACAGCTTTCACCCTATTACTGTGCGTAGGGAGAAAGCTGTCATCAGTGGGGGGAGCCTTCATATCGTGACATATTAGACTCTTCCTGCACAGCACTGGCCACTCTCTGAAACGATAGACAGTGAGTTTATGCAAACCACACAATATTACTAGGCAACAGGCGCACTGCCCAAGTCAGCATGCTGTCAGTGCGGAGTTCTGCTCTGAGATGGCAGCACTAAATACCTGATAAGTTGCCCTGAAATTATTTTCTACAACTGTATCTGTACCTTATATATTTTTATAATTTTCTTAGAGGATACTATAGATTGACACTTATTTTGACTCCTTTGTTTTCTTCTGTATTCAGATACTGCCACTTTTATCTCTTTAGTCATGACATGCAAAAAATTTACAATTTAGTCATTGGCTTCCTGAAATGTGTGTTTTTTCTCAACTGACAATGTCCATTGCAGACATATAATGAATGCATCCATTTATTTTTAAGGAAATAAAAGTTGAGCAAAAGATGAAGAAAGATGCTCAAGTAATTCTTTATAGAAGTTATCGACATGGAGATTTGCCTGATATCCAGATTGCACACAGTGCACTTATTGCACCACTGCAGGCACTTGCACAGGTCAGTTACATGCTGCTTTTCATATTAATGATTGAGACATATATAGAGTGCCTATATATCCCTTATTGGAAGTCTAGGACCAGTTTCACATGGCTTTCATATGCCACATTATTGTGTTCACATTACTACTTGACTAACTGCAAACAAGGTTTTTTTTGTTTGTTTTTTTAGGAGGACCTGTCACCTCTCCTGACATGTCTGCTTTGATAGCTTCATGCATCCCCCATTTAATAACAATTCTGGAGCATCTATTGTTATGGCTCTATGTTGTGCCATGCCTTTATTATTTCTACTAGAAATTATGCATGGATTGCTATTAGCCTTCAGTAAGGGTACAGAGGGGAGGTAACCAGTTCGGGGTGTGTACCTTCACAGACTGACTCCAATCAGTTCTGCCATTATCATTCTGTGCAGGTACACACACCTAGCACACACACACACACAATAGTGTATCCAAGGTATGTGCCATAAATGTCTGGTAGGTGCAGGTTTCACTCCCACCTATCAAGAGTATAGGGGTCACCTTCTAACATCAATGTTATAGAGGAAGACCATGCTTGCATTTGCCTCTTTCCTTAGTAAACTGTGGCAAAAGACTAACAATTCTCACAACTCCCATAAACTGTCCTTTCTGGAGTGCCACATAGGGGTCAAGGGATGCTATTATCCTGATATATGGTTTACCATTACTACTTTCCCACCTCTACTCTTGATATGTGTGGCATTCCTTCCTGGCATGGAAACTACGAAACATGTGTGCATGCATATGCAGATTTCTGGGTCCAGACAATTGGGGCTGCACAGGATGGCACTGTGGGCTGTATGTGGCCTCAGGGCCGCAGGTTGTGCTCATCTGGTTTAGTCTGCACACCTTTTTTAAACATTACAAATTAAGAAGTGTTGACTTAGTGAGCCTATGGGAGAAAAGATGACCATCATAAACAACTGGGAGGGGAAAGTGATTACAGGTGAACTTCTTTGTTATTTTAACTATTATTCAATTTTTATGGGGCTGTAAAACACCTTAAAGAAACACTTTTTTTTTTTTTTTTTTTTTTTTTTTTTCTATTTCAGAAAGACTCAACTCTGGCAAAACAGCTATTCAGCGCTTTATTTTCTGGGATTTTGGAAAGAATCGGCAGCTCCACCGAAAAGAACAGCATTGCTGCTAAACTGGTTGATAAGTTCAATCAGTACTTGAACAGCACTATGTACTATTTCCCACCATTCATTGGCTGTATACAGGTACTTGCATCAACATGTTACCTGATTGGTGTGCTATATTTATACTAAATAGTGTATTTATGATTTTACAAGGGAGAGGCTTACAGAAAGGAAGGGGTAGGTGGGGGGAGTAACAGCGCTAGTAGTATTAGGGTGCATTCACACAACCTAAGGGTTGTTTCACACGAGCGGATCTCGAGCATGTCATCCGCAGCGTGAATGAGAGCCAAGCCTCACTCTGGACCACAGAGCATTAACATGATTGATAATGCTCCGTGCCTCTCTGTGATCTTTATACTATAAAATCACCATGAGATAAAGTTGTCACTGTGATTTTGTAGTAAAAAGAGCTCAGAGAGGCACGGAGCATTATCAATCATGTTAATGCTCTGTGTCTCTGTTGTCCAGATAGAGGCTTGGCTCTCATTCACGCTGCGGATGACATGCGCGGGATCCGCTCGTGTGAAACAGCCCTAAGTGTTTTGTGGTCCACAAATTGGAGATCCACAAAACATGTGTACCGAACGCATGCCTCCTGCATTTTGCAGACCGCACAAAGCTGGCACTTTAAAGACAATGCCTATCTTGTACACCTAATGTGGAATTGTCCCAGGCTGAGGAGATAATAAATAATGTATTCAAAGTCAGTCTAGATATGACAGTTCTGTCCTGTATTCTGGGGTGTGTGAAATTATCAGAGGGGATGGCGGAAAAAAGACTGGCTATCCTTAGAGTGCTGTATCAGGCAAGGAAGGTGATAGCATTTCACTGGTTGGATAGACTATTGCCATCAGTGACAGAATTGGAGAGCAAGGTACATTTACTGATACGCCTTGAACAATTCGTTTACCATAAAAGGAATAGTCTTAAAAAATTTGGTCACTCTGGATTCAACATTATAATATTCAAGTGTGAGAGATGGTGTGAACGTATGAGTGGGCTTGGAAGTGGGGGGTTAAGTAGGGAATGGGGAACGGGTCTGGGAAGGCATGGATAAGACGCTATTCTAGGAAGTGTTTGAGATTCATATTTACAAGGTGCCAAATATGTGTAAAACTCTATGCATGGTTGGGTTCATAATTGCCCAGGTGTTTATGCACATCTACAAAGACGTATTACCCTGTTTCGAGCTTTATGTCATGGACTAATATACACTCCGAACTGAGCTTTTCATAATAATGGAACTTTGTTATATTGCTCTTGCCTTGAAGGGGAATGTTGGTGGGGTGGGAAGGGAGGGGGGGGTTTGGGTGTGATGGCACCTATTGTATTGTATTGAAAAATTGCAAATAAAAAATTATCTGATTTAAAAAAAAAAAGACTGCCTATTTTTGTCCTCTGACAAGAATAGGACATGCTCTATATTTTTGCGTGGCCATCGAACGGAACTGCAGATGCGGACAGCACACGGTGCGCTGCCTTACATGCTTGATTAATAATGACTATCATTAGAGAGGAAGATCTGATTTCTGACAGATGGCGAAGGTTTCCATCAGAACAGGCATTTTTTCCCCCTCACTGTCTGGGTTATATTTATATATATATATATATATATATTTGAGTGGGGAGGGGGAATTTATATTGCTAGATTTTGTATTCTGTAGTCTTATTACAGCTCCAAACGGTGGTAACCCAGCTTTCCCAGGATCCTGAAAGGCAGATCAGCCTTGCTGTGGCACTATTTAGGGATGGGGAGTGGGATTTATCTTGGTAGTATTCTGCAGTCTATTATCGCTCCACATTGTTGTAGCCAAATCTATTTGTTCTATTACTAACTAGGAGATTCCTTCTAACAAAACAGCCACACTTGTTGTGTAGACAAGTTATGCACACGAAACCCAGCCCCTTCCTCCAAAACTTCCTGGTTTACGTGCACTAGCATGAGAGGAAGGTGAAGTAGACATGGTTGCAGCCTGAGAGAACATTGTACAGCTTTTCTAGTTTATTTTTCATGTTTCATTTGTGATATCTGACAAAACAAGAGCAGATAACAAAGACACAGAAGGGAAATTTTTTTTTTTTGGTGTGGATAGAATATATGTATATATTCATTTAGGATATTTTTTTATTTAGGATATGTGTTACCACCATGTTGAGCTTCTTCATCTGAACCCAGCAAGTGTAAGCACAAGTAGCATAGAAAGTTTGCAGCAGTCAATAGGTATTCTACTACTTGAGAAAGCATTACAGTACATTTCACCACCTGAGGATCCTCCAGCAAAAAAGATGCGTGGAAGAGCAAAGCCTCCTCTGGATGTTCAGAGATGGATACAGCTTGCTCAGTGAGTGAAACTCAGTTTTCTTATAGTAATAAACATAGATATGAGCTATAAACTGACTGATATGTTTTTTTAAAGGCTGTATCGCTCTATTGGTGACTATGATGTTCTTCGAGGAATTTTTAGTAATAAGATTGGAACAAAAAGTATTACACAACTTGCTTTAAATGCTGAAGCCAAGTCTGATTACGGAGAAGCTGCTAAACTATATGACAAGGTATGTACATTATAGAAAGTTTATTAGGAAAAAGGCAATTTCTGTTTACCATTATAGATTGTGTCCGATAATTGTTCATTGCCATTCAGTCATTGATATACAGCCATATTCAAATTTTTATCATTTTTAAAATCATGAATACATTTCATGTTTGTGAAGAATTATGATTTGTTCCGTTTCTGGGTGTCTTTGTTTTTCAATATCTCTCACTACTTAGACCTAATTCAGGCAACCGTTCCCGTTTCTATCTGTATGGTGTCCGAATGTGTCTATTTCTGCCCGGACCCGTTCATTTGAGTGAATGAGTCCCAGATGGAAACTGACAAGAATGGTGCATGCTGCAAGTTCTATCATTTACCATGTGTATTGTAGCCTTTACTTTAGTGGGTCTATGTGGTCCAGATAGCACACAGATGGAAATTACTAGCATCTGAATTAGGCCTTAACATGGCTATACACATTAGATACAAGATGGTTGAACAGCAGTTGAATAAACAAACGTCTGGTGAACGTTTCTTTCACAGACACCGCCACCGCCACACACATTTTAGTCCTCATTAGCTGTTTTAGTGAACTTTCCACTTGCGGCAGAGGATGCCGGACCCGGCAATACGGACGCAAACTGATGGCATTTGTCAGATGGATCAGGATCCTAATCCGTATGACAAATGCATTGAAATGCCGTCCAAATTTTTTTTCCCCGGTCTGAGCATGTGCAGACCGCAATGCCGCATCAGTTTTGCCGATACACTCGGGGCCGGATCCGGCATTAATGCAATTCAGTGGGAAAAAATTCTGGAATTTTGGATGGAGATAAAACCGCAGCATGTTGCGGTATTATCTCCATCCTGAAAAGTCAAAAAGACTGAACTGAAGACATCCTGATGCATACTGAACGGATTTCTCTCCATTCAGAATGCATTAGGATAAAATTGATCAGTTCTTTTCCGGTATTGAGCCCCTAGGACAAAACTCAATGCCGGAAAAGAATAACGCTAGTGTGAAAGTACCCTAAGGCTACTTTCACACTTGCGTTCAGAGCGGATCCGTCTGAGACGGATCCGCTCATATAATGCAGACGGTGGCTCCGTTCAGTACGGATCCGTCTGCATTATATTGTTAAAATATTTCTAAGTGTGAAAATAGCCTCAGACGGATCCGTCCAGACTTTCAATGTAAAGTCAATGGGGGACGGATCCGTTTGAAGATTGAGCCATAGTGTGTCATCTTCAAACGGATCCGTCCCCATTGACTTACATTGTAAGTCTGGACGGATCCGCACGGCCAGGCGGACACCCGAACGCTGCAAGCAGCGTTCAAGTGTCTGCCTGCTGAGCGGAGCGGAGGCTGAACGCTGCCAGACTGATGCATTCTGAGCGGATCCGCGTCCACTCAGAATGCATTAGTGCTGGACGGAAGCGTTCGGGTCCGCTTGTGAGCCCCTTCAAACGGAGTTCACAAGCGGACACCCGAACGCTAGTGTGAAAGTAGCCTAAGTTGTTTAAATTGCCCATACATGTTCAGTGAGATCGGGCGATGGACGAAAGATCTTTTATAGGAATCGGACAAAAATATTAAACACAGACAACTTCTTTTTCAACGTTAATGCTCGGTCATTAGTAGGCTAAAACGATCGTTCTTTGTTAAATTTCAATCGACGAACGTTCATTTTGTTTGAAATCATTTGTTTTGATCAACTTTAAACTAATGTGTATGGCCACCTTTAGGCTGGTCATACAGATAAGAAAACCATACTATGAACATTGGTAAGGACAACTACTTCACATAAGCGGGCAAGTTTGGCCAAGTCTGTGTTTATTTCAGTAGAGCAAGGGTGCTTGGTCACTGCCATATACCTTTGGCAGTTCTCATTTCAGGGGGAAACAAAGGATTAAGCATGTTGACTTCTACATGACTTATACTTCCCCAGAAATTGGAGGACAGGTGACCTCCCATAGTGTAGTGTTTAGTTGCACTGCTGTTGGTTTAGTTGTTTCTAATCATTTTGTTAATATTTTGAAATTGAGCTTTAGTGAGTAAATAAACACAATTAATCCCTCCTGCACAAAAAAGCTACTAGATAAATAATGCTAGTACTGTCATCATTGACTTGAGTCCATCCCAGCTTATTGGACCTCAAAGCAGCTTAATAATGCAAGATGTCACAAACCAGCAAGGTCTGAACAAGACCCATATGCTAATGATGGTATAAAATTGTCCAGAGAACACAGCTGCAACCCGTCAAGTGTATAACCAATAGTAAATAGCGAAAAGTGCAGCAGAAATCAAAACCTAATCAAACAAACATAAGCCATAATAATCCAAATCTACCCATAGGGGAGAAGGTCCAGTCCAATTGGTACAGGAAAAAGAACCCTTGATGCATGTTTTGCCACCAAGCTGGCTTCTAAGACCTATTTACTTATTTTATATTTGTATTATTTATTCAGCTTCTAGGAGCATCTGGACTCTATTTTATTTCTCGCCCATTTTCCTTGGGGGACACAGGAGACCTTGGGTATAGCTCAGCTCCCTAGGAGGTGTGACACTAAGTGAAAACTGTTAAGCCCCTCCTCCAGCAGCTATACCCTCAGCCTGGAGGGAGAGACTGACAGTTTTTGCTTGGTGTCCAAGGAGGCAAGACACTCAGGGCTGTTTTCTCCTTGTTGTTTAGTTTTTTATTTAGATTTTTTTCTTTTTCTTCCAGACCATCAGAGACACACTAGACCTCTCTGTTTTTCCTGGGGTCACCCGCACTGCTGCCTCCCCCACAGAAGGCAAGGAGGACCAGGGCAGCCTAGCTCCCCTGCATCCCACCAGCGCAAGGGTCGCCGGCGCGCTAAGTCCCTCTTCCAGCGTCCTGCCGCTACGGTGCCAGTAGCTGAAGGGGCGACCCTGCTGGAACGGACCGAGGGTGAAGACGGCTGACGATGTGGCTCATTGGTCCCTCTGTACCGTCCCCCGGCACCGCCCTGGGAGATATATACTGCGCTCTCCGCGCTCCAGGCTTTCTCTTGGAGCCGTTACAGAAGTTCTCTCTACTTCTTCTGTCCGGTACGGTTGTTTCTCTTAACCGTCGTGCCTCTCAGACGGGTGTCTGCATGGCAGCCCTTCTTGTTCCGAGCCTTCTGTCTTTCCCCAGGACAAGGCTGTTCTCCATCCCGTCCCTTGTCTTCTGAAGGTGGTATCTGCCTTTCATCTCAACAAGGCCATCGTCCTCCCCTTCCCACCTCCGGGAACGGACACTTCACCGATTGGACGTTGTTCGGGCCTTGCAGTTTTACTTGGAGATCGCCGGCTCTTGTTGGCGCTCGGTTTCTTGTGGTTCCATCAGAATGGCTATTGCTGAGGTTACCGCACCAAGGGCAGGGTTCCGCCTTCTGTGTCGCTGTTCATTCCACCAGAGCGGTCGGTGTCTCCTGGGCCGGAGACATTGGGCTTCGGCCACTAAATTGTGCAAGGCGGCCACCGGTCTTCCTTGCACGCCTTACCAAGTTCTACAGGGTGCATACTCGGGCTTCGGCAGATGCTGCCTTGGGTCGTCTGTTTTTGCAGGTGGCAGTTCCTGGATGTCTTCGGGTGCTTCGCCTTGGAGCTGTAGTCGTCCCCCGTCCCCCTTGGACTGCTCTCGAACGTCCCAAGGAAAATGGGTGGGAAAACAAGATTTTTGTATAACTTACAGTAAAATCTCTTTCTCGCTCTTCCTTGGGGGACACAGCACCCACCCATTTATTTTTTTTCTACACGGTTTCTGGATTTGGTTTACCCCCTTGGGTAGTTGGCTTGTTGGGTCCACTTGTTGGACATTGCCTTTTCCCACTAACTGGACACGCAACTGGCAGTCTCTCTCTCCAGGCTGAGGGTATTGCTGTTGGAGGAGGGGCTTAACAGTTTTCACTTAGTGTCATGCCTCCTAGGGAGCTGAGCTATACCCAAGGTCTCCTGTTTCCCCCAAGGAAGAGCGAGAAAGAGATTTTACTGGTAAGTTATACAAAAATCTAGTTTTCTTTACATTGTTGTGGTTCTCAAGGACGGCAGTACGAGCATTATATCTATTATCTTTTTTGTGCAGCAGGGATCAATTGTGACACTTTTTTATATACACAGTTTGTACAATGTTGCATTACCTTTCATATTAATGGCACTTTACTGATGATATACCAATATAGGCATTAAATACTGTATATATGGTCCTTAGTCTAATTGGCATACTTTCTATTTTGCTGCAGTAATGTGGGGCTATTCCATCTTGACCCGGTTTTTCACCAGTATGTTATGTTATTCTGTTCGACTATTAGCATTAGCACTTAGTGTAGGTTTATATAACAAAACAAAACCGTTTTGGCTGTGCTCTCCTGATAGTATAGTACTCTGGAAAGCACGGACTTGATTTTCAAACAAACACTCCGTAACAATATACTGAAAAAAAATATATATAACAAGTTTCTCCAAAAGTGAAGTTATTTATTCAAATATAATGCGTGCAGATAAAATCCATAATGCAAAACAGTGTCTACGTGTTTCGGACCTCTCTGGTCGGGTCCTTATTCATGACAAATCATGGGTGTAAAAGACTTATGATTGTTCAGAATAAAATGTAAAAAAAATGGATTTTGTAGGCTCAAATTAAAGCTTTAAAATCAAGAGAAAAGTAAAATATTTATATATATATATATATATATATATATATATATGTGTGTGTATATATATATATATGTGTGTGTGTGTATATATATATATATATATATATATATATAAATTGAAAAATATAAAAGTTTAAATCACTACCCTTTCTGTAGAATAAAAAAATACACATAATAAAAATCATAAACCTCATGGGCATCTGAAAATGCCCATACTATTAAAATATAAAAATATTTTTCCAATACAGTGAATTGCATAATTGAAAAAAGGGTCAAAATGGCCAATTTGACATTTTTTCATCGCTTCTCCTACCCACAAAATGTAATAAAATGTGATCAAAAAGTCACACACACTCAAAAATGGTATCAATAAAAACTACAGATTGTCCTGCAAAAAATGAACCCCCCAGAGCTCAGGAGATATAAAAAGTTATGGGGGTCAGAATATGGTGATGTAAAAATAAATTATTTTTCTCAAAGTTGAAATTTAGTTTTACACTATTTAGACATAAAAAAAAGTATACATATGTGGTATCATCGCAGTCGTACTGCCCCAGAGAATGAAGGGCACAGGGTCAGTTTTGCCGCAAAAGGAACGCCGTTGGAACAAAATCTGTAAAACGATGGAGGAATCGCTTTTTTTCCAATTCCACCCCTTTGGAATTTTTGTTTTCCGCTTTCCACTGCATTGTATCCCATATTAAATGGTGACATTAGAAATAACTTGTCCTGCAAAAAGTAAATGTCTTGTGTCCTAAGAGTTGAAAAGGGCATGTATAGTTGTATAACATTTTTATGTTTTCTAAATTGGAAAAATCTATTCTCTGGAAGCAAATAGGAAAGTAACACCATTAACAGCTTTTGATAGCATTGATTTCTCTATGTGATCTATTTAAAAAAAAAAATTGAGCATGCATGTGTTGTAGTTGCACGCTACGCTGTATTTGTTAAGTTTACTGATTCCAATCCATGTAAAAGGGTCTTTACAACTGTATGTCTTTCTGGTGCTAGGCTTTGCAGGAGACGTTTCCAGATGGAGAACCTTCTGATGCTGAGAAGGATTTTTGGGAGATTGCTTCTATGGATTGTTACAATCATCTAACTGAATGGGAACCACTGGAATACTGCTCGACAGTGAACATTGACAGTCAAAAGCCACCAGACCTCAAGAAAATGTGGAGCGACCCTTTTTATGAGGTAACCTGATATATTAATCATATTTTGTATGCCATGTAATACGGGTGGGCGATATTGGCAATATGATATGTGCCACGATATGGATTTTGTGTATATCGCCTATATCACCGCCCCGCGATATGGCCATGGAGCGGTAGTGAATAATTGCGCAGAAGCTTCTGGCTCACCGCTCTGTACTGGCACCGCGCTGTACTGGCCAGGGCCGGCGTTCACACAGCGTCACCCCGCTTTGCTGACGTTGTATGTAGGTCCCGCCTAGTGCTCGAAGAAGACGAGCACTCTGCAGGAAAGGTAAGTATAATAACAGCGACTCTTGTGGGGGGACGGGGACTCTTGCTGGAGGATCAGGGTTGGGAGGGGGGGGTGGATAAGGAAAGGATCTTTTTACAAAGGATAGCCAGAACCTGATCATCTTCTGATGGCACTGAGACCGGCTGCTCTGTCTTAATATATAGCAGGGGGAACACATAGAGTCTGATGATGGCAAATGCCACATGGGGCTGATCTGATGGCACTGGCTCACTGCTGGGGGACACATGTCTGATGATGGCAAATACCATGGGGCGCTGATCTGTTGGCACTGGCTCACTGGGGGACACATGTCTTATTCAGACATGTGTCCCCCAGTGAGCCAGTGCCATCAGATCAGCGCCCCATAGCATGTGCCATCATCAGACATGTGTCCCCCCCAGCAGTGAGCCAGTGTCATCAGATCAGCGCCCCATGGCATGTGCTATTATCAGACATGTGTCCCCCCAGCAGTGAGCCAGTGCCATCAGATCAGCGCCCCATGGCATTTTGCCATCATCAGGCAGTCTGATAGATGATGGCAAATGCCATAGGGCTGATGGCACTGGCTCTGAGGGACATGTCTCATGGCAGATGATGGCAAATGCCATGGGGCTTGGGGCTGATGACACTGGCTCTGAGGGACAATATATCGCAATATATATCGCACATGCTTTAAATTATATCGCTATATAGATTTTAGGCCATATCGCCCACCCCTACCATGTGACTGGAGTGTCATACTTAAAGGGGTTATCCGAGACCCCCATATGTCCCCCATATGCCTGGCTCCCCGCGCCTCTCCTGGTCCCCGCACCACCGCTGCTGCTTCTCCCCATGCTTGGATGAAAGCATCCGGTGTTGGGGGGGACAGCTAATGGCAGGCAGGGATGGGGACGAGCCTCCCATGCATCGCGGGTGACGGGTAACACTGGGGAGCCAGGTAGGTAGATTCAGTGTGAGGGCCCCAGCCTTATAGAGGACATTTTTTAGTCTCGGATAACCCCTTTAAAAGAATCTAAATATATCTGACAAAATCTTTTTCAAAACAGGAAACCTATCTTCCTTACATGATTCGCAGTAAAGTGAAACTTCTTCTGAATGGAAAGGCTGACCAGTCTTTATTAACATTCATTGATGACGCAATGAAGATTGAGCAGCGGAAAGTGTTAATAGAAAACTTCTACAGTCTGGAATTGAGTCTTCTGTACATTTTACAAGATGATTTTGACCGAGCAAGATATTACATTAAAAATGGAATAGATATGTTCATCCAGGTATTATCTATGAATATTTAATCAAATATGTATATACATCTTTTTCAAAATGTCTTCACATTTTAATTTTCACTTTTGAAAACACTTAAGATGATTCTGTATTACCAAATGCCGCTTTAAATTGATGAATTAAATTGAAAGCTTACGTTTATGCCTCAACTTTTTAAAGTGTCCCTGTACGATCCCAAAAATTTTCATATGATAGAGCAGAGTATCAGAGGTTCTGGTTGGCTGGGTTTGATTGGTGGAGGTCTGAATGCTGAGACCCCCACTGTTCGCTAGAACAAGGAGAAAGCTTTCTCATACTCAATATAGAAAGTCTTTAAGTCCATCTTCTGCAGTGAGGTGAGAGTGATCTGTACGAGCTCTTCTCTCCACCATTCTGGTGATCGGTGGAGGTCCCAGAACTGACTCCACACCAGTCAAAACCATTGATGCTGTATTTCACTACTGCATATCAATAGTTTTAAGAAATTACAGGGACACTTTAAAGGCACATTGAACTTGCAACACAGCCATCACTTTGTAACTTTTTCCCTTTGTATGGATTTGGGCCCCTTTTTGTGTCTGTAATTAATTCTGTTTAAACAGACTCATACGCAATTTGTGTCTATTCAGTCAAACAAGCATTTTAAGACCGTGATGTCTGATGAGAAGGTCTGGCTCCCAGTCAGCATTCAATTTCATCCCAAAGTTGTTAGGGTTGTGTTTAGGACTCCGTGTAGGGCAGACCACACAAGTCTCTTCACCCCACGCACATCAGACCATTGCCTTTATGGACCTGTCTTGTGCACAATCATGCTGCAAAAAAAATGGCCTTCCCTAAACTGTAGCCTGAAAGTTGGGAGCATACAATTGTCTACAGTGTCCTTACATGTTGTTACTATTCATTTGAAGTAAGAGCCTAGCCAAAATCGCAACTGCTCTATACCATTATCTACAAACATTTACAGTAGGTAGCATTCTTCAGGCATCTGCCAAACACAGATTCATCCTTCACACTTCTAGATGTTTCCACCATTTTGGAGTCCAGTGATTGCATGCTTTGAACCATTCCTAATTTTTGTCGCTGTGCATTGTGATCTTAGATTTGTGTGTAAAACTAGTTTTCAAGAAGATACTGAAGTTCTTCTGCTTATGTCATTTCCAGAGGAAAGGATCTCTGGATAAACAGAGGATGGACAAGTTTTAGCTACCCTTTCTCTATTGTATTACTCTATCCTTGATGCTTTCTCTTTACAATAGCATTTATAGTTGTGCAAGGCAGATCTAGTAGATCAGTGCACCTCAGTACTACCCATGATTGTCTATGGAGATTGCATGGCTTTGTGCTGGATTTTATGTATCTGTTTGCAATGGGTATGGCTGAAACACCTACGGTAAATTAAATTATTTTGGCTTCACAATTTCAAGAAACCAGTGGTGCAGGGATACAGAGCAAATAAACCTAAAAAGCTCTTTAACACACAATACTCCAGTATTGTAGATAAACAGTGACAGAAAATTAGTTATCCCGCATCATGTAGATAGGGGACAACTTACTGTACCCTTTTAATAATGTGCTTTTTAGTATATTAGGCGTGACTGTTAACATATTTCCTATCCAAATACGCTTGCCCATAATATGCCATTATTAATACATGTGGACCTGTATGTTTAACAAAATGAGTGACAGAATATTTATTTTTATTTTTTAGAACTATTCTAGTGTCGACTCGCTACTATACCATAGCAGATTAACCGAACTGCAGACTGTTCAAGCTTTAACGGAGACTCAGGATTTTATCAACTTTATCCATGTTCCTGGTATTTTATTTTGCGTACTGCATCAATAATGCATCTGAAGTACTTTATAAAATAATGAAGACAAATCAGCAAGCTCTAGTTGAACACATAACTACCCTAGTACATATATACGGTATATAGGTGGACAGGTAGACTCTTTTAGCATAAATGGCACTCATGAAGGAATATATAGTAATGTATATTTTGTATCTTGCATCAGCATATCTTCAATATTGCATCAGTTTTACTGATCCGTAATACTGGTGGACTGTCTTCTAGGCAGGAAATGGTAATCCATAAGTAGCCAGAAGAAACACTCATGACATACAGGACAGAAATAAATGCATCTATATTTTAGTTACTCTCCATAGACCAGTGAGTATTTTCCTTCCACAAAATGGCCTAAATCAGTGCATTCTGCACTTTTAAAATATGTTTGTATGTTATACATCCAATAGGTTAAGGGGGGATGATCGATCTCCAAAAATAATTAGTGACAGTCTTGAAGCTAAAAGAAGAAAAACACCATTTGAAACCCTGTGTTCTGCCACAAGGCTCCAATCCCTGCTGTTTCCGGTCCCTGGCGGACCAGAAGTGATGGCGTCCCATACATGGTTATGTGATTGCTGCAACCAATTACTGTCTTCAGTGGGGACATGCATTACCCCTTTGGGAGTTACACTTTGCAATATTATTTCCGACTTGTCTGGATCTTAACACTCTAAAGATGTCAAAAGTTGTAGGCATATCTTATACCATTACATACTGTGTCAACTGCTGTATATACTTTACTGTATTTTAAGTGCTGATTATTTCTTTTAGGTAATTTATCATCCCTGCCCTCCCTGAGAAGGCTGTTTCATCTCTGGATGAGTCGATATCCAGATGACAAAATGGATCCCATGCACATCTGGGACGATGTGATTAGCAACAGGTATAAATGTTTATAGTCAGGTTAAATCAAAAAGCTGTATTGTGATTTTTCCTGTATTATCTAAAATGCTGTAATTCTCATTGTGGTTAGGTGCTTCTTCCTGGATAAAATCAAAGAAAAGCTATCTTGTCAGCTGGTGGATGAAAGTATGGAAATAGACGGTACGACTGAAGATAGTGAGGAAGTGCATGCCAACAAGCAAGAAGATGTGAACTTTCTCATCAGAAAGTGCAAGTTTGTTATGAAAATGAAGATGATTGACAGCGCCCGCAAACAGGTAACCAAATTCTCATACTGTGCAAGGGAGGTGTTGCCTTTACATGTACTCATGTTTGGTGCAATAAGCTCTATTGATGATTGTCCAATTATAATACACATGTAGGGTTCCTTCTCAGAAACATGCTAGAAAAAAAAAAATGCCACAACCAGAGCATGCCACTTTTCAAAATGAAAAAGTACCAAAACAAATCACAACCAAAAATGCTTCATGTATAATATATGTAATATAACATTTGGCCACAGCATTGTGGCTCCAAAAAAATTACACAAACATTTTTTGCCTTTTCAGCAAAATGCTGTGTGTGAAACCAGCCTTGGGGAGTTTTGCTTTGCTTATGTCTGTTTAGCTGATTAAAAATAGGGCACGGTCACATCTGTGCTAGTTATTTCTTCTGTTCTGCTCTATTAGAGTAACAGAGCAACAAATATAATGGAAGTGCCACATTCGGCACATAACTGAAACCAACTGACCCAGGTGTACATTATTTTTTTTAGCAGAAAAAAGTCCTACATACCGCTCTTTTGCCAGAATCTGAGGAGGCCCCTAATAAAGCCTCCAGCACAGATGTGAACATGCCCTTAGGCCTCATGCACACGACTATATGTATTTTGCGATCCTCAAAAAATACGGATGACATCTGTGTACATTCCGTATTTTGCGGAACGGAACAGCTGGCCCCCTAATAGAACAGTACTATCTTTTGTCCGTAATGCGGACAATAATAGGACATGTTCTATTTTTTTGCGGAACGGACATACGGAAACGGAATGCACACTGAGTAACTTCTGTGTGTTTTTTTTTTTTTTTGCGTACCCATTGAAATTAATGGTTCCGTATACGGTCCGCAAAAAAACCCAGAACGGACACGGAAAGAAAATATGTTCATGTGCATGAAGCCTTACATTGTCTTGCTTCCGAATACAAAGTAAGTACTTTTATCTTCTGTAGAACAACTTTTCTGTTGCCATGAAACTTTTGAAAGAGCTTCATCGAGAGTCTAAAACCAACGAAGACTGGCTGGTAAAATGGGTTCACAGTTATTGTCGTTACAGTCACAGCCGAATCCAAAGTCAAAGTAATCCAGAGAGAATATTGACTGTACTAAAAACTGTCCCATTACTAGGTAAGGATTATTCTTTAAACAGCATCTTTGTGGTTCTAGCGCATGTGTGATGTATATAATTCCTGATGGACTTCTGAACGCAAATGGGAATGTACTGTTAGATGCACACCTCATCAGACAGTATCACACGTCACTTATACAGTACATGACTCGGTGTGTAACAAGCCCAAGAGACTGTATCACAACTTATTGGATTAGATACAGATGTGTTTGCCGATTAAGGCCGAATGCACACGGCCGTTGTTCACAGCCGTGAGCGGTCCGTGGAACTGCGGCCTGGATTCCTGCTGAGTGCAGGAGCGCACGGCGTCATGGGTTGCTATGACGCCGTGCGCTCCCTGCTGCCGCCACAGTACAGTAATACACTGGTATGATCTATACCAGTGTATTACTGTACTACGGCAGCAGGGAGCGCACGGCATCATAGCAACCCATAACGCCGTTCGCTCCTGCACTCAGCAGGAACCCAGGCCGCGGTTCCACAGACCGCTCACGGCCATGAACAACGGCCGTGTGCATTCGGCCTAAAGCTGTTTATTGCACTCTGGACATAGTGAGGTGTCTCTGGACTGTTAGTGATGTTACTTAGAAACTGAATAAGAAATACACTGGCAGGATTCATTTATGGGTGTTCTAACATGTCCACTGGAGTGTATTGGGCGTAGCTATTGCAGACTGAACAGTGTGGCAGAAAGGGCCAGCCGTGTGTCTCATCACACCACAGAACAAGCTAGTTTGTTTAGAAATAAAGCTAGGTGGTGAAGCAAACAGGAAGTGCTGGATGTAAATATTCTTGCTAAGGGTACTTTCACACTTGCGTCAGAGGAATCCTGCAGGCAGTTCCGTTGCCGGGACTGCCTGCCAGATGCGGATATCCGTGTGCAAACGGATACTATTTGTTTCCAGATCTGGATGCGGATCCGTTTGACAAATGCATTGAAATACTGGATCAGTCTCTCCTGTGTCATCCGGAAAAACGGATCCGGTATAAAACATTTTTTTCACATTTTTAAAGGTCTGCGCATGCGCAGATCGGAAAACCGGATCTGTTTTTCCTGAACACTTAGTACCGGATCCGGCATTAATACATTTCAATGGAAAATAATCTTGGCATTCCAGCAAGTGTTCCGGAATTTTAACCGGAGAAAATACTGCAGCATGCTGCAGTATTTTCTTCCGGCCAAATACCGTAAAAGTGACTGAACTGAAGACATCCTGATGCATACTGAACGGAGTGCTGTCTATTCAGAATGCATTAGGACAAAACTTTTATTTTTATTTTTTCCCGATATTGAGCCCCTAGGACGGAACTCAATACCGGAAAACTTTAACGCTAGTGTGAAAGTACACTAAGCTGCTCTGATGCCCAGACAGAGGGGATAAAAGAAAACACATGAAAAACAGGTATTGGGTCATAAATATGCATTGTGAGGGGTTTAAGGAGCACATCAAAAATTAGATTCAAATCTTTTTAAATGTTTTGTCTTAATTGAATTTTTATTGTGCAGTAGATGCCACTGGAGAATCCCACTTCACTGGTATTGTTTTCTTATTTGAACAATGCAAAAAACATATGGCACCAGTATGCTGCTCTGGTGAACTTTTGCGTGAGGTTGTTGCATAAATATTATATTCAGTCAGAAGACTGCTTCATTCTCATTTATTGAATGTCTGTATTTTGTGCTTTCTAATTTTACAGAGGAGAGCAGCCCTGAATACTTAAACAGATTTCCTCAGTCATACAGATATCACAATATGTTACTGGGTGGCACTTATAAAATCATGGGTGATGCACTCAGCAAACAACCAGACTGCCTGAATAAAATTGAAGAATCAAAGGCTAGAAAAGTAACCGAGCTTGCAGGGTCAGCAGAGGAGGTAAGTGTGAACACAGATCACAGCTTTATATTAGTATTAAAGGGGATGCGCGGCTATTATTATTTTTTTAATCCACCCCCCCCCCCCCCCCCCCCCCCCGCCTAGAATACTTGTGGGAAAACTATTGCTGACCCATTCCTAACTGGTCTTTTGGTACTCGTCTGATAACCTCCACAGTTATGAGTAGCACGTGACCCAGCATTGCTATGCAAACGGCACAATAACAGTACAAAGCATTATAAAATGGTATTTCTCGCCCATTTTCCTTGGGGACACAGGAGACCTTGGGTATAGCTCAACTCCCTAGCAGGCGTGACACTAAGTGAAAGCTGTTAAGCCCCTCCTCCACAGCTATACCTTCAGCCAGGACAGAGAGACTGCCAGTTTTTGCTTGGTGTCCAAGGAGACAAGACTGTTTTCTCCTTGTTTTTAGTTTTTTGATTTTTACTTTTTCTTTTTCTTTCAGACCATCAGGGAGAACAGACGCACTAGACCTCTCTGTTTCTCCCGGGGTTGAGCTGCGCCAGTGCCGGGCACCCGCACTGCTGCCTCCCCCACAGAAGGCAAGGTGGACCAGGGCAGCCCAGCTCCCCTGCATCCCGCCTGCGCAAGGGTCGCCTGCACGCCAAGTCCCTCTCCCCCACTCTTCTTTTCTCCGCCCTGGGAACTACATTCTGTGCTCTCGGCACTCCAATCTTTCCCTTGGAGCCGTTCCTTATGTTCTCCCTACTCCTTCCGTCCTGTACAGTGGTGTTTTCTGTTGCCATCGTGTCTCTGACGGGTGTCTGAATGGCGGTGCTTCTTGTTCCGAGCCTTCTGTCCTTCCCCAGGACAGGGCTGTTCTCAATTCCGTCGCTTCCTTCCTTCTGAAGGTGGTATCTGCCTTCATCTCAACGAGGCTGTCGTCCTCCCCTCCCCAACTCCGGGAACGGACGATTCACCGATTGGACGTTGTTTGGGCTTCGCAGTTTTACTTGGAGGTCTCCGACTCTGGTCGACGCTCTGTCTCTTGTGTTGCCAGGAGGTCCGTGCAACGGTTTGACTGCCTCCCAGGGTGGTTTTTCCTCCGTTTCATCAGAATGGCTATTACTGAGATTATCACACTAAGGGCAGGGTTCTGCCTTGGTGTCACCATTCGTTTCACCAGAGCGGTCAGTGCTTCCTGCTGCCGGAGGCATTTGGCTTCGGCCATGCAATTGTGCAGGGCGGCCACCGGTCTTCCTTGCACGCCTTACCAAGTTCTACAGGGTGCATACTCGGGCTTCGGGTGATGCTGCCTTGGGCCGCCTGGGTTTGCAGGCGGCGGTTCCTGGATGCCTTCGGGTGTTTCGCCTTGGAGCTGTGGTCCCTCCCCTCTTGGACTGCTTTTGAATGTCCCAAGGTCTCCTGTGTCCCCCAAGGAAAATGGGCGAGAAAACGAGATTTTTGTATAACTTACCAGTAAAATCTCTTTCTCGCTCTTCCTTGGGGGACACAGCACCCACCCATTCATTGTTTTATTCATTGTTTTATCTTCACGGTTTCCAGGTTTGGTTTACCCCGTTGGGTAGTTGGCTTGTTAGTTCCACTTGTTGGGCGTTGCCTTTTCTCACTACTTGGACACGCAACTGGCAGTCTCTCTCTCCAGGCTGAGGGTATAGCTGTGGAGGAGGGGCTTAACAGCTTTCACTTAGTGTCACGCCTGCTAGGGAGTTAAGCTATACCCAAGGTCTCCTGTGTCCCCCAAGGAAGAGCGAGAAAGAGATTTTACTGGTAAGTTATACAAAAATCTTGTTTTATAAGTTGTATAGACACAGTAAAAAGGTTTGTGTGGCCATATGTTTTCATACTTTAATCCCCAATTGTCAAAACAGATGATTTTAACCAAAACAATCATTCATCGGGTGTAATTTAACAATCTGTTAAGCAGTTCGATAAAAGACAATTATCCTGCTAAAAGAAGTTGGCCATGTTTGAAATCTTCGTCCGATTGATGAACCAAATATCATTTGTTCAGACAAATTGTTCATGGTCGAAATTTCTTTCTTTGATAGATTAGCAAAACGTGTCCCGCAAAAACAAGCCCTCATATGGCTATGTGAATAAAATAAAATAAAAGTTATGGCTTGGGGGTACTTTTAAACCTTTGCCCCTCTAATTTAAAACTATGTCCTCTTGTAGCAGTTTTTCTTCGTTTAAATATTCTTTCCTCTTTTACCTTGTTGATTCCCTTTGTATTTCAAAGTTTCTATCATATCTTCTCTGTGTCATCTTTCTTCCAAGCTATACATGTTAAGGTCCTTTAATCTTTCCTGGTAAGTTTTATCCTGCAATCCATGTACTAGTTTAGTAGCTCTTCTCTGAACTCTCTCCAAAGTATCAATATCCTTCTGGAGATATGGTCTCCAGTACTGAGCACAATACTCCAAATGAGGTCTCACTAGTGCTCTGTATAGCGGCATGAGCACCTCCCTCTTTCTACTGGTTATGCCTCTCCCTATACACCCAAGCATTCTACTAGCATTTCCTGCTGCTCTATGACATTGTCTGCCTACCTTTAAATCTTCTGAAATAATGACCCCTAAATCCCTTTCCTCAGATACTGTATCACTGATTTTATATTCTGCTCTTGGGTTTTTACGCCCCAGGTGCATTATCTTGCACTTATCAACATTTTAGTTGCCAGATTTTTGACCATTCCTGTAGTTTTCCTAAATCCTTTTCCATTTGGTGTATTCCTCCAGGAACATCAACCCTGTTACAAATCTTTGTGTCATCAGTAAAAAGACACACCTTACCATCAAGGCCTTCTGCAATTTCGCTGATAAAGATATTAAACAATATGGGTCCCAGAACAGATTCCTGAGGTACCCCACTGGTAACAAGACCATGGTCTGAATATACTCCATTGACTACAACCCTCTGCTGTCTGTCCCTCAGCCACTGCCTAATCCATTCAACAATATGGGAGTCCAAGCCCAAAGACTCTAATTTATTGATTAGCCTTCTATGTGGGACAGTATCAAAAGCCTTACTAAATTCTAGATAAGCAATGTCTACTGCACCTCTGCCATCTATTATTTTCGTCACCCAATTAAAAAAGTCTATGATTAGTTTGACATGATCTCCCTGAAGTAAAGCCATGCTGTTTTTCATCTTTAAATCCATGGGATTTTAGATGTTCCACAATCCTCTCCTTAAGTATGGTTTCCATTAATTTCCCCACTATTGATGTCAGGCTTACTGGCCTATAGTTGCCCGATTCCTCCCTACTACCTTTCTTGTGAATGGGCACAACATTTGCATTTGCTAATTTCCAATCTTCTGGGACGACTCCTGTTACCAGTGAATGGTTAAATAAATCTGTCAATGGTTTTGCTAGTTCACCGCTAAGCTCTTTTAATAACTTTTGGGTGTATCTCATCAGGCCCCTGCGATTTCTTTGAAAGAAAGTTCCTAGAAAGATCTTTCCTCTATTATCCAATTTCATGCAATATGTATGACTGTAGAGGCCATTATGGACTGCAACATGTATGAGCGTGTCTGTGAAAAGATTGTTCACAAGATCTTTCTAGGAACTTTCTTTCAAAGAAAGATCTTTCGTCCACAATCGTTCTTTGAATTAAAGATTTTTTTTTTTTTGTCCGACTATCGGATGAAAGTATTAAACACAGATGACTTCTATTCAGATGATGATGGTCTGTAGGATTGCACTGGGTATCAAATTATCAATACCCAATCAATACTTTTGTACCTGGATAGATTTGATGCCAGGATTTGCCTTTTACCTCAGTAGTGCATCCTGGCATGACAGAACTTGACCCTTCTTTCCCCACACACAGTATTAAAGTCATTGGTGGCAGTGGCCACAAGGTCCCCTCCCACTCTCTTCATTGGTGGTAGTGGCAATTCGGATCGGAACCCCAGCAGTGAAATTGCGGTGCTCTTTGGGTAATTGTCAATCTGCACTATGAAGCACCGTTCAATGAGTTCTGAAGCATTTGGCTTAATATAAGCAGACAATATTGCCTGAAACACTTCAGAATTCATCCTGCTGCTTTTGTCAGCAGTCACATCATCAATAAATACAAGAGAACCAGTTCCATTGGCAGCCATACATGCCCACGCCATGACACTACCACCACCATGCTACACTGATGAGGTGGTATGCTTAGGATCATGAGTAGTTCCTTTCCTTCTCCATACTCTTCTCTTCCCATCACTCTGGTACAAGTTGATCTTGGTCTCATCTGTCCATAGGATGTTGTTCCAGAACTGTGGAGGCTTTTTTAGATGTCGTTTGGCAAACTCTAATCTGGCCTTCTTGTTTTTGAGGCTCACCAATGGTTTACATCTTGTGGTGAACCCTCTGTATTCACTCTGGTGAAGTCTTCTCTTGATTGTTGACTTTGACACACATACACCTACCTCCTGGAGAGTGTTCTTTATCTGGCCAACTGTTGTGAAGGGTGTTTTCTTCACCAGGGAAAGAATTCTTCGGTCATCCACCACAGTTGTTTTCCGTGGTCTTCTGGGTCTTTTAGTGTTGCTGAGCTCATCGATGCGTTCCTTCTTTTGTTTGTTTTTTCTGCCTAATGATGGCTTGCTTCACTGATAGTGACAGCTCTTTGGATCTCATCTTGAGAGTTGACAGCAACAGATTCCAAATGCAAATAGCACACTTGAAATGAACTCTGGACCTTTTATCTGCTCATTTTTATTGGGATAATGAGGGCATAAAACACACCTGGCCATGGAACAGCTGAGAAGCCAATTGTCCCATTACTTTTGGTCCCTTAACAAGTGGGAGGCACATATGCAAACTGTTGTAATTCCTACACCGCCTGATTTGGATGTAAATACCCTCAAATTAAAGCTGACACTCTGCAGTTAAAGCACATCTTGTTAGTTTCATTTCAAATCCACTGTGGTGATGTATAAAGCCAAAAATGTTAGAATTGTGTCTGTGTCCCAATATTTATGGACCTGACTATCTTTGATTGCTACTTCATTCTAGCTTAATAGGGCACAGTTTTTTGCTGATCTGGTGAGTGCAAAAGTATCCAAATTACAACTCAATGCTCCATGTAATTTATTTAAATTAGAGCAGGCTGTTATAGGTCTGTCTGATCAGTGGGGATTTAGCCGCCAACACCTCTACTTGAATGCCCTACACCCTTTTTACCCATTCATAGCGCTGTACATTTAGTTCAGATATTAGATCAGCTCAGTACCATTAAAAATACTAAGCTGTTCTACCCAATCGATACTTTTGTACCTGGATCAATTCGATGCTGGTATTTGTCTTTTACCGATGCTAGGCTGTGCTACTGCATTCTGGAGAGACCCTTTTCATTGGTGGCAGTGATAGCATCTGATCGGAGTCCTAGCAGTGTAATTCTGGGGCTCTGATCGGTTACTATGGCAGCCAGGACGCTACTGAAGCCCAGGCTGCCATGGTAAGCTCCCTGCTGCTGTGTGCACAGGGCAGCTGGGACAGTGCGAAGTCCTATTCACGGTAATAGATCTCTATTAGGGTGAATAGGACAAGGGATTAAAAGATCCCAGGTTCTAGCCCCTAAAGTTAAAAAAATAAATAAAAATCACCCCCTTTCAGAATTTTTGATTTAAAATATATAAACAATAAATCAACATATTATTACATATTGCCACGCCCGAAAAGTCCAAACTATTAAAATATCTCTTATGCGGTAAACGCCGTTGAAAAAATTAAAAAAATAAAAAGCGTTGTTTTGCCAATTATTATTTTTTGTCTCCCCAAAAATAGGATAGGACTGTTCTATTATGGGTCAGACGTTCCATATATTGCTGAATGCACACGGCTTTTGTGGTGGGGGTTTTTTTTTTTTGTTTTTTTTTTTGCGTGGTAACGAATGGTATTGTGTATCGCAATACTTTTTTATGGTATCGAAATCAAATCAAAATTTTGGTAGCGTGACAACCCTAGTTCGTTGTATTTTTATTTTATTTTTATTCTTACAATTTGATTGTAGATTGCTGCTGGACTGTACAGAAAGTGTCTCCATTACTTAAAATCTGCTGTCAGGAGAGCTGAAGAAGAAACACAGTCTCATTCAGAGGAGAGGACTGATAACAAAGGAGCCATCAAAGCTTACATGACCCTGGTGGATTTTTGTGATGCACATCTTAGGAAACTAGAGGACAACTCATCAGGTACTGACATTTTTGGATATGTAATTGTTTTCTGTAGTAAATAATATATACTTTCCACTTTAAGGTAAAGTGAGTCTTTTTCCTTACTCCTTAGATGTTTCTTTCTGGTCTCCTTAAAGGCCATGTACACTTTTGGGAGCAATTTGTTTTATGATTGCATTTTACTCATTTTGAGCTAAAAATAAATAAAAAAATCAATTGGTCTTTATTACAAATACTGAGCCTTTCTGTCAAAAAGGGTTAACTGTTTTTCTAGCTGTGTGAATTGTACTTTTACTTTGTGGCGGTCATCTAATAACCCTTATATAAACAGTTATTTAAGCCACGTTATTATCAGTAAGATAAGAAATGAGCTACAATGAGTGTTCAGGTCAGAGATAAGTAGTGGTCATGCAAGCTGTCTGACAGAACCAGAGTCAAAAGTCAGATACTGCTACTAGAGAAACTCAAGGCTGCACAAAGACAGTGGTTCAGAATTTTTTATAAAAGCCAATTAAAAACATGATATATAGCTCAAAATGAGTACAATTCAATAATAATAAAATATGTTATCTGTAGAAACAGAGACTGTGGGAGATTTCCTAAATACAATGACAATTTTGGTACAGATTGTGCTAAAGAATGGACAGTTTAGGAACTGTCTATAGAAATATGAGAAATAGCATTCGTAAAGTGTACCAATCTTTTTAGTGCAGAAAAGCTGGTTTAAAATCAGCCGGCCAATAATGGCATGAGAAAGAAAAGTATCTCCTATGTCTAGCAATAGGCACTAAATGTATTATCTAACACATACACCACAGTGATAAATGTGGTGCAATATCTTACTGTGTGATGTACAGAGTGGGCCATTTATATGGGTACACCTTAATAAAATGGGAATGGTTGGTGATATTAACTTACTGTTTGTGACACATTAGTATATGTGGGGGGGAAACTTTTCAAGATGGGTGGTGACCATGGCGGCTATTTTGAAGTCGGCTATTTTGAATCCAACTTTTTATGTTTTTTTAATAGGAAGAGGGTCATGTGACACATCAGACTTATTGGGAATTTCACAAGAAAAACAATGGTGTGCTTGGTTTTAACATAACCTTATTCTTTCATGAGTTATTTACAAGTTTCTGACCACTTATAAAATGTGTTCAATGTGCTGCCCATTGTGCTGGATTGTCAATGCAACCCTCTTCTCCCACTCTTCACACACTGATAGCTAGCACAGGCTTCCAGTGTCCGTAGTTTCAGGTGCTGCACATCTCGTATCTGAAGGCAATTGTCTATGCTGTGAAGAAACGAGATGTGCAGCACCTGAAACTACGGATACTGGAAGCCTGTGCTAGCATTTCTCCTGCGGTGTTGCTATTAGTGTGTGAAGAGTGGGAGAAGAGGGTTGCATTGACAATCCAACACAATGGGCAGAACATTGAACACATTTTATAAGTGGTCAGAAACTTGTAAATAACTCATGAAAAGAATAAAGTTACGTTAAAACAAAGCACACCATTGTCTTTCTTGTGAAATTCCCAATAAGTTTGTGTCACATGACCCTCTTCCTATTGAAAAAACAAAATTTGGATTCAAAATGGCCACCATGGTCACCACCCATCTTGAAAAGTCCCCCCCCCCCCCCCTCACATATACTAATGTGCCACAAACAGGAAGTTAATATCACCAACCATTCCCATTTGATTAAGGTGTATCCATATAAATGGCCCACCCTGTAGTTTTATCCTCACTAAATTTAGGACAGAATGAATAAATCACCCCAGTGTTTATTTTAACCCACGAACCATAACTGACTGGTTAGTGCAATAGAAAAAAAAAATAGCCCTCCACTTAAAGAATGAAGGCAGTGCTGTATGAAATGTTTCTCTTCTTTTTTTTTTATTTTTTTTTTTATAATTACTTTACTTGTATTGTAATTACTCCTGTACTTGCAGTAAGTTTTGGTATGAGCCATGTAAATGGCTGATTTACCACACATAGGCTTTAAAGGGGTTGTCCAGCTATTAATATTGATTATCTATCCTCAGGATAGGTCATCAGTATCTGATCGCTGGGGTCCGACACCCCGGCGGTCAGCTGTGAGACGAGGAGGTGGCGCTCCATGCTAGCGCCGCTTCCTCATCGTTACACTATGCGTCATCAAATGTGAAGTGATGGCATAATGTAATTACAAGTACTCCGTACTTGAATGGAGGGAGTACTTGTCATTATACTGCACTTCAGAAACAATGTGCAGTGTAATGAAGAGGAAGCAGCGCTCGCATGGAGCACTGCCTTCTTTTCAAGCAACTGATCGGCAGGGGTGCCGGGTGTCTGACCCTCGATGATTAGATATTCATGACCTATCCTGACGATAGGTCATCAATATTAATGGCTGGACAACCCCTTTATGGTATTTTTCGTGGTACTATGTAATATACATCAGTATGTTATAAACATACAAACCTTGCAAATAAAATCATTTTCTGCACTACTTTCACTAATAGTATTGGATGTTAAAGACTGGAAACCATTCCCTGAAATCATAGTGGATAAAATGATAAAAGCATTAAAGCTGGGGTCTAAAGAAGCACGGCTAAAGTTTCCTAGACTACTCCAGATTATTGAGCTATATCCTAATGAAACATTGGACTTGATGACCAGAGAGGTGAGCCGTAACATGTAATGCAGTTTGATTTGTATTTCAGTATCTAGTACAAAAAGATCCTGTAACCTAAGAGCCAAATGCAGGGAACTCCATCATTATTCTCAACTGAATACCGTATTTTTCGCCGTATAAGACGCACCGGCCTATAAGACGCACCTAGGTTTTTGAGGAGGAAAATAAGAAAAAAAATATTTTGAACCAAAAGGTGTGCTTTTGGTGGGTTTTGAACTAATTGTGGTCTGTGGGTGACGCACTGTTATGGGGGATCTGTGGGTGACACACTGTTATGGGGGGATCTGTGGGTGACACACTGTTATGGGGGGGATCTGTGGATGACGCATTGTTATGGGGGATCTGTGGATGACGCACTGTTATGGGGGATCTGTGGGTGATGCACTGTTATGGGGGATCTGTGGATGACGCACTGTTATGGGGGATCTGTGGATGACGCACTGTTATGGGGGATCTGTGGGTGACACTTATGGGGGATCTGTGGGTGACACTTATGGGGGATCTGTGGGTGACACTTATGGGGGATCTGTGGGTGACACTTATGGGGGATCTGTGGGTGACACTTATGGGGGATCTGTGGGTGACACTTATGGGGGATCTGTGGGTGACACTTATGGGGGATCTGTGGGTGACACTTATGGGGGATCTGTGGGTGACACTTATGGGGGATCTGTGGGTGACACTTATGGGGGATCTGTGGGTGACACTTATGGGGGATCTGTGGGTGACACTTATGGGGGATCTGTGGGTGACACTTATGGGGGATCTGTGGGTGACACTTATGGGGGATCTGTGGATGGCTCTTATTGGGGTCTCTGTGTATGACAGTTATGGGGGGGGGATCTGTGGATGACACATATATAGCATCTTATGCTATGTGTCATCCACAGATCCCCTCTATAAGTGTCCCTGTAGTGAATGACCCTCAATACAGGGCCGGCATCTGGCTTTATAATGACAGCGGGGCCCGTGCAGTGACTATTCTACTACACGAGCCCCGCTCACTGTATAATCGTATGTCTAATAGTAAATAGTTATGTACATAATCGCATAATGAGCGGAGTACTTACAACTACAAGCGCTCGCCGAGAGGAGGGAGGAGGCAGGCCGGGAGGACGGGCGCTGGCAGCGTGAGTCATACGTCATGCGCCCACGCCGCCTGCTTTATTCATAAAGTGGGCGGCGCAGGCGCGTGACGTATGACTCACACACTGCCAGCGCCCGTCCTCCCAGCCTGCCTCCTCCCTCCTCTTGGCGAGCGTTTGTAGTTGTAAGTACTCCGCTCATTATGCGATTATGTACATAACTATTTACTATTAGACATACGATTATACAGTGAGCGGGGCCCGTGTAGTAGAATAGTCACTGCACGGGCCCCGCTGTCATTATAAAAGCAGACGCCGGCCCCCAGCCCCTTCTCCCTCACAGCTGATACACCCACCGCGCGGCATCGCGGCATGTGTATCATTGAAAATCGCAAAATAATTTGCGCAAAAAATTCGCGCGGAAATTCGCGCAAAAATTTGCGCGAAAATTCGCATGAAAATTCGCAAATCGCAAAATAAGCTGCATTCGCCGTATAAGACGCACTGCTATTTTCCCCCCACTTTTGGGGGGAAAAAAGTGCGTCTTATACGGCGAAAAATACGGTAATTTGATAACTCTTCATCTTTAAGCATTATTATTTGAGTGGCGCCTTTTAAGGGGCCACCAGATCCAAGACTGCTAATAAATAAGTATGGTAGCAATGCTTGTTATACACAGCCCACAACATTTGCTTTATATCACAGTAGGTGCCACAAGCTTGTGTAAAATTACCCTATAAGACTGGGTGATTTTTATATATTATTATTATTTTTTTTAATGTTTTACGCCCAGGAACATAAGCCATAATTTTTGTTATTTTTTTTCATTCACATAGCTGTATGAGGGCTTGTTTTTTGCGGGAAAAGATGTACTTTCTAAAGGCACCAATTACGGTTGCATAAAAATGGGGTGGAATAAAAAAAAAATCACCATTTCGCCAGTTTTATGTTTTTTTTGTTTACACAGTTTTCTATGCAGTAAAACTGAACTGTTACTTTTATTCTCCGGCTCCGATTACAACAATGCCACATATGTATAGTTTTAATACTGAAAATTTTTTAGAACTTTGGAAAAAATATATATTTTCCCTTTGCATTGCCATATTCTGACCCCCATAACTTTTTTATGTGTGTGGAGCTGTGTAAGGGCTCTTTTTTTTTTTTATCACTTTTTACTCTACAGCTATGGTGCAGCTCTGCTCGCAAGTGGGAGCCATTTTTTTTATTCCTGACTGCCACCATAAATTTACGTAGGGCGGTCAGGAAGGGGTTAATCTTAACCTGAAATTAGAGAGTACAGGTGCGGCTGGGCATGGAGCCGTTTTTCCGCACTGAATACATTCATGTGAAATTTCCCTAAAGTGCAGCAGATTGTGGCTTGATTGCACGTGTATTGGGATCATTTGTTCAGTTTTACATGGAATTTAATGTTAAACTATAATCTGTATTATCAATAACTATTAAGAGGATCAGTTATTGTTTTTAATGGAATAATCACTGATAATAATACAGGGCAGTTTTTTTTTAGATCGGGTGAAGTAGAAAATGTACCCCAAATTATCTACTGTGGAACACATTTGTGTTTTAGAAATTAAAGCCATTTGTGTCATGCATGTCAGTTTGTGAAAGTGGCAATGGCTTTGCTGCTCTCCCAGGGTGGCAACACTTTGATACATTTGTTGAAAGTAATGTAAATGTTGCATCCAGCAAAACTGAAAAATACCAAACATGATAAATTCACACCTTTTTATTGCTTTTCAGGTGAGTTCTGTTCCATGCTGGCTCTTTATTGGCTGGATAAGTCAAATGATGGCAATGCTTGATAAAAAGGAATCCCTAGCGGTACAGTTCATCATAGAACAAATTGCAGACTACTACCCTCAATCTCTTGTATACCCATTCATGATCAGTGGAGAAAACTATAACTTTGAAGACACAGTTGATGGACACAGGAATAAATTGTTTGTGGAAAAGTAAGGAAATGGACAATATGATACTTTTTCATAGTTAAAGGCTATGTATACCTTTTTTTATTATTGCATTGTACTTATTTTGAGTGAGAAATAATTTTTTCAATTTTATTACAAATATGGAATCCTTTTTTCTGTACAGAGCTGAGATGCTCTACTAGCTGCGTGTGGATTTTTTGGTCTTTTCCATCATTTGGGGAGCAGAGGACTCTTTGTCTGCTCTCTGACCTTATAAACACTAATCAAAGCTCAATCCTTGTCATACTGATAATAATGTGGCTTAAATAAGTCTTTATGACCTCTCAGTAGTTTAGAGGTTAGGGTTATTAGATGACCAGCACACAGTGAAAGTAGATTCACACAGCTGGAACAAACTGTTAACCTTTTGTGACAGAATGGCTCAATATTTTAATTAAGGTCAATTGAAAATTATTTTTAGCCAGAAATGAGTAAAAGGCAATCATAAACAAAAAATCACTCAAAAGTATACATTGCCTTTAAAGAAGACTTGTCACTCATGCATGTAGCTATTAAAACAGGCATGTCAGGAGTGGCAACAGGCCCTCTTTAATTGCTTGATATCAACATCTTTGAATATTGTAAGGCTACTTTCACATTTGCGGCTGTGCTCTCCTGCAGGCTGTTTCGGCATAGAATCAGCTGGGCGAAAATCGTTTCGGACGTCCATTTCTCAGAACGGCATCAGTGGGAAAAAAAAACTGACAGTATCTGTTTTAACGCCGAATGCACATGGTCGTGAGCGGTCCGTGGTATGCCGGCCTGGATTCCTGCTGCTAGCAGGAGTGCATGGCGTCATTGGTTGCTTTGACGCCGTGCGCTTCATGCCGCTGCTGCACTACAGTAATACACTCGTATAGATCATACGAGTGTATTACTGTAGTGCAGCGGTGGCATGAAGTGCACGGCGTCATAGCAATCAATGACGCCGAGCGCTCCTGCTGTCAGCAGGAATCCAGGCCGGCATCTCACGGCCGCAGAACACGGCTCTACCATAACACATGTCAAAGGCCTTGTATCGCTAGAAAGCTGACGTGCACAGGCCAATATTGATACATGGGTCTGCTTTCATATTTGGCTTTAGCCCTCAGCTTTTGAATAGTACACTCCACATGTTAAGTGGCACACGTGACAGTCCCATGCCCTTTGGCGAGCTTTCACCACTGAGTGGCGCCAGAGTCACTTGTCTGTCACATTTTGCTTCCGTACTTATTTTTCCCCACATCTTTCCTAAGAATCAATGGGAAGGCAGCATTCAGCAGCCAAAACAATAAATTATATTGAGTATAACTCAAGTACAAGGGATTGCTTGTACTTCTATTATTTATAATCAACCATATCATATGTTTAAATTGAACGCATGTATTCTTCAATTTTAGAATTCAGAGCAAGCTGGAAAAGAATGGATTAATTAAAGATTTTATTCTCGCTTTGGAGCAGCTGTCTAATCCTGCTTTGATACTGCAGGTGAGATAAATGGTCTGGTGCAGCCAGGATATTTGTGCTAGAATACCTACAAATACTAATGTACCTGCACACGGATGTAGGTTTACTAACAGAGACTCCGCACAAAGTTTTGTGTGGTTTTCAGTGCTTTTCCGCACAAAAAACTGCATGTCTTACTTGTAGTTTTTGTTGTGGGTTTGATGAGTTGTTGCCACAGATCTCACCCTTGCATTGCAAAGGGAGAAATCTACACAAACAATTAACATGCTACGGCCTTCAAAAGCAGCACAGCAGGTCAATTTTAGCATGGAAGTAAAAAAAAAAAAGCAATACGTACATGAGATTTGTCTAATCACATACACATTGCTGGTACTGGATTACGCTGTGGTTTTCCCGCATGAGAATCTGATCTGGAAAAACGTGTGTAATCAAGACTGTGTGCAGGTGGCCTAAATGTATAATCAGTTATTCACATATAGTAAGGGTAATTCTATTATATCTGCTCTAAATAGTTAATAATAGGCATAAGTACCCCCATCACTGCAAAGGTGTTTAAAGGGGTTGTCCTCATAAATTGGTGGGGATCAGACTTCTGGCACCACCAGTGATCCACTGTTTGAAGAGGTAGCGGTGTTCGAGTGAATGCTGATTCAGCTTCCAAATTACCTGTGCGACCCTGCTGATAGGATATTGATGACCAATCCTGAGGATAGGTCATTAATGTTTTTACACTGCACAACCCATTTAAGATTGCTAATAAATTTTGAGTTTTTTTTGCAGACCTCTTTGTCCTCTGCTATGTATACATTTTTTGTAAGAAACATAACTTTTGTGTCATCTTTTTTAATTGTACAATTTTGTGTATTTTTTCGTTATTAGGATTGGAAAGAGGACTTCGATAAAGAATTAGCTAGAGCAAAACCCGATAGAAATAAAATTAAGATGATGTACAGAGAGATGTATGCAAAGCTTGGGAATTCAAAAGATCCTACTTTTGGGGCATTCAGAAGGAGGTTTGCAGAGGTATGTAATTTACTGTTCTGAGTGAAAGCCGATTTCTTATTTCTATGCTGAAATCAATTTATGTTGAATTCCAGTATACTTTACTAGAAATGAATTAAAGGAGGAAAAGTGGAGCTGATTTACTTATACTGTCCAAGAGTAACACAGCAGTGCTCCATACTAAAATAAATATATAAAAAAAATAACCAGGAGCCATTCGTTCCTAAACTAAAAAATGTAGGAGCCAAATAAAAAATTTTAGTCGCCAAATTTAAAATGCATATATATATAAGACTGAGAAGATGAGACGCAGGTCACAGTAGTGAGCCAGCACTACATATAGGAGAATACAGCACCATATACCTCTCACATCCAGTTACATATTTTGGGGGACAATGTGACTAAAAATGGTGAATTGCGCGCTTTTGATTTTTTTTTCTGTTACGGCCTTCACCAGCGCTGCCCAATCGCATTTTTTTTTTCTCCCTGGCTCTGAGCTCTGCGCTATGATTGGACATCGCTGCTGTCAGGGAGAAGGAGAGACACTGGCGTGTTCTCCTTCTTGCTCTGAATGTTGAAAATACCGAGGGCCACAGCGGGTAAACAGAGCGGCTCCCAGGAATAATAGTAAGCGCACTTAGATCCCTGGGCGCCGCTCTATGTAGCCTGATACTTAGTTCATATTCTTTGGACCCATGAAAGGTCCTCTTTAACTCATTTATACAAGTGTCAACAGCGGTATCACAGACCCGGCACCTGAGGGGTTAATTGCCGCGGATCGCACGCCCTGTTATTGAGGCTGGGTCTGTGATACCGCTGCCTATACTTGTATTATTATGTTTTACATTCATTGGTGGTGCAGTGGCCACAGCTCCTCCCCTTCTCCTCCCTGCTATCTCCCCATTGGTGGCAGTGGCAGCCGCGTCCCAGTGGGGAGGGAGGGACTCCCTCCTTCTCCACTGTGCTAGTGAAGAGAACGTGGTGCGAGCCATGTTCTTTAACTGATACTAGGCTGCGGTCTTGTCGCCTTCTGCAAATTTTAAGGCGCATTGGCAACTGTTTTGGTCGCCATCTGGAGCCCTGGACAGTGTAAAACTGTCTTAAAGAGGACCTTCCATGGGTCCAGACATTATGAAATAAGAAGCAGGTTATGTAGGACATAGTCCATGGATGTAATAGTGCTTACTGTTTCTGGGCGCCGCTCCGTTTGCCCGCTGTGCTCCTGTAGAATTCTCCCGCCTGGTTTGATAATGGTTAGCATCGGTACAGGGAGGAGACTGCCCTGTTTCTCAATGGGCGTCTCCTTCTCCCTGGCTGTACCGCTGTCCAATCACAAAGGAGAGAGTCACAGCCAGGGAGAAAAAAAACTTCACCTTCTTCCTGGCTGTGACGCTCTCCACTGTGATTGGACCTCGCTACAGCCAGGGAGGGGGAGACGCCCATTTAGAAACAGTCTCCTCTTCCCTGTACCAATGCTAATTATTATCAAACCAGGCGGGAGAATTCAACAGGGGAACAGCTGGCAAACAATAGTAAGTGCTCTTAGATCCCTGTGCCCTACATAACCTGCTACTTATTTCATAATGTCTGGACCCTTGAAAGGTCCTCTTTAAACTTTAACAGATTTATCACAGTGACTTTATGCTGGATAATAAACCTGGTGCATCTTTTACTCTGTGTAGTCTAAGTTTACATCCCTTTCACTTATTTTTTTGTCAGACGAGGCATAAAACATAAAATGTCCAAAACAATTGATATAGAATGCAAAACATGGATGCTAGTTTTTTGGGGGGCAAATTGTTTTTACTTTCCTTATATCGTGTAATTGTTGGTTTTAAATTTGCAATAGTTTTTAGCTATTGAGGAGGATGTAATGATAATTAAAGTTATAAGAGCAATGTTTCCAACAGGTATCCTGTCGAACAAATACACCTTGTATTCCTGTACAGTTATTGGTAATACAGTGGAAGGCAAAAGTCTAGACACGCTTTTAACTGGAGTAATTTGTAGAAAATTGACTTCCAAAGTGTGAAAGTATTAATTGGGAGGAAGGCTGCTTAATTTGGTGGTGGAAACGTTTTTGTCCATCATTTTGAAATCCATAGTGTTGAATTTGGCTCAGGAAGGAGGTCATGTGATGTCAATCTTGGCCATAATTTAGAGTGGAGGTGTCCACCACTCTGCTGGATGCACATGGTTTAGCCCTTAGAGGACCTTGCAATTTTCCATTCTTGTTTTTTTCCTCCCGCCTTCCAGGAGCCATAACTTTAATTATGTTTCCATTCACATAATATGAGGGCTTGTTTTTTTTTTTTGCAGGACAAGTAGGACTTTCTAATGGAGCTAATTAATATTGCATATGATGTAGTGTGGAATTGGGAAAAAAATGCAATTCTGCCACAGCTTAACCCGTTAGTGACCACCCGTATTCCTTTTTACGGGTGTCACTAAGGGGCCTTAGGCTGCCGCTTTTATACAGCGTCCCAGTCGAAGCGCTGCACAGGTCCCCCGTGCAGCGGGGACCCAGCTCTCACATGATGATCCGGGCTGTTTAACACTTTAATGGCGCCCACCGCATGTTAAGTGCTGACACAGGGAGCGGACTCCCTTTGTCTCCCATCGGCACCCCGCAAACGCGACTGTGCCGATGTGTGTGAAGGCTGGCTGGGGTCTATGAAGGCCCCAGACCAGCCTTCAGTAATTTCCAGCAGGCTGCGCCTCTCTGGCACTGCCTGTTGGTCAATGTTACAATAGCATGGACATTAAAATGCAATGCACTATAGGGATAATGCATTGCATTTTAAAAGCAATCAAAATACTGTATGTTATAGTCCCATTGTGGGACTATAAAAAAAACAAAAAACATTTATTACATTTTAAAAAACCCATTAAAAAAATTTGCTTTTTTTTCCATTGAAAATATGCTTTTCAATGGAAAAAAATTGCAAAAAAAAAAATCTGCCCCATATGTTTGGTATTGCCGCATCCGTAACGAACAGGACTACATAAATATCACATAAATTATCCCCTACAGTGAATGTTGTAAAGAAAAAAAATAAATAACAAGCAATCAAAAAGCGCAATTTACTTTAAAATGATACCAATGAAAAATAGAAGTTGTCCCACAAAAATCAAACCCTCTCACAACTCCATAGAAAGAAAACTAAAAAAGTTATGGGTCTTGGGAAGCGGCAATGCAAAAACATTATTTCTTTAAAAAAAATAAAAAAATATTTATACCTAAAAATGAACGCCGTAAAATTTATAACATAAAAATGCAGTGGCAGTATTGCTGTTTTTCCCATCTCCCTCCCAGAAAGAGTTAATAAGAAAGTTATGTGTACCCCAAAATGGCGCAATTAAAAACTACAACTTGCCCCACAAAAAACAAGCCCTCATAAAGCTATTTAGACGGAAAAAAGGAAGAAAAACGCTTGGTCAGTAAGGCCCAAAACAGGCTGGTCACTAAGGGGTTAATATTTTTTTTATTATTTTTTTTTAAACAGCGTTCCCTTTGTGGTAAAATTGACCTGTTACCTTCATTTTACAGGTCAGTACAATTACAATGATGCCCGCACAACCCCTAGCAGGTGCAGATTGCTATGGCGAAATACAGATACAAACGCAAAAACACAAAATGCAACCAGCACTCTGCCCTGCCTTTATGCTGGATGTTCAATAAGGCATTAGTGTACATTTTGGCCAAAGCGTAATAAGCCACTCACCACGTCAAGGTCGCCTTAATGAGTGGTTAATTACAATGATACCACACGGTTTTTCTTACTGGAAAAAAAAAACTAAACTTATTTATACAGTAATTTATGAAAATAAACTGAAGTGATAGAGGTGAAACAAAATAAGTCTTGCAATATTTGTTGAAACTTCAGAAAGACCTCAGCGGAGGCCATACATTTTACAGTAGGATAGAGCCCATAGTTTTAATGTAGTTTTGATAAAAGAATCTGGTTCAGTTACAGCAATCCAAACCCAATCCAATACCAATACAGTGCTGCCACCTGCTGGCCTGTAGTGGAATATACCAGTAATGGGTATCGCAGCCTGCCTGAGGCTCCTACCTATCACAGGCACATAACAGGTTACCCAATCTCAGCTGGGGAATGCTGTTACAGGCACGGGTGCGTGCGATTCCCTTGTCTGCACTACTTAGATGCCATGGTCATATTTGACCATAGCATTTGAGGGTTTAAATGTATGTGATCAACCCTATGGCTGATCGCATAGATTCGCCTCAGGTCTCTGTTATTTGAAACAGCAGAAACCCAGTGGCTATGGCTCCCGCTGCATGCGTAAGCTGGCACCATCTTTAAAGTATGCTGGAATGCCGTACATATAAGGCAGAGGTCGCAAATGGGTTAATGTTTTATCCAGTGTTTGTACAAACATTGAAGAACTGCACATTATACTTCTTCACAGCAGTGCAGGCCTCAATGACTGTTCTGGCTCATATTTGGGGGTTCTAAGAGGGGACCATCTCCTTGATATCTTTACTGTGTGTAATATGACCTAAGGAGGGGGAATGGTTTCCGGAAGGCTCATGCACATGGCTGTTGCTGTTTTTGCGATTCCGCAAATCACAGATACCGGCCGTGTGCATTCTGCATTTTGCCGAATGGAACATCCAGCCTATAATAGAACAGTCCTGTCCTTGTCTGTAATGCGGACAAGAATAGGATATGTTCTATATTTTTGCAGATGCCACAGAAAGGACATATGGATGCAGACAGCATACGGTGCGCTGTCCGCATCTTTTGCAGCCCCATTAAAGTGTATGGGCGCACATATGACTGCCATCCGATTAGTAATACAGCAATTTACTATACATTGCAATGTTAAGCCACTGCAGTCTATGGTAGTTGTGGTCTAATGATTGTTTTTCCAAGTCCCCTAGGGGAACTAAAAATAAAGTTAGTGTATATATACACTCACCTAAATAATTATTAGGAACACCATACTAATACGGTGTTGGACCCCCTTTTGCCTTCAGAACTCCCTTAATTCTACGTGGCATTGATTCAACAAGGTGCTGATAGCATTCTTTAGAAATGTTGGCCCATATTGATAGGATAGCATCTTGCAGTTGATGGAGATTTGAGAGATGCACATCCAGGGCACGAAGCTCCCGTTCCACCACATCCCAAAGATGCTCTATTGGGTTGAGATCTGGTGGCTGTGGGGGACATTTTAGTACAGTGAACTCATTGTCATGTTCAAGAAACCAATTTGAAATGATTCGAGCTTTGTGACATGGTGCATTATCCTGCTGGAAGTAGCCATCAGAGGATAGGTACATGATGGTCATGAGGGATGGCCAAATTCGGACTCTACTATTTGAATGTCTCAACAGAAATGGAGACTCATCAGACCAGGCAACATTTTTCCAGTTTTCAACAGTCCAATTTTGGTGAGCTTGTACAAATTGTAGCCTCTTTTTCCTATTTGTAGTGAAGATGAGTGGTACCCGGTGGGGTCTTCTGCTGTTGTAGCCCATCCGCCTCAAGGTTGTGCGTGTTGTGGCTTCACAAATGCTTTGCTGCATACCTCGGTTGTTTCAGTCAACGTTGCTCTTCTATCAGCTTGAATCAGTCGGCCCATTCTCCTCTGACCTCCTCGCATCAACAAGGCATTTTCGCCCACAGGACTGCATACTGGATGTTTTTCCCTTTTCACACCATTCTTTGTAAACCTTAGAAGTGGTTGTGCGTGAGAAATCCCAGTAACTGAGCAGATTGTGAAATACTCAGACCGGCCCGTCTGGCACCAACCTTTCTTTCCCATTCTGACATTAAGTTTGGAGTTCAGGAGATTGTCTTACAATGCCTCAAACTCAGATCCAACCAATCGACATGGCCATTTCTCCAGTAAAACATCTGTACTGGTTGTCTAGTAGCCCCTCCTTTAATGAGTGGTAATACATGTCCTCTACTGCCCTCTGCCTGTGCCAGGATGTCTGCCTCCTTTGGATGTCAGGTGAGGCTATCTAAATTTTATTTTTCTGGTACATTGTGTGCTATATATGACCCAGAAATTGTTCCAGTCTTCATCATATAAAGTGATTTACAGCTTCCAGCATCTATTCCTCTTATACATACTGTAAGTACTTGCTTTATCCATCTTAGTTATCTCATTATTTTTCTTAAATATTCATTTTCTTTTATCTTGGGATGACATTTGGGGCTTTGGAACCAATAATTTGTTTTCCATAGAGTTATGGACCCAAGTTACATTGTCCCTCATGCAACTAAGCTACATTAAACAGAAAAGCTAAAAAGTCATGCCTCTTAAGAGGTACACTCCTTTAGAAGTTAACATGGGAAAAAAATATTCACATCCAACTTCTGTAAAAAAAAATAATGAACAAAAATTAGATGTTCCAACAAATAAATTATCAATCACGTGAAAAATTAAGTTGATTATTTCAAGGCTAATGTGACAATTTAAAAAAAATAACTTGCTCGCTGGTATCATTGGGGGACACAGGGACTGTGGGTATAGCTTGCTGCTGCCACTAGGAGGCGACACTAGGCTGAAAAAAGACTTAACTCCTCCCTTCAGGCTATACCCCCTCCAGCCTGGAGAGAGCATGTCAGTTTTTAGCTTAGTGCCGTAGGAGGCAGACCTCCCTGCCTTATGCAGGTCGGCTTCCTTAATGGATTTTTTATTTTTATTTTTTCCTTTTAATTTGGGGAAACAGTCGCCCAGCCTCTCCGTTGTCCCGGGGAGCAAGACCGGTGAGGGAATCCACCGCTCACCTCCCCACAGAAGCAAAATATGGACCAGGGCAGTCCAGCTCCCCTGCTTCCCGCCAGCCAAGGGGTCACCTAGGTCCACCATAGAAGACCCTCCCGCCATGCCAGACTCCTGCCACTCCAGTGCCAGCTGCTGAGGAGGTGACCCTGCTGGAAAAGGTGACCTTGCGGGTCCTCTTAGGGAGGGTGAAGAGAAGAGGAGAAAGATAGGTGAGTACACGGGACTAGGTAAGTATGTGTACCTCCCCCCCCGGCGGCAATAGTTCTTGGTTTTTATAGGGTTCACAGGCACCGGGCTCCATTTTTGGTAGCCTATGACCTCTATAGACCTTCCCTCTCCTCCTGTTTACTTGGGCACATAGGGGGTTAATGCTGTATATCCTCTGGTGGGCGCTGTTTATCACAGTGGGGCGGCTGAGCACTCAGCTGTGGACCTAGCGTCTGCTCTTATCGGACAGGCAGGGAGGGGAGAGCAGGAGGCTTCCCACTCCCCTGATTCGCCCTTTCCGAGAGCTATGCGCGCTGCTCCGGAACGTTTATGCACGCGCGGTAGCCGGGTGCATGATATTTTAGGCCCCGTCTTCTATTGGGCCTACTTGTTTCTCCGGCTTCGTTCTGGCCCACTGCTCCGATCTCTCTGTTTCGACCAATCGGCAGTACTCCCCAGTCGGCCGTACAACAAAACATTAGGCCCCGGCTTCGCGGCCTTGTAGGCCGCAACTTTGACGGCGGGGGCAGTACTGGAGCGAATTCTTCCTGCCTATCGTCCCCCTCCTCCAGGAGCCCGCTGAGCCCCGCCCACGGTCCTTAGTCAGCTTTAACCACTTCCTGGCCAGTCACCTCTTGGTGCTGACACAGGATTATCTGTCATTTATGTATGCAGTGCAGGTGCTCTAATCTGAAGAATTTAACACCTTCCTGACTACTGTCCACTTAAGGCTGGGAATCCCAGTTAGAGTAGGACCTCTCATACTTCCCAATCACCCTCCGGGGTCGTTTGGTTGATAGACACCACCTGCTCACTCTAGTGGATCATCTCCAGACCTTCCCAATTCACCCTCCGGGGTCGCTTGGTTGATAAGCACCTCCTGCTCGATCTGGTGAGTGACCTCTAGAATTCCCATTCCATCCCCTGGTAGTTTGGCTGATAGTTCCGCCGACGCAGCCTGCAATTGCCACCGGCGAGATTCTGAGAGGTTGAACAGCGCACAAGCGGCCCAGAGCAGGATATTTTTCTCCTCGGTCACCTCCACCCTTCATCGCCAGGGTCACGCTCATACGCACCCTTCCTCCCTGGAGAGGTTCGGTCTTAAAGGGGGGGGGGGGTTGTGGGGGGTAGTTCACAGATTCAGTCTTGAACCCGGCGCAATCTTCCAAGATTGTGTTCACTGTAGACAGCAGTGCTTGTCGTATGCAGTACACCCTTCCTTAGGCGGAGTACTTGCCTAAGGCATTATATCTCCTTCCTTAAGTGGACTAACTGCACTAGCGCTGGCTTCAGTGCTGGCCGCAGGCATTCCCCCTTACATAGGTGGTGGACTTGCCTTCCCGCGGGGTACAATACCTACTGTATGCATTAGCTTCTTCCATAGGTGGCATAAGTCATTATCACTGGTTTACCGTATGCATTACCTCTCTATTAGGTGGAGTAATTGCGCACTCACCGGGTACAGGACTCGCCATAGGCATTATCCCCATCCATAAGCGGTGTAATTTCTCTGCCATTGGACTTAGTTCCTACCCATATGCATCACCCCTTTCCTTAGGTGGTATGCTTGCAGTTCCGCGGGATACCGTTCCTGCCGTATGCGTTTTTTCCCCTTTGTGGTGGAGTGGTTGCACTACCACTGAGGCGGTGCTCAAAGTAGGCATTGTCAAACTCTATTGGTGGTTGGATACGGTTCTGACTGTCGCCCTTCCTTAAGCGGAGTATTGCACTACCACTGGAGGTTATTTCTTCAGTCACTTTGACATCTCCATGCTTACTGTTACATTACCCTTTTGTTAGTGATCGCTAACTGGGGGATAACTAAGCTTCTTGGGATGCTGCAATTCAACTACGCCATTTCAGATGCCTTAGCTTCTTTGGTGCCCTGTACTCTTCACCTAGTGGTATATGGGTGTCGCCAGTGGATACCGTGGCTATTCCCTGTTGTATCCTCTTTTCTTGCCGGTGCTGGTTGGGGCATGAATATGTCACCCTCTGTCCTCTCTCTGTCCTAGAGACCCACATCTCCATGGGCCTCCACCGTTCCAGTCGGTCATGGTATTTGTCCTCAACAATATGGAGTGCGTACACCATTGCACATAATATTGTGATTCCGCTCCGGCGACTCAAGGGTTGTACTGACTCTGTATCCTCTAGCTCCACTCCCCCTTATCTGGGAAAGTAGTTATGCTGACACTCTGGTTTAGCTACTGCAGTGTATTCTCCTCCGCAGGTGCAGCTTTTATGCTGGTGCTAGGGGTTGTAGTTCTTGCAGTGGGGCGTCCCCCCTCAGGTAGGGGTTCTTCCCTGACGCTAGCTTGGCGGTTGCTCTTGTTCGGCGCCCTTTCCTGGTGGAGTGTTTTAGGTTAGCTCTACTTAACTGGGGCAGTATGGTTCCATGACTTCTACTGCAAGTCCTCAGGCCTCCCCCTCAGTTTAGCGCTGACGGGGCATGCTGTGGCTACTACGGTACAAGGGGGGCTTTGCGTTGTCACGACATACTATGGTCCCTCCTCCACAGCCCCTTATCGATGGCGGATTCTTCTAGTGCCGCATTCGGTGGCCTCTGCCGTGTGGCCCCCTCCTCAGCTGTAATATGGTGCTAGCCATAGACTTGTGGCTCCCCTTGCATGCTTTCCTCCTTAGGTGAAGTTTGGCAACGCCACTATCATCCTGTGGCTGCTTCTGTATAGTGCCAGTCTCAGATGGGGAATGGGTTTTGGCCCTGACCTTTTTTTCTCCTTCCATTCTTTTCCTTCTCCGACTAAGGGTTCAAGGCCACCCCGCAAGCCTTGGTGGCTCCTACGTTACTATTTTCCCCTCATCTGCATTGGCGCGGGGTATTGGTTCCGGCTGGTGGGCTGCGACGCCTACCACATCCCTCTTTCTACAGGTGAATCCTTCCCATTGGTCCTGGGTGTGCTAACTGTATCTACAATTAACTCTCTTACGACATGAGCAATGACGGTCATGCCAATCCGATGGTGGTCATACTTTTTCACTGCCCATTCTGTGGGTAGACTACGAGACTCGCCAGGCAGAGCGGGGGTGCTGTCACTCCTTACCACTGCTGATAGACGTTTCGTTCCTGAACGGAACACCTTTTCGATTTCTTCTTACTCCTCGAGCTGAATTTTGCTGGTCTCTCCCTTCTGTCTACCTGGCCAGTAGCCATGCTTGGCACTGCTCTGGAATCCCATCACAATTTTTTTCCTATGTGACCTTGTCTTCTCAGGTACGGGTGGGGCGTTGGACGCTCCTCACTGCCGGTGATTCTCACAACGGTTTTACTTCTACCTATCTCAAATGTATTGGTTCTTTGGCCTGTGGTTGGGCGTGCCCGATTCAGGCGTTTTTTCTCTATGGTTTGGCAACCAGCTTCTCAGTCTCCCCACAAGCCTCTACGGCTCTGGGGGTGTCGTTCTGCCAATTTACTGCTTCCGTGGAGCGTCTCTCTTTGCAGAGGTGGATCCTGTGGCCTGGGATTTTGGTTCTGCTTCAAGGTTTTGCGCCAGGTACCTGTTTTCGTCCATACGACTGGTGGGTCGTTTGGTGGCATTTCAGTGAGGTACATGACCCCTCTCTACAACGTCTTCCCCCTTTTCTTTCTGGGAAGGTGGTATTCCTGGTGGCCGGCTTTTCCACCCAGCGAATTTGGGTGCTGGGAGCGCCTTTCTTGTACGTACGTTTTTCTTGTCAGGTACCCACATAAGGCAGTGCTCCGCCCAATGCCTTCTTTATTGCTGAAGGTAGTTGCCGCCTTCCACGTCTTCACAGACATTGTTTTCCCTTCTTTTTCCTTCTCCCTCGCACTCGAGAGAGTGAGCTCTCAATCATAATGGATTCAGGCTTGGAGGTTTGCTTGTCCATGACTAGCTCTTTCCACCGTTAAGATTCTTACCTAGTCATTCCTAGAGGTCCTTGGAAGGGCTCGATGGCCTCCAAGGGGCTTTTCCTGATGGATCCGTTGGCAGTTCCTTAGGTATTCCGCTCCCGGGCAAGGCACAGCCCAGCAGAGTTTCGGTACTCCTGACCAGCGATCAGCTCTTCTTGGGTTCGTTTTCACCATGCATCAGCTTTGCAGTGGTATAAGGCAGCGTCTTGGTCTTCCTGGCGCACATTCACCAAGTTTTGCCAGGTGCTTCCTAGGCATTACCAGTGCTGCTCCGGGCCGCAGTGTATTACGCATTCTCGAGGGTGCTATTTCCATGGGCGTGGATTTTTTTCCCTCCTCATGGACTGCTTTAGGACGTCCCACGGTCCTGTGTCCCCCAATGATACCAGTGAGAACTAGATTTTTGCGAACTCACCTGTAAAATCTCTCTCGCGTAGTTCATTGGGGGACACATCACCCACCCAGTATTTATTATTGTTAGTGGTGGTGTTTGGTTGCCGGTCGGGTGTTTAGCGGGTTCACTTACACCGGCGTTTGCTGCGTTTTATTTTACTTTGCACATGTTTCTACTGCTCCTAATGCTTGAGCACAAACTGACATGCTCTCTCCCGGCTGGAGGGGGTATAGCCTGTAGGGGAGGAGCTATGTCTTTTTTCAGCCTAGTGTCTTCTCCTAGTGGCAGCAGCAAGCTATACCCACGGTCCTGTGTCCCCCAATGAACCACGCGAGAAAGAGATTTTCCAGGTGCGTTCACAAAAATCTAGTTTTATAATATTTAATAAAGTGTCCAAAAATAATTTCTCGCTCGTATCATATGGGAGACACAGGACCGTGGGTATAGCTGTTTGCTGCCACTAGGAGGCGACACTAGGCGGAAAACTGTTAGCGCCTTCTCTGCCAGCTATATCAGTTTTTAGCTTAGTGTCTTAGGAGGCAGACCTCTGGCTTCCTTTGATTTTTTTTTTTTTTTCTCCATTTACACTTCTGGATGGGGAACAGAGTTGCATTGCCTCTCTTTTTACCCGGGGAGGCTGGCCGGTGTCGGTTGTCCCACCCCCCTGCCTCCCCCAAGAAAATAAGCTGGACCAGGGCAGCCTCACTCCCCTGCTCAAGCGCAAGGGACACCTGTTTTACAAGCCCTACAGTTTCTGTATTACTGGGTGCTTCCTTCCCCCGGGCTCCTATCTGTCCTACGGAATGATGTTTCCATCCCTAGTCGCTGTATTCATTCCTCTTTTCTAGTTATAACACGCATCTAGCACCCCGTTACTGTCGTGCTCAAGGGGCTACTCGTACCTTTTCAAGGCACTGTCTACAACTTACCACCCTGGTTTCTGCATGTGCCTGGTAACCATGTCTCACAGGGGTGGTCCAGTTTTCCCCCTTCTTGGTCGGACTAGTGTTGCGACTGTTAGATCCAGTGTATGGCTGGCTTTTTCAGATCCGACCAGGGTGGTTCACAACCAACCACACTCCCTTCATCATGGGCAGGTGGTTGTTGGTTTTGTGCTAGGTTTGCTCCTTGTCAACCCTGTAAAGTACTACTGTATGCTGCACAGCCGTGTTTCCCCATGATATGGAGTACTCGTGTTGTTATTATTGTCTCTCTGCTTTCTTTCCACGGAGTGGCCTATTCCTGGTAGTTTACAGTAATCGCCACTGGATCTTCTATCCTGCAGGGGTACGAAGTACTGTCGACAGCAGTTTTCGGGTCATCGCTGGTCAAGGACAACTTGTGGGACGTCCTCTCTGATATGGCTGTGACAGGGCTACTGAGCGCCACTCACCTGCTGGTGGGTGGAATTTTTTTAACTGCTTGCTCGAGTATAGGACATGGCCCCGTAGTACACTCATGGTCCAGGTGTTGTACCCCCTTATGTTCTCTGATTAGTTGTGCTACGGGACACAAGGGCAGTTCCTTTGGGCCATGCGATAGTCTGCACCTGTCGGTTTCCTTTCTCTTCCCTGGTGGCTTCAGTGTGCTGGTTGGAAGCTGGTTTCTACATGTCTGTGTAGTCCCGCCCGGTTTTCTCAGGCGTCTTCTGCATCCCTTCTAATGTACCGATGTCTAGCTTTTCCGTAGCAGGATCCAGGCTGCTTTTCTTGCCCCTTCCGGGACAGTGTTATACAGTTGCTAGTTACTACACTTGGGCTGGTTAGTCAACCATGGGCGATGTTTATTCTCCTTTGGTGGATTCATTTAATTTATTCTCTTATGGATTCTCATCTTGCAGCATCCTTCTCTAGGCAGAGAGCTAGGTTGTTACGAACACAAGTGGCAGTACTACTCCCCTGTTACCTCAGTGGAGCCCTGGTTCTTCCAGATCCTAAAACAGGCTCTCTAGTGCAGTCTTGTTTACCCCCTGGTTCCCGTGCAGGACATCTGCCCTGCTTCATGTCCTCTAGCGCTTTATTTCTCTCACCTTAGGTGGAGCTGGGTGTTTTCCTTGTTCCTTCTGGCAGGCCTTTTTCCCGGGCGCGTGCCCTTGGGATACGGTCTCCCATTTTTTCCTTGGGACCATTTCATGCTGGGTCTTTCCTGGTCCTGTTGGGTCACATGGTTCTCCTGCACCTATGCACCCAAATTTTTGCATGACTTTTCAATCCCACCATCGGGAACTGCTTTGGGACGTCCCATGGTGCTGTGTCCCCCAATACCATTCACGAGAAAACAGAATTTTTGTACTCACCGTAAAATCCTTTTCTCGTAGGATGCATTGGGGGACACAGATCCCACCCTTTGTTTTCTTGTCTCTTTCTGTCACTGGGTTGCTGTTCTCATTTCATTCCCCGTTTAGGACATGTTGGTTCTTCACTTTTGTTTCTTTCTCCTACTGCTATTGGTACAAACTGAATAGCCTAGGGGCTGAGCAGAGGGTATAGCCCACCTGGGCAGAGCCAACTTTTCTGTTTATTTAGTGTCGCCTCCTAGTGGTAGCTTGGCGTAAATCCAGTTATTTTCTTATATCAAATAAGAGACTATAATTAGCTCATTGTACATGTATGTTCTATGACTACTGGATATAATATGGTAGGGTCCAGATAGGAAATTTCCAGGTTCTAGGAACGAGGACAGGGAACCTCCGCCATCAGGGGGTGACCCTGGACTGAGAAATATTTAGGGTAAAACGGGATAAGTTCACCCTACCATCCTCTTTCTGATACGGAGATCATATTTTTTTATTGTTTTTTTTTCCTTTTGGAAAATTATTTTTGGACACTTTCGTATTTATACCCGTCTACAGACATTTAAAAAATAAAAAACATCGATTTTCTCAGTACTGTATGTGAAAATGAAAGTGTGTGGAAATTTTGCATTCTAGATGTTAACTCTTACTAATGGTACATGAGGGATGGCAATAAATTGAGGCTAAAAATGGAAAAATATATTTTCTTGTTCATATTCTATTACAATAGTATTAGCATATATGTATATTTCTTGATATAGTAAAACAATTTAACAAAAAAAACTAATGAAAGGGAAGTAGAACAGTTGCACTAAGCAACTTTGTTTTTTTTTGTTTGTTTTTTAAAAAGGGGTTCTCCAGCCCCTAATTGAAATCTCTCCTTCCAAATAACTGATAACACTGTCTCCTGCCAGCCTTCCTTGGTCCCGATTCTTGTACACTACTGCACATGCAGGGACCACCGGCCGTCTTTTCAGTGTACAGGCTTGTGAGCGCTGTGCATGAGTAACAGCATAGCGATCAGCCACAGAAGCACATGGGGGTGCTGGATGGCTCTTGGGGGGGGCACTGGGGACAGTGTGAATGGCATTTGGGGGCACTGTGGATGATACTGTTATGGGGTCTCAGTATGAGCTATAGGGCCTATGCAAATAATTGTGATCGGCCCAGGAATCGCGGTCCATGTGTCAGCCACATTTTTTGAGCTGCCCACAGCTTCCCTGACCCACACTGACTGTATGATAGTAATGTATAATACAACTAGAGATGAGCGAATCGAATCCCACGAAGTGGAATTCGATCCGAATGTCAGGATAAATTTGATTCGCCTCAAAGCCGAATTTCCTTGTGCTTCGTGTTACCGAGTCGATTGAAATAGTGTAAAAAAAAATAATTCATACTTACCTCCTCCATTTGCTCGCGATGGGCCGCCAGCCTCCATCTTGATTGAAGATCTCGGCTGAAATCCTGTACGTGGTGATGGCGTGATGATGTAACCTCGCACTGTGCAAGATTTCTCTCCAGGTCTTCAAGCTAGATGGCGGCGGTCGGCCTGTCGCGAGTAAATGGAGGCGTTAAGTTTGCTTGAAATTTTTTTTTTAATGTTCATTTCACACTGTTTTTACACTCAGATGACGCAATCATGTATGAACGCGGCATCTGAGGGGTACAATAACGGGGGGGCGGCGCTATCGCAGCTTCGTCGCGAAGAGCATTTTTTTTGTAAAATTTGGCGAATCAGCCGAATCAAACTTTTCAAAAAGTCGCTCATCTCTAAATACAACCAGTCTATTTCGGACCGTGGGGCATTTGTCGTGTACTCACCTCATCATGTGTACAAATCAGATAAGAGACTGACTGTATCATAAATTACTGTTAAACAGTTAGGAGAGTGAGGTCAGCCTAGCAGATGCGTCCTGCATATGGACCATGTTTCCCGGGCTGATCATGGTCACATCACATGTGTATCAAACATGATAGGTATGGGCTGATGATCATTCATCTAGTGGTGGACTGGTATAAGCACGGACAGAGAGTATCAAATACAACACAACAAAATGCACAATGTATACAGCCCTGATGGTATAGAATACCAAGAGGTACACTGTGCAGCCGACTACAAATATAAAAGACACCTTGAAAAGATAACTATTGATAACACAGAAAAAATTCTGTGATCAACCCCAAAGCGTTTTCCCCACGGTGTGGGATCATCAGGGGGGTAAATGGATTTAGATATTTTGATAGATAACTAGATTGGAAATTGTCGAGCGGAGGGAGGCACAAATAATATTGGGGCATCCGTGATGCAGCCGTTCAACTAAAAATGGTGTCAAATGACGGTCAATAGTAGAATTAAAAGATTGGACCAGATGACATTCTAGGGAGGAAAGGAGAGAGGGACACACACCAGCAGTCTTGATGTATAGGACACGTATATTTCACGTGGGACAACCAGAGTGGGTATCTGTAGAAGAGAGAGGAGAATATACATATGTATATATGCATACATTTACACCAAAATAGATTGCGTGAGGGACCACCACCAGCAAAAGCCTTATTCAAGGGAGTCACTCACTGTGTCCAGGGGAATATCAGTACACATATATAGCCACGGTCAGTCTCTCAATCAAGGCCATGATTAGCCTTAAGGATTATGGTGTTCACAGAGACCAATGGTGTTAATAGTGTTCACAGAGACCAGTATTCATAAATATAAATGGCAACGATAAGCTGAAACATGATATAGTAGCCAGTCAATAGAGGGTCATGCTATATGAGACCCCCACAGTATAGCCTGGATAAAGAGCATAGGCATACCTTAAGATACGCTCTGAATCAGATGAGACAGCCGCTTAGGGTAAAGAGCCTATTCATTATGGGTCCCCTACATGACAAAAGCGTGTGATAAAGCGTGTGTCACATTAACAACACAGTTACATCCAACTCATGTATCAATATGGTAAACCAGGGTTACTTACTGTTGGTGCCTATGAGCGACACATCCCCCCAAACAAGAAGTCGTCACTCCTCCCAGGGTCCAATAGTGGGCCTCTCTAAACAGCCCCCTCTTATAGTGAACACCTCCTATTATGCGATAATTGATGACATCTGTGTCTGGGCAAAGATATAGGCTCAACACCCTCATTAATCCGGTAAGGGTGCCAGGTAGTGGCGTTTTCGCCATGGTGTAAAAAGCGTGCGTTCCACTGTGGAACGCACGCCGCATAGTAGACTTCCGGTTGTGGCGCCCGGATGTGACGTCATGGGCTGTGTGCTCCAGAGTGGAGCGCATCTCAGCCCTAGGCTAATAGGCGTTGGCGTCCAGTTATGGCGTCATCACCAGAGGACTTGCGTTCCACTGTGGAGCGCAGTTGGCCAAAGCAGCCGGAAGTTGCGATGGATAAATCGGACGAAGTTATATAGTTAAGGCACAAATTAACCACGACGGGGAGGGACAGTTAAAACAATACTCCTGCCTAAATATAGCCCCTATCAATAGATAATAAATCGCTGCAGGGGGGCAGTGATCATATAAATTTTAAAATATAATCACACTAGATGCACAGAAGATATAAAAAAATCTCTATGGGGGGTAGGTGAACAGAGGGCTTCCAAAGAGCCCATGAGTTGCAGGGGAAAATTGGGGTAAGGGGTAGGGGGTGGGGGATAGAATATATCAGGAACAGGTCGAGAGGCCAAAGAACAAAACAGGTCACAAAAAGCATGAAAAGGTGAGTCTTTCATTAAGGCCACAGGGGGATTGGGACCGGAGTCTATGGATCTATTCACTTTCCTTTTGTAGGATCCTCCTGTCCCAATCACCCCTGCGTGGAGATGGATGTACCATTTCAAGAACAGTAAAGCAAAGGGACCTGGGATCACCTCCATGAACCTCATTCACATGTGTCGCAATCGGAGTAGCCTCCTTATTCTTGACATCATTGACGTGTTCGAGAATTCTCCTTCTGAATTCTCTGACTGTCTTCCCGACATAATCCAGAGGACAAGTGCACTGACATAAATACACTAGACCCTTAGATCTGCAATTAATAAAATCACGTATATCTGGAAGGTCTGACCCGATGCTGATCCTGTGATGATTTTAGCTGTATTCAAAAATTTGCATGCCTTACTTACATCAGGGTACCCAAATACCTCCTCCTCCTCGCCTCCCTCTGGTTATTCCAATATCCAAACTAAACCACAACCTTCATCTTTTTTAGAGAAGAGTGAAGAGTGTTATGCCTTATCAGTTACGCGACCGGGGTCGACTGGACAGGGGACAGTAACAGATCTCCAAATTGTGAATCTGTCAACCTGGGGTCTCACTCCGGTGGAGGTCCTTAAGAGAGGCCTGTCATTTGTGCCCACCACTAACTTTAGTTTATTTTCATGGACCAAGGACCTTCACCTCTTCTGCAGGAGACTCAAGTGGCATAAATTTTTCAGAGCCTCAAATAGAGATACATGTAGGAGGTTGGGCCTGGACGAAGGGGATTTTGATGACCTTCAGACCCTCACCGATCTAAATAGAGATCATACTCGTGTCATTGGATCAGGCCCGTTCACGACATTGAAACTAAAGAGCAAGAAAATGCCCCCCCCCACCCCCTGCAAACTACGAGCATGTAGACATTTTCCTACAGATGGTCACAAATGACCTTGAACAACTCGATCGGTTAGGCCCAAAATCCTTCAATCTCTCCCGTACAGAGATGCAGGCATTACAAGCTCTCGAAAAAGACCGCACTATTGTAATAAAACCTTCAGATAAAGGCGGGAATTTGGTTGTTCTTGAGAATGATGCCTATATACATATGTGCCTAGACCTTCTGAAGGATAAGGGGGGGCTATAGAATATTACCCTCGAATCCTACTCAGTCATTTTTGGCCGATCTTAAACAGATTCTGTTGTCTGGCCTGGAGAATAAAGTGATCGGTGCACCCGAATTTGAGTTCCTTCTACCCACCAAACCCCTGATAGCTCCCCAAGATTCACAAAGGGTCGACCTGTAGTATCGGGAGTCAATTCACTTACTCAGAACTGCGGGGTATACTTGGACAAGGTGTTGAGGGAGTTCGTTGTGGCCCTCCCAGCCTATACGAGGGACACAATGGACTTCCTCAACAAAATTGATGCTCTCATTCTTGACCCTGACTGTATCTTATGTATTATTGACGTTGAGTCATTATACAGCTCGATCCCACATCAGCATGGCCTTAGAGCCATAGAGTATTTTTTATGCGCTAGGGGTATACAATATGACTCGCACAATAGCTTTATCATCAGGCTACTCGACTATACCCTTACCCATAACTTTTTTTTATTCAACTCAAGATTCTACCACCAGATCAGGGGGACGGCGATGGGGACGGCGATGGGGAGCCCATGTGCCCCCACTTACGCCAATTTCTTCCTGGGCTGGTGGGAAGATACACATGTCTTTACCGATCATGACGTCTGGTGGTCCAGGAACATTCAATTCTGGACCCTCTATATCGACAACGTGTTCGTTGTCTGGAAAAGAGACTCGACGGAGCTCAAACGGTTTGTATCCGACCTCAATAAAAATGAAATCGGACTCCATTTTACCTTTGAACAAAACGCGCTTTATCACACACTTTTGTCATGTAGGGGACTCATAATGAATAGGCTCTTTACCCTAAGCGGCTGTCTCATCTGATTCAGAGCGTATCTTAAGGTATGCCTATGCTCTTTATCCAGGCTATACTGTGGGGGTCTCATATAGCATGACTCTCTATTGACTGGCTACTATATTATGTTTCAGCTTATCGTTGCCATTTATATTTATGAATACTGGTCTCTGTGAACACCATAATCCTTAAGGCTAACCATGGCCTTGATTGAGAGACCGACCGTGGCTATATATGTGTACTGAATTTCCCCTGGACACAGTGAGTGACTCCCTTGAATAAGGCTTTTGCTGGTGGTGGTCCCTCACGCAATCTATTTTGGTGTTTGGGTGTAAATTTATGCATATATACATATGTATATTCTCCCCTCTCTCTTCTACAGATACCCACTCTGGTTGTCCCACGTGAAATATACGTGTCCTATACATCAAGACTGTTGGTGTGTGTCCCTCCCTCCTTTCCTCCCTAGAATGTCATCTGGTCCAATCTTTTAATTCTACTATTGACCGTCATTTGACACCATTTTTAGTTGAACGGATGCCCCACAATTATTTGTGCCTCCCTCCGCTCGACAATTTCCAATCTAGTTATCTATCAAAATATCTAAATCCATTTACCCCTGATGATCCCACACCGTGGGGGAAACGCGTTGGGGTTGATCACAGAATTTTTTCTGTGTTATCAATAGTTATCTTTTCAAGGTGTCTTTTATATTTGTAGTCGGCTGCACCGTGTACCTCTTGGTATTCTATACCATCAGGGCTGTATACATTATGCATTTTGTTGTGTTGTATTTGATACTCTCTGTCCGTGCTTATACCAGTCCACCACTAGATCAATGATCATCAGCCCATACATAATAGGGCAAACTAGATGCTGCCAGTTAGGTTCGAGGACGGGGGGGTCTCCACCATTAGGAGTCGCCCCTGGGCAGAGGGCCTAGTCTTAGGAAATGTAATTAGGGTCATTCCCCCCCCCCCCCCCCCCCCCCCAATTCTAATTAGTATCTTGGTGGACGGTTATGCGCATGGACACCACTGGACAAATTGTTTGTTGTATGAGTAATATTAAAGTTTATCTTTTTGTAAGGGTTACGTTGTAGCTTTAACCCACTATATAGATTCATATCCAACAAGGCTGGATTTTGATTTTCAAACATGATAGGCCTCATACACACGACACTATCAGTTTTGCGGTCTGCAAGTTTCGCATCTGCTAAATAAGGATACTGTTCATGTGTGATCTGACTTTTTTGCTGAACCATTGACTCCTATGGGTTCGAAGTTTGCATTTTGAGGACCAGAATATGACATGTTCTATGTTTGCAGAACTGAATAGTATCCTTATTTATAGGATCCGCAACTTGCAGAGCTCAAAACGGATACGGTTGTGTACATGAGGATCTATATACACACTTCAGCAGGCAGTATCATACAAGATAAGATTAAATACACCGCTCAGCAGGCAGGAGCATACAAGATAGGATTAGATACACAGCTCAGCAGGCAGTATAATACAAGATTGGATTCGATTCACAGCTCAGCAGGCAGTACAGTACAAAATGGTATTAGATACACAGCTCAACAGGTAGTATAGTACAAAATGGGATTAGATACATAGCTCAGCAGGCAGTATAATACAAGATAGGATTAGATTCACAGCTCAGAAGGCAGTATAGTACAAAATGGGATTAGATACACAGCTCAGCAGGCAGTATCACACACAACAGGCTATGCATCAGGCACAGCAGGCTGTATCGTACATGATAGGATTACATACACATGTGATCTAATGTTCTTGCTGAGTCAAGTTGTTTACTGCACTCTGGAGATGGTGAGGGAAGAGCCTGTGATCTGTCAGTGATGGGATTTAGACACTGAGTGAGAAATAGACTGGCAGGATTCATACATTAGTGTAGTAACATGGCCACAAGTAGTGGGAGTAGCTCCTGCAGACTGAATACTGCAGTGCACCCAGCCAGGATAGTCTGATGCTCAGACAGGGGGAAAGAAAGCACAGACATGAAAAACAAGTATTGGGGGCTTATGTATGTTCGCATGGTGGAGGGGTGTTAGGAGCACATAAAAAGAATTTAGATTTTGGGACCGGACAACCTTTTATAAGGTTGCCTATAATTTCAGCAAATGTTTAGCATAATGACTTGAAAAATCTTGATCAATGGGGGTCCAGCTTTTGAGACTCCCACTAATTGCGGAAATAAGGGTCAGAAGCGCTAAAATGAGCGCTGTGATTGGCTCAGCTCTCCTCAGATAACTGAGAACAACCAACAGCCTGTGTTTCTGAAACAATAGTGGCATTTTAATCTTCATACTATATAATTCAGAAATTCATTAGACAGTAATTCAGTTCTAATTACATTAGAAGGCAGCATGCTGTTTTTACTGCACTTCCCAAGGTCTGATAAAGTTTGGAGGTCTGAGGTCTTAGGCTAGTATTACACTAGCAGATTAGTCAGACGATTGTCGGGAGGTAAGCGTTCGTTCCCAGCTGTCGCCTGCTCGTAAGCGGTGGAGACCGCTGCTATTACATGCAGTGATTTCCTCCACAGTATGGGGAGGAGCGATCGCTATGCCACTGTTTGCCAGCAACAGATCGTGATTTGATGGCACGTTCTGCCACCAGCAAGAGATGATTTTTAAGCACACTGAACTATTCTAATTACTCAATGAACAAGCGTTTGCTCGTTCATTGAGTAATTGGCAGCAGTATCATCACCAGATCATGGCTAATGAGTATTCCTACGAAAGGTTGTTAGCGATAATCTGGCCGAAAATCAGCCAGTGTAATATAAGCCTAATAAAGATTGGGGATTACTTGGGGAGTCTGGTCTAAGGTCTGATGAAGATTGGAGGCGTTATTGTAATTGGTTTTCTTGATTATTTGTTTTCTGGCCAGCAGTTATGGGTGTAAGTAGACCACAAACACCCAAGTTGTCATGTTTCTTATGTTTTCAAGGTTGTCACGAGACATTAATTGTTACACGCTGTATTTCAGAAATATTCAAAGGAATTTGACAAAGTATGTGGAAAAGATGGCTCTCTTCTTAGGGAAATGAAAGCTGAGGTGTTTGCTAAAAACTTTGGAACACTAGTGGGTAAAATAAGAAGTGAGCAGGGTACAGAGCCTGGAAATTTAAAGGAATATTCTCCCTGGATGAGCAATTTCAAGCCAGAGTTTTCTAGAGATGATCTTGAAATACCAGGTCAGTGTTTGATATATATATTTTTAGTCATAAGTTATCTTCAGAAAATATATAAACGCGTTCAAATTTTATTCTAGGTCAGTATGATGGTAAAGGCAAGCCTATGCCAGAATATCACGTAAAGATCTGTGGGTTTGATGAACGGGTATGTATTCAGTGGGTTCCAGTAAAATTAATTTATTGCAAAAGATTTTCTTGTGTTATAAAATAAATATGTATAAACGCTTGTTTTAAGTGTATGGATGTAGCAGAAATAAATCTATGATTTAAAAAAGGTTATCTCATGACTAATGTAAAAAATGAAAATTAGACTAGAACCAGCCCTGGAGCTCACATGGATCCAGAGATCTCCCCATTCATTGCCCTGCTAGATTTTTATCAAGCTGGCAGCTCAAGGGGAGTGTCTTTTCTGCTTCAGCTCAGGGGGCGTGTCTCAGCTCTCCCTATCACCGCTCAGGAGGTAGGTGAAGGATGAAACTGAGCATGTGCGGCCATCTCAATGAGCTGGACAAAGAATTAAGAAAACAAACAGCAGGTGGTGCTATACAGATAGATAAAGTGAATAATTCAGTAGCTATGCAATTTTTTTTTATTACATTCAATGATAAAAGTATTCAGATCCAGGTGCTGGTTTGAAAACTGTATAATATGTTTTGTGGAACAACCCCTTTGACTGAAGCAGTGTTATTTGTGCATTACGATAGCTCTCTTGAGGAGATCTACTACATACTTAATGCATGCTTTGTGAAGTGAATTTTTTATAATTATGCATATATTTATAAAAGGTAAAAGTTATGTCCTCCATAAGAAAACCCAAGAAGATTATAATTCGAGGAAATGATGAGAGAGACTACCCATTTCTTGTCAAAGGTGGTGAGGATTTGCGCCAAGACCAGCGCATTGAGCAGCTTTTTGACATCATGAATATAATCCTTTCCCAGGATGCTGCTTGTAAGCAGAGATATATGCAAGTAAAGACTTATCAAGTGATTCCCATGACAACACGGTATGAAAATCTCTCTATGTGCATTTACTAGCTTGTGCTTACTGCTGACCTGGCCTTTATGTGAAAATGCTATAATTCTAGTTCTTTACTAAGTTTACATGATCATGTCCCTTGTCTTTTTCAGCATAGGGATGATCGAATGGCTGGAGAACACATGCACCTTAAAGGAATTTATTTCAAGTACTCTTACTGAAAGTGAAAGAAAAGATTTCAATGGGTATTGCAGTTCATAATAACTGATACACAAGTACAGTTTAGTTTACATCTTTCATCCACTTAGTAGGGTCTAATGAAGTGTTGGAAATGAAATCGTGAAAATCAAGAGCAATCAGTAAAAGAAATAAGAGTTCAAAACGTTTTAGTAAAAACATAAATAAAAGAAACTAAACATCCACTCTAATTAAACTTCAGTTCTGTTCACATTCAAGTTTGTGCTGGCCAACTGGAAACTTCTGTCTGATGAAAATGTGATTTGCCAGGTTGGAAAACTCTGTGGCGGTGTTTTTCACTTTATAAGACACTTTTTTTCCCCCACAAGGTCTGATGAAGATTGGGGGGAGGGTGGGGTCTAATCTGTGGTCGGATGAAGATTGGGTGTCTGATCTGAGGTCAGATTAAAAAAAAAAATTCTGATGTTCCTCCTCTAAAACCTTGGTGCATCTTATGGAGCGAAAAATATGGTACACGTGTATGGCATGATCATCTGAATTCAGACTGTCATTGTGGGCAGTGAACCAGCTTTATTTTATTTTATTTTTTTAAACTGACTCCATGGTTGTCCAGTTTAGTTTAACATTTGCTGGTGGGATCCTTCATATAGCCAGTCATTCTTTTGTGTATAGCAGACTTAAGCCTTGTTTGCCTCCTGATATGTGTGAAAATTACCTTAAAATTATCTTTTGTGTCTCACTGATGGTTTAGTTGCTTGTATTTTGCAATCTTCTGCCTTTGCGCTAATAAAAAAGCTTCCTGATAAGCCCGTGATAGACTTGTGTTTCTACAAAGCTGGCAGAGTTGCAGAGAGAGAGTAAGACACCAGTGTCAGACGTTCCTGTGACAGGTGCTAGGAGATCAGTGAGGCTGGTTCCTTATGGATCAATTTGTGCCTGTGTTGTTTCTGGTAATGGCCACACCCCTTACCTCAGGTGTTGCTTATGTGGTAATTTATCCTTCCCCTATTTATTGTGGCTTCTCCCACCATGCTGTGAGGTTTATAGCTTCTGTTTGTATCTTTGGATTGCTGGTGTGTGCATCTCTGCTGAGTTCCTGGTTCTTCCATTGCCATTTGAAGTTGTGTCCTCTTCCCTTTTGTTTATTGTTTGGGTTTCCTTGTTGTGCTCTTTTCCCTGTCATTCGTGTTTAGGCCTGAGGGAGACTCCTGTTCGTCCTACCTTTTGGAGGAACAGGTTGTCTCTTGTCCTAACATTAGTACCAGGGCCCTACAGGATCAGTTAGGACTTTAGGTTCCTGTGTATGAACTCACTTAATTAACCTCTGAGGTCAGTTCATACTTGCAGTCAGTCAGGACTTTTGATTAGGGTTTCTCTAGGAGGTGACCTGCTCCTTTCCCTAGTTTATAGGCCCTTTTCCACTCACCCCTTTCCCTCCTACATTCAGTGTGGGTTTCCCTCCCACACTGAAGCATGACAATCAGCAGCCTGGACCAATGATGAGACAGGTAGCATATCTCTGATACCTAAGACTCCCTTTAAGTGATGTACATAAAATGTAGTTACATATCACACCTCTGCCCTAGTGAAGCTGAGCTAAGAAGCAGTCAAATGGCAAGGTCTGAAGAAAATAAGTAAATGGCAGACAGTCATACCTTGTAGGTAATAACTTATATATAATTTTTGAGCCTCTGACTAGAAAATTAATTTAAAAGTGAGGTATTCATGTGCCCACATTTTAACTGCAGTATAGTTGACTTTTGACAATATTTTATTTTAGTACACCATTGGTAGTGGAGTCTGTGTTTTAGTGGTACTTATTTTGTTTCAGTGACAGTCACGTATTGTTAGACTATCTAAACAATTTCAGAAAATGTATGCATTGCCAGTCGAAATTAATTGTCTATCACCTGCTTTACTCAGAGGTGCACCTAGCCTTTCTGCTGCCTAAGGCCTCTTCCATTCCCGTTCCGTTTTTTTTGCATTCTGTTTGTGGTCCCCATGCGGAACCATTCACTTTGGGTCCGCAAAAACTACTAAATGCATACGGAGTATCTTCTATTTCCGTTCCGTTCATAGATAGAACATGCCCTATTATTGCACGCAAATCATGTTCCGTGGCTCCATTTAACTCCATGGTTCTGCAAAAAAAAAAAAAAAAATGCATCCGTATGTCTTCCGTATCTATTCCGTTTTTGCGGAACCATCTATTGATGAAATTAAAATTTTATGCCCTGCCCAATTTTTTTTATGTACTTACTGTTTAAACATTATTGTATACTTCAGTTTTCGATCCGCAAAAAACGGATGACAAACAGAATGGCAAAACGGAAGCGGAACGGAAACACTATTGAAACATAAAAAACTGATTTGTTTAAAATGAACCGCAAAACCATACGGTCATGTGCAATAGGCCTAAGGCAAAATTTGAAAAGATGCCCCCCCCCCCCATGCTAAATTCTCAACCTAACCTCTTCCCTCCTAACTTTTACATACAGAATTACAAAACATAAAAGGTAATACAGAATCACATACCTCTTACATTCAGTGACGTCTCCTTTGATGTAGAAAAAATGCCCCCATGTGTGCCAGTACAAAAAATGCCCTCTTAGTGCCCCCCATAGTGCCACCTTAATGTTTGCCAGTTTCAAATATCATTATATACTGCCCCAGAGTGCTCCTTTTCCCATAGTGCCCCCATAATTTTTACAGTATGTAATGCCTTCAGTATATGCCCCTAGAGTGCTCCTCTCCCCCTTTTCCCATAGTGCCCCCCATAATGTGTACAGCATATAATGCCCTCAATATAACTGTATGCCCATAGAGTGCTCCTCTCCCCCCTTCCCCATAGTGCTACCCATAATGAGTGCCAGTATGTAATGTCTCTATATAGTGCTCCCAGTAGAAGCCCAGCTCAGGTGGTGCGATGATGATGTTACCAAGTTGCCTGCACCCAGGTGCACCACTAATGAGGCCAGGTGAGGCGATCGCCTCAGGCAGCACCAGGTAGGGGAGAGAGGGTGGGCAGAAGAAGGGCCATGGACAATGAGCGCTTTCATTTTGGCAAAAGGGTTAGGTGAAAAAAAATTGGCATTGGGCAGGGGGGTGCAGTGGCAATACTGTTGAATATAGAGAGATGAGTGCTTCCACAATGTCTCCATGTATGGTGATGAGACAGCAGTTGTTAAAGCTGTGTCATTATATTTCAATTTGTAGAAAACATAGTCCAGACAAGCATTACAAAGCCTGGCTGGACAAGAAAGACCAGATTGGAAATCCTCAACAACATATCGATGCGTATAGGTGAGTGGCTGAAAATTTGGTGATTATACACTGTTTTCTCTTTTAATCCACAAGCCACTTTCATTGTAAAAGTGCTTTATTTTTTATTATGCAGATATGGCTGTTATATAACATTTATGTTGGTGCAAAAACAATTCAAATTGTTTACCATTCAGCAAATTAGTACTTTGTATGTTGTCAGAATCATGAAAACACACAGAAAAGCTGCCAGTGCGACCACTTTAGTCTTTCGGACAGTAACTTAAAAGGGGTGTGTGAGTTCCATTTTTTTCATGTAGCAAACTGCATAGAGGTTGTTAAAATAATACAAAAACTTAAAACTCACCTTCCCGTATCCCTTCTAATCCAGTGGTGCCGCTCTGACTTCTCCACTGAGCTGCAGTCGTGATGTAATATTTTGGTTGCAGCTTTGACTTACCTGTATACTGCATGTGACTACTGCAGCCAATCAATGGCCTCAGTGGTCTAGTGCCGTATACTGCTAAGGCCAGTGGTTGGCTGCACAGGTATGCAGGACGTTTCCGCTCCAGTGCTGGATCAGAGGGGGTTCAGGAAGGTGGGTTCCCTTTTTTAAATTATTTTAACAAACTCCCTGTATTTTGGCATGAAAAAAAGTTAAATTCTAAAATCCCCTTTAGGCTACATACACACGACCGTGCTGTTTTTTGCGGTCCGCATAAAAACGGAAGCCCATTTTAGACATGCCTATTGTCCGCAAAACTGACAAGAATAGGACCTGCTATATGTTTTTTGTGGGGCCTCAGAACGGAGCAACCGATGCCGACAGCACATGGAGTGCGGGCCGCATCTTTTGCGGACCCATTGAAGTGAATGGGTCCGCACCCGAAAAACGGTTGTGTGCATGAGGCCTTAAGAAAATATCATTTTACATATTCTAAAGGTGCACATGGTGAGTTTGCCTTCTAAGACCGTAAATTGTGATACATTTTTCTTCTACAGTAAAGTGGGCCGTGATTCAACTATCAGCTCCTTCAGAGAAAGAGAAGCACTTGTTCCTGGAGACCTGTTGAGGCAAGTTTAAAAAATAAATAAATAAATGTTGCCTGTAGCAGCCAATCAGAATGTATTTGCCAATGTCTTGATTGAAGCCCAGAAACTTCTGACTCTTGATTCTAAATTGTGCCTAGTGTTGTGTTAACCCTTTCATGACCAAGGGTCATTGATGCCCCAATGTCCAGGTCAAAATTTACAAATCTGACATGCGTCACTTTATGTGGTAATAGCTTTGGAACACTTTTACTTATCCACGCCATTCTGAGATTGTTTTCTCGTGACACATTGTACTTCATGATAATCATATATTTGAATCAATATATTTCACCTTTATTTATGAAAAAAATCCCAAATTTACCAAAAATGTGGAAAAATTCACAATTTTCCAAATTTCAATTTCTCTGCTTCTAAAACAGAAAGTTATACCTAATAAAATATTTATTACTTAACATTCCCCATATGTCTACTTTATGTTGGCATTATTTTGGAAATGTCATTTTATTTTTTTAGGACGTTAGAAGGCTTAGAAGTTTAGAAGCAATTCTTACAATTTTTAAGAAAATTTCCAAAACCCACTTTTTAAGGACCAGTTCAGGTCTGAAGTCACTTTGTGGGGCTTACATAGTGGAAACCCCCATAAATGACCCCATTGTAGAAACTACACCCCTCAAGTTACTCAAAACTGATTTTACAAACTTTGTTAACCCTTTAGGCGTTCCACAAGAATTAAAGGAAAATGGAGATGAAATTTCTAAATTTCACATTTTTGGCAGATTTTCCATTTTATAAAAAAAAATCTTTAACACATTGAGGGTTAACAGCCAAACAAAACTCAATATTTATTACCCTGATTCCGCGGTTTACATAAACACCCCACATGTGGTCGTAAACTGCTGTACGGGCGCACGGCAGGGCGCAGAAGGAAAGGAATGCCATACGGTTTTTGGAAGGCAGATTGTGCTGGATTGGTTTTCTGAACGCCATATGTTTTTTATTTTTCTGCCGATCGTCTTGTGCAGGGGCTCGTTTTTTGCAGAAAGTGTTGAGGTTTATATTGGTACCATTTTTGGGTACATAGGATTTTTTGATCATTCATTATTACACTTTATGGGGCAAGGTGATGCAAAAATTGGCTGTTTTGGAACAGTTTTCATTTATTTATTTTTACAGCGTTCATCTGAGGAGTTAGGTCATGTGATAGTTTTATAGAGAAGATCGTTACAGACGTGGCAATACCTAATATGTATACTTTTTCTTATTTATTTTAGTTTTACACAATAATAGCATTGTCTCTATAGTCTGAGAACCATAGCTTTTTTATTTTTTGGGCGATTGTCTTAAATAGGATATTAATTTTTGCGGGACGCGGTTACGGTTTGATTGGTACTATTTTGGGGGTCATACGCCTTTTTGGTCGCTTGCTGTTGCACTTTTTGTGATGTAAGGTGACAAATTGCTTTTTTTTACAGTTTTTATTTTATTTTTTTATGGTGTTTATCGGACGGGGTCTATCATGTGATATCTTTATAGAGACGGTCGTTACGGACGCGGTGATACCTAATATGTGTTGTTTTTTTATTTTTATGTTGTTTTTTAGGAAAAAATTGCATTTTTTTTATTTTACATTTTTTATTTTATTTTTTTAACTTTTATTTTTTTTCACATTAAATTTTTTTTATCAAGTCCCTCTTGGATCATGAAGATCCAGTGGGGCTGATGGCTGTACTATACTTTGCAATGCTCTTGCATTGCAAAGTGTAATACATTCAGATGCCCTGTAGGGCAACCATCGGGACTGCCATCGCAGCGCAGCAGCCCCGATGGTGGAGAGAGGGAGCCCCCTCCCTCCATTAACCCCATAGATGCCGCTGCATCTCTGGGGTTACAGCAGAGTGTCAGCATAGAGCTGACACTCTGATGATGGCGGCGGTTCAGGAATGGAGGCAGCGCTGGAGGGGGGGGGGGGGGCTGGAAATTGTCACGGCCAGCAGGAGGGGGCACTGGAGGACACTAGATGGGGCACAGATGGAGGGGCACTGTGGACATGGAGATGCTGCACAGGTCGGGTGGCGCCTGCACAGATCACAGCTGCAAGTCGCTTTGGATAAGTCTCTTTGAGCTTGCCACTTCTTACCACTGGAATTTTTTCCCATTCCTCCTTGCAAAACTGCTCCAGGTCCTTCAAGTTGGAGGGTTTGCGCTTGTGAACAGCAATCTTTAAGTCTGACCACAGATTTTCTGTTGGATTGAGATCTGGGCTGTTACTAGGCCATGCCAACACGTTTACATGTTTCCCCTTAAACCAGTCAAGTGTTGCTTTAGCAGTGTGTTTGGGGTCATTTTCCTGCTGGAAGGTGAACCTCCGTCCTAGCCTCAAATCACGTACAGAGTGGTACAGGTTTTGCTAAAGAATATCCCTGTATTTAGCACCATACATCTTTCCCTCAGCTCTGACCAGTTTCCCAGTCCGGCTGCTGAAAAACATCCCCACAGCACGATGCTGCCACCACCATGTTTCACTGTGGGCATGGTGTTCTTTGGGTGATGTGTTGGGTTTGCGCCAGACATAGCGTTTTCTTTGATGGCCGAAAAGTTAAATTTTAGTCTCATCAGACCAGAGCACCTTCCTCCATAAATTCTGGGAGTCTCCCACATGCCTTTTCGCAAACTTGCAACGTGCCTTTTTGTTTTTAGCTGAAAGTAATGGCTTTCTTCTGGCCACTCTGCCATAAAGCCCAACTCTATGGAGTGTACGGCTTATTATCGTCCTATGTACAGATACTCCAGTCTCTGCTGGGGAACTCTTCACCTCCTCCAGGGTTACCTTAGGTCTCTGTGCTGCCTCTCTGATTAATGCCCTCCTTGCCCGGTCCATGAGTTTTGGTGGGCGGCCGTCTTTTGGCAGGTTTGCTGTTGTGCCATGTTCTTTCCATTTGGTTATGATAGATTTGATGGTGCTCCTGGGGATCATCAAAGATTTGGATATCTTTTTATAACCCATCCCTGACTTATACTTCTCAACAACATTGTCCCTTACTTGTTTGGAGAGTTCCTTGGTCTTCATGGCAGGGTTTGGTTAGTGATGCCTCTTGCTTAGGTGTTGCAGCCTCTGGGGCCTTTCAAAAAAAGGTGTCTATATGTAATGACAGATCATGTGACACTTAAATTGCACACAGGTGGACATCATTTCACTAATTATGTGACTTCTGAAGGTAATTGGTTGCACCAGAGATTTTTATGGGCTTCCTAACAAAGGCGCACATGCCAATTTCTGTTTTCTATTTCTAAACAATAGTTTTATTTATATATTTTTCTCATTTCACTTCACCAACTTAGACTATTGTGTTCTGATGCATCACATATAATTCAGATTAACAAAACATTGAACTTAATGCTGTAATGTAAAACTAAATACGAAAAAAGTCAAGGGTGAATACTTTTGCAAGGTACTGTATATACCACATCTAACCTCTGCTCCAGCACCAAAGGTTCGATAATCCAACATTTTAATTCTTTGTCAGTTAAGCAGTATCTTACAACCTGGTGATGCAGATGACTGCTGCTTAAATTGACAAAGAAGCAGGTGGCGAGCGTGCACAAGCAATAATATGGATGTGAGGAAAACATTTTATGAATCTAAATGAATTTCTTTTACATCCATATTGGTGTCTGTGTGCTGCCACCACCTGGTGACTTGGTGTCATAATGTGGACCATTTATACCAAGCACTGCCTGTATACTATATACTACTGCTTAAAATGACTTAAAGGGCTTCTGTCACCCCACTAAAGGGATTTTTTTTTTTTTTTGGGCTAGTGAAATTAGTTATATTGCGATATATGACAATATAATTGTGTTACTTACTTTGATCCAGCAGTTTCTGCAAAAAACAAAGTTTTAATATATGTAAATTCGGTCTCTACCAGCAAGTAGGGCAGCTACTTGCTGGTAGCTGCTGCAGAAATCCGCCCCCTCGTCGTGTTGATTGACAGGGCCAGCCGGGATCTCCTCCGGCCAGTCCTGTCGGCATTTCAAAAATCGCGCGCCTGTGTGGATTCGGCGCAGGCGCTCTGAGATGAGGAGGCTCGTCTCCTCAGAACTCCCTCAGTGCGCCTGCGCCGATGACATCACCGAAATAGAAGACGTCATCGGCGCAGGCGCACTGAGGGAGTGCTGAGGAGACGAGCCTCCTCATCTCAGAGCGCCTGCGCCGAATCCACACAGGCGCGCGATTTTTGAAATGCCGACAGGGCTGGCCGGAGGAGGAGATCCCGGCTGGCCCTGTCAATCAACACGACGAGGGGGCGGATTTCTGCAGCAGCTACCAGCAAGTAGCCGCCCTACTTGCTGGTAGAGACCGAATTTACATATATTAAAACTTCGTTTTTTGCAGAAACTGCTGGATCAAAGTAAGTAACACAATTATATTGTCATATATCGCAATATAACTAATTTCACTAGCCCAAAAATCACTTTAGTGGGGTGACAGAAGCCCTTTAAGTATATATTCACATGTCACACATCTGATATTTAGTGATGGTAACATGGAGTATTGGTAATGTTCTAGATTTTTCTGATTCTTCACATTTAAATGGGTTATCCTTTTTTAATCTCAGCTTGCCCACAGTGCCCAGACTTATGATCTTCCCTTACCAGGTGAGCGCTGTGCTCCCCAGTCTAATTCTGTTGCAGGCACTTCTGGGATGTGCGGTGCCGTAATGTTTGCGAGTTGCGTCTGCGCAGTCAGGCAGCCTCGGGTGCAGATGTCTCACAGGCGCAGGCATCACCCTCTACAAGTCTGGGCACCCTGGGCATGTGCTAAGGAATACTTACTGTATGTTTCCATAACTCTGACACTTGTTGCAGTTCTCGCAGTGACCTCTTGAGAAGTATAGAGCGGATGTATTTTAGTTATTGGTGTTTCCCAGTAATCATTGCTATACACCTATGGTTTCCTACCACTGACTGGATTGTGTACACATTAAATTTGTCACATACATTCTAGGAGGGCCTTTGTTAAGATGAGCGCAACCCCTGAAGCATTTCTGGCTCTGCGCTCCCATTTTGTCCGGACTCATGCTTTGCTGTGTATAAGTCATTGGATCCTTGGCATTGGAGATCGTCACCTGAGCAACTTCATGGTCAATATGGAGACTGGAGGAATGATTGGTATCGACTTTGGTCATGCTTTTGGCACTGCAACCCAGGTAACTTCATTATGAGACTTTCAGTTGTATTTGAGCAAGTTCCAACTAGGAGTTCATTGCTCTAAATGTAAATACACATGTAGTAGAGCCGAGTTTGTAATTTAGTAGAGCTTTTATTGATATCATGATGGGTATGCTGGGAGTTGTAGTTTTGCAACAGCTGTAGGCACGCTGGTTGGGAAACACTGGTGTAGACTGCCTTCCAATGGGCAAAAAGTGGTTTATTTATACTCCTATTTAGGGTCCATTCACACGTCCATAAGTGTTTTGCGGACCCGCAAAACACGGACACCGGCAATGTGTATTCCGCAATTTGCGGACCACACATCGCTGGCACTATAATAGAACATGTCCTATTCTTGACCGCAAGTGCGGACAAGATTAGGCATTTTCTATTTATTTATTTTTTGCGGAAATGGAAGTGCGGATCCGCAAATGCGTATGCGGACAGCGCATTCTGGCCCCATTGAAACTGAATGGGTCTGCACCCGTTTCTACAAAATTGCGGAACGGATGCGGACCCATTTTGCAGACATGTGAAATGGACCCTTAGTAGTAAAAACAAATGCATATCCTACACAATAAAATTGCCACTAGATTTTGCCCTGTTCTCGGCTTCTTTTGAGGTAGTGACGGGGACGACGACTTCGGTCGGGTGGACAGATGAATCTTAATGTGTATTGTATGTTTTACTCCTAAATGTAAGTATAATAAACCACACCCTTTGGAAGGCAGTCTACACAGTTTCTCCTGCTCCATGCAGTGTGCTCTCCGGCAGAGAAGGCAGCGTGTTATGGGTCATTAGATCCATCCATCTGTTGCACAATTTCATCACAAGCCATGTCTGGGATAGAAGGAAAAAAGACCGCCACTCGCGATGATGATGAATGTTGCGTTTATTCAGTCACATATTATAAGCATATAGTGACGCGTTTCAGCACAACACGTGCTTTCATCAGACTCCCAAGCCATGTCTGGGATCATTGTTTGCTATACGGATCTGCATATATCTGTTTTTCTACATGGTGTGAATAGTGGTGATGGTGAGTACTGGAGACATTTCATGCGTGAATTAGAGATCTGCCATATTACATTGTGTTCTGTATGCAATCGAAGGACACTTTAATAGCCATAGCTAAACACCATATGATGATTATGCACATTTATTATTGTTCCATGCGGTTTTTCCCTTAAAGAGGACCTTTCACCACTCATAACATGCCTGTGTTAATAGCTTCATGCATTCCCCATGTAATATAGCCATAATAATAGATTCTCCAGAACTATGTTGTGCCATCCTTTATTATTTCTTTTAGAAGTTATGAATGAATTGCTTTTAGCCTTCAGTAAGGGTACAGAGGGGAGGTAACAAGTTGGGGGGGGGGGTGTACCTGTACAGACTGACAATGACAGCAGTGATTGGAGTCAGTCAAACTGGTTACCTCCCCTCTGTACCCTTACTGAAGGCTAATAGCAATTCATTCATAACTTCTAGTAGAAATAATAAAGGAATGGTACAACATGGAGCCATAAGACTCCAGAATTGTTATTCAATAGGGAATGCATGAAACTATTAAAACAGGCACGTCAGGAGCAGTGAAAGGTCCTCTTTAAAATACTGGGGAAAATATACATCAGCCTTGAGTATTTTTGTTAATTGTATGCTATGCAGAGTGCCTCATTCTGAGGAACGGGGGACAATATGCAAAAAATTTAGAGTCTACTTTTTATGTAAATGTGCGCTGATATATATAATAATTTACTGTTAGTTTTAAACCTATAATATGTGATTTATTACTGAACCAAGTATGTTATTTGCGTTGTTACTCAGACATTCCTACGGCACACATCAGGGATTGAGATTTTTTTTTTTTTTTTATGCTTGTGATACATTCTCTAAATCTTGTTCTCTTTTTAAGTTTTTACCTGTGCCAGAACTAATGCCGTTCCGACTGACACGTCAGATAATAAATCTGATGTTGCCCCTGAAAGAAACTGGATTATTTGATTCTGTGATGGTGCATGCCTTACGAGCCTATCGAACTAACCCGGACCTCCTCATTAGTACAATGGATGTGTTTGTAAAGGAGCCTTCACTAGACTGGAAGGTAAAACCTAGATTTGGATTGACTTTACCAGTGTGGCTTTGGTTAATGGGAAATTAAATAAGTTCTTGGAAGCTCACTGTGGTCACTAGCCATAGACATACAATAGATGTCAGATTATAGCAGCCAACTGGGAACTTGAAGTGGCCCTGGAAAAAAACTAAAAGTGGCCCAAAGTTGTAGGCGAGTCTGAACTGACAGAAGGTAGGGAAACAAAAATAGGCAGGGTCAACACAAGCAGGCAGGACAAAAGAAGTAGGTGGGACCAGCAATACCACAGCACAAAATACCACCCCAGCAAAACCAAATACCAAAGCATAAAATACTGCCCTATGACCATCAGGATGGTGGTACAGTTGAATTCAGGAGGGACCTGCGGCTGCTGGCCAAGTGCACATGTACCTGGTGCTCCTAGCATTAATTAATGCTGTGAGCATCAGATCGTTATTGTACCAGGCATCTGTGAAGAGGGCTCAGGTGGCCCCAGGGTATATGTCCAATCCGCCTGTAATAGCAGCTGCTTCACTTGATCACCATGCTGTATAATGTCACACAGCTCCTGTATTACACTTCCAAATTCCTTGACAATGCAGCACAAAATACCTCCCCAGCAGTGCCAAATGAATGCCACAGTGAAAAATACACCACCAATAGCCCCATACAAATACCGCACGGTGCAGTATATAATACTTTTCCAACAGCGTAAAACAAATACACCAGCAGAATAACCACTGTGGTATTACAGGTAGTATAAGGCTGTTACATGTCATAGACCAAGAATACTTGCAACGAACTTTATTTTGGCTCCTATCTCCACTGTCTTGAGACTTGCAATCCAAATTGCTTGAGAAGAGGGTGCATGGATGGGTCGCAGGTAGTGCAACACTCTTTCTCTTGAAATGCTAGTGCGTGACCGCCGGGCGCTCCTAAATACGTCACCCAGGTACAAAGAGAACCTTGCTCGCTAAATGTGCCAGCACCTGTGTGACATCAGTTGGAGCTGCCTAGTGGTCCTGCGCAGGTCGCTTAGTTATTTGGTTACTATATAGAATAGTAAATTTGTCCAACATTACAATTCTGCACTATATAAGGATATGAATCAAAGTACAACAGTATTAGTAAATCTGGACCAGAGTTTGGAACTAGCTGTTTGTCTGTCGCACCTATGGCATAGATTTTTTAGACCTTTTTTCACCCTCCATATTTCTGGGGTTATTTTGATAGTATAAAAATGTAAATTCATTCTTGCCATTTATGTACTAAAATAAATTGTTATGCAGAATTTTGAAGCAAAGCAATTGAAAAAGAGAGGAGACTGGGTAAAAGACGTAAACACTACCTCACAGGACTGGTATCCTATGCAGAAAGTAGCATGTGCAAAACGGAAGTTATCTGGTGTAAATCCTGCAATAATCACATGGTAAGTGTTAACGCAGGGTGTATCCTCTACCTCTGTTCACATTGCTGTTTAGACATTCCGGTAGTCTGTTCCAACAGACTACTGGAATTACCATATCTGCACCGCCATATCCCCATTGGCTGTAATGCAATGCTGACTTTCTGCCAGACAGATACTGATGCATTCAGCAGTATTTGCCCAGCATTTATGCTGGAAACCTGAAGGATCCCATTATAGCCAGAAGGGGTGCAGCTATGTAATTCCATTATTCTGCTCCTCTCAGGGCTCCAGACTAAAAAAAAAAAAAAAATCAAGGAGCCATTGACTCCTAACTAGAGATGAGCGAACTTCTGTTTTAAGTTCGGCGTCTAAAGTTCGGCTTCCGGTTAGCGGAGAATCCCGATCTGGAACCGGATATGGATTCCGACTTCCGTTGTGGTCCGTGGTAGCGGAATCAATAATCGGCCATTATTGATTCCGCTACCACGGACCACAACGGAAGTCGGAATCCATATCCGGTTCCAGATCGGGATTCTCCGCTAACCGGAAGCCGAACTTTAGACGCCGAACTTAAAACAGAAGTTCGCTCATCTCTACTCCTAACCTGACAAATTTGGAGCCAAATAAAAATTTTTAGTCGCCAAATTTAAAATACATATAATTATGGTATAATAAAAATTTTAAAAACGCATGTCTTACCTAGGGTTGTTGCAATACAAAAATCTTGACTCAATTTCGATACCATAAAAAAGTATTGCGATACTCAATACCACGTTGAAAAAAAAAAAAAAAAAACGCCAAAAAATCTGCGTACATTCCACATTTTATGGAACGTCTGGACCATAATAGAACAGTCTTAAGGGTCCATTCACACGTCCGCAAAATGGATCCGCATCCGTTCCGCAATTTTGCGGAACAGGTGCAGACCCATTCATTTTCAATGGGGCCGGAATGTGCTGTCCGCATCCACATTTGCGGATCCGCACTTCCGCATCCGTGTTTCCGTTTCCGCAAAAAAATAGAACATGTCCTATTCTTGTCCGCAATTGCGGACAAGAACAGGCATATTCTATTAGTGCCGGCAATGTGCGGTCCGCAAAATGCACATTGCCGCTTTCCGTGTTTTGCGGATCCGTGGCTCCGTGTATCCGCAAAACACGTTGCGGACGTGTGAATGGAGCCTTAGGGTCCATTCAAACGTCCGTTGTTTCTTTCCTGATCTGTTCAGTTTTTTTGCGGAACAGATCTGGACCCATTCATTTTCAATGGGTCCTGTAAAAAATCGGACAGAACAATGTCTGATTTTTTTTTCAGGACCCCTTGAAAATGAATGGGCGGGTGGCGGCGCACTGCGCCACCAATGATTATGATTTATAATACTGAATATAGTTTATGCTTAATACAAATCCAGGCTCCTGAGGGGTTAATAGCGGCGGATCGCAGCGCGCAGTCATAGAGGCTGGGTGCCGGGTATGGGATATGTCCGGCAGCGCAGCCTGTGTTTGTATTAAGCATAAACGATATTCATTGGTGGCGCAGTGGCCACAGCCCCTCCCCTCCTCCTCCCTGCTATCAGCCCATTGGTGGCAGCGGCACGGGGGAAAGGGGGGACTGCCTCCTTCTCCCCTGTGCTGTGTTGAGAAGAACATAGCACACGCTGAGAGCAACGCCTGCCATGTCAGTTTGTGAAAGCGGCAGAGCAGCGGAGGGTCTAGGCGCAAATGGCGACAAGACTACAAAGTCTTGTCGCCATTTAGCAATTCTTGGTCCCATCTGGAGCCCTGCCCCTATCGATCAGATACTGGTAGAGACAAATCTTAGGTGTATAGCTTCACTAGTGCATGAATTAAATGTTAACATGATTTATTTCAGTGAAGAACTGCGATTGGGACATGCTGTGTCTAAGGCGTTTAAACATTTCTGTGAAGTTGCAAAAGGAGATAAGGAGTATAATATACGAGCTGGAGTACCTGATGATGAACTTTCTGAGGAGATTCAAGTAAAATGTCTTATCGATCAGGCTACAGACCCTAATATCCTTGGCAGAGTCTGGATAGGATGGGAACCTTGGATGTGAAGATGCAGCTTCAGAAATCCCAGTCTGTCCTAGATTTGACAGTTCAATAATGGAATTACTGATGGGAATGAAATAGCGATTTATTATTGAGTCTTCCCTGGATAAATGTGTGGTGTAGAAATCTTAGTGTCTTATATTGTTCCTGCCTCACAGAACACGCAACAGCAAAGCCTTCATTTTGCACTCTTCCATAGTGGTTTACTAAAATGAAATTCAATTACGTTTTTAGATCATTACAGAAAAACAAAAGTGATTTTGTAAAACTGTTTCTGTTGTATTTTTTTTTACGTAAAAAAAATAATCTGATAATTCAGATTGTCATCCCATATACTGTATATTCATCAGGCAGTGACAGTATTTGCTTAGTCATAATTAATAAACTTAAAGTACACCAATATTGCAAGTTACAAAAATATCATACTGTACATCATATATATTATAATTTCAAATATTGGGGAGCCTAAGATAGGGCTTTCTGTATCTTAAAGAGGTTGTGCCACTAATAATTATGTATCCCGCCCAACTGATATTGCATTTATATCACTTTTCCCAAATACCACAATCTATCAAAACTGCCTTAGGCTACTTTCACACCTGCGTTCAGGTGTCCGCTCGTGAGCTCCGTTTGAAGGGGCTCACAAGCGGCCCTGAACGCAGCCGTCTGGCCCTAATGCATTCTCAGTGGAGGCGGATCCACTGAGAATGCATCCGCCTGCCAGCGCTCAGTGAGCGGACACCTGAACGCTGCAAGCAGCGTTCGGGTGTCCGCCTGGCCGTGCGGAGGCGAGCGGATCCGTTCCGACTTATAATGGAAGTCAATGGGGACGGATCCGCTTGAAGATGACACCATATGGCTCAATCTTCAAGCGGATCCGTCCACCATTGACTTTCAATGTAAAGTCTGAACGGATCCGCTCAGCCTACTTTCACACTTAGAAAATTTTTCTAAGTTATAATGCAGACGGATCCGTTCTGAACGGAGCCACCGTCTGCATTAATGAGCGGATCCGTTCTGAACGGATCCGCTCGAACGCTAGTGTGAAAGTAGCCTAATTCCGAAGTTATTAGCCTACCATTGCACCCAGTGGCAAATCTGCTTAGATATTCAGTTGCTGTTTTGTTACATACTGTATTGGAGCTTTGTAATGTAGGATGTGTCATTGGTAAGAACAAGAGGCGTGGTTACTGTCACATGATCTGCTAATGTCAAGGCACATCTCATTGCCATATGGGATGATTAGACAGCAGACAGATGGCAAACCAGGAAATAGGATTCAAGATTGGGTGTAAGAGAAAACTGCAAATGAGGTATACCATTCCTGAACAATTTTAACAATGTGGCAGGGCTCATTATCCTGCTGAAAGGGACCACTGCCATCAAACAATACTGTTGCCATGGAGGGTTGTACTCAGTCTGCAACAATATTTAGGTAGGTGGTACATGTTAAAGTAACATCCACATGGATGCCAAGACCCAAGGTAACCAAACAAAACATTGCCCAGTGTCACACTGGATCAGATGGTTTGCATTTTTCCCTCAGTGCATCCTGAAAACCCAGCTGTCCTCAAGATGTAAAAGAAAACATGATTTTTATACTATTTTATACTATTTTATACTCTTTGGTCCAATTTTGATGCTTATGAGTAGTGTTGAGTGAATCAAAGCATCTTAAGTGGAATTCGATCCAGAGTTTAGGAAAAGTTCGATTAGCAACGGATCCGAATTTCCTTGTGCTTCGTGGTAACAAATAGTTTCTTTCCTAAAAGTGTGGCTACATGTGTTACAAAGTAAAAGTTAGAAGCCCGGGAGCACGCAAACCCATAATGCCATGCAGAGACAATCAGCAGCTAGCCAGTCCCTGTGATATCACAGCCCTTTAAAAGTCTCTTCCTGCATTTTACTGTAAGCTAAGCATAGGGAGAGATGTGACAAGTGCTAGGGACCGTGTTGCTTAAAGCTTTTAAGTGTGGAATATTGGATAGGGAGAGTGCATGGTCAGTGTAGGGAGAGCGTATTAATCCCTGTGTAGGGCACAGAGCTATCTAATTGAACAGCGTCCTCCTTGTTTAATAGACAGGCAATTCTTTTTGGCCTTGATTCTCAAATTGGGTGAATAAGCTGTCTAATTCTACTGGTATGTCCACCTGCCTGTCATATTAACTGTTTCACTACCAGAAAGGCCTAGCTTTGCATGTTGCTGCATTGTACAGTGACGTACATTAAGATACACTCTCCCTGCAGGCCGAGATATAGATATAGCTGAATTAACCCGCTTCATAACAAATAAATTAATTCTGAACAAGGCGAATTTCTTGAGAAAAGTTGTCCAAGCGTCCAAATAGAATTTTTGAAAACTTTGCTCATCTGTACTTATGGACTCATTTTAGGTGCTTTTGGTAGTGGACAGAGTTTAGCATAGGCACTCTGATCAGTCTGCGGATACACCATTGTGACACGTTCCTGTAGTTGCTAGCATGAATTTCTTTAGCTTGTTATGATATACTATAGCTGTTCTGTGGGATCAGACAGACTAGCCTTTGCTTACTATGCGGATCAATGGCCCTTGGGCACTCAAGACCTTGATGCATATTGTCCTTCTGGGAGCTGCTTTCGGTGTACAGGGAAACTCCACAAGGTCTGCTGGAGGTACAGACCTGGCAGCAGCATGACATCTAAACAGCACTACTGGCAGGCAACATCACCTGTAACATCACTGCCACAAAGGGCAGAGTGATATGCTTTGTTTTGTTTGTTTTTTATTTAAAAAAAACACATCAGACACCCAGAGGCATTTTCTGTGATTGGCGATAATGCCAATCACGGGCATTTAAAGGGTTTGTCCGGATTCAGAGCTGAACCCAGACATATCTCCTTTTTCACTCAGGCTGCCCCTCTGATATGAGCATCGGAGGATTTCATATATTGCGCAGGGCAACGGCTGCTTGTTGAAATTTTTTACACTGCTAGGTGGAGGCTTCCACCTAGCAGTGTTGCCGGTGAGGCCACCAGCACTAATGGGCGGGCTTTAGTGCTGCCCAAGCCTGTTTTACAGGCTAGGGCAGGGATCCGCAACCTGCGGCTCTCCAGCTGTTGTGAAACTACAATTCCCAGCATGCTCCATTCATTTCTATGAGAGTTCTTAGAAGAGCAGAGCAAGTATGCATACTGGGAGTTGTAGTTTCACAACAGCTGGAGAGCCGGAGGTTGCCTACCCCTGGGCTAGGGCAGCGCTTAAGCATGCCCATTAGTGCCGGTGATGTCACCAGGCTCACTGCTAGGCAGAGGCCTCTGCCTAGCTTACCCATGCAATAAACTTGCAGCATGTGTGCTGAGGATGTCAAAAATCAAAAAAAAAAAAAAAAAAAACTCCAACACTTTTTTTTTTTTTTCCCTAATCAGTCTAATCTTGGACCTCTCCAGGCAATGGTTTGATGAGGGACTATTTCAATTTAACAATGTAGTAGATTATAAGACATTGGAAATGAATAAAGAGTGAATTGGAGAAGGGCACTCGCTATATGGGAATATATGGAATTTATTATACGGATATCAGCACCAATATCACACAATAATACAATTAAAATAGCAGAAATAAAACCACATAAAATACCTAGATGGCCAACCTGCTAACTAAATGATAACCATATATCCACATCTGATATATAGTCCGTAGGTTCACACTTATGGGTGTCCCTCATAGATTGCACAGGCCTGTTGCTTCGGAAAAAAAACTCCAAGTTGTAGGTAGATCGACAACAGACAGGATAGTTATAGTACAAGTGGGCTTCAATGCGCAATGTTGCAATATTACTAGTATGAAGCTAATGAGTCCACACTTGATACAATGTCTCTCCTATTTTCCAAAGCCTGTTGTGTAGCTAATGAGTCCACACTTAATACAGTGTCTATCCTGCGTTCCAGACCCCTGTTATATCCCAAAGACTCTGGATATATGGGAAAACAATGTAACTGGTAAGTAGTAGGAGAAGTCTAATTTGGAGCAAATATACTATCCTGCATTGCACGGTGTTAATTGTACTCTCGTGTACGTTACCGATCCTGGAGTCTCCGGCTATCTCCTATGTCAGCCCGTCCAACACAGCCTTGCAAGGTTGCTGTTAGCTATCGCGGTGTCCCGCGAGATGTCCGAGTCTAACGTAGCATCCCACGTGACTCAGTAGCCACTCATAATTAGTCCAGCTCCATAGCCACGGATGAAGGGGTGTAGACCCTGAAACGCGTTAGGTGCCATTCTGGACTTTCATTAAGGAAATATAAATGCTTTATGGAATGTCTATACTACATCCCTAAAGACATCTGTAACTAAATGAGAGCAGAGACGGAGGGAGAGTATGACCCAGGAGACTGAATACGTCCTCCAGGAAGCGAGTCACGTGGGGCTGAACTTAAAACGTAAAACACAAGTTTGCGCATCCCTTTTTAGCTATTCCAAGCGTATTATTTGATTACCAATTGCATTATTTAATGGCTATGTACACCTTTAGAGGCACTTATTGTTTACTATTGCATTTTACAAATTTGTGGCTAAAAATAATTTTTTCAATTGGCCTTTATTAAAAATATTGAGCCATTCTGTCACAAAGGGCAAACTGTTTGTTCTGTGTGACTGGTACTTTCACTTTGTGCCGGTTATCTAAAAACACTTATCTCTAAACTAAGAGGTCATAAAAACTACTTGTTGAAGTACTAAAGCGAGGGCTCAATCTACTTGTCCTGATACATTATATTTTTTTAAATCAAAACCATAACGCTTGCTTATGCAGGGAGGTGGCTGGCTTGCGTTCCAGTCTTTGTGGTGTGCAATGACTCCCAAGTTTAGTCCTCGTTCACACCAGATGATTCTGTCCAGAATGCACTACATTGTGGCCGGCTCACTATGTTGTGGGGCAGGAGGGGGCGTGACAATCCATTGAAGTGAATGACACCATAGCCACAGGCGATCTGATGCACGGAATCGCAAGGCACAATTATGCCTGAGGTCCGGTCAAAATGCTGTTTGGACTAGACCGCAGGCATAACGTGCCTTGCGCTCGTGTGCAGCCGATCGCATTGCAGCCGTTGGGCATGGTTATGGTGCCAATCACTTCAACAGACCACTACGCCCCACCTGCCCCACAATATAGTTAGCCGGCCGCAATGCGATGCAGTGCATTCTGGACAGAATCAGGCCGGAACGCACTGCCTGGTGTGAACGAGGCCTTAATGTGATCACAGCAATTAGTTTAGTGCACACTCTTGCTCTTAGCACATTACTACCCGTACCTCTAGGTGGTTTAGGCAAATTAGCTGCTGATGTGGCATGGAAAGGATCCCCCTCACCTTCCCAGTTTGACAACACCTGCAGAAAGGGGTTGCTCTGAGGGATGCTGGCAGAGTTGAGAGTTCTATCAATACCCCTGCCTCTGTCACTGCTCCTCCCCCCGAGCCGGAGCTGTGACAGAACCTTTCATTGCTCCATCCCTCCAGGTCTGTCACTACACCACGCCCCCGCTCTGTTACCGCAGCTGCGTCACTGCTCGGTCACCGCTAGTGTTGAGCGAATCTGGGACCTGAACTTGACCCTGGACCCTGTTAAACTCAATGGGTACCTGAACTTCACTTTATTATTTTTAGTTATAACATGGTTATAACGGAAAATAATACTATTAGCTTTTTCAGATCTGAGTTTTCAGGATCGTGAAAACTCTGATCCAATGGTATATTCTAACAGAGGTGTTCCCATGGTGATGGGGATGCTTGAAGTTAAAATAAACCAGATTGAAGAAAACTCAGATCTGATGGTATATTCTAAACTCGAGGTGTTTCCATGGTGATGGGGACGCACTTCTGACAGGGCGCTGCCATCCGCGGCACCTGAGGGGTTAATTGCACGGATGGCACCCGACCTCTGACAGGGAGCTGCCATCTGCGCAATTAACCCCTCAGGTGCCGCGAATGGCAGTGCCCTGTCAGAGGTGCGTCCCCATCACAATGGGAACAGCTTGGGTTTTAGAATATACCATCAGATCGAAGATTTCTCCAATCCGATGGTATATTTTAACTTCAAGCGTCCCATCACCATGGGAACATCTCTCCACGCCCAGCTAGTCGCCGATCCACTGCTCCGGTAAACAAAGCCATCTGAGCCCTGCTACTTGCCCGCAGCAGGGCTAAGCTACTGAACAAACTATCTGCCCAACGCCCGGAACCGCATGTCCCGGGCGTTGGGCTATATGATTTCCACATCCCTGCACTTATTTAAGCCACATTCTTATCAGTAAGATAAGGATTAAGCTTTGATGAGTGTTTAATAATGTCAAAGAGCAGAGATAAGGAGTCAGTCTGTTCCCCAGATGACGGAAAAGACAAAAAATCCACAATGATATTATAAATTGTTTGTGTGACTGAAAGTATAATGGGAGATGTGTATAAAACACCGTCGGGTCATATTGACCCAGATGGTACATATGTACTAATCATTATTTCACATAATAAAATTACTATTAAAATAAACTACTCATAATAACACCTACCCATAAACAAATTCACCTCACTACGATTAATCTGAAGCTTCACAAACTTTATTTTAGGTCAAATAGAGCCGAACAGAACAGCAGGGTTAACTCCTTTCCAACATCCGCCATACATGTATGGCGGATGTTGGGCCTTTAAAGCTACCAAGTGCCTGTTGTTTCACACAGCGGACACCTAGGGCTAATGCCTGCAATCAGCGGTAATGCCAATTGCAGACATTTAACCCCTCAAAAGCGTGCGCTTTCCGGACAGGAACACTTAATAGACCAGAGCCTGTACTAGCCTTATTACTGGTTAATTCAAATTGAGGTCTGCAGGTGGTAGCACTGCATTGGGATATACCGATCTTTGTATTCCGTAATGGATAGAATTCCATACTATATGGAGGAGGCATCTAGGCAACTAGGAGATAGCACGGTATATTTAAAGCTTAGGGAAGACCCTCTACTTGATATATCCTCCAGGCTGTATAGCTTTATCAATCAATACGTGTTTAATGGATTCCTACCCAAAACCATGCTAGATCGACTCATCCCTGCCTTCCCCAAAATTCCTACTTGGTATTTCGTACCTAAAATCCACAAATCACTGACCCGACCTCCGGGTCGTCCGATTATTGCGGGGATCGGTTCAGTGACAGGGCCCTTGTCTGGCTACATCGATTGGCCCCTGAGACCTTTGCTTAAGAGTACTCCGACGTACTTAAAGGACACGGGAGATTTCCTCCGGGCACTCAGAGGTCTTGAGTGGCAGGATGATTTCAATCTCGTGTCTTTAGACGTCGAAAGTCTATATACCCGTATCCCCCATAATCTAGGACTGCAGGCAGTCAGTACAGTCTTGAGCAAAAGCAATAAGAGTCCGGCATTTAATGACTTCGTCCACAAAGCATTGGACTTAGTCCTTAGCAACAATGTCTTTTAATTTGATGGACAGTGGTACCGCCAGGTACTAGATACTGCGATGGGCACTCCTGTTTCGTGCACATTCGCTAACCTGTACCTGGCGGTATTTGAGGAGACCTACATCTTCTCGGCGGATAACCCCTTCCACATCCACTTACTCTTACGATATGTGGATGACATCTTTCTGGTCTGGTCGGGGAGCGAGGGGTTGTGCCGTGCATTGGTCGACCACCTGAACACACGTAACCAAATGAATATGAAGTTCACGATCAACTTCGGTGGTGAAGCTCTGGATTTTTCTAGACGTGCATGTCACTGTCAAGGATGGCACCGTACACACCAGTGGCTATCGTAAGCCCACGGCGACCAACTCCCTCCTCACCAGACCAGTTTCCATCCGCTGTCGGTCAAACGTGCAGTCCCGTATGGACAATTTGTCTGACTGCGCAGGTTAAATGATTCCGATGAAAGTTTCTTCCGACAGGCTGGAGAACTTGGGGGCAGGCTTGTAGATGGGGGTTATCCGCCGAGAAGTGTCTCTGTAGCTCTTCAAAAACCGGCCCATTTGGACCGTAACGCTTTACTTATGGAGCGAGGAATAAATGCCGAACCCTCACTCTTTGCTTTCTCCTTTCAATATAGTCCTGCTGCTGACGTTGTCAGACAGGTAATCAATCAAAATTGGGACCTACTCAAGGGGGATTCTACCCTTAGCAGTTTCACCAGTGAAAAACCGTTGGTCACATTTAGGAGGTGCCCCACACTTAAAGACAAACTAGTCAGGAGTGTACTCCCCTCACACAGGGGCGAGACTTTGCTTAAAAAGCCCATAGGTAATTTCAAATGTGGCCACTGCTCTTTCTGTGCACTAAATATGTGTGGTAAACATCTGCAGATAGGGGGGGATACAACATATTGTACGGGATTTTATAAACTGCAGTACATCTTATGTGGTATATGTAGTTTTCTGTTCCTGTAAACGCTTTTATATAGGCAAAACAATTCGCCCTCTATTCGAGCACGTCGGTTCGATACGGTCTGGTAGAGGCAGTCCACGCCTAATCGACCATATCCGCACTGCCCACGACGCCCACCCGCGTTGCCTCTCCTTTGCGGGGGTGGAGCATGTCTGTCCCATCCCTAGAGGTGGTGACCGACATCGCCTGCTCCTACAGAGGGAGGCAAGGTGGATCATGCAAACTGGCACGATGGGCGCGGCGGGTATGAATGACAAAAATGATATGTCAGTGTTTTTATAAATCGCATGCGCTCAGAATAGAGGGTGATTGTTCGCATGATGCGATTTTTCGCACTTGCGACCTTTTCGCAGTCGCGATTTTGTGTATTGACGTGCTGCTCTGTACCTGTGATTTTTCATACTGTTATCACGCTGCTTTAACAGCCTGAATATTTCTGTTTGAAACCTAGTGTATTTATCTCATCTGATTGTACTGCGCCTTCTGACACTCCCCCTGCCTCCAGTATCCGGATTTGTAACCTATTAGACTGACCTGTTTTTAGCATTTATAACTGCACCTGTTGCTTGCATGTTTTTATCTATGTCATGAATCCACGGGCGCGCGATAGTGGCTGACGGCGTCGGCCGTCCCTCTGTCCGCCTGCATAAAGCACACCTAGTGCGCGATGACTTATTCAGTGGCCTGAGGAAGCGCGAAACGGCCGTCGCCGCTTGCAACACTATGTCCACCCCTGGATCCTGCACGTTACCTTCTAAGGAAGTTTCAATAAAGAAGATACTTAGTACCCCGGTGAGTGCCGCAACTTTGTTACTTTTCCTCTCTACCTTGTGACCCACACTCTGCATCTTGCCTTGCTGAGCACCACACAGTGAAACGGAGTACATCGCATACACAGCTATTTCATTATTGACGGCATTCTCAGTGGTAAGCAGTGCCGCCGTGCTTTTCTCTATCTCCTTCTGCATAAAATTCCATTATGTTATACGAATTGCAATCTAATTATTACATATTGGGGGCCTAAAAAAAAATAATTTAGTTTTTAGAAATATAAAAATTCTATTTACCACCCCATATGAAAATGCCCATACTATTAAAATATAAACCAATTTGTACCACACTGTGAATGGGGTAACAGAAAAAAATATCAATATGGCTGATTTGCCCTTTTTTCTTGCTTCAAAAATTAAATTTAAAAATTATCAATAAAAACTACAGATCGTCATGCAAAAAATAAGCTTACACAGCTCCATAGATGTAACTACAAAAAGTTATAGTAGTCAGAAGATGGAGATTGAAAAGAAGAAAAAAAATTCCCCAAATGTTAAAATTTTTTCAGTATTAAAACACAAGAAAAGTGTAATGTCACTGTAATCGTATTGATCCAGAGAATGAAGTTAACTGGTCAATTTTAACACATAGTGAACACAGTGAAAACAAAACCTATAAAACTGTCTCAGAATATTTTTTTTTTCCCATTTCACCACCATGATGGCATAATATAGGAGATTGTTTTTCTGCCCCTACAGAGATCAGTGGTTTTCCTGTCCCTATAGGGGCCAGGACAGAGAAAGACCTATCTGCTGGTCAGGAGGTGAAGATGTATCTACATATGATTTTATTTTCCCCTGCAGCGTAACTTATCGGGGGCTGCGGGCCTTCCTTGGGTTTATAAATCCACTGTATCGGTTCCCCTGCTCGTCGGCGGTTGCTTACCAAAGCTGAGTATGGGGAATGCGCGGGCCTCGCATCTGTAGAGCAGATGCCTGTCCTGGAGATGCACAAGTAATGCGCACCTTCCTTTCCCATGGTGGGATAAGCAAGTGTAGGCCAGAAATCCCACGTGAATCATGCGGACGTCTGACATCACTTCTAGTGGCGTGGTAACGCGGTGGCGTCCCCGGAAGTAGATTCGCTGGGGTGTTTGACAGTATAAAGGCAGCATGGAAGCCACAGAGGGTCCTGATCTGAGGTCTGAACATGTCGGCCCCTGAAAAGCCTAGAGAGCTTGATGCTCTGGCGCCAGTGATCATAAGTCCCCCACACGGGGAACCCTCTTCTGAGTTGCACTTTTGGGAGTATTATAGACAAATTACTACACATAGGGGTGTGTGTGTGTATAAATATATATATATATATATATACACACACACACAGGTCCATAAATATTGGGACATCGACACAATTGTAACAATTTTGGCTCTATGCACCACCACAATGGATTTGGAATGAAACTAACAAGATGTGCTTTAACTGCAGACTGTCAGCTTTAATTTACATACATATCAGGTATGTAAGGAATACAACAGTTTGCATATGTGCCTCTCACTTGTTAAGGAACCAAAAGTAATGGGACAATTGGCTTCTCATCTGTTTCATGGCCAGGTGTGTGTTATTCAGTCATTATCCCAATTAAAATGAGCAGATAAAAGGTCCAGAGTTAATTTCAATTGTGCTATTTGCATTTGTAATCTGTTGCTGTCAACTCTCAAGATGAGATCCAAAGAGCTATCACTATCAGTGAAGCAAGCCATCATTAGGCTGAAAAAAAACAAAAGAAGGAACGCATCGATGAACTCAGCAACACCAGAAGACCACGGAAAACAACTGTGGTGGATGACCGAAGAATTCTTTCCCTGGTGAAGAAAACACCCTTCACAACAGTTGGCCAGATCAAGAACACTCTCCAGGAGGTAGGTGTATGTGTGTCACAGTTAACAATCAAGAGAAGACTTCACCAGAGTGAATACAGAGGGTTCACCACAAGATGTAAACCATTAGTGAGCCTCAAAAACAGGAAGGCCGGATTAGAGTTTGCCAAACAACATCTAAAAAAAAGCCTTCACACTTTATTATTATTATTTATTATTTAAGCGCCATTCATTCCATAGCGCTGTACATATGATAAGCGGTGCACATACATAACACAGACAATTGTACTAATCATAAACAAGATGAGTTACAAACTGGTACAGAAGGAGAGAGGGCCCTGCCCGTGAGGGCTTACAATCTACATGACACTTCTGGAACAACATCCTATGGACAGATGAGACCAAGATCAACTTGTACCAGAGTGATGGAAAGAGAAGAGTATGGAGAAGGAAAGGAACTGCTCATGATCCTAAGCATACCACCTTATCCCCCCCCCCCCCCCCCGCTTCTAGTTAGTTTAGCCTAGCCACTCCCTGTTTTCCCAGTGATGCCTTGCTCGTACTTGCTCAGCTTTCTGAGTAGCAGCATCCATCTTCTGAGCTAGGAGTTTATTGTTGGCATAATTATTTTACCATCTGGATTACCCTGCAACATCTTGTTACAATTTCTGGATTAAAAGGCTACTTGATTAACGCCTGGGTGTCTAATGCCTAAGCTGTAAGTGGAGAAAGTCAACAAGTCACTCCCATGTGCATAGAGGTTGCTCTACACAGATGCGTGATTGTATATAGCTGACTTTTGAAACGCCACAGTAAAATAATTACCTTAGTACTCTCCTTCTCTTGCTAAGGATAGAATATTCCCCTCCTGCAAGTAATAAGACATCATTAGTCTCCTGCTTGCTGCAGTGGAGGGTAATTGCACCGCTTGTGTAAGACTTTTTTTTTTATCATATCCTGCTCTGTACTGCAATCACTAAGGCTCGTAGAAGCTTCTAGCAATTGCAGTTTTTATACAGGCAAGGAACTGCATTCAGCCCTGTTTTTCTGAGGCAAATATCATCTGCCTATCAAGCTACAGGGCAGAGCCCATCATATTGATACATTGCAAGGCTTAATTCAAAACACCTGCAGTAGGAGGTCATGTGACTGCCTTTCTGGGACCCGGCCAACATTGTAAGCTACTGAAAGACTGAACTAACCACTAGAGGTAGCTGCTGTGTAACAAATGGAAATGAAAGTGGCCCTCCTAACTAACAACATTGAGATATGTAATAACTTATCCAGTTTGTAGGAAAAGACAAAACAATGTATGGATGCAGCACATGGCTCAGGCTATAATGAAGATCAATTAAAGATCATGTGTACAAATCTATGAAAGTTATAAGAGACTGAAAAATATTCTCCTTTGTTATCAAGTCTCTAGGAATTCATCCTAGAATTAAAGACCCACACTGCACTTAACGATGAAAGATATAGCAGATTTGTGGCAATCAAGTCAATGCTAGGGGACAAGATATCACAACAATATGAAACTGCGTCCCCCCATTCTAACCTTTCAAGGCACTCCAAGGATTCATCCTCTTCCTCGAAATCTATTGCTCAGTCCTTATCGCTAACGTCTCACTCACAGCATTCTTCGCTGCGTAACTCACTGGTGTTAGCACGCGCAGAAGCAGCGAAGGTACAAGCTCACTGCATTAGAAAGGAAGCAGCCATTAAGGCATAAGTCGCAAAGACACAAGCCTAATCTCAAGCAGCTATACAAGCGCAAGCGACCAAGGCAGAAGCTGAGTTGGAGGTCTAGAATAAGCTGCTTATCATCCTATGTTCAAGATATCTAATGACTCAGAAAGGCGTACCCTGCAATTCGTCCCAAAGCAAAGTCAATGCATGTGCACAAGAAGATTCGACCTCTGCACACCAGCCTGCTGAACTCATGCGAGTAGAAAAAGAGGCAGCCGATAACTATACAGTTGACCCCAGTCCAGTGGATATTTCGCTTTCTTTCAAACCTCTGGCACCTTACACATTATTTCAGGTGCCATTTAAGACCAAGCCACTTCAAGCTCATCAAATCACATTAAACCCTCCTGAGACTAGTCGCATAGCGACCAAGACACTGGCGACAAGATTACCAGATTTGAAGCCTTCACTTACGCTCAACCCAGCTGCCACTCTATTCCATCTTCCAACCCCCAAACATTGAGTATCACTGCCAATAACACCAGCGAGGGAGAAGTTCCCGTCGCCATGATGCAGGAAAGAAATGACTCATCAAATCTCTAAGTACCTCACCTTCAGGGACCTCATCAGTACTAGCCTTACAAACTTTGATCGCCCAGAGAATTATAGAAGTTGGAAGGCCACCTTCAAGACAACAGTTCAAACCCTTGTTGTTCCGCCTATGCAAGAACTTGACTTACTAATTAGATGGCTAGGTCCATGGACGTCAAACTGTGTTAAGAGACTCAAAACCGTTCATATCTACGAACCAGTCAAAGGCCTTAGTCTCGCATGGGAAAGATTAGAGCAGACATACGGCGGCTCGGAAGTAGTTGAACGTGCCTTATTTAAACGACTATACGACTTTCCTGAATTATCCAATACAGACCGCCGAGGGTTCCAGGAATTAAGTGACCTTCTTCTTGAGTTTGAAATCGTCAAGGGAGACCCGCAGCTAGCAGGTCTCAGCTTTCTTCATACCTCCCATGGTGTGGGCCTGATCATGGAGAAATTACCCCTCAATGTTAAAGATCAATGGGCAACAGCAGGTTCAAAATACAAGGAGCAACATGGCGTTCCCTTTCCACCATTTTCATTCTTCTGCAAGTTCAAGGACTTGGCTAGAGCCAAAAACAATCCGAGCTTCAACACCTTGGGGACGAAGATCTTTGGCTCTACTAAACAGAGACATGAGACTTTCAGTCCCAGAGAGAGAGTGTGTGCGGTAAGTCTTGTTCCTAGATTTGCCTCGTGGATGTGTTTCCTACTGCACAACCAGAGAAGACCATAAGAACGTACGCTATTCTACATGACCAAAGTAATCGTTCCCTAGCTAGCCCTAAGTTCTTTGATCTGTTCAGGATAAGGGGAGAAACTACACCCTACACCCCAGGAACATGCTCTGGTCTTGTGACAAGCTCAGGATGAAGAGTTAATGGTTTCACCTTGAAGCCCATCAAAGGAGATAAACTCTCTCTTCCAACCCTTATTGAGTGTGACAAATTGGCGGACGCAAGGGATGAGATTCCCACACCTGAAGCTGCACAGCATCACCCTTATCTCAGGAACATAGCCAGAGAGATTCCTCCCTTTGATAACCATGCCGAGATCTTACTCCTGCTAGATAGACATTCTTGAAGTTCATAAGGTCCTTGAACTTCACAATTGCCCTTTCAATGCTCCATATGCCCAGAAACTTACAGTGGGTTGGGTCATCGTGGGGGATGTATGTCTGGACAGAACCCACAGACCCTGCCAAGTACACTCCTTCAGAACCAACGTATTAAGAGGGGAACAAACTTCTTACTTCAGGAAATGTCCCAACCACTACTATGTGCAAGAGAGCCCCAAGCTGAAAACCAAGACATCCAGAGAGACAGACCCCTTCTTTAGGCAGGGGGACAAACTTCTTACTTCAGGAAATGTCCCAACCACTACTATGTGCAAGAGAGCCCCAAGCTGAAAACCAAGACATCCAGAGAGACAGACCCCTTCTTTAGGCAGGAAGAATTAAATAACAGAATAGGGGAAATGGTTTTTAACGTTACTGCTAAGGATATTACATTAGCTCCATTAGCTAATGTAATAAAGAATTCGTTAACCTCTTGGACAGAGTTCTTCAAGGATAATACCAAAAGTTGGGTAGCACCTCTGCCCTTCCGAAATCCAGGAGCCCCCCCCCCCTCCCCCGAAGCAGCCATCAAAGCCCTGCAAATATACCTTAGACCCTGCAGGACATGACGGACGGAAGAGACTGTATCTGGAGTAAATTCCCACAGTCCCGGCTCCTGGATGCAGGTCCCACAAATACCCAATGGTGAACTACTCCGCCAGGCTGACAAGGAGAAAACTGACAAGGCGACCAAAAGAAGTAGGACCAATAGTCCGGGTGAAGGCCATACAGCCTTTTCTAAAAGGAATAGAATGTCTAAGATAATGGTGGAAGCTAAATGTTTTTCTGACTCGGATCCTCCATCTCCAGATGTAAATGAAGGAGGAGACATTGTTGCACAGTACAATGTTGACAAGTCTTTTAAAAAAACTAAACAAAGATCTAAATCCAAATTCCCGGGAAGAGCGAGCGTATAAAAGAGCACAACCTTTATACATTTTGGTGGAAGCAGGTACAACATCTAGCCAGTCAGTTCTGGAAAAGGTGGAGAAGAGAGTACCTCTGCCTCTTGCAAGAATGCAGAAGGTGGCAAGAACCAAGGCCTGATTTAAAGGAAGGAGATTTTGTTCTGTTAAGAGACAAACAAGTTTATCGTCTCGACTGGCCTACTGGACTTATTACTAAAGTCGTTTCCAGTTCGGATGGGAAGGTTCATAAGGTGGAAGTTAGAACCGCGAGAGGTGGAGTAATCAAGACCTCCTTCCGCCCTGTTACAGAAGTTGTGTTACTCATAGCTGCAGAACTTCCATGTTGAGATCCTTTCTACCAAAGATGCTCTACATCTTCTAAGACTGTTTCCAGTACCAGCTCTATGGTCCGAACTTAAGAATTATCCTTTTTTGATTGAATAATGTTCATTGCATGTTTCATTTTCAGGTAGATGGACATTATTTGCATCTGCAAGCTATTCCAGTATCTTGCATTGTGTATTTGTATGCTCCTCCCCCCCCCCCCCCCCCCCCCCCGTTTTCAGGCTTCTAGTTAGTTTAGCCTAGCCACTCCCTGTTTTCCCAGTGATGCCTTTCTTGTAGTTCCTCAGCTTTCTGAGTAGCAGCATTCATCTTCTGAGCTAGGAGTTTATTGTTGGCATAATTATTTTACCATCTGGATTACCCCGCAACATATTGTACTTGATTAATGCCTAAGTGTCTAATGCGTAAGCTGTAAGTGGAGAAAGTCAAATTCAACAAGTCACTCCCATGAGCATAGAGGTTTCTCTACACAGGTGCGTGATTGTATATAGCTGACTTTTGAAACGCCACATCATCAGTGAAGCATGGTTGTGGTAGTGTCATGGCGTGGGCATGTATGGCTGCCAATGGAACTGGATATCTTGTATTTATTGATGATGTGAATGCTGACAAAAGCAGCAGGATGAATTCTGAAGTGTTTCAGGCAATACTATCTGCTCCTATTCAGCCAAATGCTTCAGAACTCATTGTACGGCGCTTCACAGTGCAGATGGACAATGACCCAAAGCATACTGCAAAAGCAACCAAAGAGTTTTTTTTAAAGGAAAGAAGTGGAATGTTATGCAATGGCCAAGTCAATCACCTGACCTGAATCCGATTAAGCATGCATTTCACTTGCTGAAGACAAAAATGAAGGGAAAATGCCCCAACAAGCAGGAACTGAAGACAGTTGCAGTAGAGGCCTGGCAGAGCATCACCAGGATGAAACCCAGCATCTGGTGATGTCTATGCATTCCAGACTTCAGGCTGTAATTGACTGCAAAGGATTTGCAACCAAGTATTAAAAAGTGAAAGTTTGATTTATGATGATTATTCTGTCCCATTACTTTTGGTTCCTTAATAAGTGGGAGGCACATATACAAACTGTTGTAATTCCTACACCGTTCACCTGATTTGAATGTAAATACACAGTTTGCAGTTAAAGCGCATCTTATTTGTTTCATTTTAAATCCATTGTGGTGGTGTATAGAGCCAAAAATTTACATTATTGTTTCTTTCTTACCAATAGGTTTCTAAGGAGGCTTAGAAAAGGCCAAAAAAGTGTTTCAAATGCATCTCATGTTTTAAGAAACTTGCTGAGCAATATACAAAAATATTATGCATTTCAAGTATTGTGAGAGAAGAACAACAGTCTATGATGGAGGAATTAAGGACCATAATACATGACTAAGTTAAATCTTCTCTGGCTTCATTGAAAGAAACCAGCTCGGGTCCTATTCCCCTTAAAAGGCAAAAAAAGGCGACCCTTTCCTCTTCTGAGGACATAATGGATGAGGCAGCGCCTTCTAAGCAATGGGAAGATGATGATCTACTTTCGGAAGGAGAGATTATTTAGGATGCAAAAAAAATATATTTTTTTCCACTGAAGAAATGGGGGATCTCTTAAAGTGGTTAGAGCCACTATGGGCATTGAGGAGGTCCAGAAACCTCACTCTATACAGGAGGAAATGTTTGGAGGTTTAAGAACTAAACGTTCCAAAGTGTTTCCTATAAACGAAAATATTAAAGAGCTAGTCCTTGATGAGTGGTCTGATCCAGAAAAACGTATTGGCATATCAAGAGAGTTTTCAAAATTGACTTTTATTTGATCCTTCTGAATTTCAAATGTTTGACTATATACGGTACCTAAAATTCATGTAAAGGTAGAAAAGGTAAATAAATAAATAATAACTTCCATTTGAAGACTCTTCCCAGTTGCGAGATCCAACAGAAATGAAGATAGTCTCCTGCGCAAATCATGGGAAACTGCCATGTATAGTGTAAAAACGAACATAGCTGCAACATCTGTGGCGAGATCAATGTATTTGTAGCTCAATGAACTTGAAAGCCATTTAAAAAACAAAACAGAGATAATAGATTTGTTACCCCTTCTCAGTTCAGCCACCGCTTTCCTGGCTGATGCTTCAGCGGAAACAGTAAGATTCTCTGCCAAGGATGTAGCCCCTCTCTATTACCGCTAGGAGGGCTTTATGGATGAAGTCATTGTCGGATGACAGCCTCAAAAATAAAGCTGTGTTCCATTGCTTTTTTGGGGGAGTATGTCTTCGGTCCAGTTTTGGACAAAATTATGGAAAAAGGGATGGATAAGAAAAAAGGTTTCCCAGAGAAAAAAAATAAAAATAGTCAAAACAGTTGAGAGACAGACTCTGGAAGTGTGTTCTAGATATGTTAAAACTGGGTGCAATTACGCAGGTTCCCCCAGCTCAAGAAAAGGAGGGGTTCTACTCGACTATTTTCTTAGGGACCAAACCGGACTGATCATTTTGAACAATAATGAATCTAAAACAACTACACAATATACAGGAAATTCAAGATGGAGTCACTGTTATCTACAATCTCTCTAATAAAAAAAAGAGTGCGCTAATGTGCACAATCGATTTGAAGGACGCGTATTATCACATTCCGATTCAAGAGAGTCTGAGAAGTTCTTGAGATTCGCTCTAAAATATGTCCCTTCCAGTTTACAGCCCTCCAATTCGGCATTTCTTCGGCCCCCAGAGTTTTTACCAAGATCGTAGTAGAAATGGTAACTTATCTAAGAAAACAAGGTCTAATAATAACTTATTTAGATGATTTTTTTGGCAGATTTCAAAAAGCAGATGGAAAACGACCTATACTCTTTTCTAGTCCTCCTAGAATAATTAGGATGGATAGTAAACTTAAAGAAATCCTGTCTTCCTCCCCAGACAAGTATAAGGTTTTTGGGAATTCTCCTAGACTCAGAGGTACAGTCTTCATTCCTTCAAGGGAAAAGAAACCGGCCTATGACAAAGGGTGCAAAAATCAGAGAGCCAATGAGCTTATTGGGAGTGCTAACGTCATGCATAGCATCAGTCCCTTGGTCCCAAATCCACTTCAGAACCTTTCAATTATAGCTACTGAGGAGTTGGGACAGAAGACAGGTGTCCTTGGACCGGAAAGTTCTGAATCCAAAGCAGGTAAAGTCATCACATGACCCTGTCCTCAAATCTCGACAAAGGTGTGGTTTGGCAGAAGACTCCATTTATCCAAATTCAGACCGACATGAGCAAATCATGCTGGGGAGCAAACATAAAAGGACTTTTTTTTTCCAGGGTCTTTGACCAAAGACCTTATCAGAACAATCATCAAATTACAGAGAACTAAGAGCTGTATGGGAGACGCTAAAAGCTGCATCAGATTTTATATAAGGTCATCATATAAAAATACTATCCGACAACGTAACAACAGTATCTTATCTGAGACACCAAGGTATAATGATAAAGCTGTCAGAGATAATATTCTTATAGGCCGAAAAAACTGTGAAATCCATATCGACAAGTCACCTAAAAGGCTCCCAGAATCAAGTAGCGGATTTTCTGAGCAGGAAAAGCCTGGACCAAGGCAAATGGTCTCTAAATCAAGAAACATTCAGCCTGATAGAAAAGAGGTGGGGCTCTCCAGCTATAGATTTGTTTGCCTAAAAAGTAAACGCAAAAGTTCAAAGATTCTGCTCCCTAAATCCAAGAGACAACCCTTGGGCAATAGATGCTCTCTCTCAAACTTGGAATTTGACCTTGGCTTACGCGTTCCCTCCATTTCAATTGATCCTAAAAGTGAGTCAGAAGATCATTTAGGAAAGACCAAATGTTATCTTAATAACACCGTTTTGGCCAAAAAGAAGCTGATTTTCGATTCTCAAAAAACTGTCTATACTGGATCTTTGGATCCTTCTTATCAGAAAGGACATTCTAACACAGGGTCCGTTGATACACCCGCATCCAGAGTTCTTCAGGCTAACAGCCTGGATCCTGAGTCGAAAATCCTGAGATCCTGAGACGACAAAGTCTGTCAGACAAAGTGATCTCCACACTTAAATCTTGTAGGAAGAAGGTCACATCCGCAATCTACTCAAGGATCTGGAAGAAATTCTGCTCCTGGTGGAGAGAAACAGATCCCAACCAGTCAGTTCCAAACATACAGAAAATCTTAGATATCATCCAACAGAGGTTAGACATGGGTCTCTGTCCATCAACCCTAAAAGGTGCAGACTGCAGCCCTAAGCTTTTTTTTTTTTACTAAAATTTGTCCGAACACAGATGGATCAAAAGATTCTGCAGGGCAGCTTACCGTTTGAAACTCTTTATTAGACCTAGAATTCCGACGTGGGACTTAAACATAGTCCTACAAGGTCTAACAGGGAGCCCCTTTTAGCCTCTGGGGAAGGCTTGAGTTAAAATTCTCTCCCTTAGGGCTCATTCACACGAACGTTTTTTGCGTTCCGTATACGGAACCATTAATTTCAATGGGTCTGCAAAAGCTGTTGCTGCGTTCCGTGACCTCACAAAAATTATGAGACATGTCCTATTCAAGAATAGGCATCTCTATAATGGGCCTCCTGTTCCTTTCCACAAATTGCGGAAGGCACACGGGCGCCATCCATGTTTTGCAGATCTGCAAAAAACGGCACGGTCGTGTGAACAAGCCCTTAAGACAACTTTCCTTATAGCAATTTCTTCTGCTAGGAGACTAGTTGAAATTCAGGCCTTATCTATCAGACAGATACAAACGCAAAAACACAAATGCAATCGCACTCTGCCCTGCCTTTATGCTGGATGTTGAATAAGGCATTGGTGTACATTTTGGCCAAAGCATAATAAGCCACTCACCACGTCAAGGTCGCCTTCATGAGTGGTCCCTAACACTAGTTCCTACCTGTTATGGGCCACGACAGCCACACAAACAGGTAGGAACTAGTGTTAGGGACCACTCATGAAGGCGACCTTGACATGGTGAGTGGCTTATTACGCTTTGGCCAAAATGTACACCAATGCCTTATTCAACATCCAGCATACAGGCAGGGCAGAGTGCTGGTTTGCAGAGTGCGATTGCATTTGTGTTTTTGCGTTTGTATCTGTATTTCGCCATAGCAATGAGCACCTGCATACAAGGTTGTGCGGGCTGACCCCCCAAACCCCCCCCCCCCCCCCGAGGTTTCTTTCCAAAAGTATTATCCAACCTCCATAGAAACCAGGATATAGTGCTTCCTTCTTTCTGTAATAACCTCAAAAATGCCAAAGAGGAGGAATTCCATTCCTTAGATGTCAAGCATGTGATACTAAGATACCTTGAAGTTTCCAAAAGTCTTAGGGCTCTTTAACACTTGCGTTGTCCGGATCCGTCGTGTACTCCATTTGCCGGAATTACACGCCGGATCCGGAAAAACACAAGTGAACTGAAAGCATTTGAAGACTAATCAGTCTTCAAAATGCGTTCAGTGTTATTATGGCAGCCAGGACGCTATTAAAGTCCTGGTTGCCATAGTAGTAGTGGGGAGCAGTATACTTACAGTCCGTGTGGCTCCCGGGGCGCTCCAGAATGACGTCAGAGCGCCCCATGCGCATGGATGACGTGATCCATGCGCGTGGGGCGCCCTGACGTCACTCTGAAGCACCCCGGGAGCCGCACGGACGGTAAGTATACTGCTCCCCCGCTTCCCACTACACTTTACCATGGCTGCCAGGACTTTAGCGTCTCGGCAGCCATGGTAACCATTCAGAAAAAGCTAAACTTCGGATCCGGTAATGCGCCGAAACGATGTTTAGCTTAAGGCCGGATCCGGATTAATGCCTTTCAATGGGCATTAATTCCGGATCCGCCCTTGCGGCAAGTGTTCAGGATTTTTGGCCGGAGCAAAAAGCGCAGCATGCTGCGGTATTTTCTCCAGCCAAAAAACGTTCCGGTCCGGAACTGAAGACCTCCTGATGCATCCTGAACGGATTTCTCTCCATTCAGAATGCATGGGGAAAATCCTGATCAGGATTCTTCCGGCATAGAGCACCGACGACGGAACTCTATTTCCCGGAACAAAGTAACGCAAGTGTGAAAGAGCCCTTAGAAAGGTTGACAATCTTCTAGTCCAGCTTAGGAGAAAAAAATGAGGGAAAGCTGCCTCTAAGGCCTCCATTGCTATATGGATAAAACAGACGTTCTGTGATTGTTACTGTGTTCAGAATCTTCCATGCCCCGTTAAAATTAAGGCGCATTCCACCAGGGCAGTCTCCTCATCTTATGCAGAAAAAGCGGGTGCATCTTTGGAGCAGATCTGCAAAGCTGCAACCTGGTCCAATGCCATACCTTCATTAAGCATTATAGGCTCGTCTTGTCAGGATGTTCCGATCTATCCTTTGGTAGGAAGGTCCTCCAAGCCATAGCCCCCCTTAATTGGTGATCTGGTAGGTCTCCTATATTATGCCGTCATGGTGGTGAAATGGGAAAATCTGAACTAGGCTTACCGGTAATTCTTTTTCCTGACGGCACAGAATTCCCACGATTATATTTATATATACAGTACAGACCAAAGGTTTGGACACACCTTCTCATTCAAATAGTTTTCTTTATTTTCATGACTATGAAAATTGTAGATTCACACTGAAGGCATCAAAACTATGAATTAACACACGTGGAATTATATATATAACAAAAAAGTGTGAAACAACTGAAAACATGTCATATTCTAGGTTCTTCAAAGTAGCTACCTTTTGCTTTGATTACTGCTTTGCACACTCTTGGCATTCTCTTGATGAGCTTCAAGAGGTAGTCACCTGAAATGGTTTTCACTTCACAGGTGTACCCTGTCAGGTTTAATAAGTGGGAGTTCTTGCCTTATAAATGGGGTTGGGACCATCAGTTGCGTTGTGGAGAAGTCAGGTGGATACACAGCTGATAGTCCTACTGAATAGACTGTTAGAATTTGTATTATGGCAAGATAAAAAGCAGCTAAGTAAAGAAAAACGAGTGGCCATCATTACTTTAAGAAATGAAGGCCAGTCAGTCCGAAAAATTGGGAAAACTTTGAAAGTGTCCACAAGTGCAGTCAAAAAAACCATCAAGCGCTACAAAGAAACTGGCTCACATGCGGACCGCCCCAGGAAAGAGTCCCCTCTGCTGCGGAGGATAAGTTCATCCGAGTCACCAGCCTCAGAAATCGCAGGTTAACAGCAGCTCAGATTAGAGACCAGGTCAATGCCACACAGAGTTCTAGCAGCAGACACATCTCTAGAACAACTGTAAAGAGGAGACTGTGTGAATCAGGCCTTCATGGTAGAATATCTGCTAGGAAACCACTGCTAAGGACAGGCAACAAGCAGATAAGACTTGTTTGGGCTAAAGAACACAAGGAATGGACATTAGACCAGTGGAAATCTGTGCTTTGGTCTGATGAGTCCAAATTTGAGATCTTTGGTTCCAACCACTGTGTCTTTGTGCGACACAGAAAAGGTGAACGGATGGACTCTACATGCCTGGTTCCCACCGTGAAGCATGGAGGAGGTGTGATGGTGTGGGGGTGCTTTGCTGGTGACAATGTTGGGTATTTATTCAAAATTGAAGGCATACTGAACCAGCATGGCTACCACAGCATCTTGCAGCGGCATGCTATTCCATCTGGTTTGCGTTTAGTTGGCCCATTATTTATTTCACACTTTTTTCCACATGTGTTAATTCATAGTTTTGATGCCTTCAGTGTGAATCTACAATTTTCATAGTCATGAAAATAAAGAAAACTCTTTGAATGAGAAGGTGGGTCCAAACTTTTGGTCTGTACTGTATATATATATATATACACACACACACACACACATATATATATATATATATATATAGAACCATATACTTATATACTGCTTGAGTTATATTTTCTAAATTACATTAGTATGAAGAAATACAAAAAAAAAATCCACTGGCACTATAATAATCTGATAAACACTAAGGTTGGTGGTGGGCAGGGGAAATTTAATCTTTCTCTGTTTTCCTGCCCCTACAGAGGTTGAGGGGGTCAATCTCCTATATTATGCCATAATGGTGGATTCATGGAAAAGGAATTACCGGTAAGCCTAATTCAGATTTTCCCAATTCCACCCCATTTGGAATTTATTTCCAGCTTCCCACTACATCAGATGCAATATGACATTAGAAAGTACAATTTGTCCCACAAAAAACAAGCCCTCATAAATGTGAATGGAAAAATAAAAATGTTATGGTTCTGGGAAGGCAAAGTGTAAAAAAATAATAAACCCAACAACGGAAAATGCCCATTTCAGGATGGGGGTTAAGAGAAAACTTTATTTGAAGTAAAATGTTATTTCCGTTACAAGAAAACAGCTATGGAAAAAAAGGTAACAGTGGGTTATAGTTTGGAGGAGGCATGTTTTCTCACCTTGCTGTGCCCATATTGTACAGCAGAGGGAGCTCTTTGCCTAACAGTTTAGCACTAGTCAGGAGATGGATGCCTTCATAAGCATCATGTCGCTGGTTTATAACTCCCAATAAATAAACAAGATGCTGTCAAAGATCTGTTCTGTTTCTGACTGCTACAAAAAAAAGAAAAGGTTCTTGTACAATTAAAGTTTAAATATGAGGTTATTCATATTGGTGCATTTCCAATACAACAGTTCAAGTTCAACCACAGCACAGAATTTAGAAAGCTATTACAGTTCAAATTTAAATGTAACCTAAGGGCTCATGCAGACGACCGTATGCCCTCTGAGACATACGGTCCGTGAGCGGGCCATATGTCCCGGACCGGCATTCATCGCGCGCACGGGAGCACTCAGCATCATATGTTACTATGACACTGTGCGCATTGGGACGCCCGCGGCACTATTGTCCTGCACTCATATGACTGCAGGACAATAGTCCCGCGGGAGGCCCGATGCGCACAGTATCATAGTAACCCATGATGCTGTGCGCTCCTGTGCGCACGATGTATACCGCTTCGGGACATATGGCCCGCTCACGGACCGTATGTCTCAGAGGGCATACAGTAGTGTGCATGAGCCCTAAAGCTAAGAGTCTGAGCCCAGGCAAAGTTTAAAACATCATAAAGAAAATACTAAAGTGTATATTTACACCTTCATATTATAGCTCAGTGTGGACACTGTATATTTTGCCCTAAAATGGGGTCAGGTTCCAGTTGTGACAGAGCTATAACAGCTTTTCCTTAAAGGGGTTGGCCAGATTTTATTTTCTTTTTTTTATCCCAAGTTGCTGTACCTGTAGAAAAATCCCTGCTCCCCATTACTCAATACTGTTTCCATGGCTCTGTCAAATTCCACATGGACAGGGTTAGCGCTGACATTTTTCCAAGTGGCATGTGAGCCAGCAGTACCAACTAGTCAGCTCAGTTTTTTTTTTCTTAAATTGCCTCCTTCCATGTTCATGGTGAGAGCTTCTCTTTAAGACAGTGGTAATAAATCTATCCCATTGCCTTGTGGCTTAATTTATCTAGGCAGATCCATTTTATAACTGACAAAGTAATGTGGCATCACGTTTTATGCCTGTACTACATTAAGCGATACTACAGGCGATTGGCGGGAGGGATGCATTCCTTCCCAGCAACTGCCTGCTCGCTAGTGTAGGAGACCGCTGCTATTATATGCCATCACTCGTCCCCATGCTGTTGTTTGCCAGCAACAGATCATGATCTAAAGGGGTTCTCCAGGAATTAAGAAAATAAAATTACTGAAAATACTTAAATATTTCTTTATTCTAAAAATATTCCCCAATATCTTCCATTAGATATAATGGCTTGTTTTCTCTAGAGATCAATCATTAGAAGAAATTAAATTGCTGCCGTCCTATTAGTACACACACAACCTGTCCTAATCACACAGCAGGACAAGTTACTTCAGAACACTGAGCTAAAGAGCTGCCTCATCCTCCTCTCTGCTCTGCTTGTCAGGAATTATGATCCTGAATACAGTTGATAAGATCTTCAGCTCAGTCTCTGCAGGAGTGGAGTTCATTTGGAGACATGAAGTACAAAGAGGACAGATTGTAGTAATAGAGACTGTATACCAGTGTTGCTGCTCATCAGCCTCATCCCCACCTCCTCTCTGTACTTCATGTTTCATCATGAACTTGATTCCTACAGAGATTCAGCTGAAGATCTAATCAGCTGTATTCAGGATCATAATCCCTGACAAGCAGAGCAGGGAAGAGAATGAGGCAGCTCTTTACCTCAGTGTCCTGAAGTAACTTGTCCTCCTGTGTAATTAGGACAGGTTCCATGTGTACTAATAGGACAGCGGCCATTTTATTTCCCTGGATGACAAAACGAGCCATTATAACTAATGAAAGGTATTTGGAAATATATTTATAATAAAATAATATTTAAGGATTTTTATTTTCCTAATTCCCTGAGAACCCCTTTAAGCATCCCGTTTGCTTGTTCATCGGGTAATCGGCAGCAGTATTAGACTGCCAGATACTACAAACGCTCGTTAGCGATCATCTGGCAGACAAGCTGCCAGTGTAATACAGCCCTTAGTCCTGTCAGGGCTATACAGACGATTACCTGAAAATTGTATTCAATCATATACTGTGATGGGTATATAACGGTATATGATTTGATTTGTTTCAAGCTTTTCCGCCAGACAGCATAGCATGGTAGATTGTGCTATTCTGTCCACGGAAAAAGCCAAACATAAGATCTGCGTTCAGGCCAGGATTTGCATCTGTAATACACACGTCAAAATGCATCCAGATTATCACTTCCTACAAATCTGGAAAAAAAAGACTGCATAGGATTGCTTGTAAGTTAATTTATATTCAAAAACTGGAATGGAAGTGAACACAGAGAAGAAAAGTGGCCACACTTATCACTTCACAGAAATTGCCATAATAATAATCAGTTATTGTTTCCTCCGGGGCTTTCAATCAAATTTCCTCAACTAGGACACTCACAAACATAGGGAAACCATCAATAATCTAGGCAGTGGTGGATTACATGGACCATAGGCCCTGAGCTATTCACATAACTTGGTCACCATCTTGTCATATTTATAGTCAACAGCACCACTCATGCATTGAAAAGGAGCAGCGCTCTCTGGTATCATTTTGCCATCACATTATACACTGCTCGTTTCCAGGGGTTACGACCACCACTGCAATGCTGATATTAGGTGGACTGGAGCTTCTGCGCATGCGTGCCTACTGTATGCACGGTCCCAGCCACCGGAGAGGACGGCTCCTCTTCCTATAGTGCCCAACACAATTATTGCTGCGGGATTGCAGGGTGGTCGTAACCCCTGGAAATGAGCAGTACATAAAAATGAATCAAGTCAGCAAAGGAGGCAATATGATATTAACTTTGTCTACATGATAAATGCTGAAGTGAGACAACACCTTTAAAGGGGTTATCCAAATGTAACCAACTGCATCCCTGGCCATGTTCCTGCCCCCAGGATCCAACAGTTGTTTTTTTTATAAATAAACTACAGACATGAAATGTGAATGAGCCTTTAGAAATATATACCTGCACATACTGTAAAAGAGTTATAGTACACTGTTTCTAATCCACAGTTCTAGTCATCAGATGGTGCAACTATAAACTGAGGTGTGATGTGTTCGGGATGATTCAGATACTGGCTGGATAATAGAAAGTATGAATAAGGAGGGCCCATTCACTCAACCAAAAATTTGAGTCCGCATAATTTCGGAATGGATGCGGACCCCTCATTTCAATGGGGCCGCAAAATATACGGACAGCACACCGTATCTGTACTTCCGTTCTGTGACCTCGCAAAAAACATAGAATGTGCCCTAATCTTAACCTGGGGTTAATCGTTTCTACTGAGATGAATAACTACATAAAATTACAATAAGCCAGCATTAAATCTAGTGAAGCCAAGAATACAGAGGAAGAGTTGAGAGCTGCACTTCTGGTTAATTTAAAGAAACAGCCCTTGGAAACATTTTTGGGGGTTTTGCTTTATAGAAAACTATATTCACATCAAGTGTGTAAAAACAAGATCGTTTCCCCATTCATTAAATGTTTGACCACTGTAATGCTTCATGTGATCCCGTCCATTTGACTTTTTATCAATATTCTTGTGTACATATTTGTTCCTACACTAGCCAGATGCCAGTACGTAGGTAAATGACTTGGTGTGGCTTTTCCCAGTATATACTAATTTGCATTAGTGCCATGCCACATCCTGTACTGGAACTAGAACTTTCTAAATTTACCAGCACACAAATTCCTATTTACATTCCAGCTGGCTCTCTGTGACCACTAGATGGCACTGACATCACTGCTTTCATTCACAGGAATGTGCCAAATACAACCATGAAAAGACCAGAATAGCCGGACTTTACTACTGCGGGAATTTCCCTAATAAGAGTCTCAACTCCCAGGATTAATTAGGATAAAAATAATGACCCTTCTGGGAAGTTACACAGGTAGAGACATGTCACTGCATTAACCCATAAACTACATATAAATGCTAGACACATGAAATATGCTGGGCACGCCACCCCTACACCACACCCCCTTTTCAGAAAAGTGGTGAGGGTGGTGGGCAAATGACACTTTTAACATAATTTGCTGCAAAGTCTAAATACAGTGTTTGTGACTTTTTTATGCCAAATAAGTGGCGCAGGGGAGATGATAAATCTCCTAAGTATAGTCAGGCGCTCCCTGAGATGTTGTAAACGGGATTCAGCAACAAGTCGTATCTCTAGTTTAACATTATGCCTACAGTATATAAAGTATACTAAGTATATATACAGTATTGATGAGCTATCCAATGATGTTACCGTACATTGGTCACATGGCCTAGCCGCAGCTCAGTTCCATTCAACTGAATTCAATATAACGCACTGCCACTATACAATGTACGGTGCTGTGCTTGGAAAGCTGTGAAGAGACCTCACCAGAGCTGATCGGCAGGGGTGTGGGAGTCGGACCCCCCCACCAATGGCCCATGCTAGGGATAGGTCATCAATATGAAATTCCCAGATAAGCAATTTAATGTCAGCCAAACCTCCCAAATTTAGCCCAAAACATAATAGCGTATTGTGTATCAACGTCTAATCCTTTTGCTCCCAGGCAAGGTAAGCCACCAGTAGAGGTGTCCAGCACCAACCTACTCCCCACTCCACATTGAGGACACATGCACAATCCGTGTGTGATGATGTATTACTTCATGGAATCAAGGAAAGACTGAAGAAAACTTAGTCTACTTTCACACTGGCGTTTTGGGTTTCCGCTTGTGAGATCTGTTCAGGGATCTCACAAGTGGTCCAAAATGGATCCGCTCAGAATGCATCAGTTTGCCTCCGATCAGTCTCCATTCCGCTTTGGAGGTGGACACCAAAACTCTGCTTGCAGCGTATTGGTGTCTGTCTGACGAAACTGAGCCGTTCTGACACACAATGTTTTCACTGACACAATAGAAAACTGATCCGTCCTCCATTGACTTTCAATGGTGTTCAAGACGGATCCGTCTTGGCTATGTTAAAGGTAATACAAACGGATGCAGACGTTTGTAGTATCTGGAAGAATCCGTCTGTGCAGATCCATTACGGATTCGCACCAAACATGAGTGTGAAAGTAGCCTTATCATAAAGCTGCTGTAATATGCATCACCTCTTTCATCAGTCAGATGGGAGTACATTGTGGAGGTTGGCATAGCTCAATGACCTCAATAATCTAATACATGTCTAGTAAAAAGGCATTGAAGCAGTAATATCCCACATATTCAGCTGTGCACTGGATAATGACCTCAGATATCTATGTCCACACTGGTTTACAGTAGAAGGTCTTGAATAATGTGTGAATGATAGATACTTTGAACCAGACATGTTCATAAACAGTGGCAACAAGATACCAACCTGATAAAGAAGAGGACAGACATCCCTGGAGAGAGAAGCTCTTCCTGGCTCTTTGCAGGGATTAGGACTCAGCAGGGGGGAGCTGTCTGCCATATAAACTAGTGGTCCTGGGGAGAAACTGTCTGCCCTGATGCAAGAAAAACAAAGAAGATGCCCTGTAAATGAAGGCATCACTGGGCTATAAAAATCCCAACAATTTACATGTTTGTGTTTATACCTATACTTGGGAGGATACGGAATATAGAACGTATAAGTCGTGGATTATGATCCCCGGTAGGCCATGCATATGTTTTTCTTTTGCCTTCTACATGTGACCGGAAACCCAGATAATACAATCATGTCTAGATTGTATAACAGGTGTAGTGTGCCCTTGGTAGTCCTCTCTGGTCAGTAGGTGAAGCTGTACAGTCATGAAATGTGTCTTGAGATATTTTTTTATTTGGGAGGGGGGGTTACGATTATTGTGGATATGATACCAATAATGACAAACATTTGATTGGTGCTGATGGAAACAGAGGAAAAGGTGATTTAGTTAACATTTTGTTGTCTCAGAGCAGAAATCTTTTACTTTGAAATGAAGAGCAAGATGGTTAAGAAAAGTGACTATAAACATGAAGCTTGAAATGGGCTCTTCTGCTGGCACCAACAAAGCTGGAAGTAGTTTGCTCCCTGCAAAGAATCCATGCACATAGAGGCCTCTGCATTGAATTACCCCGGAGAGATTTATGGGAGCGGTGCCCAGTTAACAGCTTCCTTGCTCTCTGTCAGGAAGTCTCCGCTCCAGCAGATTATATCAACCATTTATACCAGGACGATTACAGGTGGAGTAGACTCTAAAGCTGCCCATACACATTCAATGACTGTCGACCAAATAACCGCCATCTCTCCCGACTCCCTCTCAGCTTCCCCATACACATTCGGCAAGGACAAACGTATATGTGTATTCAATCTTGAGAGGATAAGCCGGTGCTGGACACTTCTAGCGGTGGTTTATCTCCTGAGAAAATGTTCATTTCACCCAATTCTTCTCTCCCCTGACATCAGCAGTTGGGAGAGTCAAGAGCTCACCACACACACACACTCGGCTGAAGCCACTATTCTCAGCAGTTCGGCCAACAGAAGACTAATGTGTATGGCCAGCTTTAGTCCTCACTCACATTATGACCGATTGTGGATCAGTAATACGAAAGCCATGGGAAACTGTAGAGCCCATACTGCCACTCCATATGGAATTTTATAAGACAGTCCAAAAAAGATTCGACTTTGATTTAATTTCTCTGACTGGAATCTTCGTCTTTTTGCCAATCCTGATTTTCAACCACTCCGTGCCAGGTTGCATCCGATCGGAGCTGGCAACTTCTATTACAAAACGCCACTCGATATGCCTCCACTTTTATTGAGGTATTAGATTGCGTCTAGAAGAGAATACACTGTACAAGGATTATACATACAGTATGCTTTCCGATAAACCCTAACCCCACATTGATAACAAATCCATATAAACGTCCTTCTAAAAAAAAGCTGTGTATCAGCCGATAACCTGCTCACCACTCCAGCTGGCCCGAGGACAGCAAAGTCCGGCTTTGCTTCCTCCACACTCGTTTCCACGTGTCCCCCGTACCGACAGGCCTTCTGTCCATCCTTCACACAGTACGGCTCCAGACACTTCCCCTTAGATTGTATTAAGGATTATTAGGAGGGACCGAGCAAAGAAAACACTGGGCATAATCCAACACAACATGTGGTTCCCTGCTTTATCACTTGGACTTACAAAATAGCCTCTTGGGCATCAGCACAACCATATAACTATTCAGTAAAATCATGCCATAGGAAGTTGGTACACGACATGCACCTGGAGTGTCTGCAGCTTTATAAGGATGAATTCACACATGGCTGATCTGTTGCAGAAATGTTGTTGTTGAGTGGAGAAGCACGTGGAATGATTCAGGTTTTTTTTTTGCAAGCCTCATTCAGAAGAATAAAACAGTTAAAGAAGTGTCTGCTACCAATCTCAAACATGTGAATTCACACTCAACTACCAAAACAGGGACCAGGACTAGTTTAGTATTGGTGGTCAAGGTCTTTTTTTTAGCTTTCTTAATGTAATAAATATGGCATAAAAGTGTCAGGTCTTGTGTTTTCTAAACAGATATGATGGTCATGTTCACCGTTGTCCTTCACTTTTTTAAAGGTGAAATCTGAAACATACATAACTATTCTATCATTAGAAGAATGCAAAAAGGTATCTCCAAGGGAAAGAGAACCATCTTGCTGGCGCCATCTTCTGTAAGTGGCTGCCTAAGAGCTCCAAGGCTTGTTATCAAGTTGGACTTTGACCCATAGGAAGCCACTTCTAATAGGTGGTTCTCTTTCCCAGGGAGAAATCTATTTGCATATTTTATCCCAATAAGTATCCATACACAGAAGACCTCTTTCAGGAGTGCCACCACCTGCCTAAGGCTTCGCACTCAGCCAGCCAGAATCCTACTCCATACTGATGAGAGGCAAGCACTTAAAACAGTTGTGTACAGATAGATACTTGGCTTGGCTGCCTTCTCAAGGTCCAAGGCTTGTTAAAAAAATTGGACTTTGACTCACAGGGAGGCCCTTCCAGAAGGTGGCGCTAGCGAAATGGTTCTCTTTCCCTGCAAGATACTGCTTTGCATATTTGTTTCCCATAGAGCATTGCCACTAAGTCTACATGCACAGTCTCTTGATGGAGAGCCAGCCCCAGAAAGGGTTAAACGTTCACGTTATTGCTATATTCTGCCTGTGCCACCTTCTTTAGAGCAGAACATGCTGTGCTTTACTATACACACACCCCTTCAGGTAAAATAAAGGTCAGAATGTCTCACAGCAATAAATCATATAGAATTTCACTATTCAAATGGCATTATGTGTCTACCACGTGATCATACACTGCAGGTGACTGCACATTTCTGGAGGGTGCCCCTTTGTACTATAGCAGCTGTACTTCAGGGTGCATTTACATCTATAGAGTTTTAACCAATATAAACGACAATTATCAGTTTCATATTTTGACATTCAGTCACGCTTCATTTGGCGGTAAAAGTAGAATCGCGTTATGGATTCCGTCCTCCTGCATAACGGAAATGGGAAGGATACCTTATGCAGGCCATAGACTTCTATTATGACGGAATGAATAACGGAATGCCTCTAAAGGCATTCCGTCATAGAACTGCGTTATGGTCCATGGTAACGGAATCCATAACGGAATTCTGCTTTTACCACCAAACGAAGCGTGAATGAATTTCATAACATGAAATGCGCTCATCTCTATTTATGACCTATTGATCCAAGCGATATCGGCCACATCTGCCAGACATCTGATGTGAACGATCTCCTTCGAATCTGCCATACCTAAGCCTATATCGGCCAAGCATGCATGTTTATTCAGTAGGCAGGTGAAAAGGGAAACAGCGGCTTAAAGGGGTATTTCCGGTTATGAGAAGTTATCCCCAAAAACTATTAGATCGGTGGGGGCCTAGAACAGGGATACCGTACCCCTCGGAGCCCCCCAAAATGAACAGAGCGGCAGGTCCAGCATGCACACATCCCTATGGGACTTCTGAATATGGCTGAGCAGTCTGTGGAACTCCCACATGCCCAACCAGCCTTCCAGAGTCCTCACAGTCCACGTCTAGGACTGCCCGGTCCCTCATGATATTCCCTATAACAGCTTCTATATGGGCTCTATAAGTGAAATGGCACCACATGCATAGAGGCAAGAACTAAGATGTGCCAGGCACTGAGAAGGAAATTTCAGGGGGCATCTGTATGAACACTGGTCTATTGTTTATCGGCACGTGACATCGCCTCCATCATGGCACACACCGCCCCGGTTTACCTGACATTCTTTTTTTCTTCTTCAGAAAACTGACAGAAAAATGTGATGCGACATGCACCATTGCCTCCTGTGCTGGTAAATGTTCTATTTTTATACACAATTTTTTCTGGCATCACTGCATTAATAAATCACCCCCCATGTGTCAAAAAAGTCACTGAAGCAACTACCATGGGCGAGCAGCTCCTCAAAGACAGCAGAGGTTCTGAGAGACTGCACACCGAAGGGGTTAAGGCCCCGGGCCGGCACCTCCCCCTCCCTCCCAGGACGTCAGGGCGGGCGGGAGCCGGGAACTATATATCCAGCTGTAGCGCTCTCGGCTCTCACTGACAGCAGCACGCTTACAACGACTACAAGCAGCGCCATCTAGCGGCCACAGAGCGCACCGTACGGTCCTGTGACAGCTGATCCTGAGCGCTCCTAGTGCCATCTCCTGTGCCACCAGCTACTCACATGAGCGCCCTGTCCATGAGCCTGGAGCCTCGCTGTGTGTCTCCCTATGCCGGCTGGTGCATGGAGCCCACTAACTTCTACGAGCAGAGAGTGAGCGGCTCCCCTGCTCTCTGCAAGCCTCGGGCCATGTGCGAGGAAACGGAGCCTCCGGTGAGCAGCAGCAGCCTGGCAGAGCTGAGCGCTGCCTCCGCCATCTACGACGATGAGAGCGCCATAGACTTCAGCTCCTACATTGACTCCATGTCGTCTGTGCCCAACCTGGAGCTGTGCAACGACGAGCTGTTCCTGGACTTGTTCAACAGCAACCACAAGAGCGGCGGCGGCGAGCGGGGAGAGTGCGGGGCCGACTACCTGAGCGGGCTCCTGGCCCCGCAGCAGAAGGCGCACGTGCCTCAGCTGAAGCGGGAGCCCGAGTGGAGTGACAGCGACCTCTCCTCCTCCCTGCCCTGTCAGATTGCCACCTGTGCCCAGACCAGCATGAGCCTGCAGCCCACCCCGCCCACCTCCCCGGAGCCCTCCAGTGCCGCCAGCTCTGCCTGCCCTTCCCCTGCCTCGTCCACTGCCCCCAGCAAGGACCGGGCGGGCAAGAAGAACCTCGACCGCTTCAGCCCCGAGTACCGGCAGCGGCGGGAGCGCAACAACATCGCCGTGAGGAAGAGCCGGGACAAGGCGAAGAAGCGCAACATAGACATGCAGCAGAAGCTGCTGGAGCTCTCCTCCGAGAACGACAAGCTGCACAAGAGGATCGACATGCTGACCAGGGACTTAACCAACCTCAGGCACTTCTTCAAGCAGCTGCCCCCCACAGCCACCGCCGGCACCTTCCTCTCCAGCCTGGGGGGCTTAGACTGCCGGTAACCTGCCCCCAGCACCAGGACTGTGTGACCAACTCTGAATACCTCAGCCCAGCAGAGGGCTCCAGTGAGCAGGGAGGGCTGCCCGCCCCCCATGCTGGGACTTTTAAGACTGAGCCGACAGCAGACTGTTCTCATACTCTAATAGTGCAATAAAGCTGTGTTGCCAATACCTTGCAGAAGGGACTGGGAGTGTGGGCTCTAATGCCCCATGTGTGCCAGGCAATCAAGTGCCAAAGAGCTGGCTTCCTATCAAGTATTGTAACTAAAGGTGCAGGGTTGCCAGCCTCCTGATGGATGGTGAGGCAGGTCTCAGCCTGGCACACATGCTGGGAGGTACGGACTGTGAGCCTTGGCATGGACTGTTGTTTGCCATGGAACCCTCTCCTCAGTGCCCGCTTGTCTAGTGCCTTGTCCTGCTAGAACCCATGTGGAGCCATCCCAGTAGCAGAAGCATTGGACAGGTTCTGTTAGTGCCTTGCCTGGTCCAAGCCGCCTGTCGCTGGAAGTACTGTATGGGGAAGGAACGTTTTGGGCAGTGCCAAATAGAAATTGTGCTGGTCTTCAGTTTCTCTAATGAATGTGTAGCCAATAACCGTGCTACCCTGGAAATATAGAACTATAAATATATTTTATATATAATATGTATTTTTCCTCTCTATAAAACAAAGCTAAGACATTTCCCTTCCTTAAATTATTTTTGTAATTTTGGTTTTCTATACCCTGTATTGATGCAGCTATGGTACATTGGAGACAAAGAGACTTTGTATTGTAGATATTAGGGACAGAAAATGAGCATGCTCAACTTTTTATATGATCATTTTTACAGCATTTTTAAGAATAAAACCGTAAAATGCACCAATACTTGTGTCTATGGTTTATTGGGGGGGAGATGGAATAACTGGTATCAGGACAGTTCAGATGTAGCAGAGCTGTCACTGGTCTGTACTCTTCTGCAGGAGTATCATGCAGCCACAGCATTTCTCCAGATCGTTCCACATGACAAACTCAGATCTGCTACATCTGGACGAGCGGCAGATTACACACACAGCACCGCTACTCAGGTTAATCAATAACTGTAAGGGCTGTGTCAGGCCATTAGAAGCTAATCTACTTGGCTGTGGCACATTCTGGGACAGGTAGGTAGGAATGCTTATGTCATGCACTGATCTACACGGTGAAGCTCCTGTTCCGTACATTGACCGTGACAGGCTTTAGGAGTCTGTAATGATAAAAGTTGTCACGTGACAACCCAGGAACCTGTACATAACTGTATGGCAGGGGGTCAGCAACTACAATTACCAACATTTATGTGGATGTTCTGAGCAAGTGTGCATGCTGGGAGTTGTAGTTCCATAACAGCTGAAGTGTCAAAGGTTGTACGGTATAAATATGTTATCAGCCTGTCCTTCAGTGCCCTTTTAATGACTGGTAAAAGTCCATTGAACAGAAACTACCTGCGCCTAGTGTTAAGCAGGTCATAATGACGCCGTACATACACAGCACACATAGCGCTTAGTCTTTAGCCGTTTCTGGATTTCAGTACTTTCTGGGAAAGCTGGGTGACAATAAACATGGTTACTGCCGTTACCACCACTCCCACAAAGGTTGTCACCCAGATTTTGTCACTAGGACAGGGGTAAAGGCATTGTAGTGAAGCAATGGTCTCTTTCCATTATCAGCCCTGATCATCACAGGATAGGTAATAACTGATCGCTGGGGGTCCAACCACTGGTCACAAGGATGGGGGCTACATGTTTGAATGGAGCAGTGGTCACAAAGTCTATGGGACTGGTGGAGATAGCCCAGTGCTGTATTTGGCTAGGTCTGCCAGTCCCGTAGAGCTGGAATAGCTCGACGGGACTGTGGCTCCATTTAGAAGGGACACCCCTGGGTAAGTGTTGATTATAGGAAAACCCTTTTGAGGGGTATTCTGGTTATGTAAAGTTATCCCCTATCCACAGGATAGGTGATAACTATTTGATCGGTGGGGGTCCTACGGCTGGGAACATTGACCTCCTACCTTGTGGAGCCCCCACCCCTAAATGAACAGAGCAGCTGGTCAGGCATGTGCGCGGCTGCTCCATTCATTTCCAAGGGAGTTCTGGAGGTAGCCAAGAACAGCGCTCGGCTACCTCCTAGTGGTAAGACCCTCATCGATCTAATAGTTATCCCCTATCCTGTGGAAAGAGGAAATTGTTACAGAACCAGAATATCAGAAAGGAGGAAAACAAACACAAATGAATGACAGGAAAATGGCTTTAATTTACATGTACATAAAATCAGAGACTCTTCCTCAGTCCAGGCGCAGGTAACCACATGGCAAGGTCCACTGGTCATTGATCTCCACTGGATGCAGCTTGCAGAAGACTGATCTCCTCTAGGCTCACAATGCTGGCCACACAGTGGACGTGGCAGTGGACTGGACCCAGCTCCTTCCCCAGGACAGTATTCACCTCGTAGCGCTGCAGATAAAGGCATGTGTGCTCAGCAAACAGCACTGTACATTCTGTTCAAAGCAGTACATAACTAAGATAAAAAATCAACAGCAAAGGCCTCTCCCAGTTTATGAGGCTTTTACAGCCCAGACAGTTGAGTGCAGGTGAGCCAAGAACCTGCTGGATTGTTATACAATGTCTGCTGCTGATAAGCCAATGAGATGCCTTTCCACATGGCCCCACTGCTGCTTATCGGTGAATGATCATCACTGCTAGCAAAGGGGTTCACGTCTGCGTCCTTAATTCCGGCAGTCTGCTCCATCAGGGGAACAGACTGTATCCATGCCGGGCCTCGGATGGACAAGAAATGCTACATGCAGCACTTTCTGTCCAGCTGAAAGCCAGCACATACGCTGGTAAGTGGCCGGATCGCCGTCGGATCCTATTACAGTGAATAGGGATCTGGTGTTGCGCAGTGGTATCCAGCTGTGCCGGATCGGGCAGATGTGAACCCAGCCTAACTGTACATGACTCATTAAGGCTACTTTCACATGTGAGTTTTGGTTTCAGGTTTTGAGATCCGGCAGAGGATCTCAAAACCTGACCAAAATGGTTCAGTTTGCATTACACATCAGGATGCATCCGTTCCGTTAGGATGCGGTTGTGTGAAATCGCAACAGGACATAAACTGGATCAGTCACTAAAGACATTGAAAGTCAATGGGTGATGGATCATCCGTTTTTTTAGGATCCTAAAAAACTGGATCAGTCACTATTGATTTACATTGTTTTTAGTGACGGATCCGGTTTGTTCTGTTTCGATGACCAGACACAAAACCGCAGCTTGCAGTGGTTTTGTGTTCGGTCACAAAACGGAATGCTGACGGAACAGAAGACATCCTGATGCATCTTAAACGGGTTTCTTTCCATTCAGAATGCATGGGGACAAAACAGAACCGTTTTGGCCTGGTTTTGAGACCCTCTGCCGGATCTCAAAACCGGAATGCCAATACCCATATGTAAAAGTAGCCTAGGGCTACATTCACATTCGAAAATGGCTGTGTTTTTAGAACCAGCTGAAGTCAATGGGGCTATTAACATGGCAATTTTTTTTTTAACGACAAGTGAATAGCGGGCGTCAAAAAATAGGACAAGTCCTGTTTTGGGCTGTTACCACATTCAGACGGACCCCATTGAAAACAATGTAACGGTTTTTAACAGCCGCGTAGACAGAATTGAACCCATCTAACAGCTGTTAAAAACGGATACACTAGCAAAAATTGGATTTGTAGGGGTTAAAATAAAGACAAACTCATCCACTTGCACATGCAGAGACAGTTGCTCCTCTCTTGATGCAGAAGGACCTGCACTCCCAGCGTAAGGATGTCACTATGTGCTTCCAGCATGATAGTTAGGAGCGCATGGTGACATCACCACACTGGGAGCACAGGTCATTCTACATCAAGTGAAGAACGACTGTCCCTGCGCTTGCAAATAGATGAGGTGAGTAATTTAAAAAAAAAAAATCGGCAGAAAAAAATGCTGCACATTATTAATGCTGGGGGACATCATTAATGTTGGGGGCCACTCTGGGAGGCATCATTAATGCTGTGGGTAACTCTGTGGGACATCATTAATGTTGGGGGCCACTCTGGGAGGCATCATTAATGCTGGGTGCCACTATGGTGGACATCATTAATGCTGGGCGCCACTATTGGGGGCATCATTAATGCTGGGGGCCACTCTGGGGGGCATCATTAATGCTGGGGGTAACTCTGGGGGGCATCATTAATGCTGGGGGTAACTCTGGGGGACATCATTAATGCTGGGCACCATTATGGGGGACCAATAATGCTGGGCATCATTAATGCTGGGGGCCACTCTGGGAGGCATCATTCATGCTGGGTGCCACTATGGGGGGACATCATTAATGCTGGGTGCCACTCTGGGAGGCATCATTAATGCTGGGGGTAACTCTGGGGACATCATTAATGCTGGGGGCCACTATGGTGGACATCAATAATGCTGGGGGCCACAACATATATGTACAATGATGGGGGACATTATGTATACTGCAGGGGATGGGATTTAAAAAAAAAGCCAATGAAAAATATTCAATTTTTTAATGATTGCATTATTCCTTTTAGGCCAAACAATGATTTGTGCCTATGGTTATGATATTAAATAAGCCAGCACCTCATCTGCAGACAGCTGTTTTGGGGTGATTGCCCCTCATCAGTGCAGAGCAGAGAGTACTGGCTTAACTGGGTAGAAGGCATGTGTCCGAGCAAGGGGGAAACTAACTCTCTTTAGGGAGAGAGCACCTTAATCAGTGTGAGGAGACCTTGCTCGGACACAGACCTCCTACCCAGTTAAGCCAATACACTCTGCTCTGCACTGATGAGGGCAATCACCCCAAAACAGCTGTCTGCAGATGAGTTGCTGACTTATTTAATATCCAAGTCATGTCTCAAGGCTTATTTTAAGAGCTGAATATTGACTTATAGGATAGCTGCCTTACATCTGGTGGCATTAGAGGCAAAGCTTGTTAAGAGCTCATTTGCATTTCTTCCCTCCTATGGTTATGATTACATACACAAACCTAAAAAAAAAACAGGTAAAAAGGGAGTTTGCAAAAAATGGAAATGGAGGGGGAGGGGGGGGGGGTCGGAAGCAGTTCCACCTTTTTTTTTTTCTTTTATAGTGTTCAGTTTGCTAAAAATGACTTTATTCTATGGGTCATTAAGATTACAATGAAACAATTATAACTAGGGATGAGCGAATCGACTTTGGATGAAACATCCGAAATCGATTTGCATAAATTTTCATTCTAATACTGTACGGAGCAGGAAAGGCTTAACAGATAGTTTCCTATAGCAGGCCTGGGAGACTTCACAAGGCTCCAGGCTTCCATAGCAACCGATCATAACCCTGTGATCTCCGATCTCAGTCATGTGTATGCTGTATTACACTGCCGTCACCCGCCATGTAGGAAGCACGATCGTGAGCCCACTCCAAACACCCCCACCCACCCCTTGCACGTAAAGTTATGTGCAGATCTGGGAAGGAGTTAATATTATCACATTTAGGGCTCAAGCACACGGCCGTTACCGTATTGCGGTCCCATCACGGATGTGGACCCATTCACTTAGGCCATATCCGTGCTTCCGTGGGTCTTCTGTCCATGCCTCCGCACCGCAAAAAAGTAGTGCATGCACTACTTTTTTGTGGTGCGGACCAGATGCGGATCTTGGACCCCATTCAAGTGAATGTGCCCGTGATCCGCATGCGGCGGCCCCACGGTCGCTGCCCGTACATTGCAGTCCGCAGCATGGGCCAGGCCAGCACACGGTCGTGTGCATGAGCCCTAACCTGGCAGCTTTTCCATGTACTCTGTTAAATATAATGACCAGCAATATCTAACATTTCTGCTAACAAAGAGTTAACTTATCACATAGTGCACAATTGCATCACATCTCACTACATGCTGTGTTGCCGTTCACGTGTAAGATTTTTTTTTTTTTTATTGTATTGGACAGCATTATGACATTGTGAGAAACGGTTACATCATACTGCTTCGTGCCCAAGACACATCCAAACCTTGAAAACATGAATAAGGGTCCATTCAGACATCTGTAAGTGTTTTGTGGTCCACAAATTGCAGATCCGCAAAACACAGATACCGACCCGTGTGAGTTCCGCCCTATGATAGAAATGCCTATTCTTGTCCGTGATTGTGGGCAAGAATAGGACATGCTCTATCTTTTTTGCGGAGCCACGGAATGGAACTACGGATGCGAACAGCACACTGTGTGCTATCCACATCTTTAGCAGCTTCATTGAAATGAATGAGTCCGCACCCGTTCCGCAAAATTGCGTAATGGATGCAGACCTAGAACTACGGACGTGTGAACGGACCCTTAATGTAAACTGCATAACGGCTATACTTGCTACATAAAAAATTAGAAGCTCTTTGCGCATATTTATGATCAAGAAATAATATGTCGGGCCCATCTACCAGTGACAGGACCTACAGTCTTGCCTCTCTTGGCCTTTTAGCACATTTATTCATGTTTTCCATATTTGCATGTGTCTGTGCATAAAGCAGTATGCTGCTACTTGCAGTCCTTATTTGCTTTTGCACTGCAGCCATGGTAGCGTGCGCCTGAACTCCCTTTATACAGAGTTTGGTGGTGCTGGTCTAACTCTCTATTAAATTGTTACATCATTTTAGGAGTATCATGCTGCAAAGGTAGGAGAACATTCCCCTCTTTAGTCAGATAATATTTAACCAGCGCACTGATCTAGAGATAAGCAACAAACTAACCAAAGCATTCTCAAATTAACCTTATAAGACATACCCCATCCTTACTGGAGAAAGAACCCAAAATAGAAGAAATGGTCTCTTCACGTAGCTGTAGAGAAAATGTAAACAAATGAAACTGTTTTTAAATATATATTTTTTTTTACATATTTTCCAATCAGCACCATTTGGAGGTGTCCTATGGCAGCATCAGGACCGCTGTGTGGCTAAAGGATCGGAAACTAATGTTTGTTTGCCCAGTCATTGCCACGTGTTACCGCACCCCGATCAGCTGGCAAACCATCATGAAATGATCATTTATCGTCAAAACATCACCCTATGTAAACAGGAGAAGTTCTGCCGACTGTAATATGGATATAATATAAAATATTATAGGAACGCTTCTTCCGGATAAATACTCAGACTTCTGGCCCAAGCAAAGAGGCCTTTAAACATATAGATATCTGACCAATTTCTCTCCAATCAGCAATATTAATTGATATCTGTCTCATCTGTCAGGATAACTGATCTGACTTGCATATAAACTGATTGCCAATCGCAGTGATTTCCCAACTAAACAGCATTTGAAAGATTTCTAAAAGATAGCTCCATTATATTGAATAGAAAAGCTTTATTTTAGGAATTATAGAATAGATGAATAGAAACTAATTTCATAATCTGTAAGATCAATCTTATTGGTCTGGAATATGTGTGTTAACCCAAGTTAAGCCCCCACCTAGTCAAATACAGAACAGAATTTTGGTTTGTGTCTCTGTTTATCTTGATAGCTTTTTTAGATTTCTATGCTATGATTTAAATGTGCACGTAGCGAAAAAAGCTGTGTGTAAAGAAAGCAATCATTTCCATTTGACGATAATGAAAACCATAACTGAAATTAATCAGGTTAAAAATGATCATTTTATCAAGCCAGGCTGTGATGACTGCAGCATGGAAACAGGAATTTCTTTCAGTCATAAACATAGCAGTGACTGGCCTCCTAATGCAAGACTGTGATCTGTTATAAGGGAATTGCTCACATACGATTGAAAAAAAATAATAATCACTTTTGATACAACTGTTAACAATCAACATAATAATCGGAAGTTGGATCTTCATAAAATTAAAAATATAAACTCAGCCTAAGGCTCCTCGTCCACAAAGCTATGTCAATGGAGCCTGTCTGGTGGTGCACCGGCGGCACCATGTCTGATTCATATGGAATCCAAAGGAAAAAAAAAAGAATAAGGCTGAAGAAAATCAGAGGCATATGGAGGTACAGTATGACCCCACAGATGAGATATGTATTACTTATGGTTCTGTGCAATGTGGAGCTAGGAAGGAGATTTAATATGTCTCAGTGGATGATGCCTTAGTCCAGTTATGATCCGCATAGTATCTACCACTGTATGTACCGTTTTTTTCATCCTATAAAGGCACAATACCCCCCCCCCCCCCAAAAGTGATGGAGAAATGTCAGTACGTGTTACAGGGTGGATACTAATGGGCGCTTCCATTATGGAATAGCTTATTAGTACAACAGGACTGGAAAGGGATGAATACAGCGTTCCCTGTGCTGGCTCTGTAGGCACCGCTCCCTGGTCTTCACAGCGGGAAGAGCAGGAAAACCGCTGGATTGTAGGAGCGGCAGTGTCCAAAACAGGAGGGGTAAGTTGATTTTTTTTTTGTCTGAGCTGAGGTCTGATTAAAATTGGGGTCTGCGCCGAGTTCTGACTAACATTGGGGGTCTGATCTGAGCTCTAATGAAAAATATTTTTTTCTTATTTTCTTCCTCTAAAACTTAGGTGCGTCTTATGGACAGGTGCGTCTTATAGGGTCAAAAATACAGTAAGTTAAAAATGTTACCTTTAATCTCACTTTACATTGTGGCCTTGCTTGACATTGAACAAATACTTCCAATTGCATCCTAATAACTGGAGAGCTTACATCTGAACTGCACTGACAACAGTAAAATGGGCATCTAGAAGAAACAACAAAGACCAATGGTTAAGTCATGACTTTGCATGATTGGAAGCAATATTTAAAGGGAACCTGTCACTGGGATTTTGGCCATAGAGCTGAGGATAAGGGTTGCTAGATGGCCACTAGCACATCTGCAATACCCAGTCCCCATAGCTCTGTGTGCTTTTATTGTGTAAAAAAAACCGATTTGATACATATGCAAATTAACCTGAGATGAGTCCTGTAACGTGAGATGAGTCAGGGACAGGACTCATCTCAGGATAATTTGCATATGTATCAAATCATTTTTTTTACACAATAAAATCACACAGAGCTATGGGGACTGGATATTGCAGATGTGCTAGTGGCCATCTAGCAACCCATGTCCTCAGCTCTATACACAAAATCCCAGTGACCTGTTCCCTTTAAAGAATATAACAGATCCATAATCTTCACATAAAATTAGGTACACTCATTATGATCTTCTCAGAAATCCTGGATGGCAAAAAACGTTGAGGTCAGCGATTGGCTGTAGTGGTGAAGTAGTGTGCACCAAACGTCACCACTGCAGCCAAGAAAGGAAACACTGGCAGGGAAGACCAGAGCACAGGACGACACAGAGGAAAAAAGTGATAAGTATTGCTTCTTTTGTTATTTTAGGCCATTAACAGCTGCTGCCCGAGTTTCTATTTATTTTGGACAACTTATTTGATTTGCTTATTTTAAGAATGAATGATGACAACTGGGATCATAGTTACCAGATAAACAATTTCCAGTAATTACATTTCACCAATTTGTTCCTAAATTCTGAGGAGTTGCTTATATCAACCCTGTTTTACATATAGAAAACATAGAAAGGGCAATTCCCTCTGCCTAGGCCACTGCTCGTGGTGAAAGCAGGGATATTCTATAGCAATTTATGTGATGTGATATACTCCTGATGTCCTGTACTGGTTTATCGCATCTGCATAGAAAATACTGTGTTATGCCTCTAAATATAGACTGTAAGTTGCAGGTTGATCCAGCTCCTGAGATGCTTTCTAGAAGGAAGGTAGCGCTTAAGGCCTTATTCACATGTCACAGATTCACAGACCTGTGCTATCTATGTCCTCCATGGACAGCACATGCACCCATTTCTTTTAAGCCTCTTGCACACAAACATTTTTTTTTTTTTCAGTTTCCGTTCTGTTTTTTTGCATTCCGTATACGGAACCATTCCTTTCAATGGATCCGCAAAAAACAAAACAAAACGGAAGGTACTCCGTATGCCTTCCGTTTCCGTATTTCCGTTCCGTTCAAAGATAGAACATGTCCTAATATTGTCCACATAATAGACAAGGATAGTACTGTTCTATCAGGGGCCAGCTGTTCCGTTCCGTATTTGTGGATCGCAAAATACTGAAAAAGCCATACGGTCGTGTACTCACACATCCGTGTTTTAGCATAGTCTGTGGGTCTATGGTTTTAGCACAGAAACATGCCCTATTTTTCTCTGTGTTTACGGATCCATAACCCCCATTATAGTCTATAGATCTATGAAGAACACAGACCCATGGATGTCTTCTGTGTTTCATGGGCCATTTATAGGAGGTGCTCTGAAAATTTATTTTCAGCTGTGCTGTGTCCGTGGAACACGGATGACACATGGACAGTAAAAAACTGACACACGAACCAAACACGTTTCCGTCATGAAAATCTTAATGGATAAATCATTGACCATCTTATCACAGATTTCATCACAGACCTGTAAATAAGGCCTAAGTCCTTAGGCTTGGCCTTCCTGGTCTCATTGAGTTCAGTGGGAGGTGTGTGTTGAACCAAGGCTGCTGATGGTGCTACTTCAAGTCCTGCCAACCATTTTGATGCCCTAAGGCAGGCATGTCCAAAGTGAGGCCCTCCAGCTGTTGCAAAACTACAACTCCCAGCATGCCTGGATTAGGGCATGCTGGGAGTTATAGTTTTGCGACAGCTGGAGGGCCGCACTTTGGACATGCCTGCCCTAAGGACTCTAGTATGAACCTCTGACACTGTGACCAGCTGAATAGGGAGTGCAAGATTTTTTATCTGTGAGGGTAACGCGCATCTACGGCTAATAGACCTAATAGCTCTAGTCAGGGTCTCTGGTTTCCGCCAGCTTTTTCTTACAAGTTGGCAGCTTTCGTTACTTTGCTTTTAGAGTTTGCACCTTGCTGTTAGAAATTATAGAAAAAAAAATTGTATATGCGAGCAGCCACCTCTTGGAAATGTCATGTAAGGATCTGCATCCGAGAGGGACCTTGGAGATAATTCTGGGTCAGCCAGACTTTGTTGAAACCGTTGTAATATTTGTGCCTCCATTGTGTGTGAAAGTGTTTGTAGCTGTGTATACCAGGAGAATTCTCTAGTAGCTTGTTCAACCGCACTGCACTTACACTAGTCTCCTGTGTTTTACCTGTACCACAACCCAAGGGCACCCTGCCTTCCATCAGCCAGGAGACTCCAACCAGAGTATGCCACGGGGGAAACACCTACTGACCCTTCATCACTGTCAGTCCTGAGACTGCTATGCCAACTACCACTCCAACTCTCCTCTCCGCACTTCCCTCTGGGTTGCTGCACACCCAATTATCACAATTATAATACACAAGTAAATATTTTGAATGTTACAGTCACTGAATTGTGTTCTGCCTACATTACACAATAGGCTGCAGCTGCTGGTCAACTTTGTGTAGCCCTGGACCAAGTAAATACACCCAGGATGATCTCCTGCTGTGAACAGTCTGTGAGACGTACAGTAAAGACAGACATTTTTCATGCCCTCACTATATATATGGTAGAAGGGTTGAAGCCATGCAGCTCTGATGGCTCTGACATAATAGGGAACATCAGTGTCTCATATTCCCCTACAAAGCATTGAACATATCACCAACTTTGATCTTCTACAAGAGACATTCCTGTAGGCACCAGATGTATTGAACAACAATCCTAGTTTGCCTTGGAAAAGCATTAAGGAAGGCTCAAATTCCACTACTCAGTGATAGTGCAGCACAATTTATCTGTGAACATAATTATTGATTGTTAAGTGAATGTTGAACCTGTTATAAATAATTCACCAAGACCAACAACACGGATTGATTTTTGGGATGGAACAAACAACTGAACAAGACCAGAAAACCGTCCGGACAGTCTGTATCTTTGATGCTTTATGATGTTATGTTTATTGCAGGACAGAGACATTGGGGGATCAGTCTCATTGACATTATATTGTTAGGCTACTTTCACACTGGCGTTTCGGCTTTCGGTTTGTGAGATCCAGTCAGGGCTCTCACAAGCGGTCCAAAACGGATCAGTTTGGCCCTAATGCAGTCTGAATGGAAAAGGATCCGCTCAGAATGCCTCAGTTTGCCTCCGTTCAGTTTCCATTCCGCTTTGGAGACGGACACCAAAACGCTGCCTGCAGTGTTTAGTTGTCCATCTGACGAAACTGGGCAAAACAGATCCATTCTGACACACAATGTAAGTCAATGGGGACGGATCTGTTTTCTATGACACAATATGGCACAATAGAAACCGGATCCGTCCTCCATTGACTTTCAATGGTGTGCAAGGCTATGTTAAAGATAATAGAAATGGATCCGTTCCGAACGGATGCAGACGTTTGTAGTATATGAATGGATCAGTCTATGCAGATCCGTGACGGATCCGCACCAAACGCGAATGTGAAAGTAGCCTTAGCTGACAAAATTAAGAACAATCTCTGCGCCCGGCTTTGGAGAGAACAGCATATGTTCACAAATGTAGCTGACATGCAATTATGATAGCCCAAAAAATGGACATAATAAAATATTACCTTGGTTGCGAGACACAGAAAATAAATGAGGTGCATTTAAAAATAAAAAAAACAGACTGATATTGCACACAAGCAGAAAATAAGTGCAATACTTCTGCAGCCAAAGAAATGTTACCTTTTTTGGGTCAATGGTCGCAGTTTATTGCTTCCACATAGGTTACACACAGGCCAAGAGTAAGATTCTCTCTCATTCACTCCAATAATTATCCCTATAGAGAAAAAAGAAAAATTTTATATCTGTTACTCATATGGACATCACACGATAAGACACAAATCCTTTACACTGTGTGTGTGTATATAATACAACTACATCAAATAATCAGTCTAGATAAGAGAGATATAGCAAAATGTATGTTACAGGTTTGTCAGAGGAGAAAAAAGAGCAGAGCAACATATGACTGCTGGATCAGACTACACATGGGGATTGTCTGTAGTGTGTAACCATGGAGAACATAGGTCTGCACAGGAGCTGTATACACAAGTAAGATATTTTAACTAGGCCATTTACCTCCTTTCCTGATCAGACGCATTTTTTATTACATGCATCTTCAAAAGTCACAAGTTTTTTTTTGTTCATTTATTTAAATAATGTAACATTTTTTTTCAAAGATGCATGAGAATATTTTTATAATTTTTTTTTTTTACTGGGAATAAAAAAAAAAAAAAAAAAAAAAATCGGGATTTCACATTTTTAATTTTTTTAAATAACTCAATTATTTTTTTAAATTATGTCCCCTTTTCATTACTGTTGTTTTGATATAAAGGGATATACAATTTACAGTTGCAGGGGGCAGGGACATAAGCAGCGGTGTTCGTTGGAGGTGGCAACTTTTTTTTCTCTTATATATATACATTTTTTATTTTACACTTTGTGTCTCAGGGGGGTATTTTAACTGCTAAGACCCAGCAGCTCGTGTAGGTACTTGGCCCCCAATATTCACATGATTGCCAGGACAGGAGCACTGTTACTACACACAGCACTGTCATCACTGACAGTCAGTTCCCAACTCTGCAAGAACATTCAGAAACATCCTTGTAGAGTTAAAGGGGTTCTCCCAGCTACAGATATTGTCACCTATCCTCCGGAAGGGTTAACAATATCAGATCAGTGGAGGTGCTGTCAGACCCCCACTGGTCTGCTGTTTTGGGCTGCCATGGCGCTGGAAAGTGGACACCATACACTGTGTAGTGAAAAAACTTTGCCCAATGGTGTTTCGCTGCTGCCCTCGCCATTTTCCAAAAAGGGGGTGTGACACGGACATGATGTAGGCTGGGGCAGCAGATTTATCATCATTCACACCAGCTTCCTGGCATAAAAGATAGAATTCTACTCTAGCTCCATGATGCTGTAGATGGTTGGTATCAAACTAAGATCTACTTGAATACCAGGATCTAATGTTTCCCAGCATATCATTGCTATCACCAGGGGCAGACTGGGAACTTAAAGAAGCCCTGGAAAATAAACCTCAAAGTGGCCACATGTTTTAGGAGAGTCCAAAATGACAGAAGACGGTTCAATACAAGTAGGCAGGGCAGGTGAATATGTACTTGATGCTGCTGTGCATCATATCATCATGTACCTGGCCAGCGGTTGCAAGGCAGACTTGGGCGGCCCCCAGGGCATCAGCCCACCAGGAAATTTCCCTGTAGGGTCTTTGGCCAATCCGCCCCTGCCCATCACATTGCTTCTGCTGACATGCTTTCTTCCAAAAGTGCATCCTGCTGCCATCCATTCCCCAGGTAAGCGACACACACCTACTCAGCTATCTACATGTTCCATGGTATAGTTCTAATGTTAAGTGCTCATTGTGGGCACTGTCAGGAGTAAGCATTGGCTCTCTGACCAGCAAGCTGCATCGGACCAGAGGGGCTAGCCTTATTTCTCCATGTACATCAATGAACCACTGGCACCCTGATCCATTTGCCCGGTGTCCTTCCAGGAACCAATTCTGGTAGGTATTAACTACAACATACCAGAAACGTCCCACGAAACCTGTCTTTTGGAGATGTTCTGATCGAATCACCTAGCTATCATATTTTGTCCCATGTCAAAGTTGCTCAAATTCTTAGGCTTGACAATTTTGCCTGCTTTCAACATATTAACTTCAAGGACTGTTTACTTGACATGGGCCAGTGATCAATGTCAATATCATCAATATCACTTCCTTCACAAGTTTTAATATTATGGCTGATCAATCTATATACTCAAGCAGGACCTCTCTGTTGTCAATAAGTGGCCGTAAGCTGCCCGGTGTATATACCCTGAAGACAAGCAGACACACAGTGACATCAATGATTACTGGTGCCACATATATGTCTCAGTTGTATACATTATATGAGAGAAAACATCGGAAACAGTTTTCTCCGATTCTTAACGTATGAAGCAAAGTGGAAAAGATTTTGCTGTAAACAACGCTAAGTATTTGTGGTAATTAGCCCTACAAATTGGCACCACACTGGAAGCTCTGCCCTAACACCATTTATCTAACCAGTTATAATTGCAGGTCTGAAACAACATTAAACACAGACGCCAACAAGTAAGGAAAATTATCCTGCATTCGTAATCATCGTCAAAAGTTTCAGGAAATTGAGCAGATTAATGAACCCCCACAAACAGGACTCCTATATTTTACGTATTTATGTTTTTCTTTTTTTAAGGCTATCTAGCACTCTCAAATATATGACACATATACAGTATAAGCATACATAGGGTAGGCTAACCTTTTGCAGCCTTTATATGTTTTGGCTCAGAACCCGAGGTAATATCAAGCTGAGAAATGACTCATTTTGTTTGGCTTGGTTGCTATAGGTAATAGACGGCCTTGGAAAGGGCTGACCACCTTAATCTTTATCCTACTCTAGGTTCTCTTAGAAATCAAACACTTGATGATGCAAGGCTCTACAATGGTTTAAAGTGGAGAGACATGTAATGTCACGGAATGCCAGTGGATGTAATTAATGGAACATGTAATGATGTGATGTCTCCTCAACTGCAAGCTGTTCTCCTCTACAGCTTGGGCTACAAATCCAACATACTGTCATTTATAGCTGAAATTATTCTGGTTGTACTTATATGATTTTCAGACAGCTGTAGTTCAGCCACATCTAAGACAGACATGAAACTCTGTAGTTCTTTTGACCAAAACCTATATCACCATAGAACTCCATACAGTTTACTGTCCCTAACTGTCCAGGCCTGGACCTAATAATTAACACCTCAAAACATACATAGTTCATACCATCATCTTGGTAGTTCTCGCTGGTTTCACAATGCCTCTCCTTCCCAGACTAGAACTGGCCATACTATTAAGTCTTTTGTCAGCCGAACCCCCGAGAACGGTGTGGGAAGTTCCCGACTCATCATCAGTCGGGGGAGACAAGGATCGGGCAAAATGAATATTTTTGCCTAATCTTTTTGTTCTCCCAGGAGACAAGCCACAACCAGAAGTGCCTGGCAGCTCTATCTGCTCCCCCCATAAAATACACTTACATGTTCAGCTGATCTGAATGGGTATGTGGAAGCAGGGATGGAGTTGGGAAAGATAGGTATTGGATGATGTTGGGAGAGATAGTTATTGAATACGTATAGGCAGTGTAGGAGCCCTGCTTGAGAGGCTCAAACTACTCTCATTGAGCTTTCCCGGGTAAAGCATAATGAGCTTCATTACAACAGCTCTATAATACTAGTGGAGTGGGAGCCGTCCCATCTCTTTCCCCAATTCTAGCAATCCAGGCCCTGTTCCGGGTGTTACAGAACCCCGTGTGGAGAAATGTCCTTTCTCTGCTGCAGAGACCTCCTTGGTTGCCTGAATACCATGACATGTTATTGGTATAAACTTGCCACTCCACCAGCCACACTAGGTCTTCAGTGAGGTCCATGGTTTTTAAACATTTGACCCTTATTACATAGCTAGAGGTTTGAAAAAAAAGGAAAATGGTGACTGTGCCCATAATCCAGATTTTTCTAGAAAATCACTAAATGTGAATATTATCTATTGTCCATAATTCTGCAAGGCATCTCACACCACTCCTGCATCATTGAGAAAATATTCCCATGGGCATCCTATCTCGAAAAGAAATAAAACAAGTTTACTGGCGCTCTTACTTAAAAATGTATGCTGCAAGGACGGTCAGCGCCGCAATGAAAAAGGAAAGAAGTAAAAGAAGGATTCCTGCACTTACTCTCCGACTGCACCTAAGTACTAATGACTAGAAGAGGGGTTCTACCATGTCTGCTGTGCTCTGTTATAAGTAGTATCGCCGTCATACCTTCCTGTACTTCTAGAGGAGATCCCGCAATGTTGATGCGTAGTGGTGAATACTTGATAGTTGTCCCGATCCTCCAGTCCAGTGGAAGCAGTCAGGCAGTGTAGTTGGAAAACGTGCCGGCAGCACGTTTCCAGATCGGAGCGCCAGTGACATCACGCTCCTCTAGAAGTATAGGTAGGCGTGACGGTGTCACATATAGATACTACTTCTAACTTAGAGGACAGCAGACGTGGTAGAACCCTGCTTCTAGTCATTGGTACTTAGGTGCAGTCAGAGAGTAAGGGCAGGAGTTCTTCTTTTACTATCTTGAAAAGAGTGGTTACCTCACAATGAAACACAAATATCTAGTTATGCTCGATGGAGTAAAGTATGCCATATCTTAATCACAGTGGAAAGAAAGTTGAGACACATGAAGAGCCGCCATGCTTTAGATAGTGCATACAATTATTTGGGCATTACATCTAACTATATAACACGTTATCTGATAATATGAAAGTGAAAAGGGTAAGATGACATGTGCTTGTTATTTTGCTCTTGTACCAACCTTTCACGGTGCAGAGTGCATTAGCCTCAGTTGAAGAATCCAGTTCATCTAGTCTGACAGGGCCAGTCAGCTCGCTAATGGCAGAAGTGCCGGATAAAAGGGGCTTTTGTAATGAGAGAACTGTGCATTCAACACAAATTATCCCGCCTGCCAATAAAAACATTTCAAATTGTGCTGTGTACACTACAGCCATCCAAAATGACTACTGAATGACAGGACAAAATATATAGACAATGGGAAAGATTTGCTAAAGTACGTGTTCCATAGAATAAACTATATTTGTTCTGAGATCCATTTTTATGAAGGTCAACTTGCCCTGTTTTTGACACGAAAAACATTATTTACTTGCATTATGCACAGAATACAGCAATTGGTTACATTTTTTTTTTATATGACAAAATTAGGTGATGTCTTAACATCTATATAATTATTATATTCTATAAATGCTTAAAGACTTGTCCACTTCTGCGCTGAAGGCTGTGTTTGGGGCTTCTGTCGCAGATTCCGTCAAAAACAGCGGAGAAAAGAGTCCTCTGCTAATAAGGTGAACTCCTGAAGGAAAACCGATAAGACCCCATTATAGTCAATGGGATTTGTTTGGCTCCATTCAGGCAAGTTATGTGCCGAATCCGTCATTTTTTGTATTTTTCATTGTTCTGCTATTGCTCCAACGGAGCAGAACAATGATAATGAATTAGCAGTGCTGTGAACTCAGCCAAATATATTCTAATATCAACAATTCAAACTCATCGGGAAAAATATACATATGCGACTTACCGTTTTCTTTCACTGCATCCTTGAAAAATACTATGCAAATTAACTTCTTTGAAAAATTGTCATACAGTGTGTTGTCCAGTGCACAAGATGGCAAAACACAAACTGTCAGGATTCTAGGATTTATAGAGGTCTCAGATGGCACTTGGAGAGTAGTGTCTGTCACATACAGCCGTAACTCTTTCTGCAGTGGAATGCTACTTTGTATCTAGAATTTCAAGTAAAACAAATACAGCATTGCTATTGTATATAGGAAACAAACATTTTAGCACAGTACAGGTACTGGACAGGTCATTACATGACACGTAATATTGAAAATGTAAAAAAGTGTATTTTGTGTACATTAGGAAGAAGAATAAATATTTCTATTTACAATACAAGATTCAATATGTGGAATAACAACACTAGTTCTTACATTATACATCCAAAATCGATACAATACTAAGGTACATACATTGATCTGATTAAAGGGGTTGTCTCATGAAGACAACTGGAATCTGTCCTGGTGACTGCAGCAGGTCTGGCTTCCCTGAACCTTAAGGCTGTATTAGACAGCCCGATTCTGCCAGTGATTATCGTAAAAGGAAGCATTTCTTCCCGGTAATCGTCTGCCTGCTAGCGGAAGAGACAACCGCTATTACATACAGCAATCTCCTCCTCAGTATAGGGAGGAGAGATCGTTATATCATGGCTCGTCCCTATACTGAATCATTATTTGCCGGTGTTCTGTCATTCTGGTGGACCTTATAGAGATGTGAGTCTCCTCTAATCCACCAATCAGCAGCCTCACACAAAGTCAAACACCGCTTCAAATCCTCCAATCACTATCCAGCGGGTGGAAATGTAGGCGGGTCCTGGCGGAGGAGGACTGCATGCAGCTCAACACGTCCTTTAAAGGCACTAGCGACCTCCTCCACCAGGATCCGCCTACATTTGCACCCGCAGGATAGCGATTGGAGGATTTGCAGGGGTGTGTGACTGTGTGTGAGGCTGTTGATTGGTGGATTAGAGGAGAATCACATATCGATAAGTTCCACCAGAATGACAGAACACCGGCAGCAGATCGTGATTAGACACCACAAACTACCGGCTGCAAGAGATGATTTTTTTTTTAGCCTGTCAAAAGATTTGGATTGCCTGATGAACGAGCATTTGCTCATTCATTGGGCAGTATTAGACTGCCAGATGAATGCTAATGAGCATTACTACGAAAGCTTGTTAGTGATCATCTGCCGAAAAATCAACAGGTGTAACCAGGGAGGCTATACATTCAAAAAAAAATCCAGATCATATAATGTGAAATTATTATTTATTATTTTTACTATTGATTTGAAAGTGCCATTAATTCCATGGAGCTGTACATCAAGAGTGGGTTACACAAATATAATATAAAAATAGAATAAACAAGAAGGACCCTGACTGCAAGAGCTTAAAGTGGGAAGAACACAGTAGGTGAGGCTACTTATCTGGCTGTGTGGAGGCTGCATGCTTATCGCAGGTGGTAGGTTTTCCTGAAGAGGTGGGTTTTCAGGTTACTTTTGAAGGTTTGAATGTTGGGAGAGAGTCTGATGTACTGGGGCAGCGATTTCCAGAGTAGGGGAGAGGCACGTGATAAATCTTGTAGTATATTGTGTTATGAACAGATGACAGGAGAACTGAGAAGTAGGTCCTGTGAGGATCGGAGATTACGTGTAGCGATGTATCAGGAGAGCAGGTCAGAGATGCAAGCAAGGAACAGGTTGTGGACAGCCTTATATGTATTTGGTAGTATATTAAACTGAATTTGCTGGCAATGGAGAACCAATAAATGGGATTGGCATAGGGGAGCGGTAGAGGACAAATGAGGAGAAAGGTGAATTAAACGCAGCAGCACAGTTGAGAATAGATTGGAGGGAAGCGAGAGGGCTAGATGGGAGGCCACAGAGGAGAATGTTGCAGTAGTCCAGGCAGGAGAGGACGAGGGCATGCATTAGCATTTTAGTTGACTTAGGGGGTAAACAAGGAGAGAATATGAGAGATATTCTTGAGTTGAAAGCGGCAGGTCGAGGTGAGGATTTGGATGTGTGTCATAAATGACAGGGCACAATTAAATGTTACCCCCAGGCAGCGGACCTGAGAGACTGGAAAAAGCATTGTGCTAATAACTGTAATGGACTGGTCAGGTAGGGGGGCTGAGTGACATGGTGTAAAGATGATAAATTCAGTTTTCTCCATGTCGAGAATTAGGAAGCGGGAGGAGAAGAATGAAGATAAAGCCGACAGACATGCTGGGATACTGGATAGCAGGGAAGTGACATCTGGGCCAGAGAGGTAGATTTAAGTGTCATCAGCATAAAGGTCGTATTGCAAGCCATGGGACTCTATGAGCTATGCCAGGTCGAATGTATAAATGGAGAAAAGAAGGGGAACAGGGACAGAGCCTTAAGGTACACCAACAGAGAGGGGGCGTGAGGAGGTGGTGTATGAATAGAAAACGCTGGTGGTTCTGTTGGTGAGGTATGAGAAGATCCAGGAGACGGCTAGGTCTATGATGCTGAGGGAGAAGTTTTTGAACAGGAGAGAGTCTTTGACAATGTCAGCAGCAGGCATAAGTAATCAGACCCTTTACTTATTACTTAGATGGAGCACTTCTGGGAGTGATTACAGCCTCCAGTGTTCTTTGGGAATCTAAGGCTACATGCACACGACATTTTTAACAAACTTCTATTTCACTGATGCCTTTTTGAGACACGGACGTTAAAAATGGACCCATTGAATTATTTGGGGGCAGTCTGTCAGTGAAAACCCGATAGAACATGTTCTATTTTTTGACGTGCGTATTTCACTCACAGTCCAAAAAACTGTGGTGTGAATAACCCCATAGACTACCATTGGTCTTAAAACAGACGTGTGATGGCCGTTAAAAAAAATGTACATCACATGTCCGTCTTTCATTGTCGTGTGCATGTAGCCTAATGCCATTTTTTTTAGGTCGTCCACTCTGAGGTCCAGAGCACACTGGATCAGGTTTTCATTAAGAATATTTCTGTACTTTGCTTTCCCGCAACCTGGACCAGTCTCCCTTTCCAGCCGCTGAAAAACACCCCCACAGCATGATGCTGCCACGACCATGCTTCACTGTAGGGATGGTATTGGGCAGGTCATAAGCAGTGCCTGGTTTCCTCCAGACATGACGCTTAGAATTGAGGCCAAAAAGTTCCATTTTGGTTTTATCAGACCAGACAATCTTATTTCTCACAGTTTGAAAGTCATTCAGGTGCTTTTTTGGAAACACCAAGGGAGGGGGGTATGTGTATTTTTACTGAGAAGAGACTTCTTTATGGCCACTTTGCTATAAAGCCCAGATTGGTGGTGTGCTGCAGTGATGGTTGACCTTATGGAAGTTTCTTCCATCTGTACACAAGATCTTTGGAGCTCAGCTAGAGTGACCATTTGGTTCTTGGTCACCTCTCTTACCAAGGCTTTTATACCCCGATTACTTCATTTCTTGGGACAGCAAGCTCTAGGGAGAATCCTGGTTGTTTCAAACTATTTCCATTTAAGAATTATGGAGGCCATTGTGCTCTTGGGACCTTTCAGTGCATCATAAATATGTTTCACTTCTTCAGGTCTGTGTCTCCCCACAATCCTGTCTCTGAGCTCTACAGGCAGTTCTTTATTCCTTGCGGTTTGGTTTTTGCCCTGATATGCATTGTCAGCTGTGAGACCTCATATAGACAGTGATGTGTCTTTCCAAATCATGTCCAATCAACTGAATTTACCACAGGTGGACTCAAATCAAGGTGTAGAAAAATCCCAGAGATGATCAAGAGAATTGGGGGGCCCCACAGCTACATTTCAAGTGTCATAGTAAAGGGTCTGAATACTTATATCCATGCAAAGCTTTAGCTTTTCCTTTTCAATAAACTCACAAAACAATCTACAATTCTGCTTTAACTTTCTCATTATGGAGTATTGAGTGCAGAATTATGGGGGAAACATTTTTTATTTTTATTTTAGCAAGGTGCCACAAGACAAAAATGCAAAGAAAAGAGTCTTAAGACATTCCAAACATGCTGTACATTGTAGTCTTCCTGCAGTCATCCTAGGAACAGGCCATAACTTTAGAAGATAGGACTACAGCTTTAAAGGGGTTGTCACTGAGTCACGTACCGCCTGGGAGATGTGTCATCACTGAGGCCAGTCATTATACGCAGCAGCACATCTGGCTCCCATCCACTCCATAAGTTGACAGCCAGGAAACAGGAGCATGGCGGACTGAAGGAGCCAGAACCGAGAGGCTGCTGAAAAGGGGTTTTACAGGTGGATATCCCTTTTAAGACACTTTGGCTGCATTCTAACCTCTATATTAACAGTTTCATAAGAATTTCTTGTTCTGTAAAAATTCAATAATAACTATTCTGCCTTATGATGTGACCTCACTTCCATTCATGGAAATAACGATATGGACTACACATAGGCCAGTCATTCAGAGATGTGTATGTAATCTCATACATAGCAAGATATACAAATATTACTTGTCTAGTAATTATTGTAATACGTAAATGCCAGAGCCACTTGATGCAGTAACAAGCAGCAACATTTTCTTCCTACAGAGTACATCGCACAGGCATATATGAGGATCTTCTAGTTTACAGATTACAGTGATTTCCAGATTATGTTACATTTTACATTTTCCTTTTTTTTTTGTCTGGAAACCAGCAGGTTAACAAAATAATGAACCCTCAACTGTACTGTAAGGTAAACTGACATGATGAATGCGGTAATCTGTGAACCATAGCCTCTCCCACTTACATTCTTTACAGGCGGTTTACCAGTGAACTCGCCCACTCTCTGAGATCAGACTGTCAAGGTGAGTTTCATCACCTGCCTCCATACTGCTCTTTATGATATGAGACCGGAAGTGATGTCCATCATTTACTGTTTATCTACTAGAACGTGAACCGTCCTGAAAAAATTCAGGGGGCGGCTAGATAAAGAAACACATTCAGAGAGGAAACATATGGAAATCAGTAGATCAGGACGAAGGACTCTGCTCTTTAATCTTGCAGTTTATAGCTATGAAGGACAGGTTCCTGTGTATAATATTTATTGATTAGATTTATTTCACATTGTCACTATTAGACTATACCTTTTCTGTTAGCGCATTCATAGTAAAGGGCCAATATGTGAGAGCCACGTACACTTTACTATGCAGCTATTCCTACTACAGTATTGACGATCAATGACAAATATTCTGATTGCAATGACTAAACTACATAACTGAATAGTAATATAATATTGTTTACAGGGATATATTGTATACCTTCTTCAGTTGAATATTTTACTGAAAATTGTTGAATCACGCCCAATATCTCTGGCCCAGACAAGTAGATTTATTATTAAATGGAATCTGTCACCAGCGATCTCCCTATCACGCTGTTTGCAAAGACACATAGCTGTGGTTCATCTGAGTAAAACGCAGGTTGTTTTTTTAAAATCCGCAGCTCCGTTCCCAAGTTATGTTACTATTTCTTAATATGCAAATTTGGCTTTTGAGGGCATTACCATTGCTCTTGTTGCAGCCAAATTGTACTAATTTCTGTGGTCAGCCCCTCCCAGCTGCTTTGATTGACAGGGACAGGCAGTGGCAAAGCAGCAAGTGAGGGGCTGGCCACTGAAAAGAGTGGAGCTTGGGTGCAACAAAAGCAATGGTGACGACCTTATTGCACCAAAGGCCTAAATTGCATATAAAGAAAAAGCATCGTAACTCAAGAATGGAGCCTTGGATCAAGTAAAAAACAAACAAAAAACAACAGTATTTTAATCAGGCAAAACCACAGCTATATGTCTATGGAACAGTTGGATAGGAAGGTCGCTGGTGACAAATTCCTTTTAAATGGAATCTGTCACCAGCTCTTTGCTGCCCAATCTGAAGTTGGTATAAACTTTTCTGATGAAAATGTTGGGTCACTTACTTCAATTGACCTAGTCATTTTCTTAAATCTCTAGAGCTCTGGAGTCCAATCAATACACTGCATGAGTTTGGCAGTCCTCATCCTCCTATGGATAAGTGACAGCTCTCCTATACTGTGTATAGGAATAAGGCTGCCAACCAGTGGTGGTCATGGTGGAGGAGCTGGGAACGCAACTATCAGGACTTCTGAGCACATGCAGTGTATGGAGCAGACGTCAGCGCTTGGCTCGTGCTGGATCTGCTCAATAGAGATTTTAAGAAAGTACGTGACCCAAGTTTTCATCAGATTGGACAGAATAAAACTGGTGCACACAGCTGTATAACGGTTCCAATTTGTAGGTATTCTTCCATAGAATTTCTCCATACATATGGTACATTACTCAACAGAGCCTGTACAACAGCGCATGGAGTCTGAACGGCTCCAGGCTAAGGCTACTTTCACACTAGCGTTCTGAACGGATCCGCTCATATAATGCAGACGGTGGCTCCGTTCAGAACGGATCCGTCTGCATTATATTGTCAAAAAATGTCTAAGTGTGAAATTAGCCTGAACGGATCCGTCCAGACTTTTACATTGAAAGTCAATGGGGGACGGATCCGTTTGAAGATTGAGCCATATTGTGTCATCTTCAAACGGATCCGTCCCCATTGACTTACATTGTAAGTCTGGACGGATCCGCTTGCCTCCGCACGGCCACGCGGACACCCGAACGCTGCAAGCAGCGTTCAGGTGTCCACCTGCTGAACGGAGCGGAGGCTGAACGCCGCCAGACTGATGCATTCTGAGCGGATCCGCTTCCACTCAGACTGCATTAGGGCTGGACGGAAGCGTTCGGGTCCGCTTGTGAGCCCCTTCAAACGGAGCTCACAAGCGGACAGCCGAACGCTAGTGTGAAAGTAGCCTTAGAAGCTATACAGTCCGCTGCACTGCCATACATGTTCTGTGCAAACAGCTCTGCATCTACATGAGCAATAAAACATGCAAAACAGATGCTGTAAGCCAAAAAGCATTTGTCATGAAAAAGGCCGGTGTTGGGTTCTTGAAAATATGGACAAACTTGAGCAGCACAAAAGGAAATTACTACACAACAAGGTCTGCAGCTTATATGGTCCTACGTGACTGGAATACTCATTAATTCAATGAAACAACAACCAAGAGAGTATATATAATTCCTTGCAAATAAAATATATATTTACTGATAATTTAAAAGAGTGTACAAAACACTGTCATGATAAGGCTACTTTCAGACTTGCGTTCAGAGCGGATCCGCTCATATAATGCAGACGGTGGCTCCGTTCAGGACGGATCCGTCTGCATTATATTGTTAAAAAAAATTCTAAGTGTGAAAGTAGCCTGAACGGATCCGTCCAGACTTTACATTGAAAGTCAATGGGGGACGGATCCGTTTGAAGATTGAGCCATATTGTGTCATCTTCAAACGGATCCGTCCCCATTGACTTACATTGTAAGTCTGGACGGATCCGCTTGCCTCCGCACGGCCAGGCGGACACCCGAACGCTGCAAGCAGCGTTCGGGTGTCCGCCTGCGGAGCGGAGGCTGAACGCTGCCAGACTGATGCATTCTGAGCGGATCCGCATCCACTCAGAATGCATTAGGGCTGGACGGATGCGTTCGGGGCCGCTTGTGAGAGCCTTCAAACGGAGCTCACAAGCGGAGCCCCGAACGCTAGTGTGAAAGTAGCCTAAATAGTACGAGTTTCCAAAGTTTAGGTACTGCATCTATAGCGTCCAATTACTTGTACAATCAATACACATGGGTCATGAATCAATATATAGAGGGAACATAATGTGCGTAACTATCTTATTATTGTTTTTCGTCTTTTTAACATCATTATATCATGTTTGTAGACAAAAAGTATATTCAATGTCAAAGACATACAATAGATGTAGTACAAAACTTATGTATACATAACTAAGTGATACATCCAAGTATACAATCTTATAATGTAAACACTTTTAGAATGGTCAATAAAACCTCCTATTAACAAGTAACCTCCCCCCTCCCCTCCCCTATCCCTACAAGAGCAGGACATAGTTAAGGTAATCCCATCAATATTCCTTTTGCAATAAATAGGAAAGCCAACTAAGGATAGCACAAAGCCCTCCTTCCTTGGCAAGTTCCAACCTCTTTAACTCCTCCTCTGGGGTGTCGGAACCTTAAACCTCACTAGCAATCATCACCACTCATCAATCGCATACATACACATATAGTATCTCCAACAAGAATCCATACCCACTTAAACCACACCCTAGCTCTAGTTTAGCTGACATACAATCATTTTTGGCATACATATAGTTCATGCAATAACCTCTGTGACCTTCCTCCACTCTGTACACTCTTTTAAATTATCGATAAATATATATTTTATTTGCAAGGATTATATATACTCTCTTGGTTGTTGTTTCATTCAGCACAAAAGGAAGCCTAGCCATAGATCATATTGTTCCAGTGTCAGGACTCCCGTCAACCTTCATTAGAACGTTTAAAGAAATGCACCAAAATTGAGCTCATTGAGAAATAACACAACAGGTTCCATGATCTCAAGGAATCCTTATTATTTGAAGTCCTAATATACGACTTATGATCCCTTTTCATAGGGTTGTTTCTAGGAGGTGGAGTTAACAAAAAAAACTAACATTTTGGTACTTTTTATAATGTTCACCATAACGGATAAGTAATCATACTATACAGGTGGTGGGTTATAGATGCAGCATTATCAATATGTATATTTTTTTTAATTTTTTTTTACTTTTGCACAAATAAACATGTTTGTAAGCAAAAAAATAAAGAGGTTTTGGGGTTTTTAATTGGATTTTCTTTTTATGTTACAAGATTTTCCAATCATCAACAAACACACTCCAAAAGTACTATGTGTAAATACACCATCTAATGTGTTTAGTGGGTGTCCTGACCTGCTGAAGGCAGATGGTAGAGGGGACTAAGGGGCGGGCATGTTTAATTTTAATTTGATTTCATTTAGTTTCTGCATAAAATAAGCCACTGTCAAATCCCTCATTGAAAACACACATGTATGTGAAGTCTGAAAATATAGCCGTTGAGCTAGTGAAGGTGTATGGGCACCTTTACCCGGAGAGAACCACCCTCCCTATTTTTCCACCCTTTCTAATTTTCCAGCATCACCTAAAACTGCTTATAGCAAGTGCAAACCACCCTAATTGACACAACAAAAGCGGACATTAGCTGAGGTGATATGAGCTGTCACATGTAAATGAGGTGCATCATAAGATGAAGTGTATCCCCAGGGGAAAAAACAAACAAAAAACACCAAACCATTTAAAGCACGTAACAATATGTGTTATTTTTTTTCCTATTGGCCCAAGAAATGCACAAATATGACCATGCAATAAAACATTAGGGCTTTGATCTGCATATAATGAAGACGATGTAAGCACACTGCTGTTTTTCCTGTCAAGTCATGAAGTACACCGCTGTCTCTGACCTAGAGAATAGCAGACATTTTATTACTGGAGCCTGTCTAAGTTAAAACAGTCCAGTGTGTCTTATGTTAGAAGCGCAAGACAATTAAAGGACACCAACAAGGCTAAATAGACAGACAGACTGTGCGCAGACAGGAGAAACAGTGGTGCACTTCATTACTGTAACCGGATCCACAAAAGATGGGACATTGGGACACTTTTATCTACAATTAGCACATAACCAGGAGAAGTCAAATGTGTTTCAGCTGGTGTTTCCTGCTGGACCTAAAAGCCAGAATAACGGTTTTGCCCCGTCTTCCTTACCTGCTGCAATATGTGTTTTGTAAAATAATACTGGATAAGCAAAAAGACACAGGGCTTATCTTTTAGGCAGGCGATCTCAAGCTGTGATCCCTGAAGACTTTAGTGGAGGCAAAAAATGCACTTCAAGCATCTCCCCCCTGCGGTGATTAGCCTAACCTTTTCCCTGAGTATTTCTGACAGCAGATTGGGCTGATTAATATGTGTATACTTTGCATAGACAATCAAATCTATTGAATATCTCCAAAAGATGGATCAGTAACATGACCTGTAGGTTTCTGTGTTCTGCCATAGACGTTTGAGACATGTAGTTCTAAAAATCTTTCTATCTGACTTCTCAACATACAAGTGATTGTAGCTCTATCAGAATGCACAGTGCGCCTACCTGTAAGGCTATCTTCACACCCACTCTATGACAGCACCTCTTTTAGACTGGACACACCCATCTACCTGGGACTTCTGAGCAGAGTATGTTTGTAGCTGGTTCCTACACAGCCCTGAATATTGTAGGCTTAAGTAAGTCCAAAGAGAGGCAGTATCTTTAGTGATAGGGACCCATCTGCAGAACCACATTGACGCCTGGTAGATGGGCCCGACACGTATGTGCGCTAAGAGCTTCCATTACTCATTTATAGTTGGTATTGTACCACTTATCTAGAATGACCACCATTTCTTAGCTCTATTTTTTGTATATTTAACGGTGTGCAGCCATTTTGTTTTTTGTGATTATGTTTGCTTCATGGATATGGACCTGTGATTCTGAAGGTTCTAGTCTAAATTTTCTTGCAGTACTAAAAATCCATCAGGAAATAATGGCATACAGCAACAGCTGCCATATTGTGGAACTATTCTCTCCCATAGGCTGCCCTTCTAGAGCAAAATAATCTTGTAACATGGAGTGTGTCTTCTGCATGGGGTGTCTAAAAGGGTATGCTCACATCTGCCTTATTAAACCTGGAAGGGGACAACCTGCCAGATTTCAACATATCTGGCATTGCCGGATACTGCTATTCTCTATAATGGGATCCGATCTCTTTCCAGCATACAGTACATGACGGGTTTTGGCCAAATACCACTGCATGCAGTGGTTTTTGTCCGGCCAATAGCAGGCATTTATGCAAGAACAGCGTGCCAGATCGCCTAACACTAGTGTGAACCTAAAGTTAAAAAAAATGATGTGTATGGCAGAGTTATATGGTTGACAGCAATCTCATGTGCATTGCTTCAAACCAAGTTGAGGCCTTCTATAAATGACATGCTACACCTGTGGCAATTTTATAGCATTGTCCCCTGACTTTGATTAGGCCATGTTTACATCTGCGGCAGCAGATTTGGCAGGCTGTTCTAGGCAGAGAGCCGCCTGCTGAATTTCGATGGATCTGGCATTGTCAGATTCTATAGTTCACTGCCGGATCCCCTTTGACTGTAATGAGGTATGGCGGTGATCCGGCCCCTTTTCAGCATAAATGCTGGGTTTCGGCAGGACAAAAACAGTTGCATGCAAAGATTTTTGTTTCAGCCAACAACCGGGACTTTTGCTAGATCAGCTTGCTGCAGATGTGAACGCAGCCTTAAAGGGGCTGTCTAGCTTCAGCAAATAGCATTTGTTATGTAGAGGAAGTTAGTACAAGGCACTTAGTAATGTATTGTTATTATCTATATATTGCTTCCTTTGCTTGCTGGATTCATTTTTCTATCACATTATACACAGTTTTTTCCATGGTTACAGACCACCCTGCAATCCATCAGCGGTGTCCGTGCTTGCACACTATAGGAAAAAGCACCAGCCTATGAGTGCTCCCACAGCCCAGGCCACCATAGAGGCCAGTGCTTTTTCCTATAGTGTGTAAGCATGAGCACCACTGATGGATTACAGGGTGGTCGTAACCATAGAAACAAGCAGTGCATAATGTGATGGACAAATTAATCCAGCCAGCAAAGGAAGCAATATGGACAATCGCAATACATTAGTAACTGCCTTGTATTAACTTTCTCTACATAATAAATGGCACTTGCTGAAATGACACAACCCCTTTAAGTAAATGCAATGAAGAAAACAACATGGACAACTTGCATGCAGTACTACATACAAAGTGTTCCATTGAAATAGTTCTAGAAACTTTTCCAAGAACTGAAGTCCCAATAAAATCTCCATATGTACAAACACTGGCATATAGTTCTCAACCATAAAGGTGACATGCTGGGTGCCAGTCTGCCCTTTAATGAGGTACTGCACAGTGCTGAAGGGCGGCTTGGTTCTTGCAGTCCTACACGAGCTGAAGAAGCTGTTACCTTTCTCTTTTGTGGGAAATCATAGCTGTCAGAGTGTGGGATCAGGCCTGCTGTAAAACAATTAATTATACATTAATGTCTTTTTAATGCAGTCTTTTAATTGTTAGTGGAGGGTAGCACTGCTTGAGAAATATGTGAGCCATGTGTTATAATACGCAGTGGGAGAGAAAGCCAAAATCAGTTCAGTCTGTGTGTGCAGCTTTTTAACATTTGCATCTTGTTCTCTGTACGGTCCCTGGAAGGATCAAACATTGCTATGCTTCTGACTTTTGACAGTAGAGATACTAGACAAAATGCAACCCAATGCAGCAGAATGTCTAATCCCATTAATTAATTCTGTATGTCGCCACAATGTATATTATGAATCATAGAGCAAGAAAAGCAAGACACCATATCCACTGCCAACCCCCCGCCCCCCCCTAAATATTCTCTATCAGCTGGCAACAAATAACCTGTGAGAGTCTTTCATCAGTGGGACACTGCGGTACCACATGCCAGGATGAGCTAGACTGGGACTAATCAGTAAGATTCATCCTTCTCACTCAAGGGCTCCAGCTACACAGACAGGAAGGCTGACGTGAGCGCAGACTGGCCACAAGGACAGATAAGGCATGGACGCAGTGGCAGGACATCAGATGTCAGCGTCTTCCTTTGTGTCCTAAGAACAGTAGCAGTTTGGTGTTGTACCATGTCAGCAACTGATAAGAGCAAGAAAGAATTGCCTTTATTGACTATGAGTGGAATGTGATTGCAGCCTTTTAGGGTTCTTCATTGTCCAAAAACAACTTAATGAATTATGTAAATTCATATCCCTTAACACAGCGGTCCCCAACCACATGGCCATGGACCAGTACCAGGCCGTGGATCATCTGGTACAGGTGTGCGGGGACAGGAACTATTGGCTCCTGTGCCACGCCGTTTAGCCTCATAGGCTTCATGCCTAGTGGCTTTCAGCCTATGAGGTAGTGCTAAGGTGCAGGATGGTCGCGACATCATCGCAACCTCCTGTGCCGGGTAAGAGGCGGCGTGATGACGTCATCATGTCACCAGAGATCCGGAGCAGGAGGTCGCAATGATGTTCGCGAGTGCCTGTACTATAGCGCAGGGAGCCGAAGCAGCAGGCTGTAAATGCCTAGCATCAGACAGCCGGACGGAGGTGAGTATTTATTTTATTTTTTTTCAGTTGTGAAGACTACTGGGGGCACCAAGGAAGACGGGCTGGATGTATAGTTTAATCTGGGGTTATTAGCACTGTATGTAAAGAGACACTACTGGTAGTGGGGCAGGAATATATGTAAAGAGGCACTACTGGGGGCACAATATGTAAAGAGGCACTACTGGGGGGCACTATAGGTAAAGAGGCACTACTGGGGGGCAATATAGGTAAAAAGGACACTACTGGGGGACATTATATGTAAAGGAGGAGTTAAATGTGAACAGGGCACTACTGGGGGGGGGGGGCGTTATATGTACATAGGGCACTAAACAGGCATTATTTCTGAGGAGGGGCATACAAGCAGGCATTAATACTGAATAGGCATGTACAATTATACAGATATAAGTTGTGGTCTGGAGACGTCATCAGATCAATCTGTGCAAGGCTGCCAAAAAAGGAAAGAGAACGACTCCTGTCCGAGGAGACATCATCTGTAAGTCACTGTGGCGAGAGGGGGCCTAAAAAGGATAATACATTTTTTTTTTGTTGTGTGCGTAATATATTAGCGACACATCCCCCGCTCCCTAACCGGTCAGTGGGAAAATTGTTTTCCGTTAAACTGGTCCATGGCACAAAAAAAAGGTTAGGGACCACTGCCTTAACAGCCCCACAACTGGTATGACAGGTCCATTTTCACACAGATCCAAACGAATCCTGATGAAACCACTGGCTTCTAACAGGACCTGTTTTTAAAAGGAATATCTACGTGAATATTGGCATAAAAAACACAGAAACCAGAGGAACAGAGCACAACATCATTGTGAATAGCGTTATACGCAGCTTAGCGCATAAATTGATGGCATGTCCCCGTGCCTCTGCCCAGTTCCTAAACCAAAGCTTTTGAATACTGGACAATGACGGTATTAATACAATCTCCCACTGGACAATGAGGGAGATGGTATTAATACTCGCTGTGGTAGGAGCACCACCGATCTAACAGTTATTCCGTATCCTGTACATAGGGGACAACTAAAAATAGGGATGAGCAAACTTGTGTTTTCAAGTTCGGATTACAAGATTTGGGTTATCTAAGAATTCAGTTATGGATTCTGCTACCACGGCCCATAACTTATGTGACGCCCCTGAAGAAGCGACGTGAACGCCGGGTCAAGTGATCTTAATGTTACACGTGTTGCTCAAGTGGTTTAAGTTATTAAAGTGTCTTCATGTGAAGCCTCTGTTTTGTAGATCTGTGCTATATCTCTATTCTTTTGAGAATAAGGTGCACAGAGGTTATGGCCATTCATAGGTACAAGCCACTTTCAACTGAATGATAAAGAGTTGGCAGCGTGAAGAAACCTAGTGGAGGTCATTTGAGGAGGATCTCGGCGTCTGTGGAGGGTGTCCACCCCATAAGGAAAGTCCATGCTGAATGTTTTTATATTGAAAGTGGGAAATAGACTCATCCCTATATTTGGACCAAGCAGCCTTGTGTGAATACACCCATACAATTAACAAACGTTATTTAATTCGATGTTATATAAAGTGGGCGAAGGTCAGCAGATTTATGTGTCCCCCTATGCATTACCGCAATGGGTCACCAGGCCCATGGGGAACATGTCACCCACTGCAGCCAGTCATTGGCTGCTGTGACACACAAGACCCCTGTCAAACTGGATGTTGACGAGCGGGACCAAAGAGTGCCAACAGGGGACTGAAAGAACTGGAACCTGATGCCAGGAGCAGATAATTATGCTTTCCACTCCAGTTCCGGCAACATGGGGGTTCTGGCTGAAAGGCACCCTGAAGGTGGGCAACCCTTCAAACTGTATAAGTTGTGCCTGTAAGATATTCTGTAACATTTCTCACCACACCAGGCCTCATGTACATGACAGTGAATAATGGCCGTGTGACGGTCTCTCTCTGAAGAGAGAAGAGACTGCTGCAGCACAAGCAAGATGATAAGGATTAGTTTTTAGTTTTTTAGTAAAATCAACAACAACAAAAAAATATGCAGTGGGCTGCTATCGGGGCATTATTTCAACCATGGGGAAACTTATTTAGGATAGGACCCTACACTGGGGGCATTATTAAAGCTTGGGGCAATAAAAAACAAATCCTACACTATGGGGGGCATTATTTAAGATGGGGGCATTATTAAAGCTAAGGGCGGCAAAAAAGAATTCCTACACTATGGGAGACATTATTTTACAAGGGGCCTACATGGGGAGGTTGTTAAAGCTGGGGGCAGCAAAAAAATAAAATAAAAAAATTCCTACACTAAGGGGGACATTATTTTAGCTGGGGGCCTACCATCCTGTGGGTGTTCTCAGAAGGGTGAATCTAGAAATAACTGCCAATCAAATTAATCCATTTTTCATGTCCGTTTTTAACGGACATGAAAAACTGATGCAAAACGGACACACGGCCAGAAAATGGATGCACACACTGATGCAAAATGGCCATGAAAAACTGACAGTGTGTCCGTTTGTAAAATACTTTTTTTTTCACTGTCGTGTGCTTGCAGCCTAAGACCAATTTGTCTTCTCACATTCATACACATATCACACCAGATACAACTTACCTGCCATTGTCCTTGTGAAAGACATGACTTACAGGTGTCTTAACCAGCTTTCACCTTCCTGCCCAGGCCATTTTTTGCAAATCCGACGTGTCACTTTATGTGGTAACAGCTTTGGAACACTTATTTATCCAAGCCATTCTGAGATTGTTTTCTCGTGACACAATGTACTTCATGATAGTCATAAATTTGAGTCAATATAGTTCACCTTTATTTATGAAAAAAATCCCATATTTACCCAAAAGTTTGAAAAATTAGCAATTTTCTAAATTTCCCTTTCTCTGCTTTTAAAACAGAAAGTGATACCGTATAAAATATTTATTAACATTCCCCATATATCTACTTTATGTTGGTATAATTTTGTAAATGTTAGTTTTTTTAGGACGTTAGAAGTCTTAGAATTTTAGAAGAAATTCTTAAAATTTTTAATAAAATTTCCAAAACCCATTTTTTTACGACCAGTTCAGGTCTGAAGTCACTTTGTGGGGCTTAGGCTACTTTCACACTAGCGTTCGGGGCTCCGCTTGTGAGTTCCGTTTGAAGGCTCTCACAAGCGGCCCCGAACGCATCCGTCCAGCCCTAATGCATTCTGAGTAGATGCGAATCCGCTCAGAATGCATCATTCTGGCAGCGTTTGGCCTCCGCTCCGCTCAGCAGGCGGACAACAGAACGCTGCTTGCAGCGGCAAATGGATCCGTCCAGACTTACAATGTAAGTCAATGGGGACGGATCCGTTTGAAGTTGACACAATATGGCTCAATTTTCAAGAGGGGGGATTTGTGTCTCAATTTTCTGAACGCCTTATTTTATTTTTTTTTCTGCCGATCATGTTGTGCAGGGGCTCGTTTTTTGCAGGAAGAGTTGACGTTTTTATTGGTACCATTTTTGGGTACATATGATATTTTGATCATTCATTATCACACTTTATGGGGCAAGGTGACCAAAAAATTTGTAATTTTGGCATAGTTTTTATTTATTTATTTTTCCAGCATTCACCTGAGTGGTTAGGTGATGTGATATTTTTATAGAGCAGATAGTTACGGACGTAGCAATACCTAATATGTATTTTTCTTATTTATTAAAGTTTTACACAATAATAGCATTTTTTAAACAAAAATAAATAATGATGTTTTAGTGTCTCCATAGTCTGAGAGTGATAGCTTTTTTATTTTTTGACCCATTGTCTTAGGAAGGGGTCTCATTTTTTGCGGGATGAGGTGACGGTTTGATTGATACTATTTTGGGGGGCATAGACTTTTTAATCTCTTGGTGTTGCAATTGTTGTGATGCAAGGTGGCTAAAAAGGCTTCTTTTTATACAGTTTTTATTTGTATTTTTTTACGGTGTTCACCTGAGGGGTTAGGTCATGTAATATTTTTATAGAGATGGTTGTTACGGATGCAGCGATACCTGATATGTATAGGTTTTTTATTTATTTCACTTTAACAGAATAATAGCATATTTGGAACAAAAAAAATGATGTTTTAATAGCTCATGTTCTGAGAGCTATAGTTTTTTTATTTTTTGTGCGATTTTCTTATGTAGGGGCTCATTGTTTGCGGGATGAGGTGACAGTTTTATTGGTATCATTTTATGGGACATACGCCTTTTTGATCGCTTGGTGTTGCACTTTTTTATGGTGTTTATCGGACGGGGTGGATCATGCGATATATTTATAGAGTCGGTCGTTTTTAAAAAAAAAAACATACATAGTAGGTATCACCGCCTCGGTGATACCTACTATGTATGTTTTTTTTAAAATGTTTAAATTTTTTATTATAAATCCAGGGGAAAAGGGGCACTTTTTCTGTTTTTACTTGAAACTTTATTTGGGGCCGTGCATTATCATGCTGCAACATGAGGTGATGGTCGTAGATGAATGCCACAACAATGGGCTTCAGGATCTTGTCACGGTATATCTGTGCATTCAAAATGCCATCAATAAAATGCACCTGTGTTCGTTGTCTAAAACATACGTCTGCCCATACCATAACCCAACCGCCACCATGGGCCACTCGATCCACAACGTTGACGTCAGCAAACCGCTCACACACATGCTGTCTGCCATCTGCCCTTAACATTGAAAACCGGGACTTAACCGTGAACATAACGCCTCTCCAACTTGCCAGACGCCATCGAATGTGAGCATTTGCCCACTCAAGTTGGTTATGACGATGAACTGCAGTCAGATCCAGACCCCGATGAGGACGACGAGAATGCAGATGAGTTTCCTTGAGGCGGTTTCTGACAGTTTGTGCATAAATTCTTTGGTTGGAAAACCGATTGTTACTGCAGCTGTATGGGGGGCTGGTCTCAGACGATCATGGAGGTGAACATGCTGGATGTGGAGGTCCTGAGCTGGTGTGGTTACACGTGGTCTGCGGTTGTGAGGCCAGTTGGATGTACTGCCAAATTCTGTGAAACGCATTGCGCTGTGTGAGCAAACTGCACATTTCAGAGTGTTCTTTTATTGTGGGCAGTCTAAGGCACACCTGTGCAATATTCATGCTGTCTAATCAGCACCTTGATATGCCACACCTGTGAGGTGGGATGGATTATCTTGGCAAAAGAGAAGTGCTCACTAACACAGATTTAGACAGTTTTGTGAACAATATTTGAGAGTAATGGGTCTTTTGTGCATGTAGAAAATGTTTCAGATCTTTGAGTTCAGCTCATGCAAAATGGGAGCAAAACCGCAAGTGTTGCATTTATATTTTTGCTCAGTGTAGTTTGTGAGCACCCGATGATAGGAACTCACTGAAAAAAGTGGCCTAAACGGGTGAAAACGCTCCAAACCCACAATGCACAATGTATCATTTTGTGTAAGATGTTCTTGTGGTGCATGCGGTCCGCCCCGGCATCCTCCATTGTACGCATTTTTTGCTGGGGATTGCCGTTGTCTGCGGATCGCATGCAGAGGAATTGCTTCCCCGGTTATAGACACGCTACAGTGTCTGGGTTTGGAGCATTTTCACCAGTTTAGGCCACTTTTTTCAGTGCGTTTTTGTCTTTATGTGTATGGAATGTGTCGCTTCATTTTGGTGGTAACGTTCTTTTCCACCTGGTAGCTTCTGTGTCACATGGTCTGTTGTGGGTGCGGCTCACAGCTTTATCCTACCTCACAGTGCATTGGCGATACCACTATGGAGGCATGTGAGAGTCTGGCTGTGAGTTGGTTTCTAGCACTGTCCAGACCCTGTTCAGACACCACGGGCAGGTGAGGGGTAGGACCCCATGCGTGCTGAGACACCGTGACGTGGTGCATGAGGGGCTCCGATATGTTCCGGACTGGAAGATATTGGCAAAGTTCTCAGCTTTCAACATCGGCCTGAGGAATTAACTAGTATTGTCAGTTGCGTATCATTTGGTGCATTTTTTGCAGTGATTTTTTATTTTTTTCACCCGATGATAGGGACTGAACGATGACTATGTCGACATATGTTGCCATATAAGCAGCAGTAAATTAAATCATTTAAGTAATATTCAGGAATCAGATCCAATTCCCTTTACTTGTACAAGGTATCTGGGAATTCCTGTTATGTAAACTGCATGTCCTGCTCAATAGGTGCACAGATGGTTTAATCTCTCCTGCTGACATTACATTTACACATTCAAACTCTCCCCATGAGACCTGTGAAATGAGCCCATGCGCACTGTACTTAGTGGTGTTAATTATGGCAGTACATGATAAATGACAGTTCCCTGATGAACGCTTGTGGTTTCCTTCATTTGTACATAGAGGAGTGAGGCTTAGGATGTAAGCAATCATCTCTCTGGAGCAAAAATATGAAACCTTACCTCTGGCTTCACATATATCACTGTTGCCCAAAAGCTGCATCGCTGGCTCAAAGCCTCCATCTAGAAATGAAGGGGGAGAGATATAATTAAATGAAGGGGGAGAAATATAATTAAATGAAGGGGGAGAGATATAATAGTAAACTGCAATCAGGGAAATCGAATGATACAACTAATGGACATAAAAGTAGCACTATAAAGTATAGCATGCATCAGCACTATGGCATGTGTATATATGTGAGGTGGCACTGGTGGTCTCTGAGTTTTTAGAAACCTTTTGACATATCAAAAGTTTAGAATGGTGGGGGTCTGAGACCCCCACAAATCGCTAGAACACGGAAAGAGAAGCGCTCAGTGGGAGTCTCAGCACTCAGACCCCCACTTATCAAAACTTTAACATATGAAAAGTTTTCAGAAAATTCAAGGACCCTTAAATAAAACGTTGCAGTTTCACTCTTCACCTAATATATGAAACCTTTATTTCTACTTTTCTAACGTTTCCACCAACATTACTACATCAAAATCACATTGAAGGCATCTGTGTTGGTCCCATGTTTATATGTGCCCGAATTGCTGAGAAAAATAATGTTTTAATATATGCAAATGAGCTTCTAGGTGCAACAGGGGCCTTGCATTTACTCCAAGAGGCTCAGTTCTCTCTGCAACTGCTGCACCCTCTCTGCTTTAAGTGATGACTTTTTTACTGCCTGGCCCTGTCAATTAAAGTGCAAAGGGCATGGCAGTAGCAGTGAGAGCTGAGCCTCTAGGAGTAATGGCTACAGTTCCATTGCTCTGAGAGGCTCATTTGCATATAATAAAATATAATTTTTCTCAGCAATGTGGTACATATGAACATGGGACCAACACAGATGCCTTCCGCTGCCAGGTCAGCCAGTTTCATGGGTAAAAATCTGCTGACAGATGCCCTTTAACATTTTATTTATTGCTCAAAATATATACCCCAGTAAGACATGGTATCACTATATTTTGTTTCTGCTCTTAATCCTTGTTATACTGGAAGCCAAAATATTTGTGACTGCTGTGACGCCATTTAGAGAATTACCTGCAGGATTTCTTCCAGACTGTGAACCACAGGTGGCAGGTACAGATCTGTGGTGGCATTTTCCAGCTTTATATTGTCACCGCCCTTTTCATGACGCATAGCAAGAATATAACAGAAGCTGGGAGCCGGAAGGTTTTCTGGTACCTGGAGAGATTGTCGTGAACATTAGTAGTCTTGGTTATATTATGTGTAACAGCGGTCGCACACACATTCGACGAGTTAATTCTAACTATCTCCCAACAAAAGGACTGGACATGTTGGACCTAAAAAATCCTTTGTTCCCTTGGGAGATAAGCGCTCCCAGATTTGTCTGCCTATGGTTTATTATTTTGTCACTATTTTTCAGACATGCATGGTTGGCTTGGCCAACAGTTTAAAGTGTTTGAGGAGCTCCCGACTCTCCCCTGACAGATAATGTCGGGCTTTCTCCCCTCTCCCCGGTAAATACATATACATGTTCGGCTGAGCTGAAGCAGCATGTGTACGAGGGAGTCAGGAGAGATAGCTGTGGGATGAACAATCTTTAACCAACAGCTATTTAATGTGTATGGCCGCCTTTAAGCAAGGAAAATCCTACAAAATGTGAAGATCCACTTAACTGATCTACAGATAGGCGGTGATTGGATTTAGATGCCCCCTGAAGGGATAGATTAGGAAGACATAACAAAAGCTTAAGTTAATTAGTTAATTAAGAAAAAGATAAATAGTGTAATTAGGATGAATTTGTAATGATCCACAAGTCTTGATCATGTGATCAGGTTTTACATTATGGAGTGTCAACAACAACAAAAAACTAAAGATATAAAAGTATATAGCATAACGTATTGATCTATGATAACACAAAATACAAATATATAAAAATAAGTATTGCTGAAGAATACTAGAGGGAAACAAGACACTCAGTGTCTCAGAGTATCTGTAAAAATGCACATATAAGTGCTTGCAAAATTCTAAATAATATAAAGTATATATAAATGTAATTGAATTCAAATAGTTAATATGACAAACGGTCTCATGTCACATAATAGTAACCAAATATAAACCAACACCTTGTAGCCGAATACAAAAAACCTCTAATGATAAACTCTGCTAACATAATTAGTGTGATACCATATATAAATGAAAAATCCTGGAAAGCAATTCATGTTTTGAACATATACCCTGAGACATCCTGAGAGAGTAGTGTCGCACTGCCAGGAAGAATGCCCACCTTGATGTGCATTTCAGCCACTGCCTTTTCACAGATAACAACAGGCATGTCAGGAGAGGGGAGAGGTACTCTTTAAATTATATCCCACTGGCATCAGATGTGCCACAATTATTACGACGCACATGAGTGCAGATCTGTGTGCAAGGGAGCTGGTGTGGATCTCGCTATAATCTATGCCAGTTTGCCGGCTCCGTTCTGCACACTTTTTGGAAGAGTGGACAGGGGGCTCAAAACCGCCAAAAATGTTGAAAAATGTTACTCAACCATGATGTGAGGCAAACCTTGCGACAAGCTACTTTCACACCTGCGTTAGATGCGGATCCGTCTTGTATCTGCACAGACGGATCCGCACCTATAATGCAAACGCTGGTATCCGTTTGCATTATTCTGTCAAAAAAAAGTCGAAGTCAAAACGGATCTGTCCTGAAAGTCCATTGAAAGTCAATGGGGGATGGATCGGTTTTCAATTGCACCATATTGTGTCAGTGAAAACGGATCTGTCCCCATTGACTTACATTGTAAGTCAGGACGGATCCGTTTGGCTCCGCATCGCCAGGCAAACACCAAAACGCTATGGAGGCGGAACGGAGCCAAACTGATGCATTCTGAACGGATCCTTATCCATTCAGAATGCATTGGGGCTGAACTGATCCGTTTGGAACCGTTTGTGAGATCCCTGAAACGGATCTCACAAATGGAATTCAAAACGCCAGTGTGAAAGTAGCCTTACTGCCGCTAGTCTATTGGCACACAGGGGATAATACATTTCCCCTTCAGTTCATAAAGATGTGTGTACTTTGGATTTACATCGATGCCAATCAGCTCAGTGAGATTACCCAGTCTTATCTTACAATCAGTGGAGCTCAAAAGTACAAGGTTTTCAACAAATTAACACTGATAATCAGTGCATTGGAAAAATATACATATATTTTCAAGAAAAAAAGCAATAGAAGATGCTATAAATCATGACATTTTCACCTCCTTATGTTCCTGGGATTTAGGCCTGTATTACACCACCAGATTATCTGGCCAATTTCTGTCCAATCAGACCAATAGTTCGTGTGTATAACAAAAGATCTCTGTGTAAACGGCCATGTGACCAATAATTGGTCAGAAAATCTGTCAGATAATCTGTAATACAGGCCTTAATTACTAACACACCAATTTTTGGGATATGCTTGGAATGGCTTCAATCTTCACATGAACCCCTATACTGGGTACAAACAACTGGGAGTTAATTAAAGTCTGGTACATTCAGTTGCTCAGGATTAATAGAAACAGCTGCTTGGCCAATAATATTTTGTTCTTTGCATGAGGAATTCTTTAAGCACAAAAATATGTTCCTCCTCAAAATGTTTGAGTGCCTTAGCAAGATTTAGAAGGAGAATAACAAGTAACTAGAGAATACAGTCCTATACAGTCGTAATTCTATTCAGCAGGCTGCAAAACAAAGTTGTTGCCAAAATGATCACATACCAAAGGATATCTATGATTCCGCTTCATGTGATCAGCATGCCATTTAGATTAGAAAGAAACATATTGCCCTTATCACTAAAGATGAAAGCTTCTAACCGGTATGGTATAGTAAAATCAGCTATGACTTACAAATACAACTTGTCATAGTCACACATAGCCATATTTTTTTAATAAACCTTTGTATGTGCATGATTCTGCCAGTACGAAGGATTTCAATTTTTTCATAAATATTAAAAATTGCATAAATATTTTAAAAAAAGGGCATCTGTCAGTAGATTTGTATCTATGAAACAGGCTGACCTGTTACATCTGCACTTGGCAGCTGAAGACATCTGTGTTGGTCCCATGTTCATATGTGACCGCATTGATGACAAAAAGTTTTAGCATATGCAAATTAGCCCCTAGGAGCAATGGGGGTGTTGCCATTACACCTAGAAGCTCAGCTCTTTGCAACTGCCACGCTCCCTGCACTTTGCTTGGCAGGACCAGGCAGTGTAAATATGATCATGCCTGGCCCTGTCAATCAAATTGGGAAGGGTGCAGCAGTTGCAGAGAGATCTGAGCTTCTATGTGTAATAGCACCACCCCCATTGCTCCTAGAGGCTCATTTGCATATATTAAAACATAATTTTTCTCAGCAATGCGGGCACATATGAACATGGGATACAACATAGATGTCTTCAGCTGCCAAGAGCACATAGAACAGGTCAGCCAGTGTCATAGGTACAAATCAGTCCCTTTAAGTACAGAAATCAGTCCCTTTAAGTACAAATCAGTCCCTTTAAGTACAGAAATACATGCATAGGACATCTGCTGCTGACTCCAGATCAGTCATTTGTATATCGATACCCCCCCCCCCCCTTCTATATGCCCACAAACCAGTCATGAAATGCATAGAGAGGATTTCTCCTGGGGTCCTCTCCATTATTTGCGCGTGCACAGGAGTCCTCTCCATGCATTCCATGGCTGGGTTGCAGACACACAGCAGGGAATGGGGATGCGCAGTGACATACAAAATACTGATCTGGAGTCAGCGCAGGTGTTCTATACCTGTTTTACTGTACTATTAGGGCTTGTTGGAGTCTTGTTTAAAAGCAAGTATACTACCATGAGAAAATTCTCTTCTAATCTTGAGAAATGCTTCCTTCAATTTTTATGCAAGTAAGTTTTTAAGTGGATGGAGCCTCCCCATTTACTGCACCTGGCTTCCCCTATGTCATCACTACTGGATCAGAAACCTCAGGGTCTGTCAATCAAACAAGAGGGGGAGGTGCTGGGTCCCGCTGTACCGAAAACCTTATTTGTGTAAAAATGAAAGAAGCATTCTCAGTATCAAAGGGCTAGATTTTCACGAGAAAGGTATGGTTATGCTTTAGGGTACTTACACTATTTTACAGTATGCTTCCTTTGAAATAGGTTTTGTAGGTGGCAGACTTCCTCTAGGCAAGGGCTACACAGCGACACTGGTCGTGCGACACCTGTCGCAGCCAGGATCACTGAGTAGCGATGATTCCATAAAATTGAATGGGATCGCCCCAGCAGTCACAAGTAATCCAGCTGTGTTGGATTTCTTGCGACTGCGCAGGTGATCCCATTCATTTCTATGGAATCACCGCTACTCAGCAATCCTGGCTGCGACAGGTGTCGCCATTTAGCCCTTGCCTTAAAATAACAAAACAAAATTTTGTCTAGATACCGTATACAGTTTGACCTAGTCATCCCTTCAAATGTGCTCTAGTTGGAGTTTACTGTGGGGATGAATGAATAGTTAGGCTAGCTTCACATCTGCAGAGCTAACTGGATCAAGTATAATGGAGTCCGTCAGACATTCTGTTTGCATCCGACTGACAAGCGGAGAACCCGCTGGACACAAACTTCTGTATGTTGAGGTTTGTGTCTGGACGATCCACCATTATCATTTCTTCAGGTATACCTGGAGTAAGCCCACATGATCTGAAGATGCAGGTGGTCGAAGCAGTGACCTATGGCTGCACGATTTCACTGCAAAACAGTATGGCCATTGGCTATTATGGGTATGTGTGGCTTCACCGATTTTTTTGCAATCCTGGGATCATGGTCGCAGCAACCCGCCGGTCATACTGCGACCTCATTCAGTTCAATGGCTGCACTGCCACACAGCAATTTGTTGTCACGTAGCGGATGGGGCACCAGCCTTACCAGGCATACGGACAGGGTGTTTCTTTATAACAATGGGAAACTCTTGATAAATTAATCATTAATGAAATTGCCAGCATTTACAAATTTTTATCATTTATTAATCAACATTGTTGATTATTATCATTTAGGAACAAGACTGATTTAAAAAAAAAAAGACCAGAAGATCCATCAAGTCTGCCCTTATATTATTGCCTTTTACTTGTTGTCTTAGGATACGTACATTTATCCCAGGCATGTGTAAATTCAGGTAAAGTGTTCGTACAAACGCATTAACTCCCCCGTGTAAAGGTGCCGCTGAACACTTGATGAGCAAAGACTTGCTCGATGGATCACATCTTTCATGTGACATCTGAAATCTTCATTTGTTGGCAGCATATTACCCTGTCTAAACAAGGATGCTCTGCCCACAAACAATGACTCTGTATGGGAATGAATGATCACAGTAACGATTGTTCATTGCCCTAAAGACAGGAGGATTGTTGCATGTAAACGCAGCACTACTACAGCTTAATGACTGATCGATAATGATGGTTGGGAAGGAATGGTTTGTTCCTGATGATTTACTGTGTGAGAACCCCATGTTAATGGGCCCTTACTGCTCAATTTCCATCCACATCTGCGGAAGTCTGTTCAAAGCATCTACTACTGTTTCAGTAAAATACTTTGGTCTGGTCACGTAAGTAAGAATTAGATATAGAGAATTTTGACTATTATTAGTGATCACAATTGTTTGCCAAAATGAATATTTACAACCTAAAAACTTTAATAAATTTATGAAAATTCATCTCGAAGAAATGCAGTTTGATAGAGTTGAAGTGATAAATGTTGGCTGAACCCCCAGATGCGCCTAATGTGCATGTTGGTGTCCTGGCTTCCCCCAACAGAGATCAGGTATAGGTTGTTGGATTTCAGTATGCGCAATCCTTTTGTTCTTAAGGGAATAAGGCCGATATTACACTAGCAGATTATCTAACAGATTTTCAGACCGATCATTGGTCACATGGCCGTTTACATACAGATCTTTTGTTATACACACCAACTATTGGTCTGATTGGACAGAAATTGGCCAGATAATTTGTTGGTGTAATACAGCCCTTAAGCTGCTGCCAGATGAGTCTAGCATGCACGTTCAGGAGGAATAGACAACTATTAAGTGTATGTCCAGCTTCAGGCAGACACCTAATAGATATTCATCAGTGATTTACTTGACCTCACAAGCAGCACATAAGGAATCCAAAGACCAAAAATGTTTTTCTTTAGATAAGGGGCAGAATAGTGTACCATTTTTTATTAAAGCAGCACTTTCCCTGATCCCCTGCCACTGCCGTTTCACTGCTTACCTGGTTTCTGCTGTTCTCCAATCCCAGTCCGGCATGCAAAAAATGCCTGCTCGTCTCTGGGTAAGGCTGGGCATCTCCTGCCATTTCCTGTGTGTTGAGCCAGGACCACAGTGGAGACCAGCAGATACCGGGTAAGCGTTGGAATAGCAGTGGTTGGGGATTGATGATGTAAGTATTGTTTTTGTTATTTTTTACCATGATTTGAAAAAATACCATCTCCCTCCCAGACAAGCCCTTAAAAAGGGTTGTCCAGGAAAAGGGACTGCTGGTAGCCTGACTCAGTAAGTGCAAGATTGATACTTACCTGTTTCCCGTTGCGTCCATCTTCCAGGTCCTCGGCTTGTTTTCTTCCGTCACAGCATGGGCATAGTCACATGCTCCGCTTCAGCCAATGACACCCTCCAGTGGTGACTAGCCACTTGTGGGCACGTGATATACACACATCGCATTTGTAGAAAAAAATGTATCTTTTTTTTATTTGAGCACAAAACGCTGCAGCCAGATGACTGCTTTAAAGCAGTTCGGAAATACAAATAGTCTCACTCATGGAACATAGCAGCATGCTCTAGGTATGGTGTTTTTTATACTCATTTTTCCAAAGACTTCTTTACAGGGGAAAAAAGCCAAAATATAAGTCATGTAAAAAAGTTTTACATAAAACTTCAATGAAAAAATCCATGAATTTCATATGTTTTTTTTTTTTTTTTTTTTTTTTTGCAAGCCCAAAAAGACTGCCCAAAAAGTGTGTGTAACAGAAGCCGTAGGGTGTATTCAGATAGGCAGGTAATTTGCCACATTAAAAATGCATGCAAAAAACCTACATGCATTTTTCAGCAAATAACCACAGTTATTTGACCATAAGGTTTTTACAGGTGAAATACATTTTTGTTAAAACTGCATGGCCAATATACGCATCAGAAAAAAATTAGTTGTTCCACTACCTGCCTGTGTTAATTGTATGTCCACAAGGGACGACTCTAGTGCGAAATATTGGTCACTGGAAATCAGCAGAGTGTTTCTCTATGCACTGCTCCAGGAATTGCAGTGCAAAGGTTCAAAACCATAGGTAAAACCTGCAGTATAAATGGACACGCTGCAGAATAAAAACCCGCAGTGCAAGTCAGTTTACACTGCGTTTTTCACATAGTGCTATAATGGCTCACCTCCGTCACTCCAGATGTGGTAAAACTACAACTCCCAAGATGCACACTTGCTTGGCTGTTCTCAGAACTCCACAGAAATGTATGGAGCATGCTGGGAGTTGTGGTTTTACCACAGCTGAGGTGCCGGAGGTTAGCCATCGCTGCCATAGTGTGTGGAGGAGATTTCTGAAAGTCTCATCCATTTTGCTGCTCCTGTAAAGGCTGTGAACCTGCTCCACTCACTTCCACCACAGAGAATGAACAGCCTTCACACCACGTGTGGCCATACCCTGATACCTCTGGCTGAGTGATACTAAAGAAAATGGCCATTTGATGTACTGGGGTTTTTAATCTCTTTGCTTAATTTTGTCTCTCCTCACAACTTTCGTAGACCGAGCTCTCCTTCTGTCTCCATGATTGAGCAATCCATTCATTCCTGTTTATGGAAAGTATGAATAAACTTTCTTGTTGACGACCAAAACTGTGTGTAGGAGTTGTGCTTGTAAAGCAATGGTATTAGTAGATGTATGCATTATAATATGGATGTTTTTATTTAACTATAGACATAAAAAACTGCTAACAAACAGATCAGTGCAGTCTCCATATCCACAGGCCTAGTATGATCAAACTATTTCAAATCACTTCAAAAGTTATACATTTCTATAAACAGTTTTGAGACCTAAGCGGATGCAACAATGTAATATTTATTCTAGATGGGATATACTAGGTTAAAGGGTTTCTACCACCAGAAATACTGTTATGTAGCTGACTGACATTAGCGATGCGCTAATGTCAGAACTACATAACAGTATGTTTCTAACAGTAGTTCCTGCAGCCGTTTTTTGTTTTGTTAAAAACGTACTTTTATAGATATGCTAATGAGCCTCTAGGTGCTATGTGGGCCTCATTAGCACCTAGAGCGCTCCGTCCACTAACCATTTCAGCCGCCCATCGCGTCCCTCCAGCCCGCCCCGCTCCAGTTGATTGACGTGAAACTTGTCAGTATCGAGTACCAATTCCTGCGCCTGCGCTTCTGTATTCGGCGCAGGCGCAGTGAGTGAATGCCGCGCTCCTGGTGCCGGCTTCCTCATTGTAACGTAGTTGGCGCAGGCGCAGTGAGGAAGCTGGCGCCAGGAGAATACAGAAGCGCACGGCGCAGCCGCGGGAATTGGTATTCGATACTGAGAAGTTTCACGTCAATCAACAGGAGCGGGGTGGGATGGAGGGACGCGATGGGCGGCTGAAATGGTTAGTGGACGGAGCCCTCTAGGTGCTAATGACGCCCACATAGCACCTAGAGGCTCATTAGCATATCTATAAAAGTACGTTTTTAACAAAAACGGCTGCAGGAACTACTGTTAGAAACGCTAATGTCAGTCAGCTACATAACGGTATTTCTGGTGGTAGAAACCCTTTAAGGAACAAGACACAAGGCATTGAAAAACATTTACTGTAGTCAATAAATTCTATTGTATGAGGGCTTGTTTTTGGTTGGACAAGTTGTACTTTCTAATGGCACCATTTCAGATTGCACGCAATGGAATGGGAAAAAAACAACACAATTTCGCCACAGTTTAACAGGTTTTGTTTTTAAAGGGCTTCTGTCACCCCCCAAAAGTCATATTTTTTTTTTAGGCTAATTAAAATCCCAATACTGCGATTTTTCAATTTTCGTCACCTGAAAGAGAAGACGTCATCGGCGCAGGCGCACTGAGGAAGTGCTGAGGAAGCGAGCGTCCTTCTCTCAGAGCGCCTGCGCCGAATGAGGTGCAGGCGCGGGATTTGAATTGCAGACAGGGCCAGCCGGAGGAGGAGGGGGCGTTTTTTTTAAAGGAGGATGCGGCGGCTACCAGCAAGTAGACTCCCTACGTGATGGTAGAGAGGTAATTTACATATGATAAAAGTGCCATTTTTAAAGAAACTAGCCAACAGAAAAGGGTAAGAGCACTATATATTGAAGAATCGCAGTAGAAGGATTTTAATTAGCCTAAAAAAAAATTACTTTTGGGGGGTGACAGAAGCCCTTTAAGGCATCATTTTCTCTTTGCATTGCCATATTTTGACCCACATAACTTTTTCACATTTACATCTACTGTGTAGTGTGGGGGCTCATTTATGCAAAGCAATTTGTTGCTTTTGTCCATACCATATCATTTTGGGGTGTGTATGACTTTTTGAACAACTTTTAAAAAATTGTTTTGGGGAGGTGAAGAGATAACAAATAATTTTTTTCCTCTGTTATAGCATTCAATATACGGGCTAGATATATTTATATTTTAAGAGTATGGGCATTTTAAGACACAGTGATGCCGATGATCTTTATTTTTTGTTTAGTTGTAATATAGAGAAAGGGTTGTGATTAGATTTTTTTTATATATATTTTTCAAAAGTTGAACATGCCACCATCTGATCACTTCTCACATTTCATAGGCAGGCAGGGCTCCATACAAGTACTGCTGTGGCAGACCTCAGATCCTTAAAAAAAGCCCAAGGCTGCCATAGCAACCAAACAATTCCCTAAAGCTCGGTGTGGGGAAGCCATTTGGGCCCTGGGAGCGCAGTGCTCCAGGGAAAAGACTGCTCAGATGCCATGGTGGCAATTGAGCGAGGCATTTGAAGGTTTAAGAATCAATGATCAGCATTATCACCGATCATGGACTTTGCCTCCACGTGTCTAAAACGCAGTGCCTAAGGCGCCCACTCAGCTCCTGAGCAGGCACCACCTTTAAAAAGCCAAACAAAATCTGCTGTACATGTGCTGCAGATGTCGGTAAGAGGTTATTCATGAGACCCTGGAGAAGATTTCATGGGCAGACATCTGAGGTACCTTATGCAAGAACAGTTTATGTCCCTTTGCTCTCCATCGGGTCATTAAAAAACCCTCAATCATGTCTATCTAACAATACAACAATAGTTATAAGTGTGACATTCCCTAGTTTAGTCTGTAAGGCACAGAAAATGCACAAATCTTTATTTCTGTGTCCAAGGAGCTCAGTCATGTCCCCTCATCCTCCACTGTGTCCTATATCTGACTGTAATGCAACTGGCTGCAGCAGGAGCCTCCCCTCTAAAACAAGACAATAGGAGCAAAAAATTAAGCAGTCTCCCCTCAGCCACACCTCACTACTTCCCAGTTGAAAATGGAACAGGACAGCAGGAAATTAACCCCTGTATTCTCTGCTAGATCCCTCCAAGACTGTTTCTGGGACACTGAGAACCTCCTGCAGATTGAGAAACAGAGGAGAAAAATGATCTCCCGATCTGTTATATCATTCATTCCTGGTTTAATGCAATCTAATAGACAATTGGAAGCTGATAGCTAACTTTAAGGTGGTCATGCATCCCCTAACACAGGGCTCGACAAATCCCAGGCGCCAGGAATTTGGTCCTGGCGCTTGGGTATTTGTCAGCCTGTTTTCAAAGGTGCATGGGCGACGGATGCGGAGTGCCAGAGGGGGGCCCGTTCTGTCCGGAGGCAGCAGGAGTAGAGATGAGCGCCTCCATTGTGTAATGTACTGGCATTGTACTGGCATACATTATTGGGGGGGTCTATATGGAGAAGTGGGGGGGGGGAGCACTATGGGGCATCTACTGGGGGATTTATGACGCGGCTCCGTCTGGCTTCTAACTTCTTTCAGCTGGCTCCTAGAGTCCAAGGAAATGTGTCAAGCCCTGCTAACACCCTCTAACCAGCTGCGCAGACTGATGAATTACATGCCTGCCCATGCCTCATATTTTTCCTACAAGCCCAATTACCTTTACAGTCTCAAATTATGAATAACATTATAACAGTTTTTCCTTGGATCACAATCAACCGTCACATGTGTCATAAAACTTGGATGCATTATGGTAAATAGGTGATACTATGCACTGGAAATAGCCCCACAGAAGGGAAGGTTAATAAATTGTTTCTGTTCTGCTAATAGTTACCACATTAAGAAGCTGTGAGGCATTAATCAGTCATTAATCTGGGCCCATTTACATGGCATTTGTTTTCTCACAAAACAATCAGGGGTCTTTAATGGAGGAAATATAATGATTTTTTTTTATTTATTTTTTTTATTCTTTTTATTGAGCATAAAAAATATATAAGTTATACAGAGTACATACAACGGCATGTACCGTACAAAATCACAGATACAGATACAATCCGTACATGTCATGTTGGTCAATCACGTTGCTTGATAAACATTTCCATATACTGTTATGACAGCTTATAGTGTATTAAATGCAGCCTATAAGTACACATTTATCTCAATACTTCCGCTAAAGAGTTTGAAAGATCATGCCTAGTATACATCGACTGCGGTGAAGAGCACCATCTTTCCCATATTTTATTGGACTTCGAGGTACATCCCCTATTCTTGTACACAATATTCTCATATGGGATGACAATATTTACTAGATTTTTCCATTGAGTCAAAGTGGGCCCTCTCTCACCCATCCACCTAATTGCTATTGCCTTCCTTGCCAAAAATAAGGTTTCCCTCAAAAATATTCTCTCATAATGATCCCATAACTCTTCATCTAAAATACCAAATATACATACTTTGGGATCCATTGGTACTGAGCGCCCCATAAGAATACTTAGAAAATCAGTAACTTTTGTCCAAAACCTCTGAATATGTGAGCATATCCATACCAGATGCCAAAAGTCAGCACCCTCCATGGAACATCTGTGGCAACAAGAATGTGTGCGTACACCTATTTTATATAACCGCCAAGGAGATAAATACCCCTGATGAATTATACATAATTGTATAAACCTATTGTTTATGGCCGGGGATACCAAAACTGGAGATTCTAGTAAATCTTCCATATCTTCATCGGTTAGATCTGGTATTAATGTTCGCCATTTTGACAAAACCTTTAACGGAGCTAGTTTACATTTGGCATTCAGGAGATGGGTGTACAATCCTGAGATGAACCCTTTGGGGCCTTGGGATCGAATTACCCCGATCATGGGAAATTTGGTTATCTGAGCTTGAGGCGCACCAAAATGTGTCTGCAAGGCATGACGTATCTGAAGAAATCTATGAAATGAGCTCCTAGGTAGATCAAATTTACTGCACAAAGAGTCATAATGATTTTGTTACTGTATATTCCCTCAAGTGTTATGCAGAAGGTGTTTTAAATCTGCACAAATATTAAAAGGCGTTGGTCCTCTTAAAGGGCATCTGTCAGCAGATTTGTACCTATGACTCTGGCTGACCTGTTTTATGTGCGCTTGGCAGCTGAAGGCATCTGTGTTGGTCCCATGTTAATACTGTATGTGCCCGCATTGCTGAGAAAAATAAAGTTTTAATATATGCAAATAAGGCTACTTTCACACTTGCGTTCAGAGCGGATCCGCTCATATAATGCAGACGATGGGATCCATTCAGAACGGATCTGTCTGCATTATATTTTAGAAAAAATTCTAAGTGTGAAAGTAGCTCAAACGGATCCGTCCAGACTTTACATTGAAAGTCAATGGGGGACGGATCCGTTTGAAAATTGAGCCATATTGTGTCAACTTCAAACGGATCCGTCCCCATTGACTTACATTGTAAGTCTGGACGGATCCGTTTGCCTCCGCACGGCCAGGAGCGGAGGCTGAACGCCGCCAGACTGATGCATTCTGAGTGGATCCGCATCCACTCAGAATGCATTAGGGCAGTACGGATGCGTTCAGGGCCGCTTGTGAGAGCCTTCAAACGGAACTCACAAGCGGAGCCCCGAACGCTAATGTGAAAGTAGCCTTAGCCTCTAGGAGCAATGGGGGTGTTGCCATTACACCTAGAGGCACAGCTCTCTCTGCAACTGCTGCACCCTCCCCACTTTGATTGAAAGGGCCAGGCAGTGTAAACATGATCACACCTGGCTTGGACTTCCCCTAACCCTCGCTTTTCAGTATCTGGCACAGCAAGCCTCTTTCCTGGACTCTGCCTGCATCAGATACTGAAGCACGTGGCGCAGCACGAGGCTTAAGGGAAGTCAGGGCCAGGTGTGATCACATTTACACTGCCTGGCCCTGTCAATCAAAGTGCAGAAGGCACAGCAGCAGCAGAGATCTGAGCCTCTAGGAGTGATGTCAACGCCCCCGTGGCTCCTAGAGGTTCATTTGCATATATTAAAACATATTTTTTTTCTCAGCAATGCGGACACATATAAACATGGAACCAACACAGATGTCTTCAGATGCCAAGTGCACCTGCAACAGATCAGCCAGTGTCATAGGTACAAATCTGCTGACAGATGCCCTCTTTCTTCAAAAGGGAAAAAATTCAAGCAGAAAAAGGGGTTGAAAGTGACTTTTTATTCCAAAAGTTCTGTCTTAAAAATCTTAACGCAAATAAGACAACTAAAAGTTAGACAGGCAGCCCACCGATGTGCCATTATCATACAACCTGAACCACTGTGATAATTCTGTAGCATGTAGAGACTCTAGATGTCTACAATGTCTAACACATAGTAAATCTGGGCCCATATGTGAAATGTTTTCCTCATTCCTACTGGCGCTTCTTTATGGTAATATGAACAGCATCTATTGGCATATGACACAGTCTTGTTTGTGAGAGTGTGTATATATACACACCGTATTTTTCGCACTATAAACACACTTATGGGGTGAATACTAATGAACGCTTCCATTGTGGAACTACTCATTAGTACAGAAGGAAACAGGGAGCGGTGAGGACGTTGGCGCGCTCTGTGCGACATCGGGTCACAGTGCGACAGAAAGACAGCTGGATCTCAAGAGCGGTGGTGCCGTCTGGAGCAGGAGAGCTGAGTTGACTTTTTTTGTTTACTCTGAAATCTGTTTAACATAGGGGATTGAACTGAGGTCTGAATGGGGGGCATATTCACATTGGGGTCTGATCTGAAGTCTGAATGGGAGCCTTTTTGACATCGGAGGTCTGATCTGAGCTGTTATGGACATTGGGGTTCTGATTGGGGGTCATATTTACATAAGGGGTCTGATCTGTGGTCTGATTTAGGGTCAGAGCCGAGGTCTGATTGGGGGGTCTTAATAACACTGGGGGTCTGATCTGAGGTCTATTGAAAAAAAACATTTTTTCTTGTTGTCCTCCTCTAAGACTTGTGCGTCTTATGGGCAGGTGTGTCTTATAGGGTACAAAATATGGTGTGTGTACATATATATATATATATGATATTTCTCATTCAATAGTGTCCCTTTAAAATATCTTCAAAGGGACACTATTCAGCTATTGTCAGCTCTTTCTGTGCACACTAAGCCTAGAAAGAGCAGGGTTTTCAATAAATAAATTATAGGTTATACTGAATCTTTCCCATAAAATGACATATCAATCTGCTCAGCTCCTCCTGCTCTATAACTTGCTGCCTGCAGATTGCACTGCATGTACAATGCGACAAGTTCCCTTGAAAGATTTTTTTTAACAATTACATGCAGTGTGGCTAATTAGATGATAATATTCGGTCGGCAAGTGTTGCTTTCTCTTACCTGTGTTTGATCTTGACTTTGACCATGGATTTTTATTGGTGCCAAAGGGGGCCATAAACTATCAATAAGACTGAATAGCCCTGGAGCCCTGCAAATGATTACAGAAATTAAGCATTAACCATATTGATCATACAACTCAGATTATTAGATATGCATTTGTTAATATAGCATTAAAAATAAATCCATCAACACCTTTCTGCTGCATTCCCTGAGTCTGACATGGGTTCCTTTGGTGTATTTTCCTGAAATTATTCAACAGCTGATGGGTGGGATAGACCCACAGCTTTACTAATATAAAAAAAACAAAAAACTTCCATCTCCAACTAATAAACCTTACATTTCAGGGAGAGAACACCAAAGGCTCGCACATCAGACACAATGCTGAAATCAATGGCGGGGGGCATTTATTCAACTGGTGTAAAGTAGAACTGGCTTAGTTGCCCATAGCAACCAATCAGATTCCTACTTTCATTTTTCACAGCTCTTTTGGAAAACGAAAGGTGGAATCGGACTGGTTACTATGGGCAACTTAGCCAGTTCTATTTTACACCAGTTTGATAAATCTCTCCCAATGTGTCTACGGGGATCCCATTACATGAGTCGAGGACCGGGACAATTATCCGAGATGAAAGTTTGTCGGGTGATTGCATTTCTCGTAGCACCTAAAATCACTGTTTCTCAGCACCAGATTGCCCTGTGTAAGCAAGGATGTGCTGCCAACAAATAATAAATCTGTTTGTGGATGAACGATCATCATAACGATCATTCCTCCCCATACAGAGGGGATTACTGCTGATGTGAATGCAGCTGAATTAGCAAACAATGTATATGGGCCCTATCACTACTTTAGGGCTGTATTACACTGGTCGAGGGACGGCCAGACCATCGCTAAGAAGCGTTTGTAAGAACGCCCACAAGTGATCTGCCTGTGTAAAAGTGCCGCCAATTACCCGATGAACGAGCATCGGGCAATCACATCTTTCATGCAGGCAAAAAAAATCCTCATTTGCCAGCGACAGATTGTGCTGTCTAATCATGGTCTGCTGCCGGCAAATAATGATTCAGTATGGGGATGAGCGATGGCGTTAGGCATCACTTGTTCCCATACTGTGGAGGAGATCACTGTATGTAATAACAGCAGTCTCCTCCACTGACGAGCTGGCAATTGTCGGGAAGCAACACTCATCTTCAAGCCTAAGAAAAGCCCTTAGGCTGCCTTCCAAATCAAGTATGAGTATGTGTCCATGTCAACACAATGGTAAGAACGAAGCTGCTCTCACTATGCGATAAAGTAACCCCCCCCCCCCCCCCCTCTGATTTCTAAGCACGAGTGCGGTCACATTGAGTGGAAGGATTGGGGCAAAAAACTAAAAATTGTTCTTACTTCCTGCTCTGAAACATTAGGAGGCATCAGTCCAGACTGACAATAAGCCTATTGTAATTTCCTCTAATGGGAAGGCGTGCAGGTTTCCAGGCTGGAATGGAAAGTGTTAAGCCGTCCTGCAGGCCAGAACATTGCGTTATCACTCCAGCATGTGCTGAGGTTTCCTCATCCTGTGACACAATATGTAAATTAGCCATGTGCAAGGTGCTCCAGCTTCTGAGACATCCAGCACCAGAGGCTTTCCTTACGTCTCTCAAAGAGGGGAGCTCTGACCCCGGCTGTGGTTACTACAGAGAATGGGGTGCATTGAGGAAAATCCAAACCTAGTCCCATTCACCTCCACACATCTCAATATATAATTTAGCTTCACTTTGGAGCAACATTTTGTCTCAATGTTTAGAAAAGGGATAATGAAACCTTGGGCAATGTAACAGGTCTCGCCTTCCTCGTCTGGAATTCAAAATGAAAAAAAAAAAAAAAAAGTATAATGATGGCTTATCGACTGGATAGTCCATCAATATCTGAGTGGCGGGGGTCCAACACCGTACCCCCACCAATCAACAGTTTGGAAGTGGCTCCGGTACCGTAAATAGGTGCCAGAACTACACGGCTCCATCCATTGTGTATCGGGCAGAACTGGTTATTGCAACACTGCTTTACCGAGCTCTGTCCAATACATAATGGATGGAGCTATGAAGTCCTGGCGCTAGAGCTACTCCCTCTAACAGATAATTGGTAGAGGTGGGGTGTTGGACCCCCGCCAATCTGATATTGATCACCTATCCTGATGGTAGACCATCAATATAAAATTCCTGGAAAATACCTTAAAGGCTGTGAAATTTTTTATTTTATGTAATTGGATTGGCCTGACCAAGTGTACCTTAGTTCCCTAGTTAATACTTTTGTATAGGTATTGAATCACCTAGTAACTGCAGCATGTTCTTTCCTCCCCCAGTATTTCAGTGGTGAGGCTAAAACAGTGTTTCTAGGTGTCCCCCGTCTCCTATCTTCTAAATACAGAAGACGGAGGACATAGTAGTGGGCAGTCCAGAACTCTGCATGCACGCTCATCGCGGACAGGGATAGTGCCGATATTCACAATAAAAACTACTCAGGAGGAAGAGGGCGAGTTTAAGTCTGGAGAAAGCCGATTGGTTGGGGTGAGGCTGGTAAGGGCATCAGCGGCCATCTTTAGAAGATTATCAGATAGAAATCTTGTGAGGAGCGGTTGCTATGGACAGAATCTTATTAAGGCTACATGCACACGACCGTATGTGTTTTGCGGTCCGCAAAAAAACGGATGATGTTCCGTATGGCATCCGTTTTTTGTTTTTTTTGCAGATCAGTTTTTTTGGGAGGATCTATTGTAATAATGCCTATCCTTGTCCACAAACTAGAAAAAAATAGGACATGCACTATTTTTTTTGCGGCGCAAAAAAAAGGATTGGACACGGAAACAAAATACGGTCGTGTGCATGACGCCTAAACAAGTGGTATGTGAACACAATAATTAGTGATTATGGATTATCCCACCACAGCAACAACATATATGAAAATTTAATTCTGAGTGAAAATATGACAGTTATCCTTTAAACTCCAGACTATTATATCAGTCTATAGCAGGCATCCTCAAATTCCAGCAAGTGTTCCGGAATTTTGGACGGAGATAAAACCGCATCATGCTTTCCAAACCATTTTTTAAAACTGAGTGGTATACAAATGCAAAATGTTGGGGAAATATTTTTTGTGCAAAATAGCCCAAAATGTCTATTTTGCAACTTTTTAAAACCAGAATTCTGGAGGGCAGGGCTTGATAAATTCCCCCCAGTAATTGCATATAACATAGTGCACTTCTGCGGACTGTCACTGTCACTTATTAGAATGCCAACATTTTGCTACAAGCAGTCTGTGTGTAGTGCTAGCCTTAAAATGAAAACTTTCCCTATGGATATGGATGCCTGGATAATAAGCCTGCAGGGCAGTCGATTTCTCACCCTCTATTCATTGCAGCAAGGCTGTGTGAATGGTTCACTTCTTATAAATACATGAACAGAGCCTTATTCGCTATAAACTAAGACAACCTCCAGCACCAGTTGACAGCAGCACTTTAAATATGTATATAAGTAAAAATGTATAATATCACTGTGTTTATTGTATCTTATTGGCCTAACATTATCACTTATACCCAAGAAGGTGGGAAAAAAAAGAATAAAAACAATTTAATTGGGTAAAGTATAGGAACATATTTGGTTTGAGGAGTAGTTTATATGTAAATACATCTTATAAAAATTGCCCTATTTAAAAAAAAAAGTTTTCCCCCAAACTGTACCTATACTGAAATCTACTAGGGGGTGACTCTGTGCTCATAGATCCTAGGGGGTACATATGGGTCAGCCGTGTCTTTCATTGCACCATGGAAACATTTCAGAAATAAACTTACCCTCCTTTAGAGTTCGCCATCATATGAATTAATGTTTGTTTTTAAGCATAGCGTGTATCAGGATAATCTAATGTTAATTACGAAGCCACATTTTGGAATGAAGCCAGAAAACATTTTAGAGGATCTCTTTGTATTGAAAGGAATGATAAACTGTCAGTAAAACCTGGCCCTGAACATCAGCTCACATATAATACTAGTAGAAAACATTTGTCTTGTGTTAAAGGGGTTTTTATCATCTCAGACATTGGCAGCATATTGCTAGGATAAGCCACCAGTGGGCCTACTCCTATTTCCAGAATGGAACCCCGAAAGTGAAGGAGTGCTCCGCCACCCTTCATTCATTTCTATAGGAATTCTGGCAGTCCCATATAAATGAATGCAGACATACAGTTGCAAGAAAAAGTATGTGAACCCTTTGGAATGATATGGATTTCTGCACAAAATGGTCATAAAATGTGATCTGATCTTCATCTAAGTCACAACAATAGACAATCACAGTCTGCATAAACTAATAACACACAATTAAATGTTACCATGTTTTTATTAACATAACATAACACACCATGTAACACACCATTAACATAACACACCATGTAAACATTCACAGTGCAGGTGGGAAAAGTATGTGAACCCTTGGATTTAATAACTAGTTGAACCTCCTTTGGCAGCAATAACTTCAACCAAACGTTTCCTGTAGTTGCAGATCAGACGTGCACAACGGTCAGGAGTAATTCTTGACCATTCCAGAACAGTTTACAGAACAGTTTCAATTCAGCAATATTCTTGGGATGTCTGGTGTGAATCGTTTTCTTGAGGTCATGCCACAGCATCTCAATCGAGTTGAGGTCAGGACTCTGACTGGACCACTCCAGAAGGCGCATTTTCTTCTGTTTAAGCCATTCTGTTGTTGATTTACTTCTATGCTTTGGGTTGTTGTCCTGTTGCAACACCCATTTTCTGTTGAGCTACAGATTGCCTTTAGTTCTCCTGCAAAATGTCTTGATAAACTTGGGAATTCATTTTTACTTTGATGATCCGTCCAGGCCCTGACGCAGCAAAGCAGCCCCAAACCATGATGCCCCCACCACCATACTTCACAGTTGGGATGAGGTTTTGATGTTGGTGTGCTGTGCCTCTTTTTCTCCACAGATAGTGTTGTGTGTTTCTTCCAAACAACTCAACTTTGGTTTCATCTGTCCACAGAATATTTTGCCAGTACTACTGTGGAACATCCAGGTGCTGTATTTTTATTTTTGAGGACTTTGTCCCAGTTAGTTAGGCCTATGGCCTCTCTTAGTTGGCTAAATTTAGCTTTTATGAAGTTTGGTATTTTTGTTCCTCCCTGTAGAAACTCTCTTTTGAATGATAATTGGAAGGTTAATACATTTTACATTATGGTCACTATTTCCCAGGTGTCCCCCAACCTGCACGTCTGTCAGGCCTATTGGTTAATACTAAGTCCAGGATGGCCGTCCCTCTAGTCGGGTCCTGAACTAGCTGGGAGAGGTAATTATCTTTGGTTATTGCCAAGAACCTGTTTCCTTTATGAGATATACAAGTTTCAGTTTCCCAGTCTATATCTGGGTAGTTGAAGTCCCCCATAATAACCACCTCATTATGATTTGCCGCCTGGTCTATCTCGTTTAGTAGTAGATTTTCTGTGGACTCTGGTATATTAGGTGGTTTATAGTAAACTCCTATTAGTAATTTATTATTGTTTTTAGCTCCATGTATTTCTACCCATTTTATGACCAATTTGTGCAGAAATCCTTATCATTCCAAAGGGTTCACATACTTTTTCTTGCAACTGTAGACTGACATGCTGTGTATTACAATTCTGAACTACATGTAAATTTCTATGTAGATTGCACATAGATTTTTCGTGCAGAGCATGGATCATCCACTTTGCTGGTACTTTGCTGCTAATCTTCTGACCACAGTTCTATACATCCCATGTAGATGTGCCCTTAAAGGGGCTGTGCGAAATATCAAAGTTATCCCTTATCCACAGGATAGGGAATAACTAAATGATTGTTGGGGGTCCAAGTTCTGGATTTCCAACCAACCCCAAGAATGGGGATCGGCTTGTTCTAGTCATGATGGATCAGCAGATCGAGCATTTTCTATGCGAATACCAGTGATATCCGAGTATAGCACTTGGCAATTTCCAGCAGTCCCATAGAGAATGAACAGAGTGGCAGGGCGCATACACATGGATGGACAGCATGATGAAACCAGAGAGACTCCAATGTAAGTGAATGGGATTTGTCGAGCACTGGTGATCTGAACAGAAGCCGCAACAAAGGTGTGAAAAGAGCCTAAAAGTGTTTGTGTCTCCATACTCTAAGAGCCATACGTTTTTAACTTTTCTGTCAGTGGAGTTGTGTGAAAACTTGTCTTTGCTGAGGTTTTACTAGCCAGGCTAGCTCTAGATGTTCCCTCTTATCCTTTGCCATACAAGTCCAATTTTAGGGACAAAATAGGCAATACTACTTACTACCTATTCTGCTCCAATGTTGACTCTAACAACAAGATCCACACATGCCTGGGAAGTCAGTGTATTAAAGGAGTTGTCCACTTTTTCAATATTGATGACCTATGCTCAGGATAGGTCAATAATATCAGAACGGCGGCTGGCCACCTCCCGGCACCGACGCCGATCGGCTGTTTGAAGAGAAAACAGTGCTCGTACGAACACTACCTTCTCTTTATTGTTTACCTGCTTACAGCCCCAACTGCAGAGGAGAGCAAGTGTAACTACACCTAAGCCATCCCATTCACTTCAATGGAACATCTCCGTCCTATTCAATTGAGCAGTCCCAATGAAGTGAACAGGACAGCAGAGTTGAAATTACACTTGCTCACTGCTGCAGATGTGACGGTGAGCAGATAAACAGTGAAACGAAAACAAGCTTTCTCTTCAAACAGCTGACAGGTTGGGGTGCCGGGAGTCGGACCTCCGCCTGTCTGATATTGATGACCTATCCTGAGGATAGGTCATCAATATAAAAAAACAGCAGACAACCCCTTTAAGAGCTCAATTTCCGAACAAATAAATGAAAGTAGTGGAAGGCATTTTAACGCACACCTATTAATTGTTGTTTTAAAGTTCCTTTTATTCTGTGGGATATAAATGTATCCTGACAGGATATAAAATGATATATTTTATCCAATTATTTTTTTCAGTTTTTGCCTACTTAAAATACAATCACTACAATAAAATCACCTTTTATAAAGAAAAAAAATGTTTTTCCATATTGTGAGAGCCATATAAACCAAAAAGTTTTTTTTTTTTTTGTAGGATAACCTGATGATTTAATTTGCTACATATTACTTTTTGAGCACTCTACAGTAGCAACTGGCAGTTTTTTAAGCTTTCACTGTGCAGGATAAATAAAGTGTTGGTTTCATAGTATAGGCTGTTACAGACATGGTGATATGAAATATGATATGAAAATGATATTTTTTTTTTACCCATAATAAAGCATGTTTTATTGATCAAATTATGTTTTTGTGCTTTTTTTAGACTTCAGTACACCCATATGCTTATTTTACAATATTTAGTACTCTAGTATGTATGGGGAGCAGCTGACTCTCCACCAGATGATGTTCAGGGAGATAAGGACATTCAAATTTTAATGTCCAATCCTCTTGTCCTGCTGGGAGATAAGCCACCACCAGAAGTTCACAACTATTGAAAACACATACATATGTGTGTTGGAGTCAGGAGAGATTGCTGTTGGCCAACAGCTATTGTCATCTTTCCAAATATACTCTATGGCATCCGATAGTGGAATGGCTCTCCATCATGACCACCGGATCTCTAATTTACATGTTTCTTCCTCATCTCAATAAAATCAATTCAATTTACAGTTCACATTTTACATGAATGGAAAATCTGTCTTTTACAAAAAAATGTGGTAATAAATGCATTCTGACCTTCCACGAGTGACTCTTTGCAAGACCTTTATTCCCAAGAGACGGCATGCCTTGCCTTCCAGTTTTTGGCAGTATTCCTTCATGTCTTCAAGAGCTGTGTTTACAAACTGAATTTGGAGCTCACTGAAAATTCCATAAGCGTCTTGAATGAGAAGTCCCATTCTGCAAAACAAGGCAAGTGGTGAATAATATGCCAAAAGCAAAATGGACCAAAAGCAAGAAAGAGGGTCTGCTACCACAATGGCCCACACCCGTTTTGAGTGTGGTTCCCTACAATACACAATTTATGGTAGGTCAAACTTATCAAGCGGAGTAAGGGGAAATGGTGCAAATTCATGGCCCAAATCTACACCTACTCATAGACGGCATAGGATGGTATCTCTTGCCTGTTAAAAGTTCAAGATACATCACATTTACAGTGCAATGAAAAAGAATTCATACCACTTGAACTTTCTAAATTGTTTGCGTTACACCCATGAATATAAATGTATTTTTTTGTATTTTATGTGATAGACCAACACAAAGTGTGAAGTGAAAAGAAAATGATACATGGTTTTCAACATTTTTAATAAATAAAAATCTAAAAAGTGTGGCGTGCATTTGTATTTAGCACCCCTGAGTCAATACTTTGTAGGACCAAAGTATCACAGCTTCAAGTCTTTTGGGGTATGTTTCTACCCGCTTTGCACATCTAGAGGTTAAACTTTTTGCCTATTCTTTTCAAAAAAAAGCTCAGGTTCAGTCAAATTGGATGGAGAACGTCTGTGAACAGCAATTTTCAAGTCTTGCCAAAGATTATCATGGGATTTAGGTCTGGACTTTGACTATGCCATTCTAATGAATATGCTTTGCTCTAAACCAGGCATGCTCAACCTGCGGCCCTCCAGCTGTTGTAAAACTTCAACTCCCACAATGCCCAAGCTGTAGGCTGATAGCTGTAGGCTGTTCGGGCATGCTGGGAGTTGTAGTTCTGCAACAGCTGGAGGGCCGCAGATTGAGCATGCCTGCTCTAAACTATTCCATTGTAGCTCTGAATGTATGTTTAGGGTCATTGTCCTGCTGCCCAGCCTCAAGACTTTTGCAGCCTTTATTTGTAAATTCGAGCAAATTGGGCTCCAGCATCCCATGGATATATATTAGATATTAAAGCTATGAGGAAGATTTTTAGACTTTTACAGGCAAACAGAAGTACCATACTGCCTCCACCACTAGGGCAGATAGCCAATCACTCTACAACATGATGTACATTATAGAACAAACAGTCTACTAAGTGGACATGTAAATATACATGCAGCATATTATTTTTCTTCTGCAGTCTTAGGGCATCATTGCAAAGCTTAACCCCATAAAAACCTGCACTGTACATCTACAGCTCTGGTGGATGGAGTCTGTCAGTCACAGATAGCCAGACCCCTGCTGTATGCAGGGGCATTGAAGTTTTCACACTCACACTACCACGGTCAGTGCTGATCGCGGCACGTGCAGGATCGTGCTGGGTGGCCATCGAGTCCCCGCGCCGCTGTGACGGGGACCCGATGGCAGGGGAGGCAGCCCGATGCCTTCCTTAGGCATCTAGGCATCGTGGCTGCCTTCTGTGACAGCCTGTGAGATCCGGCCCCATGGATCTCACAGTAAAACAGGCTGTAAGTGTATTACATTGAGTAATACAATTACAGCCAATGCATTACAATACAGAAGTAATGTGATGCATTATAAGAGGATCAGACCCCCAAAAGTTGAAGTCTCAGAGTGGGACAAAAAAAATAAGTTAAAAAAAGGCAAAAAAAATTTAAAGTTTATTAAAAATTAAAAGTTTCAAGTAAAACAAAAAACTAAAAAACCTCCTATTCCCAAAATAAAGCAAAATAAAAAAATTGTAAAAGAGGAAAAAAAATTAAAGTAGACTTATTAGGTATTGCCGTGTCTGTAACAACCTGCTATATAAAAATGCCACATGACCTAACCCCTCAGGTGAACACTGTAAAAAAGATAAAATAAAAACGGTGTCAAAAAAAGCCATTTTTTGTTACCTTACATCACAAAAAGTGTAATAGCAAGCTAACAAAAAGTCATATGCACCCCAAAGCAAAGTAGTGCCAATCAAACAGTCATCTCATCAAGCAAAAGTGATATCCTACCTAAGACAATCGCCCAAGGAAAAAAAAAAAAAAAAAAAAACGATGGCTCTCAGACTATGGAGACACTAAAATATGATTTTTTTTTTTTTGTTTCAAAAATGATATTATTGTGTAAAAATAAAATAAATAAAAAAAGTATACATATTAGGTATTGCCACATCTGTAACGACCTGCTTTATAAAAATATTACATGACCTAACCCCTCAGGTGAACACAGTAAAAAAAAAAAAAAAAAAAAAAAAAATTTTTGGGTCACCTTACATCAGAAAAAGTGTAATACCAAGCAATCAAAAAGTCATGCGCACCCTAAAATCATACCAATCACACATCATCTCATACCGCAAAAAATTAGACCCTACCCTAGGACAATCACCCAAAAATAAAATAATAAATATGGCTCTCAGAATATGGAGACACTAAAACATGTTTTTTTTGTTTCAAAAATGCTGTTATTGTGTAAAACTTAAATAAATAAAAAAATACATATTAGGTATCACCGCATCCGTAAGAACCTGCTCTATAAAAATATCACATGAACTAACCCCTCAAGTGGACACCGTAAAAAAAAAAAACTGTGTAAAAAAAAAAGCAATTTTTTTGTCACCTTACATTACAAAAAGTGTAATACCAAGTGATCAAAAAGTCACACACCCCCCAAAATCGTACCAATCAGACAGTCATCTCATACCGCAAAAAAATGAGACCCTAGCTAGGACAATCATCCAAAAATAAAAAACTATGGCTCTCAGAATAAGGAGACACTAAAACATGATTTTCTTTTCTTCAGAAATGCTGTTATTGTGCAAAACTTAAGTATACATATTAGGTATTTCCACGTTTGTAAGAACCTGCTGTATAAAAATATCACATGACCTAAACCCTCAAGTAAACACCGTAAAAAAATAAAAATAAAAAGTGTGTCAATAAAGCCATTTTGTGTCACCTTACATCACAAAAAGTGTAATAACTAGCAATCTAAAAGTCATATGCACCCTAAAATAGTACCAATCAAACCGTCATCTCATACCGAAAAAAATGAGCCCTTACATAAGTCGCAAAAAAAAATATGGCTTTCAGACTATGGAGACACAATAATATATTATTATTATTTTTTTCAAAAATGCTTTATTATGTAAAACTGAAACAAACCCAAAAAAGTAGTCATATTTGATATTATTATGATATTATACAACCTGCGCTATAAAAATAACACATGATCTAACCTGTCAGATGACCATTGTACATAACAAAAAATAAAAACGATGACAAAACTGCTATTTTTTGTTACCTTATCTCACAAAAAGTGTAATATAGAGCAACAAAAAATCATATGTACCCTAAAATAGTACCAATCAAACCGTCATCTCATACCGAAAAAAATGAGCCCTTACATAAGTCGCAAAAAAAATATGGCTTTCAGACTATGGAGACACAAAAATATATTATTATTTTTTTCAAAAATGCTTTATTATGTAAAACTGAAACAAACCCAAAAAAGTAGTCATATTTGATATTATTATGATATTATACAACCTGCGCTATAAAAATAACACATGATCTAACCTGTCAGATGACCATTGTACATAACAAAAAATAAAAACGGTGACAAAACTGCTATTTTTTGTTACCTTATCTCACAAAAAGTGTAATATAGAGCAACAAAAAAACATATGTACCCTAAAATAGTACCAATCAAACCGTCATCTCATACCGAAAAAACTTTTTTTTGGAGTTTCTACTCTAGGAGTGCATCAGGGGGTCTTTGCAACTTTAAATTATCCCAGTGAGATCTGCCCTCCAAAAACCATATGGAGTTCCTTTCCTTCTGCGCCCTGCCATGTGCTCGTACAGTAGTTTACCGCTACATATGGGGTGTTTCTGTAAATTACAGAATCAGGGCAATAAATATTGAGTTTTGTTTGGCTGTTAACCCTTGCTTTGTTACAGAAAAAATTTATTAAAATGAAAAATCGGCCAAAAAGTGAAATTCTGAAATTTCATCTACATTTTCCTTTAATTCTTGTAGAACAACTAAAGGGTTAACAAAGTTTGTAAAATCAGTTTTGAATAACTTGAGGGATGTAGTTTCCAAAATGGGGTCACTTTTGTGGAGTTTCTACTCTAGGGGTGCATCAGAGGGTCTTCAAATGTGACTTGGCAACTTTAAATTATCCCAGTGAAATCTGCCCTCCAAAAACCATATGGCGTTCCTTTCCTTCTGCGCCCTGCTGTGTGTCCGTACAGTAGTTTACGGCTACATATGGGGTGTTTCTATAAACTACAGAATCAGGGCAATAAATATTGAGTTTTGTTTGGCTGATTACCCTTGCTTTGCTAGCGGAAAGAAATGGATGAAAATGGAAAATCTGCCAAAACAGTGAAATTCGGAAATGTAATTTTCCTTTAATTCTTGTGGAACACCTAAATGGTTAACAAAGTTTGTAAAATCAGTTTTTTAACCGGTCCTTTAAAAAGTGGGTTTTGGAAATTTTTCTAACGCCCCAAAAAAAAAAGAAAATGTAATTTACAAAATGATCCAAACATGAAGTAGACATATGGGAAATGTAAAGTAATAACTATTTTAGGAGGTATCACTATCTGTTTTAAAAGCAGAGAAATTGAAATTTAGACAATTGCAAAGGTTTCAAAATTTTGGGTAAATTTTGTATTTTTCTAATAATAAAAATGAAATATTTTGACTCAAATTTACCACTGTCATGAAGTACAATATGTGACGAGAAAACAATCTCAGAATGGCTTGCATAAGTAAAAGCGTTTTAAAGTTATAGTGTGAAAGTAGCCTAAAGTAGCTAGTGTGAAAGTAGCCTAAAGTGACACATGTCAGATTTGCAAAAAATGGCCTGGTCCTTAAGGTGAAAAATGTCAGGGTCCTGAATGTGTTAAAGAGTATCTGTAACTTTTACAGACATCTTTGTTTTAGTAACTACTTGCATTCTCCATGTAATAACCCTTCTGGAGCATCTATTCTTATGACTCTGTTCTATCACTCCTTTTTATTCCTGGTAGAAGTTATGAATTACTAGTGGTTTATAATGAAGGTCCAGAAGGGTGTCCCTGCACAGTATGAAACTGGCATTACTGGCTGGACAGTGACAAACTGTATAGGGACACACGCCAACTGCTAACACCCACCAGGATCTTCATTGCAACCAACTGGTAATTAATTCATAACTTATAGCAGGAATAATAAAGGAACATCACAGAGTCATATGAATAGATGCTCCAGAATTGTTAGTATGCAAGCCAAACAGGAGCACAAGATAACCAACAGAAAACCTTTACATTCAATAGGAAAGGCTAGTTTAGTTTGTGACTCTGAACAATAAAAACTTCTAGTGTTGGACTGGCTCGTCAGAGTAGAAGAGGATTTTCTAGTGAAACCTGGACCTGATAAAGGTGCAGATAAAAAAATAATAATAATAAAAAAAAAAAAAAAAAAAAACATTTGAAGCTGTATTTGGAGACAATCAATTGCCACTAAGGTCTATTTCTTTGAATCAAAATCTATTAGACTTTAATGATATGGGGTTTAGACCCTGAAAATATATTTTTCTGGTGGGCCCAAGGAAGCCCAGTCTGTCGCTATATGTTAGTATAATAGAGTTTAGAGTTCATAATCCTTCAGCATATCTTTTTTCACACTGTATAGGAAAGAGCAGTATGCTTCACTTACCTGTACAGGTGCAGACTACAATGGGAGTCAATGAGTGACAAACTGTATGCATATACAGTGACATCTGTCAGAGGCTTCCATCTGAGATATACTACAGCAGGGGACAGCAACCTCCGGCACGTCTGCTGTTTTGAAACTACAACTACCAGCAGGCATACTTTATCTACTTACATTTCTAGGGACTCTCATAGAAATGAATAGAGCATGCTGGGAATTGTAGTTTCACAACAGCTGGTGTGCTGAAGGTTGCTGACCCCTGTACTAAAGGAACAGGGCCGTAAGAAGAGTGGACAGTAGTTGAACGTATTCAGCTCAGCAGTCAACTTATTTCACTCCTTAGGGCCCTTTCACACTTGCGTTGTCCGGATCCGGCGTGTACTCCACTTGCCGGAGGTACACGCCGGATCCGGAAAAACGCAAGTGTACGGAAAGCATTTGAAGACGGATCCGTCTTCAAAATGCTTTCAGTGTTACTATGGCAGCCAGGATGCTATAAAAGTCCTGGTTGCCATAGTAGGAGCCGGGAGCGGGGGAGCGGCATACTTACAGTCCGTGCGGCTCCCGGGGCGCTCCAGAATGACGTCAGAGCGCCCCAGGCGCATGGATGACGTGTACATGCGATCACGTCATCCATGCGCCTGGGGCACCCTGACGTCACTCTGGAGCGCCCCGGGAGCCGCACAGACTGTAAGTATGATGCTCCCCCGCTCCCCGCTACACTTTACCATGGCTGCCAGGACTTTAGCGTCCCGGCAGCCATGGTAACCATTGAGAAAAAGCTAAACGTCGCATCCGGCAATGCGCCGAAACGACGTTTAGCTTAAGGCCGGATCCGGATCAATGCCTTTCAATGGGCATTCATTCCGGATCCGGCCTTGCGGCAAGTGTTCAGGATTTTTGGCCGGAGCAAAAAGTACTGCATGCTGCGGTATTTTCCCCGGCCAAAAGACGTTCCGTTCCGGAACGGAAGACATCCTGATGCATCCTGAACGGATTTCTCTCCATTCAGAATGCATTAGGATAATCCTGATCAGGATTGCTCCGGCATAGAGCCCCGACGACGGAACTCTATGCTGGAACCGGCCAACGCAAGTGTGAAAGGGCCCTTAAAGGGAACCTGTCACCGGGATTTTGTGCATAGAGCTGAGGACATGGGTTGCTAGATGGCCGCTAGCACAACCGCTATACCCAGTCCCTATAACTCTGTGTGCTTTTATTGTGTCAAAAAACCGATTTGTTACATATGCAAATGAACCTGAGAGGAGTCCTGTCCCTGACTTATCTCAGGGACAGGAATCATATCAGGTTAATTTGCATATGTATCAAATCAGTTTTTTGACACAATAAAAGCACACAGAGCTATGGGGACTGGATATTGCAGATGTGCTAGCGGCCATCTAGCAACCCATGTCCTCGGCACTATACACAGAATCCCAGTGACAGGTTCCCTTTAAGCCTCAATCACACGTCAGTGCTTGGTCAGTGATTTCCATCAGTGACTGTGAGCCCAAACCAGGATTGGCGCCTCCACAGGCATAAGGTGTAAGGAAAAGATCTGCCCCAGTTCTGTGTTTAGAGCGGCACCTGGTTTTGGGCTCAAAATCACTGATGGAAATCACTGACCAAAACACTGACTGTGAATGAGGCATTATCTGTGTGCAATTTTGAGGCGCCACACAGAAGTATTAAAGGGATTGGTCCATCTCAGACATTGATAGCATATCGCAAGGATGCGCCATCAATGACAGATAGCTGCAGGTCCCACCTCTGGGACTTGTCTCAGTCTTCAGAATGGGCCACCGGAGTGAACAGACAGCAGCCATGCATGCGTGGCCACCCTCTGTTCATCACAATGGGACTTCCGAAAAACAGCCAATTACGTTCACTCGGCTAATTGCAAATATCCCATAGTGTTTACTGGAGAGCACGTCACCCATACACGGTATGCTCTCCTTCACTTCAGAGGCCCTCATTCTGGAGATGTCCTAGTGATATGCCATCAACAGGGGTGTAGCTATAGGGGGTGCAGAGGTAGCAGTCGCTACCGGGCCCAGGAGCCTGAAGGGGCCCAAAGACCTTTATGCCACATAAAAAGACACTGGCATTATAGAAAGTGCATGCTGGTCAAGTTACCCCTCTGGCTGGAGGGAAGAGGTTAGGTCAAGAATTTGGCATGTCAGGGGTAAGGGTGAGGTTTTTGCCTCAGGCAGCACGAAGGCTATGTGCTTCCCTGCCCCTGGCCACAAAGCACTGAGGGAAGGGGGGCCCAAAGCTGAACTCTAGCACCAGGGCCCATGAGCCCATAGCTACGCTCCTGGCCATCAATGTCTGAGATGGGCCAACCCCTTTAATAAGCCCACTACAAGCAAACTGTAGACTGCACATAATGTATACAGCACCAGACAGAAGAATGTTATAAAAATAAGCAGATGTTTCCTTCCATAAAGCCTTATCCTCTAGACTCTAATGTCATGGCTCTGCTCAAAACATGCATGCAAAATTTCCATCAGATGTGTGACAATATGCTGCTTGTGTACATTTAAACGCAAGTGAATGTTTGAGCAGAATGTTTAAACTGACTTTATCCCATTCATTGCAGTGGTTTTATGTCATGTCTTTAATTTTGTATCTGAAGAGATCAAGGGGGCATTTACTAAGAATGATGCAAAACCATGGCAAATTTACAATCCAGTATAAAATATATTTGCATATATCAAGGGGAGAAAAACAGAACTGGATCGCACATCCACAATGCTAGGCTTAGATCTAGCTCGCTTCTCAGCGCCATATTAAAGTGTACAGCCCTCCATACTGCATGCGGTACAAGAGGCATTAGAAAGTAAACCGAAACAACAGGTAAACTTTAAAAAAATAGCATAATTATGCAATGCAGCCTTCAAATTATGCAACACTATAAGAAACTAAGCTACCCATGTCCGCATTTTGGTCCACAAAAAAGCGATCCGCCAAAACCAGATACTTTCTGTGTATATTGCTCATTTTTCTACTCCCATCAATAGAAATGGCTATTCCAGTCTGCAATACGAACAAGTGAGTCGGTCACTATCCACAAAAAATGCTGATAGCTTCCAGATGAAAAATACCGTACTGTCGTGTGCATGAGGCCTAATAGTACTATAAATGCCAATTAATATTAACTAGTAAAGATATTTGTGAAGACACACAGTAAAAACTTAAGGGTGTATTAGACACCCCAATGCCGCAGACGATTGTCAGGAGGGAAGCGTTCCCTCCCGGCAATCGTCACATAGCTAGCGAAGGACACAGCTGCTATTACATGCAACAATGTCCCCTGTTTCATAGGGGGGAGCGATCGCTATGCAGTGGTGTGCAGGGCAGCAGTGTGTTGGTGGCAGATCGCCTTTAGGCTCCATTCACACGTCTGCAAATGGGTCTGCATCCGTTCCGCAATTTTGCGGAACAGGTGCGGACCCATTCATTCTCTATGGGTCAACAGTGTGCTGTCCGCATCTGCATTTGCGGAGCGCAGCCCCGATCTTCCGGTCCGCAGCTCTGCAAAAGAGAGAACATGTCCTATTCTTGACCGCAGCTGCGGACAAGAATAGGCATTTCTATAGGGGGTGCCGGCAGGGTGTATTGCGGATACTTAATTTGCGGGTACGCAAAACACCACGGACATGTGAATGGACCCTTACAGAGCGCGGATCTGCTGCTGGCACCACTGTGATTTTTTTTAGCATGCTTAAAAATAAAAGTTGCCCTATGAACGAGCGAGTTTGCTCATTCATTGGGCATTTAGAGGCAGTATTAGGCCCCTTTCGCACGAGCGAGTTTTCCGCACAGGCGCAATGCGTGAGGTGAACACATTATGCCCACAGTGAATCCGGACACGTTCATTTCAATGGGTCTGTGTAGATGAGCGTTGTTTTTCATGCATCACTTGTGCGTTGTGTGAAAATCGAAGCATGTTCTATATTCTGCGTTTTTCACGCAGCCCTGGCCCCATAGAAGTGAAGTGCGGATGCGATGCGTTTTTGACTGATGGTTGGTAAGAGATGTTGTTTTTAAACCTTCAGTTTTTTATCACGTGCATTAAAAACGCATCAAAGCGCGAAAAAAACGGATGCGATGCGTTTTTGACTGATGGTTAGTAAGAGATGTTGTTTTTAAACCTTCAGTTTTTTATCACGTGCATTAAAAACGCATCAAAGCGCGACAAAACTGACTGAACTTGTTTTCAAAATGGTGCGAGTTTTCCTGAACGCATCCGGAGCCAGTCCATATCGTTCATGTGCAAGAGGCCTTAGACTGCCAGATTATTGAGCGAGTGTTCATAGAATTGCTCGTTAGCGATCATCTGCCAGAAAATCTGGAAGTCTAAGGCCCCTTTCACACGGGCGAGTTTTCCATGCGGGTGCGATCCGTGCGGCGAACGTATGGCACCCGCACTAAATCCTGACCCATTCATTTCTATGGGGCTGTGCACATGAGCGATGTTTTTAACGCATCACTTGTGCGTTCAGTTGAAATCGCAGCATGCTCTATATTTTCCGATTTTGACGTGACGCAGGCCCCATAGAAGTGAATGGGGTGTGTGAAAATCGGATGGCATCCGCAAGCAAGTACGGATGCCGTGCGATTTGCACGCATGGTTGCTAGGAGACCATCGGGATGGAGACCCGATCATTATTATTTTCCCTTATAACATGGTTATAAGGGAAAATAATAGCATTCTGAATACAGAATGCATAGTAAACCAGCGCTAGAGGGGTTAAAAAAAAATAAAAAATAATTTAACTCACCTTAGTCCACTTGCTCGCGAAGCTGGCATCTCCTTGTGTCTCCGCTGCTGATGAACAGGACCTGGGTTGAGCTACTCCATTAAATAGAGCTTAAGGACCTTCGATGACGTCACTCCGGTCATCACATGATCTTTTACCATGGTGAATCACCATGGTAAAAGATCATGTGACGTACCATGTGATGACCGGAGTGACATCATCGAAGGTCCTTAACCTGTATTTAATGGAGCAGCTCACCCCAGGTCCTGTTCATCAGCAGCGGAGACACAAGGAGATGCCAGCTTCGCGAGCAAGTGGACTAAGGTGAGTTAAATTTTTTTTTATTTTTTTTTAACCCCTCTAGCGCTGGTTTACTATGCATTCTGTATTCAGAATGCTATTATTTTCCCTTATAACCATGTTATAAGGGAAAATAATACAATCTTCAGAACATCAATCCCAAGCCCGAACTTCTATGAAGAAGTTCGGGTTTGGGTACCAAACATGCGCGATTTTTCTCACGCGAGTGCAACGCATGACAATGTTTTGCACTTGCGCAGAAAAAAATCGCACATTTTCCCGCAACGCACCCGGCTCTTATCCGGGCAAAAAAACTCACGTCCGTGTGAAAGAGGCCTAATACATCTTTTAGTACAATTATGCAACATGAAAGGAAGCTGTAGTCTACATACGGCAATTCTTTAGACATGATCAGCTTAGGCTACTTTCACACTTGCGTTCAGAGCGGATCCGTCTGGGGTCTGCCCAGACGGACCCGCTCATATAATGCAGACGATGGGATCCGTTCAGAACGGATCCGTCTGCATTATATTGTAGAAAAAATTCTAAGTGTGAAAGTAGCTTCAGACGGATCCGTCCAGACTTTACATTGAAAGTCAATGGGGGACGGATCCGTTTGAAAATTGAGCCATATAGTGTCAAATTCAAACGGATCCGTCCCCATTGACTTACATTGTAAGTCTGGACGAATCCGTTTGCCTCCGCACGGCCAGGCGGACACCCGAACGCTGCAAGCAGTGTTCAGGTGTCCGCCTGCTGAGCGGAGCGGAGGCCAAACGCTTCCAGACTGATGCATTCTGAGCGGATCCGCATCCACTCAGAATGCATTAGGGCTGGACGGATGCGTTCGGGGCCGCTTGTCATAGCCTTTAAACGGAACTCACAAGCGGAACCCGAACGCTAATGTGAAAGTAGCCTTACTGTGCTTCATTTATCTACATAAATACTTCTTATGAGACTATTTGTGACCAGAATTCAAGTATTTAGAAATTTTAACACTGTGATCAATTGAGGAAATATGCATTTTATGGCTATATAGTGGCATACATCAGACCCGTTGTACAGCTACAACGAAAGCCTTGAACACACTGGCCCAGATCTAGTACAGATGGTGTAAGATTAGACGGGCTGGTGCAGGGATAGACACTTTTCTCTGACTCTATACTGTTGGTTGGCTTACTATCAGGCAGATGTTTACACTAGAATTGTGGTGCACTTTTGGTACGAACTGTAGGTTATATCCCCTTTTCGCTAACCCCACTCCCTTGTCAGGCATGTCAGAAAAAAGTGTAAAAACTCTAGATCAGGGATGCCCAACTTACGGCCCTCCAGCTGTTGCAAAACTACAACTCCTAGTATACCTGGGCAGCCTACAGCTATTAGGGCATGCTGGAAGTTGCAACAGCTAGAGGGCCGCAGGTTGAGCATCCTTGCTCTAGATGCATCAAATGACGACACTTAGATAGATTTGGCACAGACACATTAATAAGTCTGCGCCAGTGTGCACAAAGTAAACTAGGCAGTTCTGTGTTTTACTGTGATGATATTACAGTAGTGGATGCCATGGAATTATGGCCTCTCTCACACGAGAGTCCCGGATTTGCTCCGGATGCGTCGCGTGTGCATTGCAGGAAAACAGCGTGAGTAGGCATGCAATTGCAGTCAGTTTTGACTGCGATTGCGTTCTGATGCTCAATGCATTTTGCATGCGTGTGAGAAAAAACGGAATGTGGTACCCAGACCCGAACTTCTTCACTGAAGTTCGGGTTTTGGTTAGGTGTTCTATTCATTTTATTATTTTCCCTTATAACATGGTTATATAGGAAAATAATAGCATTCTTAATACAGAATGCTTAGTAAAATGTAGATTGAGGGGTTAAAAAATATTCTATACTCGCATCATCCAATTGATCGCGCAGCTGGCATCATCTTCTTGCTTCTTCTTTCAGGACCTGCAAAAGGACCTTTGATGACATAATCTATCTTCATTCAGCAGGACCTGCGCTGACGTCACCACGTTCACCACGTGGTGAGCGCAATTACATCAAAGGTCCTTTTGCAGGTCCTAATTAGATAAGGTGAGTATTTTTTTAACCCCTCAATCCACCTTTTAGTAAGCAATCTGTATTAAGAATGCTATTATTTTCCTTTATAACCATGTTATAAGGGAAAATAATACAGTGAATAGACTTTAATGGGGTCCAGGGTTGCTTTCATCCCTATCATCTCCTAGCAACCATGCGTGGAAATCACACTGCATCCGCACTTGCTTGCGATTTTCACACAGGCCCATTAATTTTTATGGGGCCTGCGTTGCGTGAAAAACGCTGAATATAAAACAAGCTGCAATTTTCACGCAACACACAAGTGATGCGTGAAAATCACTGCTCATCTAAATAGCCCCATTGAAGTGAATGGGTCTGGATTCAGTGCGGGTGCAATGCGTGCGTCTACCTCACGCATTGCACCCGCGAGGAAAACTCGCCCGTGTGAAAGGGGCCTTAGATAGGTCACTGGGGCGGTGAACAAAATGTTTGCCAACAGTGAAGAAAAACATATCTATGATTCTGGTTTATTGTATCTGGCCCTGATGCAGAAATTGAGAATTCTGGAAAAACCCTTTAGGTTGACACACAGACAAATTACGGTCAACCCCAGATGCTGTCAGTGGAAACGAGTGTAGTGTCCCACTAGGTAGGGGTGGGCACTACACAAGGGTCAATTGGTGTGCGCGTTAATCCTACTCACAAGGAACAGAAATGTCATGTTTAATTGTGCATTTTATGTATGCTCTAATGTGTTTTTACATGCAATGTACCCCTGTATGATGCAATAGCAGGCCTAGTTGGGTGTAGTTAGACATCCCAGACACTAGAGGGAGATAGGGAGCCCCTAGTATAAATGTCCAGGCCCAGACAGGGAGTGTTAGTGCAGAGTCAGGAGTCTGAGAAGACAGAGGTTAAAAAGCCTGCTCCTGACATGCAGCTGGATAGCCCTGGCTGCTAGTGATGTCCAGGAGGCTAGTGAGAAGCTCCAGCCTGCCTGAGAACAAGAGAGCCTTAGTTAGCTCTAAAGTCACCCCAGTTGCAGGACCCAACCTCCTGGGAGAAACCCACAGTCATCCACTTATGAAAAAGCACAACAGGGCGATCCAGGGTAAGCTAAGTGACCCTGATGGGCAGATGAAACTAGAAAGTGCAGCAAGAATCTAATACCTGAGGAAGATAGTAACCAAGGATTTAAGCCACCCTTTAGGCATCCGGGCCTTAAGATATAAAGCCAGAGCAGGAGTTCTAGAAAGGACACTGTACATTGATTCTGAGGAAAGGTACAACCTGCTGCTGAGTGCTTGTGAATTTACCCTCTGCGTATCTTGCATAAATATTGCCTGCCATTTTGTGAATAAGCCTACTTGTGGAACTGTGATTGAAAGACTGTACTGCTACCTGCTGTACAAAGTTGAATTGTTCAGTAAAAATACGTTTGGTTCACTATTCTACCTGTGTACCTCCATCATTCCAACTACCAACCGGCGTGCCACCGTCCAAAGGCACTGGCGTCACGAATACAACAGGGACCTTGCCCCAGGCACTCAAAATACCCATAACATCCAGGGCACCTCAATCCACCATCAGGCCTGGTCCCTATATACAGAGTGTGCCCCAGAGGAACCGTGTCTACCTCTCCTTCACTGCCACGCGCCTGCCCAGGGTTCAATACAGTGAGTACCCTCGATTGCCCATAACCGTGACCTCACTTCGTCTATACCCTGCAGGTCTGGCGTGTTGCACGAGGATTGCAGCATACCCCCCGCCCTACCCTACTATTGAAGGAAAAGATATAGAGGGGGAGATTTATCAAAACTGGTGTTGATCAGATTGAGATCTGGGGAGTTTTGAGGCCAAGTCAATACCTTAAACTATGGGGTAGATTTATCAAAACTAATGTAAAGGAAAACTGACTTAGTTGCCCATAGTAAGCATTCAGATTTCATCTTTCATTTTGCAAAAGAGCTCTGAAAAATGAAAGGCGGAATCTTGTTGCTATGGGCAACTAAGACAGTCTGACTTCACATGTATGCGAATACCTATAGCTACAGCACCTGCTATGGGGGGGCCGGAAGCTAAAGGGGCCCACTAAGAGCATTATTAAGTGGATTCTCCTTTTCTCACTATTGGACTATTGTCCATCCTATGATATAAAAGTAGATGTTGCAGTTTCAGTGAATGAAAATCATAGGGGGAGCTTTTGTTATTGGGCCCTTTAAATTCTAGTTATGTTCCTTTTTCAATGGCTGTCCCTGTAGCAGCATGCAGGAGTGAATCTGCTACTGAAAGTATGTTCAAGAATTAGGCTACTTTCACACTAGCGTTCTGCTGTCCGCTCGTGAGCTCCGTTTGAAGGAGCTCACGAGCGGAGCAGAACGCTTCCGTCCAGCCCTGATGCAGTCTGAATGGATGCAGATCCACTCAGACTGCATCAGTCTGGCGGCGTTCAGCCTCCGCTCCGCTCGCCTCCGCACGGCCAGGCGGACAGCTGAACGCTGCTTGCAGCGTTCAGCTGTCCGCCTGGCCGTGCGGATCCGTCCAGACTTACAATGTAAGTCAATGGGAACGGATCCGCTTGAAGATGACACCATATGGCTCAATCTTCAAGCGGATCTGTCCCCCATTGACTTTACATTGAAAGTCTGAACGGATCCGCTCAGGCTACTTTCAGACTTATAAATTTTTCTAAGTTATTAATGCAGACGGATCCGTACTGAACGGAGCCTCCGTCTGCATTAATATGATCGGATCCGTTCAGAACGGATCCGATCAAACGCAAGTGTGAAAGTAGCCTTACAGATAATGCAATTTACAAACGAATCCGGCAAGACGTCTCCAAGCCAAAGGTTTGCTACGTGTTTAGGTATATGCTGTACTTTGATCTTGCACTTGTTGTCTGCTGGATGAATGTATGGATTGTTTGGCAACCATCCCCAAGTGTGCAGCAAGGACACAGCGCTCAATTCATCATGTTGGGTTTCCAATAAAACATCAAGTGCGCATATTTTGTATATATTTTGCAGCTGGAAGATGTTGGCAATCAGAAAGATCATCCTTGGTGTACACATCCATATGGTGGGTTTGTAGCACACATGGTCTACCAAGGGGACGTTGTAACACTTCTACATTAAGCAGAATACAGAAATGTGTACAGACATCAAGTCTTTTGGGATCATAAGTTCCTGTGCGTGTAAGAAGTTTAAAACTTCTGGTTTACACATGCTGTTAGGCTGCAATTGGCCCACATGTCCCCATAATGCTTGTCTAAGCTTTTATCAGAGACAGGCAAGGTTCACTGGGGTTGTACTGATACTCTCTGACCCTCAGGGGGTTTCTCTTATCTTGTTCTTAGGTGTACTCCTCCAGAGCACCCAGGGCACACAGACTCACGCACAGCTGACACTCCCGTCTCAGTCAGTGCACACACCAGTTCAACATGTTAGGTCAAGTTTTAAGGTGCAGCTTTAACCCATCATCATTCCTCTTACCAGCAGGACTGGAATAGGTGAACTTCAAGAGGAAAGCATTCCTGCTTACAGCCAATTCTTTCCTCCATCTTGCTTGTGTAAGATGTCTACTGTCAACTTAACAGACACAAGCACAGCGTCCCTGATCTAATCATTTCAGCAGTGGAATGTCCTCATCCCTCTGTAAGGAAAAGCTGCGTCACAAACCACAAAACGCAGAAGACTCCAAAACATAAAAAAAAAAAAAAGACTTAGAACGTAATCCGTGCAGCCAGTGACATATGCTTGTGGAAGGATCAACAGGATATGTTTTCGTCTCAAGTCTTCAATCCAGCCTGTCTCGTGTTAGCGTTAATTGATAAATATTTACATCTTAGTTAAGATTTTGAAAGCGGGGATATTGCCTAATCTACTTTACCGGTCACTAGTGGGAGTGAAGAGGATACCGGGATTGTATGGGAATTAGAATGACAGGAGAGAAACAACACATATTGCCATGTATACATAGCAGACGGAACAAATAGTAAAATGAAAATGCCACTTGTAACTAATAAAAAGCGTGCGGAATGGCAATAAAGCTAATAGGAGTGTCATATGAATTTGTCAAGTAGAGTTGTTATGCCTACATTACTGAAATTAGAGGGGTTGTCTCACCATCACATCTTACCCAAGGGACAGGTGATAAGAATTTGGTTGGCAGGGAATAAGGCTGTATTAGACTGCCCGATAGGTATTAGACTGCCCGATAGCACAACGCCCAGATTACACAGACAGGTGCAAACTGGATATGGGAGGAACAATTGCCACCGCAGCCATTCCTCCCATATTAAGTTCTATTGATTATTGGCAGCACCTCCCTGATTACATGGCGAAATGTGATGTCGCCCCTCAACGTTCATTCATTGGCTGCTTGATTATGTGGGACAATTATCAGCAATGAGCGTTCACGATAACTGGCCTGAAAATCATGCAGTCTAATAGGGGCCTAGGACAGTCACGTATCATGGAAATGGGCATCCCTAACTCCACCAAGTGAATGGAGTGACGGGCAAGCAACTTAATATGGGACTATAGGGGACAGTCGTGTGCTGTTATGGTAGGCAGAATTGACAAGCTTCAGACAGTTTCCAATTCAGAATCTGACAAATCCACATTCAAGCCTACTATGAAAGGAGACCTGCCCTACGGGAGCCTGCACACAGTGCAGAGTCTGCAAGAAATCCGCACCAAAACCACACAAAAGAAACTACACATAAACCTGCACTATTAGTCGTGGTTTGGGGGCATTTTTGTGTGGTTTTTATTGCAGATTTTCTGTTTATGTAAACAACCCCATTGAAGTCTATGTGAATTTCCATACATAAAAAAAAAGTAAAGCGTACATGAGATTTGGCAAATCTGATACACTTTGCTGGTACTGCATTATATTGCGTTTTTTCCCGCACAAAATCCGTACAGAAAAATTGTACGTTATCTGCAGGTACCCTAAAGGCAGTCCTCCGACAATAGTGAAAACGTTACAGATCCAGCATATTCTGTAGTGCTGCACAGATATCGTTGCCATTCAAATCACTGCATTTTGCCACATGGGGTTACAATTGATCCCAATCACAAGAATAACACATACATTTTATGAGAGTGTTCTCTTTGGTCAGATTTGAACCAGTAATTCCAATGCCGCAGAGCAAAAGTGCTAACCACAGGGACAAAACATAGGTGTAATCCCAATGCTGCGTTAGGTGCAGATCCGTCTGGTATCTGCACAGACGGATCCATACCTATAAATGCAAACGCTGGTATCGGTTCAGAACGGATCCGTCTGCATTATTCTGTCAAAAAAAAAAAATCTAAGTCTAAGTCGAACGGATCCGTCCTGACTTGCATTGAAAGTCAATGGAGGACGGATCCGTTTACAATTGAACCATATTTTGTCAATGTAAACGGATCCGTCCCCATTGACTTACATTGTAAGTCAGGACGGATCCATTTGCAAGCAGCGTTTTGGTGTCCGCCTCCAGAGCGGAATGGAGGTGGAACGGAGCCAAACTGATGCATTCTGAACTGATCCTTATCCATTCAGAATGCATTGGGGCTAAACTGATCCGTTTGGGGACGCTTGTGAGAGCCTCGAAACGGATCTCACGGGCGGACCCAGAAACGGCAGTGTGAAAGTAGCCTCAGGTGTGGATCCGTCTGGTATCTGCACAGACGGATCCGCACCTATAATGCAAACGCTTTTATCCATTCAGAACGGATCCGTTTGCATTACCATGAACTATTTTTTTTTTTTTCATGATAAACGGATCCGTTTTGACTTACTCTGAAAGTCAATGGGAGGTGGATCCGTTTTCAATTGCACCATATTGTGTCAGTAAAAACGGATCCGTCCCCATTGACTTACATTGTAAGCAGCATTTTGGTGTCCGCCTCCAGAGCGGAATGGAGGCTGAACGGAGGCAAACTGATGCCTTCTGAACGGATCCTTACCCATTTAGAATGCATTGGGGCTAAACTGATCCGTTTTGTGCCGCTTGAGAGAGCCCTGAAACGGATCTCACAAGCGGACCCAGAAACGTCAGTGTGAAAGCAGCCTAAATTGGGCGTTGGATCGGGTTAAATGCTTGATTTAATGTGTGTTACACAGGAGCATTCTTTTAAAGCTAGGAGTTAAAGAGGTTGGCCCATCTGGGACATCGATGCCATCAAAGGCAGGTCCCGCGTCTAAGAAGCAGCAAACTTTATGGAAACCAAAGATTGTGCCAGTAATAAAATACTGCAGAGACATTTTCATTCGCATAAACACTGTGCTCACGTGTGCGCACCGCAGCAGAAAACACTGTGGGGACCCATTCATTATCTGCGAGGAACATTGCCAGCGTGCAAGGAAAACAGGGGTGTTCTAAAAGATCAGGTTGTCACCTGACAGCGGAAACTGTGAAAACAACAGGCTAGGAAAAAAGTATAAACAAACCAGCAAATAAAGTCTGAGTATAGCAGCGTGACTGAGACTAGCACTCAGGGATCAGGCATGTTCCCATTCCTATCTCCTCCCTCGTGTTTATGTGCTGCTTCCCCAGTCATTGGCTGAGCAGGGCAGGGGTGTATGACACAGAGCACATGGGCAGTGTTTACAAGCAGTGTGGTAGCCGCTCTAGCACAATTCCAGGAATCGAGATCACTTTTTCTCTTCCCCACCCCTCTACCTCTCCCTTTTTTTCCCTGTGGGTCAATATGTCAGCTCTTGACAGGATCACAGAGGGCAGATCTCTCTCTCATTAACTCACTGTCCTATTGAGGGGAAGTCTCTGTGGGAGAGCTGACAAGACTGAGGGAGGGTGGGGAGCCGCAGCCTGCCAACCACAGCGCAGGGACGGTGATAAACAGCAGGCTCTTGAAACCAGATACAACAGGACATTTTGTTCTTCTTTGCCTGAAAAACAACTAGACTGCTCCCAGCTCCAAGTAAACAGTTAATCCTGCTGTTTATCGGTCTCTTCTGCTGCCATTGATAGGAAACTAGCTCCATATCAGTCCTACAGCAATCGGTCTCTTATGTTAATGAGACAACAGAATTAACCCTTGCACCGCAGGCACCCTGTGTCACATCTCGATGTAACTATAGTGTCACAACTTGGACAAAGTCAATATTATTTATGTGATAATGATATTATTTGGCAATGAGATTTTTTCAAAAATAGTTACATTCCTCTGCATCAGAACCTAAAATCCCTGGTCATTTAACCAGTTCAGTTTTTTATTTAGTAAGTTAGAACATAGTAACATAGTTTATAAGGCTGAAACAAAAGACATCTGTCCATCTAGTTTGGCCTGTCATCCTGCAAGTTGATCCAGAGGAAGGCAAAAAATAAATAAAACTGTTATAAGGGTCCATTCACACGTCCGTAGTGTATTGCGGATCTGCAATACACCCGGCCGGCACCCCCATAGATCTGCCTATTCTTGTCCACAATTGCGGACAAGAAAAGAACATGTTCAATTTTTTCCGCTGTCCGCATCTCTTCCGGCCCCATAGAGAATGAATGGGTCCAGATTCGTTGCAGAACAGATCCGGACCCATTCTACCGACGTGTGAATGGACCCTAAGGTAGAAGCCAATTTTCCTCACTTTAGGGGGAAAAAATTCCTTCCTGACTCCAATCAGGCAGTCAGAATAACTCCCTGGATCAACGACCCCTCTCTAGTAGCTATAGCCTGTAATATTATTACACTCCAGAAATACATCCAGGCCCCTCTTGAATTCCTTTATTGTACTCACCATCACCACCTCCTCAGGCAGGGAGTTTCTTCATTATGCTCCAGTTACTTGGCTAGTTCCACACCTTCAGTAAAGCTATCTGGCAGAGGAACAGCCTGCCGGAGTTCACCATATCCAGCCTAGCCCTGATACTGACATTCACTGGGAGACCCCATTGACTATAATGGGATCCGGGAGGAATCAGGCTGCTTAGGGCATGAGCGCCGGCCTGGGTATCGGCCAGACAAAAACTGGTACACTCTTGTCTGGCCGAAACCCGGCGCTCATGCCGGAAACTGGCATAAGATCTGACAGCCATTTAGTTGATCACAATACTGAAGATTCTGAACCCAACACAGCACAACGGAGATCTCTAAGCAGAGCCCTTTTTTGGGGGAAATCACCATCAACGCCTCTCATTCTTTGACAAAGTAAAAAGCTTGTCTCATCACAGACAACCCAGTGAGGACTAGCGGACATGTCAGTGTTTCGGTATGAACACACCGCTACAACGGGCTGCAGTAAACTAATTAGAACCGCACCGTTTTGTCGGTCTGCATTGTTAATGGTTGTACTCTTTTGATCGGTGATTTCCATACACCTTATTTCTGTGTAAGCTCCACTCCTAACAGAGTGACTGACAGAAATCCCTGACCAAAGACGGACGGCTGAACTTGGCCTTTAATATTGTAGCAACAGGGTCTGTTTCCTTGCTCCCCACCTACCCCTGTAAAATTGGATGCAGCCAGCTAAACATGGACAGCTCAAGTCCGGAGCTGTTCTTAAAGAGTGGCTCTCCCCTCTGGATTTAAAAGGGAGTCCATATGGGTGCATTTTAGTCAGTATTTTGCATCAGTCATTATAAACTAAAGTCAGAAGTGGGTCCAAATTAAGGCAGAGCAATTGTTTTTCCTCTATATATGTTCCAATGTTGCTTTTGGCTTACAAATACTAATGCAAAATACTGACCAAAATACTGCCTAAGTGGCCTACCGGACAGTAATGTAGCTTATGAAATAATAACCAAGAGGTAACATCTGCTTGAAATTTTTGAAAAATGTGCGTTTATATTCACAAACATCGGTATACAAATACAGTACAAGCAGAGAAGCAAATTTCATTAAACTGGGTTCACCTAAACGTCTGTAGGAGGGCTTGCATGTTAATGACTATCTGCCTGACTACTCCTAGGCTGGATGCCAAAATCCAAGCACAATAAGATGCGATGGGTGTGAATATAGCAAATGTTTTAATTGCCTGAATGTGATATTAATTCTCTTTTTTAATCTTTTCTGTGTAAATGGAATGGATAGGGACTGGGAGATGTGCAAATAATACAAATCTTTTAGAAATATTACACAATTACAAGTTACTCTGTAGCAGTCCTCTCATTTTCATCAGAGACAAGATTACAATAAAAGGTAGGCCAGCAATACACGTGAGATAACAATTGGCTGAACACTTGTTCAGCTGACAGCTATCTATACCGACCCCCCGACGATACACATGCATTTGATGTGACTGGGAGAAGGAAGAAAGGTGCTCTGAGACACCTCTGGCAGCTGCTTATGTACCCAAGAACAATCTATACTAATATCTACCATCGGGGAGACTAGATATGCCACCATAACTATTGGAATCAGCGGGTTCGGCCTACAAATATCTAATGTGTATAGAGAGCGTAACACCTGTATTTAGCTAACACAGGATACACCATTCACTTTAGGTGATGGTCAGAACTTACCTCCTCCCCTTCCTGCACAATGACCTCTGCACAGGTCACAGAGCATGCTCACAACACTCTCTTCTAGAAGTCAATGAGCCACAGCTTTCAGTGGTTCTGTAAAGCAGACCTCTGAATACTATTAGCAGCTCAGACAAGACGGAAGCACCATAAACATGTCAAGAAAATTATCAGCAGCCGAAACGAATCAGACAATTTTAACACGAGAACCACATAGTAATAATCATATGAAACAAAAGTTAAACAGTTTCTAGTATTGTTCACAAAAGTTTATATCTTCCCTGTATCTCTGAAGCAGAAAGTAATTGAAAGAAACATTAGAAAGAACAGAATATTTTATTTCATTTACCATATCATGAATTCAAAGTGACATCAATACTACATGGAATACCAGGAACTGTGATTGTGGTACTGAACCATTGTTCAAGTCCTGCGAGGGATGAATCTACTCTGCACTCCAGAAATTCTCAAGGGTTTATCTATGTCAGTGCTTCACAGACTGTGAAGCACCACTGGGGAGTTAGGTTTGACAGAAATGAACATATACTGCACAGAAATTTTGAGTTTGATTTAGCAACACAATTGACTTCCATTGTGCTTACCTAAAGGGATTGTCTCACTTCAGCAAATGGCATTCATTATGTAGACAAAGTTAACACAAGGCACTTACTAATGCATTGTGATTGTCCATATTGCCTCCTTTGCTGGCTTGATTAATTTTCCCATCGCTTTATACACTGCTCGTATCCTGGGGCTATGACCAACCTGCAATCCAGCAGCGGTGGTCATGTTTGCACACTACAGGAAAAAGCGCCAGCCTCTGGTGGTTGGAACCGTTGGAGTGCGCATAGGCAAGCATGCGCAGCAGCTCCAGTCAGCCTCATATTTGTGCTGCAGCAGCGGCCGTAATCCCTGGTAATGAGCAGTGTATAATGAGATGGAAAAATGAATCAATCCAACAAAGGAAACAACATAGACAATCACAATACATTAGTCATTGCCTCGTATTAACTTTGTCTACATGAAAAATTGCATTTTCTGAAGAGAGACAACCCCGTTAACAGGTACCTTTACACTGCAATTTTGCTATATCTGTTGGAGGTTTGTCCGATGTATACGTCTGACATATATGTTCCACAGATGCCACTGTATGGGCATAGAGTTCAATCCATCACCCAATGGTTCCTATCATAAACCAAACATATAACACATGGTATACAACAGGCATGCTCAACCTGCGGCCCTCCAGCTGTTGCAAAACTACAACTCCCATCATTCCCGGACAGCCTACAGATGGTGGTAGTTGTAGTTTTACAACAGTTGGAGGGCCGCAGGTTGAGCATGCTTGGTATACAACAACAAAGTATACGGTACATATAACAGGCTTCACCATGTTCTTGCTGGAGAGGACACAGTAGAATTTTTTTATAAGCCCTGATTCTGATCTATGTTTATAGTTCATGTCAAAACTGGAACGACCATGGAAGACTTTTATCCAAGCTGCTCATAAAACATTCCATTTACTAACCAGTGGACTGCATATAAGAATAACTCGGAATGGATTCAGCACAGTTTATAGCATTATGTATTCAACTTAGGGAGCATTCACATGACTGTATGTATTTTGCGGTCCGCAAAAATATGGATGGTGCCTGTGTGAAATCCAAGTTACATCAGTTTTTTTTTTGTGGACCCGTTGTAACAATGTAATTTATTTTCCGCAAAATGGACAAGAATCGGACATGTTCTATCTTTTTTGTGGGGCCGCTGAATGGACAGTGTGCTGTCCACATTTTTTTCTACCCCACTGAAATTAACGGGTCCGCATCCAATCCGCAAAATATTCGGATCGGATGCAGACCAAAAATACGGTCATGTGCATTTTGTGACATTTGTTTCTTCTTACAATTTTTCAAGCCCAAGATGCCATTTTCTATTCCAAAGCAAGAATACCATTGTAAACTGGATTGGCTTACAATTATAGACAGTAATCAGAGTCAGAGAGCAGAGATAAAGAGTCCGTCTGCTCCCCAGATGACGGAAACAGAAAATCCACAGGATGCTACTAAAGCATGCCAGCTACAGTATCGTATTTTTCGCCCTATAAGACGCACTTTTCTTCCCCCAAAAGTGGGGGAAAAACAGCAGAGCGTCTTATGGGGCGAATGCTGGCGATTCTGCCGTATTTTCAATGATACACCCACCGCGATGCCGCGCGGCGGGTGTATCAGCTGTGAGGGAGGAGGGGCTGGGGGCCGGCATCTGCATTTATAATGACAGCGGGGCCCGTGACTGTATTCTACTACACGGGCCCCGCTCACTGCATAATCGGCGTGGGCGCATGACGTAGTGACTCACGCTGCCAGCGCCCGTCCTCCCGGCCTGCCTCCTCTCTGCTACCTACCGAGCGCTTGTAGTTGTAAGTAGCACTGATTATGCGATTACCGGTATATACATAATTAACTATTACAGAATACAGATACGATTATACAGTGAGCGGGGCCCGTGTAGGAGAATACAGTCACTGCACTGGCCCCGCTGTCATTATAAAAGCAGATGCGACCCCCACCCCTTGTATTGAGGATCATTCACTACAGGGACACTGTTATGGAGGGGATCTGTGGATGACACATAGCATAAGATGCTATATATGTGTGTCATACACAGATCCCCATAACAGTGCCATCCAGAGACCTCCCATAAGTGTCACCCACAGATCCCCCTATAAGTGTCACCCACAGATCCCCCCATAAGTGTCACCCACAGATCCCCTCATAAGTGTCACCCACAGATCCCCCCATAAGTGTCACCCACAGATCCCCCCATAAGTGTCACCCACAGATCCCCCCCATAAGTGTCACCCACAGATCCCCCATAAGTGTCACCCACAGATCCCCCATAACAGTGCGTCACCCACAGATCCCCCATGACAGTGCGTCACCCACAGATCCCCCATGACAGTGCGCCATCCACAGACCACAATTAGTTCAAAACCGACCAAAAGCACACCTATTGGTTCAAATTTATTTTTTCTTATTTTCCTCCTCAAAAACCTAGGTGCGTCTTATGGGCCGGTGCGTCTTATAGGGCGAAAAATACGGGTATGTACACAAAAAAGTATTCCATATTTTTAATAAAAAAACTATTGAAAAAAGTATTTTTAGCACAAAATAAGTACAATGCAACAATCCAAAAAATTGCGCCCAAAAGGTGTACATAGCCTTTAAATTAACTGATGTGCATTAATAACGTTATCTTCTGAATATTCTATATATTGAGTGCCGTAGGATGTCCATTTCAGCACACAATGTGCTGTCTGCGTCTTTTGTGGCTTCACTGAAATACGTTGGTTTCTTCCTGTTTTAAAACCAGAAAATGACAGCCTTTTTTTCTAATCTGTTTTTATTTTCTGGCGGTAGATTTTTTATTCTATTTGGTGAACATAATTATGGGGCGGCCATCTTGCCCAAGCCGTTGTCAATAGCATTTAAGGACCTTAAGGACCCTGCCATTTTTAGCAAATCTGACATGTGTCACTTTAGGCTACTTTCACACTAGCGTTGTTTAAAACCAGCGGTCAATTCCGACACCGGAACTGCCCGCCGGATCCGGAAAAACGTGTGAAAACGGATTACATTTGAATCCTGATCAGGATTTTGATCACAATGAAAAAATACATTGGAAAAAACAGATCCGCCATTTATGGACTTTAACTTTTTTTCACATTTTTCGTGTTTAACATGCAAAAGCCGGATCCGGTTTGACTGAACACACAGCGCCGGATCCGGCGTTAATGCAAGCCAATGGGAAAAAGGCCTGATCCGGTGTTCAGTCAAAGTGTTCAGGAATTTTGGGCGGAGGTAAAAATACAACATGCTACGGTTTTCTGAAAAGCCTGATCAGTCAAAAAGACTGAACTGAAGACATCCTGATGCATCCTGAACGGATTATTCTCCATTCAGAATGCATTAGGATAAAACTGATCAGTTCTTTTCCGGATTTGAGCCCCTAGGACGGAACTCAGCGCCAGACAAGAAAAACGCTAGTGTGAAATTATTCTTATGTGGTGATAACTTTAAAACGCTTTTACTTATCCAGGCCAATTTTTCTACTTTTATAATAGATAGTAATAACTCCAAAAATAGTTATTACTTTACATTCCCCATATGTTTGGATAATTTTGGGAATGCCATTTTATTTTTTGGGCACGTTAGAAGGCTTAGAAATTTTGAGGCATATCTTTAAATTTTCCAGAACCCACTTTTTAAGGACCAGTTGAGGTCTGAAGTCACTTTGTGAGGCTTACATAATAGAAAACACCCCAAAATGACCCAATTTTAGAAACTACACCCCTCAAGATATTTAAAACTAATTTTACAAACTTTGTTTAGCCTTTAAATGTTCCACAAGAATTAATGGAAGAGAGAAATAAAACTTTAGAATTTTACTTTTTTGGCAGATTTTCCATTTTAATCATTTTTTTTTCCCACTAACAAAGCAAGGGTTAACAGCCAAACAAAACTCAATATGTATTGCCCCGATTCTGTAGTTTACAGAAACACCCCATATGTGGTCGTAAACTGCTGTACGGGCACACGGCATTGCGCAGAAGTAAAGGAACGCCATATGGTTTTTGGAAAGCAGATCTCATTGGTATAATTTTAAGCTGCCATATCACATTTGAAGACCCCCTGATGCACCCCTAAGGTAGAAACTCCAAAAAAAGACCACATTTTGGAAACTACGGGATAAGGTGGCATTTTTGGTTGCTCTATATTACAGGCAAGGTAACAAAAAAGCTGTTTTGGCACCGTTATTTTTTGTTATTTACAATGTTCAGGTTAAATCATGTGCTATTTTTATAGAGCAGGTTGTTATGGAAGTGACAATACCAAATATGACATTTTTTAAAGTTTTTTAGTTTTACATAATAAAGCATTTTTGAAAAAAATTCTCCATATTCTGAAAGCCAAAGTTTGTTTTTTATTTTTTGGGCGACTGTCTTATGTGCGGTCTAATTTTTTTTTGTATGAGATGACAGTTTGATTGGTACTATTTTAGGGTGCGTGTGACTTTTTGATCGTTTGGTACACGTTTTGTAATGTAAGGTGACAAAAAATGGTGCTTTTTTGACACTTTTTATATATATATTTTTTTTACGGTGTTCACCTAAAGGGTTCTCACGGATGTGGCAATACTTAATATGTATACTTTTTTATTTATTTAAGGTTTACACAATAACAGCATTTTTCTATAAAAAAAAAAATCATGTTTTGGTGTTTTCATATTCTAAAAGCCCTATTTTTTTTTATTTTATGTGATTGTCTTAGATAGGATCTCATTTCATGCGGGATGAGATGACTGTTTGATTGGTATGATTTTAGGGTGCGTTTGACTTTTTGATCACTTGCTATTACACTTTTTGTGATGTAAGGTGACAAAAAATTGCTTTTTTTTACCCTTTTTTATGGTGTTCACTTGAGGGGTAAGGTCATGTGATATTTGTATACAGTAGCTTCTTTACGGTGATACCTAATATGTATATAATTTATTTATGTTTTACACAATAACAGCATTTTTTTATTTAAAAAAAATCATGTTTCAGTGTCTACATATTCTGAGAGCCCTAGTTTTTGGGCGATTGTCTTAAGTAGGATCTTATGTTTTGCAGGATGATTGATACTATTTTGGGGTGCATATGACTTTTTGATTGCTTGGTATTATACTCTTTTTACAGTGTTCACCTGAGGGGTTAGGTCATGTGGTATTTTTATAGAACAGGTTGTTACGGACGCAGCGATACCTAATATGTCTAGTTTTTTTTTATTTTTTTGGGCGATTGTCTTAGGTAGGGGCTCATTTTTTGCAGGATAAGGTGACGGTTAGATTAGTACTTTTTTGGGGTGCATACGCCTTTTTGATCGCTTGGTGTTGCACTTTTAGTAATGTAAGGTGACAAAAAAATGTTTAGTTTTTTTATGCACAGTTTTTATTTCATTTTTTTGACTGTATTCATCTGAGGGGTTAGGTCATGTGATACTTTTATAGAGCCGGTCGATACGGACGCAGTGATACTTAATATGTCTATTTATCTTTTTTTTCCCTATTTTTTACAATTTTTTTTAACTTTCTTTTGGGAAAAGCACACTTTTTTTTAAGGATTTGGAAGGATTCTGAATAAGTTGGTTCGCTCTCATAGGATAGTTCCGACATGAGATTGTTGGATTCACATAGTGAATCATTAAAGGGACACTGACAGGCCCTATAAACATATTTAGTTATTCCTATGCAGTCATAGATCTATTAACGTGTATTCCAATGATATAAGAGTACCCCCTGTCCACATTGTAAACCATATAAAAACAACTTTATATTCATCTGTCAATCACATTTCTTTATGCCCAAGGGTCTTGTTTTCACATTTCTTTATGCCCAAGGGGCGTTTTTTCTCATACCTTTGTGCCCAGCCGCGCCTCAACTGTCGATTCCTAGCGCCGCCCAGCTCATTATTATTCACTACGCTGGGCGGCTCTTACATTCCCCGATCCTGTCACCCGAGAGAAGAGTTTCTTGGCCGGCGCAGCCGCATTAACCATCTGGATTTCTGATAACATCAGCGCTCTGAAGCGCTGAATACTAGTGCCTTGGAGGAGAGATCGGACGTAGGCACATTCAATTACAGGCTTGTAATTGAAAAAAGTAATGGGACAATTGGCTTCTCAGCTGTTTCATGGCCAGGTGTGTGTTATTCCCTCATTATCCCAATTACAATGAGCAGATAAAAGGTCCAGAGTTAATTTCAAGTGTGCTATTTGCATTTGGAATCTGTTGCTGTCAACTCTCAAGATGAGATCCAAAGACCTGTCACTATCAGTGAAGCAAGCCATCATTAGGCTTAAAAAACAAAACAAACCCATCAGAGAGGTGTGGCTAAAACAACTGTTTGGAACATTCTTAAAAAGAAGGAACGCACCGGTGAGCTCAGCAACACCAAAAGACCCGGAAGACCATGGAAAACAACTGTGGTGGATGACCGAAGAATTATTTCCCTGGTGAAGAAAACACCCTTCACAACAGTTGGCCAGATCAAGAACACTCTCCAGGAGGTAGGTATATGTGTGTCAAGGTCAACAATCAAGAGAAGACTTCACCAGAGTGAATACAGAGGGTTCATTACAAGATGTAAACCATTGGTGAGCATCATAAACAGGAAGGCCAGATTAGAGTTTGCCAAATGACAAACTTTTGGTGTTACATGCAGAATTCAGACTTTTAAACATGGTATAATATGTCCACCAGAATTAGGTCTTCATAAAATAATTCTGCACTATGTCTGAAAAAACTTCCTGCACTGGAACTAAGGTGTTTAGCCCAAATCAGGAAAATAACTGCTCTACATTTTCCTCCTCCACCAAAATTTATATGTGGCACTATGAATTCCTGCAGGAAATTTATCTAGTTATAAATGATTCTCTATTCAAATATATATATATATATATATATATATATATGTATACACTCAGAAGGAACAAGGGGCAGTAATTGACGGAAGATACGTGTCACTGAGGTTCCTGGGCTGAGGTCGTCGCTCCGTTCCTGGCCCAGCAAGTTTGTTTTGGATCTCCCCGATAATCAAGCGGCCGACTACCTGACCGTAAAAGGCGAGATCCTGGCGAGACTGCGGGTGAATGTGTTGGTACGGGCCCAGCGGGTGCATCAGTGGGAATTTAACCCGGCTGAACCTGCCAGACCACAGTACTATGAACTGTTACACCAGTTGCAAAAATGGCTGCAGCCTGACGTTTTGACTCCCACTGCTATGCTGGACCGTCTGCTGGCTGATGTGTTCTGGAGGGCTTTGCCGTACCCTCTCCAGCACTGGATCGGCCAGGTGTCTCTGGGTAATGCCTTGGCGATGGTCGAGCGCTACGAGTCCACCAGAAATCTACAGGGGGGTTCTTTTGCGAGGGGGCCAGTCAAACCCCGGAAAACTCCACCCCAGAGCCGGTGGCCGGTGCCAGCTAGACCCGTCCGGGACGTACCCCCTGCAGACCCAACCACGGTGGTCTGCTGGCGTTGTCAGGAGAGTGGACACATAAGGGCCAACTGTCCCCATCGGGGGGAACCCATAAACACCAACTATGGCTACCGCCACTCATGATATGCCAGAAAGTTGTGTGCCACAGGAACCTCCGAGACTATGGACAATAAATAGTCCCCTGGCCCTCTCCCGATTATTGAGGTTCCATTCGAGCGGATCGCTATGGATCTCATAGGCCCAGTACCAAAGTCATCTAGAGGGCATCAGCACATCCTGGTCATCCTCGACTACGCCACACAGTACCCGGAGGCGGTGCCACTGCGTCATACGTCAGCTAAACTCATAGCTATGGAGTTAATGGAGATGTTTTCTCGAGTGGGTCTACCTAAGGAAGTTCTAACTGACCAAGTGACCCTGTTTATGTCCAAGGTCATGAGAGAACTTGCCCTTTCGAACTGCTATATGGCAGACACCCTCGCGGTTTGTTGGACGTCGCCAAAGAGGTGTGGCAACAACAACCCAGACGGCACAAAAGTGTTGTGGAGTACGTCACCCAGATGCAGGGACGGATGGAAACAGTGTTACCTCTGGTTAGGGAGCATATGGAGACAGCGCAGAGAGTCCAGAGTAGGGTCTATAATTGGCAGCCTCGGGTCCGAAAATTTAACCCGGGTGATCAGGTGTTGGTTCCGGTACCAACTGTAGACAGTAAGTTCCTGGCTGGGTGGCAGGGGCCCTATGAGGTACTTGAAAACATTGAAGAGGTAGATTACAAAGTACACCAGCCAGGGAGGCGAAAGCTGCAGCAGGTGTACCATATGAATCTGCTCAAGTCATGGAAGGAAAGGGAAACCTGTACGGAAGACAGTCCACGACCAGGGTTCCTAGGGGAAGCAGTTTCGGCCCCTCGGTCTGAAGCAGAGGAAGCGGCTGCCACAGTGAAAATTGCTGACAGCCTCTCCTCTAAACAGGCTCAGGAAGCCAGGGAGTTCATTAGTCGGAACACGGATGTGTTCTCAGTGCTCCCTGGACGCACGTCCGTAATCCGACATGACATTATCACTGAGCCTCAGGCAAAAGTCCAGCTAAAACCGTACCGTGTACCCGAGGCTCGGCGACAAGCCATCATCACAGAGGAAGTGCAGCTAATGCTCCAGCTGGGTGTCATCGAGGAGTGAAAAAGTGAGTGGGCCAGTCCGATAGTATTAATATCCAAGCCAGACGGGACATTGCAGTTCTGTAATGACTTCCGCCAACTTAATGAGGTGCTCAAGTTTGACGCGTATCCCATGCCCCGAGTGGATGAGCTTATTGAAAAGTTGGGCCAAGCCCGGTATTTTTCTTTGTTGGACCTCACCAAAGGGTACTGGCCGGTACCCTTGACGGAAGCTGCCAAAGAAAAAACGGCTTTCATCACGCCAGAGGGGCTGTATCAGTACAAGGCATTACTCTTTGGTCTACATGGCGCTCCCACCACGTTTTAAAGGCTAATGGATATTGTACTCCGTCCACATCGTCGATACGCTTCAGCGTACCTGGACGATATTGTTGTTCATAGCACTGACTGGAAAAGTCACCTACCTAAAGTACAGGCTGTAGTGGACTCACTTACGAAAGCTGGCTCAACCGTTATCCTAAAAAATTGTGCAATAAGGTTATAAGAGACAAAGTACCTGGGGTATGTATTTGGGCGTGGAATGAGGCAAAATTGAGGCAATTATGAATTGGCCCTGACCTGTCAATACTCGGCAAGTAAAGTCGTTCCTGGGTATTATGGAGTACTATATGAGGTTTGTCCCCAATTCTGCTACAGTCGCCGCACCATTGACAGGCCTTTTTAAGGGAAGCAAGTCAGTGTCGGTCCACTGGAATGAGCAGGCAGAAAAGGCTTTCTCCGCTTTGAAGTCGGCCCTGTGTGGGTCCCCGGTTTTGATGATGCCCGACTTCAAAAGTGAGTTTATAGTGCAGACCGATGACTCCGAGGTAGGTCTCGGTGCTGTACTGTCTCAAGATGTTAACGGGGAGGAGCATCCCGTTGTCTTCCTCAGCCGGAAGCTCACCCCAGCCAAGACTAGGTACAGTATAGTGAAGAGAGAGTGCCTGGCCATCAAGTGAGCACTCGAGTCTCTCAGCTACTATCTTTTGGGTAGAAAGTTCCATCTGGTGACTGACCACTCCCCTCTCAAGTGGATGAGCCAGGCCAAAGAGAGAAATTCTCGGGTCACCAGATGGTTCTTATCTTTGCAAAACTTTACGTTTTCCGTGGAACAGAGGGCAGGCAGGTTATAGGGAAACGCGGATGCCCTGTCCCGGGTCCACTGTCTGGCAAGTGTTCACCCTCTCAGGGTTGAAAAAAGGGAGGAGGTATGTAAGAAAGAACAAGGGGCCGTCATTGACGAAAGATATGTGTCACCGAGGTTCCTGGCCTCGGTGAGGTAAGAACCAGGTTTTTCCCTTTAGCGTCAGTTTTGCAGTTGCAGTCTGACACTTCAGCTGTTAGTATGGCTGTAAAGCCGATTCAGGTTGGTTCTTATTGGGAGCAGCAAAAGAGCAGGGTGGGTGGCTGTTCCCTACGATTCCAGGCCAGGTTTTGGCTGGGATATAAAAACCCAGCCAGCACGTTCAGCTGGTGTGGATTATCCTCCATGACAGAGAAGCTGTAGAGTCTGTGTCTTGAGAGCTGCATGCTGGGGAAACAGGCCTCTAAAGCCTGCTGTGGACTGCGGGTGGAAAACTACTAACCAGGTGAAGGTTTTTTGCACTGTGGACTTTGTGTGGTGTGAACAGGCACCAAAACTCAGTTACTTTTGGCTTGTTTCTTTGCTTTACAATCTTGTTTTTGCCTCTGTACTGCGTCCGCTCACCCTGCCTACCAGAGCGGACGCAGTACAGAGGCAAAAACAAGATTGTAAAGCAAAGAACCCCACAATATATAGCTGTATCAGAGAGATTTTCTGGAGATGTACTAATTTTCATACATTTTCCCAGACAGCATTGCCTATTAATCACTATTCAAAATAATGAGTTTCCCCTAATCCAGAGTTAAATGGCAGAATGTTGCTTTAAAACACTCCAAGCAGAGCCTGGCAGAGTGCAGGATATTTTTTGAATTGTGTACAGCTGCTCAATCATGGAAAACCAACCCATAAGGTATCTGGCAAGCAGTTCTTGCTTTCAGAGCCTTTAGGCTAGGGATGCTCAACCTGCAGCTCTCCAGCTGTTGCAAAACTACAACTCCCAGCATGCCCTAATAGCTGTAGGCTGTCCAAGCATGCTGGAAGTTGTACTTTTGTAACAGCTAAAGGGCCAAACGTTGGACATCCCTGCTTTACACGTTCATCTAAAGTTAGCCTAAACAGCGGTAAAAACGCTCTGTGTGTACTCCTTTAAGAGGACCATATGGTATTGTAATGAATTATTATACTGTCTGTCACTGCCTGGCCTTGGATCTACTGAATTATACTGATGGCAGTTTGTCAGTACAATTCAGTAGATGTAAAGGACAGGCAGAGACACTCAGCATTATAAATTATTATGCTGTCATGTGGTCCTATGAAAGGAGCAGTATCCATAACGAGAAATCACACCACAAAAGTAGCCTTAATGTAGCTGCATTTCCTTATAGACAATTTGCAATAGATAGGCATGTTTCTATGAATCAAATATTTGAAATGGCTTTTTTTTTTTGGGGTGGGGGTGAGACTGTAAAAGCTCCAGCATAACGGCATGCTTTTTTTTCTGGTCACCTGCTTTTTTTGTGGCATTTTTCAGAGGCCTGGATTTACTAATCCTATAGATGACAAACTTAGACAAGCTGTCTAATACATACACCAAATTTATCACAGTGGCTTAGGTTGGATAATAAATCTGGTGCAGGGCTAGGCACTTTTGTCTAAGGCCTCTTTTACATGAACAACATGAAATGTGTCGGGTTCTGTTTGGTTAAATTTTTCACGCAGCCACATTAATTTCTATGCTGCGAGAAATATAGACCATATAACATGCTGCAATTTTTCCCTGCCAGATCCCATCACAGTCAATGGGGTTCAGCAGTGAATGACTGTATTCGGTGAACTCTGGCAGGCTGTTCCGGCAGCAGGATCAGTTAAATAGACGTGTGAATCTACCCTTACTAACTAAACTATAAAACTAAACATACAGACGTGGACAAAATTGTTGGTACCCTTTGGTCAATGAAAGAAAAAGTCACAATGGTCACAGAAATAACTTTAATCTGACAAAAGTAATAATAAATTAAAATTCTATAAATGTTAACCAATGAAAGTCAGACATTGTTTTTCAACCATGCTTCAACAGAATTATGTAAAAAAATAAACTCATGAAACAGGCATGGACAAAAATGATGGTACCCCTAGAAAACACAGAACATAATGTGACCAAAGGGACATGTTAATTCAAGGTGTGTCCACTAATTAGCATCACAGGTGTCTACAACCTTGTAATCAGCCATTGGGCCTATATATATGGCTCCAGGTAATCACTGTGTTGTTTGGTGATATGGTGTGTACCACACTCGACATGGACCAGAGGAAGCAAAGGAAAGAGCTGTCTCAAGAGATCAGAAAGAAAATTATAGACAAGCATGTTAAAGGTAAAGGCTATAAGACCATCTCCAAGCAACTAGATGTTCCTGTGAGTACAGTTGCACATATTATTCATAAGTTTAAGATCCATGGGACTGTAGCCAACCTCCCTGGACGTGGCCGCAGGAGGAAAATTGATGACAAATCTAAGAGACGGATAATCCGAATGGTAACAAAAGAGCCTAGAAAGACTTCTAAAGAGATTCAAGGTGAACTTCATGCTCAAGGAACATCAGTGTCAGATCGCACCATCCGTCGTTGTTTGAGCCAAAGTGGACTACATGGGAGACGACCAAGGAGGACACCATTGTTGAAAACGAATCATAAAAAAGCAAGACTGGAATATGCCAAACTACATGTTGACAAGCCACAAAGCTTCTGGGAGAATGTCCTGTGGACAGATGAGACAAAAATCGAAGTTTTTGCCAAGGCACATCAGCTGTATGTTCACAGACGAAAAAATGAAGCATATCAAGAAAAGAACACTGTCCCTACTGTGAAACATGGAGGAGGCTCTGTTATGTTCTGGGGCTGCTTTGCTGCGTCTGGCACAGGGTGTCTTGAATCTGTGCAGGGTACAATGAAATCTCAAGACTATCAAGGAATTCTAGAGAGAAATGTACTAGCCAGTGTCAGAAAGCTTGGTCTCAGTCGCAGGTCATGGGTCTTGCAACAGGACAATGACCCAAAACACACCGCTAAAAACACCCAAGAATGGCTAAGAGGAAAAAATTGGACTATTCTAAAGTGGCCTTCTATGAGCCCTGACCTCAATCCTATTGAGCATCTTTGGAAGGAGCTGAAACATGCAGTCTGGAAAAGGCACCCTTCAAACCGGACACAACTGGAGCAGTTTGCTCATGAGGAGTGGGCCAAAATACCTGCTGAGAGGTGCAGATGTCTCATTGACAGTTACAGGAAGCGTTTGATTGCAGTGATTGCCTCAAAAGGTTGCGCAACAAAATATTAAGTTAGGGGTACCATCATTTTTGTCCATGCCTGTTTCATGAGTTTATTTTTTTACATAATTCTGTTGAAGCATGGTTGAAAAACAATGTCTGACTTTCATTGGTTAACATTTATAGAATTTTAATTTATTATTACTTTTGTCAGATTAAAGTTATTTCTGTGACCATTGTGACTTTTTCTTTCATTGACCAAAGGGTACCAACAATTTTGTCCACGTCTGTATTTTCCTTAATTTATTATTACTATGGAATAACCCATCTTGCCTAAGTTGCTACCCTGAACACTTAACAACAGTTCTAGGGATTTTCTTTACTGTAGGCCTAAAGATGTAGAAGAATGTTGTGGCCATACTCTGTGGTGTGTCAAGGGGGAAAGTTTAGCTGTCCCATCACCTACTGTCAATCATGTAATTATGTGATATATGACTCCAGGTTTATAAAAGGTGTATTGTAATCCTACCTTTACTTTAAGTCTTCTATACAAACCAAGATGTGCTATAAACTTTTGCAAGCGCTCATTTGCCAGTGTGGAAACTGCAAAGTTATTATTATTTTTATATAGCCATGCTAATCGTTTGTTTAGTAGAGATAACTGATTTTTTTTTTTTTCTCATTTAGGGCACTTTCTCACTTGCGGCAGATGATTCCAGCAGGCAGTTCCGTCGCCAGAACTGCCTGCCGGATCCAGCAATTCGGATGCAAACTGATGGCATTTGTCAGACACATCCTGATCCGTCTGATAAATGCATTGAAATACCAGATCCGTCTCTCCGTTGTCATCTGGAAAAACGGATCCGGGATAATTTTTTTTTGCATTTTTAAAGGTCTGCAAAGGCATAGACCGAAAAGCCGAGTCCGTTTTGCCGGAGAGAAGCACTAATACACTTTAATTCTAATTAATGCCAGATCCGGCATTCCAGCAAGTGTTCAGGATTTTTGGCCAGAGAGAAAACTGCAGCATACTGCGGTATTTTCTCAGTCCAAAAAACGCAAAAGAGACTGAACTGATGCATCCTGAACAGAATGCTCTACATTCAGAATGCATTAGGATAAAACTGATCAGTTTTTTTCTGGTATTAAGCTCCTGTGACGGAACTCAATACCGGAAAACAAAAACGCTAGTGTGAAAGTACCCATAGTCTACTTTCACATCTATGTTTTTGCTGGATCAGTCTGGGATGAGCAAAAACACTTCCGTTATGATAATACAACCGGCTGCATCCATTATGAATGGATCCGGAAGTATTATGTCTAAAATAGGCATGACGTATCCATCTCTAAAACCATTGTACATCAATAGGCGCTGGATCCGTTTTCTTTTATGTCAGAGAAAACTGATCCGGCATCGTTGACTTACATTGTGTTTCATGCCGGATCCATCTTGCTCTGCATCCCATGACGCACTCAAAAATGCTGCTTACAGTGTTTTTTTTGTCCGCAATGGGTACAGAACCAAACGGACCGGAATGCGATCTGGTGCACTCCGTTCCATCCAGTTCAGTTTTGTCCCCATTGACAATGAATGGGGATAAAACTGAAGCGTTTTCCTCCAATATTGAGATCCTATGACGGATCTCAATAGTGAAAAAGAAAACGCTGATGTGGAAGTAGCCTTAGGGCTCTTTCACATCTGCGTTATAGTCTTCCGGCATAGAGTTCCGTCGTCGGGGCTCTATGCCGGAAGAATACTGATCAGGATTTTCCTAATGCATTCTGAATGGACAGTCCGTCCTTCAGGATGCATCAAGATGTCTTCCGTTCCGGAACGGAACGTTTTTTGGCCGCAGCAAATAGCGCAGCATGCTGCGCTTTTTGCTCCGGCCAAAAATCCGGAACACTTGCCGCAAGGCCGGATCCCGAATGAATGCCCATTGAAAGGCATTGATCCGGATCCGGCCTTAAGCTAAACGTCGTTTCGGCGCATTGCCGGATGCGACGTTTAGCTTTTTCTCAATGGTTACCATGGCTGCCGGGACGCTAAAGTCCTGGCAGCCATGGTAAAGTGCAGTGGGGAGCGGGGAGCAGCATACTTACCATCCGTGCGGCTCCCGGGGCGCTCCAGAGTGACGTCAGGGCGCCCCAAGCGCATGGATCACGTGATCGCATGGACACGTCATCCATGCGCATGGGGCGCTCTGACGTCATTCTGGAGCGCCCCAGGAGCCGCACGGATGGTAAGTATGCTGCTCCCCTGCTCCTCACTACTACTATGGCAACCAGGACGTTAATAGCATCCTGGGTGCCATAGTAACACTGAAAGCATTTTGAAGACGGATCCATCTTCAAATGCTTTCAGTACACTTGCGTTTTTCCGGATCCGGCGTGTAATTCCGGCAAGTGGAGTACACGCCGGATCCGGACAACGCAAGTGTGAAAGAGGCCTTAGTCATCTCATTCAGCAGTAATCATTATTGGACCATAATGACATAGTCTGTTGTGAATAGATAACTCCTTTATAGAATTAGGCCAATATAAGATTTAAACCACAATTATTAATATGCATTTTGGCAGAATTGTATCAGTTTGTCTTTGTCTCTTATCGCCAAGTGTGAACTTGGCCTTCAGATGATATGTAGCCTGGGTACCTCAGATATGTTCTTTGAAAGCTACTACTTGAAGACTGCTTGAGACTAAATGGTGAGCAATTCACCATTTATACATTTTTTTAATCATCTTTTTTAAAATTACTTTAAAAAGATCGCAAAATAGTGTCCTAATAATTAACCACATTTGTCCAAAATCCAGTGTCGAATGTTTCTTCTCGATAACCTGGGGAGTTAGATAAAGCCTCTCCTAATTGAGAGAAATGATGGATTTTACCAGCTGTGGTGGATAAATGTTATAATTTAAAACAGCGAGTTACATAAGCACTGAGGCACCGGAATCTGCAATTCTCATTTTTAGTGAACCAAAATGATCTTATACTGTGATGTCATTTCCATGTGGTCATTAATTTTCCTCTGGGGCATATAACAAAAAAAAGCATGGTATTAGTTACTAATGTATCTATGATAAAAGATAAATGTTGTGCCATGCCAAAATGAAGTGGGCTGCCAAAAAGAAATGTAGACTGTTTGATAATAGGGCACCAGAATCAATGGGAGCCATATCTCGTAAAAAACACTGGAATATTCAAGGGACTGGGGTAAAATATTTATAAACTGGTGAAAAGTCCTCTAAGTTAATATTTTACTGAAATCTTCATCAGAGATACAGATTTTAAAAAAAAAGAGAAAAGGTCAAAATAGAAAGAAAATAAGCAAGAACCAGAGGTAAAGATAGCAAGAGGTAGTATATATGTAGTGCGACGCACTGGACCACCCAAGATCAAATGAGGTGCTCTCAGTAGAATAGATTCACCCAATCTATTCAGCGGAATTACAATATAGAAAACAAATGCACTAGGCACTCTCGGATATTGCAACCAAGATAGCAAGAGTGTAAGTCGCGGCCCTGGGCTCACTTACATGGGGGGGGGGGGCCCCCAGCAGAGGATTGGTGATCCCCGGGTGAGCATTAATTCCAACTATATCGCCGTTCAAAGGAAGCTGCCACAGTTGACATCTGTGCAATACGCTCCCTGCCCCACCATTTTCTGTCCCGTAGGCTGCAAACCGCATTAGTCCTGTGGCCTACAGTATTCTGAGGATATAAATGTCCCAATGCAGGAGGTGACTGCCCCAGGACGGTAACTGTTCAGGGACTTGTATGTCAAGCTTGAGAGTGGCTCATGGGCGGTGAGGCGGGGCAGCAGAAAGCCAGAAATAGTATGTGGGATACTTAGAGAGCATCATTAGTTGTTAAAGAGAACCTGTCACTGGGATTTTGGGTATAGAGCTGAGGACATGGGCTGCTAGATGGCCGCTAGCACATCCGCAATACCCAGTCCCCATAGCTCTGTGTGCGGTTATTGTTTTAAAAAAAATTGATACATATGCAAATTAACATAAGAGTCATATCTTACTTGTGTGACCAGAGAAGAGTCATATTTTCAAGCTCTGACTCATCTCAGGTAAGGGTACTTTCACACTTGCGTTTTTCTTTTCCGGCAGAGAGTTCCGGCACAGGGGCTCAATGCCGGAAAATAACTGATCAGGTATATCCCCATGCATTCTGAATGGAGAGTAATCCGTTCAGTTTGCATCAGGATGTCATCAGTTCAGTCGTTTTAACTGATCAGGGAAAAGAGAAAACCGCAGCATGCTACGGTTTTATCTCCAGCAAAACTGAAGACTTGCCTGAATGCCGGATCCGTCCTTCCGGATCCGTTTTGCCGGATGACACTGGAAAGACGGATCCGGCATTTTTTCGACTGATCAGGCATTTTTAAGACTGATAAGGATCCTGATCAGTCTTACTAATGCCATCAGTTAGCATACATTTTGCCTGATCCGGAAGGCAGTTCCGGCGATGACCATCAGTAAAAAAAAAAATCATGGAAAACCCCTTTAAACATTTTGTGACTTATTCCATTTATAGGGGCTTTATTACTTAAAGGGGCCCTTAGAGGGCATTATTATTTATTAAGGAAACATTTAAAGGGTACTGCAACTCTTTGAAGAGGCACTTAAGAGCATTATTACTTTTTAAGGTGACACTAAGGGGCCTCATAACTTTTTAGGGGTGCTCTCAGGCAGTTATTTTGTAAGGGCTATTATATAGCAGGAATGTTTAAACAGCGGCCCTCCAGCTGTTGCAAACTACAACTCCCAGAATGCCCTAATAGCTGTAGGCTGTGCAGGCATGCTGGGAATTGTACACTTGCAACAGGGGAACTACAAACTGGTACCCATCACCGCTGGCACCACCACATATCAGTTATATAACTTTCTATGTAAGTGCTGCTACAATTTTTTAGATTTTTATCGCAAAAGCTGAAGGGCCGCAGGTTGGGCATCCCTGTTATATAGTATTCACATAGCAGTGCATTGAATTTTCCGTGTGGGAGCATTCTACTTTGAAGAGGCAATATTACTGTGACAGGGCACTAACAGGGCATTCTTACTAGGAGGGGTGACTACGTGGACATTCTACTCTGTGGGGGCACTAAGGAGGTATAACTACTTTTAAGGGGGAACTAAGAGCATTCTGCAGTGTGGGGGTAGTAAGGGGGCATACCTACTGTGTTGGAGCACAAAGGGGGTATAACTGCTGTGTGGGGACACAAAAGGAGCATAACTACTGTGCAAGAGCACAAAGGGGGAACAACTATACTTAGGGGGTCCAAAGTGGGCATAACTACTACTACTATTACTATGTGGCAGAACTGAGGGGACTAGGCGAGATTGCTTATCTATACATGCCCAATGTGCAGTGTTAGAGGTATGGTTTGTCTAAAAAAAAAAAAATCAGCGGTGCGCTGCAGCTATTGATTCCATTATCTTGGAGAGAGGGGCTCTTCTAACTTAGGAGGGCAGAGATGTACTGTCTGCTAGTTAATTCACATACTAGGGTTTATACTTTAACAGTATTTTCCACAGTATATTTCATCTGACATTTATCAGTTATGTAATAATGGTAGGTTTAGACACACATTGGTATCTGTATTTGTGCAACTTGAAAACACAAAATGCTGGTTGGGATCTTAGAACAGAGAAAATAAAGAAATAAAGTTGTTATATCAAGACAAACAAGAAATAATAGGCCGAATAAATGAAATGGGATGAATGACAAGATGATGGTCACTTATCAAAGGAATATTGAAAAAAGGACCCCTTAAAGTGTCCCCCGAATAAGAAAAATCTCTTACTCGATCTGACTTTGATCGTAGAGAGTCATTAGGTTGGTACACGTTGGTTGGTACACTTACCTAGGCTGTATGACTGTACGAGTGTCATGCAAAAACCAGTCAAGCAAAGATGTCACACCAAAGAAAAACGGATGGTTGGGTGTTGGGACTAATGATATTAAAAAGAAGTGTGGGTCTAGGGACTGAAAGCAGGAAAATATTCAGATTTTAACTTTCAAAAGGATAAAATGAAAACATCTGGCAAGTTTTACTTTATACTGAAATATAACCACTAAGCAGTGATTATGTAAAATGCAAAAAAATAACATGTTCTGCTTTACAGTTAATGTTGATTTCTATGCAAACAACGGGTATATGTCAAGGCTATATTTCACTGTGATTTCAGCATAACAACATGTGCGGTACAATGAGCCGTACTGTATCTTACAGTACATATATATATATATACATCAGCCCTATCTTGTGACAGGCTGGTAATTACAGTTCACACAGGGCTAAGCCAGTCAGCACAAACATAAAGGACAGGAAACTCTGGCAATCAAGCAAATAAACTCTCTTAGACATCAATTTAGGACAGTACATGAGGCTATTTGAGGAGAAGTGAAAGTCAGCATGCAAGCGTCTGCACGCACATACATTACTGACACATACTGTAATATAAGCTGTAAAACCAAGAATGTATGCAGCACAGAGAACTACTTTTCTAAGCCTACCCTTTGGGATCAACAATGTTATTTTAATTGAAATGTCATCATACCAAAAACTCTTTCCATCAACAGAAACATTCGGGCTCTGAGGACACGACCAGATCTTCCTTCCATCCATACATCTCCTGTTATACATTCCCGCGGACATAAGCTTGCGAAATACTTTTTTTTATAGTGTTTATGTAGAACAGTATGTGTTTGTGCACTGCAGGAAGATCTATATAAAGGCACAGCATATCCCAATAACATCTTCATCTCATCATGCTGCAATGTGGCACTTGAGGAGTTATATACCTTTTACCAAATATGGCTGGTCTACAAAATCATGGGTAATACTCTAATTTATCTATATTAGAATAATAGACTTCTCACCGACGAGCCTTTTGGATTAGATGTATCTGAAATCACAAACTCTGTACAGCCAGCCATAAGGGCCCTTTACAGGGGCTGACGATTGAAGCGATGATCTGGCTGTGTAAATGCACCGACTATTATCCAATGTCCGCGCAAAATGCTTGTTCATCGGTAATTGTATATTTTTTGCAGCACAAAAGATCATCGTTTCACAGTGGCAGGTCGTGCTGTGTTAAAACGATCTGCTGCCGGGAAACAACGAGACAGTATGGGGAAGAGCGACAGTATACTCTGGAGGAGCTGGAACAATCTGCTAGAACGTCCTCCTGTGTAAAGGGACCATGAAAAAAGGCCTGCCTTCACTTGTAACGTGTCTATAATCTTTGTAAATTCACATGGTCCCTGAAGATGCAATGGCCTCAGGATACAATATTTTCAACTTACAAGGTCTTTCCTGGGCCAGGGTAAGTTAAGACTAGACTCAACATACAATGCTAGACTCACATTTAACCGCTCAACAAGGCAATTTCTCTGGTAAAACACTTGCATTGGGTATAGTAGTACAGTATATATATATTGCAAAGAAAAAGGGGGTCAGTCAGCACATCCCAATGCGCAGGGGCACGTTGCTATGGCTGAAAACAACACTGTAAAACAAAACATGCAATGCAACAGCTCTCTGCAAACCAAATAAAGTACAAAAATGCATAATTGCTAATGCTATACTTATAAATTAGAGATGCTTGGCAAATACATTTTGTACAAAACTATTTGAGTCCGTCTGCCTCACGTCAAGGCAATCTCTGTAAGACAGGACCTAACACAAAATACTACCCTTTATGTGCCATGACGGCTAAAATACAATTCAGGGAGTGTATGTCCCACATGCATGCTGGGCCTGCTTTAATTTCTGTAATCTATGGTGCCAAATTGGCCTCAATTATATCCAAGGAATGCAGGTACCAACATGCATGACGGGCCTACTCCACACCTCTCCTCGTGCCAAATGGCCACCAAAGAATGCAACGAGAGTCCACACTATACCTCTCCTGGTGCCAAATGGCTTCCAGTGAATGAGGGAGAGCAGGCTAAGCATGCATGTTGGTACCTGCATTCCTTGGATATAATGTACACTGCCTGTCCCAAAAAAAAAGTAAGTCGCCACCTGGATTTAACTAAGCAAATAGTTATGAGCCTCCTATTGGATAATTACAGCATGGGCGATTATCTTTCAGCTGGCAACAAGTTATTTAACCCCAACTGGTGCAATGAGTTGCCTCTCATTTCTTAAACAACCATGCCAAAAGACACATCTCGTGGTCGTGGAAAAGATGTTAGTCTGTTTGAGAAGGGTCAAATCATTGGCATGCATCAAGCAGAGAAAACATCTAAGGAGATTGCAGAAACTACTAAAATTGGGTTTAGAACTGTCCAACGCATTATTAAAAACTGGAAGGATAGTGGGGACCCATCCTATTTGAGGAAGAAATGTGGCGGGGGAAAAATCCTGAATGATCGTGATCGGTGATCACTTAAACGTTTGGTGAAATCAAATCGAAGAAAAACAACTGTAGAACTCAGGGCTATGTTTAATAGTGAAAATAAGAGCATTTCCACATGTACAATGGGAAGAGAACTCAAGGGATTGGGACTGAACAGCTGGGAAGCTGTAAGAAAACCACTAATCAGTGAGGCAAAGCAGAAAAAAAGGCTTCAATTTGCTAGGGAGCATAAAGATTGGACTCTGGAGCAATGGAAGAAGGTCATGTGGTCTGATGAGTCCAGATTTACCCTGTTCCAGAGTGATGGGCGCATCAGGGTAAGAAGAGAGGCAGATGAAGTGATGCACGCATCATGCCTAGTGCCTTCTGTACAAGCCTGTGGGGGCAGTGCTATGATCTGGGGTTGCTGCAGTTGGTCAGGTCTAGGTTCAGAAACAGTATGTGCTCCAAGAATGAGGTCAGCTGACTACCTGAACATACTGAATGACCAGGTTATTCCATCAATAAATTTGTTCTTCCCTGATGGCACGGGCATATTCAAAGATGACAATGCCAGGATACATCGGGCTCAAATTGTGAAAGAGTGGTTCAGGGAGCATGAGACATCACTTTCACACATGGATTGGCCACCACAGAGTCCAGACCTTAACCTCATTGAGAATCTTTGGGATGTGCTTGAGAAGGCTTTGCGCAGCAGTCAGACTCTACCATCATCAATCCAAGATCTTAGTGAAAAATTAATGCAACACTGGATGGAAATAAATCTTGTGACATTGCAGAAGCTTATCGAAATAATGCCACAGCGAACGCATGCTGTAATCAAAAGCTAAAGGCGGTCCAATTAAATATTTTTTGGGGGACGTACAGTATATATATACATATATATTAGAAAAATAACACCGGCAGCACCATCCAAAAAGGAAAGAAGGAGGGTGCAATGTCTGAGTATGGCAATAGGTGCTTACCCACTTGTATAAAACAAAAATCGGACTGCACTCCAAAGGACTCTTCAAAAAGTCAAAGTGTTTTATTCACCCATCAGGTGGCAAAGAGCGATGTTTCGGCTCATACATGAGCCTTTCTCGCTTGAAGAGTCCTTTGGAGTGCAGTCCAATTTTTGTTATATATATATATATATATATATATATATATAAATAAATGAATATATATATATATTAAAGTAACTCCTCTTTAGGGCTCATGCACGCGACCATGGTTTTGGTCTGCATCCAATCTGCATTTCTTTGTGGATCAGATGCAGACCCATTCATCTCAATGGGGCCGGAAATCATGCGGACAACACACCCATGTGCTGTCCTTCTCCGTGAGTCCATTTTGCTACCCTGCAAAAAAAAAACAGAACACATCTTATTCTTGTCCATTTTGCAGACCTGGTGGAAGGTTCTCGCCAGGTATCTGTGTTTTGCGGATCCGCGATTTGCGAACCGCAAAAAAACGGCAACGTCCATGTGCATGAGTCCTTACACTACATAAATGGAAGCTGAGCTGCCGTAACCTGGTACAACCACTAAAATTTGAACAAAGCTGTTCACCTTGTTTCACTCACAGTGCAAGACCCCATGTCGGAGACTGCAGGAAAAACTGATCAGTAGGGGTGTGGTGTATCTGAGCCTCACCGATTGGATATTAATGACCTATCTCAGGGATCAGCAACCTTCGGCACTCCAGCTGTTGTGAAACTACATTTCCCAGCATGCTCCTTTCAATTCTGTGGGAGTTCAGACAACAGCCAAGCAAGTGTGCATGATGGGAGATGTAGTTTCACAACACCTGGAGTGCCGGAGGTTGCTGATCACTAACCTATCCTCATAGGTAATCAGTATCAGGCCCCTGGAAAAAAATTAAATTTACCTATCCAGCTGTTAGAGTGTTTACAAGGGCCAGACCCAAGAATAATACTCAAGAATTTAAACAAAATTGAAACTCTTAGTTTTTTTTAGTGTAATAAAAAAAACATCTTGTCTTTTTTATATTTCTTATTACACAAATTTTGCTTTTTAGAAATATAGTATAGCCATATGCAATAGCCAGATAAGGATTTGTTCACCTCTGCATTGTTTCTGCTTTGCTTTGGGAGAACAACGAAAATTACAGAAGTGTTGGATTCCTGACATTGACAGGATGATACAGTGATACTCTAGACCAGGCATGCTCAACCTGGGGCCCTCCAGCTGTTGTAAAACTACAACTCCCACAATGCCCTGCTGTAGGCTGATAGCTGTAGGCTGTTCAGGCATGCTGGAAGTTGTAGTTTTGCAACAGCTGGAGGGCCGCAGGTTGAGCATGCCTGCTCTAGAACATGGATTAAAAACCTCCGACACTATAGTTGTTCAGAAACTACAACTTCCAGAATGCTTCAATCACTTCTATGGGAGTTAGAACAGTTGAGCATATTTGCATACTGGGAGTTGTAGTTTCACAACACCTGGAGTGCCGAAGTTTGCCGATTTCTGCTCTAGAACCGCTCCATCTCTTCTCCATACTCATCTCTTCCAATCACTCACAGTACAAGATGATCTTTGTCTTATCTGTCCATAACATGTTGCCCCAGATCTGTGGAACCTTATTTTAGATTATATTTTAACCTCTATATTGGTCTTCCTGTTTTTGAGGCTTACCAGTGGTTTATATCTTGTGGTGAACCCTCTTGTATTTACTCTGTTAAATTGTTTTCTTTATTGCTGACTCGAAAAACAAATGTCCAGTTTCTGGAGGGTGGTCTTCATCTGGTCAACTATTGTGATTTATTTATTTTTTTGCCAGCTAAATAAGTCATTCATCACAGTTGCTTTCCAAGGTCTTCTGGGCCTCTGGAGCTCACCAGTGCATTTTTTAGGAATGTACTAAAGAGATGATTTGGCCACAGTAATGTTTATGCTATTTCCCTAATTGGTCTATTTTGATTTTTTTATGGGCATCATATTGAGAGTCATAGGGAATTTCCAGGGGTAAAAAAAAATATTGCCAAATAAATGAAAAGAACAAATAAAGAACACATTTCTTACAATATACCGGTACTTACAGTAACACTCCTTCACTGCACCCCTACTATTGATGCTGAGGTCACCCACCTCATCATGTTCATCTTTTTGTATTTTAGTCCTAAAAATTCCCGATAACAGCAAATGGTCCAGAAACAAATGCCACACATCTGGACAAGGAAAAGTTGGGCCTTCAATTGTCCAGTTTTTGGAGGTCCGTGTATGAAACTGGTTGTAGTTCCTGCACAATCCAATTTGGTTGCAAAAAACCCTCATATTGCTTATCTAACTTAGTCCAGTATTCTGCAATTTGTCACTATAAAAAATGGCATTCAAGGGTGGACATTTATTTTAAAACTTTAAAATACAGTAATGGGACATCCTTTATATAGCACTAAGAGGTACAGAATAAATAGTCTTCGTGGAGACATCTGATGTGAACCACAAATTAAACATCATAATTACCAACTTAATTTATCCCCATATAACGAATATGAAGATCAATCACATATTTATGATGACCTATGGATATTATAATGGCAGAATGAACGAATGAACATTTCTTTTTCCCTTTCATTATTTTGTAAGAAGCCGATACCCTCTCTCTCCAAAAGAACTGTTATTTTATTAGCCTAGGAAATTAAAATATTACAGTAAATTGTTGTCAAACAGCTCTTTATAATGAAGCTTCCTAGAGGGTTGAATGCAGCTATGACTGATTTGTTATATTTTGAATGGAGTCAGGCTTCCACACTTAACCAGGACATATTTTGTCAGGATTGGTTGACATTCCTGACAAAATTGTTTTATTTTCATCTTTTACATTTTCAAAAAAAACAAAAAAGGAAAAGGGCCTGAAGCAAAACTTTGCATAGCTAGTACCCAGAAGCACCCCCTTTAGCAAGTATCACAGCTTGTAAGTGCTTTTTGTAGCTTGCCAAGAGTATTTCAATTCTTGTTTGAGGTATTTTCATCCATTCTTCCTGGCAAAAGTCTTGCATACACTGTAATATTCCTGAACCGTCTTGCATGCACTGCTCTTTTTAGGTCTATCCACAGATTTTCAATTATGTTCTGACCAGAGGACTGTAAAGGGCCATGGTAAAACCTTCAGCCTGTACTTTTTGAGGTAGTCTATTGTGGATTTTGAGGCAAATTTAAGATCATTATCCATTTGTAGAAGCCATGCTTTTTTTAGCTTCAGCTTTTTTACCATTAGTGTTATATTTGCTTTCAGAATTTGCTGGAATTTCATTGAATCCATTCTTCCATCTACCTGTGAGATGTTCCCTGTGCCATTTACTGCAGTGCAACACCAAAGCATAATTGTTCCACCCCCATGCTTAATGGTTGGAGAGGTGTTTTTTTCATGAAATTCTGTGCCCTTTTTTTTCCCAAACATACCTTTGCTCATTGTCGCCAAAGAGTTCTATTTTAACCTCATTGGTCCACTGGACTTGTTTCCAAAATACATCAAGCTTGTTTAGATGTTCTTTTGCAAACTTCTGACGCAGATTTTTGTGGTGAGGATGCAGTAGAGGTTCTCTTATGATTATTCTTCCATGAAGGCCATATTTGTGCAGTAGAACAATGTACCACAGCTCCAGAGTGTGCAAAATCTTCCTGAAGATCTTTTGAGGTCAAAAGAGGGTTCCGGTTTGTCTTTCTAGCTTTTTTCTTGGTCTTCCAGGCCTTCTCTTGACCTCCACTGTTCCTGTTAACTGCCAATTCTTAATTACATTTCAAACCGAAAAAATGGCAAACTGAAAACACTTTGCCATCTTCTTATAGCCTTCTCTTACTTTGTAGGCCTCAACAATTTTCTGAGTTTTAGGCACCTGCTTAGAAGAACCCATGGCTGCTGTTTTTTGGGACAAGGTTACAGGAGTCCAGGAATTTATAGAGCTTTAAAATTTGCATCACCTGGCCTTTCCTAATGATGATTGTGAACAAGCCTTAACCCTAACAGGCTATATAAGTCTGTAGAGACTAGCCAATCTAAAATGTATATAAATGTGTGTGTGTGTGTGTGTGTGTGTGTGTATAAACCCCCCCCCCCCCCCTATATAGTGTACTGCAGTGTATTATAGAGGCATCAGACCCACTGGATCTTCAAGAACCAAGTGGGTCTGGGTAAAAATTAAAGTAAATCGAATTTCTTCTTACAGCTGCACATTTATTATCGATTAAAAATTTGAAAAATAAAATACACTACACATGTTTGATATCACCGCATCCGTAACGACCTGATCTATGAAAGGGTCAAGTTACTTTCCCCGCACGGTGGACGCCATAAAAAATAAAAATAATTAAAAACTATGATGGAATAGAAATTTTGCCCACCTCACTACCCAAAAAAATTTATTAAAAGTGATCAAAAGAGTCATATGTACCACAAAATGGTACCAATCAAACAGTCACCTCATGCCGTAAAAAATGAGCCCCTATTTATGACAATCGCCCAATAAAATAAAATAAAATATGGAGACACAAACATGATTTTTTTAGTTTCAAAATTTTTTATTGTGTAAAACTTAAATTAAAAAAGTATACATATTAGATATCGCCTAAAATATCACATGACCTAACCCCTCAGGGGAACAGTGTAAAAAATAAAAAATTTAAACTATAAAAAAGCAATTTTTTTTTTTACAAAAAGTGTAATACCAAGACAGTCGCCCCCAAAAAAACAAAAAAAAAATATATGGCTTTCAGAATATGGAGACACAAAATGCTTTATTGTGTAAAACTGAAACAAACAAAAAATTTTGTCATATTTGGTATGGTCGAGTCCGTAACAACCTGCTCTATAAAAATACCTTATTTTTCGCCCTATAAGACGCACCGGCCCAGAAGACACACCTAGGTTTTTAAGGAGGAAAAAAAAAAAAAAAAAAATTTGAACCAAAAGGTGTGCCTAATGGTGTTATGTGGGATCTGGGGATGGCACTGTTATGGGGGGGTCGGTGGATGGCATTGTTATGGGGATCTGTGGATGGCACGGTTATGGGGATCTGTGGATGGCACGGTTATGGGGATCTGTGGATGGCACTGTTATGGGGATCTGTGGATGGCACTGTTATGGGGGGTCTGTGGATGGCACTGTTATGGGGGTCTGTGGATGGCACTGTTATGGGGGATCTGTGGATGGCACTGTTATGGGGGATCTGTGGATGGCACTGTTATGGGGGATCTGTGGATGGCACTGTTATGGGGATCTGTGGATGGCACTGTTATGGGGATCTGTGGATGGCACTGTTATGGGGATCTGTGGATGGCACTGTTATGGGGATCTGTGGATGGCACTGTTATGGGGGCTCTGTGGATGGCACGGTTATGGGGGTCTGTGGATGGCACGGTTATGGGGATCTGTGGATGGCACGGTTATGGGGATCTGTGGATGGCACGGTTATGGGGATCTGTGGATGGCACGGTTATGGGATCTGTGGATGGCACGGTTATGGGATCTGTGGATGGCACGGTTATGGGGATCTGTGGATGGCACTGTTATTGGGGACTGTGGATGGCACTGTTATGGGGGGCACTGTGGATGGCACTGTTATTGGGGACTGTGGATGGCACTGTTATGGGGGATCTGTTGATGACACATAAATAGCATTTTACGCTATGTGTCATCCACAGACCCCCATAACAGTGCAATCAACAAATCCCCATAACAGTGCTATCCATAGAATGACCCCCAATAGGGAGGAGGGGCCGGCATCTAGCTCTGTAATTACAGCGGGCCCGGTGCAGTCACTGTATTCTGCTACACCGGGCCCGCTCACTGTAGGAATCCTAACTGCAGGCAATGCTAACAGTAGTCTTTTATGCAGCCTGTACTTACGATACTAACTTTCCGGCAGGCAGCGCAGCAGGCAGGAGGCTGAGCTGGTGGGCGGGCGCTGAAAACGTAACTCACTATGTCACGCGCCGGCTCTCCCTTCTTCATTCATAAAGTGGGCGGAGCCGGCGCGTGACATAGTGAGTTACGTTTTCAGCGCCTTATAGGGCGAAAAATACGGTACCACATGATCTAACCTGTCAGGTGAACATTGTAAATAACAAAAACTAAAAACAGTGCCAAAACAGCTATTTTTTGTTACCTTGCCTCACAAAAAGTGTAATATAGAGCAACCAAAAATCATATGAACCCTAAAATAGTACCAACAAAACTGCCACCTTATCCCGTAGTTTCCAAAATGGGGTCTTTTTTGGAGTTTCTACTCTAGGGGTGCATCAGGGGGTCTTCAAATGTGACATGGCAACTTAAAATTATCCCAGTGAAATCTGCCCTTTCAAAAAGCATATGGCGTTCCATTCCTTTTGCACCCTGCCGTGTGCCCGTACAGCAGTTTAAGACCACATATGGGGTGTTTCTGTAAACAACAGAATCAGGGCAATAAATATTGAGTTTTGAATAAAATTAACTGGGCACTCTCAGGATATCTAGACCAATTGAAATGTATTAGCATATATAACAATAGCACTGAGCAACAGTATATATTGGCGGTAATAGTAAACACTAAATATCAATATATATAAAAACACACAACATGCAGTAATATCATATAAAACAACTGGAAAATAGAGATCTAAAAATGTAATAAAATTCGAGGAATAAAATTGGAATACTCGATAGTAAAATGTTCGTATAAATATTCAGCCGAATATTTGTATGGAAAAGTCACCTCAGATACTGGTAGCAATAAACGGTGTCCTCTAATATTGTCCTATTCGATTTGATCACAGGGGTATCCAAAACTACAGTCCCAATACGTGGTCCACTGAACCAACTTTAAGCGGCGCCCCGCTAAGGCTGCTTTCACACTAGCGTTCGGGTGTCCGCTCGTGAGCTCCGTTTGAAGGGGCTCACGAGCGGACCCGAACGCAGCCGTCCAGCCCTGATGCAGTCTGAATGGAGCGGATCCGCTCAGACTGCATCAGTCTGGCGGCGTTCAGCCTCCGCTCCGCTCGCCTCCGCACGGACAGGCGGACAGCTGAACGCTGCTTGCAGCGTTCGGGTGTCCGCCTGGCCGTGCGGAGGCGTACGGATCCGTCCAGACTTACAATGTAAGTCAATGGGGACGGATCCGTTTGAAGATGCCACAATATGGCTCAATCTTCAAGCGGATCCGTCCCCCATTGACTTTACATTGAAAGTCTGGACGGATCCGTCCGAGGCTATTTTCACACTTAGCTTTTTTTTGCCATTTTAATGCAGACGGATCCGTTCTGAACGGAGCCTCCGTCTGCATTAATATGATCGGATCCGTTCAGAACGGATCCGATCGAACGCTAGTGTGAAAGTAGCCTTATCACATCCACCAGCAGCGTCCCACTGGACTAAAAGTCATATGAATAAAGGTGCTGGATAAAATCGCTGGATAAAATCAAACGGTCTTACCATCTCCCTTGATAGTTCAACAAAGGTAATAAAGTGGTTCTCTGAGTCTGTAGACCGATAGTTCGTCAATAGATTTACACACTGGCAATTGTTTGGCACATGTATTCAGGCCTTCCACATGGACTCAGGCCTTACAGGTTGTATTCCAAGTGAGCCATTCGTGTGACAGACGATTCCTTCTTAACGGATATCCAGTCAATTCTCCAGATTCCCAAGTGGTCCAAGTTTCTGGGGTCCTATCTAGGCTGGACGTGTTTCGGGGTATCACATTACCCCTTCCTCAGTAGCTATCAATCCCCCCAAAAAGTCCTTTCTTATATAGTGAATAGGCTATTCCCAAAACCAGGATCAAGTATTCCAAAAACCTGGAGTGGATTAATTGTTTGGTCCACTCTATATCATTGCTTCTATTTTCCTTTCTCTAAATCTTTACAACATTGTATAAAATCCAATTACCTTTAATATATAAATACACATATATGCTAAATGAAAAGTTAAAATAAGTTTCAACATACTACATTTAAAATCTTAATCACAATCTAAAATGTGCTCTAATTTGGCTTTGCAGCTGAATATGCAAAAACCCTTTCATCCCCATATAGACCGAAGCCTGGTGATTCTAATGCAACAAAAACGCATCTGACACCATGCGATTTCCATGCGGTTTTGATGCGTTTTTTGCGGCAAACGACTCGGACACCTTTTTGTAATACTTCTATACTCTTAAAAGTCCCCAGAATCAAAATATATATTGATAAAAAAGTATTATACAAAAGTATTATAAAAAGGTGTCCGAGTGGAAAATGTCATGAAGGGGTTAAAATGTTGAAAAGTGTGTTTCATCTTTAACTTTAGGCCTTTTGGAGAACATTTCACCTGTAACAATAATTCTGACCAGGGTTGCCCAAACGTTTGCATGCCACTGTATGCAGCAGTAAGCAAATAAAAGACATATCCATGATAGAAAAATGTGTAATCTTGCGACTTTTAGCTTTACTATACACATTTAACTGGTCCGTAGGTTTTGCTACTACATCCTGTATGGTAAAAAGAATAATCTAACATTCTGTTTTTCCACTAATCTTTATTTTTCTCATCAGCAGAAGCTTTAAACTAATTATTCTAGAGTCTTCCTTGACACGTTTAAGGGAGAGGTTTACTGCGGTAAGAAACAAAATGTCATTGTGATTTGTGGGGACATTGACCCAGTTTTAGTTTTTGCACTTTTGTTCCAGTGATCTAGGTATAATTTACAACATCTGTATTCTCGGCTTAAATGTTTGTTTCTACCGTTGGAAACTTCCATAATAGCAAAACCATGAATCTACAAGCTTGTCGCTCTATGCCAGTATATATGAGCGGCTGGAAAAAATTAGAATCTTTCTCTATTTTTCAGACTTGGTGCTATCGCAAAAAACAGTTATATATCATGCAAGCCACTTCTGCTACGGATTGACATTTTTGCTACTTTCGCATCTGGATTTGGGTCTCTCTTTTCTTCCTGAATCTCTGTCGTGTAGAAGGAACAGAACGATTCAGCATAAAAAATATTGCTGTTAAAAAGAGCCTCAACAACTCAGAATACAAAAAACATCTAGAAAAGATAAGGGTACTTTCACACTTGCGTTTTTCTTTTCCGGCATAGCGTTCCGTCACAGGGGCTCTATACCGGAAAAGAACTGATCAGGCATATCCCCATGCATTCTGAATGGAGAGTAATCCGTTCAGTTTGCATCAGGATGTCTTCAGTTCAGTCGTTTTGACTGATCAGGCAAAAGATAAAACCGTAGCATGCTACGGTTTTATCACCGGCGAAAAAAAATGAAGACTTGCCTGAATGCCTTTTTCCCCCATAGGAATGTATTAGTGCCAGATCCGGCATTCAAAATACCGGAATGCCGGATCCGTCCTTCCGGCCTGCGCATGCGCAGAGCAGTAAAAATTTGAAAAAAAAAAAAACAAAACATATAAGACGGATCCGTCTGTTCGCATGACAAGCGGAGAGACGGATCCGTTCTGGCAATGCATTTGTGAGACTGATCCACATCCGGATCAGTCTCACAAATGCTTTCAGTCACACCCAGATCGGCGGATCCGGCAGGCAGTTCCGACGACGGAACTGCCCCCCGAATCACACTGCTCCAAGTGTGAAAGTAGCCTTAGCCAACAATAGGGTGGCTTTCTACAAATCCACTCAAGTATGTAATAAGTTGCCAGTGTCATTTTTTTTATTTTTATTAAAAGGTACTGTTATTGGCATGTGGAATCATTTCAACTAGTAGTCATTTTAGTTTCTTCAGGAATCTTTTTAAAAAGGCTATAATTCACAAACATAAAAGATGTTATCTGCTATTTGCAACATGTTAGGCTACAGTATGTAACGCAACACAGAACCATTTAATGGTATGTTCACACGTGTTAGATTTGCAATAATTCTGACGTATTTATCAAAGGCAAATCTGTGGCAAGATCTGCAACAAAAATTCTAAGCTGACACTTGAATTTCCACAGCACATGTGCAGTGGACATGTAGCAGGACCCATAGGATGACCAGACCCATTCAATGGGAATAATCCACAGCCTTTCCATGTGAAATCTGGGAGAAAAATGTGAATGTGGTATAAAATACTCAATTCAATTGCACTGGATATGAAATGTTAAAGGGGTTCTCCAGGAATTAAGGAAAATAAACGTAAATATTACTTTATTATAAATAAATTCTCAAATACGTTTCATTAGTTATAATGGCTCGTTTTCTCTAGGGAGCAATCATTAGGAGAAATAAAATGGCCGCTGTCTTATTAGTGAACACAGAACCAGTCCTAATCACACAGGAGAATAAATTACTTAAGAGCAGTGAGGTAAAGAGCTGCCTCAACTTCCTCTCTGCTCTGCTTGTCACAGTTTAATATGATCTTCAGCTGAATCTCTGTAGGAATGGAGTTCATGAGGAGACATGAGGTACAGAGAAGACGGACAGGATAGACTGTGGTAATGGAGACTGTATACAAGAGCTGCTGTTCATCAGCCACATCCCCCACCTCCTCCATGTACTTCATGTCTCCTCATGAACATACAGAGGTGGAGACAAACAGCTGATCGGCGGGGTTCCGGGTGTCGGACCCACAACAATTGATGACCTATCCTGAGGATAGGTCATCAATATTAAAGGTCTGGAAAACCCCATTTAATGCAAGGCACTTACTGATGTATTCTTATGATCCCTATTGCCTCCTTTGCTTGCTTGATGCATTTTTCCATCACATTATACATTGCTCATATCCACGGTTATGATCACCCTGTAATCCATCAGTAGTGACCGTGCTTGCATCAGCCTATGTGCACTCCTGTGGTCCCAAGCACTAGAGTGGCTGTCACTTTTGCAGTTGCAAGCACGACCACTGCTGCTGGATTACAGGGTGGTCATAACCCTTGGAAACTAGCAGTGTATAATGGATAGAAAAATTAAGCAAGCAAGCAAAGGAGGCAATATGGACAACATATTATACAATACATTAGTAAATGCCTTGTATTAACTTTGTCTACATGATAAATGCTGAAGTGAGACAACTCCTTTAAACTAGCAAGCTATAGGTCCCCATACACATAAGATAACAATCAGCAGACAGATGGATAACCTGTCTATTGACCTTCTGTACTACAGGCCAATTTTATCACCAACATTACAGATAAACGTTAGTAGTAGGTAATTAAAAAATATAAACTGTGTTTGTATACCGATTAACCATTCATTTATCACCCACAAATGGCAGAATAACATTTTAGCAAATAATCCAGATAATCACACTTAGTACGAAATAATTGTCTGAAAGGGAATTGTCTTTCTTTTTTATCTAATGTGTTGTTGTTTTTTTAACTTTTTTATGACAAAAAAAAAAACATTGGTTAACGCAAAAAAAAATCTGCAACCTCTTCATTATGGGATCTAGGAAGCAAAATATGTTGGCTGTTGCTTTTTTTTATCTGTTTCAGTGGATCTGGGCAGGAGTATATACAGTGGATATTAAAGTCTACACAACCCTGTTAAAATTTCAGGTTTCTGTGACATTAAAAAAATGAAACAAAGATAAATCATTTCAGAACTTTTTCCAACTTTAATGTGACTTATAAACTGTACAACTCAATTAAAATACAAACTGAAATCTTTTAGGCTACTTTCACACTAGCGTTCGCTGGTCCGATCGTGAGCTCCGTTTGAAGGGGCTCACGAGCGGACCCGAACGCAGCCGTCCAGCCCTGATGCAGTCTGAATGGAGCGGATCCGCTCAGACTGCATCAGTCTGGCGGCGTTCAGCCTCCGCTCCAGCTCGCCTCCGCACGGACAGGCGGACAGCTGAACGCTGCTTGCAGCGTTCGGGTGTCCGCCTGGCCGTGCGGAGGCGTGCGGATCCGTCCAGACTTACAATGTAAGTCAATGGGGACGGATCCGTTTGAAGATGTCACCCTGTGGCTCAATCTTCAGGCGGATCCGTCCCCCATTGACTTTACATTGAAAGTCTGGACGGATCCGTACGAGGCTATTTTCACACTTAGCTTTTATATGCTAAAATAATGCAGACGGATCCGTTCTGAACGGAGCCTCCGTCTGCATTATTATGAGCGGATCCGTTCAGAACGGATCCGCCCGAACGCTAGCGTGAAAGTAGCCTCAGGTAGAGGGAAGAAAATATATGAACATAAAATAATATGGTTGCTAGTGTTGGGCGAAGTTGTGTTTTAAGTTCGGCGTCTAAAGTTCGGGTTATCGAAGAATCGAGTTATGGATTCTAAATTCCATTATGATCCGTGCTAGCGGAATCCATAACGCGATTCTTTGATAACCCGAACTTTAGATGAAAGTTCGCTCAACACTAATGGTTGCATAAGTGTGCACACCGTTAAACTAATACTTTGTTGAAGCACCTTTTGATTTTATTACAGCACTCAGTCTTTTTGGGCATGAGTCTATCAGCATGGCACATTTTGACTTGGCAAGATTTGCCCTACTCTACTTTGCAAAAACACTCCAAATCTGTCAGATTGCGAGGGCATCTCCTGTGCACAGCCCTCTTCAGATCACCCCACAGATTTTCAATCGGATTCAGGTCTGGGCTCTGGCTGGGCCATTCTAAAACTTTAATCTTCTTCTGGTGAAGCCATTTCTTTGTTGATTTGGATGTATGCTTTGGGTCGTTGTCATGCTGAAAGATGAAGTTTCTTTCTAGCAGAAGCCTGAAGGTTTTGTGCCAATATTGACTGGTAACTGGAACTGTTTATAATTCCCTCTAGCTTAACTAAGGCCCCAGTCCAGCTGAAGACAAAGCCCCAAAGCATGATGCTGCCACCACTGTGGGTATGGTGTTCTTTTGGTGATGTGCAGTGTTGTTTTTGCGCCAAACATATCTTATGGAATTATAGCCAAAAAGTTCAACCTTGGTTTCATCAGACCATAACCCCTTTTCCCACATGCTTTTCAGAGACTTCAGATGTGTTTTTGCAAAATGTAACCTGGCTTGGATGTTTTTCTTCGTAGGAAAAGGCTTTCGTCTTGCCACGCTACTCCATAGCCTAGGCATATGAAGAATACGGGAGATTGTTGTCACATGTACCACACAGCCAGTACTTGCCAGATATTCCTGCAGCTCCTTTAATGTTGCTGTAGGCCTCTTGGTAGCCTCCCAGACCAGTTTTCTTCTCGTCTTTTCATGAATTTTGGAGGGAGGTCCAGTTCTTGGTAATGCCACTGTTGTGCCATATTTTCTCCACTTGATGATGACTGTCTTCACTGTGTTCCATGGTATATCTAATGCCTTGGAAATTCTTTTGTACCCTTCTCCTGACTGATACCTTTTAACAATGAGATCCCTCTGATGATTTGGAAGCTCTCTGTGGACCATGGCTTTTGCTGTGGGATGCGACTAAGAAAATTTCAGGAAAGACCAACCAGAGCAGCTGAACTTTATTTGGGGTTAATCAGAGGCACTTTAAATGATGGCAGGTGTATGCTGACTCCTATTTAACACGATTTTGAATGTGATTGCTTAATTCTGAACACAGCTACATCCCCAGTTATAAGAGTGTGTGCACACTTATGCAACCACATTATTATTTTTTATTTTAGTTTTAGTTTTCTTCCCTCCACCTAAAAGATTCAGTTTGTTTTTCAATTAAGTAGTACAGTTTATAGGTCACAGTAAAGGTGGAAAAAGTTCTGATTATATTTTTTTTACATCACAGAAACCTGACATTTTAACAAGGGTGTGTAGACTTTTTATATCCACTGTGTGTGTGTGTGCGTATGTATATATATGTATGTGTGTATGTGTATATATTATTATATATATATATATATATATATATATATAAAGAAAGTACCTGGAATCAGCGTGGATGGAAGGTATGTGTCATAGAGGTTCCTGGCCTCGGTGAAGTAAGAGCCGGTATTTTGTGTGTCAGCAGCAGCTATTGCTAATTGACATCTAGAGATTTAGCATAGATGTCATAGCTGATCGGGAAGGCTCTTACTGGGAGTATTCAAAGTGCTGGGTGGGTGACTACTCCCCATGTTCCAGGCTGGGTTTTGCCAGGCATAAAAAACAGCCAGCACTGCCAGGTGTGTGGATTTACCTCCCTCTGACGGTGGAGCTCAGGAGACTGAGGGCTGTGATGGGATTTGAGGTTTGAGCGGGGCTGGAGGACTCGGGGCCCCTCTAAAGGCGAATAGGCCTATGGACCTGATGAGGCTGAACTGCTAACAGGGTGTGAATTAACACCCAGGAGAAAAGGTGACTTATTATTTTATGGACTTTCCTTGTGTGTGAACAAACGCCAAGCCGCCTGCCTTGTCTGCAATGTGTGAATAAACACCACTGTTTGATTCAAGAACTGTGTAATTTGCCTCTATACTGCATCCAATAGTCCTCACTACCAGAGCGAATCCCCACAATATAATATAATATATATATACCGTATTTTTCACCCTATAAGACACACCACAATGGGGGGGGGGGGGGGAGTAAGTGTGTCTTATGGGGTGAATATAGGTGTAAACATAGGGTAAAAAAAAGCATGTCCGGCGCTTGTGGCCTCTGAGGTCACTCTACCTGCAGCGCTCACATGTCCGGCGGCGCTTGTGTTGCAGGAGAGATGCAGGCGTACGTGGCTGTTATCGGGGGCTGCTGCAGATGGAGATTCCGGGTGCTGGTCGGCTCTGAGGGCTGTTCGTGGTATGGGCCGGCCGGCCTCAGCAAGTGCTGGGTGGTAGGGACCGGCCAGCCCGAAGCGTTGTTATGGAGGGGGGTGGAGGAGGAAAGTTGGAGCGCAGGAGCAGGAAGACTAGGGGCGGAGCAGGCATGTCTGACAGGGAAGTCTGCTCCGCCCCTTGTCATCACACTGCCTGCGCTCATAGAGGTACTGTATGCCATGTTCAATGTCAGTGAATGAACATTCAGAGGCTGTGGGCACTTTTTTTAGGAGGGGGGGAGGTCACTTTATTAACAGTGGGGTCCTTAGGGATGTCTTTCTCGCAGGGCACAGCTCTGCATGCAGCCAGTAGCAATTTAAATGTGAAGTGGGGGGAAGGAAATGTGCTAAACACCAATCTTGACAGCCCCCACTCCTAATAAAGTGACCCCACTCCTAATTAAGTGACCCTCCCATATAAAGTGCCCCCCTTATTAAGGCGTCATGCTGACATCCGTGGAGCACTGTCCGTGATATCCCAGCCTGCCACCCTGTTGAGTGCACAAAACGCATGGCGTCCTTGGTTGGTATGACGCCGTGCCCTTCGTGCACTCTGCAGGACGGGATTTCCCGGACCATGCTCCATGGATATCTGTATGACGCCTTAAAGTGTCACTGGATGCCCCCTTTCCCAATAAGTACCGTATGTCAGCAGCATATCCCCCCCCCCCCCCCCATAAACTTGTGTCAGCAGCAGATCCCCCCCCCCCATAACATTGTCATCCACTGATGTTCTTAGCTACAGTAACCCCATAATTGTAGTGCCAATAGTTCTTCCATTACTGTATTCTATTGCAGAAAATTACCGTAGTCTCCTACTGCATACTGTACATTTCTGAACGATGTCAAAGCAGAAAAAGCTTTCTAAAAAAATTCCTTTTAAAATACGCCAGAACATGGAAAAAGGGCAGCGGAGAGACATTTTGGGCCGCCTCCTGACAAGATGATTTGTGCATGGAGGAAACAAGCGGAGATCAGAAAACACACTTTTCGTGGGTGTGCTGCAAAGTGGCCACAGCTAGACGTGGACATGAAAGAGTGGATCACATGTCACAGGAACAACGGCTTCTCAGTATCCACAAAAATGATCATCTATGAAGCCAAACGCACTGGAGGACTTCTGAAGAAACCTGCCCTACTAGTGCTTGACCAGTTTAAGAAACATATCAGCTAAACCACAAAAACAAGATTTAAGAAAGTGAACACCCATCTAGCGGTAATTCCTGGGGGGCTTACCAGCCAGCTACAACCTCTAGACATTTCCATTAATAAGCTGTTTAAAGTGTTCATGAGGGAGAAATGGAACAAGTGGATGGCAGCTGGGAACTATGACCTGACTCCCACTGGACGGATGAAGAGGCCCACCATCACCCAAGTCTGTGAGTGGGTGAAAACATCATGGCTGGCAGGCAGTCAACGATGAAATCATTGCCAGATCCTTTAAAAAGTGTGGCATTAGCAATGCCTTGTATGGCACTGAGCACAATATGCTGTACGACGAATGTGAAGGCAGCGATACTAGTGATACTGAGCTACATAGTGCGATTAACCTGGACAGTAGTGATAAGGAGTTTTTGGGGTTCCCTAATGAATAGAGGAGTAGTGTACCTGGACATTTAGGTCAATAATGATGGTTATTAATGCTGCTGGTTACTATTGTTAATGTTTACAGTGTTAAAATATTGGTCTGTTATTTTATTACACGTTTTGACACACCTTTTGTCAATTTTTTTTTTCCTATTTAACCCTCTAAAACCTAGGTGCGTCTTATCGGCCGGGGCGTCATAGGGCGAAAAATACGGTATATATCGTAAATCTTATATACAAGCATCAAGTTTCCCTTGAACCCATGCAGTTAATCTGACAATGAAGACTATATTGTAACATTAAATGGAAAGTCTAACTAAAATAGATTTTCTCTTTAGAAACAAAGAAAATACTGCAACATTCACACAACGTTACCTAACAGGTTCCACACTTCTCAGGAACACCTTTTACGACAACACTATCCCAACACCATCTTGCATAGAAACATGTTAAAAAGAAACATAGAAATTCTGTAGAATTCTCTTGTGAATACAGATATTTTAATCAGGAAATTTAGTAGAAATGATCTTTGCTGAGAAAACATTTTGAGATAACAGAGTTTTCTGGGACTTTAATAATGGTCCTTAGAATAGGTCATCGGTGTCAAATCATGGGTCCCAACGTCTAGCACCTCTATCGATCAACTGTTTGAAGGAGCTGCAATGTCCTGGAACCCAGCACAGCTCCGTATACGATGTAGTGACCGGGTCTATTTACTGCGGCGCTGCTACCAGCTAAAATGGGAGCATTGGTGCAGTGACAAGGCATGGCTACTGACACACAACAGGAAAAACCAATACATATGGAGGTTCAAATGAATCTATCATTAGATATAGAGTAGTAGACAATGAATGATCATACTTTGTACTTATCTTCTGCCCCTGTTACACATGTAGAAGGGCAGCCTTACTGCAGAGGTTTCCCCTACCAGCCCTCAAATGTGCCTGTGTTTCTGTAATAATCTATATGGTTTCATCAGAGCAGCATTGGACAAAGACTGTCTGTAATGTCAATGAGCCTAGTGATGTGCAACCAGCAGTGTTCACCATACATTTCGCCACAAGCAGACAGGTGATCAATTAAACATCCACATATAATGGTATCACTGATGATGGATGACAATTAATAAATATCAGAAGGACTAATGTGATGTGTGTGGTCTATTGGGTTTTTTGGGACGCCATTGATGTTTGACTGTGGGGTCTAACCTCCAGGACTGATTAGCATAATAATGGGGCTGTGACCCTCCCCTCTAATGATTTTATTTAAAGGGGTTGTCCCACAAAAAATAATAAACAGTTTTAAAACTGGCACCTGGCTCTGAATACTTTTATAATTGCATAACTACTGAGTTATTCAATTAAATCTATCTGAATAGCACCACTTTCCGTTTGCCCTTTTTCAAATTTTTCTGTCCTGCTTAGACTCCATTCACACATCCGCAGCTCCCCCAAAAAATAAAACATGTTCTATTCTTGTCCACAATTGCGGACAAGATTAGGCATTTTCTATTATAGTGCTGGTGATGTGCAGTCCGCAAAATGCGGAACACACATTGCCGGTGTCTGTGTTTTGCGGATCCGCAAAACACATACAGATGTGTGAATGGACCCTTACTGTGATGGAAGCACATGCTCATTCCATCCTTCAACTGCCACCAGCTGCAGCAGAAAGGACACACCCTAAGCTGACAGCTTGCAATAAATCTAGCAGAACAATTGGAGGAATGAATGTGGAGATCTCTGGATCCATGTTAGGTACAGGGCTGGTTGCAGCTTTGTTACTAAGAGGTTATCATGTACTTTATGATATCTGATTTTCATTTTTTATATTAGTCATGGAATAACCCTTTTAAGATTACAATAAAAGCTATGTTTTAGGTGTACTTGTTTTCAGTGCTACAGAGCAAACTCAATTGTTTGCAACGACTCTGCAGTCTGGCTTACTTAGGTGTAATGTGTATTAATATATTTGTAGTAATATATACTTAAAGGGAATGTGATCAGACAATGACCTATTGTTTAACTCACATTAGTTTTTTTAATTTTCCATGTCATATTTAACAAATGTATATAATCCTGTCATTTTCACATCGGACACTAGCCCAGATAAACGGTGATGATATCCTCTTCTGTACAGGTAAAGTTTCAGTAGCTATTATCATTATCACCACAGGCAGAACTACAATGACACGTAACGCCTCTATATAGATAACACAGGACCCAGCATTCACAGCTTATCTACTCCCTCCTGACTTCTGCACAGGTCACAGAGTATGCCTAGAAAATTCTCCCATAAAAATCAATGAGGTCCCTTCTTATCCATTTTGTCTATGGCCCATGGGGCTGCTCTCAAAAGACAGCAAATCTTAACATATTTTAAGAATACTAATTATGGATGCGCTCATTAGTACCGGAGGACCAGGAAGCAGTGAAGGCTCTGTACTCACCGCTTTCTGATCCTCAGCTGTGAAGGCTGCTCACAGCGCAGCAGGAGGTAGAGGATTGCAATGTAGGTGAGGAGTGGCGGCGAACAGGAGCAGGAGAGGTAAGTGTTTTATAATTTTATAAAACATGAGACTGCTGGGGGCTGAGAAGCATAATGGCTGATAATGGGGTCTGAGGCATAATGGCTGATAATGGGGGCTGAGGAATAATGGCTGATAATGGGGGCTGAGGCATAATGGCTGATAATGGGGGCTGAGAGGCATAATAGCTGATAATGGGGCTGAGAGGCATAATGGGGGTTGAGGTGTAATGGCTGATAATGGGGGCTGAGAGGCATAATGGCTGATATGGGGGCTGATGAGAGGCATGGGGCTCTTATCAGAGGTCTGATTGGGGGTCATTTACATTGGGGTCTGAGCTGAGGTCTGATTGGGGGTCTTATTAACATTAGGGGTCTGATTGCGGCTGTCAGCTGAGGTCTGATTAACAATGGGGGGTCTGATTGGTAGTCTCACCTGAGGTGTAATAAAATTAAATCGACATGGAAATTAAAATAAATAAATAAATCACCAAAAATTATAAAAAAAATATGGTTAACAGAAAAACTTGATTTAAACACAAGGTCAGTTTCTGATGACATATTCCCTTTAATACAGTACATACAAAATGTTTTAGAAACAAAAATACATAAAATACATGCAAACAATCCAACAGAGAAATCTACAATTACTACTAGCCATCCACAGGAAATCTCATTCTCAGTAATGCCGTGGAAGCTATTTTATCCCATCCAAGAAATGGGAAAAACAATATTGTTAAATTCATAGATAGGAACAAAGGGAACAAGAGAGGTCTCTTCTCACTGTTAGGCCCCTTTCAGACTAGTGAGAGTCATACTGCGGACTTGCAGCGCAGCACCAGTCCTTAACTTCCAGCACTGCCGAGGTCGCATAGCATTATATTGATTTATGATGCTATGTAACCCTTACAGTTCTGGAATATATTGCATAACACTGACAGCATTATATAAGTGTTATCCAATACATTCCAGACCTCTAAGTGTTACATAGCATCATAAATCAATATAATACTATGCGACCCCAACAGTGCTGGAAGTTCAGGACGGGTGCTGCACTGAGTTCTGAGCTTGACACTCACTCGTCTGAAAGGGGCCCTAGGGCAGTGATGGCGAACCTTTGAGAGGCTGAGTGCCCAAACTGCAACCCAAAACCCACATATTTATTGCAAAGTGCCAACGCGGCAATGTAACCTGAATACTACAGTCCAATATAGTATATCTCCCATGTACTTTATCATTTAGCTATCATAGCCTGCCTACATTCAGTGCTCTTGTGTTGTTCATGGTGTGCCCTGCACTGATGAAGGGCAGGAATAGTCTAACACATATTGGTACACCATAGACTGTTTCCAGGGCGTGGGTGCCCACAGAGACTGCTCCGAGCGCCGCCTCTGGCACCCGTGCCATAGGTTCGCCACCACTGCCCTAGGGTATGGCTACATGGCAACATTTCACGTAATGATTTTCAATGGTGTCACAATGTGACAGTCATAAAAAACCTAGACATGCTGGATTTTGTGTTGCAAGTCGAACACAACTTTTTCCCCACTAATGTTAATGTAAGTTGTGAGTGGCAAACAATTTGCCTGCGACTTGGCTGTGTTTTCAGCAAGTTGCAGACAAGTTACACACATTTCTTAGTAGACATGTCGCTGTGTAACCACACCCTTAGGGTCTGGCTAACATGGCGATATTTGCCATGTGACAGCAATTTGCAGGACAAAAAGGATACAGCTACATTATTGTTTTTTTTTAATTTTTGTACTAGTTGGCTCGGCTACACAACTACATTTGTTGTGCAACATTTTTTGGAATGGTAGTTAATGGTGTCGCCCTGCGACATGCTGCGACTGCTATAGGTGGATTTTTTTACAACCATTGCATTGGAGCGGCAGCATGTTGCAGTGTGACACCATTCACTATCATTACAACAAATGTCGTCATGTAGCCGAGCCCTTAAAAAGAAATGCAACTAGTATAAAAAATGCAAAACCCAAGATGGAGAATGCAGTCAGAGATTAGTAGTTGGCATCATCCTAATTACATAATATCTAGTACTAATAATACCTAATACTGCCACTTATTAATGAAACTAGGTCAAAAATGTATTATATTTTACAATGTATTAGCCATGCATGAGACAGCTAAAGAAAAAGCCAAATGCTCTGACATGAATTTTGACCTATGGGAAATCAGCTATTTATCCCAGCACAGAACCGATATCAACATTAACTTAAAGGCGTTGTCCCATAAAAAAAATTTAGTTATTCAATAAAATGTATCTGTATAGTGCCACCCTGTGACAGACTGAACCGTCACTGGGGAGACCCAGAACTATGGAAACCCCCTCAGACCTTTTGGGGTTACAAGGAACTATGAACCCTGATTTATGTGTGGAATTTATATGCAACATATTTCCTATTGCCCATTAATTTGCAGGGTGTGGATTCAGCACCACCAAAAGGGTTAACTCTGCACTAAGACTCCCACTGATTGTGTTACTGATGGGATTAAGATAGCAGATTATAGGAGCAGCCGACTCCTAGATGAGTAGATCACCATATGATACATTCAGGAGATAATCCCATCACATGTGTCACCTCCATCCCTATTCATTCATTATGGAGGGGGTGAAGATGTCTGTTGCATGTTATTCATGCTTGATTGCGTTATGTTGTTAGACTTCTTGAACTGTAAATATACAGAGTTGATCAATAAAGGGAGTTCCTGGGGAAGGGGGGGCGGGGATAATGTTTGTTCTCTTTAATGTTTTTAAAAAATCTCAATAAAAACAATCTGATTAAAAAATAAATAAAGGGAGTTCCTGTTTTACCCTTCATCATGTTGAGGCTGGTGTTTGGGTAACTGATCGACACTGGGGATTTCTATACGCTGAAGATTTGCTATACTCCCCTGGCTATAACTACTAGCTCTTGTAAGAGCTGTTCCTGGTTCCTGTGGTGGTTTTGGTGTGGAGTGGAGTGCTTGGAGTCCTCGGGAAGCATTAGGAGCATCCATCGACGGAGGTACCCGGTCGGGGTGTCAGGAGATCCGTTACAGTGGTGGCAGCAGTGGGATCGCGTCCTAGTGTGAGGAAAAGCAGCTTGGAGACACCATTCGTGGAGCATATTGAGGGCAACGCTAGTATCCGTACAGCCCCTGGTTACAGCAGGATGGAATCGGCTAGTCTGCGGACAGCGTTACACTACGATGAGGAGGATTACATGGACTGGAGGGATGCAGTCCAGAAAGGCGTTTGGTATGAGGCCCTGGAAGATGTACAGCGTCGGCGGGGTGAGAGTCTTCCCAGTGAGGAGCAGCGATTGCAGATGTTAGTGGATCTGCGAATGCCTCTTCTGGGAGAGCAGCCCCTGGATGAGTGGGTGACAGAACTCGAGAGCCTGGTATGGAAGGAGCTTTGGCTAGACGACGCCTACCAGGCACTCTGGTGGTATGTGATTCGGCACTCCCCCTGGATGGCTAAGCACGTCAGACCCGAGGGGGAGGATTATGATGGCCCTGGCCTGTTCTTTGAGTCCTTCGCCGAACCAGAGTTTGGAGATGCCGGAGAGTCCCGGTTCTGGAAAATCTCTGACTACAGGGAGGCTATGCATGATTGGGCTACAGCGAGAGAGGTAAGACAAGACCTGGCATCTCTAGTGACAACGGAGTGGGAGCTGGAGCAGGATTACCAATACTTCCTCAGCTCAATTCGGCCCCAATATACACTGCCGGAGAGCTGGGTGGCAGTCCCACACCTACAGCCCTACAGCTGGAAAGACCCAACTGAAGTATCCCCTGCTTCAGTGCCAGCTACGGACATAGGGGACCTCATGGACTGGTCCTGGGGGGAACCCCATATGGCAGGTGGAGATGGGACAGAGATCTCTCCACTGGCCCTACAGGGATGCTGGGCGGTCGGCCCAGATCCCCAACGGCAGCCGGAGTTTCAGGGAGTAGGGACAGTCGGTCCTGCTCCCCGGCGGCAGTTTACCTTGAAGGGAGAGGAGACAGTCGGTCTCTCTCCCCGGCCACAGGGGGACAGCACTCCGGCTCCGATGGTGCAGATGGGACCGCGGTCTCTGCACCAGACCTACAGGGATGCTGGACGGCCGGTGCAGATCCCCCACCAGCCTGCAGGAATGCCAGGAGGAGGATTTAAGCAATCTCTTCTTTCCACAGCCAGGTCCTGGGGGTAGGATTGCCTGACCCCATCCCAGCGGAAGATCTAGCATCTGGGCAGAGCGCAGTCGGCCTCTGCCCTCCCCTATCCTCTTGTCCAAAGGCTGACTCCCCACGGGCTACCCCAGCGGAAGAGCTGGCATCTGGGCAGAGCGCAGTTGGCCTCTGCCCTCCCCTATCCTCTTCTCCAGAGCCTGACTCCCCACAGGCTACCCCAGCGGAAGAGATGGCATCTGGGCAGAAGTCAGTCGCCCTCTGCCCTCCCCTATCCTCTTGTCTAGAGCGTGACTTCCCACTGGCTACCCCAGTGGAAGAGCTGGCATCTGGGCAGAGCGCAGTCGGCCTCTGCCCACCAAGTACCTACAGCTCCAAGCTAGAGAACAACAATTAAGCAAGGAGTAGCAGATGCCCACTCAACAGCTGGGGACATACAGAACAGAGCCAGGCCCCAGAGTTCAACAGGACCAGTGTTTGTTTATGGGTGGGCTACTCAATGAACTCAGGCACCGACCAACAGGAGGTCAGGTACCTGGTTAGTCTACTGTTGGGAGGGGAGAAATGTGACAGACTGAACAGTCACTGGGGCTGCTGGAAAAGCCCGAGGGCCAGCCTCCTGCCTACGGACCCAGAACTATGGAGACCCCCGCAGACCTTTTGGGGTTACAAGGAACTATGAACCCTGATTTATGTGTGGAATTTATATGCAACATATTTCCTATTGCCCATTAATTTGCAGGGTGTGGATTCAGCAACACAAAAAGGGTTAACTCTGCACTGAGACTCCAACTGATTGTGTTAGTGATGGGATTAAGTAGCTGATTATAGGAGCAGCCGACTCCTGGATGAGTAGATCACCATATGATACATTCAGGAGATAATCACATCACATGTGTCTCCTCCATCCCTATTAATTCATTATGGAGGGGGTGAAAATGTCTGTTGCATGTTGTTCATGGTTGATTGCGTTATGTTGTTAGACTTCTTGAACTGTAAATATACAGAGTTGATCTTCAATAAAGTTCCTGTTTTACCCTTCATCATGTTGAGGCTGGTGTTTGGGTAACTGATCGACACTGGGGATTGCTATACGCTGAATATTTGCTATACTCTCCTGGCTATAACTACTAGCTCTTGTAAGAGCTGTTCCTGTGGTGGTTTTGGTGTAGAGTGGAGTGCTTGGACTCCTCGGGAAGCACTAGGAGCACCCATCGACGGAGGTGTTTGTTTCTTATTTCTGCTCACTGAGGACGCACATGCTCAGTTTCATCCTTCACCTGCTTCCTGAGCTGTGATAGGGAGAGCATGGACACGCCCCCTGAGCTGCAGCAGAAAAGACACTCCCCTTGAGCTGTCAGCTTGATATAAATCTAGCAGAACAATTAATGGGGAGCTCTCTGGATCCATGTGAGGTACAGGGCTGGTTCTAGCCTTGTTAGAAAGAGATAATCATGTATTATATGAAGTCTGCTTTTTTTTTTACATTATTCATGGCATAACCCCTTTAATGGCATTCTTTGAGATCAGGAAAAAAAAAAATCGCTAAAACTGGAAAACGCCATAAGATATAAAAAAAAATGAGACCTTTCCTCCATCTGCACCAGTGCGGCATGTCCTTGTCCATTGCTGCAGTGATAACATGACCATCTATACACATGATCACTTTCAGCTAATCATTGGCTACAGAAGTGTATGACACAAGAAAGTAGAGGTTAGTGATTAATTGCATCGATCACATCGGTAGACAGACATGTCATCGCTGCAGGAAGCAAAGAACAGAGAGCGACAATGCATTTTGCAGATGAACAGTGGTTCTTTTGTTACTTTTGGCATCTCCCACCTTTAGCCAATTTATACTGATCTCGGGAAAACCCCTTAATGGGCCTCTGTTAGCAGATTTGTACATTGCCGAGAAAAATGACGTTTTACTGTATGCTAATAAGCCTCTAGGAGCAACTGGGGTGTTCCTATTACTCCTAGATGCTGAGCTTTCTCTGCAACTGCCGTGCCCTATGCAATTTGATTGATAGGGTCAGGCAGTGTAAATGAGATCACGCCTGGCCCTGTCAATCAAAGTGCAGAGAGTGCAGCAGTTTTAGAGCGAGCTGAGACCCTAGGTGTAATGGCAACTCCCCATTTGCTCCTTTGCTTATAATAAAATATGATTTTCCTCAGCAATGCGGGCACATATGTACATGGGACCAACACAGATGCCTTCAGCTGCCAAGAGCACATGCAATTGGTCAGCCAGTTTCATAGGGACAAATCTGCTGACAGATGCATTTTTATTGCTAGGATATGCCCTAAATCTCAGGTGTGGGTCCACCCTCTCGGTCTAAAGAAATGAAGGGAGTAAAGCATGCACGACCACCCTCCATTCACCGCTATAAGAGTTTCAGAAATAGATGAACACCGGCTCAGCTATTGACGGGAGACCCATAGCGGTGATTGAAGATGTGGCCCTATCTGTGTGGCCTGCTCTCCACTCACTGCTATGGGACCTCCAAAAATAGACAAGTGCACTGGCTTGGCTATTACAGGTGGTCCCATATCAGTATATTTATACGACAAGTTCAGTGTGCTCACCTTCATCATTCGGGACCCCTTCTGGAGATAGAAGTGAGTTCCACAGATGGGACCAACAACTGTCTGACATTAGTGGTGATATGCCATAAACAGTGAGATGGGAGAACCCCTTTAACAGTCCATATTTGATAATAACAGAGGTTAAAAGAGGGGAAACGTTAATCATAAATGTGAAGGTAAAAGGAGGACAGTAATTTTCCTAATTTTATCCTGTGTTAATTTGGTCTATTTAAGATATAGGCTTCCTCTTCAAGTTACATGATTGATGCAAAAGGCTGTCAGATGAGGGTGGAACTCTTAGAAATATACATAGTTCTCATAATATAAAGCAGATTACCTCAATCATATTAGCAGGTTTGTGAAAATAGCGGTGATTGAAGATGTGGCCCTATCTGTGTGGCCTGCTCTCCACTCACTGCTATGGGACCTCCAAAAATAGACAAGTGCACTGGCTTGGCTATTACAGGTGGTCCCATATCAGTATATTTATACGACAAGTTCAGTGTGCTCACCTTCATCATTCGGGACCCCTTCTGGAGATAGAAGTGAGTTCCACAGATGGGACCAACAACTGTCTGACATTAGTGGTGATATGCCATAAACAGTGAGATGGGAGAACCCCTTTAACAGTCCATATTTGATAATAACAGAGGTTAAAAGAGGGGAAACATTAATCATAAATGTGAAGGTAAAAGGAGGACAGTAATTTTCCTAATTTTATCCTGTGTTAATTTGGTCTATTTAAGATATAGGCTTCCTCTTCAAGTTACATGATTGATGCAAAAGGCTGTCAGATGAGGGTGGAACTCTTAGAAATATACATAGTTCTCATAATATAAAGCAGATTACCTCAATCATATTAGCAGGTTTGTGAAAACAGATCTGGAATCATAATCAAGTCATGCAGACACCAGAATGAAAATTGAGCTGGATGTGTGCTAATGTGACTTGGCGCCAACATTAAAGAGAGCTAGAAGCTCCAGGTGACTTTTCCACTGCTAAGGTATTTATATGTCTGTGATCACAGCTGTGCTCTCTTCCAGGCTCCTTACATGTGTCAGTCGAGTTCATGCAGGAAAAGCAGCAACAGTGTGTACTTAAACTTTCTCTGCCCAATTGTGCCAGCCAGCTCGAGCAGCAAGTCTGGCAGAAATACTTCACAGCTGTTAGTGTTGGATAGTGAACTACAGAATGATTCCTGATTCTTCCGTACAAGAGGAAGAATAACTAGGTATTAATATAGTTCAAACATATACAGCAATGGTATATGATATAATCAGAAACTGAATGCCAATTTCTGATGCATACTTTAGGCTATGCTCAAAGCATTTGAGCTTTACGTTGTACACAGGAGATCTGCCACCGAACAGGTCAAACATAAAGCACTGATATATACAACCATATATACAATTGTATACATAGCATTGCAGGATGCCGCTATGCTGAAAAGAAGAGTTGCATCAAAAACAGGTACAACAGCACAAACCCTCTACACTCTTTTGGAATACATCAAGTCAATGGGGACTGTGTTTCTTCATAGCACATACACTTAAAGGGGTTCTCCGGGAATTAGGAAAATGGAAATATTGAAATATTACTTTATTATAAATATATTCCCAAATACCTTTTATTAGTTATAATGGCTCGTTTTGTCTGGGGAGCAATCATTTGGAGGCCGCCGTCCTATTAGTACACACAAAACCTGTCTAATAACTCAGCAGAACAAATTACTTCACAACACTGAGCTAAAGAGCTGCCTCATGCTCCTCTCTGTTCTACTTGTCAGGGAATATTTGGTGCATCCGCCGGCAGGCTGTGCCACAGACTTAACTCTACTTTAATACGCCACTATTGTAGCGCATATCAGTAAATAAATGTCCCTCTTAAAATGTGAATGTCCTTGTAAATGTTTGCGTTCATGAGAAACAAAAATTAAATAGACCTAGAAATTGTTCCTAGAACTTATTCTGGAAGTGTACAATCCAGTGCTGTGTGCAAGACAGCCATTTCTCTTGATGTTTTTTGATACAATTAAATTAATTTAATTTAATGGAAAAAAACACTATGGACAGATCACAGGGTAACAATTAATAATTCTCTTCTTACCCTAGACATTTCACAGATCTGAGTCTTAGGGCTCATGCAATCCGCATTTTTTGCAGCTTGGATGAGGACCCATTCATTTCAATGGGGCCACAGAAGATGCGGGGACAGCACACTGTCTGCATCAGAATGTCCATTCCGTGCCAACTGTAAAAAAAATAGAACATATCCTATTCTTGTTTCTTTAATGGACAATGGCAGGATTGGTCTATAAAGGGACTGACGTTCTGTTCAGAAAAATGCGGAACACACGCGGCCGGTATCCATGCTTTGCATATCCACAATTTGCAGACCGCAAAAAGGGCTATGGCTGTGTGTATTAGCCCTTATTTTGAAGCAGATGTCCTAATATACCATTCACAAAAATGTATCATCTGGCCAGTGCAATAAGGAACACTTTTTATCTCAATAGCTGAATGCAATTTAGGCTACTTTCACACTGGCATTTCTGGGTCCGCTTGTGAGATCCGTTTCAGGGCTCTCACAAGCGGTCCAAAACGGATCAGTTAAGCCCCAATGCATACTGAATGGATAAGGATCCGTTCAGAATGCATCAATTTGGCTGCGTTTGGTCTCCGTTGTGTTTTTTAGACAGTCACTAAAACTCAGCTTGCAGCGTTTTTGTGACCGTCTGACTATGCGGAGACTAACAGATCCGTCTAGACTTACAATGCAAGTCAATGGGGACGGATCTGTTTTTCACTGACACAATATGGTGCAATGGAAAACGGATCCTTCCCCCATTGACTTTCAATGTAAGTCAGGACGGATCCGTTTTGACTTAGACTTTTTTTGAATGAATAATGCAAACGGATCCATTATTAACAGATACAAGCGTTTGCATTATCAGTGCAAATCCGTCTGTGCAGATACAAGGCGGATCCACACAGAACGTGAGTGTGAAAGTAGCCTTATCTGTATATAGCGGAGTATGAAATGAATTACTAAACAATCAAGCCTCAGTTTTTACAGTTAATTGATATATTTTCTAAATTCTACAATACACGCAGTTTTGCCTTACATCAGTAGGCGCCAAGCAGTAGCTCACAACTACCTGTCATAGGATCTCATAATACCATATGCACTTGCTACAATATCACATCCGCTAACAATACTAAAGACAAACCATATTTCTAGGGCAGTGCCAATTTGGGTGACACATATTTCAACCTGAAATATTTGCCTTGAAATTGAAATTTCATGTTGTGTTTCTCCATGTTTAAAGGCATTGGCAAATTTCTAAAAGTATTTGGCAGTAGTTCCTAATGTATTTGTTGTGTGCCATACATCTGTATGCCACATCATATCTTACCCCCACAACAAAGCAGAAGGCATCTGGGTCCGCATTTGTGTGCTACACAAACACCCACGTCGCCATTCTTTAGGCTGTCCATGAATGTATCCTCTTGTGCTGAACATGTTTATTTAACAGTATCCGTCCAGGCACAGCACAGATAGCGGTCACGTGAGTGACTCATGCGCTCTATAGATGCAGTGGCCGAAGAGTACAGATGGCGGGACCTTCTGCTGCGCGGCGGGTGCTATAGATATGATGCCACATAACAGATTAAGCTATTGCAAAGCATTTTTAGAAATTGGCCAAACCCTTAACTTTGGTAACATTTTTTTACTTGAATTTGGCTGCCAACCATTACTCTAATTTAAATGTGGCTCATGATGTATAAAAGGATGGGTATATATGCCTTACATGGCCTTGTTCTATACCAGAAATTAAATCCTGCTATCTGTGCAACTGGTTGAGTGTAGAATGAATCTGGAGTACAGAGAGGCAGCTCAATAAGTGCAAGCAACAAATATAAACTCTATCTGATTCTATCTCATGGCCAGATTCAAACAAGGGACCCCGGAGCTACATAGCAACAGTGCTAACCACTAAGCCACAATGCCGCCATTCTGTTTATTTTGGACCTTCTCCAAAGTGTCCTAGACATGTTTTTTCACATAAAAGTTACTATGGCTGAAACTAATTATACTGAAAATGAAGAGGGCTTCAAGAATAATATTTCCTGAAGAATATGTACGGTAAAATTGTGTTGTGGATTGGGAGCTTCCCATGATGCAACGATGAGGCAAGTTACGTTACATAATAATAGGGTTGATTATGGTTGATCAAAAATGACCCAAAGATCAGAATGGGCATACCCAAAAAGCCACAAAAACAAGGAGTCCTGTTAAAACAGTGAATAGTGGTACTGAGCACTATGAGCCTATGGGTTTGCGGTCAATACACCATCATGCCTAAATTTGAATGGAAGGGCACATCCGTGACCACCAATCCGTTGAAACTCACCACTAGAATAAGGGTCTTGTTTAACATTCCTCCTAGCTGCATGACAATAGTAGGGAGGAATACTAGGAGGCAAGACCTCCTAGTGATCGGTGGAGCCCCCAGCGATCATAAATTTATCAATTATCTGTCAATAGGTGATGACTGTTATTTTATTTATTTTTTGTAGGACAGCTCCTTTGATTTTACCATGTGTTTGACCTGCAAGACGTTTCAGATGTGTGTCAGTGCTAACAACTCGAGGATCATTTTCCTATTAGCATTCTGTAGCAGCATGTAGGGAACAAGCATGCATGCCTGTCTCGGGTCCAAATGTCAATTGGTCAGCTTTTTATAGGCATGGACCACAGGGCCCTGGCTGGCAGCACAAACTGTTCTGAATCAAGATGGCACAGAAGATTCACAATATTAATGTCATTAGAAGCAAATGAGTGTCATGACAGTTATGGATGATCTATTACTAGTTAAAAAAAAACCTGCATCTTCTCAAGAACGGCTGGCATATTTTGTGGTTAGCTGTAGCAAAGTAATATGTCTCACATTCTTATCCTTGTGTAGAACTGTGATTAATGGTGGCAATTACACAGTAATGCTTTCTGAGGAAAAGACCATCTGTAAATAAAGGTGAATTGCTGATACTTGGCATTCTTTTCGTTCTTTTCAGGAAAGTTTCACTGAATTGAAGAAAAGGCATTTCTTTTACCATAAACATTGTAAACTCTGTCAGAAAGGGATCATCTTTTCATATAACCATTGCCAAATATTAAGATTAGCATGCCAGCTGGCAAATAATACGGCCATCCTTGTGACTTTGTCAAGCTGATTTTTACCAGGGTTTTGTTATTGCAAATGACACATTCCACTGGCTCTCACATCTAATACTGACTGGTGCAGAATCATGCTTGCTACATCTCATTTGTGCTTTAGTTTTCTCCGAATTTCACATGGACATATTAAAAAGTGTCTTAATTAACCATACTGGCCTCTCCTGACCGAAGACATCTGCAGAAGAGACATCTTAGAGTACAACCACATGACAAGGTCATGCAGCGGTCCATGCTGCGGCTAGGGAACGCAAGTGACTACCGCATATATTATCATACTTTTAGGGTGCGTTTCTAGTCTGCGATCATTTATGGACTGCTGTTTGCACTGTTGTGAATCTTCACAGGCACAATACCTTGTATATCAAAGACAACTGGTCAGGAGCTGCTGTACACAATCCTCCATAGGCCCGGAACCTGCCAAGGTAACAAGTAACAAGTAGAAGCATGGAAGGAGGAATCCAGAAGCGGCGCGGCTGTACAGTCAGAGGCAATTCTCTGTGAACAGATTCGCCGCCTCTGGATTCCTTCTTCCTTGCTCCTGTTTTATCTGATTAACTCCAAATAGTCATTCATGTAGTAAAACATATTACACATATACTGCAAGTGTCTGATCAACTGTATGGCCAATGCGGTCAGCAGCTGCAAGCAGGTGGATATGTTTTACAGGCGGGCAATCGCATGCAAAGCAGATGCAGTCATCACAAAGTACCAGGTCTGTCTCAGAAACCTATTTCCCTATGGACTGCTAGTATGGAAAAGAGATGCTGTGCTTCCTAACCACAGCATGACCGCATCACAACCGTGTCGTGTGGTCGTACCCTCACTGCTGTAGTCTACTAACTTAATGGTGGAGGAGGCACAGATGAAAGGAAGAAACAAATGACAAATGGTCTGCTGACTTCAGTGGGAACAAAATGTATGGACGAAAAGGAAGGTCAAGTGAGATGGAGAGAAATGAAACAAGCATAAGAGAGCAGAGTTTTCAGCTATTCCCACAGACAGAAATATCTAAGAGGTAACATACATAGTAACATAGTTTAAAAGGCCGAAAAAAAGACATGTGTCCATCTAGTTCGGCCTGGCATCCTGCAAGTTGATCCAAAGGAAGGCAGAGGTAGAAACCAATTTTCCCCACTTAAGGGGATAAAAAATTCCTCCAATCAGTCAATCAGAATAACTACCTGGATCAACGATCTCTCTCTAGTAGCTATAGCCTGTAATATTATTACGCTCCAGAAATACATCCAGGCCCCTCTTGAACTCTTTTATCGTACTCGCCATCACCACCTCATCAGGCAAAGAGTTCTATAGTATCACTGCTCTTACCGTAAAGAATCCTCTTCTATGTTTGTGTACAAAACTTCTTTCCTCCAGACGCAGAGGATGTCCCCTCGTCACAGTCCTGGGAATAAATAGATGATGGGAGAGATCTCTGTACTGACCCCTGATATATTTATACACAGTAATTAGATCTCCCCTCAGTCGTCTTTTTTCTAAAGTGAATAACCCTAATTTTGATAATCTTTCAGGGTACTGTAGTTGCCCCATTCCAGTTATTACTTTAGTTGCCCTCCTCTGTACCCTCTCCAGCTCTGCTATGTCTACCTTGTTCACAGGAGCCCAGAACTGTACACAGTACTCCATGTGTGGTCTGACTAGTGATTTGTAAAGTGGCAGGACTATGTTCTCATCACGGGCATCTATGCTCCTTTTGATGCAACCCATTATCTTAGTGGCCTTGGCAGCAACTGCCTGACACTGGTTTCTACAGCTTAGTTTGCTGTTCACTAAAATTTATAGGTCCTTTTCCATGTCAGTGTTACCGAGTGTTTTACCATTTAGTACTGTATGTACTGGTGACTTTCATTATTCTTTCCCATGTGCATAACTTTACATTTGCCAGTGTTAAACCTCATCTGCCTAAGCCTCCAATCTATCCAGATCCATTTGTAGCTGTATATTGTCCTTTTAATTAATCAGTGTCAATTACTTTACACAGTTTAGTGTCATCTGCAAAAAATTATATTTTACTGTGCAAGCCTTCTACAAGATCATTAATAAATATATTGAACAGAATAGGGCCCAATACTGACCCCTGAAGTACCCCACTAGTGACAGTGACCCAATCTGAGAGTGTACCACTAATAACCATCCTCTGTTTTCTATCACTGAGCCAGTTACCCACATACGGGTATTTTTTCCCAGTCCAAGCATTCTAATTTTATACACTAACCTTTTATGCGGTACATTGTCAAATGCTTTGGAGAAGTCTAGATATACAACATCCACTGATTCACTGCTGTCAAATCTCGAACTTACCTCCTCATAGAAACGGATTAAATTAATTTGACAGGCCTCTTATGAAGCCATGCTGATATGGCATTATTTGCTTATTTTCATTGAGGTACTCCAAGATAACATCTCTTAGAAAACCTTCAAACAGTTTTTCCATGACAGATGTTAAACTTACCGGCCTATAGTTTCCGGGCTCAGTTTTTTTTACCCTTTTTAAATATTGGCACCACATTTGCTATGCGCCAATCCTGTGGAACACTCCCTGTCAGTATATAGAGTCCGTAAATATCAGAAATAAGGGTCTGGCTATGACATTACTTAATTCTCTTAGGATACAGGGGGGGTGTATGCCATCTGGTCCTGGCGATTTGTCAATTTTAAGCTTCTTCTTGGGTCAGACAGGGCACTTTTAATGGGGAATTTACTTTTACATTCTGCATTTCATTTGACAGTTAATTTTCTTCAGTGAATACAGCGGAGAAAATTTTTTTTTAATAGCTTTGCTTTCTCCTCATCGCTCTCTGCAACTCCCCCCTCATTACCTTGTAAAGGGCCAACACCTTCAGATTTATACTTTTTACCATTTATATAATTAAAGAACATTTTTGGGCTATTATAACTCTCTTTGGCAATTAATCTCTTGGTTTCTAGTTTAGCTGCTTTTAATAGTTTTTTACATATTCAATTTTTTTCCTTATAGTCTTTCAGTGCTTCCTCGCTACCCTCCTGTTTTAGTGATTTAAATGCTTTCTTTTTGTCATTTATTGCTTTCTTTACAGTTCTATTTATCCACATAGTTTTTTTCTTGTTCCTTAACCTTATATTCCCATAAGGTATGTACCTTTTGATGACTTTGTCCCAGTTAGTTATGCCTATAGATAACAAAGAAGCAATAATGGCCATTTTCATTGAAGGATCTCCCACAAGAAAAAAACACGGCATGAGCATTCTGCAGATGATTTGGTGAAGTCATCCCTGATCACGTCTCATATCTCCTGTTCCATGAGCATATAGTAGAAACTCAAACAATATGACAACTATTGAGTGACAATAATTTAATGGAAGCAATTACAGTTGTACTGTAGGCTCCTATAGCTTTCTGTTATGAGAATAACATTATCTAAATATTCATGCTCATAAATAGAGAGCAAACGAAAATGTCCCACTATAAGACATTAACTTTGCTAGTTACTCACTGTGCAAGAGCAACTTAAACAGTCATGTTCAACAATTTCAATACTTCTACATTAATTTATTTTCTTTCTCACCAGATGTTGAATGTTCCCCCACATACATGTACTTGCATCAGACATTTAGTCCAGCTTTCTTTATTTCTGCAGGGTCAATGAAGTTGAAGTAGCTGGATTATATAACACTTTTGGCAAATATGTTTAGAGACTTGTGTTCTACACTTTCATACCGGTTGGCAACAACCCTCACTCTGCTCTCCACCGAGCTAACAGTTAAGCTCAGCAGCCAGAACATATTTGACATCTGGAGGCTGGCTTAAGTGTGTAATGTGACAAAATGCCAGTACATTTAGTTTACACCTGACCCTAGACAATAAGCAGTTCCGCGCAAATTCTTGCATATGAGGTTTTTGTCTCGAAAGGATCTGTCAGCCCGCCAGCAGGTGCAGATGTGCCTAAGGTAGAAGGTGCCACTAATGATTTTGATGTCCAGAATAATCATATTGCAATCATGGATGTAACAGAAACATCCACAGATTTTTCTTTGGAAAAAATACATCTTTCAACTGATTCTACGGAAAGATCAGTGGAAAGGGCGTATAGACGGGCAAGTCTATCCAGACGCTCAAATTTGCTACAAGATGAAAAAGTGAGGGAGACTGCGGAGGAGGTCAGATTTATAACCACATTCAATAATAAGAGTAAGGAGATTACCAACATACTAGCGAGACACTGGGAGATTCTAAAGCTTGACCCATGCTTGAAAGACAAATTAAAAGAACACCAGAGTATCACTTTCAGAAGAGGTAAAACTTAAGAGACCATCTAGTGAAAAGCCATTATGTAGTACGCCCCCCAAACCTGTTTGGATCAAGAGGTCCACAGTGGGGGAAACAAACCATGTGGGAGATGCGTCGCTTGTGCGAATATGGACAGAAATGATATCTTCTGGGACGTGACCCATCAGAAAGAATATAAAATCACTCACCCTATCGAGTGCACAACGATAGGGGTGATCTACTGGGCTATATGCCCCTGCGACAAAATTTATGTGGGGATGACCACCCGTCAGTTTAAAAAACGGATCCGTGAGCACATATTATCTATTGAAGCTGCCAGTGAGGTAACGGATGTACAACTATTAACAACAATACCAAGGCACTTCAAAGCAGAGCATGCTTGTGATGGATCATCTTTACGCTTCAGAGGGATCGATCATGTAATGATCTCCCAAAGAGGTGGTAACTGGAAAAAACTGCTGGCCCAACGAGAGACACGCTGGATATATACTTTGAAAACTATGGCCCCTGCGGGATTGAATGACTATAACAGCTATGCTCTATTTCTATAGATTATCACCCATTTTTGCTTCGAACCAGGACCATCACAGAACCACCAGGTCTGATAGTTTGTTGACTTACCGTATTTTTCGCCGTATAAGACGCACTTTTTCTTCCCCCAAAATGGGGGAGAAATGCCCCTGCGTCTTATACGGCGAATGCAGTCAGTTTTACATCGCTGGCAGCGATGTAAAGAGAGCGAGGACTCGGGGAGGGACTGGGAGGAGGAGCTGGGGCCGGCAATAGCGGCGGGGCGGTGCAGTCACTGTACTAAAGGCCCGCCCCGCCGCTCCTGTATACTAATAAAATATGTCATATTCAATGAATGGTTATTAAATATGCCCCTTTATGCCTAATAGTACCTTAAATCCTAAGCTCATCCGTACAATGCAGGCCGGGCGGGCGGCAGCGTAACTCCCTGATGTCACGTGCCTGCGCCGCCTACTTTATGAATGAAGCAGGCGGCGCAGGCAAGTGACGTCAGTGAGTGACGCGCCGCGCCGGCTGCCCGGCCTGCCGGCATTGTACTGAAGCGCTTAGGATTTAAGGTACTTTTAGGAATAAAGAGGCATATTTAATAACTATTAATTGAATAAGACATATTATATTAGTATACAGGAGCGGCGGGGGATCTGTGGATGGCACAGTTATGGGCTGGGAGGGTCTGTGGATGACACATGTATAACAGTTCCATCCACAGAACCCCCCCTGTAACAGTGCCAGCCACAGATCCCCCTGTAACAGTGAAAGCCACAGATCCCCCCATAACAGTGTCTGTCATCCACAGTTCCCCCCTAACAGTGTCCGTCATCCACAGTTCCCCCCATAACAGTGTCCGTCATCCACAGATCCCCCCCATAAGTGTCCGTCATCCACAGATCCCCCCATAACAGTGTCAGTCATCCACAGATCCCCCCATAACAGTGTCCGTCATCTACAGATCCCCCCATAACAGTGTCCGTCATCCACAGATCCCCCCATAACAGTGTCCGTCATCCACAGATCCCCCCATAACAGTGTCCGTCATCCACAGATCCCCAGTAATAGTGCCATCCACAGACCACCTAGTTCCAAACCCACCAAACCCACAGCACACCTTTTGGTTAAAAATATTTTTTTTCTTATTTTCCTCCCCAAAAACCTAGGTGCGTCTTATACGCCGGTGCGTCTTATACGGCGAAAAATACGGTATATTGTGTCCTTCTTTTTTAACAGTTTTCTTTTTTCCCCTTTTACCCCCCACCCATGTGGCTCTCCCATATTGGTTAGCCACATGGTGGTTCTATTTTTCATAACTATTGATTACCATATATATCCCTCCTTGTCTTGCAGTTTGCTTTTTACATCATAATAGCATTTATCTCAGAAGATGGATCGTTTGGCCAAGGATTAGATGTGTATTAGATCTCGTGGCATCATGCACACACAGCATCAGGAATCGGTAGAGGAGTGGGGAGGACGGATGTTGTTGTCATCTCGCACTCATGGAAACCTTGGACTCTAGATGTACTATATACTGATGATCCTGTGCTGGATGGGTCAGAGGAATGATTGAGGTTCTTTGTTAATATATTGGTGGCACGCAAATAGATGAATCAGTAACGGTATAATTGGGTTCCGATATCATCATCTCTTTTCACTGAGCACTTGCACCCAGAACTTCATCACTCCTGTCTTCTATTTCTTTTCTTCTTTACTAACACATGCACTGGCACTTTGACATGATGATGTCGGTATTAAATTTTGGGCATGGCTATGTTCAGTCCAACAGGATGCGTTTTGTGGGCACAGTTGGCAATGGCATAGCTTTTTATGCACAATAAATTTTTAATAGGATATATACACTCACCTAAAGAATTATTAGGAACACCTGTTCTATTTCTCATTAATGAGATTATCTAGTCAACCAATCACATGGCAGTTGCTTCAATGCATTTAGGGTTGTGGTCCTGGTCAAGACAATCTCCTGAACTCCAAACTGAATGTCAGAATGGGAAAGAAAGGTGATTTAAGCAATTTTGAGCGTGGCACGGTTGTTGGTGTCAGACGGGCCGGTCTGAGTATTTCACAATCTGCTCAGTTACTGGGATTTTCACGCACAACAATTCTAGGGTTTACAAAGAATGGTGTGAAAAGGGAAAAACATCCAGTATGCGGCAGTCCTGTGGGCGAAAAATGCCTTGTTGATGCTAGAGGTCAGAGGAGAATGGGCCGACTGATTCAAGCTGATAGAAGAGCAATGTTGACTGAAATAACCTAAGGGCAGATGGGCTACAACAGCCCACCGGGTACCACTCATCTCCACTACAAATTGGAAAAAGAGGCTACAATTTGCACGAGCTCACCAAAAACTGTTTGGAAAATTCGGAAAAATGTTGCCTGGTCTGATGAGTCTCGATTTCTGTTGAGACATTCAAATGGTAGAGTCCGAATTTGGCGTAAACAGAATGAGAACATGTATCCATCATTGCCTTGTTACCACTGTGCAGGCTGGTGGTGGTGGTGTAATGATGTGGGGAATGTTTTCTGGGCACACTTTAGGCCCCTTAGTGCCAATTGGCCATCGTTTAAATGCCACGGGCTACCTGAGCATTGTTTCTGACCCTGTCCATCCCTTCATGACCACCATGTACCCATCCTCTGATGGCTACTTCCAGCAGGATAATGCACCATGTCACAAAGCTCGAATCATTTCAAATTGGTTTCTTGAACATGACAATGAGTTCACTGTACTAAAATGGCCCCCACAGTCACCAGATCTCAACCCAATAGAGCATCTTTGGGATGTGGTGGAACGGGAGCTTTGTGCCCTGGATGTGCATCTCTCAAATCTCCATCAACTGCAAGATGCTATCCTATCAATATGGGCCAACATTTCTAAAGAATGCTATCAGCACCTTGTTGAATCAATGCCACGTAGAATTAAGGCAGTTCTGAAGGCAAAAGGGGGTCCAACACTTTATTAGTATGGTGTTCCTAATAATTCTTTAGGTGAGTGTATATGTACCTACATATGTGTCATAATCTATGGAGAGAATATATACAATATTGCCAAATAACTTTTGCACCTGTACATGTGTATTTTTTGCACTTCATTATGGAGTTGGCACATTATGGATTGCTTCAGGAGTGTTTTATTATTTTATTTTATTATAGTTATTGAATTTTACACTGAAACATATGCTTCTCTCAATATGAACTATATTGTATATGCACACTGCACTATTATAGTATGTTTTAACACTTAATAGGTGATTTATATTGACTTCTTTGGATTATATATAATACAGATGGATTAGAATGGAATACTCAGGCCCTGCACATGAAGTAATATGGGAATACCTGGTGCTGTAGTGACTTGCCATGTGACCCGTCTCGTGACCTGGTTTCCGGGAGACGAATCGCGCTGTTTTGATGTGGCGTGGATGTACGACACCATCTGTTCGCCTCCGGGGGCGGAGCATGATGCGGATCACATGTCAACCACACTAGCGGTAGAGGACTGTCTCTTTTAATAAGATCCAGTCCCCCCGCTCGGAACTTAAAGGCCGGCATTTGGAGACCCATATGTAAATAAAAAATAAAGAATATAAATGATGCATTGATGGGTATAATCATACCGGCCGCGTGGCGTGTCACGTGACTCGTCCGTCACAGGATGGGCGGTGCGGCAGTATGCAAAGGCAGCCTATGCTGCCGCATGCCACTGATGTGGGATTTTTTCCAGCTGATGACACTGGACGGGTCACGTGAGGGGTGACGCGACATTGGTAAGAACGTGATCTGATTGGATTGCAAGATACGCACTACCCCCTGGTTACCATGAGTGACCGATTTGCATGGTTGTGGGCGGCTGTGTAGGAGTGTAGCTATTGACTGAGACTAAACTGCAGGAGTATATAGGAGGGTAATATGGAAGAGTGGAGTATGCCCCAAGAGGAAGCGTGAAGCGAAACGATCGTCGGCGGCTGCTCCAGACCAGGGTCAGTAAGGAATGTATTTTGCTGGACTTTATGCACTTTAACCTTTTTTTCTCTCCCCTTGCAGTCTCTGTTGTGTGGGGTGACACGCAGGCTCACATTGCCGTACAGGCTATCGTGGTTTGTTACATATGCACTGGGTGCACCTGATTACATGAGCCCCACTCAACTGAAACTGTTATAACTGTAGGGGGGATACTAGTCCCTGTTTTTGGGTCTGGAGCTCTCTCTGTTTTTATACAATCATTTGTAACACTATCGTCTCTCTATGATCACTGCTGTTCTGTATGTTTTTAATGATATACCGTTGATGGATGTCTAATAAAGGAACGTATTGATTATAATAACTTTGTGTGAAAGCTTTTCTGAGCATTTTTAGGTGCAATACGAATAACTCCATGCAAGATTTTTATGAAAGTAACTCTTTTTGGTGTTTTACTAAGGTAGAAGGTGCCACTAATGATTTTGATGTCCAGAATAATTATATTGAAATCATGGATGTCACAGAAACATCCACAGATTTTTCTTTGAAAAAAATAAATCTTTCAACTGATTCTCTATGAAAAAAGTGTATTACTCTAGACCAGAGATCATCAGCCTTTGGCACTCCCAGCTGTTGTGAATCTACAATTTCTATGTGAGTTCTTAGAAGAGCAGAGCAAGTATGCATGCTGGGAGTTGTAGTTTCATAAGAGCTGGAGTGCCAGAGGTTGCCTATCCCTGCCCTAGACTTAAAGGGGTTGTGTCATGTCAGCAAATGGTATTTATCATGTAGTGAAAGTTAATAGAAGGCATTTACTAATGTATTGTGTTTGCCCATATTGCTTCCTTTGCTGGCTTGATTCAATTTTCCATCACATTATACAGGGAGTGCAGAATTATTAGGCAAATGAGTATTTTGATCACATCATCCTCTTTATGCATGTTGTCTTACTCCAAGCTGTATAGGCTCGAAAGACTACTACCAATTAAGCATATTAGGTGATGTGCATCTCTGTAATGAGAAGGGGTGTGGTCTAATGACATCAACACCCTATATCAGGTGTGCATAATTATTAGGCAACTTCCTTTCCTTTGGCAAAATGGGTCAAAAGAAGGACTTGACAGGCTCAGAAAAGTCAAAAATAGTGAGATATCTTGCAGTGGGATGCAGCACTCTTAAAATTGCAAAGCTTCTGAAGCGTGATCATCGAACAATCAAGTGTTTCATTCAAAATAGTCAACAGGGTCGCAAGAAGCGTGTGGAAAAACCAAGGCGCAAAATAACTGCCCATGAACTGAGAAAAGTCAAGCGTGCAGCTGCCAGGATGCCACTTGCCACCAGTTTGGCCATATTTCAGAGCTGCAACATCACTGGAGTGCCCAAAAGTACAAGGTGTGCAATACTCAGAGACATGGCCAAGGTAAGAAAGGCTGAAAGACGACCACCACTGAACAAGACACACAAGCTGAAACGTCAAGACTGGGCCAAGAAATATCTCAAGACTGATTTTTCTAAGGTTTTATGGACTGATGAAATGAGAGTGAGTCTTGATGGGCCAGATGGATGGGCCCGTGGCTGGATTGGTAAAGAGCTCCAGTCCGACTCAGACGCCAGCAAGGTGGAGGTGGAGTACTGGTTTGGGCTGGTATCATCAAAGATGAGCTTGTGGGGCCTTTTCGGGTTGAGGATGGAGTCAAGCTCAACTCCCAGTCCTACTGCCAGTTTCTGGAAGACACCTTCTTCAAGCAGTGGTACAGGAAGAAGTCTGCATCCTTCAAGAAAAACATGATTTTCATGCAGGACAATGCTCCATCACACGCGTCCAAGTACTCCACAGCGTGGCTTGCAAGAAAGGGTATAAAAGAAGAAAATCTAATGACATGGCCTCCTTGTTCACCTGATCTGAACCCCATTGAGAACCTGTGGTCCATCATCAAATGTGAGATTTACAAGGAGGGAAAACAGTACACCTCTCTGAACAGTGTCTGGGAGGCTGTGGTTGCTGCTGCACGCAATGTTGATGGTGAACAGATCAAAACACTGACAGAATCCATGGATGGCAGGCTTTTGAGTGTCCTTGCAAAGAAAGGTGGCTATATTGGTCACTGATTTGTTTTTGTTTTGTTTTTGAATGTCAGAAATGTATATTTGTGAATGTTGAGATGTTATATTGGTTTCACTGGTAAAAATAAATAATTGAAATGGGTATATATTTGTTTTTTGTTAAGTTGCCTAATAATTATGCACAGTAATAGTCACCTGCACACACAGATATCCCCCTAAAAAAGCTAATACTAAAAACAAACTAAAAACTACTTCCAAAAATATTCAGCTTTGATATTAATGAGTTTTTTGGGTTCATTGAGAACATGGTTGTTGTTCAATAATAAAATTAATCCTCAAAAATACAACTTGCCTAATAATTCTGCACTCACTGTATACTGCTCGTTTTCCATGGTTACAACCACCATGTAATCCAGCAGTGGTGGCCGTACTTGTACATTATTGGAAAAAGCGCTGACCTATACACACTACTGCGGTCCCAGCCACCAGAGAGGCGAGTGCTTTTTCCTAAAAAAATAAATAAAAATTCCATGAAAAATAGCATTAGAAAACAGCAGCCCGTACATATTCAACTTGACATCTGGACGTCAGAATAAAGGGGTTGGCCAAAATCTTATACAATTTATCAAAATGGCAACGGCAGTCATGCATGTTCCATGCAAGCATACACTTGCAGATTTATTTATTTTACTCGCTTATATGGCGCTGACATATTCAGTAGCACTTTACAGACATTGTCATCACTTGCTGTCAGTGGAGCTCACAATGTTCCCTATCTGTCCCATATGTCCTTGGAGTGTAGGAGGAAACCGGAGTACCCAGAGGAAGCCCATGCAAACATGGGGAGAACATACAAACTCCATGCAGATGCTGTCCTTGGTTGGATTTAAACCTAGGTGCTGCAAGGCACCACTGAGCCATTGTGCTACCCACATATGACTGTATACTGTCCCCATTACTGTCCTAATGAAGGCCCCCTGGCTGCCCTGGTGTCAGTGTAAGTATACGCATTCATTTGTCATCTTCCGCATCCACAGACTGCAAGATGGCAGCAAATGCTTCCCATGGCTGTTCCTGGTTACATTCTGTTCTGTACAGGTGCTGAATGGTAAATGGACGCGACCAGCGCATGCATAGATACACAGATCTTTCCATTATTCTTATAGAGTCCACTCCTGATTTTGGCTTACGGATACGGATAAAAAATACTGACCAAATACTCACCGCGTGACAGCGACCTAAGTGTATAACGTCTACTTATAGAAGTATGTACATTCTATGAAAAGACAAATATGGATGCATGTCCCTGGTAGCTATGGCACCTTGAAATTAGAATATAAAAGCACACAAGTCTATATGCAAAAAAAGTTGTATCTTGTCTTATGTTTTAAGATGCATAAGGTGTAAACTTGGAAACCATACATTTCAGTTTTGTATCTTTTTTTTTTTTAAAGCCAAAAAAGTGGAGGATGCGCCTAATTTATGACGAGGCCTGTGCCACAAAACTGTGTAAAATTCTCCAATATAAATAAAGAGGGGAACCTCCACTCCAACAAATTCAAGTGATAATCTGGCTGTATTGACCCATGGTACTTACTCCACAATAGGTTATTTCAAGACTGAAAATAACTCCATTGTGGAGTTGAAACATTGCTGGGGTGAAAAAAGCCAGATCTTGTGAATACTGTTCAAATTTATTGGAGTCGAGTGCGAAGCTGACCACCCTACAGAGAGGAAACTCCTGGATATCAGCGCTGCCATGATGCTGCATTGTGTAACATTCACCAATACTTTCATTTGCAAATACTTACTACTAGTAATACTACAAGTGCAAACAAATGTAGCAGGTTCATGACTACAAAGGTTTGCCACTGGTTATCTCTTTCTTATCCATGAGTATTCCAGATATGGAAACATATGACTCAAATGTCACCTGATAAATGCTACAGTTAACCCCATTTTATCTATGACATAACTTGCATATAGAATATATCTAGATATTATCTAGGTGCTTTACCACAAATGACTCCTGACTTTATAATCACAGATAGCAGGAATGCTTGATTACGGATCTTGCAGCCTGGCCCTAAACCTTCAATAAATCTATATGTAGGGGAAACAAAGTCAAATGTTCAGGCCAAGATTTACTACAATAGAATCTGTCTAAAAAGTGTTGCAAATTAGTGCAACGTTTTGTGCAAGAAGGACTTCTAAACTTTTTTACTTGCCAGAAAAGGGGTGGGACTTAGCGATAAGGGTTGGCGGTTCACTGCAAAATAGAGCAACTTAAGAAGCAAAATGTTGTGCCAAAATTGCACCACAAATCTGGTGTATAATTGTCTCAAAGTACGCCGACCAATAGTTGGTACAAAGTCAGACAAAAGTGTCCATCTCTGCACCACATTTACCATCCAGCCTGAGCCACTGGTGCAGGTCTAGATAGCCTGTCCTAGGCCTCTTGCACACGGCTGGATTCCGTGCATTGGGAACTGCGTGCGGGTGCCATGATGGATCCAGACCCATTCAACTTGAACGGGTCTGTGATCCGTCTGCACCATAAAAAAAAAGAACAAGTTCTATTTTTTTGCGGTGCGGAAGCTTCAGTGCCTCTGTTCCGCACTGCAGCTCCGGATTTCAAACCCATTTAAGTGAATGGATCCGCATCCGTGATGCAGGGAGCACACGGCCAGTGCCCGCATATTACGGAACTGCTGTTTGCGGGTTGCAATATGGACCACGGCCGGCAACGGCCGTGTGCATGAGGCCTAAAGCTGCATTTAGATGATGTGAGGCGCAGGCGTTCCTTCCCAACAATCTGGTGAAGGGCTGAATTTACATGCTGGGATCACCTCAACAGTATGAGGACAAGTGATCGCTGCTGCAATCGTTCATCCTCATACAAAATCATTGTTCATGGGCATTGGTAAATCTGACCCAATAATTCTCTATGGGGTGGAGCGATCGCTCCTCCACATACAGAGGAGTTGATTGCTGTATATAAATGCACCTCTGACATGCAATCAATTATCAGGAACAAACTGTTCCTTCCTGATAACTGCCAGAGCAGTCAGCCAGTGTAAAGACTAAAAGTTTCTATAAACTGATAAAGCTAAAGTAAATAAAAGTGCTATGCTTGGTTCCTGCAGTTTTTCTCTTCATTGCACATGAGTGGGGAAGTTCCAGGACTTGTGATCTGTACCTTTCTTCAGACAATGTAACTTCAATATAGCCTTCCACGATCTTTTACACTGTGGTGTCACAGTTTACCAGTTCATTGTATACTGCACATGAGGATCTAGGAACACTGGAAGGTTTCCTTTTTTTCCAAAGGTACATTTCAATGTAGAAGTACAAGTTTCAACGGTAGATCAAAATGCAACTGCAACCTCTACAATGCTCATACTTAGATCACTGGTTCCAGAATGATGGATGTCTATGGTATGCCAACTGACCACCACTATAAACAGAACTCTTATGAATCTGATTATCTTTGCTCCTCATAGTAACTGTGATGAAACACAAGTCTGCAGTCGTCTGTGGTCACCTGTCCTGCTGGGGAACCTCCTTCTGTAAACAGGAACGGGAGCCAGCGGTATATATTCTTTTAATTAAGTTGTCATTTTACAAACAATTATCCCCTATCCACATTATAGGAGAGAAGTTCCTGACTGCTGGGGCTCTGTGTTCCCCCATTTGAATTGGGTAGTGGTCATGCATGTGCACTAGTGCTCCATTCAAGTCTAGGCGACTGCCAGAGATTGCCAAGCACTTGTACTCTTCTATCACCCACACGGCAGTCCCATAGAGTGACCGCTGTTCCACTTCTAAGAGGGAACTCAGGGCTGCCATTCTCATTGTGGAGGGCCCCAGCAGTCAGACCACTGCTGGTCAGACACACTCCTTATCCTTTGGATAGGGGATAAGTATTTGTAATGAGCCAATCCCTTTTATTGCTCAGAGAAAAATCCCTTTAATTTCTTAACCTAGAGAGTAAATTCTTAATGGTCAAACTCACGAGCACCATTATGGTTGTTCTCACCATAAACATTACATATAGTGACAATTTGTACGGCTGAAAATATATTTCCCGTGGACTTTTAGCTAACATCTGGAGGTGGCATTATTTCAGCAAAAACTGCACAAAAACATGTGCAAAAAAATGTGACTTAAAACCTGTGGTAATCCACCTTCAGGCTGGGCTTCCATGTCAAAGATGGAACTACGTCCACTTGTGGCAGCCAATGGCCGCATGATGTTGAAGATACTACCATTGTCAATGCGGAAGTTCCTGACTGCTGGGGCTCTGTGTTCTCCCATTTGAATTGGGTAGTGGTCATGCATGTGCACTAGTGCTCCATTCAAGTCTAGGCGACTGCCAGAGATTGCCAAGCACTTGTACTCTTCTATCACCCACACGGCAGTCCCATAGAGTGACCGCTGTTCCACTTCTAAGAGGGAACTCAGGGCTGCCATTCTCATTGTGGAGGGCCCCAGCAGTCAGACCACTGCTGGTCAGACACACTCCTTATCCTTTGGATAGGGGATAAGTATTTGTAATGAGCCAATCCCTTTTATTGCTCAGAGAAAAATCCCTTTAATTTCTTTTTCTCCGATTTATAGAAAGGAGATACATTCCAGAAGTGCTATATATAGTTTTATATCCCCTACCAATTTCAATAAACAGAATGACTATAATAACAAATAAGATAAATCTTTTTTATCATGTATTGCTGCATTTAGTCAAAGTCGGATAGTGATTGCATCCCTCTATGGGGGAAATTTCCTAAGCCAGTCATTTCATACGCTGGTTTTAGTCCAAATTACAAACATACTTTTTTATTATAAGAATTGCACCAAAATGCGACTTTTGCAAGTTTTATGGTGTAAAGGTACTGAGAAATCCCCCCATGTATTATAGCCAGAAATATCCTTAAAGTTTCCATCACACACAAATCACAAAAATTACAGAAATGGCTTCAGTTTTTTTTTTCCATACCACGCAGGTTTTCTTTGTGGCTTTTTTCAAAATCAAAGTGTGGATTCAGCCATAAAACAACGCTTCATTTATGCAGTGCTTAAAAAAGCCATCACATTTTGAAAAGTTTAAAAAAGTTCACCATGCTGAACCTTGGCCGTTTACCCCATAATACACCATAACCTAGAGAGTAAATTCTTAATGGTCAAACTCACGAGCACCATTATGGTTGTTCTCACCATAAACATTACATATAGTGACAATTTGTACGGCTGAAAATATATTTCCCGTGGACTTTTAGCTAACATCTGGAGGTGGCATTATTTCAGCAAAAACTGCACAAAAACATGTGCAAAAAAATGTGACTTAAAACCTGTGGTAATCCACCTTCAGGCTGGGCTTCCATGTCAAAGATGGAACTACGTCCACTTGTGGCAGCCAATGGCCGCATGATGTTGAAGATACTACCATTGTCAATGTGGAAATTTGTGTCGCCATTGGCCGCCCGGGGCTGGAGGGGTTGTCCAGCCTAGGAGCTGGTCCTAACTGATGCTCCATAAAATCAGCCACAACCTCCTTCCCGGCCGCTTCCAGTCCCCACAAAACCAGGAAGTGGCTTGGTCCCGTGACCAATCACAGGACGTAGTGGTCACTTGTGCTTGAACGGCACGTCACTACTGCTTTTTTAAATGTAATTATTCTTTTACTGGTGCACAGGTTAGGATTATTGTTGGCACCTTGTCTGGACAACCCCTTTAACTGTTTCCAAACCCTAATGAAATGAGTGTTTGCCCTTGTAAAGTAATGGAACACATAAGCAACCTTTCACCCATATAACATCCCTAATTTGAACTAGAGGCATGCTAGCACCTTTACACCTTACCCTCTCATTCACTGCACTTCCATTTACTGCCTGATTGCATGTACGGTACAAAGTTCAAATGTGAATAATATTAAGACATGCAGTGACACCATGACTAACGCCGCTCTTTCCATCAGCAGATCTGCCTTTTGGTACACATTTTAACTAGTTCCAGCTGCCTATTCACAGCTATATAAAGCCCTAATGAAAGTACAAACAGCGGCTCCAGTGCCCCCTAGCCTCCACGTCCAGGCTGTGCACTGGGCTACCTTGGTGTGAATTAATTGCCTGATCAAAACCAGCTCTCTCTGGTTCTCTGAAGTCTGTTTACTGAACAGCGTGTGCTGAGGCACATACTAGAGGTGGGGGAGCCAGCATGACAAGGGAGACTAGGGGGGGAGAAAGGAGGCGAAATCACATGACGTCCTGGATCCTGCAGCCAACATTCCTGACAGGCTGAATGTAACCCTAGCACAGAGCAAATAGGAAATGGAAAGCCTGTAAATCAGGAAACCGCTGACTTACCGTAAGAAAAAAAGTTTAATCATGATGACAGACACTCAAGTAAAATACTGATTTAACTCTTAACTCAAAATCTAGAACCCAGGGCCACTGCATCATAGAGAAGACTGTCTAATGGACGCACAAAGTGTATCATGCCCATGTCACCGGAAATCGAAATGGTGACTGAGTGTAAGCTAACAGTGAAATGCCACACTTCTTTACAGCTCATATACGGGTGATCCAAGCAAAATAAGTAACTAAGATTGTCTGGGAAATCGTGTATTTCAGAAATAAACTTTTTTTATTTTGCTCTGGACAAGCACCTTTTCTTATAAGGCTTCCCAAGGGTTAGCGGCGCACTGCTTCTAGGATGGCCAGCAGTCATCTTTACCTGTGGGGACATCTGACAACTAGAGTTCAAGTACCTTCCAGCATCAGCACAGTATCCGTTTTTGCAGTCCTCAAATCGCAGATCCACAAAACCCAGACACCGGCCGTGTGCATCCCGCATTTGCTCTTCCGCAGGCCCTGTACTATGTTACAAAAATCTATTCCTGTACGCAAAACGTTAAAGAATAGGACATGTTCTACAGTATTTTTTTTCCGGGGCCACAGAATCGAAATACAGATGCGGACAGCACGTGTGCATCATTTGTGGCTGCACTGAAATGAATGGGTCCGCACCCAATCCACAAAAAAATGGGGATCAGATGCAGACCAAACCATGGTCGTGTTCATGAGGTCATAAAGGGGTAATCCGGTTGTAGCAAGTTATCCCCTAGCCACCAGAAAGAGGATAACTGTTAGATTGGTGGGGATCTTACAGCTGGGACCTTCACTGTTCATGAAAACAGGCCCCTAAAAAGAATAGAGTGGCAGTTGAAGCATGAACTCTGCCGCCCCATTCATCTCTATGGGGGATCCAGAAATAGCCGGGCACTGTACTTGGTTATTTCCAGAACTCCCATAGAGATAAATGTAGTGAAAGGAGCAGCAGTGCACATGCTCAGCCTGCCAATCTGTTCATTTGGGAAGTACCTGTTTTCGGGATTGGTGTGGGTCCTACAGATCCTACCAACAGTTATCCCCTATTCTGTGCATCAGTAGTAATTAGATAGAATATCTTTGTATAAGCTCTTCATTCCAGCAAATAGTTGAGGGTCCTCAATGATTACCTAGTAAGTAGGGTAGCACCGGGTATTGAAATACCCAATCGATACTTTTATATTGGTATCGATTCGATACCGGGATTTGCCATTTTCTGATACTAGGCTGCGCTACTACTCTCAGCGCGCTCCATGTTCCCTCATCATCACAAGGAAGAAGAAAGCAGTATCTCCCTCCCAACTGTGCTGCCGCTGTCACTAATGTGGAGAGACAGGGGCGGAGGAGGGGAGGGGCTGTGGCCACTGCGCCACCAATGAAGATAAGAAATCCAATAATACAAATACAGGAGGCGGGTGCCAGGGGCAGAATCACATAGCTGGCCCCCGATCTCTATGACAGGGAACTGCTATCAGTGGCAGTTAACCCCTCAGGAGTAGCACCTGAGGGGTTAACTGCCGCTGCTCCCCACCAATCCCCCCAGTATTAAATCATTGGTGGCGCATTGTGCCACCCAACCACCCCAGTATTAAATCATTGGTGGCAGTGGCCACAGGGTCCCCTCTTCATTGCAGTGGTAGTTGTGATCGTAGCCCGAGCAGTGTATTCCTGGGGCTCTGATCAGTTACCATGGCAGCCAGGACGCTTCTAAAGCCCTGGCTGCCATGGTAATATCCCTGCTGCTGTGTGCACTATGCACAGGGCAGCAGGGAGAGTGTAAGATCCTATTCATCCTAATATATCTCTATTAGGGTGAATAGGACAAGGGATTAATAGATCCCAGATTCTAGCCCCTAAGGGGGGAAATGGTTATTAAATAAAAAGATTAAAAATAACAAGTTTAAAAAAAAAACACCAAAATATTAAGTATATATCACCTCCTTTCCCACTCTTATACATAAAATATATAAACAATAACCATATTACATTTCGCCATGTCCTAAAAGTCCAAACTATTAAAATATAAAAAAATATCTTCTATGCGGTGAATCGTTGAGCTTTTTTATGGTATCGAAATGGAATAAAAATTTTGGTATCATAACAACTCTACTAGTAAGATATTTGAAATTGGTTTTCTAAAGCAGACAAACTTCTTAAAAGAGGTTGTCTCATCAGAAAAAAAAAAAAATTTTCAAAATGTCTCACTCCTAGCAGCTAATTTTGCTCAGAAAACCTCAGTCAGCCAAGCATTACTCCTGAAGCAGGTTGAATATAGTATTACATGGTGATACAAGGAAAGCTTGAGTCTGCCCGAATAGGAGCAGCTCATACAGACTGGTTCTCTGTGCTGGCTAATAGAGGAGAGTCCTGAGCAGGGCACCCACTTATATGATGTTCCAGTGCCCTTATAGGTCACATGAAATGGGGCTGTCTTCAGGATAAATCATCAATATCAGCTGGGGTTCGACTCCCAGCACCCCTACCGATCTGCTGTTTGAAGAGGAGTTGCTCCATGCGAGCGTTCCTTTCTAGTCATTACACTACACGTCAAGTCAGAGGTTACGGGGGTGCAGTTTAATGACAAGTATTCAAGTGAATAGAGCAAGTACTTGTAATAACACTACACCACCACTCCACAGGAGACGACGTATAGTGTAGTGAAGAGGAAGCAGCGCTCTCATGGGCCACCATCTCCTCTTCAAACAGGTGATCAGCGGGGGGTGATGTGTGTCGGACCACCACAGATCAGATATTGATAACCTATCCTGACGATACATCAATAATATAAATGGCCTGCACAACCCCTTTAATTGAAGATTTTAAAGCCTTGAAAATTTTGAAATTAAAGACACAAAATAACTGGACTGAAATATGCTTGGCCCTCCATAATCTGAAGCGTCCACTCCCAGACTTCCCTTCAGCTGCACAAGTTCTCTGGAATGTGCTACCCCAGGCAATCAGGTTAATTCTCAATATCCACAGTTTTAAGTGTGCCCTAACGACATATCAATTTAGGCTGGCCTATCATATTCACTAATCAAACTCTAATTGTATTCAGTTATATAGCCCTAACACAGGGATCAGCAACCTTCGGTACTTCACCTGCTGTGAAACTACAACTCCCAGCATGCACAGTTACTCGGCTGCTCTTGTAACTCCCACAAAAGTGAAAGGAGGATTCTGGGGGTTGTAGTTTCAGAGCAGTTGAAGTGCGGGCGGTGGCTGATCTCTGCCATAACATATTCCACAGATTGTCATCAGTATCTGTTCCCACTGAGGCTCATAATCTAGATTCCAAATTAACTTTAAAGTATGAGTGTAGGAGGAAACCGGAATATCTGGAGAATACCTACTTCATGCAGATCCCTCCTTTGGTCAGATTCAAACCCAGTTATTCTCTATTACATTACTGCTTAGAACCCAATGCCTTTATCCAGCAGTAATCCCCTAACTGTGCAAAATTGTTAAAAGACCTTGCACATGCCGGCCAGACTGTGCGTGACTACGGGCACGTGTGGACTGACAGATACGCATGCAGTGGTATCTGTCAGTCCGAAGCCCAGCATTTATGCTGGAAAGCAGCAAGATCACCACCAGACCCAATATAATCAATGGGGATCCGGCAGTGAACTGTAAATTCTGACGAAATCCGGCATGCTTCTCTCTGCTGGAACAGCCTGCTGACTGTGTGAACGTACCCTTACTCAGCTTTATTTGTACTACCTTATTTTTTTACAAATGATGGCTGAACATTGTTTAGTATCTCCCCTGTTTCCTCATAGATTATAAACTCTCACATGCAGAGCCCCCGCTCTACTGTTTGAACTGTTGATTGCACCCCTTTCTACATGGGCCAATGAGCAGGACAATAAGGGAAGGACATTCATACAAATGCTCTGTCGCAATAACTGTCCGGTGTAAAGGTGGAATAGAGATTTCCATTGCTAAGCATCTTGTGAGTAAACTAGTAAATGAAAAATAAAAATATTGTATGGGAAAAATAAATAAAAAATCCTGTGGATTTGAATACAGTGAATGCAATTCATTGATTGCTCTTTCCTTTTAAATAGAGACAATAGGCTCATCATTATTTATATCATGGGAAAGGTTGCTTTGTGAGTGCATTCAATAAACTCACACTTTAAAAGGGTTGTTCGAGTTATAGAAAAATAATGTGGCTAAAGGCAGAAACTGTAATAATTTAACTAGAGAGCTAATACTCATCTGTTGGAGCCTCAGTGATCTCAGTGACAATGCTCCTTTGCCTTTCTTATTTCTCTGCTTATCTGGCTGCAGCGTTGGCGAGCCCTTATACACAAAGTAACTGCTGCAGCCAATCACTGGCCTCAGTGGTCTTGTGCCATATACCACTGATACCAGTGACTGGCTACAGCAGTGAAGAATATGCGGGCACCACACAGCTTAGCCATGTTAACAAAGACCTACGGGACGCAGAGGAGCGCTGGCCCTAGAATCAGTGGGGATCCAATGGGTGAGAATTAAGTCTTTTGTTATGCCATTACAGTCTCTACCTTTGGGCATAGTTTTTTTTTTTTTTTTTTACTTGAACAACCCCTTTAATGTAACAGTATTAATAAAAGTTAACTTAAAACATAAAAAACCACACACACTGAAACACGTATAGAATGGCAACCAAACACAAAAGAGGAAGACAAAAACACTCCACTGTCAAGGAATTATGTAACAGACCCCATAAGGCAATCTGGAATTCTGATGTGTAGATATTACGTCAAAACATGTACTGCAAGTGGTCAGAATAACCCAGTTTATGATACTTAGTCATCAAAGGCATTTCCCCTGCAATGCTTGGACGTGTCAGACATGCACCGCACACCAGCCTCCACTGTACTTAGAAGAAGCACAACACAAAGGCTTATCCATCTGTTAGTCAGAGGGAAAATCATTGAATACAGTGACAATCATGCAGTTATTCATTTCCCCTGTGGTGGCGCTGTAGGTGAACTGAACAATTGGTTGCCGCCAGGATCAACACAACAGCTGATCCAACATTAGTAAAGCACAGCATGAGGGTACATGAATAGCATATAAATAGTGACCAGATTGATCCCAGTGCCCCAATGTGCTTTTCACATATGGATTCTTCTAGGGATAGGTACAATGCTGCTTTCTTGAAATTTAAAGTGTAACTGTCCTTTGCGGTAAAAATAAATAAATAAATGATAATAAGCAGCCATATGGTTCTATGTGAGGAATTGACCGTTTTATGCCATTATATCCTGAATTTGTAGCAGTTTTTGCCTGCAATATGTCTGTTTGGTCTGTTTCATACCGCTGTTAAGTAGATCTGGCAGAGAACAGCCTGCCGAAGCTTTCTGGATCCGGCTTTGGCAGATGTTGCCTGCACACCGGCTAATTCGAAATAATTGGGTCCAGCAGATATCCAGCTGCTACCTGGCAAATATGCAAGGATACCACAGTGTGTAGTGGGTTTTGAACGGTCGCATCCAGGCATATTTGCCAGATTTCAGCCGGTCACCATTATAGTCAGTGAGGCCGGTGGGCATTCCTGACTAGCGGTGCTGGATTCAGAGAGCTCCGGCAGGCTGTTCTACTTAGCAGTGCGAAACAGGCCTAATTCTTTTCCTGACCTGGTAGGGGAAGACTAGCTGGTTCATGTCTGCCCAGACACAGGAGATGAATGAACAGGATAATCTGCTACCTAAATCTCTGAAGAACATCCTCAGCAGTTTAAATGTAAATCCACTAGTTAATTAAGAGAGCAAATCACTTACAAACTATCAGCAGTCACTGTATCAGTCTCTTTTTCTCTTCCTGTCTGCAGTATTCCCTACTTTCTCACTGATCTGATCCTTCAGTAAGCAGGCAGACCATCTTCACTGAAGATGTTTTTGAGAAGTGATTTGAGTGTTAGTGAAGAGGAAGGGGAGCAGAAAAGGGGTCTGTTAAGAGGAGAAGGAAACAACTCTGATAACATATATATCAACGTTTCTTATATTTGTCTGTTCATTCAGGGGAAAAAAATAATAATCAAACAACAGTTACTGTTTAAATAGAGGTGTATCAATCAAAGAATAAAGGAACAACAGGAAACTGATATACCTGATGAGTAAAATACAAGATGCCAGTTAAAAGCCAATGGTCATCCCTGTTGCACTCAGGGTGAGGACGTCCCCACACGGATGACATCATTATGTATATCCAATTAGCAGAATCACTTGCCCACACACATGCTGAACACATTCCGCAATAAACATTAACAGACTTTCTTTGAACTTATATAAAATTTGTATAATATGCATAAATATACAGGTATACTTCTGAATACACTTGCCTAAGAGAGCATTATATTTACAATACCAAACTTACAAGTGTAAAGTTGAAACTAAAACATCCCTTTTTTCATGCAATATCTTCATATTAATATTTAATGTCTATAGGCTGTCAATGCATCGATGTAATAAAGAAATGAAATACAATAACAGAAATGTCAAGCATATAACTATTACAAAAATGCAAACCATCTGTTACAGAGTAGCATTACGCCATTTATTGGCACACTAGAACATGTGGCTTTAAGGGTCTGTACCTATAATTGAATATGGGGCTGTCCCGTACATCAAAGAGTACCCCTAACTGTGCAAAATTGTTAAAAGAACAGTGTCATGTCAACATTGCTGCTATAACTGTTAAATCTAATCCCTTCTACTGAACATTTTTAGGATTACCCCCTGAGGTGGTCTCCGCAGCACTTTTCAGCAAGGGCTCTAACTGTCTGTCTGTTCCTGCACTGAATGTAAGTTGTGAGCTTTCGTTATGCTAAATAGCTATTACAGATGCCTGCGTTCAGACTGCCAAAATAAAGTTCCTGTAGCAAAGTGCGCAAATACTGTAGTAAAAGTATTAACAGGTTTAAAATATCATCATTAGAAGTCATCTCAGTAGTAATGCATAAAACAGAAGCAACTTTATCCTGACTCGCAGTCTGAAAGATGACGACATTTATCTTTATTCCTAACAGATATTGCAATACAGATATCTCCCTAACAATTATGGTGCATTTTCCCCGTTTGCTTTTGAGTTGCAAAACCCTGACAGAGTACACGCCACATTATGGAATACTCTTGAAAACTTTCACCTTTAAACAACATGCATATTATATGCATAACTAAAGGATTTGTCTCATGTCAACAAAATGGCGTTGATCATGTAGACAAAGTTAATACAAGACACTTACTAATGTATAGTGATTGTCCATATTGCCTCCTTTGCTGGCTGGATTAATTTTTGTCCTGTTACTGTCCTGGTTACGACCATCCTGCAATCCATTAGCGGTGGCCGTGCTTGCACAGTATAGGAAAAAATGGCATCCACTCTGGAGGCCGGGACCATACAAAGGGACACATGTGGAGCAGCTCCCACCCCACCAAAACCCCTGGAAATGAGCAATGTACAGTATAAAGCAAAATAAAAATAACAAGCCAGCAAAGGAAGCAATATGGACAATCAGAATACATTAGTAGGTGCCTTGTAATAACTTTGTCTACATGATAAATACTGTTTGCTGAAGTGAGAAAACCCCTTTAACATAAATAAGTTACATTCTGAATTCTGCAGTCTTGACAGCTAAAATCACCCAGCATTCCTTGCTAGCCTAAAGTTGGTGTATACATTTGTTCACCAACAGTTGATACTTTCAACTTCCCCTCTCCATTATGTGTTCAAAATAGTGAGAGGGTAGTAAGCCGCCACCAGATTCCTCTGGCTATGGCTTGTCTTCCCTGAGAAGTAACGGAATGAGCGTACTGAAATCCATCAGCTTGATTCCTCCTCACAAACACTACTAGACGGTCAGCCAGTCCAATGGAAATCAATGAATTTGACCAAAATTAACCTAAAGATTATAGTGTGTAGACACCTTTAGGACTACACAGAATTTGCTCTGGTGTTCTGCATTCTGGGAAGCAGTGGGGCAGATTTACCAATCTATAGATGGCATACACTTAGGCTGCCTAGGTATGATCCAAATTTATCACATTGGCTCCTGCTGCATGGTACATGTGGTGCATGGGTAGACACTATGGGGGTCATTTATAAAGACCTATGGGTCTCATTTGTCATTGTGTACACCAGTTTTCTAGCATAAAAGAGCATGAATAAAGGGGGCATGGTGAGGGAGAGGCAGTTATGCCAGTTTTCTGGCATAGAAGACTACTGAAATCTACACCAGCCAGGGTCTGGCAGACTGTTCTGTTCAGGTCTACAGACTGCCAAAGGGGCAGCCTCTAGCAGAGCATGCAGATATCATAGAACGGCATAAGCTTCCGGTCTATGATATATCAGAGCCTTTGTCTAACTCTATACCAACTATTGGATGGTGTAGTTTGAGACATAATTTTAAGGCAGAATTGTGAAAACATTTAGGTGCAAAACAGCTCATCTTAGGCTGCACCCTTTCCAATTAAGCCACATCCCTGCATAGAAAGTTTCTTTAAACCTAGATGTGCCAAGCTGCACCACTTTCTGGCACACTTTACCCCAAAATCTAGGTGTAAATGTGATAGCCATTTTCTCTATATCAGTACCAGTGTACAGTAAGCTGATGTAGTAAAAGTGTTTTCAGGTTACAAAAAACAAAAACAAAAAAAAAACACCACTGAACCCTACTGTCTAAAGTGTGGTAAGGTTGAGTGCTGTTGTTTTGGGGGGATTTTGTAACCAGAAAACTCGTTTTAATACATCAAATTACTGTATGTGCTGCTGATTTTTTTAAATGCATTTTGAGCCCTCCATTTTTCTGTTCTCTGTCATGCCCGTTCACATCCCAGCGCTGGACTCTTGGAGTCTCCAGCACCAGCGACTGCCCCACAGAGATACAGGTGAACAAGGTGGGGCACTAGTCTACCACCCCCTGCACACGTAGAACATAACACAGTCGACTTACTGCACTACCTATAGATAAGCCGTGTACGCACCTCAACCAGTCTATGTTCATATAAAAAACTGGGTAGATTTAAGAAACTCCCCACTTTATTACTATAGATGTATTTGGTGGCTGAGAAGTCTAACAGGTACAAGGGCAAGTTAGACGGTACCCTCTTTTCCCAGCGACCCCCATTCAATCATCTTATAGTGTCTTGCTGCTGTCTGCTGCTGGGTCAGCAGGAAATATTTGAATGTATCCGTATGGAGGAACACCAAAATAAATTTAACTGGTGAACCCTAGGCAGCCCAGTCCGACACTGATGTCGTAACTCAGAGTCGGCCACAAGCACAAACCCCCTCTCACTTCATTGAACTGGATGGCCAACAGATGAACAGTCTAGAACAGTGATGGCTAACCTCCGGCACTCCAGCTGTGGTGAAACTACGACTCCCAGCATGCCCTGTTCATTTCTTTAGAGTTCTGAGAACAGCCAAGCAAGTGTGAATCTTGGGAGTTGTAGTTTTACCACCGATGGAGTGCCGGGAGTTAACCATCACAGGTCTAGAATAAAGATAGTCACATGCAGGGCCAGACTGGGAAAGAAAATATAAATATAAGTGGCCCTATGTTGTAGATCGGCACAAATTGTCAGAAGTTAGGGTGAAGATGAGTAGGCAGGGTCAACATGAGTAGGCAGGGTCAACTGAAGTTGGCGGGGCCAGCACTACCATAGAGGGGCAGTAGTGCAGAACCAAATACCAAAGTGCAGGACAAAATACTGCCCCAGAAAAATCAATATACTGTCTCAGCAGAACCAAATACCAAAGAGTAGCATAATATATTGCCTCAGAATATGCTGCCAGTAATGCAATTTATGGTCACCAGGTAAAAAATAAATAAATACTTACCTGTCCCATTACACACCGCCTTCTGCAGTGCAGACAGCAATCCTCTTCTGGTCTGCGTCCCAGCACAGGTGGTTGTGATGGTGTCATAGCTTCATGACCGCCTAAGCCATTCTATTGTCACATAGACTTCAGGCCTATGAGGGTGAATGGCAGGGCAGGGAGCCATCAGCTCCTATTTCCTGCCGCAATATTCAACTGTATTGCCATCCTTAGGAGAGCACCTGTGGTCACTGAAAAGGTACATTGGTACCTGACTCTCCCAGTGTTAATTAACCAGCCAGTGGCAGTGTAAATGCTATAGGAGCGAATGTGAAAAATCGCAATAACGAGCAAATAGTGAAAATTATTTAGCATTTATTTTTTTGTGCAATTGCAAGTCTTTTGAATGCAAACGACTGGCCAAAGCTCGTTTACACATACGCCATCCTGCAGTCTAAGAACCGTACAGTTACAACTAAGAACGGTATAGATCGAAGCGAGTCAATGTGCGGGGGTGCGAGATGGTGTCCACATGATGTAATTTGTTACCAAAAATAAAGACAAAGCAACAGAATCTTCAATAGTGCTGGAACTGTTTTCTCCTGTTTATATCCTGCAGGATGTATTGGCAGAGAAATGTTGAACTTCATCAGGCTGTACCCCCGTTAGAGCAACCTGCCAGTTAGTTTTGGCGCATGTGGAAAAGTACCCTAAATCGTCACCTGCCACTTGAAAATAGGACCCTTGCTCTATTTTTTTTACTTCTGTTGCTTGCACTACACCAACATACTCCAAAGTGTTGTACAAAATTGTCACCAGATAATTCCCTGTTCTGAATATTCATTTACTAATTTATGCTGATGTCAGCATTTGTCAATCAGCTGATTTTGCTCCCATATCTCCAGCAGTGACAGGACTTCTCTACTCAGCGTCTGCTCCATGGGTGACACTGCAGACGCGTCTCAAACACAGAGACATAACCATATCAGATGTTGCTTATGTATTTACCCTTTAGCATAATTACAAATCAAGGACTCAATGTACCATACCAAAATAAAGAAATAACATTTGCAGTATAGCTCTATTAGAAAATCAAGCGTCAACTTGCCATTCTGGCAAAGGATTTGCAATAAAAAAAAAAAGAAAAGTTATTTTTATGATTTTAAACAATTATATTTGAATAAAAAGCAGACCTGGGGCATGTTATGGGAACAATAAACATACTGTCATCAATAGGCCATATTTACTTAGGGTGACTTTGTGGCGTTCTAACTACTGTAGCTAGTGAAAGGAAAATACGAGTGAACTTAAAGAATTTGTCATCTATCACTTTTTTTTCTGCTAGTTAAAAGCAAATAGTAACATACTGTATATACTTTTTTCTAATCTGGTTTTGTTTTCTGATTGTAGATTTTTTATTCTCTTTCCTGAACATGATTATAAGGCCTGTTTCACATTTGCAGTAAACAGATCCGGCAGGGAACAGCCTGTCGGAACCGTCCCTGACAGGCGCATCGGTATCTGGTGGCAGCCAGATCTCCGCCGGTCCCCATTATGGTGATAGGGGTCGGAGTGGACTTCCGGCGGCACACATGGGCTAACATTAGTATGGATCCGGCAGGCTGTTCTCGTGCCGGAACAGCCTGCCTGCCGGACCCTGCTAGCGCAAGTGTGAAAAAAGTAGCTAGTGCAGTAAAAGGTATCCAACAGGTTATTCTGGCAGAGAAACAGCTTGCTGGAGTTCATTGTATTCAACCTAGCCGAATACTGCCTTTCACTGCCGGAGACCATTGAATATAATGGTATCGAGCCAGTTACCGGCATGAGCACTGAGTTTTGGCCAGGCAAAGATTTTTGTCAAGCCGAAACCTGGTCGAATCCCCGCCGGATCCCGTTATAGTCAATGGGCTCGGCCGGTTCACAGCCCTATCCAGCTATGCCGGATACAGTGAACTCCGGAAGGCTGTTCCTTTGCCGGCGCAGCCTGTCGGGTACCTGTACCACACATATTAATGCAACCTTAGGGGCTAAAGCACTGACCAACTATCTATTAAAAAAGTATCCATTATGGTGGGTATATTTACTCATGCTTGTACTGGCATCAGGTTACACCTCAATGGCAATATATTGGGAAGGAGATCTTACATATATATATATATATATATATATATATACACACACACACACACATACAGTATATCACAAAATATATATAAATCATTTCTCGCAAATCTACATGCTGTATACAACTACAGCTCATAATATGGAGATATGGCACAAACAAATCTAACCTATAAGTAATTTTGGAGAAATTGACTGGAAGGTATATTAGAGATGGACAAATCGAGAGTAGTGGTCTCACTGGCTCCTAAAGTCTATGCTAATTTGCCCACCCATGAAGAATCTAATGAATGCTTGTAGTCCGGCAGTATTATCCTGCACCTATATATTAATCTGCACCTAATTTCTTTTGGAACCCTACACCCTGATCATGTCATGCACCTGTGCTCTCTCAACAAACATGCCCCGATATGAGCAAGGCTTGTTGTAGCTAAGGGCTTAGACAAGATTGTCATCTGGGAGAAGAGCTACAGGTAGTTTGAGGTAGACATGCTTTGCAAAGGTCAAACCAGGTTGTTTTTCTTATTTTTAACCTAGCTATACTATCTGTTTCAGGGAAACATTGTGAGCATAGATGGGAGCACAGTCTGAATACTCCCGGAAAGTTTTTTTAGTGTCTACATTGACAGGCAGCAGGTGCTGGAAAAGTTTGTGCTAGGTATACAGTGTAGCATCTAATGGCTGATACTTGTCATGCTTGTTTTATCTTCATGTTTAGTAACGACATTATGTAGATGAACCATATTTGGGGACATAGAGTAGTTCAATTCTTATATTGTATATAAAAATCTTATGGCATTATGTAAAAAAAAAAATTTTTGGAGAGATGATATGCACAGTGTAGTCCCAATACTGATTTATTTTTAGGAAATTGCTTTTACATCGAGTAAAGTGATTGCCCAGTTTTATCGGTGAGGTAAACCAATGAATGTTAATAATTATCAGACCAATAACAGTTTTTTTTGTTGTTGTTTTTTTTTTTTAAGATGTGTCCTGTTTTCTATACTAGTGAAGTCACGCCCCCTCGCTCAGCCAGCCTTCTGTCCTAGCCGAACTGCACTTCCATTCATAAGATGGATGCAGATGGAGAGGTAAGTGATGAAACACGTCATTCCGCGTTCTGCACTGCGCCAGCTTCCCATGTGCAAAATGTGTCACTATGGAGGAGGCCGAAACACGTGTCCCTTCACATGCTCCTCCATCTGCAGCCGTCCAGAAGACTGGCCAAACTGGGGGACGTGACTTCTGCAACACTGAAAACAATGGCCAATGAGGAAACAACGCAGGCCAAAAATCCACAAAAAAAAATAATATGAATTCATTCACAGTATTAAAATACCCATATAAATCACAGAGATGGAGGGGAATAAAAAGACAAAATGGGGATGACCTGGTATTCATACATAGGTAAATAAGCACATAATGATCAACATCGACCACTCAGACAAGCAACAGGAATATTGCAATATTTACAATACACAGTATGTTTTCAGGAGAGATTTTGAAAACACACTTTTAAAGTCATCACGGAATCCACGCTAACTTTAAAAGCTTTTTGACGCCTTTTTTTTATAAAACAAAATTTTTTGCTTCTCAGGTTTTTTTGTGCAGATTTCCACCAGACCACACGTATGGAGCATTTTTTACCATTCATTTCAATGGGAGATTCAGCGCGGATTGCGCACCAAGATAGGGCATGCTGCTTCCTTTTGCCTTGCATTGAAATGAATGTGAGGCTGTCTAGAGGCCTTTTTTTGTGCTGATTCAACACAGAAAACATGCCAAAAACTCAGTGTGAACTGGCCCTAAGGGCAACAGTGCAGTTGTGCAGACTATGTTTTGCGTGCCTTTGTGGTTGATGTTCATTATACTGTGTATGCTTACTTAGGCTACTTTCACACTTGCGTTCGGGGCTCCGCTTGTGAGCTCCGTTTGAAGGCTCTCACAAGCGGCCCCGAACGCATCCGTCCAGCCCTAATGCATTCTGAGTAGATGCGGATCCGCTCAGAATGCATCAGTCTGGTACCGTTTGTCCTCCGCTCCGCTCAGCAGGCGGACACCTGAATGCTGCTTGCAGCGTTCGGATGTCCACCTGGCCGTGCGGAGGCAAACGGATCCGTCCAGACTTGCAATGTAAGTCAATGGGGACGGATCCGTTTGAAGTTGACACAGTATGGCTCAATTTTCAAACTGATCCGTCCCCCATTGACTTTCAATGTAAAGTCAAAACGGATCCGTTTGCACTATCATGAACAAAAAAAAAAAATTTTTTTTTTTTGTTCATGGTAATGCAAACGGATCCGTTTTGAACACATCTAAGCGTTTGCATTATAGGTGCGGATCCGTCTGTGCAGATACCAGACGGATCCGCTCCGAACGCGTGTGAAAGTAGCCTTATGTATTGATATCAGGTCACCCACTTACTGTCTTCATATTTCTCCACATCTGTGTTTTATAATATATATATTTTTTTATATGATAAATTGATAAGTATACTTGAAGAATTGATAAGTATACTTTCCAGTGCATTGTGGTCCTGCGTTGTTTTCTCATTGGCAACTTCTTTTTAGAAACCCTCTTTAAGCATGCATGGGATAGGCATAAGGCTATCCTTCATATAAGATAGGGCCAGGGACTATTCATGGGATTCAGATATATTGGGCAGACTAGATGGGCCAAATGGTTCTTATCTGCCGACACATTCTATGTTTCTATGTTTCTATGTTTCTTGATTCATCCTCTATGGGTTTTCTAACACTTTTCTACTGATGACACATCCTCTTGATAGGTCATCGGTATTTGATCGGTGGAGGTCTGACATGCAAGACCCCCATGGATTAGCCTTTGAGAAGGCATTGGTGCTCGTAGTAGTGCCGGCGCCGTCTCTCAGCTCACCAATAACAGCGCCGATGATGGGTCATCACTTAAGAAATCTCAGAAAACCTATTTAATATAGAAAATGACACAGAAGTTAAGAAAGAATTCATTTGTAAGTGACATTCGCAGTCCACACCACTACTCTTATTTGTAAAATGCTTCCGATCACATGTTCCTAAACACTTCCGCAAATAATTTGGGGGGACTTGTGTGGGTGCATTAGTACCCATTAGATTATTTCTATTACATTATCTAGTAAAAGTCCTAATGTACAAGACTGTCACCATGGCCCAAATTCTTCAAAAGTATTGAAAGGAAAATTTTTAGAACTTTATATTATATGAGCATATGTTTGAATGATGTTTTATTAGACACATTGAAATATGTTTTATGTGGACTCAGTTTTCAATTCAGTTCAGCACCACTTTCCACTACCGCTTTGCTTTAAGAAATAAGTAATACGCATTTTCACAAACAGGAAATGTCACCACTTAGCTATATCACCATTTGGAAACATTCAGAACAGAAAATAGAAAACTGACAGACGATAAAAACCATCTGGTCCATTTTCTGTAAGTGCAATACTAGAACCATCAAGTACAGATAGTGAAATGAGAAAAAATAAAAATAAAAATGTATATATATATATATATATATATATATATATATATATTAGCAGTACCAGCTATATGTAAAAAATATGGGTGCCATGTCCTAGGGTATAGGCTAATTACCCAAGAGAATAATAAAGAAAATTGGACAGCACTCCAAAAGCTATACAAATATGAAGTTTATTTACCCATGTGGAACCGTTCAGTAGCGATGTTTCGGCTCATCCATACAGCCTTTCTCAAACAAAAAAATATATATACATACATACACACACTGTATATACACTATATATCTCTCTCTAGAGATATAGTTAACTATAGGGTCGCCGACAAAAAAGTACCCCGCCTCCAGTGATAGTATGACAAGGTGAACGAGCATGTGGAATGTTCTTCTTAATTATCCCCAAACCACAAAAGATGCTGAAAGTGGTCCCCATTCAGATCTATGTCTCTTTGGGCACGTCGGATTATGTTGGTGGATACTGCTTCTCATGCAGCGGATAGTGTTTGTGACGTTTTCTCTCAGTTCATCCAGGGGATGTGGATTGTTAGCGGACACTTTGTGTTTTAAATTTCCCCACAGATAAAAATGGCATGTCAAGAAGTCTGGGGAACGTGGTGGTCATAACCCTTTGCTCACAGTTCACTACTCCATAAACAGTTCATGAACCCGTGCCAGTTAGTTCATGTGAGAAGTGGCATGTTGCTCCATCTTGTTGGAAAAAGCAGGAAATTTTTTCTTCTGCAGCATCACTGATGAAGAGCTGAAGCAGTATCAGCCAACATAATCTGACGAGCCCAAAGATGCATAGATGTGAACGGGGACCTCTCTCAGCATCTTTTGTGCCTTGTGGGCAATAAAAAAAATAAAAATAAAAAACAATCCACTTGCTTGTTCCTTTTGGCATACCATCGGTGGAGACTAGCTACCCTGTATTTAACATAAAAGTTTAAACAGTAGGTCATTTTTTGATGACACATCCTGGCAGTTCAACCCCTCAGATGCTGCGGTAAATAGCAACCACAGCATCTGAGCTGCTAGACAGAAAGAGGTATCTCCCTCTGCCCTCTGATCAACGATCCATGAATGCAATCATGGGGTCCTGAGTATTTGGCATTGCAGCCAGAAGCATACGGAAGGGTCCCAGGCTTACCTGTACCAACTGCTAATACATCCTTCCTCTAGTAGCCTGTCAAACTGACTATGCACTATATAACAAGCGAACAAAAAAATTCATTGTGCAAGTCCCCTAAGGGGTTCAGAAAAGTGTAAAAAGGTCAAAAGATTATTAAAGTTTAATAAAAAGTTTATTAAAATATAAAAAAATGCAAAAAAAAAGTCAAATTTCTTATCTATACATATATAAATTGAATAATTTTACTCAATATTGAATATTAAATAAATTAAAAATGGAATTAAAAATATGATCAAAAGGCCCCATGTATGTCACAATGGTATCAATAAAAACTATAGTTAACCTTAAAGGGAACCAGTCATCAACTTTATGCTGACCTCACTAAGGGCAGCATAAAATAGTGACAAAAATGCTGATTTTGGCGGTGTGTCACTCATGAGCTAAAAGTCAGTGGTTGCTGAGAACCAGCATCATAATCATTGCAGCCCAGGCCTTAAAAAGAGTCAAATCTACCTGAGAAGAGTCATAGTTATTCATAATCTCCTGCTCTCCCCGTCCATCTCCTGATGATTGTCAGTTCTCTCCTAGAGAGAAAGGGAGAAAACTAGGTTACTGTCAGTCATCAGCAGGGAGAGCAGGAATTTATGAATAAGGTGGCCGGGACACTTTTTCAGGCCCAGTCTGCAATGATTGTGATGTTGGTTCTCGGCAACCACTTACCTTTAACTTTCTAATGACAGACCGCTGAAATCAACTCGCCTGTCTCTACTTTATGCCGTCGTTAGTATGGGTAGCACAAAGTTGATGACAGGTTCCCTTTAAGTATCAAACTAAGCTTGATCCTTAAGGGGTTAATGGTGAGTGACCATGAGTGCCAGGGTACTTCTCTGCTAGGAAGAGTGATTGGGCACTGTTCTCAGGATCAGCACAATCTCAGTGGGCATATTTTTTAGTTTTAGCCACATCTGCTCAACAGTCCATAAAAAGCTTTGGTGTAAAAAACCTTTTAGTATGAATTATCATTGTAATAAAACATTTAACACATTTAGGCATTTTGAGATCCATTAAAATCCCCTCAGAAACCAGCATGTTCTGTCCTGGAACCATTCTAATTGTTAACATAAATGCTTGTTGCACTAGCCCCGAAAATGGCTATTCTTTGCTAAAAGCAATTTGAGAACACTCACATGACAGTATGGTTCATGTCTGAACCGTATATAATGAGCTAAAATTAGTTGACACAAAAAAAAAAAATGCTGAATCAACAGATCACACTTAAGATTTCAGTATGAGAGGGGTAGCCGAGGGCTGACTAGTTATCTATTTCCTGTTTATTTTTAAGCTAATAGGGCAGAGAGCAGCCAGCATACAATCTAATGTCATCTGTGTTGCTAAGAGCGTGTCTACATGTTGTGCTGAAAATATGAATGGTATGTTGTAAACAGAATCAGAAAACTTCTAAGACAAGAGCGAAGAAAGGATGCTGGAAATAAAAAAATAAAAAAAACATCAAGACTCTTCACGGTCTAAGATAGAGTCTCAAATGTTCCATAAATACTGGATTTTAAAGTCATTAGGATACTGAAGAGAACAAAGTGTGTACAAGCTGTCATGTTCTTCTCTGGGCCACATACAACAGAAATATCAGCCATAGTCTGCAGTCCAACTACCAATTTTTGGCATCGGCAAGCTAGACAATTTAGACCAATTATCTTCCACACATGGAAGTAATAACAATATATTCACCGATCTAGCACTACCAACTATTTAACACACTTTTATGTAGACATAAGTAAAGTTCTCTGACATTTAGGCCTTGATTTATCAAGGCTGGTGATGGTTGATGCCCTCACCAAGCACCCTTTTCATAGACATCTCTAGGGTGGCATAAAATGTAGTTTGCAAATGCATTGAAAAGTCACAAATTCAGTGGATTTGTGACTTTCCTATTCCAAAAACAGGCATAGAGGGAACAATGAATTTCTCCCCCTAATCAAATACATATGAAACAATGCAATCTTGAAACAAACTACACACAAAGTCTGTTCATACAGTTACACACAAAATAAAAATGTTCATCAACAATAAAGCTATCTTGACGAATCTTCACACTGAAGCTATCATGAGGTATCTTCACGCTTGACAGATTTGTTGCAGAAATTTGAGACAGAGATTACATTAAATATGAGTTATGAGAATTTACTATTTTTATAATTAAAAATTGCCTGTTGAAACCAGGTTTTGTTGATACTGCATTTTAAGAGGGTAGTTGTTTTATATTGTCTCTAATTAAGGAAAATTTCCTAATTTTGATATGTGAATATGAGAAGATGTTTTGTATTCAGAACCTGTTTCTCTATACCCTTGTTTTACATCAATGATGTAAATTTATTTTCAGAAAAACTCAATAAACTTAAATTTACAAAAAATTACATTAAATAAAATCAAGGCTTGATTCATACCTGAAGTGCACTAACACCTGGAAAAGCTCCTAATTAACATGCTGATACACAAAGAATATGTTGTGCATACACTGTAATGGCAATCATATAACAAAAGGGTGCCGATTTGTCATCCGTTGGACAAGATATGTTGGGATGCCACAGCATCAGTAAAACTATAGGGTCTATCGGAGTCAGAATTCTTTGAATTTCAAACACTGCAAAAATAACACTGTTAAAGGGGTTCTCTGGGCTGGCCATTTCTCTAAAAAAAACACCTGTATTGGTTGCCTAGTAGCGCCTCTCTACAGGACAGTGCAGTACTATATGTCCTGTACTGCTCTTTACCAGATGAGCTGCTCCTATGTACCGGGGTGAGGGGAGGGTCCTGTTCCATGTTCCATGTGGGTTCCATGTTATTTTTCTGACACATTTATACTGTAAAGGACCCTGAAGAAGTTCCTATCATAGTTCCTGATCCTTATCATAGGAAGTGAATTACAGCTCCAGTAGCCATTCCTGGACTTGCTTCATCTGTCTTAGTTATCTGCTAAGTTATTTTGTCTGATCATGCAATGACGTTTGGGACGTTGGAACCAAGTTTTCCATAGAGATAACTCAAGTTGCAATGGTTTCAACTTACAATGGTCCTCCCAGAGCCAATTAATATTGTATCTTGACAGAAGGTGAAAATTAGACACTACGGTGAATGGAAGTTTGATTTTTTTGGGGCCTGTAATTAGATACAAGTATTGGATAGGATACATTTTTACTTTCAAATCTTCCTACTATTTCCTCGGGACATTAGGGATGCTAGAGGTAGTTCGCAGATAAATTTTTTATAATTAATTATTACGGCCAAAGAGTCCAAAGTGCTGTACATAGAAAAGTTATTCCACTGGTTGTAGCTTTCCTGAAAAAGTGAGATTTCAGATTGCTTTTGAAATTTGGATGGTGGGGAAGAGTCGCATTTGCTGGGGTAGTGTGCTCCAGAATACAGTGGGGCAAAGAATTATTTAGTCAGCCACCAATTGTGCAAGTTCTCCCACTTAAAAGTGATGAGAGAGGCCTGTAATTGTCATCATAGGTACACTTCAACTATGAAAGACAGAATGGGGGAAAGAATACATGAAATCACATTGTAGGATTTGTAATGAATTAATTGGTAAATTCCTCGGTAAAATAAGTATTTGGTCACCTACAAACAAGCAAGATTTCTGTCTCTCACAGACCTGTAACTTCTCCTTTAAGAGGCTCCCCTGTCCTCCACTCGTTACCTGTATTAATAACACCTGTTGGAACTTGTTATCAGTATAAAAGACACCTGTCCACAACCTCAAACAGTCACACTCCAAACTTCACTATGGCCAAGACCAAAGAACTGTCGAAGGACACCATAAAGAAAATTGTAGACCTGCACCAGGCCGGGAAGACTGAATCTGCAATAGACAAGCAGCTAGGTGTGAAGAAAACAACTGTGGGAGCAATTATTAGAAAATGGAAGACATACAAGACCACTGATAATCTCACTCGATCTCGGGCTCCACGCAAGATCTTACCCCGTGGGGTCAAAATGATCACTAGAACGTTGAATGACCTGCAGAGAGCTGGGACCAAAATTACAAAGGATCCCATCAATAACACACTGCGCCGCCAGGGACTGAAATCCTGCAGTGCCAGACGTGTCCCCCTGCTTAAGCCAGTACATGTCCAGGCCCGTCTGAAGTTTGCTAGAGAGCATTTGGATGATCCAGAAGAGGATTGAGAGAACATCATCTGGTCAGATGAAGCCAAAGTAGAACTTTTTGGTAAAAACTTAACTCGACGTGTTTGGAGGAGAAAGAATGCTGAGTTGCATCCAAAGAACACGATACCTACTGTGAAGCATGGGGTGGAAACATCATGCTTTGGGGCTGTTTTTCTGCAAAGGGACCAGGACGACTGATCCGTGGAAAGGAAAGAATGAATAGAGTCATGTATCGTGAGATTTTGAGTGAAAACCTCCTTCCATCAGCAAGGGCATTGAAGATGAAACGTGGCTGGGTTTTTCAGCATGACAATGATCCCAAACACCGTCCGGGCAACAAAGGAGTGGCTTCGTAAGAAGCATTTCAAGGTACTGGAGTGGCCTGGCCAGTCTCCAGATCTCAACCCCATAGAAAACCATTGAAGAGAGTTGAAAGTCCGTGTTGCCCAGCGACAGCCCCAAAACATCACAAGGAGATCTGCATGGAGGAACAGGCCAAAATACCAGCAATAGTGTGTAAAAACCTTGTGAAGGCTTACAGAAAACGTTTGACCTCTGTCATTGCCAACAAAGGGTATATAACAAAGTATTGAGATTAACTTTTATTATTGACCAAATACTTATTTTCCACCATAATTTGCAAATAAATTCTTAAAAAAAATAAAATCAATGTGATTTTCTGGATTATTTTTTTCTCATTATGTCTCTCATAGTTGAGGTATACCTATGATGAAAATGACAGGCCTCTCATCTTTTTAAGTGGGAGAACTTGCACAATTGGTGGCTGACTAAATACTTTTTTGTCCCACTGTATTGGAAATGCACACGAGAAATCTTGTAGACAACTCTGTCAGGATATTTCTTCAACCAATTTGCCAACTGTGAAGATACTTTAAAGGGGTTGCTGGAAATTCATGACATATTGATAGAATATGGCATAAATGGCCAATAGTTGAGGGTCTCATCTCTGTGACCCACTCCTCTCTCAAGAACAGGACCCAATGTGAATGAAGTGCATGCTGGGCATGGGTGCTGTCCTCTCTATTCACTGCTATGGGACTTCTAAAAATACCCAAGTAAGCACTTGGCTATTTTTGGAAGTCCCATAGCAGTGAATGGAGAAACTCCATTGCTGATAAAAAAATGTATTGCATTCTGCCAAAACAACAACATTTCTGCCATGTAAGTATCTGATTGCTGGTGGTCCAGCTGCTGCAACCCCATGTGATCATGAGAATGCAGGTCCATTAGTGTTCTGTGAGAATGAAACAGTAGGGCAAATGCATGACCATCGCTTCATTTACTTGTTTGGGAGTATTGAGTAGAGCTTTCACAGCGCTCCCAAGAAGTGAACAAAATAAAATGCCGGCAAAAATACAAATTCTAGTGACCCAATTTGTATGGAAAAGTTGTCAAATTTGTCTTTATAAAAAAAATAAAGCTGTACTTGCTGAAACCAGAACATCATTTCAACCAGATTAAAAGCGCAATAAACAAGGCATCAGAATGAAAGCTCTGGGACCCCTGTCTTCATTACATATGATAAGCAGCCTTTGTAAAGGAAGTGGTAAGCAAGTGAAAAGCAATTAATGTGAGGCAACAGTGCAGATTCTAATCATCACCAAATTATTCCAAGCCACAATATTAACTAAAGACTCAAGAACTATAGGGCAAGCTGTTCATACAGACCATCAACAGAACCTTGTCTACATTCCAAGTCAACCAATTTGGAATGATCTACTAAATGGGTGAAAACATACTTGAAGATAAATATAATGATTCAACTGCAAAGATAATAAAAAAATTTTTTGTTTGTTTTCATTGATGTGCCTTGAGGCCTCATGCACACGACCGTATCTAATTTTGCATTCCGCAAATTGCAGGTCTGCAAAATATAGATACTGTCAGTGTGCTGTCTGCAATTTTTTGTGGACTTATTGACTTCAATAGGACTGCGTTTTGCAGACTAGAAGAGGACATGTTCTATAATCTGGGGAATGGACATATGGATGTGAACAGCACACAGATGACATCCGAATGACATCAATGTGCTGTGTGCATTCGTATGCCCTTCTGCAACTTATAGAACATGTCCTATTCTGGCCTGCAAAATGACCATGGATCCATTGCAGTTAATGGGTCTGCAAAAAATAATATGAGATTATCTCTATATTGGGAAACATGTATATTGTTTAAATATCTAACAGAAGATGACATCAAAAAGACACTGTCATTCTTTTAAACGGGGTTGTCCCATTAAAAACATTTATCCCCTCAATTTTTTTTGTCAGATATAACTCATAGGTATATCCAAGTACTTGTGGTATTTTTACCTAACTTGTGTACAAGTATGCTGCATATACTTTCTTAGTACCGAATGATACACTGTATTGTTAACTGAACACCTCTGTGAAACTTAATAAAAATGATTATTCAAAAACATTTATCCCCGATCCGCAGTATCACAAAACCAGGGGCCTTGGTTTCCTCATTTGATTGGAGGCCACACATGGCCACTACCACTCCATTGAACTTTATGGGACTGCTGGAGATAGCCGAGTACAAACGCTCTGCTATCACTGTCCCATAGAGTTAAAGAGAGTGGCAGCACACGTGACTGCAGCTCTATCGTTTTCGTGATCAGCCGTGGCCAATGTGGTTGTATCCCTGCCAGACACTACCTTATCTTGTGAACGGGGGATAAGTATTTGCAAAGGGCAATTTTCCTGTGTTTGCAGAAAAACCTGGAGTGTTCTGACCCTGCGAAGGAAAGATAGTTTTGTCAGTACTTACCCTCCATTGGGCCGCCAGTGCTGCAGAGATTCTTGTTCAGCAGCATATACTGTACAGGCAGCTGAACAGGAAGACTCAAGAACACATCAGGTCGGGACCTGAGTAGAAGAGCCCACAATTGTTATAAACACAGAGATGGCAGAATTTGTGACCTGACGAAGAGGTAAGTACTGACAAATGTATCTTACGTCCTAAGGGTCAGAACACTGCAGGTTTTTCTGCAAAGCTTGGGGAACCCTTCTAAACTATACAATGGATGAGCACAGTTGCAGTATGCTACACCTATATTTTGGGTCAACAATACAATCTCTAAACAAGCAGGACCAGGAGGACTGGACAGGTGGAGCAGAGAATGAACGGATCCAATTGTATTAACTTTAACATAGCCAAGACGGATCCGTCATGAAAATCAATGGGGACAGCTCTGTTTTCTATTGTGTCAGAGTTAAACGGATCCGTGCATTGTGGGTCATGCCGGATCTGTTTTGCTTCGCATCCCATGACGGAAAGAAAGCTGCAGCTTGCTGAGGTTTGCTCTCCGGTATGGGAACACAACCAAACAGAACGGGATGCTTTTTGGAGCATTCCATTCAGTTACGTTTTGTCCGCATTGACAATGAGAAGCATTTTTTTTTAGGTATTGAGATCCTATGACAGATCTCAATACCAGAAAATAGAAACGCTAGTGTGAAAGTAGCCTTAGATTGTGAGCACCATTGGGGACAGCTTCATGCTAATGTCTGTAAAGCGCTGCGGAATACGTCAGCGCTATATAAGTGAGTAAACTAAATAAATAAATACTGCCGGAGCCCATTGACTCTAGTGCATCATTGCAGGGATTCAGTCGGACAAAAACAACTGGCGTTTTTTGTCTAGCCAAATCCCGGCACTAATAATGGAAACAGGATGGATCCCCGCTGGACCTATCATAGGCAATGGGGTCTAGCCGTGCTCCGGCCCTTTCCGGCCATGCTGAATATCATGAACTCTAGTGTGAAACTAACCTATACAGTTTTTTACTCAGACATAGGCTTTCTATGGTTTCAACGTGAAGTGTGTATTGACATGAATGTACTGGATTTCACAGGGAACATCAATCTTAGGCGACTTTCACACTAGCGTTAATATTTTCAGTTATTGAGATCTGTCATAGGGTCTCAATACCGGGGAAAAAACGCCTACGTTTTGTCCCCATTCATTGTCAATGGGGACAAAACGTAACCGAACAGAACGGAAGGCTCCAAAATGTATTCCGTTCCATTCTCATACCAGAGAGCAAACTGCAGCATGCTGCGGTTTGGTTTCCGTCCTGAGATGCGGAGCAAGACCGATCCGTCATGACCCACAATGCAAGTCACATTAGACACATTAGAAAATGGATCCGACCCCCATTAACTTTTAATGGAGTTCATGACGGATCCGTCTTGGGTATGTTAAAGATAATAAAACCAGTCCATAACGGATGCAGATGGTTGTATTATCAGTAAAGGAAGCGTTTTTGCCAAACCCTTCCAGATCCAGCAAAAATGCTAGTGTGAAAGTAGCCTTAGTCACAATTTAGATAACTGGGATAAAACATAACGAAAATATTCTTCTCGTAAATGTTTACATACTACCCACTAAGTAAACATTTTCAAGTGGAATATTTGTCTTTTGGAACACATACATACACACATAAATGACTTCAGAGTAAGGATTATCAGAACGAATACAATCTACATCACCCACACAAAATCAAACAGTACAGAGAAGGAGGTCAAAGAAAGCCAAAGTACATAGAACGGAAGCGAGGGCAATGTCCAAGGTAATCCAGCTCATACAGATAAGCACCCTTGAGTCACTGGTGTGAATGTAATAAATGTACTTCAGAAATATCTATTCTACACAACAAACATGTGGAACGCGTAACAGCAAGAGCATTACAGTGCAGGCTGTACGGAATCAGTTGTAACAGAGTTTACGACACAGTAAAAAAATAAAAATAAATGGGTTTTCCGGAAGTAAGATATTGATGACCTTCCTCAGGATCAGTCAAATATCTAATCGCTGGGTATCCGACTTCGGGCACCTAAACTGATCAGCTGTTTGAAGAGGCTGTGATGTTCCACTTCCTAGGCCAGTGACATCAAGTCTATTGATCAAATGGCCTAGGGGCAGCTCAGTCCCATTCAAGCAACTGGGTCTGGGCTGCAATACCAAGCACATCCGCTATACAATGTAAAGTGCTATGCTTGGGAAGTGGTGAGCAGGCATAGCACCCATACTGCCCTTTCAAAGAGCTGATCAGTGGTGGTGCCAGGAGATAGACCCTAACTGATGTGATATTGATAACTTACCTTAAGAATAGGTCCCAGAAAAACCCTTTAATCATACCAGAAACAGTACTTGAAGATGTAAGTTCCATCAATGCATCATCCAGAGATACAATGGACAGTATATTAAAATGATGACATTAATATTAAATTAAATAATAATAATAGTATATCAGTAAATGGTACATAAATTAATGGGATGGATTCATGCCTCTAGCAAAGTCTTAGACCTCTTTCACGTGAACGATACAGATTGGGACAAGATCCGTTCAGGAAAAAAATTATGGTTTTGAACGCAAGTTCAATCAGTTTTGTCACGTTCAATCCAGTATTTGCATTTTTTCCGTCTGGATTATACCCGGATCACATGCGTTTTCCACGTGCATGAAAAAAATAAATAAAAAATAGCGCTCACCATTGCCTACCAACCATCAATGAAAAATGCATTGCTTCCGGATGCCTTCTGTTCTTCACGCAGGCTCCATTCAGTTCTATGGAGCCAGGGCTGCGTGAAAAACGCACACTATAGAAGATGCTGAGATGTTCCCTGAACGCAGAGATGATGAGTGCACAGACCCACTGAAACTAATGGCTCAGGATTCGGTTAGGATGCTATACGTTCACTACACACATCACATCCGGACGGAGAACTCACCAGTGTGAAAGAGCCCTTAGTGCGTTATCATACGTTGAGATTTTTTTAAGCCATAACTAGGAATGTATTCAGTTAAGGGGATAAGTGATATCTGCTCTTAATACTTTCTCTCTCTCCTTATTATCCAAAACTGATTTTGGCTTCAAAAACTGCATTAGAAAACCTGACAGTGTGGCAGCACACCTAGAGAGACAAGAGAAGTGCCCATTTACAGTACAGTAGACCTGCGATTGGTCAGGAACTCACAGCATTATAAGTCATTACGATGCTATGAATTTGTGTCAGAGGGGCAGTGTTCAGTCCAGGAAATGCATCACCCAAAGTATGTTTCCCAGACCAAATACACTTTTGAAATTAGCCTTAAAGGGGTATTCCAGTTATATCAAGTTATCCCCTATCCACAGTCTCTTTCCCTCAGTGACACTGGGGGTATTGGCCATGTGATGAATGCTCAGAGGCTCCAGTCGTCTGGCTAAGCACTGTCTGTGCTCCGCCTGCGCATAGCCTGACTGTGGAAGCGCAATTGCTAACAGGTAATTACCCATAATGCTGTTACAATAATGCACATCAATTTATCTATGCTCCTTCTAAATGTAATTAAAAATGTTAATGCACATAACTTATATAAAAAATTAGTTTTCTGTTAGACCTTTTGATTTCACCATTTTCACATGTCAGGCAAGACACTCACCGCTCAGTGCTGGCGTTCGCTCCATTAAAGAGCAGCATTATTAAGAATATTCTTCTGAATATCTTGGCACAACAAGCAGAAGGGCAGGAAATAATATCCAGCTGGAAAGTACCCTCTTATTGTGCATTTACATGAACTCAAGACTACCTTTATAAATGTATTACAATACACCTGTTATCTGTAACAGGAACACATTTATTAAAAAGGATACATCCCATTTCCGTGTCCTAGTAACACACTGCGCAAGCAGTCATCACAATGAACAAGGCAAGGAGACGCTTTAAAAAACACAGAGGATGCAAATATGTATACACTCCTCAACATTGAAAATGCAACACCAAGAAGGAAAAGTCATGGAATCAGGGAAATCACAGGATCAATAGGTATAAAATATGGAAACAAAACATTCAAAACATTGTGATTTAAGCAGTAGCAAGGATGAGCACCACATGCACTTATACACCATAGCATGCTATTAATGAGGTTACTAATGGTTCTCTGAGAAATTGCACTGAGGCACGAAAACAATCAAGATCTACTGCTGACAGCTCCCTTTACAATTGCCGGCCAATGACATCCAAGATGGGCTCGATGGATGACAAGTATGGAGACATTTGATTATGCAGGCAGTGTTTGACTAGGAAACACAAAATGGGTGCACCATAGGGTAATAACGTATAGTTGTAATAAAGAAATGGACCTTGTGGAGTTGTGCTAAACGTAAGCATAACTCTAGTGTAGACTCATCGAGGGGTACTGGATGCCCCTTGCAGTGGAAGGTGTGCAGCCAGGGATGCAGGTACTTCTAGTGAGGAATGCCTGGAGTCCCCCAGAAGGTAAGTAGATCAGCGAAAGGGTATCCCGCGGTGCAAAAGACCATCCGATGGTAAGGTTTAGATTTCAGAAATTTATTTAGCAGGTGGTACAAAGCGTTTCAGGGACATGATCCCCTTATCAGGTACAGCCTGCTTATACACAAAATTACACATATATATATATATATATATATATACACCCTAAAAACCGCCAAAACCACTGGGGGGTGTCAATGGAAGGAATACAACTAGTGGTTTTCATTAAAATAATAGTATATTAATATTTTTTACAAGGAGGGGGATGATGGGCGTTGGTGGAGTGGTGTTGAATTAAAAATGACAGTTTACAAGGATAAATGCCCGGAATCCGCCGGAGTGATCGCCGGGTTCAGCGCGATCATGCGACTCGAAGGAGCAGTCACATGATCCGAGAGGCGGGCACGTGACCGCCATAGCCCAGCAACAGAACACAAATACGGCTGGTCGCTGCTAAAGTGTAGGTCCTGGTCCTAAATCATGTTGGATGTTTGAGTATAAGGATGTTTTTTCCAAATTAACATTTTGCAACAACTGTATCAAAGTGGTGGAATCTTTGAGATATGATGGTAACTGGCCTACGTATTTTTGTAAAAAAAAATGTCCAGGTAGTGAGACAAGTTACAAGTAAGCGAGAAAATGTCTGATATTATAGGCCGACCTGGTGGGTTAGCAGTGTTCTTATGGACCTTGGGTAAATGGTAAAAGATGGCGATGACTGGATTTGTAATGTGTATGTATTAGAATTCTTTCTTAGTGAGAATATGAGATGCAGAGTTGGTAAGAGTTTTGAAGGCTAGTTGATGCTCTGTCAGGGGATTGTTTTCCAATGGTTGATAGTATTTAGAATTGGATAGTATACGTAGAGCTTCCTTGACGTAATCGTTCCTGTCTTGTAGCACAAGCCTATTTTTTTTTTTTGCTGGATAGTCCTGAAGTCTTACATAACTAGGTCATAGAAGGTTTCAATAAAGTTGGTCCTATGGTGTAGGGGATAGAAGTTAGAACGTGGTCACAGTTTGGTGTTGATATATTGTGCCTCGTGGGGAGGTCTGATGTCTTCGGGGGATATATCAGCCCCTTTATCACTATTTGCTACTAGGTTGAAATGTCTCTTCAGGGTCAGTATCTTGATGAAATTATGTAAGTCCAGAAAGAGGTCGAACCCTTTAACCTTGAATGTGGGACAGAAGGAGAGATCCTTGGATAAGACAGCAATTTAATATTGATTCAATTGATATTTTAAAAGATTGAAGATTTTTATTTCATTTTCTTGCATTTTGTGTGGCTTTAGGTTTTTTGTTTTGGCCTGCCCCCCCCACATCCTTTTCGACATTTTTTCTTTTTGTGGGTCTGGTTTTCAATGGATGAAAATAATTGGTTACGGTGACTGTATTGGGGCTTTTTAGTATTGAATATGCTGAAACCAATGTTAGAATGGGAGGTAGGGGTAAAAAAAAAAAAGAAGAGGACGGACTATTAGTGATGTGTCGTGTGGCATTGGATAAATCGGTTATCCCGAGGTCTGGTGGTGTAATAGAACTAGGTTTCGTTTGGGGCGAGAGAGTGATAACTGGGGAACTAATCATTCACTGGGTGGGGGAAGTCGCATGAAGAGTAATGAGCTAGTCAAGTTCGAGATCAACAGATGTGGAAGAAGATTGGGGAGTGGTGGTTCGTGTTCCAAGATCAGATAGATAAACAGCCGGTGTCACCGCCAGTTCTGTGAGAAGGTCTGACAGACGTTCTTCTCTACCTCTTGTATGACGTTCTTTGTTTTGGTTTCACTTTGTCCTCTCCTTTCCTTCTGCCAGGTGTCACTTATTTAGACTAATCGTCTTCCTTTATATTCCCTCCCATACTGCCTTGCGGTTTATATTACTTCCTGGATGAAGTGTTCACTGCTGGAGGCTGCTGCTGATGTTTGCTCAGATAAGTCTTTTCCTTTATTGTGTTTCCTTGCTGGCTTGATTCTAGGTGACCCTGGCTCCTTCCATATTAAGTGCAGGGAGCCGGTGGTCGTGTCCCCTCACTATTATAGGGTTTTCAGGTGTCACACAGTCTTAGGTACGTGGGCAAGCAATCATCTACCATTGAGACCCTTGCATGTGCATAGCAGTAAGGGAGAGCTCTTAGGGTTTTAAAGGGCTCACCTATATGCTCCTTAGTTTGGGATCAAGCCAGTCGGTCATTTATTTATAAGTTCCAGCTATCTGCAACCTCACCCATGACAGCCGGTGGCGAAAAGGATGTTGGCGGTAGATTAAGAGGAGCACAGTTAGACAGGACTTCATGGCCAAAGAGGTCTAGAGTTATAGTAGGCGGCAGATGAGGATGGGTGGATATCCGAATCGGTGAATTAAGTCTTAAGATGGTCACTCTCAGGATTCTACAGTTATCTTACAAAGATCTGGCTTTGTTTGGCATTGGTCACACTTGTTATTGCAAAGAATATGCACCAACAATTGGTTAACAAATGTCTAAATTTAGTATATAACACAAATAAGTTATGGGACGCTCACCAGAATAGAGCACCAGAATCTCACCAATATAACCAAGGTTATAAAGTATTGCAATCACCATATTAAATTGTGAGCTGCGAGAGCTCCGCAGCTCATTACAAAGGAGGGACAGTGATCATTTTAAGATATTTCTATTTTATGTTATTTTATTGTTATTATATATTGTCACCTTACATTTAAATGTCTAAATTTGCATATTCAGACACAGAGATGGCTGAGGTATATTCCACAGTAGTGGGCGGAGTTTCAGGCGTAGGAGTGCAAAACATGGCCTCAGGTGTAGTGGGCTGGTGATATACATTTGGAATTTTTGGAATAGAGTGGCGTGATGTAGCCTTGTACTTGTCTGGGGGGACTTTATGATTGCGACCAGATGAATGGTGGGTCTTGTGTGGGCCTTGTCTGCTGCTGTGTGTGAAAGTGACCCTGTGTTGGGGTCTGGGGAGGCTGGATGCTGAGGAAATGTTTTTGGCCGTCAGAATATTAGTGGAAGTGGATGTGATATGTTGATGTGATATGTGGGTGCTCGGCAGATCTGGATGGGTTATTGGGTTAGAGGTCAGGGACTACATGTTCTTTGAGCCAGAACTTGACATTATCGGTATTAAAATCTGTCCTCTCTCTTGACAGTTTACCTACTTTTTTGTTAAAAATTTCTTTTTTATATATACAATAAAAATTACATAGTGGGCATGAGTACAATACAATCAGATATGAAAATACATAAGCATGGAGACACTTCCGGCCATGGTAGAATGTTTAGGCTATTTAGGCTACTCAAAGTAGCATAAGCAACATGCGGTCTGACATTGCCCTGTTGAAAAATGGCTCCTGGGACTCTTTGGAGAAATGGCCGGATTAGGCTACTTTCACACTAGCGTTCGGGTGTCCGCTTGTGAGCTCCGTTTGAAGGGGCTCACAAGTGGCCCGAACGCATCCGTCCAGCCCTAATGCATTCTGAGTGGACGTGGATCCGCTCAGAATGCATCAGTCTGGCAGCGTTTGGCCTCCGCTCAGCAAGCGGACACCTGAATGCTGCTTGCAGCGTTCGGGTGTCCGCCTGGCCGTGCGGAGGCAAGCGGATCCGTCCAGACTTACAATGTAAGTCAATGGGGACGGATCCGTTTGAATATGACACACTATGGCTCAATTTTCAAACGGATCCGTCCCCCATTGACTTTCAATGTAAAGTCTGGACGGATCCGTCTGAGGCTACTTTGACACTTAGAATTTGATCCACTCTGAACGTTAGTGTGAAAGTAGCCTTACTGGTTCCACAACCAAATCAATGTAACGCCGAGCTGTTAATGTATCTGAAATGAAGACTGCAGGTGTCTGGCTACCGTACATTATGCTACCCTACACTATCTATATAGAAGTAAGACCGATGTGATGTTCCCTTGGTAAAGGCCTCCTTATGGCAAAGTCCACGTGGTCCCCAGACCAATCTCCGGCTATCATTAGGTCGGGGACAAAAGCAGGACTCATCACTTAAGAGGACAGAGCATGCAAAGGTTTGCACCTCTCACACCTCTGTCATTTCAGTTCATTGTTGTTCTCCCAACCCACTGGGACAGAGCTGACATCTTGGCCTAGGTGCGCAGTGACCTGCCGGAGTGATAAACACCTGCTACTCCCACAATCTACATAACATTATGGCTTGTCCTTCTGGATGTTGCAATTTCAGTGTTAAGAAGTGTGTGTATATATAATCTGTACAGCACATTTTTTGACTATTTTTCATAGAAGTCTTAAGATGGTCACTCTCAGGATTCTACAGTCATCTTACAAATATCTGGCTTTAGTTGGCATTGGTCACACTTGTTAATGCAAAGAATATGCACCAGCAATTGGCTAACAAATGTCTAAATTTGCCTATTTAAAAAATCTCTCTTGTTATCTGGAATATCACCCAAGTTAATGCAATCCTCTGGGACGGGGGGGAAAAAAATCAATCCCTGGGCTCTTACGCTGTCACACAAGAAGGTCTCCGACTAAATAATGTACACTGTGCATCGTTAGCCACTTCCTGCTTGTCCAGCCTTGCTCTTGGATTTACCAGCATTGTGTAGCCATCTTGGATGACAGAAGATCTGCAGCTGAATGAATGAAAGAAGGGCACCTGGAAAGTGTGTTTGTTTCCGAGTTAGGGATCATGCATTGCCTGTCTGGCAGACCGCAAATTGCAGATCCACAAAATGCACATACTGGCCGTGTGCCTGTACTGCGGACAAGAAGAGGACAGGACATGTGGCTACGGAATGGACATATGGATGTGGACAGCACACTGTCTGATGTCCGCTACTTTCGTGGCCCCATTGGATTGGATGTAGACAAAAAATACATTTGTGCGCGTGAGCCCTTAATGTGATATTTCCCTGAACTCAATGGCCGCTGTAAGCAATATTAATTTATGCTAATATATCAATAGGAAAATGAGGCAACTTGCCAGAAAAAAGAAACAAAGCAAGGGCAGCAAGGAATGTTTTCCAGTTTACATAGGCACATTATCATCATTTTTATGTTCTCAAAAAAGTTATTTGCTGAAGATTTATGGTGCATATAATACATTAGTAATACACGTGCACACTAGGTTAAACATGTATATATATGGGAGGTCATAATTGTATAATCTTCCTTCAAGCAAGTAGAAATATGCAAGCTGGAAACACTTTGAAAGGGAACCTGTTACCATGAAGTGCAGGGCAATCTGCAGGCAGCATGTTATAGAGCAGAAGAAGCTGAGCAGAAAAGAGCTTTGAGGGAAAATATTTAGCAAAACTTGTAATTGAAACATTAAACATCTGCTCTTTCTGAACTTATAATTTAAAGTTGTTCTGCTCAGCTCCTCCAGCTCTATATGCTACTTGCAGAATGCCTCTAACGAAGGCACGCCGAAACGCGCGTTGGGGTAGCGTAGCGCCATCCCGGTCCTTTTTAGGCTGAGTCTCCTCTGCATGTTAACCCTCCTTCATTTCTATTACCTGGATGTTTACTGACCCTTCAGTTTTACACCCAATGTGGCTTGCTGCTTTTTTTGTTTCCAACTTGCAGCTTCTTGTCCTATATATTTTTGTTTATGTTTGTATTTAGTTCTCTGCAGTTTACTAGTGACTCACCATTTATTTATATATATATATATATATATATATATATATATATGTGTGTGTGTGATCCGAGGGTAGGTTATTATACCATATACATCCCTGCTGATCCTATGCATTCACGAATCTTTGACCGGTGTGTTCCTCCCAGGGTGGCGCAGTTTTTTCCTTCCCTCCGGCATCACATGCATGTAATTGCAATTTTAATTGTGTTTTGTTACATTATAATAAAATTCTATATTTACATCATTTACCTTTTGGCACTTTGAGCTCCTTTTTCTTTTGTTGTTCTGCCATTGTACTTGGGAGCTTGTGCCGAGTTATCTCTCGGGGGTGCTATTCGTGGACACATTGGGTGGGCACTGCCCCCTCTCACTTTTCGCACCCCTGGGGTCTTTTCTCCTCTCTAATAAACCAAGCCCGATTGCAAATAACAGTCAAATTTTAAAGGTGTTTTCCAAAAGTTTTGGAATGATGATCTATCCTATTTCAACAGTATCTGATGGGTGGTGGTCAGACATCTGGGATCGCAGCCAATCCACTGTTTGAGAAGGGAGCGGCACTCGCAGTAGTGCCACGGCCTTCTCCAGCTTTTCCTAGGTCATGTGATGTCTCATTCTTCGGTCACGTGACCTAGGCGCAGCTCAGCCCGAGTTAAGTGAATGGGGCTGAACGGCAATACCAAGCACAGCTGCTATACAATGTATGGTGCGGTGCAAGGAGGGGGTTGCTTTAATGCGAGTGTCACTGCTTTAAAAAAAAAAAATACTCAGATCTCAGAAACCCCCTTTAACAATTTGGTGTAATGACATGAAATTAATAACACTGGGGGAAGGGGTCCCATAAAAATATTTTGCACACCTAAACTTCAGTGTGAATCCTAATGAAGCGGCAGGACCCATCAATGTGCCTTATTTTATGTTTTGCTTATATTTGATTGGGTATACCAATACTATTACAAGGTATTGTGGTAAAACAGTTATATAAGCATGTAAACACAATGAAGATAATACTAAAAGTGTCCATACACCTTCAATAGCTGTCAGACGAACAACTCCCACATACATGCTCAGCCATGCGTGTATGCTTTTCAATGGGAAGAGAGGAGAGAGCCACTGACACCTTTGGTAGCAGCTCATGGCTTTGAAATACAAAAAGATAGGGTACTGAAATATAATGCACCTGAATCTTCTCTTCCCCAACAGATGTTCCCCATACACTTTAGATTGATGGCTGGCCACATCGAAAACAGTAGGTTTGGCCGACAATGCTCTAATGTGTATGGGGGCTTAAAGTGGGAGCGGTTAAGACACTTTTCGCGGGCCCCATTGAAAATATGACTATTCTTGTCTGCAAAACAGAAAAGAATAGGACATGTTCTATAATGCAGCTTGGACGCACGGATGCGGACAGCACACAGATGACATCTGTGTGTTGTCTGCATTTTTTGTGGCCCCATAGAAATAAATGGGTTTGGATGCGATCCATAAAAAAATTAGGAATGGATGCAGACCAAAGATATGGTTGTGTAAATGCACCTTTACCTACAGGTCAACACCAAAATCAATACAGCAAACGTTTCAACAGTGCAACATGATCACAAGGTTTATAGGCTGATAAAGTTTTGGAGAAAAAAGTAAAACTCATCCTTCATGTTGTTTACTTTTAAACTGACCTGCAATCTGGCCTTTGTGAGTTTGCAGAAGTATCAGCGCTGGTTTTAATGTTTTTCGTCTGTAAAAGAGAGCATGGCGCATCCTTTGATGTAAGATGATATACACGCTGAACAACCACATGTATGTAGGCATCTTTCCAACCAGCGGCCCCCTGGGTCTCCACTAGATCCAGAAGAGAATCATTTACAGTGATGTTTGATGTGAATTCCTTGTCTTGAATACTGACAGGACTTTGAATACGGCTGCTGATACCCGAAACCTGGCAAATCAATTCCAAGTAGATCATTTATGGGATTAGCAGACTTGACAGAAAATAATTATTGATAAAAGCTTCAATATTTTACAAACAGCTTAAAGGGGTTGTGCCAAGTATGAAAAATCCCCTGTCCTCAGAAGATAGCCAAGCACAGCGCCCGTGTATTTCTGGCAGTCTAATAGGGAATGAATGGAGCAGCAGGGCCCATGCTCGGCATGCTGCTTATGAGGATGGGAGCATGGGACCCCCGTTCTCGGGATCATTGGGGGTGCCAGTGGTCAGATCACTACCAGTTAGTTATCCCCTATCCTGGGGATAAGGGGTAACCTTTCATACTTGGCACACCCCCTTTAAAGCCAAATCATCACCCACTTAAAGGGAGTCTGTCACCAATCTGACTGGTTTTGAACCAAATCGCATCGTTTAGTGGGACACAAAGACATGACACAGATGTTACCTGTGTTTAGTTTTTCAGATCCTACAAATCGCCCCAAAAGATCCCAAAAAATTGTTTTTATAATATGCTAATGAGCCACCGCAAGTGCCCAGGGGCGGAGTGTTTGCTGCAAGTGCCCGGGCCTCCCTACCTTACTAGCGCCTAACTCCTGCCCTCAGTGTTCTCCGGCGAGCCCTGCTTCTGTGTGACATCATTTTCCCTGTAGCCCAAATCCCATGTCTTCGCGAATCAATGCCAGGGCCGGGCATGCACAGTGCTCTCCCCTCTGTGGGGATAGGCACAGATATGCAGTGCGCATGCGCTGGTTACTGCTGTCTGCTCGTGCTGTGGCATTTCCGTCAGAATGATTTCACAGTGCCTTGCATATCTCTGGGCACGGCGGTGATGTGTGAAAGTGTGGAATTTTGGCTACAGGGAAAAATGATATCACACAGACACAGGGCTGGCTGGAGAGCACTGAGGGGAGGAGGTAGGCGCAAGCAAAGCAGGGGGGCCCGGGCACTTGCAGCAAACACTCCGCCCTTGGGCATTTGTGATGGCTCATTAGCATATTGTAAAACTACTTTTTTGGGCATTTCTAACATCTGAAAAACTAAACACAGGTAACATCTGTGTCATGTCTTTGTGTCCCACTAAACGATGCAATTGGTTTAAAACTGGTCAGGTTGGTGACAGACTCCCTTTAAACTCATGATAGAGATATTGCTATTATGATAGGAGATTACTTATAATGCGGGAAATGAGTAGCAGAACTGAGGTGGCATACTCATCAGCACTGAGTATTAAAGCAATCCCTGATTTCCTTGCCATTGATCCTTCTTTTTGTCCATGATATGATCTGAGTTTAGACTAGGTGCAAAATTGTGGACTTCACTGATGTGTTGTGTTTGGCAAACCAAAGGTGAAAAATTCATCACATAGGGACATACGACACTGTATGCTTTGGTCCTTGCTTGATGAGGTTCATTGTCAAGAAAATACTGCTGCTCTTCTCACTGGCAGAGAACAGGTCATCCTCTGCGGATATATTTTCTGTTTCAGATTGGTTAGATTTGTAGGGAAACTTTATTACAGACAAACTACTCAATTTAGTTGTGGCTTCATGTACCCATGCACATTAGATGAACCAGTAACGTGTGCATGGGTGGGATTGTTCAGCCTGTAAGTATTCATCCGACAGGTCTAGTCAACTTTATACTTAAATTCTGTATTCAGTATCTCACTTTGTGCACTATGGCTCAGTTCACACTTATGATCAGAGATTGCCAGCCTTTCTGACATTTTTACCATATAATATTACTGCAATTAATACTAATTCTAGATTCCTATTACCAAAAAGCACCAAAAAAGGAACCCTGACAGACTCCATTGGAGTCAATAGGGTTTATTGGGATTCACTGGTATCCAAGAAAAAAAAAAGAAAAAAACAGCATAACTGCGTTTATGGTGCATTTCCTTACAGAAAATAAAGTTACATAAAAGCAGTGTGTTTTTCCTTTGCTGAAATTTATTTTTTTTCTGCACTAAAAACATGTGCCGCATCCTAAGGCTTGTTATACACATTTGAATAGTGTCAGCCAAATCTGGTGATTTTGGCTTGATTGGCCCAACAATTGGCTGCAGAGTAGTCCATTATAAAACTACCTTTACTCACTTCTCCCCGTTGAAAAGGAATAAACTCTTGGCTGAGCATGCAGTACTTTAATCCAAAAATGCTTCGAACAAGAGGTAAGACCCACAGGAGCAAAAAAAATTAAAAACACTGGACCCATGTTATGACAGACACCAATAGCGCCCAATGACCCTACTGACTTAGGCCTCGTTCACACTTCAGTGTTTGGTCAGTGATTTCCATCAGTGATTTGTGAGCCAAAACCAGAAGTGGAGCCTCCACAGACATGAGGTAGAAGAGAAAGATCTGCTCCTGTTCTGTGTTTAGAGTTGCACCTGGTTTTGGCTCACAAATCACTGATGGAAATCACTGACTAAACACTGAAGTGTGAACGAGGCCTTAGGCTACATTCACACGTCAGTATTTTTCTATAATCCGAATTTCGGTCCGTTTTTTGCGGATCCGTTGTTCCTGAAAATGTTTCCGTATGTCATCCGTTTTTTGCGGATCCGCAAAAAACGGAAACATGTATACATTTCAATAATCAAATAAAGTTGTTTGGATTTCTTTGAAAAAAAATTAAAAATAAAAATAAAATAAATATTTGCTATGTGTTTCCAGGAACGGATTCCGCAAAAAACGGAAGACATACGGAATGACATCCGAATGTCTTCCGTTTTTTGCGGAACCATTGACTTTGCATTGTACCAGGAACATAATAGGACATGTTTTATATTTAAACGGACATGCGGAACGGAACAACGGAAACGGACAGCACACATTGTGCTGTCCGATTTTTTCCAGGACCCATTGAAAATGAATGGGTCCTGATCTGGTCCGCAAAAAACGGACGTGTGAATGGACCCTTATGATGGACCCATCTGGTTTCTGTCATGCTGTCTGTCAGGGACATAGCTAGAAAAGCCTGGGCCCCAAAGCAAGATTCTGAATGGGGCACCGCCCACCCAATCAACTTCCAGCAACCCCCCTCTCACGGCGCATCAAGACTGCCCACACTCACCATACAAGTCCCCATACACTTAGTTTTTATGCCTCCTTAGTGTCGCCCAGTCGAATTTCCCATTAGTCCCCCACACAGTAGAATGCCCTCTTAGTGTCCCCACACAGTAGAATGCCCCCTTAGTGTCCCCACACAGTAGAATGCCCCCTTAGTGTCCCCACACAGTAGAATGCCCCCTTAGTGTCCTCACAGAGTAGAATGCCCCCTTAGTGTCCCCACACAGTAGAATGCCCCCTTAGTGTCCCACACAGTAGAATGCCCCTTAGTGCCCAAAGATAGAAGAATGCCATTAACCCCATCACACACTAGTTATGCCTCTTTAATGCTCCCAACACAATAGTTATGGCCCCTTAGTGCCCCCACACAATAGTTATGCCCCTTTAGTGCCCCCACACAGTAGTTATGCCTCCTTAGTACCCCTCACAGTAGTGCTCCCTCTTAGTGCCCCCCTTACATTAGTGAAGCCCATCTGGTGTAAATAAAAAATAAAATAAAAAAAACTGTAATAGTCACCTAGTCCTGTTCCCCTAATAAATGGAGCACATCCTGCTCTTCCTGCAACACAGTGAGATCATCATGCCTGCTGAGCGGAGGAGCACACAGGCTGAGGACAGGCTGGGGAATGATCCTTAGCCCATGCACTTTTTAACATAGCCCAGCAGGCTAGATAATGTCACTGCATCGAGCCTGCTCGGGAGAGCACAGGCCAGGGAATGAGGCTTGGGCCGTAATGAATGACAGACATCCGTTATGGCCTAGGCCTCACCTATCAGTGCACATACACAGTAACTAGAATTTTTTGTGATTGTGTACTAGCAGGCCCGGACACCCCTGCCAATGCGGGCCCTGTAGCAGCCAGTACAAGAGTTGTTCCGCCCATGCTGTCTGTCATTTCAACAGGAAGAATAATGCAGCATGCCATGCTGTTTTTCCTCATCAAATAAGACAAATGTGACTAACAGAACCTTTGACAAAAATGTGAACAGAGCTTGACCAAATTACACTGATATTTTCAAATATCCAATTACATGTATGGATTTCATGGGTCACTGCCCCAATTGATATAGCTACTAGAGCTTTAAAAATAGTTTCCTAGCAAAGGATTTAAACTTATATATATATATCTTTATATTCTCTAAAGCAACAAGAGAACAAAAAAAAAAAGGGAGATTTAATGTGTTACTGAACTTTCAAAAAAACTTTTAATATGTTAGAGACATATCAGTAATCGTGGAGGTCTAAGTACTGAGACCCCCCGCTGATCACTAGAATGAGGAGAGACTAGCGCTCACATAGCGCACTCTGCTAGCTGCAGAAGACGGAGTCTATGGGCCTGTCTCAATTCCGTCTCTGGCAGCAAGGAGAGACAGCGCGCTATGTGAGGCTTCTTTCTCCTCATTCTAGAGATTGGCGGGGTCTTAGAACTTAGACATCCATCGCACCGATCAAAACCTTTGGTGGTTGATATAGCGCTATGACATCAGCAACACTAACAATGTTGCCATGAAATGTTTTATGCTACATAGTTATCTATGTGTTGCGTTAGGCTATTTCTTATGACGTTTGTGGGGAATTTATTAAGACTGGTATTTTGTACACTCGTCTCCATCAAGAAATGCTCTGGGGTAAGCAATGACAAATATAATATTATTATTACATATTAAAACATTTGCCATATGTCCTCGCAATTCATGCATCACAAAAGCAAATTAATGCTAGCTCATTTGGCTACAGTTTACGCCAGTGTAAATGATACAAATACTTTGGGCTGTGAGAGAGTTCACATCTCAGTTTCATTTTCCGTTCTTTGGATCCATCAGAAGAACAGAAAAAAAAAATGGATCCTGTAAAAAAATGTAATAATTATAATAACAATGAAACGGATCCTGTTGCACATTTGGCTTCTGTTTGAGCCATTTCTGTCAAAGATCGGTTATTTTAGACGGATTTTAGATTTCTGTCTAGAAAAAAAAAATTACTCTCAGACAGAAATGGCAAGAGGATCTTTTTTTAAAAAATTTTTTTTACAGGATTTTATATATTTTTTAAAAGGATCCGTTTATTTTCAGGATCAGTTTTTTTTTTTTTTTACAGGATCTATTTCACCCTCCCTGCCTTCCCCATTGTGCTATGCACAGTGCTGAACAAGCGCTGTGTATAGAGATCAGAAAGCAGTAATACCACCTCCTGCTCCGATCCCAGCAGTTATGTCATCACGAGTGGCTGGGAGTCTGCTAAAATAAAAAGTACATAAAAATAAAACCCCATGTATCACCAAAAAAAAGGCACAAAAATGATTTTTCTGAGATTTTAATACTGATGACTATCTTCAGGATAGGTCATCAGTATCTAATCAGTGGGGGTCAGACACCCGTCAATCAGCTGTCTGAGCGCCACAGCCTTCCTCACTTGAACAAGCACAGCACCATACATTTGATAGCAGTTATGCTTGGTATCGCGCTCAGCCCTATTCACTTCAATGGGGCTGAGCTGCACCTAGGCCACATGATCGATGAACATGTTGTCACTGGCCTAGTAAAATCTGAGAGAAGGCTGCGGCGCTACCGTGAGCTTGGATACCTTCTCAAACAGCTGATCAGTGGGGGTCCCTGTTGTCGGACCCCCACTGATCATATACTGATGATTGGATAGGTCATCAATATTAAAATATTGGCAAACCCCTTTCAAAGACCCATGAACTAAAAAAACGAAAAATGCACCTGGTCAGGAAGGGGGTAAATGGTCTTGAACAGCTTAAAGGGATTAAGGGGTTGTCTGCTGTAATAAAAAAAGCTAATGGCCAGCAGGACTGTGTTAAAAAAAAAAAAAATTATATATATATTTTATTAAAACTCCTTTTTAAGCACCATCCATTCCAGCAGCATGGCTCCTGGCAATCCTTGTTAGACGAGAAATACCTGTGACGTGCCGTTCTTGCACAAATGACCACTGAGGCCTTCAACTGGTTGCAGTGGTCTGGTGAACAAGAACGGGTCCCCATTAGTGGGTAAAAAAAAAATTAATTCTTTTTTTAAACACAGTCATGTTGGTCATTGGTTCCCAATTTGGCCGGACAACCTGTGTGCTAAAGGAATAGGGCATCGATATTAAATTGGCATAGAGCCGCCAAATTTTGGCACATCAACAGAAAACCCCTTTAATTCTTGCAACATACCAATTTATTAGTCTGTTTTATGTAATACACAAGTCTGAGTGAAACATACCTGCTGTTTGTCAAAACAGACACCAAGTTTGCCAAAATCCATTCTCAAAGTTAAAGATAAAGGTACCAGTTGTTTTTTCACAGCCATCATACTTGAACAGTGTGCTTTACTTTCCATGCCCTCCACTGGGTTTGTTATAATCCTTTGACTGAAACATGTGTTTATAACGACTGATGTATTCTGGCCCTGGGGATTAAGCTTTTGCCTGAAAGATAGAGGGTGATCGAGAGGTTAATAAAGGCAGTAATATGACCCTTAGGCTGGATTCATATCACAATTTTTTTTCCGTTATTAGGCTCCGTTACAGGAGCAGAACAACGGAAATAACAGACGTGCCGGACAGAGCACATAAATTGACTTTAATGGAGTCTGTTCAGTTTTAGTTAAAAAAAAATATATATATATAAAAGTATTTCAAACAAACAAAAAAAAAAGTCCTGCATGCAGGACTTTTTCATGGAATCTACAACAGAAGCCCCAAAGGCAGATGTTAATTTTACAGCATTGCCTGTTGAGTATCATGAGGTTTTTCCAAAAACTGCATTCATATATTATAAAAATTGTTATATCCTTTTCCATTTCCAATTGCAAAACAGATCACATGAACAGGTCTATTGTATTCTTTAAATGTCCCACTTTAATTATATATATATATATATATATATATATATATATATATATATTTATAATGTAATGCTTCAAGAAAGAGTCTACCTGCAATAAAGATCTCAAAACTTTAACTCTTTGGATCGTGGTTGGTATATTGTGCCGTCGGAAATCTACTGTTCAAGTAATTTTGCATCTCCTTGGAGACTCCAGGCATCTCCGATAGGAAGACCTTCGTCCGTGGCTGCAGACCAACCAACTGTGCACAAGCAGCCCTGAACGCATCCGTCCAGCCCTAATGCATTCTGAGTGGACGCAGATCCGCTCAGAATGCATCAGTCTGGCAGCGTTTGGCCTCCGCTCCGCTCAGCAAGCGGACACCTGAACGCTGCTTGCAGCGTTCGGGTGTCCGCCTGGCCGTGCGGAGGCAAACGGATCCGTCCAGACTTACAATGTAAGTCAATGGGGATGGATGCGTTTGAATTTGACACTATATGGCTCAATTTTCAACTGAACCGTCCCCCATTGACTTTCAATGTAAAGTCTGGACGGATCCGTCTGAAGCTACTTTCACACTTAGAATTTTTTCTACAAAATAATGCAGACGGATCCATTCTGAATGCAAGTGTGAAAGTAGCCTTAAACAGCAGAAACAAAGCCTGTGGATACATTTTTTTCAAGAAAGAGTATGGTAGACAGCACTGGATATTAAACACTTGAGATCTTGGCATAGCTTTTGAGCTTTTTTGCTACACAGTCTTAGGCCTCTTTCACACTACAGTTTTTTGCGTTCCGTATACGGTCCGTTTTTTGCGTTCCGTATACGGTCCGTATACGGAACCATTCATTTCAATGGTTCCGCAAAAAAACGGAATGTGTTCCGTATGCATTCCGTTTCCGTATTTCCGTTTTTCCGTTCCGTTGAAAAGATAGAACATGTCCTATATTTGGCCGCAAATCACAGTCCGTGGCTCCATTCAAGTCAATGGGTCCGCAAAAAAAACGGAACACATACGGAAATGCATCCGTATGTCTTCCGTTTCCGTTCCGTTTTTTGCGGAACCATCTATTGAAAATGTTATGCCCAGCCCAATTTTTAATATGAAATTACTGTATACTGTATTTGCCATACGGAAAAACGGAACGGAACGGAAACGGAACCACAACGGAAGCAAAAAACGGAACAACGGATCCGTGAAAAACGGAACGCAAAACACTGAATTCAACATACTGTAGTGTGAAAGAGGCCTTAGTAGGGTCCTTTTACACCGGCCAATAGTGTGCAGTGAGAAGGAATGAACGTTCATAGAAACTCCATTTTCATGTGGCAATGATCACTGCTGTATAGAGATGAATGACCATTAATATGATTGTTCACCCCAATACAGTTTCATTACTTAATTAAAAGCACATCCCTGTTTACATAGGGTGACATGCTCTGCTGCGTAGATGTTAAAATCAGATGGCAAATGAGTGCTAGCTTGCTTGTCGACTGGTGCTCAAGGGGACTGTGGTGCCTGCTAGCGTGACTAGCAGCTAGGGCTGCAGCTAACGACTATTCGAATAATCGATTAGTTGTCGATAATTTCATCGATTAATCGGGAAAAAACACCAAAATTACAAAAAAAGGGGGTTTATATGATTTTACTTGAAAAATTATGTTAAAAGGCCATATTAAAACAAATTGTGAATGGCACTGTTATAGAGGGGTTCTGTGGATGGCACTGTTATGGAGGGGTTCTGTGGATGGCACTATTATGGGGGATCTGTGGATGGCACTATTATGGGGGGATCTGTGGATGGCACTGTTATGGAGGGGTTCTGTGGATGGCACTATTATGGGGGATCTGTGGATGGCACTATTATGGGGGGGATCTGTGGATGGCACTGTTATGGGGAGGGAGATCTGTGCACTGTTATGTGGCGAGGGATCTGTGGATGGCACTGTAATGGGGAGGGGGATCTGTGGATGGCACTGTTATGGGGAGGGGGATCTGTGGATGGCACTGTTATGGGGAGGGGGATCTGTGGATGGCACTGTTATGGGGAGGGGGATCTGTGGATGACTATGCTATGGTGGATCTATGTATGACACTATATAGTATATTATGTTATATGTGTCATCCACAGATCCCCCTCCCCACAACAGTGCCATACACAGATCCCCTCCATAACAGTGCCATCCACAGATCCCTCTCCCCATAACAGTGCCATCCACAGATCCCCCTCCCCATAACAGTGCCATACACAGAGCCCCCTCCCCATAACAGCCCTGGCCCCGCCGCTCACAGCAGTATTCCTTAACCGGCAGTAACTTTTACTTTAAATTACTGCATCTTCTTTTACCTTACAATGAAGCTCCAGTAACAGGCGGCGGCGTAACGTCACTTACTCACGTGACGCGCATGCTCCACCTACTTTATGAATGAAGCAGGCGGAGCATGCTCGTCACGTGAGTAAGTGACATTATGACGCCGCCCGCTCTGTCTGTTACTGGAGCTTCATTGTAAGGTAATAAAGATGCGGTGATCTAAAGTTCAAGGACCCGCAGGCATAGCGCCTGACCGCCCACATAGCAACGAATCGGCCGATTATTCGATAACGGGATTCTCTCACAACGAATCCCGTTATCGAATATTATCGATGACGTCGATTAATCGTTGCAGCCCTACTAGCAGCACAGGCAATTAGGATGCTGTAATCCGCCCCTTGAACATGCTCCAAAGGCTGCTAATGATTCAATAGTAGTCTTGGTCTGAACAGGAGCAGCATACGAGGTGGCTGGGAAGGGAAGCCACTGTGAGAGGAGAAAGGAAGTGACTGGGGATGGGAGCTATTGTAAATATGCATGAGTCTATGTGCACAAGCTCCTGCAATCCCAGCCACCAGAAAGACCAGCTTTTTTTTATGTTAGTGAGGAAGCACGGCCACTGCTGCTGCATTGCAGCGGTGGCTGTAACCCCTAGAGACAAGCAGTGTATAAAGAGACGCAAAAGTCAATTAAGCGAGGACAGGAGACATTCCTTAAAAACTAAAGTAATTTGGTAAATTACTTATATTACCATTTTACACATAATAGATGTCACATGCAGAGGTGAGACAACTTCCTTTATTGGCAGCCAGCTGAAGCTTTAAAGGGCTTCTGTCACCCCACTAAAGTGATTTTTTTTTTTTGGGCTGGTGAAATTAGTTATATTGCGATATATCACAATATAATTCTGTCACTTACTTTGATCCAGCAGTTTCTTCCAAAAACGAAGTTTTATCATATGTAAATTAGGTCTCTAACAGCAAGTAGGGCGGCTACTTGCTGCTAGCTGCTGCAGAAATCCGCCCCCTCGCCGTGTTGATTGACAGGGCCAGCCGGGATCTCCTCCTCCGGCCAGCCCTGTCGGCATTTCAAAAATCGCGCGCCTCTGTGGGTTCGGCGCAGGCGCTGTGAGATGAGGAGGCTCGTCTCCTCAGCACTCCCTCAGTGCGCCTGCGCCGATGACGTCTTCTATTTCGGTGATGTCATCGGCGCAGGCGCACTGAGGGAGTGCTGAGGAGACGAGCCTCCTCATCTCAGAGCGCCTGCGCCGAACCCACCGAGGCGCGCGATTTTTGAAATGCCGACAGGGCTGGCCGGAGGAGGAGATCCCGGCTGGCCCTGTCAATCAACACGGCGAGGGGGCGGATTTCTGCAGCAGCTAGCAGCAAGTAGCCGCCCTACTTGCTGTTAGAGACCTAATTTACATATGATAAAACTTCGTTTTTGGAAGAAACTGCTGGATCAAAGTAAGTGACAGAATTATATTGTGATATATCGCAATATAACTAATTTCACCAGCCCAAAAAAAAAAAAACACTTTAGTGGGGTGACAGAAGCCCTTTAACTCTATGTATATCTATATCAAGCTTCTTTCAGAAAGGAATGGCGGTAAAGGTTCATTGCAAGCGATAATTTCCAGGGATTCCTCTATGGTAATAAGGTTAAAGGATAACGGTCACACTTAGACCCTAATTTCAATTTTCATATATGTAGTTACTAATAACATAATCTCCAGAATCAGTTACTATTAGACTGACTTACCCCATATTTAATAAGATTCAGCCCTTAGCAACCAGTCTGCATAAAACTGCAATTTCACTATTCAGTTAAGATGGCCGCCACTGCCCTCACCCTGAGGCTAATACCGCCTGCCCTCACTAGCCAGTAACAATAGCCCCCCAGAAGTGTCAGTAACAGAGCCCTCCCCCCCTAAAGGGTTAATCTCCTGCAGCACAAAGGGGTTCTCTTACCACATGTTGCTTTCATTTATACACTGAGCAGACGGCAGATCTCCCTTCCCTGGTCTGCGCTGCTTTGGCTCTGCATTGTCCCAGTCTGCTGGGAGTGAGGGAGCGTCTGCCAAGCGCAGGGACAGGGAGAAGTGCACACAGCCCAGGCACTGTTATCAGCTGCCGGGGAGGACCTGGCTTTAATCATTTACTTACAGTCCCTGGCTGTCAGTAATCTGACCTTGCACGCTCCTTCAACACAGAGGACGGAACATGCCTAGCAACCTGATTTTAAGCACATGTAAAAAGAGGCAGTAGAGGGAACAAAACTGTGGAATTAAGGGGTAATTGAATACACAGTGAAAAGTTGAAATAGGGCCACCAAGGTGATATTAATCACCACAATCCAATACTCCAAACAAAAAAAAAGATGACAGTTATACTTTAAAGATCATTGCTCTAGCTATGGCCTTAGCTATCGCTCCTCCCCATACTGTGGAGGAGATCGCTGCATGTAAATGCAGTGGTCTCCTTCACTGACGAGCAGGCGTCAGGGATATGACTGCTGAGGCCAGTGAATGGCTGCAATGGTAACATGGTGTGTATGGGATGTTACTGCTGCAGACATTAAAACAAATATGGGTGGGGAAGATCAAAGTGCCACGGAAGAAAAGTGTTGAATATGGTTCTTTTTGATAGGCTCTTTTTGTTAATTTATGAAATTTACTGCTGCTGTCCCAGTTTATATTTAAATCAGACAACTCTTTTAAAGGGAATCTGTCACCAGGTCTATGATGCTCTAACTGAGGGAAGTAGTGACAGATAACCAAATATAGTGCTGTCACTCAATTTCTTGTAGTAGTTTCCATAAATGTACAGTTTATTAGGGTCAGCATCAGCCAAGCCAAGACTCACCATTATTCAAGAGCTGTCCATTTCCCTCACCCACAACTGATAGGCAGCCTTCTCCCTATGCACAGTAGTATGGAGAATGCTATCAATCACGCATGGGAGGGTGGGATGATCTGATGATGGCGTGGGAGCCTGATGATCATGAATAGGCCTCCAGGCGCACATGGTGCTCAGCTCGAATTGCTCCTAATCTGTGATTTTATGGAAACTACTACATAATAAAAAGTGACACGCCGCTAAAATCAGGGTGTTTGACACTACTCTATACTGCCCTCAGATAAGCCGAAACCTGGTGACAAATTTCCTTTAAAAATGCTTCTGGAAATAATTTACATATAAAAGTCATTCCTTAATAGAACCACTTGGAAAATATAGATGCCCAGGAGAAGAACCTGCTGTCTGTTCCTGCTCCAACGTATGATTTAAATATAAAAAAAAAAGTTAAAGGTGTATTCTGCTTGGCTATCTCCAGAACTCCCATAGAAATGAATTAAAGTGTTACCCTATGGCAGGGATGCTCAACCTGCAGCCCTCCAGCTGTAGGCTGTGCATGCATACTGGGAATTGTAGTTTTGCAACAGCTGGAGGGCCACAGGTTGGGAATCATTCATCGAGATCCAACCTCCCCGAACCAAAACACAATTGCATAACTGTTTGCAGTGCACAAACTGGCATTTGACTCAAACGATAGCGGGGGCACCACCAATTAGCTGAATGAATGACCTTTGTAATCAAACTGGCCAAAAAATTGCATGAGTTTACAATCCATACAGCAAAATTGAAGATGACTTGAACAGGCAGCTGGATGTTTTCCTTGTCTTACAATAAAAATATAGTAAACAATGCAAACAGTTGGAAGCCATTATCCTGTTTATTTTGCTTGCAGCTATTAAATGCAAGAAAGGAATGTTACTGAGCACAGAGCAATCCCGCTGTCTCCTGCTTCTGCCTGATTTCTATGATATTTAAACAGCTAGTCATCAAAAACAAAACTGCAGCTATGGCATATATTGTTTTCTTACATTTACATTAAAGCATTGATTTCTAACAAACTGGAATTGTTTTCATATCTTAAAGACATGAACACATGTGACTGAAAGGCTGCAGATTTGCCATTGCAAATTTTCATGTGTTGTTAAGTACCAGCAAAGTAAATGAGGTTTTAACAATTCTCAATCGTTGTGTGCTGCCAAAAAAATCTACAGCGGAAATCGACCTATGGTGTGGATTTTAAAGGGCATCTGTCAGCAGATTTGTACTTATGAAACTGGCTGACCTGTTACATGTGTGCTTGGCAGCTGAAGGCATCTATGTTGGTCCCATGTTCAAATGTGTTCGCATTGCTCAGAAAATTAAAATTGTAACATATGTCAATGAGCCTCTAGGAGCAACGGCGGCGTTACTGTTAGGCCTCTTCCACACGAGCGTGACGGATTAGGTCCGGATGCGTTCAGTGAAACTCGCACCATTTTGCAAGCAAGTTCCGTCAGTTTTGTCTGTGATTGCTTTCAGTTGTTCAGTTTTTTCCACGCGGGTGCAATGCGTTTTGATGCGTTTTTTAATGCGCGTGATAAAAAACTGAAGATTTACAAACAACCTCTCTTAGCAACCATCAGTATAAAAAGCATCGCACCTGCACTTGCTTCCGGGTGCAATGCGTTTTCACTGAAGCCCCATTCACTTCTATGGGCCAGGGCTGCGTGAAAAACGCAGAATATAGAACATGCTGCGTTTTTCACGCAACGCAGAATTGATGCATGAAAAAAAAAACGCTCATGTACACAGACCCATTGAAATGAATGGGTCTGGATTCAGTGTGGGTACTATGCATTCACGTCGCGGAAAACTTGCTCGCTTGAAAGGGGCCTTACTAGGAGAGGTCAGCGCTTTATGCAACTTTCAGGTTCTCTCCACAGGGCCAGGCAGTGAAAATGTGACTGCCCTTACCTGGTCCTGTCAATCAAAGTGCAGAGGGTGTGGCAGTTGCACAAACAACTGTGCCTCTAGGAGTAATGGCAACGCCTCCATTGCTCCTAGAGGCTCATTTGCATATCATTTTACTCAGCAATGTGGGAACACATGATCATGGGACCAACACAGATGCCTTCAGCAGCCAAGCGCGCATACAACAGATCAGCCAGTTTTATAGGTAAAAATATGCCGACAGATGCCCTTTAAATCTGCAGCATGTCAATTTATACTGCAGGTTTCACCCAAGCTGAAACGCTGCAGCTTTTCAGCAGTTAAGAAAACAACTGCATTCCATTATATATTAAAGAGAACTAATATCCTAACAGCAGAAAAGATATTATGAAAATTAAAAAATTAAGGGTGAAATTAGATAATAATACTATGAAATAAGTACGTAATTTTTTTTGCTTTTTGTCCAAAAAAAGCAGAGACAGACAGTAGATACAATCAGGCTGCCAAAAAGTAATTATACACATGTTTACAATGGAAGTGTTCTGATCACTGCCATATGCAAGTTGATATAAAACTATTTCATTGCCATAATTACAGTAACAGATTGGTTTAAATGATCGTTTGTATCTTACAAATAATGAGCCCTTGAATAAAGCATAACGTTTCTGCTGTCACTACAAATAAAGGTCTAATATAAGTCTTATTTAATATGATACTGAAGACGCCTGCAGTGTAAGATCAGGTAAACAGTGGATCCCACATTGACTAAGGCTACATTCACACCAGCATTTTTGCTGGATCCGGCAGGGTCAGCAAAATCGCTTCCATTACTAATAATACAACCATGTACATCCATTATGAACGGATCCGGTTGTATTATCTTTAAAATAGCAATGACGGATCCGCCATGAACTCCATTGCAAGTCGATAGGGGATAGATCCATTTTCTATTGTGTCAAGAGTTAAATGGATCAGTCCCCATTGACTTCCAACGTAGGTCATGACTGATCCTTCTTGCTCCGCATACCACGATGGAAAGATCTGGTACGGGAAAGCAACCAAATGGAACGGGATGCTTTTTGGAGCATTCCGTTCTGTTCAGTTACGTTTTGTCCCCATTGACAATGAATGGGATCAAAACAAAAGAGTTTTTCTCCATTATGACAGATCTCAATACAGGAAAAAAGAAACGCTAGTGTGAAAGTAGCCTAATGCAAATACTGTGTCATTTTTGCACCAAAAATAACTGCATGCGGCACTATTCTTGCTGTCACAAGTAGTAGCGCTAAATCAGAGCGTCTGACATAGACGTGAAAAAGATAAATTGCATAATGCTATGAAAACTTAAAGGGGTTGTCCCTTGGAAAATATTCTGTATTTTTCAAACCAGCACCTGAATTTGAATACTTTACACTTGTAATTGAATGTAGTTAAAGACTCAGTATAACCACTGAATTATTCAAATAAATGTATCTACCGTATTTTTGGGTCATCTGTCAGGAGGAGAGTCGGAATGGGGTCCCCATGCACATTAGACTGTCAGCTGAACTTACACCTAATGTGTATTGGGGCCTTAATCAACATAGCTGAAGTCTCTGCGAGTTCTCCCTCAGTGACCCACCCGACTACCCTACATCTGCCCTGTCTCCTCCCATAAATGATGGCAACAGATATATATGCCTGTTTAAAAACGATTCTACATGTACCCTTTCTAGTTAGATGCTACCGAGGTGCAAAGTTTGCGAACCCTTTAGAATTTTTTTTCCTGCATAAATTTAACCTAAAACTTCATCAGGTTTTCACACAAGCACTAAATGTAGATAAAGATAAATCTAACAAATGAATGAAAAATATTAGGCACGGTCATTTATCAATGAAAATACAGTAATTGCATATAACATCTGCTAGTGGTAAAAGTACATGAACCTCTAGGATTACCAGATACTTTAAATGTAAAATTAGAGTAAAGTGTTTTCAATCAATGTGGGATGACAATGAAGATCTATCAATGTCTGATCTTCACAACACATACAGTTGCAAGAAAAAGTATGTGAACTCTTGAATGATATGGATTTCTGCACAAATTGGTCATAAAAAGTGATCTGATCTTCATCTAAGTCACAACAATAGACAATCACAGTCTGATTAAACTAATAACACACAAATAATTAAATGTTACCATGTTTTTATTGAACACACCATGTAAACATTCACAGAGCAGGTGGAAAGAGTACGTGAACCCCTAGACTAATGAAATCTCCAAGAACTAGGTTTCAGCCAACTGGAATCCAATCCATGAGATGAGATTGGAGGTGTTGGTTACAGCTGCCCTGCCCTATAAAAAACACACACCAGTTCTGGGTTTGCTTTTCACAAGAAGCATTGCCTGACGTGAATGATGCCTTGCACAAAAGAGCTCTCAGAAGACCTACGATTAGGAATTGTTGACTTGCATAAAGCGTTATAAAAGTATCTCCAAAAGCCTTGCTGTTCATCAGTCCACGGTAAGACAAATTGTCTATAAATTGAGAAAGTTCAGCACTGCTGCTACTCTCCCTAGGAGTGGCCATCCTGTAAAGATGACTACAAGAGCACAGCGCAGACTGCTCAATGAGGTGAAGAAGAATCCTAGAGTGTCAGCTAAAGACTTACAAAAGTCTCTGGCATCTGCTAACATCCCTGTTAGCGAATCTACGATACATAAAACACTAAACAAGAATGGATTTCATGGGAGTATACCACAAAGGAAGCCACTGCTGTCCAAAAAAAACCATTGCTGCATGTTTACAGTTTGCACAAGAGCACCTGGATATTCCACAGCAGTACTGGCAAAATATTCTGTGAACAGATGAAACCAAAAGTTAAGTTGTTTGGAAGAAACACACAACACTATGTGTGGAGAAAAAGAGGCACAGCACACCAACATCGAAACCTTATCCCAAATATGAAGTATGGTGGTGGAGGCATCATGGTTTGGGGCTGCTTTGCTGCGTCAAGGCCTGGACGAATTGCTATCATTGAAGGAAAAATTAATTCCCAAGTTTATCAAGACATTTTGCCAGAGAACGTAAGGCCATCGGTCCACCAGCTGAAGCTCAACAGAAGATGGGTGTTGCATCAGGACAACGATCCAAAGCATAGAAGTAAATCAACAACAGAATGGCTTAAACAGAAGAAAATAAGCCTCCTGGAGTGGCCCAGTCAGAGTCGATTGAGATGCTGTGGCATGACCTCAAGAAAGCGATTCACACCAGACATCCTAAGAATATTGCTGAACTGAAAGTTCTGTAAAGAGGAATGGTCAAGAATTACTCCTGACCGTTGTGCACGTCTGATCTGCAACTACAGGAAATGTTTGGTTGAAGTTATTGCTGCCAAAGGAGGTTCAACTAGTTATTAAATCCAAGGGTTCACATACTTTTTCCACTGGCACTGTGAATGTTTACATGGTGTGTTCAATAAAAACATGGTAACATTTAATTCTTTGTGTGTTATTAGTTTAAGCAGACTGTGATTGTCTATTGTTCTGACTTAGATGAAGATCAGATCACATTTTATGACCAATTTGTACAGAAATCCATATAATTTCAAAGGGTTCACATACTTTTTCTTCTGAAAATGCTCATCAGGTTGGAAAAAGTTAAAAAATGATCACTAAAGAGTTTGGACTCCACCAATCCACAGTCAGAGAGCTTGTGTACAAAAGGAGGGAATTGAAGACCATTATTACCCTCCCCAGGAGTGGTCAACTAACGAAGATCATGCCAAGAGCAAGGGATATAATAGTCCGCAAGGTAATAATGGAACCCTAAGTAACCTCTAAACATCTAAAGACCTTTCTCACATTAGCTAATGTTAATATGTCCACCATCACGAGGACACTGCAATTGTGTGAATGACAGGATTGCAAGAAGAATGCCGCTGCTCTCCAAAAAGAATATTGCTGCCCGTCTGCAGTTTGCTAAAGATCATCCGGATAAACCAAAAGCCTACTGGAAATATGTTTTGTGCATGGATAAGAGCAATACAGAACTTTTGGTTTGAATGAGAAGTGTTATATTTGGAGAAAGGAAAACACAATATTCCAGCATAAAACCTCATGTCATCTATGAAACACGGTGGTGTTAATATTGTGGTTTGAGTCTGTTTTTATCGGAAATGTTCAGTTGCAGTTATTGTTGCACAAGGGGGTCACACTAGATAGTTTTCATACTTTAATAATTTCCTCAATAACAAAATGATCAAGTCTAATAGCTTTGACTCGTTTGGGTATCTTTATCGACTTTTTGGAATTGTGTGACAAACTGATGTAGTTTTAGGTCACATTTATGAATAAAATCCTGAAAGATCTTGGGATAAAAGCTGTAGAAAACAGAATTAAAAAAGATCCGAAAATTGGTGACCTACAGGGGGATTTTATTTTGAAGTGTCTGGATTATTGTCTTGAACACAATTATTTTTGGTTTCGGGATTCCCATTATGTACAGCGTGTCGGTACGGCGATGGGGGCGAAATTCGCCCCCAGTTTCGCCAATATTTTTATGGGGGCATGGGAGGAGGCCACCATCCTTCCCACACTAGGAGCGGACACCTCCAGAGGCAGGCTAACCCTCTGGAGGAGATACATCGATGACTGTCTCCTAGTGTGGGAAGGAGAGAGGGAGGGACTTGAGACCTTCATCCATCAGCTCAACAATAACACATGGAATTTGCGGTTTGTGGGGGAGATTAGTAATGTTGCAATTAATTTTCTGGACTTGTGCATAAAAATTGAGGATGGCAGCTATAAAACCAGCTCCTTTTTTAAAGAGACAGATGTCAATTCATATATTGACATGAAAAGCTGCCACTACCAACCATGGCTTAGAGGAATACCAAAAGGGCAATTCAAAAGAATGGCCCGGAACTGCACTACAGTGGAGGATTATAGATCACAATGTAAAGTGTTGAAAGATCGATTCCTGGAACGAGGATATGAAGAAGGGAGCCTGGAAGAACATATCCAGACTGTAGAAGAAGAGAAAAAAGGGGAAAGTGAAAATAAAAAAAGATGAGAAAGACTATAGATTTTCCTTTGTTACAGGATATAGCTCCATGTCCGACATTGTTAAAAAGGCTGTTAGAAAAAATTGGGGAACACTTAAAAATGACCCCATACTAGGAAAGGCTATTCCTGAGAACCCGATGTTTACCTTTAAAAAGGCTCCAAGTATTAGAACTAAGCTGGTACATAGTGCCATTCCCCCAGTAGATAAAAAACGGGGTAGGGAGGGAGGGAAGTTTACATGGTGTGGGTTCTGTATTAGGTGTAGGAATCGGAACACAAAAGAGAGAATGAGAGCACTTGATTGCATTGTATCTAAAAAGAATGGAGGAGAATTTAAAATAAAGGGAAAATGTTCCTGTGAAAATGAAGGTATTATCTACGTATTGGAGTGCCCTTGTGGACTCCAATACGTGGGTAGAACAGTGAGAAAATTAAAGGTGAGGATCCAGGAGCACATTGGAAATATTAAGAGAGGATTGATGAGCCATAGTGTATCAGCTCACTTCAAGCTGATGCATGGCAAGAATCCGCGGGGCTTGAAGTTTGCTGGGGTTGAAGTGGTTAAACCACATTGGTGTGGAGGCGATTATTTGGCACAAATTAATCGAAAAGAAGTCCAATGGATCTACCAACTGGGCACCTTGCAGCCGAGTGGTTTAAACATAGAGTTTGATCTAAAGCCACGTTTGATATAAAGAAGTGTTCATAAGATATTAAATAGTAAGAACTTTTACCTTGTGTTGAGGACCTTTCAGGAGACATCATGAGGAGTAACTAGGGATTGGGTAGCTGAATCATGTGATCTGAGGTTTATGAATGAGAAGGGGCGGGGTAACACCATTTGGAGTAACGTGACCAACAGTGTGTGGAGATGTAATCAGGTGAGCATGTGGTGAAGTGCATAAGAGAAGTAAGAATACTGTGAATTAAAAGTTTTAAAGAGATGCGGACATAAAAATGTGGAAAAAGGAAGCATGCTAATATATAAATGCGGTTGAGTAAGGGGATAAGTTAAATTGGTGATAAGGTTGCATATATGATAAAGCTGCGGCATAGCTACGTGAGAAGAATATACTGTATATTTAAAATATCCTCTAATTGATTGTTGATACAGTTTGGTGTATGGCTGATACTGTTTTATAGTAAGATGAAGGTTCCTATTAAGGATATGTTATGAGTATTGTATTTTATCATGTATTTAAGACATTTTGATTGGAGGTGATTCCCATGGTCTGATAATGGGAGACTGGGCTATTTAAAGGGCCCAGCTGTGGACATGCGCAGTTGTCGCCCCTGAGGAAGCCAGAGAGCGAAACCCGGGTCGGGCAGGAGATCGAGTTGTTTTTACTATATGTGATATGCCTATGATCTACCATTGTCTGTGAGTAGAATAAAACCTTTTTATTAACAACTAAGAGGGTACTTCACTATATGCTGGTCATTTAATCCTACAGAGGAGGCGGTCTGAGGAAGATCGAATCCTTGAGAGAGGAGGACGAAGGCTAATACCCTTTTTCCGTCACTTGTGCAGCGTCTGACTGAACCATTAGCAGCGCGGTTTCAAACCTTTAAAGGGGTTGTCCAAGTAATATTTATTGATGACCTATCCTCAGGATAGGTCATCAATATCAGATCGGCGGGGGTCCGACACCCGGCACCCCCTCCGATCAGCTGTTTGAAGAGAAGGCGTGCGCGGTGTCAGCGCTGCCTCCTCTTCACTGTTTACCTTCTAGCCGTTGCATCTGCAGTGGTGAGCAGGTGTAATTACACCCAAGCCGTCCCATTCATTTCAATAGGAAGGCTTGGGTGTAATTACACCTGCTCACCACTGCAGATGCAACGGCTAGAAGGTAAACAGTGAAGAGGAGGCAGCGCTGACACCGCGCGCACCTTCTCTTCAAACAGCTGATCGGAGGGGGGTGCCGGGTGTCGGACCCCCGCCGATCTGATATTGATGACCTATCCTGAGGATAGGTCATCAATAAATATTACTTGGACAACCCCTTTAACTACCTGACTTTCAGTGTGAATACCCACCACACTACACCGGAATCAGCAGCGCAGATAAGTGTCCGTGTTGTGGGACACAGGACTGACATTTTCCTTTTTTATTGTATGAATAAATATAGAAAATTCTGAAGTGTTCACAAGCATCACTATATTTTTTAAGTTTATTAATATAGCAGCTACATATTTTATAGTGCTATATAATTGGGGAAATAATACCCAAACAACACAGTTCCTCTTGGTTAGTAGGTATGAAAACTCTGGGTACAAAACTGCCACTACAGTTGCAATGGTGGTAATATAAATTGATATCTACATTTTCCTAAAACAGAGGTAACAGCTGAAAAGAGTTTTTAGAGGAAGACAATTTAAACTTTTTGTGTGATAAAAGTTTTTTACTTGGTAATCACAACTGATCTTAAGAAAATTCTCCATCAAATTCACAATTCTATAAAATTCACTACTCTACTCACTGACCAGAGAGATATCTTGATGCTTGGGGACCCTAATGCAAAATCAGTCTCTGGGCCTGAATGCTGTGATGTTTTCATGAAATGTAGGCATTCAGGATGAACTTCAAAAGCAACTTTTTTCATTAGAAGCATGTATGCAAATATCTTTGTCCATTTCTTTGGAAGCCCCTTCCCCACTGTCTTTCCTGCCCCATATGATCGCCTCTTAAAGGGAATCTGTCGGGTCCGAAACACCTCCCAAACTAGAGTAAGAGGTGTACATTATATGTGGTGCTGCATCCAATTATGACATTTTTATCTTCATATTCCCTCGCATTCCAATGCCATGCTCCCACAAACCAGCAGTAAAATGTAATGGAAGGACTTTGAGTCCTCTCCATTATGTGTGTGAGCTCAGGAGTCCTTTCAATGTATTTTTGTTTGCAGATTTTTTTGTAACACAGTATCAGAATGCAAGTGAGTATGAAGATAGAAATTCAGCACTTGCACTATACACCTCTTACTCTAGTTTCGGGGGTGATTGATGCTGACAGATTTCCTTCAACTCTTATTGACCAGCCTGTTTTGGGCCTTACTGACAAGCAATTTTCTTCCTTTTTTCATCATCCAAGAGCAATAACTTTTTATATTTTTCCGTCTATGTAGCAGTTTGAGGGCTTGTTTTTTGTGGAATAAGTTGTAGTTCTTAATGGCACAATTTTGGGGTACACAAATGTATTTTATTTTTTTAGGTTTTACTACTTTTGTGCACTAAAACCCATTTTTAAAAAAGAAGAAAATCTTTTTGCATCTTCACATGCCAAGACCCATAACTTTATTTACTTTCCATGGAGTTGTGTGAGGCCTTGATGACATGTAGTTTTCATTGGTATCATTTTTGGGTAAATAAAATTTTTAGATCGCTAAGTTTTTTCAGCAATGACTAAGGCTACGTCTACACGAAGACATTTGTCGCGCGACATTTTGTTGCACTGCAACATGCTGCGACTGCGACGCAAAAGTCTCAGAAAATCCATTTAAGATGAATTTTTCTGTGACTGTTGCGTCGCAGTCGCAGAATGTTGCATGTTGCAGTGCGACACCATAGACTGCCATTATAAAAATTGTCGAGTGACATTGGTGCAACAAAATGTTGCGCTACAAATGTTGCAGTGCAGTTGTGCCCTATCTGTCACGCGACAAATCTCATTGTGTAGACGTAGCCTTAGGCTACTTTCACACTTGCGGCAGAGTGATCAGGCAGGCAGTTCCGTCACCAGAACTGCCTGCCGGAACCGGCAATCTGCATGCAACCGGACAGCATTTTAAGGCGGATCTGTCTCACAAATGCATTGCAAGAACGGACCCGTTTGTCATACGGACAAATGGATCCGTTTCAATTTTTTTCTGCATTTTTAAAGGTCTGTGCATGTGCAGACCGGAAGGGTGGATCCGGCATTAAACGAATACATTTCAATGTAAATTAATGCCGGATCCGGCATGTGTTACAGAATTTCGGAAGGAGAGAAAACCGCAGCATGCGTCCTGAAAAGTCAAAAAGCCTGAACTGAAGACATCCTGAACGGATTTGTCTCCATTCAGAATGCATGGGGATAAAACTGACCAGTTCTTTTCCGGTATTTTGCCCCTAGGAAGGAACTCAGTACCGGAAAAGAAAAACGCTAGTGTGAAAGTACCTTAAGAATAAATGAGCAATTCTGGCATTGTTTCTTGTTTTTTTATAGCATTCATCACAGGGAATAATTTACATGATATTTGTGTAGAGATGGACCATTATGGATGTGGCGATACCAAATAAGTGGGGGAGATTTTATTTTTACCATTTTTTTCACTGAACAGCGTGGAAAAAGGGAAGGGAACTACAACAGGCAATCCCTATAGTGCTTTGCATTTTAATGCCAGTGCCATACTGACAATGACTCTCTGGTGCAGCCTGCTAGGGAACACTCAAGGCAGGCTTGGGGCCTATATCAGGTCCCAGCCAGCCCATTAACACATCAGGTCCCAGCCAGCTCCCTCTGTCACTCCCTCTGTCACTGCTTACATGTGGCAGGCACCATTGTAAGGGGTTAAACAGCCTTGATAGGCACTCCTGCTCTGGTCTGGGCTGTTAAAGCAGGAATGTGGCTATCATGAGATAGCCGTGCCCCCGCTCTCCGCTGCACGGGGGACCTTATCACGATGGCCGAACTTAAGGCCCTTTAGTGACCACCGTAAAAAGGCGTATGGGTGGGCACTTAGGCGTTAACGGGAGAGAGATGCTTGCTGTATGTTACATTCCCTCCCCTATTTTTGGGGGAGCCAAAAAACTGGATACTGGATCTGTAAATATGGCACCAGCTCTGGAGCAGAGTGGGCACCATAGATTCAGACATCCACTGGCAGTGTGATTGGGAGCAAGTCCAATCACAAGTAACCACTTCAAATGTCGTGGTCATTTGCGACCCTGGTCGCAAGTAATGAGCAAACACCGCCATCCACAATGAGGTTGTGTGAGCCGTTCAGTTTTATATGGCCTGGGGCTTCCAGGGCTGCCTATGAAAAGTTCATATTAAGCCCTGCCTCAGCACTATTCAAGGCTTGCCGGACGTGACAGATTCCGTTAAACAAAGGAGTATGATGTCTTACAGGCTACTTCAGGCACACATCAATAGTAAACAGAAAGCGATTGATGTCAACTGTGGTTTACAATTCTGCTTCATGTTTGTAAGCTTAGCTACAATCTAACCACAAGCACACACAGTTCACTAAAGCACACGCAAGCAGGGGGTTGTTTTGATACTAAGTAAGGATCAACAACTCAAATATCTTTCTTGCTGTTATCTCTTCTGCCCTATTATTTCCACTTAGTGAACTTCGGGGACAAATATTATTTAGTTTAATAATAATTCTGAAAAGCTGCTCACATCATAAATGTTTCCACTGATGTCAAAGCTTCATTATAAACATTAACATCATAGTTATTACCCATTTCCTGTCATCAGGATAAGGACCAAACCATAGACTAAACCCTGTTTTACACAAGCAAGTTTTCTGTATGGATGCGATGCATGCTGTGAACACATACCATCCAGACTGAATCCTGAAGCATTTTTTTCAATGGGTCTGTGCACATAAGCGTTGTTTTTTAACTTATTAAGGATACATGATGTGCAACGCTGGTTCTGTGATATGCTGCGATCTGACCTATGTTTGATAGTATGGACTGTGACTGATCGGCCCCTATATGCGGGTGCTGGTCTCCATGGAGACGCTTGCGCTTCACTTGATTGTTGGAGCGCAGGTTGTTCTCTTAGGAGATTCGTTTCACGTATGTTGACGCTCTGCGTTCCACTCTGGAACGCATGACGCTACTTTAACAAGGGGCGGAGATAAGACATTACGGCAAGAGCGATCATGTGATCTGAATGTTGATCACATGACGCGATGGTCCTTTAAGGTCCTATGACATGCGCAGATACAATAGAGGTACGCTGAATTCCATGCGGTTTGCTCTCCACTCTTGCCTTAGGACCTTCCTGGATTATGATTGTTTTTAACAGGTACACCTGCACATGTATTATTGTTAAATCATGATCATATGGATGTAATCACTAATCATGTCGATTTTGTTTTGATTTATCACAAATTGGTATTTTTTTCGGTGTAAAATGTATATTTAACATACTGACATTACATATAAGGTACATGATTGATATAGACTATATACTCACTCTTTTGGTTATGCATTTTGATTATGTCACATATATACTTTAATTGAGATAACTTAATTGATTAACTATGTTAAGCTGTATAAAAAGCACTCAACACTAGTATGTTTGTCACTGCTTGAGAAAGATCCCAAAGAGAAGGATCGAAATGTTGCTGTCTGGTGAATAAAAATCGTTTTTATTTTTACGCCTTGGAAGTACCGTGGAGTTTCTTTCTACTGTATGCCTTGAAGGGGGACCGCCTTCACAGCCGCTGGCACTCCATCCGTACGCTTTTCGCTGTGCGGCTCCTATTGCATTTTTTCCTGTACATGTACAGTGGATATAAAAAGTCTACACACCCCTGTTAAAAAGTCAGGCTTCTGTGATGTAAAAAAAATGAGACAAAGATAAATCATTTCAGAACTTTTTCTACCTTTAATGTGACCTAGAAACTGTACAACTCAATTGAAAAACAAACTTAACTTGTTCATTGTTTAGTGTAGTCCTTGACGGCTCAGTGTTGTTAACATTTTTCCTCCCTTGGTCTCTAATTACCAGTGTATATGCACCTTGTATGCTACTGATATTCATATTCACCATTCACAGTGGTGGGGCTTATTTTATTGATTGATTGAATAAACGTTATGTTTTAAAGGGTTACCATATATAAATTTTTGATCTATCCCAGGTACCTCGCTTTGCAAGGTTAGATCCCTTTACACGGGGTCAATTCTCTTTCTTGCGTGCTATACATATATTTTTTCATCTCCTGTGCAAAGCCCTCTTCAGATCACCCCACAGATTTTCAATCTGACTCAGGTCTAGGCTCTGGCTGGGCCATTCTAAAACTTTAATCTTCTCCTGGTGAAGCCATTCCTTTGCTGATTTGGATGTATGCTTTGGGTCGTTGTCATACTGAAAGATGAAGTTCCTCTTCATGTTCAGCTTTCTAGCAGAAGCCTGAAGGTTTTGTGCCAATATTGACTGGTATTTGGAACTGTTCATAATTCCCTCTAGCTTAACTAAGGCCCCAGTTACAGCTGAAGAAAAACAGCCCCAAAGCATGATGCTGCCACCACCATGCTTTACTGTGGGTATGGTGTTCTTTTGGTGATGTGCAGTGTTGTTTTTGCACCAAACATATCTTTTGGAATTATGGCCAAAAAGTTCAACCTTGGTTTCATCAGACCATAACACCTATTCCCACATACTTTTGGGAACTTCAGATGTGTTTTTGCTAAATGTAGCCTGGCTTGGATGTATTTCTTTGTAAGAAAAGGCTTTCGTCTTGCCACTCTACCCCATAGGCCAGACATATGAAGAATGCGGGAGATTGTTGTTACATGTACCACACAGCCAGTACTTGCCAGATATTCCTGCAGCTCCTTTAATGTTGCTGTAGGCCTCTTGGTAGCCTCCCAGACCAGTTTTCTTCTAATCTTTTCATCAATTTTGGAGGGACGTCCATTTCTTGGTAATGTCACCGTTTTCTCCACTTGATGATGACTGTCTTCACTGTGTTCCATGGTATATATAATGCCTTGGAAATTCAGATCCCTCTGATGCTTTGGAAGCTCTCTGTGGACCATGGCTTTTGTTGTGGGATGCGACTAAGAAAATTTCAGGAAAGACCAACTAGAGCAGCTGAACTTTATTTGGGGTTAATCAGAGGCACTTTAAATGATGGCAGGTGTATACTGACTCCTATTTAACATGATTTTGGGCGCGGTTATCTTCTCATTGGAAGCGAGTGCATCCAATCAGAGATTTCTCGCGAGAACTTGAGCTCCTTCTCCCTGGCTAAGAGCGGGGCACTCTGATTGGATGCGCTCGCAGCCAGGGAGACCATAACCGCGCCCAGGAGAAGCATATGATGCACTAAAAGATACAGGGACCACAGAGTATGAAGGGGAGTTGTTTAGAAGAAAAAAAAATTGACAAGACATCACTGAGGGATGCACTATAAGGTAGTATAATAATTAGATTATAGATATCCAGGTGAAAGGTCCTCTTTAAGTAAACAAAAAAGAGGAGACATATTAGGTATTTCCACGTTCGTAACAACCGGCTCTATAAAAATACCACATGACCTAACCCCTCAGGTGACCACCGTGAAAAATAAATAAATAAAAAAAAACGCTGTCAAAAGCGTGTCACCTTAGATCACAAAAAGTGTAATAGCAAGCAATCAAAAAGTCATATGCACCCCAAAATAGTGCCAATCAAACAGTCATCTCATCCCGCAAAAATGATACCCAAGACAAATTCCCAAAAATTGAAAAAAAAAACAAAAAAAAAACAAAAAAAAAAACATGCCTCTCAGAATATGGAGACACTAAAACATGATTTGTTTTTTTGGTTTCAAAATTATTATTTTGTAAAAGTTAAATAAATAAAAAAAAGTATACATATTCGGTATTGCCACGTCAGTTACGACCGGCTCTATAAAAATAGCACATGAACTAACCCCTCAGGTCAACACCGTAAACATTTTTTAATAAAAATAGTGCTAAAAAAACACAAAAAAAAGCAACTTTTTTTGTCTCCTTACAGCGATCAAAAAGGCATATGGCCCCCAAAATAGTACTAATCTAACAGTCACCTCATCCCGCAAAAAATACGCTCCTACCTAAGACAATCGCCCAAAAATTATTTTTTTTGTTTAAAAAACGGATATTCTGTAAAACTCACATAAATAAAAATGAGTAGACATATTAGGTATCGCTGCGTCCATAAGAACCTGCTCTATAAAAATATCACATGATCTAGCCCCTCAGGTGAACACCGTATAAAAAAAAAAAGGTCACCTTACATCACAAAAAGTGTAATAGCAAGAGATCAAAAAGTTATGCACTCTATAATAGTACCAATCAAACGTCATCTCATCCCGAAGTGAGTCCCTACAAAAGACAGTCGCCCCAAAAATAAAAATAAAAACTACGGTTTTCAGAATGTGGAGACACAAATTTTATGTTATTTTTTCAAAAATGCTTTATGTAAAACTAAAACAACTAAAAAAAAGTATATTTGGTATTGTCGCGTCCGTAACAACCTGCTAGTTTCAAAAATGGGGTCAATTTTTTGGGCGTTTCTACTCTTTAGTGTAAAAAAACTGTCCAGAAAAATCTGCCTTCCAAAAACTATATGGCGTTCCTTTCCTTCTGCGCCTTGCCGTGTGCCCGTAGAGCAGTTTACAACCACATATGGGGTGTTTCTGTAAACTACAGAATCGGGGCAATAAATATTGAGTTTTGTTTGGCTGTTAACCTTTGCTTTGCAACTGGAAAAAATTGATTGAAATAGAGAATCTGTCAAAAAAGTGAAATTCTGAAATGTCATCTCTATTTTCCATTAATTCTTGTGGAACACCTAAAGAGTTAACAAAGTTTGTAAAATCAGCTTTGTATACCTTGAGGGCGTAGTTTCTAAAATCTGGTCATTTTTGGGTGGTTTCTATTATGTAAGCCTCACAAAGTGACTTCAGACCTGAACTGGTCCTTAAAAAGTGGGTTTTGGAAATTTTCTGAAAAATTTCAAGATTTGCTTGAACTTCTAAGTCACAAAATGATCCAAACATGTAGTAGACATATGGGGAATGTAAAGTAATAACTATTTTTGGATGTATTACTATCTATTATAAATGTAGAGAAATTAAAATGTGCAAATGTTTCCAAAGTTTTGGTAAATTTTGTATTTTTTTTTATAAATAAAAAATAATAATTTTTGACTCAATTTTACCACTGTCATGTAGTACTGTCACCACCAGATCTTTGAGAAGTTCTGATAGACGTTCTTCAGTACCTCCTGCATGATCTTTTGTTTTGCTTTCGTTTTGACATCTCTCCTCCCTCTCCCAGCTGTCATCTATTAGCAGTGATTGCCTCCTATATATCTCCTCCCCATACTGCCTCTCCTTGCGGTTTATATTACATCCTGGATTGTGTTCTCTGCTAGAAGTTGCTACAGCTGGGTTTTCAGATAAGTCTATTTTCTGTATTTGTTGTTTTCCTGTTGGCTTGGTTCTAGGTGACCCTGATTCCCTCCGTATTAAGTGCAGGGAGCTGGAGGTCGTGTCCCCTCACTATTATAGGGTTTGCAGGTGTCATTCAGTCTAGGTACGTGAACATGCAACCTTGGCCTTGATAAGTAAAAGCGTTTTAAAGTTATCACCACAAAGTTACACATGTCATATTTACAAAAAAATGGTCTGGTCCCTAAGGTGAAATATGGCAGGGTCCTTAATGGGTTAAGCATCATTTCTGTGTTCAGGAAAAATCATAGCCTCTTTAATATTGTGCGTTTTTCATGCAGCTCGGGCTCCATGGAAGTCAATTGGGCTCGCATGAAAGATCTTCAATCTGGATGCAAGGCATTTTTCACTGATGGTGGCTAGTAGATGTAGATTATCAGTTTTTCTTTTTTGGGGAGAGAGAGCCTTAATCGGCATGAGGATACTTAAACAGTGTCGGAATAGGGCGCTAATGACCCACCAGTAGAAATTATTCTAGGGGCCCACCCTACATCTACCAAAAATAAATATTACTTGCTCATCTTTCGGGCTCATGCACATTGATATTTGCAGTTTAGCACACAATACAGTGTGCAAAACAGAATGGTATTGTGCACTGCTCTATATCAAAATGTTTCTCATTAAGCAGCTCATTGTAGTTGATTATCTGATCTGTTAAGGTCCCTTACACAGGGCAACAGAGCAGGCGATTGTTGGGGGAAGGATGCATTTGACAATTGTCTGCTCTTTAACAGAGGAGAACGCTATATTTACATGCAGTGATCTCCATTGTATTGGGAGCAGTGATCACTACTGTCAATGTTCTTCCCCATACTGACTAGTTTTTTGTGATCACTCAGCACAATCTACTTCCAGTAAATAATCATTTTTATGTGCGCACAAACGATCGAATTACGGTACCCGATGAATTCGTTCCTTCATCAGGTAATCAGCCTACACGGCATTCTGTATCCATTTCTGAAAGCCATATATTTATTATTTTTCTGCCAATGATTTTGTGTAGGGGCTCCTTTTTATCCAGGAACAGTCGACATATTTATTGTTGCATTTTTTGATTGTTCAATATTCATCTTTTTTGGGGCAAGGGGACCAAAAAAATAGCATTTTTTTTTAGGGCATTCACCTGAGGGGATAGGTCATGTCATGTTTATAGAGCAGGTCGTTACAGACGCAGCGATCCCTAATATGTCAATTTTTTTTTATTAAAGGGATTGTCTCATCTCAGATAATAGAAGCATATTGCTAGGATATGCCCCCATTGTCTTATAGGTGCGGGTCATACCTATGCTGGGACCCACACCTATATTGAGAACTGAGCCCTGAAAGTGGTGGAGGGTGCTCTGCGCATACGCAGCCACACTCCATTTAGCCGTGCTCTGGCTCATCTATTTCCGTTGGGCCCAAAGAAGTGAATGGGAGCAGTGGCTGGACATGAGCATTGCGCACCCATTCACTTCTATGGGGAGAGCGCTTGGTGGTGGCCAGACCGGAGTCCTCCAGTCACCACCTTGCAGGGCTCTGTTACAGATATAGGTGGGACCCACATCTATAAGACAAGCCATATGTGCCCATTGTCTGAGATAAGACAATCCCTTTAAGTTTTACACAGTTAAAAATATATTTTTGTGTTATCGTTTTCTGAAAGCTATATTTTTTTAAATTTTTGGGGCGATTGTCTTGTTTTTTGCATGATTAGGTGACAGTTTGGTTGATTGGTTCCATTTCAGAGTACATACGATTTTTAGATTGCTTGGCATTAGACTTTGTTTTGGCACGGTTTTTATTTAGTTTTTTTATGGCAATCACCTGAGGGAATAGATCGTGTGATATTTTTATAGAGCAGGTCGTTACAGACGCAGCAAATACCTAATGTGTGTCTGTTTTCTTTTTCTGTTATTTATAATTTTATATGACTTTATTAAGGAAAAGCTGGGGGGTTTTTTCACTTGAAACCTAGGTATCCTACAGGTTAATACTATAAAAAAAACAACTAAAGCACAAAATGAAAAGAATACACTGTATCTTTTTACATTTACGTCTACGGAACTGTGTGAGGACTCATTTTTGGAGGGGCCGATCTGTACTATATTGATATCGTATGTTGGAGTGTGTATGAGTTTTAGCAATGTTTAATCATATTTTTATAGCATGCAATCATAATTGTGATATTAAACTACAGCATGTTGCAGGAAAATTACACCTCCCCAAAGGGCATGCTAGGAGTTGTAATCTCCAGAGGGGAATTAAACTATAGATTTACCTATATTTCATACTGTCTTGGGGGACTAGCGGCAGCCTGTGATGTCCACAATTGAGTCACAGGCAGCTTCTGTTTCATGGGGGACACAGCAGCGCCACCAGCAGTAAAAGCCTGCCGCAGTGCTCTGCAGACTCTGGCAGGTGGCGGGGCTCTGTGAGGACGCAGCGTGCTTGCAGTGCAGGAAGTGAGAAGGAAGCATAGGTACCACATGTATCAAGAGGCGGGTCCTGCCACCCAATGAAAGTTGGCAGCACCAGCCGCCAGCATCACTGCAGGGCAAGTTAAGTGGCGAGATGATCAAGATCATCTCACCACCTTCTGTATGTCTGTGTAGCTCTGCTCTTCCTATTGAAGCGGCGCTTGCCAGCAGAAAGCTGGGGCTGCCTGCCACTGCTGATTAATATGTGGACCAGAGGTCGCACTACATTTTTTCCAAAAGAGTAAAAATACTCCTCTTAACGATTTTGAGGAGTATTTTTAGCCAAGGAGGAGTACAAAATTTGCGGTAATTCGCATGTATAATGCAGAGGCCCACATAACGTTATAAGGCTGATATTTCTGCAGGAATCCATTGCTAGTGTCTCATGCAAAAATAAATGTAGACAATTTTACACTTATCCAACATCATACAGTAAACATGAGACCACTGCTGCCATACACAGTGCCCACCTGACGCTGCCATACACAGGGCCCACCTGACGCTGCCATACACAGGGCCCACCTGACGCTGCCATACACAAGGCCCACCTGACGCTGCCATACACAGGGCCCACCTGACGCTGCCATACACAGGGCCCACCTGACGCTGCCATACACAGGGCCCACCTGACGCTGACATACAAAGAGCTGACCTGACGCTGACATACAGAGGGCTCATCTTACGCTGCTATACACAGCACCCGCCTGATGCTGCCATTCACAGCGCCCACCTGACGCTGCCATTCACAGGGCCCACCTGACGCTGCCATACACTGCGCTCACCTGACACTGCTATAGAAAACTGTACAATAGACTGGTTAAACTGACATAGCCCTGCTTTATACACACATTCCATACATAAAGTGCCTCTGCATTCTCCACCAGCACAGCCTGTGTTCCCCTAACTCCTCCCACACACATGGCTGATCATATGACTGTGATATCACCACAGGTCCTGTAACCACAAAGTAGTTTTTAGTCCAGTCTCTGGAGCTGCTCCTGGTGAGAGAGATGTCCGTGAGGGGCGTGACTTCTCGGGAGAGGGACGGGGCTTCAACTAGGCAGGGGCCCACCGAAGATTTCTGCCGACTCCCCGGTGAGCCAGTCCGAGCCTGTACTTAGAGCATAGAAGCTCCTATAAAAAAATTTGGGAAAGAAAGGGATACGAAAGGGATACAAATTAGCTCTTAACAAGCTCTGGCTCTAATTCCATCAGATATAAGGCAGCTATCCTATAAGTCAATGTTCGACCCTTTAAAAAGGGCTTTAGACATGACTCAGATATTAAATAAGACAGCATCTCATCTGCAGACAGCTGTTTCGGAGTGATTGCCCCTCATCAGTGCAGAGCAGAGAGTACTGGCTTAACTGGATGAGAGGTCTTAGTCAGGATTTGGGGGCTACTATTTCTCCTTGGGAAAAGAGCACCTTAATTGGTGTGAGAAATACTTATAGGCCATACATGCTCCACTGGAATTCTGGGAAGAAATGGATGCAAATGAGCTCTTAACAAGCTCTGCCTCTAATACCACCAGATGTAAGGTAGCTATCCTATAAGTCAATGTTCAACCCTTTAAATAAGCCTTGAGACATACAGGTGAAACTCGAAAAATTAGACTATCGTGCAAAAGTCCATTTATTTCAGTAATGCAAATTAAAAGGAATTGCAATAATGCAGCTTAAAATTAGAATTTTGTTTAAAGGTTCTATATTTTAGGCTCAAAGTGTGACACTCTAGTCAGCTAATTAATGCATACCCCCTGAGCAAAGGGTACCTCAAAAATTAGACTTTGGGGTTTAATAAGCGCTAAGCCATAATCATCCAAATTATAACAAATAAAGGCTTGAAATATCTCGCTTTGCGTGTAATGAGTCTATCTCATATATTAGTTTCACCTTTTAAGTTGCATTACTGAAATAAATGAACTTTGCACAATATTCTAATTTTTCGAGTTTCACCTCTGTCTCTGATATTAAATAAGCCAGCATCTTATCTGCAGACAGCTGTTTCGGGGTGATTGCCCCTCATCAGTGCAGAGAGCAATGGATAGCTACCTTACATCTGGTGGCATTATAAGGCAGAGCTTAAGAGCTCATTTGCATCTCTTTCTTATCAGTTTTTCTTAACACATGCAATCCATATGGAAAAAGTGGACACACTGAATGCAATACATGCAAAACCATCAGTGTTTTGTCCTGAACATATACCGACACAATACGTATCTTGCTGGTGTGAAAGAGATCTAACGCCATCAAAATAGCATATGGTCACTTAAATTTTTGTCCCAGTTAGAACTACCGTATTATGTAACTACAAAAATCTTAATAAAGATAATAACAATTCCAGAATTACTTCATTCATCACCCCTCTAGAGAATTATATACTGCCCAATGGCATTACAAAATCCAAATAGTAAAAAAAAACACGTCTCAGCAGTCCATCTCTCACTACTAGTGCAATGCCTATGCAACCTTCAATAGTAATACTAGCTTTTAACCAAAATCTCCCTTAAAGAGGGTGTCCAGGTTTTATTTATCAAAAAAAAAAGGGGGAGATCTACCCTTACCTACTCTCCACTGCTCCAGGGCTGTCTGCACTCCCCCATTGTCTACGTCTGCACGAATAGGGTCATATGCGCAGCTGCAGTCAATGACTAGCCTCAGCAGTGATGTCCCCAGTGATGTCCCCAAGTGTCACCTAAGATACACATCATCACTGAGGTCACTTACTGGTTGCAGGCAGCACATGACTTTGTTTGTGAGGAAGGTGAAGGAGGGAACGAGAATCCCAGTGCAGATAGCCGGGACCCTCTGAGCCAGAATGATTTCTTTATAATCATGAATATTCAATACTTTTATTATTGATAGTCTTGAACATATGGGCAATCATCATTACAATTGCTATGAAGAGAGCGGCCTTTAATACTTTATGCTATATATGGCCCCCCCCCCCGGTAAAGATATGATCTTGTTGCGTAGCTGTTGCTAATGAGATATTAGATTGGCCCTAGTCCAGCAGAAAAGGAGTGTGTCTCTGTTCTGACTCATTGAGAGGGACTCGAGTGAGGACAGCCATATCCCCTAATAAACCTTATGGACAGGGAATGTCTCTATGAGTCAACCCTTTTAAAATTGTGAACTCTAGAATTGCTTGGAAAAGTTGTGTAATGTAGCATAATGTAAACATGGCACTCTTTGGAACAATTCTTTGCATCTTTGCCACAAAGCAACCAGTACAGAGCACCAAAGTTATGCTTTAGGCCTTAGTCACACGTCTGTCCATGATGATATCCATGACGAGATGATCTGTGGTTTATCCTTGAAGAATCTGTGTGTCATCCATATTCCAAAGACATTATTAGGCTAAAAATTGATTTCCAGAGTGTCTCCTATTAATGTTCCGTGAAAACCACTGACAGAACACGGATGCCATCCATGTTCTGTCAGTGGTTTTCATGGACCCATAAACTTCAATGGGCTTGTTTCGTCTGTATCATGTCTCCATGATTTTTCCACAGATAATTTAAAAAAATCTGACATGTCTGAATAAACAGAGTACTTGTGCAGTCTTGTGGAGAACACGAAAAAGACACGTCCGTAATTCACCGTCATCAGAATAAGGATTTAGATCAGAGTTACATTTTTCCATTTATTTTTAATTTTTCTGCTAATGTAACATCATAATGAGTCTGTGGTATGAGAAAAGGCAGTCATTATGTCCCATGTAAACTGCAGTTCTAATGAAAGAGAAATTAGAGCCCTGGACCTGCGCACATTATTAAAATAATTACACCCCATGTTTATTTAAATGAAATAAGTCAGGTTATTTGATTATAATAGCTCTATAATAATGGTCTGATTGATATCATACTTTAGCAAAAATTATGTTTTTAAGAAAACAAAACTCGGATAATGCGTCAAAACCTATGAGAGTGAAATGGAACTGGAACAGTACTGTTAAAAGAAATAGAAAATATTAATACGTTTTGCTTTTGCCTTTCGGAAGAGGGCAGAATAATGTAATGTCCAGAGGGAAGAATGAGGTAGTGACCAGGGGACGCCTAACGTATTGACAGAATGTTCAGCAAGGTCATATAAGGAAAGCAATCCGTTCAGTATGCATCAGGATGTCTTCCGTACCGCACCTTGTACAGTACTTGATCGGACAAAATACCGCAGCATGCTGCAGTATTTTTTCCCGGCGTAAATCAACAATACCGCATTTTCCATAAAGATGTATTAATCCTAGATCTGGTACTAAGTGTTCTGGAAATTTCCGCATCGCCAGATCGGGTTTTCCGGTCTGCGCAGGTCCCGCGATATAGGAGAAGCAGGTTTCTCTTTTGATCTTTGAAAAAAATTTAAATACCGGATGCGTTATTCCAGATCATACGGATCCGGTATTTCACCAGATCCATCTAACGGATCAGGAAGAAAAAGCTTTCCGTTTGTATATGGATTGCCTGCCGGATACTAACAACGCTAGTGTGAAAGTACCCTAAGGCCTCTTTTACACAACCTTTTTTTTTTTTTTTTTCGTTTAGGGGTCGTTTTTTGCGTTCCGTATACTGTACCATTCATTTCAATGGTTCCGCAAAAAAAAAAAAAAAAAAAAAGGAATGTACTCCGTATGCATTCTGTTTCCATATTTCTGTTCCATTGAAAGATAGAACATGTCCTATTATTGCCCGCAAATCACGTTCAGTGGCTTAATTCAAGTCAATGGGTCCGCAAAAAAAACCTGAATCTATTGAAAATGTTATACCCAGCCCAACTTTTTCTATGTAATTACTTTATATACGGAAAAACGGAACAGAAATGTAAACACAACGGAAACAAAAAACGGACAGCAAAACACAGAAAAAGCCGTGCGGTCGTGTGAAAGAGGCCTAAGTCTGATGGTCAGTTTTCCACATACTTACAATTGCAGGACTCCCCTCTCGAGAAATACGTTTGCAAATAAGTGGTGTGGAACTGATCCAATTAACAGTATAGAAGGGGAAATAATATTGGATAACTGTGTAGTGGACAGAAAAATCCATTATAACCGGTAGACTTTAAACTTTGCTGTCCCTCTCCTTCTGTATGTAAGCTACCGGTCAACATATTTTAAATGCAAAAGGATGACCCAACTCGAGTTTTTCATAAAAAATTATCCTCTCTCTGTGTCCCAGGAAGTCATCCATGTCCCCCATTCTCCTCACAGTCTTGTGGCAAGTGGCTGGAGCAGGAGGCTCCCTGCTGTGCCCTGTATGCAGAACTTCATAAACCCCTTAGGGACCAGGATCATTTTAACCTTAAGGACCAGGCTATTTTTTTGCAAATCTGACCAGTGTCCCTTTATGTGGTGATAACTTTAAAATGCTTTGACTTATCCAGGCCATTCGGAGTCAAAAAAAATTTCTTTTTTATTTATAAAAAAAATACCAAATTTGCCAAGAATTTGGAGAAATTAGCAAATTTCCAAGTTTCAATTTCTTTACTTCTATAATACATAGTAATACCAACAAAATTAGTTATTACTTTACATTCCCCATATGTCTACTTCATGTTAGGATCATTCTGGGAATGACATTTTAGAAGTTTAGAAGCAAATCTTAAAATTTCTCAGAAATTTACAAAAACCAACTTTTTAAAGGACCAGTTCAGGTCTGAAGTCACTTTGTGAGGCTAACATAATAGAAACCACCCAAAAATGACCCCATTCTAGAAACTATACCCCTCAAGGTATTCAAAACTGATTTTACTAACTTTGTTAACCCTTTAGGTATTCCACAAGAATTAATGGAAAATAGAGATACAATTTCAAAATTTAAATTTTGTGGCAGATTTTCTATTTTAATAATTTTTTTACAGTTACAGCCAAACAAAACTCAATATTTATGTCCCTGATTCTGTAGTTTACAGAAACACCCCATATGTGGTCGCAAACTGCTGTACGGGCACAAAAGGAAAGGAGTGCCATACGGTTTTTGGAAGGCAGATGTTGCTGTACTGTTTTTTTGACACCATGTCCCATTTGAAGATCCCCCCCCCCCCCTATGCACCCCTAGAGTAGAGACTCCAAAAACGTGACCCCATTTTAGAAACTACGGGATAAGGTGGCAGTTTTGTTGGTACTAGTTTAGGGTACATATGATTTTAGGTTGCTCTATATTACACTTTTTGTGAGGCAAGGTAACAAATAGCTGTTTTGGCAGGGTTATTACTTTTTGTTATTTACAACATTCATCTGACAGGTTAGATCATGTGGTATTTTTATAGACCAGTTTGTCATGGATGCGGCGATACTGAATATGTATACTATTTTTTTTACTTATCTATTACACAATGATTTCATTTTTGAAACAAAAAAAAAATCATGTTTTAGTGTCTCCATAGTCTGAGAGCCATAGTTTTTTCAGTTTTTGGGCGATTATCTTGGGTAGGGTACGATTTTTGCAGGATGACATGACGGTTTGATTGGCACTATTTTGGGGTGCGTATGACTTTTTGATCGCTTGCTATTACACTTTTTGTGATGTAAGGTGACAAAAAAAATAGCTTTTTTTTTACACCTTTATTTTTTTTTAAGGTATTCACCTGAGGGGTTAGGTCATGTGATATTTTCATACAGCAGGTTATTACGGACGCGGCGATACCTAATATGTATGCTTTTTTTATTTACAATTACAGCTTTTTTAAAACAAAAAAAATATGTTTTAGTGTCTCCATATTCTGAGCCATAGTATTTTAAGTTTTTTATATTGGGCGATAGTCTTAGGTAGAGGCTCATTTTTTGCGGGATGAGGTAATGGTCAGATTGGTACTATTTTGGTGGGCATACGCCTTTTTGATCGCTTGCTGTTGTACTTTTTGTGATGTAAGGTGACAAAAAAATGGTTTATTTAGCAGTTTTTATTTTTTATTTTCTATGGTGTTCATCTGAGGGGTTAGGTCATGCGATACGATTTGTTTATAGAGCCAGTCGATACGGATTCGGTGATACCTAATATGTCTACTTTTTTGTTCCCCTAATATTTTACCTTTTTTGGAAGAAAATTATGTTTTTGTTTATTTTTACTTGAAACTTAATTTTTTGGGGGGGAAAACTTTATTTTTCGACCCACTTTGGGACTTCAACTTTTGGGGATCTAATCCCCTTTACAATGCATTCCAATACTTCTGTAGGACTCCCCCCTAAGTACCGGGACATCATGCCATACCGGTACATCATGTGTCCGCAACAGGTTAAGCTCTACCTCCTTAACTTACTCCTGACCCCTCAGAGGGTCTCCAGCTGAAGAAGGAGCAGATCAGAAGTAGAATAACCCCATTGTTCTCTGCAGGATTTCTACAGTACTGTGTCAGGATCATACAGAAGTGCTGTAGACTGACAAACTGTGAGGGCAACTATATTTCTGGTTTACTTTTAGCATTACATAGTTGATACAGTTGAAAGAAAGACATAAGTCCATCAAGTTAAACCAAGGGATAGGTGGGGACACGAATCCCAGAAGGAATTGATACTAAGATTTCTACACGTTTCCATAAGCATTAATGTTGTTTACTTTTAAGAATTCATCTAAACCCTTTTTAAAACTGTCCACTGTTCCTGCTGTGACCAAGTCCTGAGGAAGTCTATTCCACAGATTCACAGTTCTTACAGTGAAGAAGCTTTGACGCTTCCTGAGACTGAACTTTTTCTTCGCCAGTCGGAGGCAGTGCCCCCTTGTCTTTTGAGGACAGTTTTTCACCGTATTTTTTTGTATGGCCCATTTATATATTTGTATAGATTAATCATGTCCCCCCCCCCCCTTAGACGATTCTTCTCAAGACTAAATAAATTAAATTATTTTAATCTTTCATCATAACTAAGACCCTCCATGCCCCTTATCAGTTTAGTCGCTCTCCCTTGTACTTTTTCCAGCTGCAGTGCGTCCTTTCTATGGACTGGTGCCCAGAACTGAACTGCATATTGCAGATGAGGCCGAACTAACGCTTTGTAAAGGTAATATTACATACCTGCTCCGCGAGTCCATGCCTCATTTAATGCATGCCAATATACTGGTGGCCTTAGAAGCAGCTGATTGACATTGTATGCTGTTATTTAATCTACCATCTACAAGGACACCCAAATCCTTCTCTATAAGTGACTCCCCCAGTGTTACATCACCTAGGACATATAAAGCATGGAGATTATTACTACCAAAATGCATAACTTTACATTTATCCACATTGAATCTCATTTGCAAAGTTGATGCCCAATCACTCACACATGGACATCTTCCATAGACTGTACAGTACTACATAGCTTGGTGTCATCTGCAAAAATAGAAATGGTGCTATTAATCCTGCCCTCAATATCATTAATAAATAAATTAAATAATAGAAGGCCAGCACTGAACCTTGGGGTACACCACTTATAACCCGGGACCATTCTGAATAGGAATCATTGACCACAACTCTCTGGACACGGTCCTTCAGCCATTTTTCAATCCAATCACAACCTTTACTTTCCAAGCCTATAGACCTTACTTTACCTATTAAACATCTATGAGGGTCAGTATCAAAAGCCTTTGCAAAATCCAGAAACACTACATCCACAGCCGCCTCTCTGTCCAGGCCACTACTCACCTCCTCATAAAAACAAATCAGGTTAATCTGACAACTTCTGTTTTTGGTAAACCCATGCTGGTTATCACTTATAATATTATTTACAGTCACACACTCCTGTATATAGTCCCTTAAGGCTCCATTCACACGTCCGCAATGTGTTTTGCGGATACACGGAGACACGGATCCGCAAAACACGGAAAGCAGCAATGTGCGTTCCGCATTTTGCGCACCACACATTGCCGACATAATAGAATATGCCTATTCTTGTCCGCAATTGCGGACAAGAATAGGACATGTTCTATTTTTTTGCGGAAACGGAAGCACGGATGCGGAAGTGCGGATCCGCAAATGTGGATGCGGATGGCACATTCCGTCCCCATAGAGAATGAATGGGTCCGCACCCTTTCCGCAAAATTGCGGAAAGGATGCGGACCCATTTTGCGGTCGTGTGAATGGAGCCTTAGAGTCCTTCAAACATTTTTCCCACGATAGAAGTTAAACTGTCTATAATTACCTGTACAGGACCTAGATCCTTTTTTGAATATAGGCACCACATTTGCCTTGCACCAATCACTTGACACTGTACCAGTACCTAGAGATCTTTAAAAATTATAAACAGGGGCACAACAATGACTGAACTGAGCTCTTTAAGCAATCTTGGGTGTAATCCATCTGAACCCGGAGCCTTGTTTACATTTACTTTATTTAACTTATCTTGGACCATATCTACAGTTAGCCAATTTAGTATATTACTGGATGTATTAACAGCCCCAGCACCACAGATATCAGTTCCTTTTTCATCTTTTGTATATACAGAGCTAAAAAATCCATTTAGTAACTCTGCCTTTTCTTATCTTCAGTGACTACCCCCCACCCCTTTACCATTATTTAGGGAACCTACCTGCTCGGACCTTGGTTTTTTAGCATTTATATATTTAAATATTTTTTTGCTACCTGCTGTTCGTTTTGTATTTTTGCTAATTTTATCTCCGTTTTATAGATTTTATCAAGCTCTTTGTAATCTTCAAATTAGGGCTGCAGTAAACAATTATTTTAGTAATCGAGCATCTTACAGATTATTTTTACGATTAATCGAGTACTCCAGCCATGGAGCATGTCTCGGTGGCATATTACAGAGAAGAAGCTGTGACCCCCCCGCCCCCCTCGACATGTGTCAGTCTTTACTGTGGTTCTGACATTCTGTTCATGAAGGCACTCTCTTTCATCCGCCTGTGATGAGGACTTCACCCCTGAGCACTAATTTATGGGGGGCTCCCTATAGTAGTTTCCATTCCTATTATTGCTGAGCCTGCAGCGAACACTCCGGTGTTTATTACATTGATTGTGCCCTTCTCCGTCATCTTCAGCTTCTTGCCAATCTTCCCATTGACTGTGGAGTGTTAGTGCCGCTCGCTTGCAATCTCGCCGCCCAGTCAGGATGCTTTTCATAGATTGTCTGTCTGGGGTCTGGAAGCCCTGAGCTCAGCAGTAATGAAGCTCGCAAGTGCACATCGCCTGTAGTCCCCAACCGCCCAGATCCTCCTTGCCCGCACCATGTCACCCCAGATCTCTGCAGTGTGCTCATGGTAGCATCCTCACTCCTACTTTGCTGTTTCTTGCAGTGAGGCTGTGGACATGGCGTGGTCAGTACTTACCTTTCCTGTAGGAGCGCCGCTCAACAGCTCCTCCGTCTTCCTCTCCATGCGCTGCACTGCCGTCGTGACGTCACATAGCATCGGTTCATAGTGAACGCATACGTGCACTATGTCCTTGTGATGTGTCAGGATACAGTGTAAAGCGCAGCCCGGCGGGTGACCATGGAGCGGTAAGTAGAAGCAAGCACTTCACTCCCGCTCCGTGGTTACATGACACAAACAAATCATCGAAGCCAAATATTTGCATTGAGGATTTCTGTGTGTCAAATTACTCGATTCAATCGAGTAATCGTTTCAGCCCTACTTCAAACGCTACAGATGACCCCTAAAATTTTTATTTTTTAAATGTTTTATTGCCTTTTTTACAGTAGCTGTAAGCCATGGGGGGTTTAATTTTAGCCGTTTATACTTGTTACCTAAAGGAATACATTTTTTAGTGTATTTACTCAATGTGGATTTAATCTTCCATTTATCCTCAGTATTATTATGTGACAGTCGCTGCTCCCAGTCTATGCCCTGAAATGCTGCCCTCAACCCAGGGAAATTAGCCTTTTTAAAATTCTGTGTCTTTTCTCTGCCTGACAGAGTTTGCTTCTTATAGTTTAGGGGAATATAATTATATTGTGGTCTCGAACAGTAACATTTCCAACAAGCTCTGCATCATTAGAAATTACCAGATCCAACAGAGCATCGCCCCTGGTCCTAGTGGGAGCTTCTACAAACTGGCCCATAAAGTGGTCCTGCAGCAAGTTGAGGAATTTTCTCCCTTTTGCAGTTGAGGCTGAATCATGACCCCAGTCGATGTCTGGGAAGTTAAAATCTCCCATTATGACCAATGTACCAGCCTGTGCAGTCCGCTCTATTTGGTTAGGGTACTTTCACACTTGCGGCAGAGGATTCCAGCAGGCAGTTCCGTCGCCGGAACTGCCTGCCGGATCCGGCAATCCGGACACAAGAAGATGCATTTGTGAGACAGATCCGGATGTGGATCTGTCTCACAAATGCATTGCAATACCGGATCCGCCTTTCCGGTTGTCATTCGGAAAAACATATCCGGTATTTTTTTTTTCACATTTTTAAAGGTTTGCGCATGCACAGACTGCAAAACCGATTCCATTTTGCAGGAACACATGGGGCCGGATCCGGAATTCATGCATTTCAATAGGAATTAATGCAGGATCCGGCATTCCGGCAAGTGTTCAGGATTTTTGGCAGGAGATTAAACTGATGCATGCTGTGGTATTTTCTCCGGCCAAAAAATGTAAGAGGGACTGAACTGAGGCATACTGAATAGAATGCTCTCTATTTAGAATGCATCAGGACAAAACTGATTAATTTTTTCTGGTATTGAGCCCCGAGGACGGAACTCAATACCGGAAAACTTTAACGCAAGTGTGAAAGTACCCTTACTCAGTTGCGTTTCAATCTCCTCTGTGATGTTAGGGGGTCTATAGATTACACCAAGTATTTTTTTCAGTGTTTATATCCATTTGAACATCCACACATAAGGTTTCTACATCCACACCCACAATTGCCTCTTTCACACTTGTCTTCAGATCACTCCTCACATACAGGCACACGCCACCACCTTTTTTATTGACCCTGTCTTTCCTAAATAGTGTAAAACCCTCAATATTTACAGCACAGTCATGCGAAGAATCCAACCATGTCTAAGCCACACCAACTACATTTACACTGCCTGTCCAAAAAAAAAAGTCGCCACCTGTATTTAACTAAGCAAATAGTTATGAGCCTCCTATTTGATAATTATTGCATGGGTGATTATCTTTCAGCTAGCAAAAAGTTATTAAACCCCAACTGGTGCAATGTCGAAAGACACAGCTCGTGGTCGTGAAAAAGATGTTAGTCTGTTTGAGAAAGGTCAAATCATTGGCATGCATCAAGCAGAGAAAACATCTTAGGAGATTGCAGAAACTACTAAAATTGGGTTGTCCAAGAACTGTCCAACACATTATTAAAAACTGGAAGGATAGTGGGGACCCATTGTATTCGAGGAAGAAATGTGGCGAGAAACAAAATCCTGACTGATCATGATCGTTGATCACTTAAATGTTTGGTGAAATCAAAACGAAGAAAAACAACAGTAGAGCTCAGGGCTATGTTTAACAGTGAAAGTAAAAGCATTTCCACACGCACAATGAGAAGGGAACTCAAGGGATTGGGACTGAACAGCTGTGTAGCCGTAAGAAAACAACTAATCAGTGAGGCAAACCAGAAAAAAGGCTTCAATTTCATAGGGAGCTTAAAGATTGGAATGGAAGAAGGTCATGTGGTCTGATGAGTCCAGATTTGCCCTGTTCCAGAGTGATGGGCGCACAAGGGTAAGAAGAGAGGCAGATGAAGTGATGTACCCATCATGCCTAGTGCCTACTGTACAAGCCTGTGGGGCAGTGCTGTGATCTGGTGTTGCTGCAGTTGGTCAGGTCTAGGTTCAGCAACAGTATGTGCTCCAGAATGGGGTCAGCTGACTACCTGAACATACTGGATGACCAGGTTATTCCATCAATGGATTTTATTTCTTCCCTGATGGCACGGGTATATTCCAAGATGACAATGCCAAGATTCATTGGGCTCAAATTGTGAAAGAGTGGTTCAGGGAGCATGAGACATCATTTTCACACATGGATTGGCCACTACAGGGTCCAGACCTTAACCCCATTGAGAATCTTTGGGATGTGCTGGAGAAGTCTTTGTGCAGCACTCAGACTCTACCATCATCAATGCAAGATCTTGGTGAAAAATGTATGCAATACTGGATGGATGGAAATAAATCTTGTGACATTGCAGGAGCTTATCGAAACAATGTTAAAAGTGTCCTGTCTGACCCAGGATGAAGTACAACAGCGACTTAAAAAGATGAAAATAGACAAAATCGCCAGGACCGGATGGCATACAATAATTTAATCAGTTTCTGTGAGGAGGTAAGTTCTAGACTTGACAGCGGCGAATCAATGGATGTCGTATATGTTGACTTCTCCAAAGCATTTGACACTGTACCACATAAAAGGTTAGTATATAAAATGAGAATGCTCGGATTGGGAGAAAATGTCTGTATGTGGGCAAGTAACTGGCTGAGTGATAGAAAACAGAGGGTGGTTATTAATGGTACACACTCAGATTGAGTCACTGTCACTAGTGGGGTACCTCAGGGGTCAGTATTGGGCCCTATTCTCTTCAATATATTTATTAATGATCTTGTAGAAGGCTTGCATAGTAAAATATAAATTTTCGCAGATGACACTAAACTGTGTAAAGTAATTAACACTGAAGAGGACAGTATAGTACTACAGAGGGATCTGGATAGATTGGAGGCTTGGGCAGAGAAGTGGAAGATGAGGTTTAACACTGACAAAGGTAAAGTTATGCACAAGGGAAGAAATAATGCAAGTCACCTGTATATACTAAATGGTAAAACACTCGGTAACACTGACATGGAAAAGGATCTAGGAATTTTAATAAACAGCAAACTGCAAAAACCAGTGTCAGGCAGCTGCTGCCAAGGCCAATAAGATAATGGGTTGCATTAAAAGGGGCATAGATGCCCGTGATAAGAACATAGTCCTACCACTTTTACAAATCGCTAGTCAGACCACACATGAAGTACTGTGAACAGTTCTGGGCTTCTGTGAACAAGGCAGACATAGCAGAGCTGGAGAGGGTCCAGAGGAGGGCAACTAAATAATAACTGGAATGGGGCAACTAAAGTAATAACTGGAATAGGGCAACTATAGTGCTTAGCAAATACATTTTGTACAACATTATTTGAGCCAGTCTGCCACCTTTGTACTTTATTTGGTTTGTAGAGTGCTGTTGCACTATGTGTTGTTCTATATGTATTTTCAGCAATGGCGACAGGCACCTACACATTGGGATGTGCTGACCAACCCCCCCCCCCCCTTTATTTTTGTTTTGTAGTTTATATGGTAGTTCTGGCTGACTCCTATTTGGTCGTGCACTCCTGTAGCCTGTTTGGCCTCGCAGGCTGATTTTAATTAGCATGAATAAATAGTTTGCTCAGCATGCATGCTGGTATTTGTAGTCCCTGGATTCAATGGAGGCCATTTTGGCACCACAGAGATATAAACCAAAAGGGGCCCAGCATGCATGTGGGACCGACGCTTCCTGAATTTCATGGTCGCTGTCATGGCACATAACAGGCGAGTTTAGTGTTGGGACTCGTCTTATAGAGATCGCCTTGGCGTGCGGCAGACGGGCTCAAATAATTTTGTACAAAATGTATTTGCTAAGCATCTATAATTTATTAGCATAGCATTTGCAATATAATATAATTATTTGAGCCAGTCTGCCACCTTTGTACTTTATTTGGTTTGTAGAGTGCTCTTGCGCTATATGTTGTTCTATATGTATTTTCAGCCATGGCTACGTGCACCTACGCATTGGGATGTGCTGACCCCCCCCCCCTTTTTTGTTTTGTTTAATAATTATAGGCTATAGCTACTAGAGAGGGGTCGTTGATCCAGGGAGTTATTCTGATTGCCTGATTGGAGTCGGGAAGGATTTTTTTTTATTCCCCTAAAGTGGGGAAAATTTGCTTCTACCTCACAATTTTCTTTTTTTTTTTGCCTTCCTCTGGATCAACTTGCAGGATGACAGGCTGTACTGGATGGACAAATGTCTTTTTTCGGCCTTATGTACTAATGTCACAGCGAATGCGTGTCGTAATCAAAGATAAAGGCGGTCCAACGAGTGTGTGACCTTTTTTTTTTGGGTGGCAATTTTTCTTGGGACAGGCAGTGTATGTGTTTTTCTAGTACCATAGCCTCCAGCGCCCCCATTTTTCTAGCTAGACTTCTCGTGTTTGGGAAAATACATTTTAAATTACTATTACCTGTAAACTGAATAGCTGCGATTTTTGGGTTACCTTGGTTGATGTTTGTATGTAACAGGTTCTTGTTACCAGCAGTTCTATTTTTCATCGGTGTATAGTTCTGCCCAGCCTTTTCCCTACTTTCCTCACTATCTCCAGCCCCCACTAAATCCACACTGTTCCCTCCTATAACCCACCGGCGCAGATGCCCGTGACTTAAGGACTAGCGCCATACATGTATGGCGCTGTGATCGGGCGGGTGCAGGAGATGCACCTGCCCGATCAGTGGCAGGGGTCCGGCAGTCTGGAACTCACAGATGCTGGCGCATTACCCCTTTATGCGCTGCGGTCAGAGCTGACCGCGGCATGTTCGATGTGTGGAGGGAGAGAGCAGCCATCGGGTCCACACGCTGGTTTGACGGGGACCTGATGGCAGGAAAGGCGGCCTGATGCCGTCCTAAGGCATCGTGGCTGCCATCCGTCACAGCCTGTGAGATCCAGCCCCATACAGAAGTATTGTGATGCATTGTAAAGGGGATCAGACCCCCAAAAGTCCTAGAGTGGGACAAAAAAGAAAGTGTAAAAAAAAAAATTTAGTTTTACAAAAAGTGACATGTCAGATTTGCCCAAAAATGGCCTGGTCCTTAAGGTGAAATATGGCAGGGTCCTTAAGGGGTTAAATGTCAGTACCAAAATGCGAGCACTTATAGTTTTATTCAACCAGCAAGTAATTTTTGGATGGGAAATGACATAGGTGTCTCCCAAAAGATAATAAGACAATGTACAAGCGGCATTAATGTGGAAAACAAAAATTTGGGGAAGCTTTTATTTACATTTGAGAAAAAAGTGTCCAGTCCAAAATTATTCATACCCTTCTCAATAATCAATAGAAAAGCCTTTATTGGCTATTACAGCAATCAAACGCTTCCTATAATTGCAGACCAGCTTTTTGCATGTCTCCACAGGTATTTTTGCCCATTCATCTTTAGCAATGAGCTCCAAATCTTTCAGGTTGGAGGGTCTTCTTGCCATCACCCTGATCTTTAGCTCCCTCCACAGATTCTCAATTGGATTCAAGTCTGGACTCTGGCTGGGCCACTCCATAACGTTAATGTTGTTGTCTGCTAACCATTTCTTCACCACTTTTGCTGTGTGTTTTGGGTCATTGTCATGCTGAAATGTCCACTGGTGCCCAAGGCCAAGTTTCTCTGCAGACTGCCTGATGTTGTTGAGAATCCTCATGTATTACTCTTTTTTGATGGTGCCGTTTACTGTGATTTGGTTCGCTGGTTCATTGGCTGAAAAACACCCCCAAAGCATTAGGTTCCCACCACCATGTTTGACAGTGGGGATGGTGTTCTTTGGGTTGAAGGCTTCTCCTTTTTTTTACGCCAAATGAAGGAAATATCATTGTGACCAAACAATAAAATTTTTGTTTCATCTGACCATAACACATAAGACCATAAGTCTTCTTCTTTGTCCAGATGAGCTTTTGCAAAGGCCAAGCGAGCTTTTGTGTGCCTGGTCTGCATCAGTGGAACCCAGCAGTGTGCAGTGTCCGTTGGATTGACTGCCTTGAGACATTGCCACCAGCAGAGCCCAGTTTCATCAGGATGGCCTTGGTGGTGATCCTTGGATTTTTTTTTCACCTCTCTAACTATCCTCCTGGCCAGCACAGGTGTCACTTTTGGCTTCCGACCACGTCCTCTAAGGTTTTCCACAGTGCAAAACATCCTGCATTTTTTGCTCAAATGAAAATAAAACCTGAGAAATGTTTTTTTCCCTCCCCCACAATAATGCTTCTTGTACATAGTCTTATTATCTTTTGGGAGACACCTATGTCATTTCCCGTAAAAAAAATTGCTTGCTGGTTGAATAAAAGTAACTTTGAATAAAGTAAAAATTTGCCAGGGGTATGAATAATTATGGGCAGCACTGTAACTCACAAGGACCTTTGCTATAAACTATATGCCACTATATGCCGCTATTTGCAATCACTCCCACAAAATCACACTCAGCACCAGCACTCCGGTTCTTTAACCACTTCACATCCGGGCCATTTCCCCCTTCCTGACAGAGGCTAATTTTGCAAATCTGACATGTGTCACGTTATGTGGTAATAGCTTTAGAACTCTTTTACTTCTCCAGGCCATTCTGAGATTTTCTCGTGACACATTGTACTTCATGACAGTGGTATATTTGAGTTAATATATTTCACCTTTATTTATAAAATAATCCAAACTGTACAAAATTTTTTGAAAAATTAGCAATTTTCTAAATTTCAATTTCTCTGCTTTTAAAACAGAAAGTGATACCTCATAACATATTTATTACTTAACATTCCCCATATGTCTACTTTATGTTGGCATCATTTTGGAAATGTTATTTTATTTTTTTAGGATGTTAGAAGGCTTAGGCCTCTTTCACACAGGCGTCGCGGGTGAGGGCCAGACGTGTTCAGGGTGCATTGCGGGAAAACCGCACGAGTAGGCATGCAATTGCAGTTTTGTCTGCAATTGCATTCCAATGTTGTTTTTTTTCTACACGAGTGCAATGCGTTTTGCAGGCGTGTGAGAAAAAACTGAATGTGGTACCCAGACCCGAACTTCTTCATTGAAGTTCGGGTTCGGTGTTCTGTATATTTTATTATTTTCCATTATAAGATGGTTATAATGGAAAATAATAGCACTCTTTAATACAGAATGCTAGTTATAATGTCAATTGAGGGTTAAAAAATAATAAAAACACCGCTCACCTCATCCACTTGATCACGCAGTCGGCATCATCTTCTTTCTTCTTCTTTCAGGACCTGCAAAAGGACCTTTGATGACGTAATCGCAAGAAAGAAGAAGAAAGAAGACGATGGCGGCTGCGCGATCAAGTGGATGAGGCGAGTTCATTTGTTTTATTTTTTAACCCTTCAAGGCACATTTTATTATGCATTCTGTATTAAGAATGCTATTATTTTCCCTTATAACAATGTTATAAGGGAAAATAATACAGTGAATAGACTTTAATGGGGTCCGGGGTTGCTCATCCCATTCATCTCCTAGCAACCATGCGTTAAAAATCGCACCACATTCTCACTTGCTTGCGGATGTTTGCGATTTTCACGCAGCCCCGTTCATTTCTAAGGGGCCTGCGTTGCATGAAAAACGCCAAATATAGAACATGCTGCGATTTTCATGCAACGCACATGTGATGCATGAAAATCACCGCTTCTCTGCACAGCCCCATTGAAGTGAATGGGTCCGGATTCAGTGCGGGTGCAATGCGTTCACCTCACGCATTTCACACGTGCGGAATTCTCGCCTGTGTGAAAGGGGCCTTAGAATTGTAGAAGCAATTCTGTAAATTTAAGCAAATTTCCAAAACCCACCTTTTAAGGACCAGTTCAGGTCTGAAGTCACTTTGTGGGGCTTACATAATGGAAAACCCCCATAAATGACCCCATGAGGCAACGTAACAAAAAAAATTGCTCTTTTGGCACTGTTTTTATTTTTTACAACATTTTTCTGACAGGGTAGATCATGTGCTATTTTTATAGAACAAGTAGTTACGGACGCAATGATATCAAATATGTCTACTTTCTTTGTTTCAGTTTTACATAATAAAGCATAAAAAAAAATATAACGTCTATGTGTCTCCATTTTCTGAACGCCATCTTTTATTATTTTTCTGCCGATCGTCTGGTGCAGGGGCTCGTTTTTTGCAGGAAGAATTGACTTTTTCATTGGTACCATTTAAGGGTACATATGATTTTTTTGATCATTCATTATTACACTTTATGGGGCAAGGTGACCCCAAAAAAATGGTTGTTTTAGCACAGTTTTTATTTATTTATTTTGACAGTGTTCAGGTACAGGGCTGACATAGTAGCCCCAGTTGCAGGGGAAATACAGCCCCCAAAGGTGCTGTACAGCAGAATACAACGCTGTACAGCCTCAGTGCAGGGCTCATCGAGGTCTGTAGAAGACAGGAAGCGCATAACGCTGAGCGCTGTGTATGTAGCAGATTTAGAAGGCAGGGACACCTGGGAACTGTCCCTGCCTTCTCTCTGGTGTGGCCTGCTGTCACTGACAGTGGGCCCCCCGCTAGGCAGCTGCATGATTAGCTCTGGAACGTCCATTCAGAGATAAACATCCACCCATAGGACGTTTATATCTTATGAACAGATGTGAAGTGGTTAAACTCCACTTATTCACAAGCCCACTTAGTATAGCAAGTCCAGGTAGAGCTAACCAGATATGAATATTCCAGTCAGTGCTCAATTTTGCCTCAATGTAATCACAAAGCAACATGACAGCCTAAAATCTATTAAAGGGGTTATCCCATGACTAATGTAAATCGGACATCATCTAGTAAATGGCAACCTCTTTCTAACAAAGCTAGAACCAGCCCTGTACCTCACATGGATCCAGAGATCTCCCCATTCATTGCTCTGCTAGATTTATATCAAGCTGGCAGCTCAAGGGGAGTGTCTTTACTGCTGCAGCTCAGGAGGCGTGTCCATGCTCTCCCTATCACAGCTCAGGAGGCAGTTCAAGGATGAAACTGAGCATGTGCGGCCATCTCAGTGAGAAGGTCAAAGAAATAGGAAAAAACTAACTACAGGTGGCGCTATACAGATACATTTTATTGAATAAATCAGTAGCTTTGCTAAATTTTTCATTACATGCAATTATAAAAGTATTCAGATGCAGGTGCTGGTTTGAAAACTGCAGAATATTTTTCGTGTGACAACACCTTTAACTATTAATTCACAAAACTCACATTGTGAAGTAAATTACAACATTTCGAAAAGTCTATTTGGCAGCTGCCTGCTTGTGTGAGCCACGTTTGGTGCATAGCTTTGCTGAGGCATTTTATAAGACTTCCTAAAAGACAATACCATTTGGTAGTACCAAGTTGTCCACACACATTGACTTGCCAGGATGGCATGTCTGTCCCAAGTGTTCAGAAAAGTATTTTCTGCACATCATAAAGTTTAAATTTCGAGGCACAGTCTTGTACACTGCCCAACCATCCTGAGCAACTAGTCTCTACTCTAAATCAAAAATGGAACATTGGCGTATACTCATAACATTGGCGTATACTCCACCAGCGATGGGACTTTATTAAGCATGGTATCTAAACTGCCGGTTTTAATAAATGTGTACCTTAGTTTTGATGCACAAGACATTATAAGTAGTAGTTACATCTATTATTTTATAACAGATGCAAGGCAGCAAAGGATTTTTAGAATAAAGTGTCAGTTTCCATTCCTCAAAATTGTGGTTGTATTTCTGCAAGTCTGATGCTCTGTGAAGTCCAGGCACCAATGTGTTTCCTCCTATTACATCTATATCCAACACAAAGTCATACTTTTCTGCCCTCTGCCAGTAAGCGGAATATTACTTGGCAGTAGCTACATTACTCAAGACTTTCTTACAAATATATATCCTGTTACAATTCAGTAACCGAAATCTCGCAGGACCTTGTTGGATGATACACGTACATTCAAAGTTGGCATCAAAATTCTATACTGCTTCACCAATATGAGAAATAAAAATCTCTACAGGTGCTTTCCCTCTCGTATGCAAGATCTGTACCTGTTGTCAGTGAATAGAAACATTAATTTAAAAGCATAAACCTGTCCTAAATATCTAGTGCTCTCACAGGTGCCCAAGTTCTAACAAGTATTAAGAGTTTTTTAGACTAAAGGTGGATTTACACGGCCCGATACTTGGGCAGATTACCAGGAACAAATGTATCCGTAAACGCTCGTTCTCGACAATCTGCCCATCTAAATGTGCAGCCGATCACAGGATAATTGAGCAAAACACTTGTTAATCAGGTGATACTGTCATTCAGGCACACCAATATCAATTTTGGGCAGCAGATTGTGCAATCTGCTGTCCAGAAACAATGCAGCTGGCAGAGCGATTGCAATAGCAATTTCTTATACTGTGGAGGTGATCACTAAATGTAAATGCAGCTTCTCCTTCACTGAACGAGCAGCCAACTGGAACGCTTCCTACCATCAATTGTTTGCTTCTTGGGCCGTGTAAACCTGCCTTTAGGGTAGGTTCACATTTGCAGCACTGGATTCCGGTAGTATGTGCTGGATGAGGAGCAGACTTTGGAATTACTGCATCCAGTCTAGCCAGACACCACCACCTCCCGCCAGATCTCTATTCACTATAATGGGATCCATTAGGTTTCTAGCAAGAATGCCGGCTTTCTGTCTGGAAAAAACTATTGCATTTTATCATTATTCAATCCAGGCGAAGAGGGGAGGGAATCAGGGACGGACTGGGAACTTAAAGTTTTGTAGTTGGGTCCAAATTGATGAAAGGCAGAGCCAGCAATACCATGTTGTGTCACATTCTACCACCCCAACAGAGTCAAATGCCACAGTCCATCACAAAATACTGCCATCAGCACAAAATATATCCCCAAAAACTTCCACTGGCCGGCTCCATGGGCATCGGCCCACCGGTAAATTTCCCTGTAAGGTCTATGGACAATCTGCCCCTGGAGGGAATAACGCTGAAGGGGTACAACAAGCTGGTACTCCAAGGGCTCTGGCCAGCCCTTCGATGCTCCAGTAATGTCATTTGTACATCAATACAAAGCTCAAATCTCAGCAATGGGGCAATGGACAGTTATAATCAGAGTATCGTTTTTATCAGCATGATCAACCCTACAAGGCCGTATGTCTGGTTTAATAGGGTTGATCATGCCGACATATGCCCTTTAACAATCAATCTACAGCTGCAGTCCCCAAAAATATGTTGAGTCAATTTTGTGGACTGATGTTTTATAAAAAAAATAACAAAAATCTCCATGTAGCCAAAGACTAAATGGCCATGTCAGGACATGAACAGAATGTTTTGGGCTATAGAATACATTTATTTTTTTCCATTCACCGACAGTCGATATATTGAAAACAGTAAGAAAATAACCCACAAAGTATATTAGGAAATTGCTCCTGAAAATGGCAGAAATAAAACCACACAGTATATCAGGATGCTGCATACATTATGATTAAACCATAAATGCAGGTTAGCTTAAAGGGGTTCTGCACTTTCATTTAACTGATGATCGGCGGGGGTCCGACAGCCGGGACCCCCGCCAATCAGTTGTCTGAGAAGGCAGCGGCGCTCCAGCAGCGCCGCGGCCTTCTCACTGTTTACCGCTGGGCCGCCGGCCCACCGACGTCACGACTAGTATCAACTAGCAAGGGCGGGGCTAAACTCCATTCAAGTGAACAGAGCTTAGCCCCCCCCACGCTAGTTAATACTAGTCGTGACATCAGTGGGTGGGTGGTAAACAGTGAGAAGGCCGCGGCACTGCTGGAGCGCCGCTACCTATTCAAACAGCTGATTGGCGGGGGGCCCGGGTGTCGGACCCCCGCCGATCAGAAGCTGATGATCTATCCAGAGGATAGATCATCAGTTAAATGAAAGTGCAGAACCCCTTTAAAGAATAATTGAATCAATACCAGAAAGTACTCCATTATACAATTAAGGCTTTTGCAGTGCAAAGATACTTTGGATCGGTCATCAATATCAGACTGTCGGAGGTCTAATAACCTGGCGCCCCGCTAATCAGCTCTTTCTAAAGAGACAGCGATGCTCATGTGAGTGCTGCTTCAGCTTCAAAGTCAGGCTACTGTCACATCTGCGCTTTTCCTTTCCGCTTTTGAGATCCGTCATAGGATCTCAATAGCGTGAGACAACGCTTCCATTTTGTCCCCATTCATTATTAATGGTGACAAAACTGAACTGAATGAAACAGAGTGCACCAGAACACTTTTCGTTCCGTTTGGTTGCGTCCCTACCGCTGACAGAATAATGCTGCAAGCAGCGGTTCTCTGTCCGCGATGTGGTCCGGAGCAAGACAGATCCGTTATAACACCAGAGTGATGGACCATTAAAGTAGTAAGAAGAGATCGGAGGAGGTGAGTTAATTTTTTTACATTTTTAATCCCTCAATCCACATTTTACTTAGCATTCTGTACTGAGAATGCTATTATTTTCCCTTATAACCATGGTTAAAGGAAAAATAATAAAGATCCCCATCCTGATCGTCACCTAGTAACCATGCGTAAAAATCGCTCCGCATCCGCACTTGCTTGCGATTTTCACGCAGCCCTATTCACTTCTATGGGGCCTGCGTTGCATGAAAAACGCACCAAATAGAGTATGCTGCGATTTTCACGCAACACACAAGTGATGCGTGGAAATCACCGCTCATCTGCACAGCCCCATAGAAATGAATGGGTCAGGATTCAGTGCAGGTGCAATGCGTTCACCTCACACCTTGCACCCGCGTGGAAATTTCGCCCGTGTGAAAGAGGCCTAAGTCAATGGGGACGGATCTGGTTTCTCGGACACAATAGAAAATGGATCTGTCCCCTATTTACCTTTAATGGTGTTCATGATCTGTCATGGCTATTTTAAAGATAATACAACCGTATCCATTCATAACGGATGCAGACGGTTGTATTATGATGATGGAAGCGATTTTTGGTGATCCCTGCCGGATGCTGGTGTGAAAGTAGCTAGCCCTGCGCTTTGTCTCGCTTGTGGAAACGATGCAGTATAATTACAAATGCTCATTCCATTCAAGTATTCTACACGTTGGTAAGAACATCACAGCAAAAATAATCAGTGTTTTGATCCTTTCTGTTAGATGGACTGGTTGGGGGAATTTCCAACATATACCCTGAACTGTGGCACTGTATAGGCACACGGTTGCATACTTATTCCATAGGCTCAAATGTTTAAAAAAAACATATACCACACGGTATACTTTTTATTAACTGCACAAGGCTAGACACAGATTTATTGTTGTGGTAGCCAACAGGGGGGATAAAAAAGACATGGGGTAAATTGTCACCTATTTTCTGACAATTACTAATGATGTCTATGTGTGGGATACCAGGCCCTACACTATAAGGGCTCATGCACATGACGTATGTATTTTGCGGTCCGCATTCTATATTTTGCCGAACGGAACAGCTGGCCCCTAATAGAACAGTCCTATCCTTGTCCGTAATCCGGACAATAATAGGACATGTTCTACTATTTTTTTTTGTGGAACGGAAATATGGAAACGGAATGCACACGGAGTAACCTCCTTTTTTTGCGGACACATTGAAATTAATGGTTCCGCATACGGTCCGCCTAAAAAAAAAAATGAATGGGCACGGAAAGAAAATACGTTCGTGCCCATGAGCCCTAAGGCTGTGATCACGAACCTCAGGCACTCCAGCTGTGGTAAAACAACGACTCCCAAGATGTAAACTTGCTTGGCTGTTCTCAGAACTCCATGGAAATGAATGGAGCACGCTGCTATAACAGGTTTTCCACCCCTAAAATAATGTTCCAAAAAGCTAAATTTAATATCATTCCTGTGCCATGCCACCTCCTGGTGTAATAATGTGGAGCCCACTGCCATATGACTGCGGCAGAGATAGATACAATCAGTTGGGTCAGACTTGCGGCTTTAATATAGACTTATGTGAAATTGGTCATATACAAAGTTTTCCTTAATAAACAACTATATTAAGCTCTGCGCACACATAGAGGGGAAATTTAGACCAGTGTTTCACAGGCGGGTCTAAATCCAAACTATGTTGGAGTAAATTGTTCCACATTTATAAAGAGGTGAGCAGATTTGTGCCACTTTCTGCTGTATATGTTAGTCTGTTTAAGCCATGTCCCTTCACTAAACCCACCCACGAAATCCACGCTAGTGCAAACTAAGGCTACTTTCACACTAGCGTTTGATCGGATCCGTTCTGAACGGATCCGATCATATTAATGCAGACGGAGGCTCCGTTCAGTACGGATCCGTCTGCATTAATAACTTAGAAAAAATTCTAAGTGTGAAAGCAGCCTGAGCGGATCCGTTCAGACTTTCAATGTAAAGTCAATGGGGGACGGATCCGCTTGAAGATTGAGCCACAGGGTGACATCTTCAAGCGGATCCGTTCCCATTGACTTACATTGTAAGTCTGAACGGATCCGCTCGCCTCCGCACGGCCAGGCGGACACCCGAACGCTGCAAGCAGCGTTCAGCTGTCCGCCTGTCCGTGCGGAGGCGAGCGGAGCGGAGGCTGAACGCCGCCAGACTGATGCAGTCTGAGCGGATCCGCTCCATTCAGACTGCATCAGGGCTGGACGGAGGCGTTCGGGTCCGCTCGTGAGCTCCTTCAAACGGAGCTCACGAGCGGACCAGCGAACGCTAGTGTGAAAGGAGCCTAAACTGCAGCAGAAAGCTTAGCTCTGAATTTCTGTCACTTGTTCTGCATCAAAACTGCACAACAGGTTTTTGTAATGCGTATTTTCACCATGTGAACATGCCCTTAAAAGAAAATAAATCTATAACGTGCACGCTCATTTTACATTCTGACTCCGATTAAACAGTAAAAGCTGTGCCTTTTATGGTTTATGTATTAACTGTCACACACTGAATGAATATCCTTCTAGGTGCACACACATGTACTGTACCATTAATGTCTATATTTACTTAAAAACAATATCAATGCCAAAGACAAGCGTGACGCATAGTAGACCGTCCTGCTCGCGTTTGACTTTGTCAAACAAAGAACAGACTTTTGCTGGGAAGTGACACAGTTACTGATGTCACAGAGCAGAGTGATTTTGGACACAGTCCTATAGTCATGTGCCAGCAGAACAAGCCTGACAGAAGTACGCTGATGAGAATATATATATATATATATATATATATATATATATATATATACACATACACACACACACACACACACACATATATATATTTCCTGAGAAATCAAGAGAAAAGTTTACCTTGAAAGTACTTGTTAGGCTGGATTCACAATTTTTTTTATGATATTTCAATGTTTTTGGAAGTGTCTTCTTAACCTTTTAAGGACACAGGGCTGATGTCTGAGTCCTTAAGGACACAGGGCGATACAGTTACTCCTTGTGCATTTCCAATCACCGCCACGTGGTGGGTGGTGATCAAAACAGAGTGCCTGCTGAAATTATTCAGCAGGTACTCTGACACAATTCAGAGGGGGGTCTTGTGACCCCCACGTATCAGCGATTGCAGCAAACCGCAGGTCAATTCAGACCTGCGGTTTGCTGCGTTTCCTGGCCATTTGGGTCTCTGGTGACCCGATAATCTGGAATAAGATGGTGATCAGTGGTGTGATAATACACCACCAATCACCATCCTTAGATCCTGAGAGGTGGTGGTAACATCACCTCTCAGGATCGCATCCCATTGGCTGGACGGGCGGGGGTCAACTTCCCCCAGCTCTGCTCTCCTCTGCCACACTGGTTCCGTGGAGCCAGTAGAGAGAAGCGTCCATCCACCTCTGAGCCCAGCACCCCCATATGAGCCACCATAGTGGCATCTGGCACTCAAAAGTTCGCAGGGATAGGTTTAGGGAAAGGTTAGATTAGGCAGGGAGACTGAGGGATAGTTTTAGTTTTTATTTTGGGCTTCACCCTGAATCAGGTGTCTGGGGTCTTTTTTTGGCTAGGTCCGGTGGCTGGACTCTGGTCAGTGCAACCGAGATGAGGACGTTTTGGGGCCTCGTGCTGCACATGGGCCTAGTCAAAAAAAATAAAAAATAGTGTAAGGCAGTACTGGAGTGGGGACGTCCTCTACCAGACCCCACTCTACTGTATGGCTATGACACGTTCCCGTACTGAGGCCATTCGGAAATGCCTGCATTATGCAGATAATGCAGCATGTCCCCCCGGAGGTGATCCTGCCTATGGCCGCCTGTACAAAATTAGGCCGGTCATCGATCACTTTGGGGCCAAATTTTTGGAGGCCTATGTACCTGGAAGGGAGGTCGCTGTTGATGAGTCTCTCATTGCTTTCAAGGGGAGACTCATTTTCCGCCAGTATGTTCCCTCTATGAGGGCGAAGTATGGCGTGAAGCTGTACAAACTTTGTGAGAGTACCTCAGGGTACACTTACAAGTTTAGTGTGTACGAGGGGCGAGATTCCCGTATTGAACCCCCAGAATGTCCCCACACTCTGGGTGTTAGCGGGAAACTTGTGTGGGACCTTATGCCCCCACTGCTAGATAAGGGTTAACACCTGTACGTGGATAACTTTTAAACTAGTAAACACTTGTTCCAGTCCCTTGCCGCCAGATCCACATCCTCTTGCGGGACCATATGGAAAAATTAACACAGCCTCCCTACACACCCCCCTCCAGGTACCTATCCCCAGGGGTGAGACCCGTGCCCTTACCATTGGAAACGTGTTGCTGGTCAGATATAAGGACAAGAGGGATGTCCTTGTACTGTCCACAAAACGTGTTTTTGCTTAAGCAGTTATCAAAACATTATTATTCTGCTGTGCACTTAATGTTTTTACTGGATTTTATTATTATTACCATAGTTGTATATGTAATGGTAGGTGCAGGAATTTGTGACTTTCAGCTACATTTCACTAGCTATGGTAGATAAGGGTAAAAGACTACACACAAGGAGAAACACTGGAATTTACATTTCATTTTTCTTTTGGTGGGATATTCTTTTTTACTTTTAACCACATAAGTAAACTAGGTACCTCAGACTGGATTACCAAATGTCATCCTTTCAACAGTAAAAAATGCAATCATTTTGTACACATGCTGGATTTGCAAGAAATTATTTTACATTATTTAGCGCTACTTTTTATCAACTTAATCACAAAAAGAAATTAAATAAATACATTCATCAGTTAGAATTTCCTTTTGTCAGATTCAGACATAATAGAATGAGAGGGTAACGCAGTAAGCACAATAGATCTTGGGTGCAGGAACTGATGACTAAACGTCTTATGACCTCTGACAGAGGTGTAAGTACTCATTCACCTCCTGGGTTTTCCCCTTCTCTTTCCCTGTGCTGTCGAAGGGATGAACTGTACTGAGGTATTTAAAGGGCGGCATCCTAAGTGTCTGTGTACTTTTCACTCTTGGCCTGAGACCAAATCACAAGCATAATTACAGAGCTTACATTTTTTTCTCACCGAGCAAACATGCCGGAGGGACATTCTCCCGCCCCTTCACTAATAATGTCGTCAGCAATGACTTCATGTAGGAAATGTGATCCTGACCAAGGGTGTGTTACCTTAGCCTTATAAGAACTGGGCCTTTACACCTGCACATCAATTAAGCTCTATGAATACAAACACTTCCGCTGAAGATCCTTGTGACTGTAAAGAGATTATGACAAGTATCCCGACATAACACCACACACAATAAAGTTCAGAAAAAATCCATTCTTCAGTATCACTAATTGCCACTTGTCTAGCTTCTTTTACCGTCTGTAAACTTTCATTCACAAAATAAGATGATACCTCAAACAAAAAGAGGCATTTAGTTAATATACAAACTAGTGGAAAAAGTCCGCCTTCCAGAAAGCTTCTTTGTGAATTAAAAAAAAATGTTCTATTTTTTATAGAAGCAGATAAAACTACATCTGTCCAAGGCCACGTTCACATCACCACTAGTTGTTTTTGTTGTTCTGTTCCATTAGAGGATCAAAGCAACAAAAATAGGCCTCATGCGCATAACCGTGCCGTTTTTTGCGGTCCGCAGATCCGCAAAAAACGGAATGCGCCCATGTTGCCTTCCGCAATTTGCGTAACGGAACGGACGCAGGCAATATAAATGCCTATTCTTGTCCGCAACGCGGAGTGCTGTCCTCATCTTTAGCGGCCCCATTGACATGAATGGGTCCGCATCCGAGCCGCCGTGTGCATGAGGCCATAATGGAAGTGCTGGATCTGGCACATAAGTGACACGAACGGAGCTGAAAAGACCCCAGTGATTATAACAGGGTCTGTTAGGTTGGCAGAATCTGCGAAGGAAGCCCGAAACGGCACCTCTAACACAGATGTGAACATGTCGCTACAGAATACTTTCACAGAAAAAAAAAGTTAAAGATGGCCTTGGGCTTCCTGATATTGAACAGTAGTAGGCCACCTGCACACATTGTGGAATACGCACAATTTTTCAGTGTGGATTTCTGTGCGGGGAAAAACGCAGCATAGTACAGTATGAGCAAAGTGTATTAGGTTACGCAAATCTCATGTACACTTTGTGGATTGTTTCCATGTAGAAATTGCGCTGCAGTATGAATTATGTTTGCAATGAAGAGTGAGATCTGCTGCAAAACCGTATCTAATCAGCACCAAAATCTGCAATTAGAAATTGCAGATTTTGGTGCAGATATGTTGCAGAAATGCACAAAAATGAATGCTTTATGTGCAATCCCCCACATTATAGGGCTGTGTGCAGGCAGCCTTAAAATGTAATAGTTCTTCAAAGATGGCTGGACATCACTTCCCAATGCAAGTCTGTTTGGCAAGCAGAGATGGAAGTGGTTTAATTAGGGGAATTTTTTTTTAAATGGTGAAGGAAACTACAGGACACCAGACATCTCGAGAACCCTCTTTTACAAGCACACTTCAAAAAGACTATTTAAGAGTTCTTTACCGCTGATTCACTTGTCTTTATTGCCCAAAGTGATTGCCTCAGACAACCCTTCTATTTCTGATAAGTGAGTACAACCATTAAAAAAAATGGCATCTATATGGCATCTAACATTATACCAGAACAAGATCTGATCCACTCGTTATTGCTTTTAATTAAGTTGAATTTTTTACAGCTTCATCAGTGTTTCACAACACGTCTGAACACTGAGCACAATTTTCTTGAAGGATAATAAGGCTCATAGAGGCCTAACGTGGTCTAAGAAATGAATTCTTATGCACAAAGAAAAAAAAGCATAAGCTCTCAAATCGATATTTCCACGTGATTCCTGGTGGAGCATCCGCTACTGCTCTGTTTACACTTCCAGAAAGGAACCCCTGACACCAAAACAATGTGAGAGAAGTGATGTATGGCAGATACCACTGGTCCCCCACAGGCTCCCAAAGAGGTCTATTGGGTTGGCAACATTTTGATCAGAAAAATAGCACTGCAAACAGTGTTGTTCTTATAGAATTTGCAACAGAGCCTCCAAATGTGAGTCTAGAAGTCTCAGTGGGGTCCTCCATTTTCATTAACCCCATAGCACACACATGGGTTGCCTTTATGAAATGCACAACCTTGGCTTCTACACATTTTGTCATTTCTCTCCTTTACTATGCAAGTACTATTTATCCTCAAAGCTCTAGATATTAAAGGGAGTCTTTCACCTAAAGTCACCATTATAGAGTACATCAGGATCTCCATTACATTCCCCATATTAGAATGCTACCTTCCATATTATTGTCCATTGCCGATTTTCTCAGAAAACCGCTTTTATTCAATATGATAATTAGCTTCTATAGGTGCCCAGGGGCTGCGTTCATGCGGCTGGTGCCCATGCCCCTCGGTGATTTTCATACCAAACCTCTCCCCTTTCACCCCTCTGGCCCACCCTAGGTTCTTCTAATTACCTCCACCCTTCAGTGAGAAATCCCACGCCTGCACATTGGTCACAGGCAGTGTACTATATTAACCCTTTAACTGCTTAGTTATTTTGGCAGGGGGCTCAAATCACATTGTGTATATGTGAGGATGATTACTAAGAGCTGTGTTTGACATAAAAAAAATGAGGGGACACCTACTTAGCAGTGTCAGAACTAAGGGATGGCAAAGGAGGAGAGATGATGCTGCGCCGACCCACCCCTTCTCCGGATTCAGTACAGCCCTCTGATGCGGCTGTTTACTTCCGCCGGCTAAATTGGGATGCACAGGCCGGCGCATGCGCATTAAAGGGTTTCTACCACTTGAATATCACATATTTGGTGTTCAGACACTAGCGATCTGCTAGTGTCTGTTCTTGCCTACAAGCTAATTATCACATTAATCCGGCCTGCCGATATCTCAAAAAAAGCACTTTTATCTTTATGCAAATGAGCCTCTAGGTGCTATGCAGGCGTTTTTCATAGCACCTAGAGGCTCCGTCTACCTTGCAGTTTGCCGCCCTGCGCCTCGCTCCAGCACGCCCATCTCTGCCTGTAATCGATCCTCCCCCTGCTTCAGCCTTCCGAAATCTCGCGCCTGCGCCGTCCGTCGCGGCATTCGGAGGCATTCGGCGCAGGCGCAGTCCATGTCTGATCGCTCCGTGCTCAGACATTTCCACTGCGCCTGCGCCGATGTCATCGGCGCAGGCGCAGTGGAAATGTCTGAGCACGGAGCGGTCAGACATTGACTGCGCCTGCGCCGAATGCCTCCGAATGCCGCGACGGACGGCGCAGGCGCGAGATTTCGGAAGGCTGAAGCAGGGGGAGGATCGATTACAGGCAGAGATGGGCGTGCTGGAGCGAGGCGCAGGGCGGCAAACTGCAAGGTAGACGGAGCCTCTAGGTGCTATGAAAAACGCCTGCATAGCACCTAGAGGCTCATTTGCATAAAGATAAAAGTGCTTTTTTTGAGGTATCGGCAGGCCGGATTAATGTGATAATTAGCTTGTAGGCAAGAACAGACACTAGCGGATCGCTAGTGTCTGAACACCAAATATGTGATATTCAAGTGGTAGAAACCCTTTAAACGGTCTGGTGCTTTTGCCCATAATGGGTAATGCTGTGCGCAGGCGCAGAGAATGTGTTGAACGGTGCAGGCGCAGGATTTCTCACTGAAGGGAGGAGGTAATCAGAAGAACCTAGGGCGGGCCAGAGGGGTGAAAGGGGAGGGGTTTGCTATGAAAAGCGCCAAGGGGCATGGGCACCGGCCGCATGAACGCCACTCCTGGGCACATATAGAAGCTAATTATCATATTGAATAAAAGCGTTTTGCTGAGAAAATCGGCGATGGACAATAATATGGAAGATAGCATTCTAATACGGGGAATGTAATGGAGATCCTGATGTTAGTGTTCTATAATGATGATTTTAGGTGAAAGACTTACTTTAACATAATGAACCAAGTACTCAAACAGGAAGCCATGACAGCTGATTCTTACGGAAAATAAAAAAAGCAGAAGCTGAGTCCTGCATGAAGAAAGTGATAAGTGTGCTGACACATTGTATATATTTTGTTCTGTGGTTACAGATTTACATTGTCAGGGTGTTCACTGTGAAGAAGAGGAAAATCATGGCACTTCGTAAATCAGGGAGGTGCTGGTAGTGGGTTAACAAACAGGCAAAACAATTGGTAATTGAAACGTCTGCACACTCCAAACATGTGTTCATTATGCTTTTAATGGACAAATCAGATTACATGCAACTAGCTTAGGCTACTTTCCCACTAGCGTTTTAGTTTTCTGATACGGAGATCCGTCATAGGGGCTCAATACCGAAAAAAAAATAATTCAGTTTTGTCCCCATTCATTGTCAATGGGGACAAAACTGAACTGAACAGAACGGAAGGCTCCGTTGTAGTTTGCTTTCCGTCCTGGTATGCGGAGCAAGACGGATCCGGCATGATCCCCAATGCAAGTCAATGGGGACGGATCCGTTTTCTCTGCCACAATAGAAAACGGATCCATTCACCATTGACTTTCAATTGTGTTCATGATGGATCCGTCTTGGGTATGTTAAAGATAATATATACGAAAAGAGGGAAACACGGCGGCACTGCTTCCACTGATATGGCCTTCAGTAGTAGGATAACCGTGAATGTGGTAATATGCTCCGCTGTGTGGTGCTCAGCAACACAGAGGTTCAGACTGTGGTTCACGATGAGAAGAGAGAAAGTAAAAGAGTTGCGGCACTCACCGGAGTAATAGTTGCTACTTTATTCGGGCTTCCTTAGAAGACAGCAGATGAAGGATCCAGGGGCGGACACAATGTTGCAAGCGGCATATTTTGGTTTCCAAATTTTTTGTGCTGATAGCATACACAAAGTCCTGCTGATCACATATTGCAAAAAATGTGTCCGCCCCTTCTCGACCCTGGGTAAGGCCACATACGGTTTCAGATACAATTTCTGGTGCAGAAATGGCGGCTTCAGTGACATCGGCGTGCTCTGCCATGATGATAATCAAAATACTATAACATATATGAAAAGAGGGAAACACGGCGGCACTGCTTCCACTGATATGGCCTTCAGTAGTAGGATAACCGTGAATGTGGTAATGTGCTCCGCTGTGTGGTGCTCAGCAACACAGAGGTTCAGACTGTGGTTCATGATGAGAAGAGTGAAGCCGCACCAGAAATTGTATCTGAAACCGTATGTGGCCTTACCCAGGGTCGAGAAGGGGCGGACACATTTTTTGCAATATGTGATCAGCAGGACTATGTGTATGCTATCAACACTAAAAATTTGGAAACCAAAATATGCTGCTTGCAACATTGTGCCCGCCCCTGGATCCTTCATGTGCTGTCTTCTAAGGAAGCCCGAATAAAGTAGCAACTATTACTCCGGTGAGTGCCACAACTCTTTTACTTTCTCTCTTCTCATCATGTTAAAGATAATACAACCGGATCTGTTCATCACGGATGCAGATGGTTGTATTATCAGTAATGGAAGAGTTTTGTTGAACCCTGCCGGATCCAGTAAAAACGCTAGTGTGAAAGTAGCCTTATTTGTTAAGCAAAGCTACTTAAGGCCATCTGATTGCCTGTAAAATCAGACATGAGGAAAGCAGATTTTACAAAAGGGCTGAAAAAGGACAGCAACAATGAACAGTAAAAGTCAAACATTCTAGAATATCTAGAATAATCAATATTTCAGATACTGCTTCAGCACACACAGCTGGAAATTTTAGGTCATATATGAGGGTGAATTACGCGTGTTTAGCATTCAGAAGGGATTACACTCTACAAAAATACATACAAAAATATTTTACAACACACTGTAAGACTCATGCATAATTAATTTTATGTACAAATGCTCACTGGTCGGCAGCACATCAGGGGATGTGGTGCAACGTAACAAAGTGTATGGGAGATTGTAGTAATGATCTTTTGCCCTTAATACAGTTTTGATCGGCCTGTGTAAAGGCTGTTTAAATTAACACTGATCACCTTGTTTTATCGTCAATTGGTGCTTGGTATCGGCCATCTAACAGGCACCTTAGATGGAATTAAGGGTGGGCGATATGGATGGAATTAAGGGTGGGTGATATGGCCTAAAATCTATATTGCGATATAATTTTAAGCACGTGCAATATGCGATATATATTGCGATATATTGATTTTTTATATGGGGGGGGGGGGTTAAACTTTTTTTTAACTTTTTATTTATTAGCCTCCTTAAGGGCTAGAACCCTTGTCATATTCACCCTAATAGAGCTCTATTAGGGTGAACAGGACTTTACACTCTCCCTGCTGCCCTGTGCATAGTGCACACAACAGCAGGGAGCTGAGTCCCCTCCCCTAAACAGTGCCACCCACAGATCCCCCTCCCCTAATCAGTGCCACCCACAGATCCCCCTCCCCTAATCAGTGCCATCCACAGATCCCCCTCCCCTAATCAGTGCCATCCACAAATCCCCCTCCCCTAAATAGTGCCATCCACAGATCCCCCTCCCCTAATCAGTGCCATCCACAAATCTCCCTCCCCTAATCAGTGCCATCCTCAGATCCCCCTCCTCTAATCAGTGCCATCCACAGATCCCCCTCCCCTAAACAGTGACACCCACAGATCCCCCTCTCCGACGCTCACAGGAGCACATTTATAAACTAAACAGTAAGTTTAATTTTAATCAGCGACTCTTTATTTGTATACCTTACTCTGTCTTAGCTCTGGTAACAGCAGGCAGTGCGGGTGGGCGGCGCTCACTCACTGACGTCACGCGCCTGCGCCGCCTAGTGGGAGGAGCAGGTGCGTGACGTCAGTGAGTGAGCGCCGCCCGCCCGCACTGCCTGCTGTTACCGGAGCTAAGACAGAGTAAGGTATACAAGTAAAGAGTCTCTGATTAAAGTTAAAGTTACTGTTTAGTTTATAAATGTTCTCCTGTGAGCGGCATGGCCCTGTATATTCTAACCCCCAGGCAAGCGTCCCTGTCACCATGGGAACGCCTGGGGGTTAGAATATACCATCGGATTTGAGTTTTCACGCTCTCACTGAGATCGTGAAAACTCAATGATTTACTGTCGGTCCCTCCCCTCCTCCTCTTTTGTCATTGGTGGTCAGCGGCAGCCGCGCACAGTGGGGAGGGACTCCCTCCTTCTCCACTCTGTGCCGGCTCAGGAGAATATGGTGCGTGCAGAGAGCGCGATCATATCGCGGTCCGGCGATATAGGCGATATGCTCAAAATCCATATCGTGGCACAAATTTATATTGCATATCGCCCACCCCTAGATGGAATACATAGAAACATGGGAGAACATACATAATCTAAAAGGAATTATTAGAAAAAATTTAATCCTCTTGAAGTACTTTAAAGCAATCTTATTGGAGGCAGCCACCGTGAAAAAATATAAGCATATTACAGAAGCTGACAGGGATATCTTTAGAAGACATAATAAAATGATCTTAATTATTTCATGAAAACAAATTGTATGAAAACAACACAGCCACATATTGTTTCAAGCACATCAGCAGACATGTTCCTTTTTATCAGGAAGACATGACAAAGTGCTCTACCAATAACCTAAAGAGAAATTGAAAATTCTATGATTGCAAACAGTTTAGGTCCCTGGAGAGCAGTGTAATTCTGAGAAAAATATTAGGGAACTGGTATCATTTTAGACTGTAAATTCCCAAATGACCACTTGCTGATTCAAGTGCTTTAAGATTTCTCATGTCAATTTCAATTTTTTAGTTATTTATATTCACTTTCAAAAATGAGTGGGTGGTCGCATCTAAGAATACACATTACTAAAGTGGAGCATTACTATAAAAAAAAAAGTCATGTAGTAAAAGTAATTCTGTAGTTAAAAAAAAGTTATCACAATGTTCTTATTATGTAAATTGCATTACTAGTCTATTGTCTCAAAGCTCAGCTCTTTGTACCAAAGGCCTTTCCAGCTTCCTAATTCATTTAATGTGTTTCTACATTAGAAATCAGAATTTATAGACTGAGGATGCTATTATATGCTTGAGGCCAAGCCGTGTGTGCTGCTAATCTCCACACTGCACTTGTACTTGTAACGATGGCAAGCCATGGTGCATCTTGGCATTTAGCAGTAAACCACATGAGGGTACGATGGCTTGACTGCACATGCAATAACCCAAGTTATTCAAAAGTACCACTGGAGGTATGCTCTAAGAAGCTGTTCCTCCTATTGAATTCCATCTGAAAGATCCTAGCATTGGCATAGCACAATTTTATTTTTACATGTGTTAACACAATCTATCTTACATGGACATATTTCTGAGAAAACTTGTCTAGAACTTTTTCTTTCAGTCTGGGGACTATGCACAGAGTAAGATTTGCAGTTTAAAAGAATATGTCGAGTTAAAATGTTCAACTGTCACACAAATATATCAATAAGAAAGACAATGGGTGGAAGAAAGGCTGCACTCGCCTGCCAATCTTGCAACATTTGCTACTGCAGTTATCATACAGGTTGTACAACTGAAATTGCTGAAAAAGTATTCATATTTTTTGTGGTGCAGTTATGGTGTGGCTTTCTGACGCACAGTTATGACCCTGTGTGCATGCACCCAAAGGCAGACGCATTGAACAAAACACAGGCTGCAGACGAGCGTGTCCGGATTAGGTCCGGATGCGTTGCGTCTGCGATCGGGGAAAATCGTGCGAGTGCCAGTTTTGACTGCGATTGCGTTCCGATGTTCAGTTTTATTGCGCGGGTGCAAACCGTTTTGTACGTGCGTGATAAAAAACTGACTGTGGTACACAGACCCGAACCCGGACTTCTCCAGTGAAGTTTGGGTTTGGTGTTCTGTATATTTTATTATTTTCCATTACAACATGGCTATAAAAGGAAAATAATAGCCTTCTAAGTAAAAGGTCCATTTGTTAAAAATACAAAAATAAATGTAACTCACCTCATCCACTTGATCATGCAGCTGAGCTTGTCTTCTTTCTTCTTCTTCTTGCAGGACCTGGCTGGAAAAGGACCTTCAGTGAAGTCATTGCGCTCAGCTGAAGTCAGCGCACGGCCTGCTGAATGAAGATAGTAATTTTCATTCAGCAGGACCTGTGCTGACGTTGCCACGCTCACCACGTGGTTAGCGCGATTACATCATCAAAGGTCCTTTTCCAGTCAGGTCCTGCAAGAAGAAGAAGAAGACTAGCCCGGCTGTGCGATCAAGTGGATGAGGCGAGTTACATCTTTTTTTATAACCCCACAATGGACATTTTACTTCGCGTTCTGAATGAAAGAATGCTATTATTTTCCATTATAACCATGTTATAATGGAAAATAATAAAGTAAATGGGGTCCCGGGTAACTGATCCCTCGTCTTCTTAGCAACCATGCATGAAAATCGCATTACATCTGCACTTGCTTGCGGATGCTTGCAATTTTCACGCATCCCCATTCATTTCTATGGGGCCTGCGTTGCGTGAAAAACACAAAATATAGAACATGCATCGATTTTCACGCGATGCACAAGTGATGCGTGAAAATCAGCTCTCATCTGAACAGCCCCAGAAGTGAATGGGTCCAAATTCATTGCGGGTGCAATGTGTTCACCTCACTCATTGCACTCACTGCAGGCTATACAATGAATTCTAATTAAACTTCTCTCTCTCTCTGAGATGTGTTGCATTCCCTTTGCACATGACAATTGAGATAATATTTGACAGCAAGAGAATAGTCAGTTTTTGAAGTTAATGTGTGGGAAGCATGAAAAATGGCCATGCGAAATGGTCTGAGTGACAAGCGAATACATGTCATTACTAGATGAATGGGTCAGAGCATCCTCAAAATGGCAGGTCTTATGTGCTGTTCCCAGTATACAGTGGTTAGCACCTACCAATTGTGGTCCAAGGAAGGACAACATGAACTGGTGTTGGAACACACAGTGCATCAGAGCTTGCTGTGTAAAAGGCAGCGTCACACCTGAGAGTACACAGCCCCACAGGTGTGAACTCTGCACCAGCACAATATTGCTGCCAGTTGGAAACTTTCACACTGAACTTTCATTTGGATTGCTTCAAAAGTCATGAGTAGTAATTGGTTGTAAACTGTTAACAGTGACAAATGACAGTCTAGTGATGGCTGCTGTCAGCAAACAGCAGACCATCACCCCACCTAACTGCTGGGGGACCAATCACAGCGATCCCGGCTATTGGTTATTCAATCACTTTTGTAACCACTTTATTTCTCTGTGAGGCGAGTAGAGTGTGAGCTCAGAAGCTGTGCCATTGAGGTTAGAATGAAACCTGTCCCCTAATCAGTCCCTAATCTCTCCCGACCTCCCCCACTGTCAAACGATACTCCTGTGTTTTCCAAGGCTGCGAGGTGATCACACCCATAGCAACAACTCCTGCACCCTGTCAGTGTGATCTGAGAAACGCTTCTCCATCACCCCAACCTTTAGATGTACCTCAGGGTCTCTTCAAATATCACAGAGTGCCCATACACCAATCCAGCAAAATAATATTTCCAAAAGCCAAATTGCGCTCCTTCTCTGCTGAGTCCTGACGTGTGCACATACAGCAGTTCATGACCACATATGGGATGCTGCCATATTCATAAAAAATGCAGAACAAAGTGTGGGCTGCTTTTTCTCTTGTTACTCCTTGTGAAAAAAAAAAATGTGGAGCTAAAGCAACATGTTATTGTAAGACATTTTTACAGAATGTCTGTTGGGTCATAGTCCTCACTACACCCCTTGAAAAACTCCTCGAGAGGGGTAGTTTCCAAAATGAAGTCACTTCTTGGGGTGTTTCCACTGTACGGTTTCTTCAAATGGGACATGGCACCTGAAAACCATTCCAGAAAAAGCTGCCCTCCGAAAGCAAATGGAACTCCTTCCATTCTGAGCCCTGCATTGTGTCCATACAGCTGTCTATGGCCACATATAGTATATATCTGTAAACTACAAAATCCTGGTAATATTGAGGTTTGTTTTGCTGTTAATCCTTGCTGTGTTACAAGAAAAAAAATAAAAAAATGATGGAAATGGAAATTCTGCAAAAAAAAATAATAATATTTTATTGCAGCTCCATCTTGCTTTAATTCCAGGTGAACACGTAAAGATTTAATAAAGTTTCTGAATTCAGGACTCCCCTGCATAACGAAACGGGACGGATCCGTTTTGCAGCCCATAGACTTATTATGACAGAATGAATAACGGAATGCCTCTAAAGACATTCCATTATGCATTCCGTCATAGAATTGCGTTATGGTCCGTGGTAACGGAATCCATAACGCAATTCACCTTTTATCACCAAACCAAGTGTGAACGAATTTCAAAATATGAAATTCGCTCATCTCTACTCTCCATCTTAAAGGGGTTCTCTCATGCAAATGACATTTATCATGCAGACAAAGTTAATACAAGGCACTTACTAATGTACTGTGATTGTCCACATTGAAAAATGAATCAAGCCAGCAAAGGAGGCAATCACATTATACACTGCTCATTTCAAGTGGTGACCATGCTTGCACACTATATATCAAGCCAGCAAAGAAAGCAATATAGATAATCACAGTACATTAGTAAGTGGCTTGTATAAAGTTTCTCTGCATAATGAATGCCATTTGCTGAAGTGAGACAGCACTTTAAAAAGCCGAGAAATTCAAAATTGCTTTTTTTCCAAATTTTCCATACTTTGTTTGTTATAATTAAAGAGTTTGTCCGGTCCCAAAATCAAATTTTTTTCATGTGCTCCTAACACCCCTCACCATGCATACATATGCCCCCAATACCTGTTTTTCATGTCTGAGTTTTCCTTCCCCCCTGGAAGACATCAGACTATCCTGGCAGATCTGTTTACTTTCTCCCCTTCTTGTTTTGTTGAATACATAACTTTATTGATACACAAGCCTGGCCGCACTGCACAGTGATGAGTCACAGGCTGGACACGCCCCCACTCTGCTCTGTCTGCAGCAGCTACTCCATCTACAACTCCTGTGTCTATCTTTCTACACCCAGACATGAATCTACTTCTCACCCAGTGCCTAAATCCCATTACTGACCACAGTCTCTGCCTTCACATGTGTACCTAATCCTATCCTGTGTGATACAGCCTGCTGAGCGGTGTATCTAATCCCATCACTGACAGTCCACAGGATCTTCCCTCACTATCTCCAGAGTGTGATAAACAGCTGGAATCAGCAAGCATATCCAATCACATCTGTATCTAATCCTATCCTGTATAGAATAGAAATCAGAAATCAAACTCAGTCTCTTTCTATTGGATGCTATCCCTGCTAACACAGAATAGTGTATATCATGGATGTAAAAAGCACTTATTACGTAACCAAACAACAAACGGTAATTAAAATGTATGATCTGAAACAAATCATAAAATAGGAAGAGAATAATAGTTGTTGAGACTTTCAAATGTCTGAAACCAAAATGTGAAACACACAGAGACATAGACCAATATGTACATATCTCCTGCCAGGGGATCAAATTCCCATACAGTATCAAAAATGCAATGTACCAATTTGCACTGTATTAAACTGGCCTAAAAGTTCTTCCCTAACTGTAAATGGAGCAAAATCTGTATGTGGTTTTTTTATTTGTTAAAAACAACTGTTGAAGAAGAGTAATGATAAACCCAAAGAAAGTAGATAAACAGATTAACACATTAGAGGTCACTGTAACGAATCTGAAAAGCACCCAATGAACAGCTTTTCACCTTGAGAATGTATCTCAGAAGTATCAAGGTCTATTGATGTAGATACTTAACCTCAACAGACAGACCTTGGACCCATGGAAATTTGCTATACAAATACTCTTATCTTAAAAAAGATAAAAAGATAACTTCTTTTTTTCCAGTTCAGTGGTAAAAAACAAGGGAAAAATCCATTTAAAAAAAAACTAAGAATCAGACATATATACATTATGAATGTTGTTTAAACTATGGGCTTTTATATTAATTTTATTTCTATAAACTATCTCCTTTTATGTAAGAACAAATGTCCTGTTTTTTTTAGTTTTTTTTTACTGATGCAGAGCTGTGGCTTTGTATTACAGAATCACTTTTACAGAAATGTAAATCTATTGTAAAGCTTCTCGCATATTACCTCTAAGACAAAACATGGTACAAAATATTAAATATCTAAATATGAAACTAAAACATTGTTAGTGTGGACCCTAAATAATTCCTAATTTGTTTCCACCATGTACTAATACAAAACATCACTTTTATTATAGGACACTAAAAAGTTCGATTTACTACTCCAACAAAAGTGAATAAAAACCCATTGTGACTATCCCAGCAACATCAAACTGATTTCTCAATAGAAATATTGATGGCTGCACTACAGTCTAATGTATTACTGTAACCCTAAGGCTTAGGTCTACAGTGTTACAGCAGAGCTCATAGTTCTATGGCCATTAATTATTCTCAAATGTTTTATAATGCCAAATGAGGTACATTATTTAGAATTATATATATTGTCATGACAATGGCACCTGACAAAGGGTAGCATATACAGTATGAAGTACCAAGTGAACAGCCAGTTCTTGAAGTTGATAAAAACTTGAGAGATTTACACCTGTTCTGTGTTTTTGACCTGCATCTATTTTTGGCTCACAATCACTTTGTGGCCTTTGGTGCTTTTCAAGGGACAGTCCAGTTCTTCTACACCAAACTCACCCAACCATGCCTTTATAAACCTTTCTTTGTACATTGGGGCACAGTCATGATGGAACAGAAAAGGGCCTTCTCCAAAATGTGCCCACAAAGTTGGAAGCATAAAAAGTCTTGGTATGCTGAAGAATGAAGAGGCCTAGGTTAACTCCTGAAAAAAACAGCAATAAACCTTTGGCACAATGCAATTAGAGTTTTAGTGGCAATTTTAAAATCCAGACTTGTCCATCAGACCACCAGATAGGGAAGCATGATGTGTCACTCCACAGAACTGTAGAACTACAATCCTCAGGGCCCACCTGTTGGTCATGATTTGGGAATATACCACAGAATGAATTCCTGTGGTAAGTCCTGATGCATTGACACTAATTATATCACCTGCTCAATACTAAGGAAATCCTTAAAACATGACCAGCAAGTGGCCCCTGGGGACTGGATTTGAGGAACACTGTTTCACAACACTTAATTTGACTCTTGGCATTGTGCATGTTGATGTAAGGCTTGCATGCAGCTACTCAGTCATGGAAACCCATGCCACAAAGTTCCCGATGCACAATTTTTGTTCTAAGGTTAATGCCAGACGTCATTATTTGACAGTCAAGATTTAGCAGATTTCCAGCAGTACCTACCAGAATACATAGTACAGACTATAACATTTGCTGGAGGAGGGAGAATAGTTTGAAAGATTGGTGTGGAGAAACTTGAGTGGCTTGCACAGAGCCCTGATCTCAACCCCATCAAACACTTTTGGGATTAACTGGACCACTAGCCATGTGAGCCACAAAGTTATGTACAATATCAAAGTGTGTCCTCACAAATGTTTTTTTTTTTTTCTAAATGGGCACAAATTCTTACAGAAGAGTGGAGGTTGTTATTGCAGCAAAAGGCCAAACGCCATTATTAACGGCCATGGTTTCGAAATGGGACAAGCTTATACAGGTGTGGAGGTTAGGTGTCTTTATATATTTGGCCATAAAGTGTATGCTGTAACTTGACTTTTGAGGGCATGGGCGCTGTGAGATTACAAAATGTTGAGCCTAAGTCTGTCCTGGGAAGACCGATGACAACCGTATACTGTATAATTAGCCTACACTGTTATGTCTTGCTCATGTCCCTACTGTATGACTCATGATTTGACTTCTACTGTCTAGTCTTGTTCTAAACATGTTCCTGTTACAAAAATTAAAGTTAACGAAAAACAACTTGAAAAAATATAGACACAAGAACTCTATACAAGTACATTCATACAAAAATTCAGTTTCTAAAACTTTTAACTTAAATAAATAAATAAATAAAAAATCATGTCACAAATACCACACCTAAGAACACAAGCACTAAAATTAGAAAAAGAAAAAGGAATACAAAGCACAAAAGAAATTGAAGAGGTGCTGTAATCTCATGTTATAAGTATGATTCCTCTGGCTAGGCTAAAAATAAATTAGTACATTACGGCAACATTTTTTTTCAGAAACTTTAGCCAAGAACTCGCAGACCTCCCAATAAACTGTGCTCTGGCTGCTGCCCTTGCAGATCTGCAATGAATCAGCAAATCCCAAACCTCATGGAAATTTTCCCTAAATTAGCAGCATTTGCCTCCATAGTGCAAAATGGGATTATTCCTAGCAAACGGTTTGAACTTCGGAGGTCATCGGGTCCATCGGATGTCATTCCTGGAAGAAAGCCAAGAGCTTGGGAATTTTTGTGTGTTTCTAAAGCCATTCCTGGAATCTAACACGCTGTCTTTTTTTTTTTCTTTATTAAAAAGGCAAAAAAGGCAATGTACTTTTTAGTCTCAATAGGAGAAGCAGTTGGGAAATGATATTGTTAATTGTAATGGCAACTCTAAATATATCATAGCACTTATTGATATGAATTAACAATTCTAAAGATTATAGTAACATGAAAAAGACTCCATTTCTAATTTTTAAACCATTTATTTATATGGTTGTAGGAACACATCATTAGACTGATATGACGCACTTAATATACCTAACACACACTTAAATAACTAAACTTTTATACTCACTTTTAATATGTTGTGCCTAACCCCCTAAAAAATATTTTTCTAATATACTTTATTTATTAATTTTCTACTTTTACCATACGTTTTAACCCCTAAAGCACACCATTCAGTGGTGCACTAAAACTCAGTTCGCCGTACACCGCTGAGCTGTCAGCGGTGTACGGAGAACTCATTTTATGAATGGGCAGCAGTAGAGCTGTGAGCATGGGCAGGAGTGCATATTGCTGCTCCTGCCCGTGCTCCCTGGACTATTACTAACTGCTGGCATAGCACATGGGTACCCTGTACCCATGTACTATACCAGAATTAGCTGAGCGGAGCAGGCTCCTGCTTCCGCCTGCCCCGCTCAGCTAAGAGAACTGCATGACAGCTCAGCGGTGTACGGAGAACTGAGTTTTAGTGCACCACTGAATGGTGCGCTTTAGGGATGAAAAAGTATGGTAAAATGAGAAAATTAATAAAAATATATTAGAAAGATATTTTAGGGGGTTAGGGACAACATATTAAAAGTTAGTATAAGTTTAGTTACTCTTTAAAGAAATTTTAACCAACCTGATCGATCATTACAGGAAAAAGGTTTAGTATACTCTTTTCCTCTTCAGTAGCTATTATATCCATAAATTATTTATTTTGTCAAAAAGTGGGGAAACAATCTTCATTTATTAGATGCGGGATTTGCACCAAATTTCAACCACTGCAATGCAAAGGATGAATTCAGCATCAAAAACTATATGAATTTTTTAGCAATAAATGTGGAAAGGGTTTTGAAAATTGATTCACTTGTATTATAATTTCTGTTGCGTATTCTGGACCAAAAATGCGCAACATGGCCTAATATATATCTCTGCTTCCCTATTAAAAGTTTTTTTTTCCAGGACCCAGTAGGTCCCTCAAATTTACCTGAATTACACATAACATGCTTGTAGGAGAAATTTTGTAATATACTTACTATACCGAAGCAGTATGGCTTTAGCTTCTGCCGTCGGAATACCAGGTTGTAATAGGCTATGGATGGGACGTTATTTCTGTTGTGAACAGGGCCAGAACTATTCCTCTCCTTTGTGCATGTAAAAACTCCTGCATCCACCTCATCTGCACCTGCATCAGGGAGAGGAATAGCTCTGGCTCCATTCACAGTGAAAGTGATGTCCCATCCATAGCCCAGGCCGGAAACCTGGCAATGACTTGATGGCGGCGGAAGCTGGATTTTCATAAAAGAAGCATCATGTGACCAGATTCATGACAGGCCGATCCATGCAACTTTGGATGGGTATAAATATTACAGACTTTCTTCTACAGGTATGTTATGTGGCTACTGGAAAGCCTTTTAACTAAAGTTTCATATTCTGAGCTAGTACATTAAAAGTAGAAAGGCCCTTGTATTCTAAAAAGAATAGTACCTATAATGAATAGAACTAGAAAATGCATGAGGAAGATCAAAGTCATGTGGTATCATAATACTTTGTTTAGAGGGGTTGTCCAGCTTTTTTAAGTGATGGCCTAGCCTCAGGATAGGCCATCACTAGCTGATGACTAGCAACCCTGTTCAGCTGTTCTGTGTACCTCCATCCCCTGAAGTTGGCGTCAGAACTACACAGTAGACAGTGTTGTCCATGCTTTTCCTGCTGACTGAGGTTCATACCCTTTCCTGGCCCTTGTTCCTTGTGCTATTGCTCCTCATTCTATATCTCAAACTTGTTCTTGGCTATTGCTCCTACCTCACCCTTGGGATAGGTCATCTGTTACCTGTTGGACTACTCCTGACTCTGACCCTGATTACACAGGGAGATGTGGTGCCAATAATCAGGCATCTTTCATCCTGATGAAAGATGCCCATTACCCGACAAATGAGCGTATGCTCGCTGATCAGCTGATCAATTATACGGGCCACTTATCCGGAATAAGTATTCCTAAGATGGCTTTTTGTCCCAATGTTTGGCCCAAAAATCATGTAGTCTAATAGGGCCCTAAGGTTACACTATCTTACTATTGGACAGTATTAGTCACTCTGCCTCACTGTATTATGCCCAGGACAGGGTCTGAGTGGGTGAAAGCTTGACTGAAAAAGCACTCAGTAGAGGTTTCACGCGGCCCCCTCCTAGCCTACACTAGGCACAACACAGTGTCAGTTTTGCCCCGAGTGTTTATTTAAGTATAAAAACATCAGTTGGACAGAATCCATTTTGTGAAATGTAAATACGACAAGACTGATAATATAGGAGGAAGGTGGGTGAAATATAATATAAATTCTACCCTTTACTTGTAAAGCGCCCATACAATAATACTGTATATATCCATATTAATATTACTTCTAAAACTTACCATGGTAGTGCCACATAATGAACATATATGCTAACCGGCTAACTCAACACTGTATGACCCCCATGATAGTTTACCTTCACCAACAGCTAGAAAATCCATTCATCTAGTGTATGCCAATCAATTAAGCCCAATCAACTAATGACACAAACGCTCTCTCTCTGTAATGGAATTACTTAATGGCATTTTACGGCAGATTTCCTCTTGTAATGTCAATCCCTAATAAGTGCAATGGACTTTCAACACAAACAGCTGATTACTGTCAAAAATCAATCAGCGATAATAAATTAAAAGGGGGTATGACAAGTCAGTAACTGGCAAACCAGTGAGGGAAGCATTAGTCATGCTGTGCAAAGAATTAAATACTAAACGTTAGGAAGAATACTAAAGTTTCCATTTTATAACAGGAAAAGAGTGACATTTAAAAAGAGCTCTCCTGCTAAATCTGGTTTTACATACAGAGTAAGAAGATTAAAGCTAAGATGGCCTGTGTTCAAACACATTAATTTAACATTCGTGCGGCCTCAGAATGTACTGACATCTGGTATGGATTTACAGTCTGACGTTTTAATGGAGGTACCTCCCCCACAAAACTTTCTTTTCCTTTCTTTAATAAACTGTTCTTTTAGCCTCTCACTGTTTTTCCCCTCTCCCCCTCATAAGCAACGCGTTTCTGATTCTTGCTGGAAGCGGCCTGAGCATTGCCAGGAAGAGAAATGCAAAACAATCCCAGGAGCAGCTGCTGACGTCAGGACACAATTCCTCCCTCCCACCAGTCAGAGCCCTGTGGAAATTCCAGGCTCCAGCCGGACTAAACCCTTGTGATATAACAGCAGTGTGCCTGCAGGGATACTTATTTCTTCCCTTGCTGCCAAAATAGAGGGGATAATGTGAAATCTGACCGCCAGTCACCTCAAATCAGACTTTTCATTTTCCTCTTTAGGTTTTCTATGGGGAATGTGCTATTAGAAGTTGACTAGTTCCAAGAATATTATGCACTATACTGTGACTATTGTGGAAAAAATTTAAAAGAAAATCAATCCAGACTTGCATCAGAAATCGGGAAACATCAGTAGTATAAAATGTGGGACCCTTCTCACACTTTATTACAAATGGCCATGGACGTACTGATATTTTTTTTGCTAATTTAGCCTGGGGTCCTATCTGAGCTTTTAATTCTGTCAGTGTGTTCCGGCGGAGAAAAAGACTGCCGAAATTCATAGAATCCAACGTATATACGGGGTTTCGAACGGACAGAAAATACTATACGCAGTATTTTTGCCCGGCAGAAAACCACCATATATGCCGAAAAAACGTGAATGGGGATCTGGCGGTGCACAGTGATATCTGACCGTTCCGGATACAATAAACTCCGACAGTCTGAACAGTGCCGGAACAGATTGCCGGAGTTAAAAGCGCAGATGTGAACAAAGCCTTAGAGGATGCAACTGCAGCAATAATCAGTGCACCTACCATACCAAAACAATCAGTGCAAATCATGAGCATTTCCATTTAAAAGGGGTTTTCTGGGATATTCGCCAACTCTCAGATAGGTCATCAATAGGAGATTGGCGGGGTTCTGACTCTCGGCACACTGCCAATCAGCTGTTTGAATTCCAGTGACCACCACAGCCTCCTCGCAGCTTACCAAGCACAGCGCCATACACTGGAAAGTGGCTGTGCTTGGTATCACAGCTAAGCCCCAGTCACTTGAATGGGACTGATTGGTGCCTAGGACATGTGACGAACAACATAACATCACTGCAGCTACTTCATACAGCTGCCTGGCAAGGTGCCGGGAGGCGGACCGACAATTAAATACAAGGATAAGCCATCAGTACTAAAATCCTGGAGAAATGTTTCACTATTGATCACTTAAACATATTCTCAGTAAAAGCAGCCTACTCCAAAGTGTGAACATGTCTTAATTACATTTGCCAAATTACTTGTCGAAAACATCTCAGGAAGGAGGTTTATAATTTGTTGCCTGGTGGCAGTTAAGAAGAATGAGGGGTCCTAAATATAAAGAGAGACAAATGACTATGGAAGTAGCCATGTGTCATCTACAGCAGTGGTTCTCAAACTGCAGTACACGTACCCCAAGGGGTACACGCCGTAGGATGAAGGGGTACACAGGACTGCCCTAGGAAGCCAGCAATATTTTATTGCTGATTGTTAGGGCCCCTTGGTATTCAACTGTATGGCCACCCTTATGATGGCCATACAGTTACATGCTGCAGAGAAGCACAGGAGCTGATGTGTCCCTGCCCTGCCAATCACTCTGATAGGCTACAGACACTAAAGGCTTATGCACACAAACGTATTTTCTTTCTGTGTCCATTCAGTTTTTTGTGGACCGTATGCAGAAACATTCATTTTAATGGGTCTGCAAAAAAAAAACAAAAAAAAAAAAAACTGAAGCTACTCCATGCGCATTCCATTTCCGTATGTCCGTTTTGCAAAAAAAATAGAACATGTCCTATTGTTGTCCACATCCGCATTTCTGGAGCGCCCCCCTGATTTTCGGGTCCGCGGCTCCGGAAAAAAATAAAACAGGTCCTATTCTTGTCAACAAATGCAGACAAGAATAGGCAGTTCTATTGGGGTGCCGGCCGGGTGTATTGCGGATCCGCAATTCACTACGGACGTGTGAATTGACCCTTATTGTGTAGGGCCTGGCGTCCCACACATAGACATCATTAGTAACTGTCAGAAAATAGATGAAATCTTTTTTACCCCCAGATGCTGGCACAGCACAGGCCAGAAGAGCTCTGTGTCCTGCACCGCAATGCTGACAGCGGCAAGGAGGTATTTGTGTTTGTTATTTATGTCAGTAGCACTATTTAATATTACTGTGGGCATTAATATTACTTGGGGTTTTATTACTACAGGGGCACTATAGTGGGCTTTATTACTATGGGGGAACTATGGTAGGCTTTACGACTACTGGGGTATTATAGGGCAGCATTTTTAAAACTGGGGACAATGTATAGGCTTTAATACTACTGGGGGCACTGTCATGGGCTTTATTAGTACTGGGTCACTATAGGGGGCATTAGATTTACTGGGGGCACTATAAGGGGGCATATTTACTGCTGGGCACATTGTGGGACTTTAATTCTATTGGGGACATTATGGTGGGCTCTACTTCTACTAGGGGAACTATAGGGGGAATAATTACTATTGGGGGATTATGGTGAGCTTTATTACTACGGGGGGGGGGGGGGGAACAACTATGGGGAAACATAATTAGTAGCATGGCCAGTAGCATTATTACTTCTGGGATACAATGGGGGACATAATTACCATTGGGGGCACTGTAGGGACAGTATCACTATTAAGGGCATTCTGGGAGAGAATTATTACTATAGTTGGGACTTTTGGGAGCACTGTTACTATGGGGGCACCTTTGCACAGTTTCAGCTTAGCACAATTATTTTTGGGGAACACTTTACAGCACTATTGCTGTCAGGGGAACGATTGGCTGGGAGCAATTATTTTTGAGGGAACCGTGTGGTGATAATTATTGAAGGAGGCATCTGTGTGGTACTAGTATTTTCAGGAGAACTAACAATTTCTGCAGTATAGTATTGGGGAGCACAATATTAGGGAGCACAGTAGACAGTATTGGGAGTGGCAGAATGAGGTGTTGAGAAGGTAGAGAGGATAATGGAAAAGTATGAAACTAGGATGTCTGTGTCACCATCTCTGCAGAGACGAGACATGGCTGAATGAAGGTATCACAGTGGTCTGATCCGAATGGAGAAGATGAGGAAACATCAGAGAAGATGTCACTGGATGTAAAAGGTATGTAGTACTGTATTCTCCTGTATGTTGGGTAGCAAGGAATGTAGTTTAAAAAGTTATAGTCATCCATCATGGATCCTAACGTGGTGTCTGTCATTTTGACAGGAAGTTTAGCGCTGAAGGCTGCAGTATTGGAATGGAGCATATGACAGCAGTGTGAGAATACCCCTATTTTGTTAACATTTATCATTGTTCACTTTCTTCGGGGTTCTCTGTTCAAACTTATTGTCACTAGGGGGTACTTGGTGTGAAAAGGTTGAAGAACCACTGATTTAGAGGACTGAAGGATCTCTCAAAGACAACAGCAGAATACAAACAGCATTACTATTGTTGGTATGCCACAACAGTAAGCAAGGGAGAGCAGCTGTATGTGGTCCTGCATTAGCTTCCTACTGTATGTGGTCCTGCATTAGCTTCCTACTGTATGTGGTCCTGCATTAGCTTCCTACTGTATGTGGTCCTGCATTAGCTTCCTACTGTATGTGGTCCTGCATTAGCTTCCTACTGTATGTGGCCCTGCATTAGCTTCCTACTGTATGTGGTCCTGCATTAGCTTCCTACTGTATGTGGTCCTGAATTAGCTTCCTACTGTATGTGGTCCTGCATTAGCTTCCTACTGTATGTGGTCCTGAATTAGCTTCCTAAAGTGCTCAGAAAAACAGTGTTGCCTAATACTTTAGGATGCACAGGAACACCTAAGTAAATCATTAATTAAATCATCGTGGATCAGAGCACTTCCAATTAAGCAGTTGAGAGGAAAACCCCAGACTGACAGAATTTTCTTCCCAATACATTGTCTTTTATTGTGCTTTTAGAAGGACAGCAAACATGTACAGAACACCTAAACCTCAGTTTGGGGAGGGCTGTAAGGTGGGAGCTCTGTGCCTAATGCTTAATGTGCATCTTATGACTGTAGACCAGTGAACAATATAGGGTGTACATCACAGATTTAACTAAGCCCTAATGCTTGAATAAATTCTGCAAAAAAACACAGCAGACCTATAGACAAGAAAACTAAGTGAAGTTGTCAGACAGTCTCATTGTGTATGCCGTTTAAATATCTATAAATATAGTTTATAGACTTCTCTGCCTTCAGTTATACTGCAGATATGATTGTTAGCTACAGAACCAGTCCTAGGAGGACATGATTTAAACAAGGGGGAAAACCCAATGACTACAAATTAAAATTACATAAGCAAGATTACTGGTTATGATCTGCATAAAAAGGTATACAAAATGAGGAAGTGCAGGCCCACAAATTAGTAGTTAAGGAGGCCAATAAATAAAACTTTCAATTGTCAAGGAGACGGTCCTATCAGTGATTTATAGCCTTCCCTCTATGACTGTGTATTCAGAGATAGCTGTCAATCACTGATAGGACCGCCTCCTGGACTTCAAATCTCAGAATGAGCAGGAATGTAAAGGGGTTTTCTAGGATTTATATATTGATAACCTATCCTCTGGATAGGTCATCAGTAGGGAAGAGCGAATCGACTTCGGATGAAACCTCCAAAGTCAATTTTCATAAAACTTTGTTCTAATAGTGTACGGAGCAGGAGCTCCGTATAGTATTAGAATGTATTGGCTCCGATGAGCCGAAGTTAATGCTTCGCGAAGTCTCGTGAGACTTCACGTAATAACTTTATAAACAAATTTGTACTGTAAAAAAGCATTTCCCGAACTCAGGTTCGGTTCCAAGTGGTACCGTGGTTTGGCGCTGTGCTTTGTGAGCACAGAGACAGAGTCTGAAAAATAAATAAAAGCTGTTCGTTGGGGATCCCGGGTGTCAGACCCCCACCGATCAGATACTAATCACCTATCTAGAGGATAAGTCATCAGTAGTAAAATCCTGGAAAACCCTTTTAAATAGATAAATGAAAAGTTAATTGAATCTTTTCCCACAAAGCTATATATCAATCTGCTCAGCTCCTCCTGCTCTATAACATGCTGCCTGCATTTTCATGGTGACAAGTTCCTTTTAAGAATTCTGCTGATTTCTAAGTGCATTGTGGAATCGCAGATAAAAGCTACACATAGCTCAGCTGTCCACATGTCTGACAGTAGGATGGAGGTACAGTGAATGACTGCCTATTTGTTAATGTGGACCCGGCTGCCTAATATGCTGGCTTGTGTAGGTCAGTACACAGAAATACACTGAGTTCAGCGACACCGCGATTTGCTGCATACTGCAGACAAAAAAAACCCACAAAGGGTTCAGCCAAAAGGTCAGGTTTCTTGATGCGGTTTTGAAAGCCAAAATCAGGAATGGATCATAAAAGGAGACAAAGACAACTTATTTGAGGTTACTCCTGATTTTGGTTTCTAAAACTGCATAAAAAAACCTGACTATATGGCCATAGCCTAAAAAGAGATATGAGCAATTAAAGTTACAGACCCTAAGGCTCCACTATTAAGATTTTGACAATAAATTTGTGTTTCTCTTGTAGTGAAACACAACTGATCATTTCTCAGCATAAAGGAAATGGGTGCTAACTAGAGGTGAGGGAAGTGAGCTGATGGTGCTACATCCGAAGCTGCTGCACAAAAAAATTTGTTATCATACTGTACGGAGATTCGTCTCCGTACAGTATTAGAATGTTTGCGCTCTGATTAGCCGAAGTAAGTTATTCACGAAGTTGCGCAAGACTTTGTTGAATAACTTCAGAAATTGATTATTACTGGGGGAAAAAACACTTCAAAACTTGGAACTAAACTCTGCTTCGGTTCCGAGTGGTACCTTGGAACCAAAGCAGACTTTGGTTCCTAGGTTTTTCACTGTAACAATCAATTACAGAAGTTATTCAAAGCAGTCAAGTGTGACTTCGTCTCATCGGAGGCAGTACATACAAATGCTGTACGGAGAAGGATCTCCGTGCTAACTGCACACCTCCCAGCTTTCAAAGAAAATAAAGTGGGAAAAAGCTTGCAGTGTGCCATAGCAAATGTTTTTATGTTAAGCCATACCCCTAACCCTGCCCTGTTATCATCCATACCATGCCCAATCCTGCTTAATCCCATTTGTGCCCCCACTTAGTAACAGTGCCCCTTTGGGCCCCACACAACATGCCCTCTTTGTCTGAAACACTGTAATCGTGTCTCCACACAGCGATTAGGCCTCCTTTGTTTCCTCTCATAGTAATGATACACTTTTAGTGCTCCATCACAGTAAGTAATACATCTTAGTGCTTCACCAAAAAGAAGAACATCCCCTTTGTTACCCAACACAGTAGTTACTGTATGATCCATTAATGCCCCCTCATAGAAACAACCCCTCCTTAGTGCCCATCAAGGAAATTATACCCCTTATTGCCCCACAGTAAGAATAGCCCCTTAGTGGCACCTTCACACTAGTGATACCCCTGTAGATTTTCTAATATAAAAAAGCAACACTCTCCTACCCCTGTTCTAACAATGAATGGAGCACATCAGCTCAGATGGAATAAGGGTGTCACTGCATTGCGTCTGCCTGTGGGGGGAGAGCACAGACCGATGAATGGGAGCGGATGGCAAGGCAGCTCCACAAAAGATAGGACATGTTCTATACTGCAATATGTAGACCATGATTGACCACTGACTTCAAGTAGTCCGCACCGTGATGGAGCCGGCATCCACACAGCCGGAATCTGCGTTTTGCAGATCTGCAGCTTATGGACTTCAAAACACTTACGATCATGTTATTGCCCCCTAAGGGTAATACTGCCTGCAGGTTCTGTTCATTTTACCTCTGTTCTTCGCCTTATAAACTCTAATTTCATATAAAAAGCTCTATCTTCATTCTCTTGCCTCTGAATTTCAGGCCACCGTGTGAGCTGTCAGACTGCAGCTCGGGCCAGAGTCAAGCTGGGATGTGTCAGAATTCTTGGAGCGTGCTCCAGGTTTTAGGAGCAGTCAAGAATGCTGCTCTCCTTCCTCCACATTTGACGTCAGTAGACAACTACTTGTCAGTACTATCTGTCAATTGAAAATGTATGGAATTTCCTCATTTAAGGGTGCTGGAGGGTTTCAAGGAGAGGCCAGTCATCTTCACATTGTTTATGGATAGAGACATATCAGTACTGCAAACTGCATTTCTATCACTGAAATAGAAATTACTCACTAAAAAGCTTAGATATTAATAAACTTAACTAAATTTACTACTGATAAAAAGAATTATAAAAGGGTATTTGTCCAGGCTATCCACTACACATTCAACTTAAAAGTTTATATGAACACAAGTGATCCCACTGACCAAAGAAATGCTACAAACTAAAAAGCCAAAACATTACATAAATGTATAATAAAAAGGGAAATCCTTTACAGTTGATCAAGTTCAGCTTATATGCCTATAGTATTGGGGCAGGGGAAGACTAAAACCTTTAAAGTAGTTACATTAACCTATATTTGGGGGAAAAAAATATTTGATGTCTCCAAGTGCCAAAATAAACCACTGAATCGATGTCCCATCTCCAGCCATCTGGTACCCATAACTTGTAATACTATATTTTTCAAGAAAGGCATCCGTACAAGTCTAGAATCATGCCAAAATCCTGTGGCAGTGAGTTCAATAGTCTCAATGCTCTAAGGGTCCATTCACACGTCCGTTTTGGTGTTCCGCATCCGTTCCGATTAAAAACGGAATGTTATGCGGATCCATTCACTTTCAATGGAATCAGCAAATAATCAAACTGCACACATGGTGCTCTCCGATTCCGTGATTCCGTTCCGTGGGTTACGTTTATTCGGATCCAGGAAAAAAAATATACCCTGTCCTACTATTTGTCCGATTTTGCATTCCGTCATGCCATTCTAGTCAATGTTTCCGTTAAAAATGCGGAAGACATGCTAAAAGCATCCTCATGTCATCCAGATTTTCGGATCCGCAAAAAACAGGAACGTTTATCTGGAAAGGTAAAAATACCGACGTGTGAATGGACCCTTACAGTAAGGCCTGTTGGCAGGAGAGGATTTATTATAGAGTAGGGTCCCATCTAAAAGAGAGCACCTTTCCATGGTGGATTGGCACAAATGATTTTTATCAAAATACATTTCCTCATTTATATAGTAAATATAGCTTTAGTAAAATTAGTAAGAGTGCTGTTGCATTGTAAATGGTTAAACTTTTTTTTTATTTTCAGCTACAGTGACACACACCTGTGCATTTACTTCATTTTCTAGGATGTGCTGACTAAGGGCTCTTTCACACCTGCGTTCTTTTCTTCCGGCATAGAGTTCAGTCGTCGGGGCTCTATTCCAGAAGAATCCTGATCAGTTTTATCCTAATGCATTCTGAATGGAGAGAAATCCGTTCAGGATGCATCAGGATGTCTTCAGTTCCGGAACGTAACGTTTTTTGGCCGGAGAAAATACTGCAGCATGCTGCGCTTTTTGCTCCGGCCAAAAATCCTGAAGACTTGCAGCAAGGCCGGATCCGGAAATAATGCCCATTGAAAGGCATTGATCCGGATCCGGCCTTAAGCTAAACGTCGTTTCGGCGCATTGCCGGATCCGACCTTTAGCTTTTTCTGAATGGTTACCATGGCTGCCGGGACGCTAAAGTCCTGGCAGCCATGGTAAAGTGTAATGGGGAGCGGGGAGCAGCATACTTACCGTCTGTGCGGCTCCCGGGGCGCTCCAGAGTGACGTCAGGGCGCCCCACGCGCATGGATGACGTGATCGCATGGCACGTCATCCATGCGCATGGGGCGCTCTGACGTCATTCTGGAGCACCCCGGGAGCCGCACAGACTAAGTATACCGCTCCCCACTACTACTATGGCAACCAGGACTTTAATAGCGTCCTGGCTGCCATAGTAACACTGAAAGCATTTTGAATACGGATCCGTCTTCAAATGCTTTCAGTACACTTGCGTTTTTCCGGATCCGGCGTGTAATTCCGGCAAGTGTGAAAGAGGCCTAAGGGTTACATTTACATGACTGCATCCCTTGCAGACCCATTCACTTCAATGGAGCTGCAAAAGATGAAGACAGCACACAGTGGGACATCCGCATCCATACTTGCTTCCGGATAAAGCATTTCCTATTCTTGTCCACAACTGCAGACAAGATTAGGCATTCTTTTCATAGGACTGGTCGTGTGTGTTCCGCAAAATAGAAATCCTGTCTTTGATGATTAGAAAACATTATTTTCTAGTATGACACCAGCAGAGGTTTTTGCTTTTGCGCTTTCAGCCATGGTGACTTGCACCTGCGCATTAGGATGTGCTAACTAATCCCCATTTCTTTCTTCGCAGTCTGCATTGGAAGTGTGGCTGACTCCATTGGTCATGCACTCCTAACTAACCTGTCTGTCCCATAGGCTGATTTTGCAGCACAAAACTAATCTGAAGGGCACCCCACCTAATATCAGACAGGAGTCCCAAAAACAGGGTGTGACCCCGAAAGGAAAAGGTGTGCACTGCACGGCCCGGGGGAAGGAGTACAACTACTGCCATCCTCTCCACCTCCCTGCGGCTAGCTGCAGGAATTTAAAACTGGCATGGGCTCCCATCTCTCGCTGACTACAGTTTGCCAGTTGCCAGTGACATAAAACTTTGAAAAAAAAAAAAAAACTTTGCACCCTAGTCAACAGCATGAAACTGGTAGAAAATAGGGCACCATAATGAATATGCTACCAAAAGGCAAAGCAAAATATCAGAATATGCACAACACCAGGCACAGATTAATGCAGCACTTAAATTTGTTGAAATGAACAAAATAGTTCTAGCAGATGCTAAATGTCTTGTCTCTTTCCTCTCACCAATGCATCCCCTTCATTGTCTTCTGATGCCGAAGCCAAATCCGTATTTTGTGCTTGACATTTAAGGGACATACTTAATTGCTATTGTTTGAGCGCCAGAGCAAAAGGATCGCATTAAATTCATGCCAGGACAAACAAAGTCATCAAATAAAACCTGCAGTTAGAATAATTATATTTTTCTGCATGGATAGCTGTGTCTATTCCTTTATAATAATTATAAGAAAATCTATACAATGTACAAATGTGTGAGTCTCCTGTGAATTTTTTTTTTAGGCAAACACCAATTAGAATATAAGTCCAGGAATGAAGCAGATACTTTTACAGATTGAAATGTGCAGAGACTATAAGCTCATCATATAAGATGTGTTGTGCTGAGATTCTCTGCAGCTGTTCATTACTTCTGATTTATAGCACCAACACATTCCACATTACTGCACAAAGATTTGTTCCACATGAGCCACCAATCCAAGTGGGGCTAAAGGTACTTGTACACTTTACAAAAAGTCAGCCAAACCAGCCGATTTGGCCAGGATCGGATGACCATCCTATATGTATGAGAGAAACCTGACTCTCCCCCCACAGTAGATGCTGGGACAAAGAAGAATTTGGAAGGTTGCATTTTACAGGCCTGATCATTTGTTCCCACAGGAGATAAGCTGATGCCTATGGTGTCCGGCAGCTTATTCAACATTTCCCATTGAAAACACGTCAACATCCGGCAAGAACAGTTGTTTGCCAACAGGTATTGAAGGTGTATAGGTAGGGTAAAAAGGAAAGAATCTACAGTATTGAGAGACCTACAAAATCGTGTATCACATATTTTAGTAAACTGTACATACAAAAATATAAAATTCTTTCACACTAGTGGCAGGACGGATCTGACAGGCTGTTGGATCCGTCCTGCCGCTATTTCGGCATGTCGCCGGACTGCCACTCTGTCTCCATTGACTATAATGGGGACGGGAGCGGAGCTCCGGCACAGCACGGTAGTGCGCGGTGAGAGGCTGCCGGACTAAAAAGTCAGACATGCAGTACTTTTAGTCTTTCGTCGTGCACTGCCGTGCTGCGCTGGAGCTCCGCTCCCGTCCCCATTATAGTCAATGGAGACGGAGCGGCAGTTCGGCGGCACGGCGAAATAGCGGCAGGACGGATCCGACAGGGTGAACAACCTGTCGGATCCCTCCTGCCGCTAGTGTGAAAGTACCCTTACATACCCATGCTCATGAATACTCTTCCTATTATGTTTCTGCTACCTCTCCATCCAACAACACCAATCCCACAGTGAAGCATGATGTTGGCAGCTTCATGGTGTGGGGATACTTTTTATTGTCAGGGACTGGAAAACTGGTCAAGATTGACGTAAACATGGATGGCACTGTGTCACAGTAAATATTTTTCACCTTCAAAGTAGCAGGAATGTTATATAAATCAAATGGTAGAGAGCCCCAAAAAGTCCATTTTAATTCCAGGCCCAGGTTCAATAATACTGGAAAAACATGGATGGGAGTGAATACTGTCGCAAGGCACTTTCTTCAATGTATGAAAAAAATGTATGAATGCTTTATAACTTGCCCGTTATACTAAACAGCAGCGATTTGAATGTATAAATTAAAAGTTTTTCCTATAAAACTATCAATCTGCTATATGATTGCATTACATTTCATGGTGACAGGTTCTCTTTATAGAAGTGCTCCCAGAAAATGTCTTTCTTGTAAATGTGTATGTTTAAATGAAAGATTCTTTTTAAAAAAACGTACTTTGCGATTAACTGATGTCATTTCAGTCGGCATTATTTTCGGCTGTTATATGACGTGACATGGAAGTCAATTTCTCTCTTCACTCCTATGAGACTGACATCAAGGCTCTCTTAGAAATAGAGAAACTTACTTTTGGTCCACAGACACTGTGGGATCCACATAGCTTCATCAGGAAGGGAGTGTGCCATGATCTAACTGCCCAAAGTAAGGCATTACATCAATGAATTACAAAGTTAGGTTTTTTTAACAATCAATGTATATGCTGCCACATTTAGAAACAGAGGCGAAAAGCTTTTTTTTCTGGGAAGGCCTAATCAGCACAGAATTTTGGACCTAAAAATGACATGGTGTTCAAAGGCGGACAATTACTTTTTTGTTCAATAATATATCACTTAGTGCTCCAGATGGCGACCAAAATGTTTGCCAGTGCAACTTAGAATTGCAAATGGCGAAAAGAATTTTTAGTTTTGTCACCATTTGCGAAGACACCTGCCTTCACCTAACACACAGACGCAGCAGACGCTAGACGTCTGATAGGTCAAGACCCGTCCCTCAAACTGCCCGGTATAGGGAAGCGCAAGAGGAGAGTTCTGACCGCTCCTCAAAAGCTCTGCATCGCAGGCTCAGTAAAAGTACACAAGACCAAAATGGAAATGTGGCGAGGGGACTAATGGTGACCCCTGGAATGGGGGGGGCTAATGCTGGAGGGACAGTAGCTATGCTAGTGAGGTGGGCTGAAATGGAGGAGGAACAGTAGCCATCAGGAGAGGATTAAGTGCACGATGGGCCCGGGGCTGTCTACCCAACTCGGGACCCTCCCTCCATTTTTTAGTTTAAGTTTTTTTCTATATGAAGAGGCTGCGCTGCTTCGTGAGTGCCAGAGTCTCTTCCTAGTCCATATGACATCACATTCATCGCTCACATTGCCTAGATGCAGCTCAGTTCCATCCGAGTGATTGGGTCTGAGCTGTAACATCAAGCACAGTGCTATCAAAAGGACAGTGCTGTGCTTGGTAAGGAGAAAAGAGGCCACAGTGCTCACTGGAACATCACGTTCTCCTCAAACAGCTGATTGGCGGGGGTGCCAGGAGTCGGACCCCCACCATCTCATAACTCTCTGAGTACAGATGTCATAGATATTAGCTGCAGTCCTGTGGAACACCCCACATAACACAGTGAACTATTGTGTTATGTGGGGTGTAACATAGGACTGCATAGAACATCTACTACATCATCTGCACACAGAAAGTTATCACTGTTATCTGGGCTGTTACATAGGACTGCAGGTGACAACATTTTAGTTGCCAAATTTAAAATACATATGATTATAATAAAAAAGACTTGGAGGAGAAGATGATATGCAGGTCACAGTAGTGAGCCAGCTCTACATATAGGGGAATACAGCACCACATACCTCTTACTTCCTTTCATTTAGATCTCCTCTTACCTCTTCTTCTACGTTTGACCCAGACCGCTATGACAAATTATTTCAGCCGCATCTTGTCTCTACAGAGATTGTTACACAGACAGATTAGATTTCTCATAATTGGGGTAATTTATCAAACTGGTGTAAAGTAGAACTGACTTCGTTGCCCATAGCAACCAATCAGATTCCACCTTTTATTTTCCAAAGGAGCTGTGAAAAGTGAAAGGTGAAATCTGTTGCTATGGGCGACTAAGGCAGTTCTACTTTACACCAGTTTGATAAATTATCCCAAAGGTCCCTATAGTGTCTACAGCAGTTATAATGTCCCCTAGAGTACCCCCAGTAATAATAACACCCTATATTGTGCTCCAGGTAATAATGTCTGTATAGTGTCCCCCCAAAATAACGTTCCCTAATAGCAATGCCCCCACACTACCCCATATTGTAATTCCCCCCCATACTGCTTCACATAATAATTTGCCCCACACTGCCCCCATATAGTAATTTCCCCCACACTGCCTCCATATAGTAATTTTCACCACACTGCCCCCTATAGTAATTTCCTCCACACTGCCCCATTAAGTAATTTGCCCCCACACTGCCCTCCCATGAAATAATTTGCCCCCACATTGCCCCTATGAAGTAATTTGCCCATGTAATAATCAGCCCTGAATGAAGTGATTTGCCCCATGTAATAATCTTCCCCCACACTGCCCCCATGTCCTCCTCTGTCCCCCAAAGTTAGCACACACAGAAAAAATAAAAAATAAAATAAAAATAAAAGCTAATACTTACCTGTGTCCGGGATGGTGAGGCAGGCAGCAGGCGCACAATCTTCATGGTCCTGCATCCCGGCGCAGGCACGCGATGATGTCATCATACACGCCTACTCCAGGATTATACTACCACATAGGCCTCATGACTACTAGGCCTGAAGCCTATGGCAGTGATCGGCAGTGGGGCAGGTAACTATGCGCTCCCATGCCCCTCCACAGTATGTGGTCGTTCAGGTCAGCGTTGGGCCCCCCTACGATGCCGGGCCCGGGGCTGCCGACCTGAATGCCCCTATGTTAATCTGCCACTGGTAGCCATGTGGGTAAGGGTGGGGGATGTAATGGAGGAACAGTGAGGGGGTGTAATGAAGTATAATTTTTGTCAGCTATAAGAAGAATGAATCCAAAGGAGAGACATGTGGCTAACTGCACATGGTAAGACAAGTTGTTTGTTTCTATTATTATTATAATTATATGTATTTAAAATTTGACAACTAAAAATTAAATTTGGCGCCTAAATTTTTCAATTTAGGAGCCAATGGCTAGTAAGTATTTTTTTTTTAGTCTGCAGCACTGTCACTATACATTATAATGTACAACAAAAGGCCTTATAATAAATCATTTTTTGTCCCCCTGCTTCACAGCAGCTTAGAGCCCATATATTACAGTTCTTTAGATTCCCCGGTGACTGTAATGATTATTGCGCAGACTACATCCACAAAAAGTTTAACAAATTATAGAACTACAGTTTATTGTAAAATAAATCAGCACAATACACACATTCATCTCTATAGAGTTTATAAATTCGTCAAAAGCAATAAAGCCCATTTCAAAACCCATTCAGAAGAATTTGAGGCACGTGTACAAGCAATCTAAACAGGCTGCACTTACCAAGGTGGATACATGTGAATGATAACGTTTGGTCCCAGTCTGAGCTGTGCAGCCGTATGCTTAGTGAACAGAGCTTTTAGCTTTGTGGTATATTTAGAGGAACTGTTACCATCATCCTGAATGTCTGTCAATTGTTCACAAAGAGCAACCTGCATGGAGCACTCCTCATGAACCTCCAATATCTTTAAAATGAGTGTACCCGATTTATCACCTGAAAATAAACAAGGGTACATTAGGCATCTTTTATGTAACCATATAGGAACAGGGGTTGTATTAAAGGGAATGTGTCAGCGACACGTATCCTGTTTTTTTATAATCTGTTTTTATTTTTTATTGAAGATTTTTTTATTCTGATTCCTGTATATTAAATCTGCCATCTTGCCAGAATTGTCCTTCTCTCAGAGCGCCTGCGCCGAATGAGGTGCAGGCGCGGGATTTGAATTGCAGACAGGGCCAGCTGGAGAGCACTCACTGGCCCTGTCAATCAGCAGGAGGAGGGGGTGTTTTTTTTGAAAGGTGGATGCGGCGGCTACCAGCAAGTAGACGCCCTACTTGCTGGTAGAGAGGTAATTTACATATTATAAAAGTGCCATTTTTAAAGAAACTAGCCAACAGAAAAGGGTAAGCGCACTATATATTGAAAAATCGCAGTATAAGGATTTTAATTAGCCTAAAAATATATATGACTATTGGGGTTGACAGAAACCCTTTAAGGGCTATGTACACCTTTGGGGGCATTTTTATTATTATTATTATTATTCTGCACAAATTTTAAGCTAAAAATCTTTTTTTCAGTTGTTCATTATTAAAGGTATGGGATCCTTTTTACTGTACAGAGCTGATATGCTTTAGAAGCAGCATCTGGATTTTCTGTCTTTTCCGTCATCTGGGGAGCAGACAGACTCCTTATCTCTGATCTCTGACATTATAAACACATTAAAGCTCAGTCCTTATCTTACTAATAAGAATGTGGCATAAATAAGTGTTTATGACCTCTTAGTAATTTAGAGATAGGGGTTATTAGATGACCCGCACAAAGTCAAAGTAGGATGTACACAGCTAGACAAACCCTTTGTGACAGAACGGCTCAATATTTTTAATAAAGGCCAATTGAAAATATAATTTTTAGCCAAAAATGAGTAAAATGCAATAATAAACAAAAATTGCCTCTAAAGGTGTACATAGCCTTTAACAATATAAGAGATATGCCTTATCGGGAGCAGCCACGGGCCACAGACACAATGGACAGGAGGAGACCTAATGGACTTCGATGGGAGGGTTTTATTGGCATGCTTTGTGACCTATGCAGAGGTCAGGAAAGAGTAAATAAGCTGTGATGTCACCTATCTATCTTCCTGCAATCTTGCCAGGCTGTTCCGTCAGAGAACAGACTGCTAGAATGAACCGGATCTGGCGCTGTCCGATTTGAATGGAATGTCCGCAGGCCCCATTAAGTATAAGAGATGCGGAGAACCAGTCAGGCACAAATCGCTGCATGCTGTGGTTTGTGTCTGCATGATCCTCCGCTTGCCTGCCGGAGCAGGCTGCCAGAACACTTCTGCCACAGATGTGAAGGTAGCCTTTGTGGCCAGTGTGAAAACTGCAAGATTTTATGTTATTTAAATATAGATTGACATGGAAAAATAAAAATAACTTCACCAAAAATTCTTTTAAAATATGTTTAACATAAAACCTTGATTTAAACAATGTTATTGATAACAAATTTCCTTTAAATGGTTGTTACCTCTAGAATACAAGCAAAGGGATGAAAGAGATATAACTAAGAAACCACTTAACTGAACTGATGACAAAATTTGGCAGTTGACTTCTATTTACAAAATTTTTATAAATTAACACAAAATTTAACTAGACCATGCATGTGACAAACCTTCGAACTTCATTTGAGTTGAGCAAATGGAATCAAAGTGAAGAGCTTAAAAAATGGCATTTACAACTTTTCACATTTCACACATTTTCATAATAATTTTTTTTCACACTGTTATGATGCTATATTCATAAGGCCATTTTTCTGTCAAATTTGCCTATGTGTTTTTATTGGTAGTGTTTAAGGTTATACAGGTGAAACTCGAAATTTTTTTATATTGTGCAAAGTTCATGTGCAGAGGAGTAGAAAATGGAAGCAGGGGTTCTGTGATCAAAGCATTTTCAAAACTGGCAGGCAAACCTCTTAGCCATGCTGCAGGAACATCATATTCACATACCGTATTTTTCGCCCTATAAGAAGCACCGGCCTATAAGACGCACCTAGGTTTTTGAGTAGGAGAATAAGAAAAGAAAAAATGTTTAACCAAAAGGTGTTCTTTTGGTGGGTTTTGAATTAATGGTGGTCTGTGCATGATACTATTATGGGGGATCTGTGGATGACACACTGTCATGTGGGGGATCTGTGGATGGCACTGTTATGAGGGACCTGTGGATGGCACTGTTTATGGGAAAGCTGTGGATGGCACTGTTTATGGGAGATCTGTGGATGGCACTGTTTATGGGAGATCTGTGGATGGCACTGTTATAGGGCATCTGTGGATGGTACTGCTATAGGGTTGGGGATCTGTGGATGGCATTGTTATGGCGTGGGGGATCTGTGGATGGCATTGTTATGGCATGGGGGATCTGTGGATGGCATTGTTATGGCATGGGGGATCTGTGGATGGCATTGTTATGGCATGGGGGATCTGTGGATGGCATTGTTATGGCGTGGGGGATCTGTGGATGGCATTGTTATGGCATGGGGGATCTGTGGATGGCATTGTTATGGCGTGGGGGATCTGTGGATGGCATTGTTATGGGGTGGGGGATCTGTGGATGACACTGCTATATGTCATCCACAGATACCCCCATAACAGTGTCCCCCAATACACCGGTCCTCTGCTCACCGAAGTATTTATAAACATGAATTCTTATCCTGTTAATAAGTTTAACTAAAGCTGCGCTCTCCCCGTTCCCCTGTATCAGTACAGCTTCCATAGCACGCAGAGCGGGCGGCAGCAGTAACGTCACTCACTGACATCGCGCGCCTGCTCCGCCTGCTTCATTCATAAAGTGAAAGGAGCAGGCGCTCGACGTCAGGGAGTGACGTTACTGCTGCCGTCCGCTCTGCCTGCTATGGAACGCTTGTTTGTAAGTGCTGTACGGATACAGGGGAACGGGGAGAGCGCAGCTTTAGTTAAACTTATTAACAGGATAAGGATTAATGTTTATAAATACTGCGGTGAGCGGCGGGGCCCGAAGTAAGAGTACAGTGACTGCACCGGGCCACGCCCCTAGTTTCGGACTCCAGACCCTCCTCGCTCCCTGCTCATACATCGCAGTCTGTAATGCTGCAGCATCACAGACTGCGATGTAAAATGGAAGCATTCGCCCCATAAGACGCAGGGGCATCCCCCCCACACACTTTTGGGGGGGAAAAGATGCGTCTTATGGGGTGGAAAATACGGTATATAGAACCTATTGTTATTTGCAGAAATTTCACCATCAAATCTGTGTAAATGTTTTGCAGCAGTTACAGTAAATCACATAGGAACAGAGCATTTATCTGCTCTCTTTTACTGTCAGTCCAAAAAATTTATAAATAAAAAAATAAATAAAAAAACTCTGGCAAAGATGAAGATCTGGCAAATGACAGACACAAACAGTGCCTAAAGACTGAAGCTCATATCTACCTCACTAGCCACGGCAATGACATGTCACCACCACTGAGGTCACTAATTTGGCCACTTATTAGCTATGTCAGTCAGGAGTTATGTTGATATGTCATCGCTGGAGACACATTAAAACAGACCAGTGGGATTGACAAGGTGAACATTAAGGCCTCATGCACACAAACGTGTGCCGCGGACACAATGCACAGCATCGACCGTAGGGCCACCACATGCAGACCCATCTCCTTGAATGGGGTCTGCACCGCAAAAAAGTAAAGCATGTACTACTTTTTTGCGCTTCGGAGGCACGAACAGAAACCCCACCGTTGTGCTTCCATGGGGTTCAGTGCCTCTGTTCTGCACTGACATTCAAGTGAATGGGTCCGCATCCGTGACGTGGGGTGCATACGGCCGGTGCTCATGTATTGCGAACCCGCTGCCTGCGGTCCGGGCAACAGACGTGTGCGTGAGGCCCAACTCTGTTGTTATTTTACAGGTTTGGAACCTGTTTGAAAAAAAATCACATCTTTTTGCCAATTGCCCATGTATAGCTTGCATGGGTTCCCTGAATTTCGCTAGTCAAGGGCATAGATTCTTCCAAGTTTATTCCTGACACCCCTGGTTTAATGTCATCATAGAATTAGGTGACAACAGTAACTAAATAATTGACATTTTGTTCCAATACTTTCGTAAATGTGACCCGAGCTCAACTTTGTGTGACCTACAATACATGGTACAGTACATGGTATTTAAAATAAACTGATGGTGAAAGCTCAAGTAGAGAACTAGTAAAGCGAATGGAATGTTTCAAAGGTGATATGGAAATTGTGTATGATAGTTTAAGGCCAGGCTTATCAGCATTTCTGCAATTTGAGAATGCTACGCAAAACTACAGAACGTTTATAGATCGAACGTAAACCTGAGCACCATCAGAACATAAGTCTTATATTACTAAATGTTACCTTACTCCAAAATAAGAAAACTCCAATGTAAACCAGATTATTATTTTTTGGGGGTCAAAACATTAAGGTTGATGACAAGTACAATAATCAATACAGAATGCAGCACATTAAGCCTTACCTAAAGGTATTTTGCAATCAGACTCTCGCTGATGCCTCCAAAAAGTAATGGCAGACCTCTCTCTGTTATGCAGGCGATTCAGCCTTTCAGCTAGGCCTCCCCTACAGAGAATTCAAGAATGTGCCACATGGCCAAGAGCTAGCGTTAATTTTTGCCAAAGGACAAAATAAAACATACAGATGGGACTATTTACTATCTATTCTACTGAAAGAAACATTAGAAAAATTGCTCTCTGCAGAGCTGCTGAGATGGTTTATCACAGTTAAGGAGATCTTTAGACCTAATAAAAATGTGCAATTTGTTTTACAAAGAAGATCATTTATGTGCCAAGTAGGCTAGTCTAAACTTCATGAGTTTCTGGTTACTGCTTTAACAATAAAAAGGGACTAAAATGGACACTAAATATTCCAGAAAAATGAAAATGGAAGCATAAATGTAGTAGATATTGCAGGTATTTTTTCAATATTGTAGTATCTCCTTTATCAAATAATCAATCCTGGTAAAATTTCTTGTGCACACAATGCGGGAGATTTATTAAAACTGCTGGTATAAAATAGAACTGGCTTAGTTGCCCATAGCAACCAATCAGCTTCCATATTTCATTTTCGAAATGAGCGCTGAAAATTGAGAGGTGGAATGTGATTGGTTGCTATGGGCAACAAAGCCAGTTTGCCCATTTACACCAGTTTTTATAAATCTCCCCCTATATATGTAAAGAAAATTCAAATATAAAAAAGTGGTTATACAGCAAATTCACGTGGCACAGATATTCAGTGCAGATTCCACACAAACTCAAAAACATTTTATGACATAAAAACTCATCTACATTTAGTGGGGAAGAAACCTGTGTGGAAATTGGCATCTTTTTAAATTATAAACATGTAAATTCTTTGCCCATTACAAAAAGTCTGCTATATGTGTACTGTGCAGATATTATAGAGCAGTGTTCCTCAACTCCAGTCCTCAGGGACCACCACCTGCGATCATGATTTGAAAATATCCTGCAGAATAAATACCTGTGGTAAGTACTAATGCAGGGGTAATCAACCTCCGGAACTTCAGCAGTTGTGAAACTACAACTCCAAGCATGCCGGAGTCACTTCTATGGGAGTTCTGAGAACAGACAAGCAAGTGTGCATGCTGGGAGTTGTAGTTTCACCACACATGGAGTGCTGAAGGTTGCAGATACCGTTCCTAACGCATAGACACAAATTATAGCTGGCTCGGCTATTTCCGTCTGCCCCGTAGAAATTAATGGGAGCACGGGCTGCGTGTGCACGGTGCGCTCCCATTCACTTCTATGGGAGCAGTACTTGGTGGTGGACGGACCCCGGGAAACCCGGGGGCCTTCAGCCACAGCTCACACTGGTTCGTTCTTGTTGTAGGTGCGGATCCCAGAGGTGGGACCCGCACCTATCAGACAATGGGGGCATATTCTGGCGATATGCCCACCATTGTCTGTGATGGGAATACCCCTTTAAACAAATACAGTCCTGATCAAAAGTTTAAGACCACTTGAAAAATGGCAAAAAATCATATTTAGCACGGCTGGATTTTAACAAGGTTCCAAGTAGAGCTTCAACATGCAACAAGAAGACATGGGAGTGAGACAAAACATTTTTTGAGCATTCAATTTAATGAAAACAACAAATAAACTGAAACAGGCTGCTTTTCAGCTGATCAAAAGTTTAGGACCACACCTCAAAAAAAAACTAAACCCCCCCCCCAAAACAGAAATCCAACTTCCAAACATGAATTCAGTAATGAGTAGCTCCGCCGTTATTATTGATCACTTCAAAAAGGCATGAAGGCCATCTACTGTCTGGAACTGTTGTCCATTTTTGTAAACTTCCCTTGCCATCCATCCTCAAAGGTTCTCAGTTGGATTTAGATTCCCTTCACAACAGCCAACCAAGTGAACAACACTCTCCAGGATATAGGCGTATCAATATCCAAATCTACCATAAAGAGAAGACTGCATGAAAGTAAATACAGAGGGTTCACTGCACAGTGCAAGCCACTCATAAGCCTCAAGAATAAGAAGGCTAGATTAGACTGTGAAGAAGAAACATCTTAAAAAAAATCAACCTCTACCAGAATGATGGAAAGAAAAAAGTATGGTGAAGGCATGGTACAGCTCATGATCCAAAGCATACCACATCATCTGTAAAACATGGCGGAGGCAGTGTGATGGCTTGGGCATGCATGGCTGCCAGTGGCACTGGGTCCCTATTATTATTTTTTTGATGATGTGACACAGGACCAGTGTCACTTTAAGTGGTGATAACTTTAAAACGCTTTGACTTATCCAGGCCATTCTGAGATTGTTAGTTGTCACATATTGTACTTCATGATACTGATAAAAAAATTATTTTTAAAATAATACCAAATCTACCAAATATTTTGAACAAATTGCAAATTCCCAAGTTTCAATTTCTCTACTTCTATAATACATAGCAATACCTCCAAAAATAGTTATTATTTTACATTCCCCAAATGTCTACTTCATGTTTGGATCAGTTTGGGAATTACATTTTATTTTTTGAGGATGTTATAAGGCTTAGCGTACTTTCACACTTGCGTTTTTCTTTTCCGGCATAGAGTTCCGTCACAGGGGCTCTATACCGGAAAATAACTGATCAGGCATATCCCCATGCATTCTGAATGGAGAGTAATCCGTTCAGTTTGCATCAGGATGTCTTCAGTTCAGTCGTTTTGACTGATCAGGCAAAAGAGAAAACCGTAGCATGCTACGGTTTTATCTCCGGCGAAAAAAACTGGATCCGGCATTTTTTTCCATAGGAATGTATTAGTGCCGGATCCGGCATTCAAAATACCGGATCCGTCCTTCCGGTCTGCGCATGCGCAGACCTTTAAAAATGAAAAAAAAAAACGGATCCGTTTTGCCTGATGACACCGGAAAAACGGATCCGGTATTGCAATGCATTTTTATGACTGATCAGGCATTTTTCTGACTGATCAGGCATTTTTCTGACTGATCAGGATCCTGATCAGTCAGAAAAATGCCTGATCAGTCAGAAAAAATGACATCCGTTTGCATACAGTTTGCCTGATCAGGCAGTCAGTTCAGGCAACGGAACTGCCTGCCGGAATCAAGCAACGCAAGTGTGAAAGTACCCTTAGAAGTTTAGAAGCAAATCTTGAACTTTTCAGAAATTTTCAAAAACCCAATTTTTAGGGACCAGCTCAGGTCTGAAGTCACTTTGTGAGGCTTACATAATAGAGACAAACCAAAAATGAAGAATAAACTACACCCTCAAGGTATTCAAAACTGATTTTACAAACATCGTTAACCCTTTAGGTGTTCCGCAAGAGTTAATGGCAAATGGATATAACATTTCTGAATTTAGATTTTTGGGCAAATTTTCCATTTTAATCAATTTTTTCCAGTAACAAAGCAAGGGGTAACAGCCAAACAAAATGCTATATTTATTGCCCCGATTCTGTAGTTTGCACAAACACCCCATATGTGGCCGTAAACTACTGTACGGGCACACAGTATGGCGTAGAGGGAAAGGTGTGCCGTATGGTTGGAAGGCAGATTTTGCTGGACTGGCAATAACTCTTGTGGAACACCTAAAGGGTTAACAATGTTTGTAAAATCTGTTTTGGATACCTTGAGGGGTGTAGTTTCTTAGATGGGGTCGCTTTTATGGATTTTTTACTCTAGAGGTGCATCAGGGGGCTTTAAATGGGACATGGTGTCAAAAAAAAAAAAAAAAAAAGGCCATCAAAATCTGCCTTCCAGAAACCATACGGCGTTCCTTTCCTTCTGCGCCCTGTCGTTTGGTCATACAGCAGTTTACGACCACATATGGGGTGTTTCTGTAAACTGCAGTATGAGGGTAATAAATATTAAGTTTTGTTTGTCTGTTAACCCTTGCTTTGTTATTGGAAAAAAACTGATTAAAATGGAAATTTTGCCAAAAATATAGCTTTTTGGGCAGCGTTTTTTTTTTTATACTGTTAATCTGAGGGGTTGGGGGGTATTTTTATAGACAGCTTTACAGAGTAACCATTAATTCTAAGACGTAACTTTTAATTATTCATAGTTAAAAAAATTGGACCCTTTATATACAGAAATAAATAATAAATACAAAAGAATCAAAGAACCTAAGTGTGGAAAGAAGGTAATCCACTGGCCTCTTCTTTTTGCAGGATGGGCAGCCGTATATAGTTTAATAGGCCATAGGGGCAATGTCCATAATACTCAACCTATTTTTTGGTAGCCCTGCCTGTAAACAGAATAGCCGCCCCGATAGGGGCGATCCCGTGTTTTGTACCTCCTGTTAATCCCTGGAGTGCCCTATAGGTGGTGACAGATATAACAGGCAGAAGCAATTTTTAATGTGAGACCTGGTCTATGTATATAAAAAAAATAACAAACAATATGCAAAAAATCAGCCCCCAGTGAGGTGGTAATTGAACCACTCATTAACATATAGTGCAAGAAAAATAATGAATGATGTGGTCAAGATGCAAATCATGTGTCGCTATGACACTCCTGACCGTCCCTATCCCGGGGTATTTTTATAGAGCAGATTCTTACGGACGCGGCGATATGTAATATGTCTATTTTCTAAATGTATTTATGTTTTACACTATACTATCTTTTTATAAAAAACAAAACAAAAAACATTTTAGTATCTCCATAGTCCAAGAGTAATTTTTTTTTTTTTTTAGCCGATTATCTTAGGTAGGGGCTCATTTTCTGCGGGATGAGAGGACGGTTTTATTGGAACTATTTTGGGGGGCATATGACTTTTTGATCGCTTGCCATTACAATTTTTGTGATGTAAGGTGACAAAAAAAAAACATTTTTTTGTAGCATTTTTATTTAATTTTTTTACCGTGGGGTTAGGGGGTTATTTTTATAGAGCAGATTCTTACAGACGCGGCGATACCTACCGTATTTTTTGCCGTATAAGACGCACCGGCGTATAAGACGCACCTAGGTTTTTGGGGAGGAAAATAAGAAAAAAAATATTTTTAACCAAAAGGTGTGCTGTGGGTTTGGAACTAGGTGGTCTGTGGATGGCACTATTACTGGGGATCTGTGGATGACGGACACTGTTATGGGGGGATCTGTGGATGACGGACACTGTTATGGGGGGATCTGTGGATGACGGACACTGTTATGGGGGGGATCTGTGGATGACTGACACTGTTATGGGGGGATCTGTAGATGACGGACACTTATGGGGGGGGATCTGTGGATGACGGACACTGTTATGGGGGGAACTGTGGATGACGGACACTGTTATGAGGGAACTGTGGATGACGGACACTGTTAGGGGGGAACTGTGGATGACGGACACTGTTATGAGGGAACTGTGGATGACAGACACTGTTATGGGGGATCTGTGGCTGGCACTGTTACAGGGGGGGGGATCTGTGGATGGCACTGTTATACATGTGTCATCCACAGACCCTCCCAGCCCATAACTGTGCCATCCACATATCCCCCGCCGCTCCAGTATACTAATATAATATGTCTTATTCAGTTAATAGTTATTAAATATGCCTCTTTATTCCTAAAAGTACCTTAAATCCTAAGCGCTTAAGTACAATGCCGGCAGGCCGGGCGGCCGGCGCGGCGCGTCACTCACTGACGTCACTTGCCTGCGCCGCCTGCTTCATTCATAAAGTAGGCGGCGCAGGCACGTGACATCAGGGAGTTACGCTGCCGCCCGCCCGGCCTGCATTGTACGGATGCGCTTAGGATTTAAGGTACCATTAGGCATAAAGGGGCATATTTAGTAACCATTAATTGAATATGACATTTTATTAGTACACCGGAGCGGCGGGGCGGGCCTTTAGTACAGTGACTGCACCGCCCCGCCGCTATTGCCGGCCCCAGCTCCTCCTCCCAGTCCCTCCCCGAGTCCCCGCTCGCTTTGCATCGCATCCAGCGATGTAAAACTGACTGCATTCGCCGTATAAGACGCAGGGGCATTTCTCCCCCAACTTTTTTTATTTTAGTTTTACAAAATAATAATAATAAATAATTTTAAAAATATATATTTTTTTTAGTTTTAGTGTCTCAAGTCTGGGAACCAGTTTTTTATCCAATTGTCAGTGGCTAAATTGAGATATAAATTTAGTACTCCATGGAATTGTGGTACTCCCTGAAGCAACCAATAATGCAGAGCTCCGGATGATCGGGGCATGTGTCACACTGAGTAGTGGTATCCTTCCGTATCCCCCTCCTGTGACACACTCTACAATTTTTGGGGGTCCGTCCCTTCTTTCCAGTATGGGGGACCACACCTAGAAAGTGTTGGCCAGCGACGATCCGGGTGTCTCCAGGTCCCGAGGCACTGCTCTTTCCCGGTCATAAAAGATCAGGTCCTTGAGGACTGCCTCATAGAACTGAAGGAATGTCCCTGTGTTGCCAGAGCACAAAAGAGTTGTACAAGGCAACCTGCACCAAGTGGACCGCAACTTTTTTGTACCATGCCCGGGTTTTGTGCATGGCGTTATATGGCTTAAGGACTTGATCAGATACATCATATCCTCCCATATACCGATTGCAGTCGACGATACAATCGGGCTTGAGGACCGTTGCCACGGTACCTCACACAGGAACAGGAGTGATGCCGTTACCATGAATTGTGGACAGTACAAGGACATCCCTCTTGTCCTTATATCTGACCAGCAACAGGTTTCCACTGGAAAGGGCACGGGTCTCACCCCTGGGGATAGGTACCTGGAGGAGGTGGGTAGGGAGCCGCGTTTTAGTATAAAAGTTATCCACATACACGTGGGAACCCTTATCTAGCAGTGGGTGCATAAGGTCCCACACAAGTTTCCTGCTAACACCCGGAGTGGGGGGACATTCTGGGGGTTGAATACGGGAATCTCGGTCCTCGTACACACAAAACTTGTAAGTGTACCCTGAGGTACTCTCACAAAGTTTGTACAGCTTCACGCCATACCTCACCCGCTTAAAGGGAACATACTGGAGGAAAAGGAGTCTCCCCTTGAACGCAATGAGAAATTCATCAACCGCGACCTCCAGGTACATAGGCCTGTACAAATTTGGCCCCAAAGTGATCGATGACCGGCCTGATTTTGTACAGGCGGTCCTAGGCAGGATCACCTTGGGGGGGGGGGGGGCACATGCTGCATTATCTGAAAAATGCAGGCATTTCAGGATGGCTTCAAACCGGGAGCGTGTCATGGCCGTACTGTAAAGTGGGGTCTGGTGGAGGGCGTCCCCACTCCAGTAATGCCTGATACTAGGTTTTTTGACTAGGCCCCTGTGCAGCACGAGGCCTCAAAACGTCCTCATCTCGGCTGCACTGACCGGGGTCCAGCCACCGGGCCTAGCCAAAAAGGAGCCCGGGTGTTGAGCAACGAACTGTTGGGCGTACAGGTTCGTCTGCTCCACCATCAGATTTACAAAGTGGTCACTGAAAAAAAGAATAAAAAAGTCGTAGTCGTAAAAAAGCCCACTGTGGAAATCTGGATTCTTGGTTGGCCTACAAAATCAGGAATCACTGGCTCATAACGCTCTGGGGTATACCAGACAAGTTCACCGTCAGGGGGCTCTGGTGGATTTAACTGGTGGGCCGGAAAACTAGTACGAGCGCCAGAGCTGCTCGTACTAGGGTGGGCCACAGGGTCCCTAGCATGGCGGTCCCCTTGCTCCGCCTGGCCGCGTCTCTGCCACCTTGGGGGCTCATCATCATCGCTAGATGATGAGGCGGACGCGGATGACAAAAGGAAAGTGGGGTCATCCTCGTCCTCACTGGGACACTCGGAGTCGGAGGCAAGCAAGGCGTATGCCTCCTCAGCCAAGAACGTCTGGCGGTCCATAGGGGAGTGTGTGTCTGCGTGAGTATGTGCATGCGTTTAAATCTTTATTTGGTTGTGGGGGCACGGGTGTTCGCAAACTCACCCTAACTAAAAAAAAGGTCAAAAAAGGTGAAAAAAATAAAAATAAATTCTAAATCACTGATCAACCGTCCGAAGTTGATCAGCGGTGGGGTGTGCGATGCGCTAACAGTGGCCGGACGCTAAGAGTGCCGGCCACAGTTAGCGTACACACACACAAAAAATAAAAAATAAAAATGCTTGCGCCCAAAAAAAAAGCTGCAGCACCCCTAGGGACCCCAGACACCTGATTTAGGGTGATGTAATCAGTAACTGTTTTTTTTTTTTTTTTCTTTCTCTCACTAACTTTCCATAAAATATCCCTGCCTAATCTAACTTGTCCCTAGCCTTTCCCTAATTACCTGGGTGCTGGGGCACAAATGGAGTTGTTGGGGTGCTGGCTCTGATGATCCGTGCAGCGGCTCCCGGACACAAAAGGAGGAGGAGAGGAGAGCTGCGGTAATTTGAACTTCCCGCCCCTGCAGCCGACCAACGAGAGCGATCGTGAGAGGTGATGTCACCATCACCACTCAGGATCTAAGGATGGAGATTGGTGGTGTAATATCACACCACCGATCACCATCCTCTTCCGGGTCATCGGGTCCCCAGAAACCCGAATAACCTGGAAACGCAGCAAACCGCAGGTTGACCTCAGTGGTCAAACTGAGGAAGGGGTAACATTAGACCCCGAAACGCGTTTGGTGCTAGGACCCCTTGATGGACTTGGACTCTTTGTGCTAATACACCGCCTGCATCAAAACCACTCCTGTCTTAGGCCCCTTTCACACGGGCGAGTTTTCCGTGCGGGTGCGATCCGTGCGGCGAACGTATGGCACCCGCACTAAATCCTGACCCATTCATTTCTATGGGGCTGCGCACATGAGCGATGTTTTTAACACATCACTTGTGCGTTCAGTTGAAATCGCAGCATGCTCTATATTTTCCGATTTTGACGTGACGCAGGCCCCATAGAAGTGAATGGGGTGTGTGAAAATCGGATGGCATCCGCAAGCAAGTACGGATGCCGTGCGATTTGCACGCATGGTTGCTAGGAGACCATCGGGATGGAGACCCGATCATTATTATTTTCCCTTATAACATGGTTATAAGGGAAAATAATAGCATTCTGAATACAGAATGCATAGTAAACCAGCGCTAGAGGGGTTAAAATAAAATAAAAAATAATTTAACTCACCTTAGTCCACTTGCTCGCGAAGCCGGCATCTCCTTGTGTCTCCGCTGCTGATGAACAGGACCTGGGATGAGCTACTCCATTAAATACCGGTTAAGGACCTTCGATGACGTCACTCCGGTCATCACATGATCTTTTACCATGGTGAATCACCATGGTAAAAGATCATGTGACGTACCATGTGATGACCGGAGTGACGTCATCGAAGGTCCTTAACCGGTATTTAATGGAGCAGCTCATCCCAGGTCCTGTTCATCAGCAGCGGAGACACAAGGAGATGCCGGCTTCGCGAGCAAGTGGACTAAGGTGAGTTAAATTATTTTTTATTTTATTTTAACCCCTCTAGCGCTGGTTTACTATGCATTCTGTATTCAGAATGCTATTATTTTCCCTTATAACCATGTTATAAGGGAAAATAATACAATCTTCAGAACATCAATCCCAAGCCCGAACTTCTATGAAGAAGTTCGGGTTTGGGTACCAAACATGCGCGATTTTTCTCACGCGAGTGCAAAGCATGACAATGTTTTGCACTTGCGCAGAAAAAAATCGCGCATTCTCCCGCAACGCACCCGGCTCTTAGCCGGGCCAAAAAAATTACGCCCGTGTGAAAGAGGCCTTAAACTGCAGATCCGACGCGCACCTCTGACCTATACAGCAAGCCCAGCGCGGTACAAGGAGTCTGTAAATTCACCCAAGTGCCGGCTCTTAGACCTACGGAGCTGCGCCGGGTAGACAGTTAAGGGATTGCGACTATCACAAGACATCCCTGAGTTTACAGTACGGACATAGCGGTGGAGCACAAGTGTACAGCGAAACAGTGAGTAATAGCGGGACGCCGCATCAACAGATCACTGCAACATTAGCTGTATTGCCATTTCGTAGTAGTAATGTATGAATTGTTTATGTGTGGTAACATTAATAAACTATGAGGTTCCTATATTAAGAGAGTGCCCAGTATCTTTTTAACAAGGTTCATGATATGTTGATGGCCGAGAAAAGAGTTTTTACTAAGAGAAGCTGCCCTCAAAAGTTCAATAAAATTTGGAGCGATTGGCTGGCACATAGCCCAATAGTTATGTAATTTTTGAGAAACTTGAATAAGCAATAACAAGGCATTCCAGTTAAATATATGTTTGGGTGGGTTGGGATGGGGGGGGGGGGGGGAGTTTTCCTACTTGCCTTTCTATACTCTATGGAAAATAATATATATGTATGTAATAGGAATATTTTTTTTACGCTGCGATGTAACTGTAAGATCTTGGAAAAAGACAATGGCACGTGATTATTGTTTCAAACTGTACATTATTTGTTACAATAAAAAAGATTTGATTAAAAAAAAAACATTTTGTTTATAATTATTGAAATTTGTCCAGTTACTTTTGAGCCTCTGAAATGAAGGGATTGTGTTTAAAAAATGATTTAGTTTTTCAAATTTTTATGCAATCATTTTGTTCAACCCACTGAATTAAAGCTGAAAGTCTGAACTTGAACTGCATCTGAATTGTTTTGTTCAAAATCTATTGTGGTAATGTACAGAACAAAAATAAGAAAAGCGTTATGTCTGTCGAAAATATATATGGACCTAAGATTTTTTTGATCGTTCAATATTACACTTTTTGGGGGCAAGGTGACAAAAAAAAATTCTGTTGCTTAAGGGTAAGTAGCCCTTTTTTTTTACACAACACTTATTTTTATAAAACACTTTTTTCTTAACTTTTTTCCCATACATATTGTACTACATTGACTGCCAATGTTCTACACAGTTGCCTTAGGAGACCCAGCCTGGGGGCTAGGCCTCAGGCTTCCGTACATGGCAGACCCCAAGGCCTCCATTCACACGGATCCGCAAAACATGTATTCCGGCCGTGTACAATCTGCATTTTGAGAATCAAAACATCATGCCTTTTTTTTTTCAGTTGGAAGTTTCAGTGAAGGAGATTTATAGTTAGGCTACGTTCACATCACCGTTCAGCCTTTCCGTTCTCCTGCTCTGTTTAGGGGCAGGAGAACAGAAAGGACGGATAAGCACATAACTGACACCAAAGCCTGAGGACCCAATAGACTATAATGGGGTCCGTAATGTTTCCTATCAGAAGAGGATTTTTAAGCAGAGACAAAAGTTGTGCATGCAGGACTTTTGTCTCCGCTTAAAAATCATCTTCTGAGCGGAAACATAACAGACCCCATTATAGTCTATGGGGTCCTAAGGGTTCCGTTTGGTGTCAGTTATGTGCTTATCCGTCCTTTCCGTTCTCCTGCCCCTAAACAGAGCAGGAGAACGGAAAGGCTGAACGGTGATGTGAACGAAGCCTTAGGGAGATTTTTATAGTCAGCTTTGCAAGAGTCAGCATTTCCAATATCTGCTCCACATCTAGCAAATGTCAAACAAGGTTTGATAAATTTGGTGCATCTCTAAGTTTTCTGGCGTATATCTGTTGCGTATAACCTTTGCACCGCAAACTGCAACTTCTCCCTGCTCATGCCAGGGGGGGGATGCGTGACGTGGGCGGGGAAGGGGCTGGTAGGCCCATCTCATTTATTATTTTCATCGTCTGTTTTAGCAATAGAAAATGGTCTACATTTAAGCCAGCAAAGAAGCTGGCTTACATTGAGACCAGCGGTGGATGCACTGAAGTTATGTAGAGGCCGGCGCCTCTTCATAACTTTGGCAGATCCACCACCACCAATATCTATTTGGCATGGGACTGACACCTCCCAACCCAGCCGATCAGCTTTTCTACAATAGCTCTGATGCCAGAAGTACACAACTCTGTCTAATAAAGTGACTGGGAGCAGTGCTGCAGTAACCAGCTTCCTCCACTCTACAATGGTGGAGAGATGTGTAGCTCCAAAGCTACTCTGCTACAACCGATCAAAACGTTGCAAAGCCATATTTTGTGAGTTTTTGAAGCCAGAATTCTGGAGTGCAGGGCTTGATAAATTCCTCTCATTGAGTGAGCCATTTTGGTTCCATGTGGTATATCCAGCCTGTATGCCTCTATTGAATATGATAGAGTTGCTCAAGCTGTAGCAGTGATTACAATTAGGAATAAGTGAATCGACTTCGGCTGAAACATCTGAAGTCTATTCGCATAAAACTTTGTTTCAATGCTTTGGAACTGAACCCAAGTTCGGGAAATGGTTTTTCATAGTATACCATAAATCACTTTCTGAAGTCATTATGCGATGTCTCGCAAGACTTCGCAAAGTAATAACTTCGGCGCATCGGAGCCAATACATTCTAATACTGTAGAGAGCGCTCGCTTCGTACAGTATTGAAACAAATTTTTATGCGAATCAACTTCGGATGCTTCATCCAAAGTCGATTCGCTCATCCCTAATTACAATGATTATCTTAAATTAATGAATAAAGAAAATCAGCCTACATGAAAACTGGTGTAACTGCATTGTTAAATGTGCCTTATATTATGCGACTGCCTTGTGGTCCAGTGTGATTTGTCACTTTCGTGTTTTTGCTGCTCCTAAGTCCTAAGATTTATGCAAAGGAGGGCAGGTGATTTGTCCAAGACTGTGCACTCTGTCAGTACCACGAACAGCAGCATATTTTCACCATAGAGCGTATTTATTCACACCAGTGCTCCTAAGATAAGAACAGGCCTTTGTCTGGGCATGTGCATAGAATTAAAGACAGATCTTCCTACGTGTGAGGTGAATAATTTTTTCCACTGTATGGTTTTAGGCGTATTTGGAATTTTGTCAAGTTAGGCTTGTTTCACATCTGTGGTAAGCAGAATCGTCAGATTGTTCTGGCCAGGAAGAACCTGTCAGAAACCGTCACTGCCATGTGCTGCTGGAATTCTGTCCGGTCCCATTTACTAAAATGGGGACCGGCGGAGATCCAGCCGCAACCTGGCAAATTTGCAGAGGGGCGGCCAGGCAAATACCGCTGCGCACAAAAGTGCTCATATAACAGTGTCAATCACAATTACAATTTCAGTCACAGTGCCCCCATTATACAGCCAGCCACAGTTCTGGATAATGGTATACATTTAATCTCAGCAACTCCCTCTAGACCCTAATAGCTCAGATATTTCTGGGGACCCTAGATCTGTCAATATATGTTCCACGTAACGAAAAAAAGGTTTTTACCATCTTGCCAGTTTTAAGAAGATCTGGCAACCATGGGTCAAAGGGGTTGTCTCACTTCAGCAAACGGCATTTATTATGTAGAGAAAGTTAATACAAGGCATTTACTAATGTTTTGTGATTGTCCATATTGCTTCCTTTGCTGGCTGCATTAATTTTCCCATCATATTATAAACTGATCATTTCAAGAGGTTCCAGCCACTGTTGCAGTGCAGATACGAGGTGGCCAAGACAGGAGCTGCTGCCCCGGTCCCAGCCACTAGAGTGGCCAACACTCTTTCCCATTGTGTGCAAGCATGGCCACCACTTCTAGATTGCAGAATGGCTGTAACAGCTGGATGCGAGCAGTAAATAATGTAATGGAAAAATTCATCAAGTCAGCAAAGGAAGCGATATGGATAAGGGCTTGAGAGGTGACAATGTTGGTACATTTTCAGTGAATGTGGTACATTTATTTATTTTGTGTATAATTGTTGTTACTCTAAGGGTAGGTTCACATCAATGTTAAGAAATCCAGCAGGCTGTTCTGGCAGAGTGGTAGCCTGCCGGAGTACACCATAGCCAGATAATGCTGTAAGCCGCAAGATCCACATTGAATATGAGTGCACAACTTTTTATATGACTGAAAGCCTGCATTTCTGCCAGAAACCAGTCTGATCCCATTATAGACAATGGGGATCCGGACGTTCATGGCATTATTCCGGGTACGGTGAATTCTGGAAGGCTGTTCCTCCACCCAAACAGCCTGTCGGTGATTCTTTATTGCTGATGTCAACCTAGTGTAAGATTCCTAACAACGGCAAGAAAGTCAAGGAGTTAAACCCAGCATTTCTAATGATTGCTTAGTTTTATTGTTTGTATTTGTTAGCGCTCAGTACCGCCATATTCCTCCATTTATGAGTTAGGGGGACCACCTCTATTGTAGGCGTGTGTGTTTTGATGATCCACCCTGCTGATTTCTGGAGCCCTTCGTAAATAATCCACTTTCTACTGTGTCCAATCTCTGAGTATTTTGCTCTCTGTTGTCAGAACTTTATAATAATGAGGTGTGATTAAGTCCTAACCTCAAAATGTTTTGGCAGCTTTCTTTTCATTTAGCTGAATTTTCTGGATAAAACACACTCTTTCTACTTTTGGGCATACAGCCTGGTCCTCTCATTTATTATGAATAGTCTGTGCCATTTTGTCTGTAACTTATTAAAGGAGAACTGTCACATTTAGACCCTAATTTCAATTTTCATATATGTAGTTACTAATAACATGATATTCCAGAATCAGTTACTATTAGACTGACTTACCCCATATTTAATAAGATTCAGCCCTTAGCAACCAGTCTGCATTAAACTGCAATTTCACTATTTATGCACGGAAGAGGTTAAACGCCCGACATTGGTACCAGCACCGATGTCAGCCATTTCAAGTAAAGTGTCAGCTGACCACAACTGGGAAGGGGGGGCTCGGATATCCAAAAGATTAATTGAGGGGGAAGGGGGGGGAAGTGGGGCAGTCGGATTGGCCATTCAGAAGATAAATGGGGGACATCACTGGCCTAGGAAGAGGCCTAAGCACTCATAGAGCTGCTTCTTCAAACAGCTGATTAGCGGAAGTTCAGGCCGATATGATATGTCCCAGATAAAACCCTTTAATTGCAGACACTTAAAAGGGTTCTCTGGGACCCCTTTAATTACTGAACATACTTTAATATTACTTAACTTATAAATATATTCCCAAATACCTTTCACTAGTTACAGTGGCTCGATTTGTTAAGGGAGAAATCATCAGGGGAAATAAAATGGTCGCTGTCCTATCAGTACACACAAAACCTGTCCTAACTACACAAGAGGACAAGTTACTTCACAACAGAGAGCCATCTCATCCTCCTCTCTGCTCTACTTATCAGGGATTATGATCCTGAATACAGTAGATAAGATCTTCAGCTGAATGTCTGTAGGAATGGAGTGCATGAAGAGACATGAAATACAGAGAGGATGTAGATAATGAGCAGCAGCACTTGTATGCAGTCTCCATTAACACACTGTCCTGTCTATCCTCTCTATACTTCATGTTTCCTCATGAATTCCATTCCTACAGAGATTCAGCTAAAGATCCTATCAACTGAACACAAAATAATAATCCCTAACAGGCAGAGCATAGAGGAGAATGAGGAAGCTCTGAAGTAACTTGTCCTGCTATGTGACTAGGACAGGTTTTGTGTACTAATCGGACAACAGCCATTTTTCCTGATAATTGCTCCGTAAACAAAATGAGCCCATATAACTAATGAAATGTATTTGGCAATATATTTATAATAAACTACTATTTAAGTACAAGTTATCCCTCAAGATACAATGGCCTCAGGATACAATACTTTGGACATACAATGGTCTTTTCTAACACACCGTAAGTTGAAACTAGACTCAACATACAATGCCTCAGAATCAGATCCAACCAATCAAGGCCACTTGTCTAGTAAATAGCTGGATTAGTTGCTAGTTAGCAGCTATTCCTGACTGCTATATGTAAGGACCTGTTTTATTTGTCTTAGTTATCGTTTTATCTTTATCTTATCTTTGATGACATTTTGGGGCTTTAAAACCAATTACTTAACTTACAATGGCTTCAACATATAATGGTCGCCATGGAACCAATTAATATTGTAACCTGAGGGACCACTGTATTTTCATTTTCTTAATTCCCGGAGAACAGCTTTAAGTGAATTTATTCCAGCCTTATATGCGCCATGATAAATTATAACATGCAACATTTCAGTCAAGGGTAAGTTCACACCTGCATTGTTACTTCCTGTAATTTTTACAGAATCTGAGATAGAAGTTTCTAACAGAGCCTCCAACACAAATGTACCTTGAAATAGAAGATCCCCAATTCTGCTCCAGAATTGTTGTATAGGGGATACAAATACGCAAATAAACATGGAAGGAGTTGAGCTGGGGTCCTTTTCAAACTACATAATACACTTACTACATGCTAAACATAATTACAGTACCTCTACTTTTTATATTTGAAAAAACTTTAGGATGCTTTTTGTCTGTTTAGCCAAAAAGGCATCACTGCTAAAACAGCTTTGTAAAACTAACGCATTTAACATCACATAGATTTTTGTGACTAAAATGATAGAACACTATTTTTGCGATATATCAAACTCTTTATAGAACATTCATGAATAAGGAGCAAAAACCCTAATGTCCCACTCTTATGCAAGTGGAAGAGTTTTTTTCCAAACACATTTTGTATTCAAGAAGTTACAAAAACCAGAAGTCTCAATAATCTTAACAGAATATAGGCCAACAACTCAGTCTCAGTTCACGAACTAATCAACAGCTAAAAACAAAATTGGTCATTTTCCCATGCTGGAATATGAAGAGTTTGTGATTTTCCCGGGAAAAGAGAAGTAAAAAATTAGTTCAGAAAATTTGACAAATGATTCAAAGTCTACAGACTGCCAAAAGTCTAGAGAAATAGCAAAGGAATGTAACTGATCTCCAAAAGAACAAAAATACCAAACCAGGTTACAAAACAAACAAAAACATTCACTAAATATTAAAAAAATTGCTATTTATAGCAGTTTCAGTAGGTCAGATACATAATCTAGGGGGCTATCTGAGATTGAAAAAAAATTGCAGTTGGCTGAACATGGAGTGCTGTCTCTATAAGACTGGAAGTACAGTCCTGATCAGAAGTTTAAAGGGTTTCTATCACATGACTAGTTAGCTATCAGACACTAGCGATCCGCTAGTGTCTGCTCTACCAAACAATGCTATTATAATACCTTTGTGTGCAGCCGTTTGCCTAAAAAACTGTGCTATGGGGGCGTCTTTTCAGCACCTAGAGGCTCGGTCTACTCACACAAAATGCCGCCCAGCGCGTCCCTCCAGCCCGCCCATCTCCTCTGGAATGCGATTAAAAAAGTAAAGTGGAAGATCCCAAAAAATTTCATCAGCACTGAGCCGGAGGATCTAATTGGTAGTCCGTCAAGACACTGGACGATCCTCGACCCAAATTAAGACCCTTACCGCCGCCTCTGCCCCGCTCAGCAGGCCCTAGCCTTCCAGACTCCTTGCACTCCTCTACCACGGGAGACAAGCAGAGAGTTTCCCCACCTCGGAGAGATCAGACCTGTCCACACCACTGAGCGGTTCTCAACGCGATCCTGACTTCCTGCTACCGAGCCCAGGAGAACGCAACATTACGGACGCGCCATCTCCCTCCTCTGCTTATGAGAAGCACCTACCAAGCGTGAGGTCGCAGTCCTTGGTAGCCACTGAGGTGAGCAATCACACCATACTCACCATACAAGCGCTCCCTACCAACGATCAGCCTGCATCTGGAAACCTGTTAAAGGACATGCTAGTCCTATTTAGTAAATCTTTGCAAAAAGACATGTCCTCTCTCATCCTCCCACTCCAGTCCGCAGTAGAGGATATTGATAAAAGAGTCAGTCATGTGGAATCTAAAATGGGTGACTTCGCCACTTCTCACAATAAGCTAATTGATTGCCAGGCCTTTCATTCCATGACCTCATTCTAGACAGAGCGCACAAAGTTCAATGCCCGAAACACCTTCCAGACACTTCTCCAAGAGATGTACTGGCGTGTGTACATTTCTTTCATACCAAAGAAGCGCTGATGGCGGCAGCCAGGAAGGCAGGATCTCTACCTGCTCCCTATGATCAGAATCAAATATCTGGACATGCAACACACACAGTAGCAGTCTGATGAAAGCACTTGAAGGGACAGAATGGCAAGTGCAGTACAGTGCGGGTCTACAAAGAAAGTGAGGGATTTGGAGTCTCATTGTCACGACCCTTGGTCGTGACTTCTTGTGGCCCCATGCAGTTGCCTGCGGTCTAGTTGTGGTTGCCGCTGGCAACATTGGATATGTGGCAGCAGTGCTGCCTGAGTGGTGTTAGGCAGCTTGCTGCGGTAGGCATGCGGTTGCACCTGGCAACCTCTCCTTTAGGTGTGCCTTTTATTGGTAGGCACAGTGTGTTTGTTGTGTGTGGACACTGTTCCTTTAAGTTGCTGTCTTCCCTTCCCTTCTGTGGTGTTGGAAGGGTTAATTCCCTTCCCAGTGTGTCTGAGAGTCACTGGGTGTGTCTGACCGTGGGGTGTGGCCACTTGGCCTATAAAGCCTCAGTCCCTGGTTGGGTTCAGTAGGTTGCTCTCAGCCATGCTGGCTGGAGCAGCCTCCTGTCTCCTCCATCTGCCTGGTGGGGACCATCCTTCTGGTCATAAACCTCTGTCGGGAATTTCTATGTTTCACGGTGTTATTTAGGTGTGTGTGGGGTTTTATGTTAGTGCAGCTTGTGGTCCTGGGTTCCTGTGGGATGTCTGGTGTGTGCTGTGTTCGTTGGTGTCTGAACTGCAGCACCTGCACATGGGATCCAGGGTTTGTTGTCTGTGGCAGGTGAGTGATGTGTTGGTCCCATTTGCCTGTCACTGCCATAAGTCTGTTATTGTATTCCCCTGTGTTGCTTGGCCGTGGAGACTCCTGCTCCCCCGTGCCTAGGAGGAGCAGGTCGTCTCACTCTGTCCCCTAGTACAGGGCCGACTTGAGGGCTCGTAGGGACTTTAAGGTTCCGGCGTATGAGTCCTCCTACCACCAAGGTCGGCTCATACAGATAGAAGACAGGGTCAGCGTTAGGGACGCAATAGGAGGTGACCTGCTCCCTAACTCTGTGGTCCCGGCCAAGGGGTAACCCTACCATCTCCTGGCACCGCACGGCTGGGGGTTTCCCCCACCGCCAGCCGTGACACTCATTCTGTGATTTTATTACATACAAAGGAAGAAAAGAAGGGTAAAGAAATCCATGAAAGGGTGATTGCTGTATATGTGATGATGCACCTTCCTACTACCAAGTTTTAGGTCAAGCAGTTTAAATTGGTAGGGAAAAGTGAAGATGACCACCGTTCAGGGAGACCTGTCAAAGCATTTTCAAAAGTCAGTGTTATAGCTCAAAAATTAAACAGTGTTACAGCTTCCAGCATCATTCATGATGTTTTGATGACGTCAAAGGTCAGTTCCCAGTGAGTGCCAAAAATGTGGGCACCTGAGCAAAAAACATGTCCCCAGCAACTTAGCCAAGAGAATTTAGAAATGCTTACAGAAAATCCAAGAGGCTTCTTTTCTCAAATTATTTCAAATGATGAAACATGGGCCCACCACCATGATCCTGAGATCAAACAAGAGTTAATGCAGTGGGAGCACAAGGGGTCACCAACTCCCCAAAAAATAGTGTGAGCAGCAGTCAGCTGGAATGATCATGGCAATAATATTTTGGATACAGAAGGCGTTTTATTACTAGAATTCATGCCACAAATGACAATTACTGGAGACACCTATGCTTCAAGGCACTACGTGAAGCCTACTATGTACTAGTGAACACTTTCATAATGGAAGTGCTAAGTATTCGCTTCATAAGACGCATTACCATTTTTCCCTCTACTTTTCGGGGTGAAAAAGTGCATCTTATGGTGAAATATGACATATAAAAGACAGTCTTCAGACCCTTTCACCTCTTTTCACATTTTGCGGCCTTGTCTTAAAATAAAAAGCAATGCTCAAAATCTTTGATAATTTGTTGAAAAGGAAAAACTAAAATATTGCATTGAATTGCATTGCACTGACATAAGTATTCAGACCCTTTAGTTGAGCACCTTTGGCAGCGATTACAGCCTCCAGTCTTCTTGGGTATGATGCCACAAGGTTTGCACACCTGGATTTTGTGCCATTATTTTCTGCAGATCTTCTCAAGCTTTGTCCAGTTGGAAGAGGACAGTCGTTGGACAGCCATTTTCAGGTCTCTCCAGAGATTTTCTAAGCCATTCCTCAGTTGTCTTGGCTGTGTACTTAGGGTCAATGTCTTGTTGAAAGGTAAATCTTCAGCCCATTCTAAGGTCCAGAGCACACTGGATCAGGTATTCATTAATTTCTTTATTACTATCATTATAAATATTAATATCTTTATACTTTGTTTCATTCAGCTTTCCCTCAGCTCTGACCCGAGTCCCTGTCCCAGCTGCTGAAAAACACCCCACAGCATGATGCTGCCACCACCATGCTTCACTGTAGCAAATTTATTTGGCAGTGCTTGGTTTCCTCCAAACAAAACACTAAGAATCTTGGCTTCAAGAGACCAGAGAATCTTGTTTCTCACAGTCTGAGACTCTGTGGGTTCTTTTCTGCAAACTTTCATGTGCCTTTTACTGAGAAGAGGCTTCTTTCTGGCCACTCTGCCACAATGCTTAAATTAGGGAAATGCTGCAGTGATGGTTGGTAACAAAAATGTATTAAAACATTTTGTTACTCTAAGTCCATGTGAAATTTTAGATTTTTTATTAATCCATTATTATGACCACCATCTCATATCCAGAATAACTGCAGTGTGCAGCATGGACAGCGGCTAGAAGGGTTGAGGTTCAATAAGGTCCTGGTAGTTTGTCACAGGTATCTGGTGCCATGGTGACAGGGGTGCACCTAGCCTTTGTGCTGCCTGAGGCGAAAACTGAAAAAGGTGCCCTGAGCTGTATGCAGCCCGGCTCAGGCAGTATGATAATGACACCGGCCTCTGGATATGAATTAGAACTAAAGTCTATTAGAGGGAATGGTGGGCAGGAGACATCGCTCCGGTGCCCTGCCACAGCATTCAACTGTATCGCTGTCCTGAGAACAGCAATGCAGTTGAATATGCAGAGATGAGTATTTCCACAATGGATGCACTCATGGCCCTTCTGCTGTCCCCCATTTGCCCCAACCTGGCGCCGCCTGAGGCAATCGCCTCACCTCGCCCCATTGGTGGTGCACCCCTGCATGGTGACTACAGTGTATCCCACAGCTGCTGGAGGGTGCGTGGGGAGAATCCATCGAGCGAACACGTCGATCGGGGTGGTCCCACAGACAAATAAATGAGTTCATGTCTGGGGAATTAGGGAGCCAGGATAGTACTTGAAAGTCTTAGTCATGCTCTTCCAACCAATGTCGGACATCTCTAGCCATGTGACATGTTGCACTGTCCTACTGGAGATCCCATCTGCCCCAGAGAAGACAATCAGTATACTGTATATGGGTGTACATGATCTACAAGGATGGATTTATAACCAAATCGGTTGAGAGTGCATTCCACAAGGATGACTAGACACAGAGAATGCCACCAAAACATTCCCCAGACCATAACGCTGCCACCAACATTTTGTGTTGGTTGCAGGGTTTTTATTCTCTGATGTTTCGCGCCTCACACGCCAACGTCCATTATGCAGATAAAGCAAGGTCAAAGATGTACGACTGCTGCTGTTAGAACCCTTGATATTTTAGATATTTTAAAGTGTACTTCTAAAATTATTCAAGATATAAAAGAAGGAAGAAGAGAGCAAACACGACCTAAAGCCTTTTCTTTGGAGACAGATTTTAGCAGCGAATTTGAATACGTAAACCATTCAGCAGGTGGAATTAGTCTAAGTATTCTAATAAGATATATTACAAAGTTTCTTATCTTCACTTCTACTACTGATGCATGGAAAGTTTTTTATCAGAGGCATGATCACACTTCAGTAATTTGGTCAGTGCTTGATCAGTGATTTTCATCAATGATTGTGAGCCAAAACCAGGAGTGAAGACTACATAGATATAAAGTGCAATGGAATGATTTGCACTTGTTTTGTGTTTCTGACCCGAACCCAGTTTTGGCTCACAATCACTGAAGTCACTGACCAAGTCACTAAAGTGCGAACTAGGCCTAAAGATGCATATAAATGAGAACCTAGTATTTAACAACAAGCTATGATAAAAAGAAAAGATAAATTATAATGTTGAACATTTCTGAACAGCTCAAGGTATTAAAGGGTAGTATAACATTTTTATCTAAGTCATTAATATTTCTCATATAGTAAAATAATTGAAAATGAGAGATTTCTAAAAGAAAAACTCAGTGTACCTAAGAAAACGTTTTTTCTTCTTGGCAGAGTCCTCTGGAGTCTTAAAGTTCACATCTGCTTTCTTTTCTGGTGTTTGGAGCAGAACCTGTGCAGTTTTCAACCAATCACTTGCTGATTTCCCACAAGAGTGCATGCCATTTTCATCACCTACTGGCCTACTATCCTCTGCCCTGGTAACTGGAATAGTAGGTTCATCAGGAGGATCATCAGAAGAATATTCAATAATATCCACAGCCTAAAAAATAAAAATAAAGAATGTCAACGTATGGAAAGCTAAAATAAGGTAATTGTATCAACCAAAGTTACTGTATCCTTCGCCTTATAAGATTAACTTTTTTACCTCAAAAGTGAGGGAGAAAAGGCAGTGCATCTTTTAAAGTGAATACTAGTAAGCACTTTCATTATAAAAGTGCTCACTAATATGCAGAAGTTGGGGGAGAGGCGAGTACAGCGTTGCTAACACCGCTTGTACTCACTGCTCCCCGGCACTAATGACTGGAACAAGCTGAATTCCCACCAGGTGTGATTATAGTCAAAGGGCTCCAGCGGGGAAGGGTAGTATCCAACTTTGCCAGATACGATGAACACCAGCAGGCTGTTCTTCTACCGTCACTGCCTGCTGACACATTTTAGTTAAAAAAAACTAGCCTTAGTAAATCTGGATTAAAGTGTTAGTAGAGACACTGAAATCTAAAACTTTACATTTACCAAAATAAAGTGCAGAAATATAAGAAAAAGACCTGATTTAGTCAATACACTGGTTATAAAAAAAATCTATAACAATAATCAATTAAAAGACATTTTGAATAACCCTGCAATTGGTCCAGTTGGCATATGCCATGCACAGACAGTATACGCCTGATCTACTTTGTCACAAGAGCCAATCAGTGCTTACATCTGGGTTCTTCTACCACCAATATACCTGCTACTGTAACATCAAGCTTTACAGTAGTGCAAGTGTGAGACACTGAGGGCTACAATAATGGCAAGTGTAAAACACCAAGGGTGGCAAGTATGAAAACTGTTAGCAATGTACAGTTGCAAGAAAAAGTATGTGAACCCTTTGGAATGATATGGATATCTGCACAAATTGGTCATAGTCACAACAATAGGCAATCACAGTCTGCTTAAACTAATAACACACAAAGAATTAAATGTTACCATGTTTTTATTGAACACACCATGTAAACATTCACAGTGCAGGTGGAAAAAGTATGTGAACCCTTGGATTTAATAACTGGTTGAACCTCAATAACTGCAACCAAATGTTTCCTGTAGTTGCAGATCAGACGTGCACAACGGTCAGGAGTAATTCTTGACCATTCCTCTTTACAGAACTGTTTCAGTTTAGCAATATTCTTGGGATGTCTGGTGTGAATTGCTTTCTTGAGGTCATGCCACAGCATCCCAATCGGGTTGAGGTCAGGACTCTGACTGGGCCACTCCAGAAGGCGTATTTTGTTCTGTTTAAGCCATTCTGCTGTTGATTTATTTCTATGCTTTGGGTCATTGCTCTGTTGCAACACCCATCTTCTGTTGAGCTTCAGCTGGTGGACAGATGGCCTTAAGTTCTCCTGCAAAATGTCTTCATATACTTGGGAATTTATTTTTCCTTCGATGATAGCAATCTGTCCAGGCCCTGACACAGCAAAACAGCCCCAAACCATGATGCCCCCGCCACCATACTTCACAGTTGGGATGAGGTTTTGATGTTGGTGTGCTGTGCCTCTTTCTCCACACATAGTGTGTTTCTTCCAAACAACTCAACTTTGGTTTCATCTGTCCACAGAATATTTTGCCAGCACTGCTGTGGAACATCCAGGAGCTCTTGTGCAAACTGTAAACATGCAGCAATGTTTTTTTGGACAGCAGTGGCTTCCTCTGTGGTATCTTCCCATGAAATCCATTCTTGTTTAGTGTTTTACGTATCGTAGATTCACTAACAGGGATGTTAGCATATGCCAGAGACTTTTGTAAGTCTTTAGCTGACACTCTAGGATTTTTCTTCACCTCATTGAGCAGTCTGTGCTGTGCTCTTGCAGTCATCTTTACAGGACGGCCACTCCTAGGGAAAGTAGCAGCCGTGCTGAACTTTCTCCATTTATAGACAATTTGTCTTACCGTGGACTGATGAACAGCAAGGCTTTTGGAGACAATTTTATAACCCTTTCCAGCTTTATGCAAGTCAACAATTCTTAATCGTAGGTCTTCTGAGAGCTCTTTTGTGCGAGGCATCATTCACATCATGCAATGCTTCTTGTGAAAAGCAAACCCAGAACTGGTGTGTGTTTTTTATAGGGCAGGGCAGCTGTAACCAACACCTCCAATCTCATCTCATTGATTGGACTCCAGTTGGCTGACACCCCACTCCAATTAGCTCTTGGAGAGGTCATTAGTCTAGGGGTTCACATACTTTTTCCACCTGCACTGTGAATGTTTACATGGTGCGTTCAATAAAAACATGGTAACATTTAATTCTTTGTGTGTTATTAGTTTAAGCAGACTGTGACCAATTTGTGCAGAAATCCATATCATTTCAAACTGTTCACATACTTTTTCTTGCAACTGTACATACAGTATCAGCAGCTCTCATATCTCTTAGGCCCCAGTACATTATTCAGTGTACACCCTCAGCACTGCCCCACAAGGTCACAGGTCATACAGCAGCTACAGCCTAGCTCATTCACCAGCTCGTAGTCCACAGGGATTAGTGGGTCTTTTTTATAAAAAAACAAACAAAAAAAAACACACACACTGGCAAAGTCTAAGGTACAGTGTCGGGATACAGTTTATCTGCATTATTTCTGCATTTGTTTTTCTTCAATCATCCTTTTTTTGGATTAACATTTTGGGCGCTTCAGAACCAGTTGCTAGTTTTACATTAGAGTTATGTCTCCAACATACAGTGGTTGTCTTGGAACCAAATAATATTGTATGCTGGATGACCACTGTACAACCATACCAGTTCCCATGCGTAGTTGTCAAAACTAAGTCTATACAAGGGCCAGAACCCTTTTTTTAATCTATACTGTGACATAGCAAGGGATTTTGTTTGGGCAGGCAGGTATTTTCCTCCCAACATGGGTGGCTGGGCTGATTTCCAACCAGGTTAGATCAAGTACCGGACCGGCATTTAAGTGCCGGTCTTGGTTTTGGCAGCACCTGGCTGTCCTTTAAATAGGCAGCTGGGCTCAGAATCTGGGTCTCTGTCTTGGGATCTGAAGCATGGTGCTGTGCTGGAAGGTTCAGAGCCGCATGAAGGCTGTATGCTGGGAAACAGTCCCCTAAAGCCTGCTGTGGACTGCCGGGGATAAAACGGCTAGCAAGGTGACGTGTCTGTTATATGGACTTTTCGTTGTGTGAATTAACACCAAGACTGTTATGAGTTGTTTTTCTTTTACCTTTTGTGACTAAACACTGACATTTTGATTTACGAACGTTTTGCCTCTGTACTGCGTCCGCTTACCCTGCCTACCAGAGCAAATCCTCACAATACATAGGATATTTTAGGCTACTTTCACACTTGCATTTGGTACGGCTCCGTCATGGATCTGCACAAACGCTTCCGTTCAGATAATACAACCGCATGCATCCGTTCAGAACAGATCAGTTTGTATTATCTGTAACATTGCTAAAACAGATCCATCTTGAAAACCATTGAAAGTCCATAGAGGACGGATCCGTTTTCTGTTGTGCCATATTGTGTTAGTGAAAACGGATCCGTCCCCATTGACTTACATTGCGTGTCAGGATGGATCAGTTTGCCTCCGCATCGTCAGACGGACACCAAAAAGCTGCAAGCAGCATTTTGTTGTCCGCCTCCAGAGCGGAATGGAGGCAAACTGATGCATTCTGAACAAATGCTTATCCATTCAGAAAGCATTAGGGCAAAACTGATCTGTTTTTTACCGCTTGTGAGAGCCCTGAAACGGATCTCACAAACGGAAACCAAAACGCCAGTGTGAAAGTAGCCTTATATTGCATGCGAGTGGAATCTATCTATAAAAGAATCATGTACAGTATTACTTAACACTTCTTATTTTTATAATATTTCAGTTTGGTTTATTGTATACTTGGATGTACAGCAAAATAATTGACATTTTACTGTACTACAGTAAATTTGTAAGGAAATTAGACTATTTGAGCAATGACTAAAATAGTGCATTCCTTATAAATAAATTCTTTGTATATAATAATAATATAATAGCACGATATGTGAATAACAAAAATGATGTTAAAGTCACAAAGAGATCGCATAGAACAGAATCAGCTAATGACCAATAAAGTTCCATTACTAGGGTACGACCACATGGGGCACCTGTGCCACGAGCATTGTGGTCATAGCAGGCTCAAATTATCCAATTAGGACTGCATTGTTTAGTTGGGCTGCACTTTTAATGGCCACGCAACATAGACAAAACAGAGTATCCTTACTGCGACTTTCAGTTGCCGCTAACTAGATTAGAATATAGTAAAAGTTATATTCTAAAGTAAAAAGGGATTCTACTCTTTAAGATATTGACGATTTATCCTCCAGATAGGTCATCAATATCACGTTGGGAATGCGAGCTAAGCCGCAGATTGTTGGCATGGTCACTACAGTGGACGGAGCATCATGCTTCATGCTCTGTCTATACTGTTTTTGGCACTGGCTGAATGTGGGGGTGCCAGGAGTCGGACACCCACCAATCTAATACTGAAAAACTCATCCACAGCATTAAATGAAAAAAAAAAAATAATACATTTTTACATCAGCACATTCCGGACTATTTTATTCCTGGAAAACAAACCCACTGTACCTTTTTTATTGACTTATTTTAAAACTATTTATCTAAAACCTAATTTAATCTTCTGTTGCAATATATTCTAAATATTACCTTTCGTAAATACTTGAACCTCAGTTTAAAGGAATTTCCAGCTCCAACTCCACTGAAATTCCAGGATAAAAAAAGTAAAGCCTCTGTATTCAAGACTCATTTAATGCATTCATGCATGACAGAAAACTACTGCTGCACAGATGTTAGGATCATAAATGTATAGCTTATTCCTAGACTTTCCCCTTTTTTGGTAAAGAGAAAAACACAATACATATGAGTATGAAGTGATGTCTTACGTGTTCAAATTTTTCCATGAATCAGCTCCGGAGAAAATACACTAAAATAATGTACCAAAACTAATACATTAGCAATTATAATTACACTGACGAGCAAATTCTTGTCATTTAACTGCATTGTTACTGTTTTGCTCCTGGTGGGGGAAAAATATTTTTCTTTGTGTCTACTATAAAATTACTGGAGGCCTCGCATGAGGAGTCGACTCTTCTTTGAATGAGTCCCCCGGAAGAGGAGGCGGATCCGAGCGGCGACGAGGGCAGGGACAAGGTGGTAAGTCCTTTTAAAAAGATGATGTTTAAGCTGCAGGCTGGTTGCATCATGGAGGCCCGGGTGTCGAGTAAGCAAGATGCTTCTGCTGACCCCCTCGTCCAGGGTATTGAAAGTAGTGTCCTCCCCCTAGGATTAGCTCCTGCTTGCCCTGTTATATATCTCCATCTCCCCCTTGTCTTTAAGGTGGAAAAGGAGACGGGACACAGACCGCATGGTGACTCCAAGAAAAAAACGAAAAAGTGCGGAACCTGCACTAGGAAGCTGGCAGAGTCATATAAGAAACCCTTATGCACAGATTGTTTAGCGAAAATCCTAAAGGAGGAACAACCTTCCTTTTTGGCGGAACTAAGAGCCATAGTGAGGGAAGAAGTACAGGCGGCAGGAATGAGTCAGCCCCCTTCCCTTCCGGTCCCCTCTTCCCCACCTTCCAAACGAGCCAGAGTACAGTTAGACTCGGATTCCGAGGAAGAACCCGGGGTACCTTTCGGACGAATTGGAGGAAGACCATCCCCCTTCCTTGGTGGAAGAACCAAGAAGATATCTGTTCTCTACAGAGCATTTGGATTCACTGCTAACAACGGTTAGACAAACCATGGCGGTAGAAGAAGAAGAACAGACGCGTACGGTGCAGGACGAGATGTTCGGCGGTTTAAGAGCCAGGAAGAGGAAACTCTTTCCTGTGAATTCTAACCTGCGAGATCTAATCAAGGATGAATGGGAAGAGGGTGACAAGAAGCTTTATGTGCCTAGGGAATTTAAGAGCAGGCTGATCTTTAACCCAGAAGAGACAAAACTTTGGGACGAGATACCGACATTCAGGTGGCCAAGGTGGTGAAGAAGACGTCCATACTGTTTGAAGATTCCTCAAGTTAAAAGATCCCATGGATCGGAAAAAGGATGGGCTTCTGAAGAAGGCCTGGGAATCTTCTGCAGTCACCATAAATACAAATATTGCAGCCACCTCAGTGTCCCGCGCCATGTGTCTATGGCTAGATCAGATAGAAAATAATCTTAAGATGAAGACATTTAGGGAGGAAATTTTGGAATCCTTACCTTTATTGAAGTTGGCAGCATCATTTATGGCAGATGCCTGTGCAGAATCAATACGGTTCGCAGCATAGAATGACGCACTCACAAATACGGCAAGACGAGCCCTCTGGCTCAAATCCTGGACAGGGGACATTGCCTCTAAGAATAAACTCTGTGCAATCCCCTTTACTGGAGCGTATCTCTTTGGACAAGTCCTCGACTACATTCTAGAAAGTGCGGCGGATAAAAAGAAGGGATTCCCAGAGGAGAAAGTAAAGAAATCGCAGCCCTTTCGTAAGCCCTTAAAACAGTTTACAACCTCAGAGAGGGGGAAAGGTAAGACAGGTAGATGGAGTTACCCCAAAGGAGGAAGAGGTAGCGGTTTCCTCTTCAACCCAAACTCTAGCTCAAGCAAACAATGATATCAGGCCAGTTGGGGGCAGACTCCGCTTATTCTGGGAATCCTGGACCCGGATCACCCAGAATCAGTGGATCCTCAACACCATCCGGGAAGGAGTGAAAATAGAATTTCTCATTACAAAATTCCAATCAGCAGATCAACAAAATCAATTGTGTCTGGACTTACAGAAGTTAATAAAACGAAATGCTATAGTTCAGGTCCCAGAGGATCAGAGATGCTTGGGCCATTATTTAAGGCTTTTTCTAAAAAATAAACCGGATGGAACCTTCAGGACGATTATCAACCTGAAATCCCTGAACAAGTCGTTGGCATACCACAGATTCAAGATGGAATCCATAAAGTCATCAATCCCACTAATTTCGGTAGGGGATCTCTTATGTACCATGGACTTAAAGGAAGCCTACTATCACATCCCAATTCATACACTATACCAACAATATCTCAGGTTTGTGATCAACCAGAAGGGAACAATTCTTCACTACCAGTTTAAGTGTCTTCCCTTTGGGATATCCTCTGCACCTCGCATTTTCACAAAGGTAATCACAGAAGTGGTGGCATACCTAAGGCAGCAGCAAATAAGAATTATTCCGTACCTGGACGATTTCCTTCTTATTGCAGAGACGAGGCAGAGTCTAGAAAGCAGTGTCCAACAGACCACAGCCCTTTTCAAAGATCTGGGCTGGATAATAAATTACGCCAAATCGGACCTAGTACCAAGTATCAGGAAACAGTTCCTGGGGGTTCTCTTAGACTCAGAGAAACAATATTCCTTTCTTCCAAGGACAAAGCGGGAAAAGATAGAAACCTTTCAAAAAATAAGGGTCCATACACTGAGGGAGGCTATGCAGGTCCTGGGCCTAATGACATTGTTTATCTTGGTAGTTCCGTGGGCTCAGTTCCATTCCAGGATCTTACAGAACGCAATCCTGGCGATATGGGACAGGGATCATCATTCCTTGAATTCAAAGATAGTGCTATCAAGGCAAAGTCTTGTTTCTCTATCCCGGTGGACCAACCCAGAAAATTTAAGGAAAGGAGTCGCCTGGAATCCTTCACCGGCCATAGTCCTTACCACGGACGCGAGCCAGTGGGGTTGGGGAGCCCATCTGAAAGATCATTACTTTCCGGGCAAATGGTCCAACCTGGACAGTCGCAGATCCTCAAACTTCAGAGAACTGAAGGTGGTATGGGAGACTCTGAAGAAGGCAGAGCACATTCTCTCCAACCACCATATCAGAATCCTGTCAGACAATGTGAAAACGGTTTGTTACCTAAAACTTCAGGGGGGGAACCAGGAACCCTCATCTACAGGCTTTGACAAACCAAATATTTTGCTGGGCAGAGAAGGAAGTTCTCTCAGTATCTGCAGTTCACCTAAGAGGAGCAGAAAACTCCACTGCAGACTTCCTGAGCATACACAGTCACGACTCAGGTGAATGGTCCCTAAACCGGGAAGTCTTTCTACAGATCTGCCACCAGTGGGGGTTCCCAAAAGTAGACATATTTGCGTCAAGAAAGAACACCCAGTTGAATTATTTTTCTCTCTCTAAATCCGAGAGACAAACCGCTAGGGGTAGACGCCTTGTCCCAGGACTGGGACATGGACCTGGCGTACGCCTTTCCTCCATTTCCCCTGATCCCATTGGTCCTGAAAAAGCTAAGAACATGCTCAATGACCCTTATTCTTATAGCTCCTGCCTGGCCGAAGAGAGCCTGGTTCCCTCTGTTGAAGGAATTGCTTATAAGGGATCCAATAACTCTTCCGGGAAGGAAGGACCTTCTCTTGCAGGGGCCCCTGGAACATCCGAACCTCGAGAAGCTGAGGTTAACAGCTTGGATCCTGAAAGGCAGATCCTAAAAAGAAAGGGCCTGTCAGATAAGGTAATTTCAACCTTACAACAAAGCCGCAAGCCCGTAACCTCAGCCATATATTTAAAAATATGGAAGAAATTTACCACATGGCTGTCAGATTCACATCCAGGGGTCTCAGTCCCATCTATAGGCTGCATTCTGGACTTTTTACAGACGGGGTTCGATTTGGGCCTAAAACCCAGTACTCTTAAGGTCCAAACTTCAGCCTTGAGTTGTTTTTTAGACACCTCTTTAGCAGACCACAGGTGGATTAGGAGATTTATTCAATCTATTTCCAGAATGAGACCCACTATTAGGCAGACAGTACCACCTTGGGACCTAAATATAGTCTTAGAAGGTCTATGTAATTCCCCCTTTGAACCAATTGAGCAGTTATCAGACAAGTTGCTTTCTCTTAAAACAATCTTTCTTCTAGCGATAACCACAGCACACAGAATAGGAGAAATTCAGGCCCTCTCCATCAGGGAACCATTCTTAAAGATTTTGGATGATCGAGTCATATTAAAATTAGACCCATCCTTTTTACCAAAAATGGTATCCCCATTCCATAAAAAAAAATAAAAAATAAAAATAAAAAAATCAGGAAATAATTCTTCCCTCCTTTTGTGCCTCCCCCAAAAATGCACAGGAAGAAAAATTTCACTGTTTAGATGTAAGAAGAGCTATGCTGGCCTACTTATAGAGAACAGCTTCTTGGAGAAGATTGCAGAACCTCTTTATCGTGTTTGGAGGAAAGAACAGTGGCAACAAGGCCTCAAAACAGATTTTAGCCTGTTGGATCAGAGACACGGTTCGCGAGTCTTACGTGCTGAAAGAACTTACTTGCCCTTTATCCATAAAAGCCCACTCCACCAGAGCTGTGGCGACTTCGTGGGTAGAAAAAGTGGAGGCTTCAGTTGAACAAATATGCAGGGCCGCTACATGGTCCAGTTTTTCTACCTTTGTTAAACATCATAGACTAGATTCTCTTGCCAACCAGGATCTGGCGTTTGGTCATAAGGTCCTTCAGGCAGTTTTAACCTCTCACGCTTCCTATCAATACAGAGATCCAATAGGACTTCCTCCAGTGGGTGCTGTCATGTCGGACTCCTGGAAAACCATTTACCGGTAACCGACTAAATCTATAAATTTATATTTCTGTCTACAGAGCTGTATGAGGGCTTGTTTTTTGTGTGGGATGAAATGCTGTTTTTGTTGGTACCATTTTTGAGGTGCATACAACTTTTGATCACTGTTATTCAATTATTATTATTTTTCTTGGGGGGAAGGGGGGGGATAAGGTGACCAAAATAGCAAACCCTGTGTTTATTTTTTTTATATTTCAGTTATGGTGTACACTGCGCAGGAAAAATATTCTTATATTTTAAAAGTTGAGACATATTCCGATGTGGCGATACCGGTTTTGTCTATTTTTTATTTTTATATATTTTTATATTGTGAGAAGGGCATGGTTTTGGAGAACCGATATCTGCCTTTAAAATGGTTAAACTGTATGTGGTAAGCCTTGGGTGTGCCATAGCTAACATCGACAGATTGTAAAATATGTACTGGGACCTGCTTATACTGGAGTGAGTGAGGTTGGCAGTAGGACGCTCACTCCACCCGGGCTTCGGTCCTGGGCTTTCGTAGCCCACAGCTGAGAGTCACATGGGTCATTAGGGCCTAATCTAAAGCTCAGTGTAGAGCTGAGCAGTGTGGCCATACCTGGAGAAGCTGACTGCTGAACTACAGACGGTATTGTATATGCCACACAATACTTACCATTTGTACCTGTGGGCCGAGCAGCTGGTCCCACATATAGTAAGGGACTGTCGTGTTGTATTAGGTACTGGCTCAGCCGAGAAGGGTTTTGTTTGTTTATGCCTATTTTTTAGGGTTCATGCACATGACCGTATGTCTTTTTCAGTGTTTTGCAGGCGGTTTTTCCATTATTTTGTTTCAGTAGTGTTTCCGATTCCATTCTGTTTTTTCCGTATGGCATATACAGTAATTACATAGAAAAAATTTGGCTGGGCATAAAATTTCCAATACATGGTTCCGCAAAAATGGAAAGGATACGGAAGACATACGGAGTACATTCCGTATGTGTTTTTTTTTTTTGTTTTTTTTTGCAGACCCATTGACTTTAATGGAGCCACGGAACGTGATTTGCGGGCAATAATAGGACATGTTCTATCTTAAAACGGAAACAGCATGCACACGGAGACACTTCAGTTTTTTCTTTTTTTTTTGCTGACCCATTGAAATGAATGGTTCAGTATAAGTAACACATACTGAACTTAATAAAATGACCAGTATACTGAACGCAAAAAACTTTTGTGTGCATGAGCCCTTAAGGCTATGCTTTTGTTGGAATATCTAAGTGTGAAATAAAAACACTTAAATTGAACTGTCTGCTTCCTGCACAGCTACCAAGTGTCTACCAGTGCAACCCCCCTCCCCACAATATGTAAAACTGGAAAGGGAGGCGATTTAAACTTTGAATATTTTTTTAATTTTTTTTACTTTTTTAAACCGACAGAAAAAATGGTGTGGTGTTAAACAGGCAGGAAGTGCTCAAACCCATATGCAGTTGTGCATGTGTATACAGGGGAGCAAATCCTGCACTTGTAGCCTGTTGCTAATGGCGATCGACAGCAACAATGCATACAGTGAAGGATGCCTGCAGCGGACCACAATAGACATCCTACACAAGATAGCAATTATGTGGATGTGATAACCAATATAATAACATTTGCAAAGACAGGTGCACTCTGCGGTCTTACTAAACCCTCAAACTGATGTTAAAATTGAGAGATTAGCCAACATATCCTACTGTGGAGGACATGTCTGAGCCCGAGCACCGCGCCAAGGTGAAAAGGAGTGATTTAATCTTTACATATTTTTTATGTTTTTAAAAACCTTTTTTTAAGTCCCCCCTAGGGGACTTGAACATGAGATCACTTCTGCCATAGACTGCAATGAACTGCAGTCTACTACTGGAGACTCACTATGTTCCTAGGAACATTGCTGTGGCAGGAGTCTGTAGAAGGCATGAGGCTGCCACAACAAACGGACAGCTCCTCTGATCTCAGCACAGGGGAGTCATTCGAGATCCAAGTGCACATCACTATCCGGGAAAGACCTCCAAGATGCTGTTATCACTGATCACAGACTTCATCTCCATGTGTCTGTTGTGTAAAACAGCAGGCACTTGTGTTCTATGGCACCCACTCAGCTTCTGAGCTGACGCCATCTTTAAGGGTTTAAGCGCTTGGCAGCTGAAGGCATCTGTGTTGGTCCCATGTTCATATGTGCCCGCACAGATGAGAAAAATTATGTTTTAATATATGCAAATGAGCCTCTAGGAGCAACAAGGGTTCTACTCTCTCTGCAACTGTTGCTCCCTCTGCACTTTTGATTGACCGGGCCAGGCAATATAAATGTGATTACGCTTGCCTGGCCCTGTTAATCAAAGTGGAGAGGGCGCTGCAGTTACAGAAAGAGCTGAGCATCTAGAAGGAACAGCAACGCCCTCGTCGCTCTTAGAGGCTAATTTGCATTCATTAAAACAAACATTTTTGCAGCAGTGTGGGCACATATGAACATGGGACCAACACAGGTCCCTCAGCTTCCAAGTGCACATGTAACAGGTCAAACAGTTTCATAGGTACAAATCTGCTGACAGATGCCCTTTAAAGAACCGAAATGTGTCGTACATACAAAAAACTGTAGAGTACACAGATAAAAGGGGTGTAAACAAGTGTTTATGCAATGTGCCAGCACCTAGTACTGCTCTACTAAATGGAAAGACTCTATAAGGACATAATTATCAAATAGGAAGAGTCATTCCAGCCCAAAAAAAAACTAAAAATAATAAATGATTTATTGATCCCCATAAATATTTTAAAAAAATATAGACAATCATATAAATGAGTCCCACTAAAAACAAAGGAGCAACCCAGGAGCCCACACAGCTAAAACGTAATGAGGATTTAAATCAACTTTGAAGTTGCACAAATGTGTTCTCCTAAACTGTAATACACCGTCTTCTACAATCATAGCATGGGACCATCAACAATGTATTATAACAACCTATAAAGTATGATGCAATAACTAGTGAAAAAATGACGGGCCTACAGAGAGAAACTAAGCCATAAATCAAAGGCACAGACCCATCCTCAATGTGTGGATTACTCCGGGAACACCGCAACCCCCACCTGTGATTTGGAAACACCTTTGTCTGGGGGCTGCGTCATCCCAGTAAGTCACCAATCATATAGAAGAATAGCTACCTCCAGATTTGTGATAGTGTCATGCAGACATCCCCAGGATCTGTCCCTCTCACTCTGTACCGCGTTTTGGCAAAAGTGACTCACGGCCATGTGAGTCACATGACCGCTGGAACACACACCAGCAAGAATAGACACAGAAGCCAAACGGGATGAACAACAGCCCATGCTGCGTGCACACCCACAATAAGTAAATAACCTGGATAAAAATCTCAGAAGGGCGAATGTCTGGAACTATGGAGTGTGCAATGCATGATAACATTAACCCTTGTAATCAATGATTTTTTTTATTTGTTATGGAATTTTCCCTTAACTCTCAAGTACAATCCAGAGAATGCAAAATTTACATCTAGGCCAATATATTTAATGGATAACAATGGAAATCAACACTTGTCTTCCACATTTTATGCAACATTCATGCTATAAATCTGAGGTGCGGGCTTCACTTCAGGGCTCCCCTCTATGGGGAAAATGGGGACTGATTTTTCCCCAATCAACACTCTATAGAGGGGGGACCATGCATACATTTGAGACTCTCCATTGTAGATTATGGAGATGGGGTGACATCTTGGCACAAAAAATACAATGGAAGAAGTCACATATACAGACAGCGACCGATAATTCATAAATTCTTTTCTTGAGTGTGAAACAGGGGTCATGGGACCCCATTCTCCTGATTTATGGGAGACCCATTGAGGACTACACTGCGCATCATAGCACTCCACCCTGCTCCTGAGCTGTGTGCCACTCCTCACCTTTTTGGCTACATGTGGGCAACCGCACAAAGACAAGCAATTCAGTGTCCAGATGATAGGAGGCCACGGAATGGCATTGCAGGCCCTCGGCCATAAATTATGTGCATTCCAGGTGTAAATCAAAGTAACTGCTCCACTATTAGCCATTTTCTGTGATACCAAAAGAAGACACAGATAAATTGCAATGCAAAACGATTACTATGTTCACCTCTGCATATCACCATTTTCTTTCAACAAAGTGGGATATACAGTTTTAGAGCTCATACACACAAATGTATCTTTTGTCCGCATCAGAACCAAATTGTTTTGCAGGTCAGATGTGGACCTATTCACTTTAATGGGGCCGCAAAAAATCCAGACAGCAGACCGTGTGCTGTCCGCATCAGTATGTCCGTTCCATGGCAACTGCAAAAAAATAGTATATGTCCTATTCTTGCCCTTATTACGGACAAGAAGAGGACCATTCTATTATGGGCCAGATGTTCCATAAAATGCGGAACGCACATGGCTGTTATCCATATTTAGCGAACCACAAAATTGGTTACAGCCGTGTGCATAAGCCCTTAGGCTGCAAGTTAACAGTTTTTAAAGTTAGGGCAAATGCGCACGGCCATTGCTGCATTTGCAGACCGCAAATTGCGGATCTGCCAAACAGTTATACCAGGCATGTGGAGTCCGCATTTTGCAGAAAGGAATGTCCAGCCTCTATAGAACAGTCTTATCCTTGCCTGTAATACAGACAAGAATAAGACATGTTCTATTTTTTTGTGGGTGCCATGGAACAGACATAAGGATGCGGAAAGCACATGGTGTGCTGTCCACATCTTTTGCAGCGTCAATGAAGTGAATAAGTCCGCATCCAACCCGCAAAAAATGTAGATGCACACAAAAACAACGGCCGTGTAAATGAGCCCTTAATGTGTTGGATGGCTGTACAACTGGGTCCGATCATTTCCCAAACAGCAGGTCTCGTGGGGTGTTCCTGGCAAGTAGTGGTTACTACCTACCAAAAGTAGTCCAGGGAAGGACAACCAGAGACAGGGTCATGGTCAAACAAAGGTCTTTGATGCTAAGGAGATCAAAGGCTGGTGTGGACATAAAAGCGAATATTGTTTGACAGTGGATTTTGGGATACAGGAATAAATAGTCTAACACAATAAGTGAATAATAAGTGACTTTTTGCTGAAAAATAAACTATTAAGGGTACTTTCACACTAGCGTTTTTCTTTTCCAGCCAGGAGTTCCGTCAAAAGGGCTCAATGCCGGAAAAGAACTGATTAGGCATATCCCCATGCATTCTGAATGGAGAGTAATCCGTTCAGTTTGCATCAGGATGTCTTCAGTTCAGTCATTTTGACTGATCAGGCAAAAGAGAAAACCGAAGCATGCTACGGTTTTATCTCCAACGGAAAAAAAACTGAAGACTTACCTGAATGCCGGATCCGCCATTTTTTTTTCCATAGGAATGTATTCGTGCTGGATCCGGCATTCAAAATACCGGAATGCCGCATCCGGCATTCCAGTCTGCACATGCGCAGACCGAAAAAAATAAATGCCGGATCCGTTTTGCCGGATGACCCCGGAAAGACGGATCTGACATTTCAATGCATTTTTCTGACTGATCAGGCATTTTTAAGACTGATCAGGATCCTGATCAGTCTTACAAATGCCATCAGTTGGCATACGTTTTGCCGGATCCGGCATGCTGGATCACTCTGCCGCAAGTGTGAAAGTAGCCTAACACTTCTATTTTTGTAAGCATTCTTACTTTTATTTCCCCACACCTGCCTAAAACATTGTGTATGTATAGATAGATAGTGATATAGATTTGTGGGAAATGATTCAGCAAAGCTTGTTTATAAATTTATATCTGCTTTATCTCAACTTAAGACCGTCCTGATGAACAGCTATCTGGGATTAACAGCTTTCTCTGTATACACACTTAGCCCTCATGCACATGAATGTTGTTTGGGTCCGCATCCAAGTGGCATTTTTGGAAGCTCGGATGTAGACCCATTCACTTCAATGGGGCTGCAAAGGATGCGGACAGCACTGTATCCCGAACAAGGATAGGACAGCTCTAATGAGGGCCAGACCTTCCGTTCCGCAAAAGGGAGAACGCACAAGGCCGGTATCTGCGATTTGCGGACCGCAAAGCATGGTATGGCTGTGTGCATAAGGCCTTACACAGAGGATGCGGTCAATGACAGATAACACCTCCCAAGTGCCCCAGGAGATGTTAAGAGAGGTGGTCTAAAGTTAGAAAATACAAAGATATATGTAAAAAATAAAAGTTTTACTGAATTGTTACCAACAAAACTCGATATAAATCTGCTCATCTCCTCCTGCTCTATAACATGCTGCCTGCAGGTTTCATTGCATTTTGTGGTGACTGGTCCTCTTTAATGGTGGATACAAATAGCTCATGCTTCATAGCTGTTAGTCCAGCTCTCAGTGAGGTTGTGACCCTTCAGTAATGTACATGTTTGGCAACTTATTGTTCTGGCTTGGAAATTCCCAGGTTATCAAGTTTCTTCAAATATCTAGAACAACTCACCTGCTAAAGAGCTTATTTATCATTTACTAAGTACAAGAAACAAAAAGAAGTATCCTCAGTTTTACCCCAAGTACCAACCACTCCTTGGCTTACTGTGCAATGCACTGCAGACTTCACAGTGAACTGTGTCATCAACCATACATTTCCTTATGTGCAAAAACACTGCATTGACTGCAGCTAGCAAATATTAAATTCCAAGGTGGGGCAAAGCCATTGTCCATGGCATTGTTTAAATGAGAGATATACATTTCCCACAGGTCTATTTTCTAATGTCCTTACATGATCTTTATTAATCTGCATAAATTGAACTGCAAAAGAGTAACTAAACTATCAATTAGCTTTTTGCAAGCATGTCCCTAATGTCATAATAATACTTTGTGTTTTGTATTGTATTAAAGCATTTTGAATTTTAAATAAAAGATATCTCCCCTAAAGTGTACCTTTCCCTGTGTGCTTAAAATCCACTTTTCTGTACACCGCTCACATCTCAGCGGTGTATGGACTACGGGCAGTACAGTTTATGAATGGGGCAGGCAGGAGCACACATTGCTGCTTGTGCCCCACAGAGGTTTACTAAATGTTGGCATAGCACATGGGTACGTAAACCGCTGAGCCCGTACTACGTAAACCGCTGAGCAGTCAGCAGTGTACAGAAAAGTGGATTTTAAGCGCACAGGGAAAGGTGCTCTTTATAGGGGGGGGGGGGTATCTTTATTAAAAATTCAAAATGCATTAATAAAGTACATTACAAAAAAGGATTATTATGACATTAGGGACATTTTTCCAAAAAGTTAATTAAAAGTTCAGTTACTCTTTAACCCCTTCCTGACATGGCGATTTTCTGTTCCTGTGTTTTCATTTTTTATTCCTTGCCTTCTTGGAACCATAACTGTCATTTTTTTTTTTCATTCACATAGATGTATGGCTTGTTTTTTGAAGGAAAATGGTGCCATTTAATATTGCATTAAGGTGTATTGGGTTGCTGCAAATTTTTTTCTAAACTGGGTGTAATTGGAAAAAAATACAATTCCACCATGGTTTTATGGGTTTTGTTTTTACAGCATTCACTATGCGGTAAAACTGACCAATGCCCTTCATTATCCGGGTCAGCACAACTGCAATGATACCACATTTATATATCGATTTTCTTGTATTTTAATACTGAAAAAAAAACTTTTGAAAATATATTTTTTTTTTCTTGTCATCACCATATTCTGACCCCCGTAACATTTTTTTTTTATAGTTAAGGGCTCTTTCACACCTGCGTTCTTTTCTTCCGGCATAGAGTTCAGTCGTCGGGGCTCTATGCCGGAAGAATCCTGATCAGTTTTATCCTAATGCATTCTGAATGGAGAGAAATCCATTCAGGATGCATCAGGATGTCTTCAGTTCCATAACGGAACGTTTTTTGGCCGGAGAAAATACTGCAGCATGCTGCGCTTTTTGCTCCGGCCAAAAATCCTGAACACTTGCCGCAAGGCCGGATCCGGAATTAATGCCCATTGAAAGGCATTGATCCGGATCCGGCCTTAAGCTAAACGTCGTTTCGGCGCATTGCCGGATCCGACGTTTAGCTTTTTCTGAATGGTTACCATGGCTGCCGGGACGCTAAAGTCCTGGTTGCCATAGTAGTAGTGGGGAGCGGGGGAGCAGCATACTTACCGTCCGTGCGGCTCCCGGGGGGCTCCAGAGTGACGTCAGGGCGCCCCACTCGCATGGATGAGGTGATCACATGGCACGTCATCCATGCGCATGGGGCGCTCTGACGTCATTCTGGAGGGCACCGGGAGCCGCACGGACTGTAAGCATACTGCTCCCCTGCTCCCCACTATTACGGCAACCAGGACTTTAATAGCATCCTGGCTGCCATAGTAACACTGAACGCATTTTGAAGATGGATCCGTCTTCAAATGCTTTCAGTTCACTTGCGTTTTTCCGGATCCGGCGTGTAATTCCGGCAAATGGAGTACACGCCGGATCCGGACAACGCAAGTGTGAAAGAGCCCTAAGTCATTGGAGCTGTGTGAGGGTTCAAATTATGTGGGACGATCTGTAGTTTTTGATACTGTGAATTCTTGATCACTTTTTATAAAATATTTTGAGGATGATGGAAAAAACTGCGAAATTGGCTTTATTTTTTTTCACTATGCTGTTCGTCATATCGGATAAAAAAAAAAATTATTTTAAAAGCATGTGTGTTTTTGGATGTGGCGATACCTATGATTAAGCAGGGGCAGATTGGCCATAGACCCTACAGGGAAATTTGAAGACGGACCCATGCCCAGGGCCGCCCAAGCCCTCCTCATATTCGCCAGCCAGGTAATAAAGATATTATACTTTCAGCATTAATTAATGTAGGAGCATCAGGCACTTATGCTGGCCAGCAGTCATAGGTGCCCTCCTGAATTCAACTTTATCGCCTTCCTCGGGATGATGATACAGTTTCATACTGTGGCGCGGGCGGCAGTATTTTGTGCTGCACTGTGGTATTTGGTGCTGTTGGAACAGTATTTTGTTCAGCAGTACAGTATAACTGATACCGCCTACTTCTGTCAGTTTGGACCAACCTACAATATGGGGCCACGTTAAGTTATTTTTTCCAGGGCCACTTTAAGTTCTCAATCCGCCCCTGGTATTAAAGGGAACCTGTCACCGGGATTTTGTGTATAGAGCTGAGGACATGGGTTGCTAGATGGCCGCTAGCACATCTGCAATGCCCAGTCCCCATAGCTCTGTGTGCTTTTATTGTGTAAAAAAACAGATTTGATACATATGCAAATTAACCTGAGATGAGTCCTGTCCCTGACTCATCTCACATACAGGACTCATCTCAGGTTAATTTGCATATGTATCAAATCAGGTTTTTTACACAATAAAAGCACACAGAGCTATGGGGACTGGGCATTGCGGATGTGCTAGCGGCCATCTAGCAACCCATGTCCTCAGCTCTATACACAAAATCCCGGTGACAGGTTCCCTTTAAGTAATGACATTTTATGCATTTCAGATTATGAGAATCAGTATACTCCAATGCATTTCTGCCACCTGCAGGCCTGCTTTGGAATATACCAGTAATAGGCCTAGAAGCCTTGCATAGTTTCTGGCCTATTACTACTATGGAACTTCTTCCATGATCTCAGCGAGGGAAAGGCTTTCCTGCCTGGGAAGTGCGCGCTTTGTTTCATTTAAATCCATGCTCTTTCTGGGCTTTGATGTCAAGGAGACAGTCCTATCAGTGATTGATAGCCTTCCCTCTGTGTATACAGAAATAGCTGTCAATCACTGATAGGACCGTGTTCTTGACTTGAAAGCTCGGAATGAGCAGAAATTTTAATGAATAAAATACAGGCTATACTGATTCTTTTCCCATATAACTATATATCAATCTGCTCAGCTCTTCCTGCTCTATAAACTGCTGCCTGCAGATTATTTCACATTTTCATGGTGACAGGTTCCCTTTATTCATTGACTGGGATCAAATTTCACATCAATAATAGACGTCAAAGAGTTCCAACAATGTATTATTTTTTTTATATATAATATCAATGTTCTCTTTGTTTAGTATTACAATATCAATGTTCTCTTTGTTTAGTATTACACTTAGTTCAAGGATGATATATTGGGGAGCGTGATAAAATTAATAATCCTTTTTGTATAGCACCAATATATCTACCAACGCTTTCATTTCAGAGGGTAAATATAGAAATAAAGTCCGACATCACAGACTAGCAAACTAATAGTAGAAATAAGAGGAATGCAGGCCCTACTTGAAAGAGCTTGCAATCTATGAAGAAATGAGGATACTGTGGTAAAAGTGCTAGTTCTGTACAATGCGCCAGCCTATCCCAGCACAATGTAGTTTGCACTTTTTATTTCTGGATAGAAACATGCAAATCTTCTACACACAAAAACAGTTTGTACTGAGACAATAAATCACACAGAAAAAGGCCAATGTCTATGCACCGAATAAGAACAACGAGCAAACATGCACATACAGGTCCTTCTCAAAGAATTAGCATATTGTGATAAAGTTCATTATTTTCTGTAATGTACTGATAAACATTAGACTTTCATATATTTTAGATTCATTACACACAACTGAAGTAGTTCAAGCCTTTTATTGTTTTAATATTGATTATTCTGGCATACAGCTCATGAAAACCCAAATTTCCTATCTCAAAAAATTAGCATATTTCATCCGACCAATAAAAGAAAAGTGTTTTTAATACAAAAAAAGTCAACCTTCAAATAATTATGTTCAGTTATGCACTCAATACTTGGTCGGGAATCCTTTTGCAGAAATGACTGCTTCAATGCGGCGTGGCATGGAGGCAATCAGCCTGTGGCACTGCTGAGGTGTTATGGAGGCCCAGGATGCTTCGATAGCGGCCTTAAGCTCATCCAGAGTGTTGGGTCTTGCGTCTCTCAACTCTCTCTTCCCAATATCTCACAGATTCTCTATGGGGTTCAGGTCAGGAGAGTTGGCAGGCCAATTGAGCACAGTAATACCATGGTCAGTAAACCATTTACCAGTGGTTTTGGCACTGTGAGCAGGTGCCAGGTCGTGCTGAAAAATGAAATCTTCATCTCCATAGCTAGCTGCATTGACCCTGCCCTTGATAAAACACAGTGGACCAACACCAGCAGCTGAAATGGCACCCCAGACCATCACTGACTGTGGGTACTTGACACTGGACTTCAGGCATTTTGGCATTTCCCTCTCCCCAGTCTTCCTCCAGACTCTGGCACCTTGATTTCCGAATGACATGCAAAATTTGCTTTCATCCGAAAAAAGTACTTTGGACCACTGAGCAACAGTCCAGTGCTGCTTCTCTGTAGCCCAGGTCAGGCGCTTCTGCCGCTGTTTCTGGTTCAAAAGTGGCTTGACCTGGGGAATGCGGCACCTGTAGCCCATTTCCTGCACACGCCTGTACACGGTGGCTCTGGATGTTTCTACTCCAGACTCAGTCCACTGCTTCCGCAGGTCCCCCAAGGTCTGGAATCGGTCCTTCTCCACAATCTTCCTCAGGGTCCGGTCACCTCTTCTCGTTGTGCAGCGTTTTCTGCCACACTTTTTCCTTCCCACAGACTTCCCACTGAGGTGCCTTGATACAGCACTCTGGGAACAGCCTATTCGTTCAGAAATTTCTTTCTGTGTCTTACCCTCTTGCTTGAGGGTGTCAATGATGGCCTTCCGGACAGCAGTCAGGTCGGCAGTCTTACCCATGATTGCGGTTTTGAGTAATGAACCAGGCTGGGAGTTTTTAAAAGCCTCAGGAATCTTTTGCAGGTGTTTAGAGTTAATTAGTTGATTCAGATGATTAGGTTAATAGCTCGTTTAGAGAACCTTTTCATGATATGCTAATTTTTTTAGATAGGAATTTTGGGTTTTCATGAGCTGTATGCCAAAATCATCAATATTAAAACAATAAAAGGCTTGAACTACTTCAGTTGGTGTGTAATGAATCTAAAATATATGAAAGTCTAATGTTTATCAGTACATTACAGAAAATAATGAACTTTATCACAATATGCTAATTTTTTTAGAAGGACCTGTATATAGGGAAATGGAGCAACAGCTCCATGCAGCAACATAAAATATACATTAGGACAAATATTTGGTGGATACTTGTATAGGGCGGAGAATATAAGGACTAAATGACCCCATGATCTTTAGAATAGCAAATGGTACAACACAGTGGCTATTTACCATGCAAGCTCTTGTGAAAGACAGTACAGTAATGATTCAGATGACTTATTTCATGCATGGCGGAGAATCGCAAGCTGTACCTATTGTTTATGCCCGTCTCACTCATTTCTGTAAGTTAAACCACAATTTCTCCGGACAGTTCCTCAATTTAGAAGGTGGTGACATTGTAGTGATGCAACGTGTTAAGCTCCACATAATATACACAATGACACATCAGATGAACTCCGGTCAACCATCTCCAAGCAGGAAATTGCAGTAGCCACTTCCTTGTGTGTTGGACAAGGAAGATGCTGGCGTAAGTAATCTTCTGTCTTTAGGCACATGAAGAACAATGAAAGTGAGGATTTACTCAAAGTTTTTCTCTTTACCGTCAACTATTTAGTAACATTAACTTTACTACCGAGCCACTTTTCACCTTAAATCCCAGGCCGATTTTTTGCTAATCTGACATATGTCACTTTATGTGGTAATAACTTTGGAACTCTTACTTATCCAAGCCATTCTGGGATTCATTTCTCATGACACATTGTACTTCATGACAGTGGTAAATTTGAGTCAATATATTTCACCTTTTAATTATAAAATAATTAGTTGAAAATGCGGATAGTGCACCGTTTGCAGTCCGTGATCCGTGGTTCCAGTCGGTCAAAAAAATATAAGCTGTCCTATTCTTGTCCGTGAAAAACGGTTTGCGGACCCATTCAAGTCAATGGGACCGCTAAAAACCGCGGAAGGCACACAAGATTGTCGTCCGCGTCCATTTTATTCCTATCATTTGCATAGCAAACCTGTCCTAGACTTTTTTTTTACCTTCCTTTATTGGCTGGTAGTCCTCCAAAAATAAAGGAAGACACACGGAAACAAAACCGGATCACGGAACCGCATTTTGCAGAACGGAACACAACAATGGTCGTGTGCATGAGGCCTTTAAGACAGATAGTAATACCTCATAAAATGGTTATCAATCAACATTCCCCATATGTTTGCTTTATGTTGGCATAATTTTGTAAATGTCATTTAATTTTTTTAGCAACATTTTAAAAGTTTATAAGAATTTTTTTTAATTTTCCACTAAATTTCCCAAACCACTTTTTTTAAGCACCAATTCAGTTATAAAGTGATTTACAGGGGCTTATGTAATGGAAACCACCCATAAATGACTTCATTTTAGAAACTACACCCCTCAAATTATACAAAACTGATGTTACGAACTTTGTTAACCCTTGAGGTGTTCCACAAGAATTAACGGGAAATTGAGGTAACATTTCTTCTTTCAGATTTTCCATTTTCGCTGTAACATAGCAAGGGTTAAAAGAAAATGAAACCTTGTCATTTATTACCCTGATTCTTCAGTTTACACCCCCCCCCCCCCAAAAGATTGTGCTAAAAAACATCGTATGAGCGCATGGCAGGGTTTAAAAGGGATGTGGCGCCATAGGGCTTTTGGAGGACAGATTTTGCGGGATTAGCTTTTGGGAGCTATGGCGCATATGAAGACACTACAGTGGAAACACCCAAAAAGTGACCCCATTCCGGAAACTAGACCCCTCAAGGAGTATTTCAAGGTGTGTAGTGAGCACTTTGACCCATCAAATTACAATTTTTTTTCCAGAAAAAGTTGATTTACACCCACATTTTTTACTTTCACAAGGGGTATCAGTAAATACGGCAACACCCCCACATGTGTGTGTAGCTGAATACGGCAACACCCCCACATGTGTGTGTAGCTTGATGTATGGGCGCACAACAGGGCTCTAGAGGCAAAGTGCAAAATATGTTTTTTTGCAGGCTTGAATAAACAGACATGGATTTTAGGTGCTATGTCGCATTTAAAAAAATTACTGAGGTCCCCAGAAATTAAAAACCCCAAGAAGTGACCGCATTTTGGAAAGAGCAAACCCCGTATGAACATCTTAAGGGACGGAAAGGGCACTTTTGACCTAACAGGTGTTTCACAGAAATCAATATGTAGTGGTTGGTGAAAAGTAGATAAGTAAGCTATGAGGACTAAATCAGAGGCAGGTTTCACAATCTTAAATGTCTTTCCTTATCCCACTTTTGGAACACACGCTGCATCTTTTTTGGGTCCTTCCCTTCTTCGCTGTTTGGGGGACTTAACCAGGGAAATTTTGCCCTGGTACAACTCGGGCAATGTAACTTGCACAAGTATTGGGGGCCTCCATTGCTTGGTTTGGAAGAATGAGGGCCTTTATCACCACCTCTTGAAATTGTAGGAATGTTCTCGTCTAGCCTCTAGATCTAAATAGCACATACACATTGTACAGCACCATCTGTACTAGGTGCACAGTCAGCTTTTTGTACCACACTTGTTTTTTCGTGTGGCACTGTAAGGCTTCAGAACTTGAACTAAAAGATCAACCGCACCCATATGCCTGTTGTAGTCCAGAATGCAGTCTGGTTTGGGGACAGTGGTAGTGGTACCACGTACAGGGGCAGGGAAGCTGGTGTTACTGTGAATGGTGGTCAGCAAAATGACGTCCCTCTTGTCCTTGTACTTAACCACCACCATGTTCTCATTGAGGAGAGCACGGCTGTCTCCTTTTCTTAGTGGTTGCCCTACCAGGGATCTATGGAGGCCTCTGTATTTTTGCTTACTGTGCCGCACGCTATAGTACATCTGGAACTTAGTGACCGGAACAGTGGTAGACTCATGTAGTAATTATCCACGTATAGATGGTAACCCTTATCCATCAGTGGGTGCAGTAAGTACCACACTATCTTCCCACTAACTCCTAGGATGGGGGGGGGGGGAGGGGGGGGAATTCTGGGGGTTCAATTCGAGCGTCCCTCCCTTCATAAATTCTGGAACTTGTGAGTGTACCCAGAGCTACTCGCATAGATTTTATACAGTTTTATGCCATACCTTGCCCGGGGGGGGGCAGGTACTGGCAGAATCTTACACTCCCTTTGAAAAGTAATTTTGTCCTAGGGTGTACACTTCTGAAAACTTTGCATTGAAGTAGTCAAGGGCAGGCCTAATTTTGAACAGACTGTCAAATGCGGTGTCATTCTGGGGTGGGCACTGTGCATTATAGTTGTAATGCAAAAACTTAAGTATTGAATGGAATCGATTACGGGCCGTGGTATTACTGTAAATTTGAGAATGGTACAAGACATCCGCACTCCAATACTGATTAACCATTGTTTTTTTTAATAACGCCCATATGCAGCAAGAGCCCCAAAAAGGTAATCATTTCTGCTGCATTTACTGGGGTCCAAAGGACAGGTAAGGGACGGAGGGTGGTTTAGGGATATGGAACTGCTGCAAATGGAAAAAAATAATTCAGAGCAGCAATTCCAGATGTTGTTATTTTCTTCTTCTTTCAGCACGAAAGGGTTAAATCAAAGTGGTGGTGCACCACAAGTCCCAGCAAGCCAACAGCAGCACAGAAAATGACAGAACCTCTCTGCACACAGTCACCAGCTAGAATAGCTGCCTGCAGACAGGTTCAGTCCTTTCCTGTGCTGGAGGGTTGTTCCAGCCAATCGCATGGCTGGCAGGGGACACCAAACACTGGTGTCCCCTGCCTGACGTCGGAAGAAACTGGTGCTGACTAGTTCAGCACCAGTCACTCCTGTACAACCCCTGTACCACCCCCCTGCAGTTCCATGAATGATCGGGGCTGCAGGGGGGCGGAAAAAAAACCTCCCTGTGCCCATAGGAAAGATGGCTGCCTGCTGTGCAAAGCAGCCGTCGTACCCCGGGTCACCTAGCGATTTCGCTCAGGGACCGGGTGTACACAGCTCCGTACATGTATGGCGCTAGTATTTCTGACCCACTTTTCAGCGCCATACATGCGCTAGTATCCTTTGGGTTAAGGGCCTGCGCCGTACATGTACAGCGCTGGTGGACGTTACTTAAGGACCAGCGCTGTACAATTACGGCAGGCTGATTGGGTGGGTGCAAGTGCTGCGCCTGCCAGATCGGCGGCAGGAGTCTGACAGTCACTGATAGCTGTATGCCGGCGCATTAATCCTTGCACTGCCGCGGTCAGCGCTGACCGCAGCCCGTGCGGTATCCTGCCAGGAGTGGGGTGGCCATTGGGTCCACGAGCTGCTGTGACAGGGACCCAATGGCAGGGAAGGCAGCCCAATGCCTTCCTTAGGCATCGTGGCTGCCTTCCGTGACAGTCTGTGAGATCCAGCCCCCTGGATCTTACAGGCAGGAAGCTGTAAGTGTATTACAGTATGTAATACATTTACAGCCAATGCATTACAATACAAATGTATTGTAATGCATTGTACAGGGAATCAGACCCAAAAAGTTGAAGTCCCAGAGTGAGACAAAAAATAAAGTTTTTTAAAAAAGTTAAAAAAAAAAAAAATAGACATTAGGTATCGCCACATCCGTATCGACTGGCTCTATAAAAATATCACATGACGTAACCTCTCATATAAAAAAAATATGGCTCTCAGACTACTAAAATGATAATTTTTTTTTGTTTAAAAATTGCTTTTATTGCGTTAAATGTAAAAAATAATAATAATAAAGTAGACAATAAAATGTAACTTTTAATGATTTGCTTAAAATGAAGTCAGCACATCGGGGGCTGTCTTAGGTTTTAGTTTGCTGACCTCTCATGTTCATATGCCTTCAAATGTTTGATTAATACACAGATACGTGCTATGCTATAAGCGATCAGTGTGTGCCAGTGCACACTTCAATTAGAGTGGTGGTGTAGGGAAGTGCACCAGCCACCGTCTAAGCATGAGCATCAGCTAGTTTTAACCCACAATGTTTAGAGCTCACTTATTCTAGTTAATAGATGTGCAGACTTCATTTTAAGCGAATCATTAAAAGTTACATTTTATTACCTGGTACAAGAAAGGAAATTAGCATGTAGCTATGTGATTGTGTATTGTTAAATCCTTTCCCAGATAGGGTCCAATTTATTCCGGTGTCATATTAGGAATCGCCACGTCCATAACGACCTGCTCTATAAAAATATCACATGATAAATATCACATGACCTAACCCCTCAGGTGAACACCGTTAAAAAAAAAAAAAAAAAAAAGGGGGTCAAAAAAGGGGTCACCTTACATCACAAAAAGTGTAATACCAAGCATTCAAAAAGTCATACGCATCCCAAAATCATAGCAAACTGTCATCTCATATTGAAAAAAATTAGACCCTACATAAAGACAGTTACCCCAAAAATTAAAAAAGCATGTCTTTCAGAATATGGAGACACAAAAATGCTTTATTATGTAAAACTGAAACAAACTACTAAGAAAAGTAGTCATATTTGGTATAGTCACGTCTGTACAACCTGCTCTATAAAAATACCACATGATCTAACCCAGGGAACAGCAGCCTTCGGCACTCCAGCTGTGGTGAAACTAGCATGCTGGGAGTCGTAGTTTGAAAACAGCTGGAGTGCCGGAGGTTGCTGATCCCTGATCTAACCTGATGAGTTAGTGTCAGATGAACACTGTAAATAACAAAAAATAAAAACGATGCCAAAACAGCTGTTTTTTGTTACCTCGCCTAACAAAAAGTGTAATATAGAGCAACCAAAAATCATATGTACCCTAAAATAGTACCAATAAAACTGCCAACTTATTCTGTAGTTTTCAAAATGGGGTCACTTTTGGGGAGTTTCTACTCTAGGGGTGCATCAGGGGGTCTTCAAATGTGACATGGCAACTTAAAATTATCTCAGTGAAATCTGCCCTCCAAAAACCATATGGCGTTCCTTTCCTTCTGCGCCCTGCCGTGTGCCTGTACAGCAGTTTCCGACCACATATGGGGTGTTTCTGTAAACTACAGAATCAGGGCAATAAATATTGAGTTATGTTTGGCTGTTAACCCTTGCTTTGTTACTGGGGAAAATTGAAAATCTGCCAAAAAAGGGAAATTCAGAAATGTCATCTACATTTTCCTTTAATTCTTGTGGAATACCTAAAGGGTTAACAAAGTTTGTAAAATCAGTTTTGAATACCTTGGGGGTGTAGTTTCTAAAATGGGGACAGTTATACATGGTTTCTATTATGTAAGCCTCACAAAGTGACTTCAGACCTGAACTCGTCCTTAAGTGGGTTTGGGAAATTTTCTGAAAAATTTTAAGATTTGCTTCTAAACTTCTAAGCCTTTTAACGTCCCAAAAAAGAAAATGTAATATACAAAATGATCCATACATGAATTATACATATGGGGAATGTAAAGTAATAACTATTTTAGGAGGTATCACTATCTGTTTTAATAGCAAAGAAATAAAAAATTTGAAAATTGTGAATTTTTGAAATTTTGGGTCAATTTTGTATTTTTTTTTATAAATAAAAATGAAATATTTTGACTCAAATTTACCACGGTCTTGAAGTACAATATGTGACGAGAAAACATTCTCAGAATGGCTTGGATAAGTAAAAGCATTTTAAAGTTATCACCACATGAAGTGACATGTCAGATTAGCGAAAAATGGCCTGGTCCTTAAGGTGTTAAGTTGACAAAGATTTATAGCATTTTTTGGGTTTGGGGTTACAAAGCTAAACGCACCAGTACTCTGGCATACATGGTGTGCAGCACATTTATTATGTGTGTTAGATACATTCTGCATATTGCTTTACAGAGGGGGCATGACTAAGGAACAGGTGCGTGGCTTAAGATGCAATACTGTAACCAAAAATACTGGTGAAAAATTGGGTCCTAAAGCAAGCCAACCAAAATGTATCATCCAGCATGAGCCACTTTGGTAAATTTGGCACATCTTTAGATATTTGTGTGCAATCTAATTTAAAATTTTATGATCTGCACCATACCGTGCATTGGCTCAGATTGTGTGGTGCAAATATTACCCACTCTTAAAGGGGTTTTCCAGGCTCCTGATATCGATGACATCCTCAGGATAGGTCTTTAATATATGATTGGTGAGGGTCTAATAGCCCGCTCCCCTACCAATCAGCTGTTTCCTGCAGCCACTGGCGGTGGAACTAGCACTTGGGACAGAGCAGGAAGCACAGCTCAGCTCCCATTCACTTCAGTGGTACTCGAGCTGTAGTAACACAGTATGGCCACTACACGTTCAAATTGCTGGTTCTAGCGCCAGATGCTGTATGGTTGTGGAGTGCTGGACCCTGAGGCTAAATCATCAACAACAGCCTGGAAAATACCTGTAACTTTATAAAATGAATGGGAAGGGACTAAAATTTACAAAGTTGAACGATGGTCACAAAGAGAACTACAACACCTGAATGATATTACACAACTGATTTAAGGCTATAAAAGTACAATTTGCACACCCACTCCATTAACAGAATAAACAATTACGAGACAAGCTCATGACTCACAGAACACCAACATAAAGGTGTCATAACATATGACTCGTTCACCATAAAATGTTTATCTACATTTCCTGCTTTTAATGATCGATGACACGTTGAAAAAAACAAACGTATTGCTTGTCAGAAAAATGCTGCAGTTCACAAGTCATGCAGAGATGTCTTTACCTGCTAAATAACATATGTATCGGAACAGAGAAAATCTTCATTTCTGCTCATTAAAGTTTCCAGGACTTTAATATTGATGACCCATCCTTAGGAGAGGTCATCAATAACAGATCAGAGGTCTCCCTAAGGCTGAGTTCACACGGGCATGACTGATTTGTTCAGGATGCGTCCCGGGTGCATTGCAGCAAACACGCACGAGTAGGTACGCAATTGCAGTCAGTTTTGACTGCGATTGCGTTCAGTTGTTTAGTTTTTATCGCGCGGGTGCAATGCGTTTTGCACGCGCGTGATAAAAAACTGAATGTGGTACCCAGACCCAAACTTCTTCACTGAAGTTCAGGTTTGGGTTCAAGGTTGTGTAGATGTAATTATTTCCCTTTATAACATGGTTATAAGCGAAAATAATAGCATTCTTTAATACAGAATGCTTAGTACAAGGTCAATTGAGGGTTAAAAAAAATATATAATTAACTCACCTCCTCCAATTGATCGCGTAGCTGCCAGTCTCCTGTTCTTTCTTCAGGACCTGTCAAAGGACCTGTGGTGACGTCACTGAGCTCATCACATGGTCCAATTACATGGTCCATTACCACGAACCATGTGATTGGACCATGTGATGTGACATCACCACAGGTCCTTTAGCCGGTAGCTCATGATTAAAGAATGAAGTAAGAAGTAAGAAGAGATCAGCAACTACGCGATCAAGAGGAGAAGGCGAGTTTAATTTTTTAACCCTCAATTGACCTTCTACTAAGCATTCTGTATTAAAGAATGCTTTTATTTTCCCTTATAACCATGTTATAAGGGAAAATAATACAGTGGATAGACTGTCACTGTATGCGCGGAAATCGCACCGCATCCGCACCATTCAATTCTATGGGGCCTGCGTTGCGTGATAAACGCACAATATAGAGCATGCTGCGATTTTCATGCAACGCACAAGTGATGGCTTAAAATCGCCGCTCATCTGCACAGCCCCATAGAAGTGAACGGGTCCGGATTCAGTGCGGGTGCAATGCGTTCACCTCACGCATTGCACCCGCGCGCAAATCTCGCCCGTGTGAACTCAGCCTAACTCACCTTTGGGTCAGTGTTCATACTGCGGTATTTGGCTTCGGTCAGACAGCCTCCTAGCTGTGACCACTGCAATCCAACAGTCCTCCTGGTGGAAGCAGTGAAACACCTTTGGGGAATATGCTCCAGCAGTCCTCCTGACTCTGACCGTGCGACACCTCTCTTCTTCAGGCCGTTACATCAGTCACGATATGGAATAAGTTTTTTTAAAATATTTTAATAGTATGGGCTTTTTTGCACGTGGTGATGCCCATTATGTTAATTTTTGCACTTGTTAATTTGTTTACTTTTATCTTCATTTTAATGAAAGGGGGGCGATTTTTTTTTTTTAGGTCCCCAAGTGGATCCCAAAATGCAATCGGCAGATAGCAATTTGAATAGAGTAATGGAATTTTCTCCATTACCCTATACAGAAATTACTATATTACAATTTGGCAATGCTACCTGCTGGCCTCAATTGTAATATACAAGTAAGAAGTCTAGTAACAAGCTCTGGCTCATTACTTACATGGAACGCCTTCCCTGATCTCCACCCAGGAGGTTCCTGCCAGGGAAGCCCGTATTTCCGCATTTTAGGCCTCTCTGAGGATGTGGTCACATTTGACAACGGCATCTAAGGAGTTAAATGTCAGCAATCAGCATTACCAACGATCTTGAACATTAGCTACGGGTGTCTGCTGTGTGAAACAGCAGCCACCTGGCTGCAATGGTTCCCGCTCCACTCCAAAACGGGCGCCATCTTTAAAGACCTGATGTTGGGAAGGGGGTTAATGGATGTGCTGCCTTTTTTTGGCTATGGTAAGGATGAGTCACTTTTTTATTGTAGATTTATAATATATGTTTGGAGTAAATATTGTTGGCACACAACTCAGGACACAAGTGCATTTTTAACCCCTTAGTGACATAACTAATTTTAGCCTTAAGGAGCAATAACATTTTCCCCCTCTGTGTTCCAGCAGTCAAAATTGTAAACATTTTTCCTTCAAAATTTTTACCTGAGGGGTTAACTGCCTCAGATCGCGGCTACCGCTCATAAAGGTCGGGTGCAGCTATATGATTCTGCAGCCAGCACCCGCCTCCTGTATATGATTTAAAGGGTGAGTTATCTTCACTGGTGGAGCAGTGCAACCCCCTTCAACCCCAGTATTAGACATTGATGGAGCAGTGCACCCCCCAGTATTAATCATTGGTGGCAGTGGCCACAGGGTCCCCTCTCCCCTCCTAATTGGTGGTGCAGTGGCAGCTTCTGATCAGAGCCCCAGCAGTGTAAGCCCGGGGCTCCGATCAGTTACCATGGCAGCCAGGACGCTACTGAAGCCCTGACTGCCATGGTAAGCTCCATGCTGCTGTGTGCACAAAGCACAGAGCAGCAGGGAGAGTGTAAAGTCCTATTATTAACATGTTTATTGTTAACGTGTAGCTTTTTTTTTTTTTTTAATCTTTATTATTCATTTATATATACATAAACACCAAAATATTAACTAACTTTTAGCCCCCTTAGGGGCTAGAACCCTTGTCCTATTACCCTGATAGAGATCTATCAGGGTGAATAGGACAAGGGTTCTAGCCCCTAAGGGGGCTAAAAGTTAGTTAATATTTTGGTGTTTATGTATATATAAATGAATAATAAAGATTAAAAAAAAAAATAGCTACACGTTAACAATAAACATGTTAATTTTCAGCAGATTTGTGTAGATATGTTTTATATGAAAATGCACAGAATATCGGTATAAATTATCGGCCTGAAAGTTCACAGATAATCGGTATTGGTATCAGCTTTAAACAATTTATATTGGTCAATCCCTACATATCAGTTTGTGATACAAAAACCCATGAAAGATCCTCTAACTTTTTTAAACCACTTTTGACTTGGCCATATTTCTAGCATGCAGTCAAATATCACAGTCATTAAACCCCTAGCCAGTGGTATTTGATGCGTTTTCTCTCAAGCGCACAGGATGATGCCCCTAATCAAGGGCCTTATTAGTTGCATCAGGTGTCCCCATCAGGTAACTAAAATACCTGTACTGCTACCTTACTGCATTTTCAACAAATTTTGGTGACACGTGAGACCATCTAAAAACAGATGGCAATTTTAGAAAACACTGCAATATCTCACACCACAAGTCCAGATAATATGATAAAAAGCCAAGTAACTGAATACACTAAAAAAGCTCAACTCGCATATCAAATAATTGCTCATATTTGCTACTAAAGTTTTTTCCAGTTTGACTTGCTCTTTGTTGGCCATACTTTATGGAAAATATTGGGCAACAAATAAATGTGATCATATTCAAAACTCATCAAAAACTGAAACACCTCAAAATTAGTTTTATCCCTTTTGGGAGAGTGCCACTCATTAGGTTCCTGGACAGTATTGCCAAAAGTATCACTGCGGCTTTGATTCTCTCTTAGAAGATTCAGTGTTCCAGCTTTCCTCTGAGAAAAATATACCGTATGTGAGAAAAAGGAAAAAAGCTCTACTGATTATGCTTCTGTCATTATATTTTTTGTATCATGTGTTATTCATTCAGCATATATTATAATTATATAAACTGTTTAGAAAACAGGCACCCATTCTTCAGTTTCAGCCACTTCTTACCTTACACTGCTTGTCAGAAAGATGGGCTTAAAGGCCTCTTGCACATGACTGTATGGCCTTTAGAGACATACGGTCCGTGAGCGGACCATTTGTCCCGGAGCGGCACTGACTGTGCGCATGGGAGTACACAGCATCATAGATTACAATGAAGCTGTGCACGTCGGGCCGCACGCAGGGCTATCATATAAGTGCGGGACAATAGCCCCGCAGGCAGCCCGACATGCACAGCATCATTGTAATCTATGATGCTGTGTACTCCCGTGCGCACGATCAATGCCGCTCTAGGACATATGGCCAAAAACTGTCGCGTGCAAGAGGCCAAAAACTGACAGTTGACAGAGAGACTTGGGAATGCACAAATGATTAATTCTACAAGAAGCAAGAAAATGAAATACAAACCTAATGCTACTGGACACTCCAAGCAAAAACAATACATAAAAACAGTAGGTTGCAGTAGGAAAATATTAAAGGAAATAATTATTCCTGATATTGTTTGGTTTTAATGTTAATTACTACATTGTTCTCTTTACATAACCATCTTTATGATTTAGCTTATATGATAGCACAAAACACCCAAAAATTCATACCATAAGTATCTCACATGGAATCATCCGTACACCACCTATAATGCTAGAAAAAGCTACCACGCAAGTAAATATTGTATAATTCAGTACTTTATTAGAAATCCACATAAAACACAGTAATTATATTATACATAAAGCAGCATCTGGTCCATCCCTGTTCATGTTCCCTACTGAACCATATGGATATCATAGAAGTGGTCCCCACAAAACCTCCCCTGTATAAGTCAGAGCAGAGAGCCACCGCCAAGCAGACTCCTCTGAATGGCTGCGATGTAATACTAGATTTTCCTCGTAGTGGCTTCGGCGGGCCACCAGGCACCCCTTACAAGCCATAAAGACTCACTGATAAGAAAGGTCCACTGGGGCTGAAAAATACATTACTATCATTTCACTTACGGTAGTGTTTGCACTATTTACACCCGGATGTATTGTGTCCTTAAAATATTGGATGAAATTTACAAATAAGCTTAAAAGGGTTTTCCAACACGCACGTATTTCCTCAGGATAGGTCATCAGTATCTGATCGGTGGGTTCCAACACTTGGGACCCCTGCCAATCAGCTGTGTGAGAAGGCACCGAAGCTCCTGTGTGGGTCGTGGTCTTCTCACCGCTTAACAAGCACAGCGTTGCACATTGTATATTCTACAGGGCTGCCTACATTCAGCTGATCGGCAGGAGTCCCGGGTGTTGGACACCCACCAATCGGATAATGATATACAGAGGATTATTCCCTTCTTGAGGAAACGCATAGCTGACCCTGGCAAAAATCATCAAAACATCTTCTGTTCCTAATGAGACAATGTTGATGCGTACAGCGTACATTGTGCTCATACTATGACCTGACAGTGCAGCACAGACCCAGAGAAAATCAGCGAAGAATGCAGGGAAGACTGCAGAGGTACGTTAGGGCAGGAGAAGCAAGCAAATTTATTTATTTTAAGGTCTGATACCTGGATCAATGTAAATCTTCCTTTTAAAAAGGGGTTGCGCCAAAGGGAAAGGATGAGTAGAACAAGAATTCTATAAATTTTCATAAACCTAAACGTTATTTTGATGTAAAAAGTAATCTAAACTGTTTCTGAAGCCATCTCCTGTATTTGCTGTGGCCAGCTCCTGTGGCAGGCTATTCCAGAGATTCACAGCCCTTACAGTAAAGAATGCTTGTCGCCTCTTATGACTGAATCTTTTTTTTCTCCATGCATAGGGAGTGGCCCCTTGTTTTTTGAGGGGGTTTAATACAGAATAGCTTCCCTCGATATTTTTTGTATGGTCCGTTTATATATTTGTACAAGTTTATCATGTCCCCTCTTAAACTGAGTATGGTTAGCCTTGTAAAAAGATGTCTTTTTAATCTTTGCTCATAGCTAAGATCTTCCAGGCCCTTAATGAGTTTAGTAGCTCTCCTTTGCACTCTCTCTAACTCCAGGGCATTCTTTTTGTGGACTAGATCCAGCAGAGCATCGCCTATTGTAGGATCTTCTACAAACTAGCCCATAAAAGTGCCCTGCAAAAAGTTGAGGAATTTTCTCGCTTTTGAAGCAGAGGCAGAACCATGTTCCCAAACTATGTTTGAATAGTTAAAATCTCCCATTATCACCACTGTGTCAGCCTGCACTGCTATCTCCATTTGCGCATACAGTTGATCTTCTATCTCCTCAGTGATATTGGGGGTCTTTAGATCACAACAAGAATTATTTTTTCATTATTTTCTTCCCTCTGTAATTCCACCCACAAGGTTTCAACATCCTTCATCTACAACTGTTTCTTTCACGCTTACTGTTTCATATCACTCCTAGCATACAGACGTACACCACCACCTTTGCGTTTAGCCCTATTGTTTCTAAACAGTGTAAAACTTTGAAGATTTACAGCCCAATCATGAGAAGAGTCCAGCCCTGTCTCAGCAACACCAACTACATCATCATATGCTTCTCCAGTACCAAGGCATCAAGCTCTCCCATTTTGATTGCGAGACTTAAAACAAACAAAAGAATCTGGACTGAACACTGACCCACTAATTTCAATGGGTATATGCGCAAGAGCATTGTTTTTCACTAGTCTTTCAGGAAAAAATGCAGCTTGTTCTATCTTCATCAGCTTTTCATTGCAGGACCAATCCATTTCTTTCACATACATGAAAAACAGATGACAAACTGATGGAATCCGGAGGGAAAAACGGAAACACAATCACAAAAAAATCCGCTCCAACTTGCATGGAAAATTATTAATTTTTCACTGATCCATTCCTTATCACTCGTGTGAAAGAGGCCGTGGTCTAGATTAATGTATCAAAACACAGATTTTACATTTCTAACACATTGAGATCTACATATCTGATGTCTTAGTGATGAGGCTTTAGTGTAACAATAATTCATAGAACACTGTAGTATCAGCACAAAAAGTTGAACAACATACAGCTGTTCCCATGTGATACCTATCATTAAAGGTAACCTGTCACCATGAAAATATAATCCTATCTATAGAGCAGACATATATCTTGTTTTATAAAGGAAGAAAATCAGTAAAATGTGCAACGTATTGATTAAAATCTCTGTTCTTTCTATGTGTGTGTCCAGTGGGCAGTTCTACTCAGGAAAAGTGCCCACTGGACTCCTAAGCATAGAAAGAGAACTACTAATCCAATGAATAAAAATAAAAAAGTGACAGTTTATTTGTATAAAAAAACAAAGATGTCTGAAAATGGCTAATAAAAAAGGAAAATGTACACAAGAAAAGTAAAGCAGTCCATATACATACAATAGCTATCGGCTAAATGCTCTGTCAGGTATACCTCCTAACTCCACCAAACACATGCACCCTTGGAGGTTTCAATTGGGAGAGGGGCAGAGCCAGCATTGGAAGGGGGGGGGGGATGGGCAATTGCCCAGGGCCCCCATCCTCTAAGGGGCCCCCTGCTTCAGTGCTGCTGTTCAGCTGAACGTCCCTGGAAGCGGATGGGCAGACAGCTGAAAAGCTGCACTTTACAATGCAGTGTAAGGCTCCCTCCCTGTACACATAATGCAAGTCATTACCACAGTGTTGTTCTGCAAACTGACAGCTCCAGACACCAGCAGCACTCTTCTACTGGAGCTGTAGGACCTGCCGTGATATCACCTGTAGGAGGCGGAGCTCAGCAGAGCATAGAGGGATGAAGGACCTGCGATGACCTCACCATCATGTGACCAGAACAGGAGGTGGAGCTAAGCAGTGCAGTAAAGTAATGAAGAAGACGACCAGTGATGCATGGGAAGAAATGAAGGATTCAATGTAAGTGCCAGGGAAGTGCTGGGAGTTGTAGTCCTCTCCTCTTATACCTCCTGTTATGTAATATCAGAGTACATTACAAGATGAGGTATGAGGAGAGGACTAAAACTCCCAGCAAGTCCAGCTTGTTATGTAATATCAGAGTACATTACAAGAGGAGGTAAAACAGGAGATGACTACAACTCTCAACATGTCCAGGCCATTATTATGCAATATCAGGGTACATTACAACACCATGGATATGTTGGGAGTTGTAGTCCTCTCCTCTTATACCTTATTTTATAATGTACTCTGATGTTACATAATAATGGCTTGGACATGCTGAGAGTTGTAGTCCCATCCTCTTATATGTCCCCCTGTAATGTGCTCTGATATTAAATAATAATGGCTTAGACATGCTGGGAGTTTTAGTCCTCTCCTGGTATACCTCCTGCGGTAATGTGCTCTGAATTAGGGCTGGGACAATGGATAGGGGAGGGTAGTCATCTACCTAGGGCGCCACTTCGCTACTTATAAAGGGGGGCGCACTCATGGCAGTTCAACTTCACAAGCCTCAGGCCGTTAGGTCTCAAGCCAGTGAGGCATTAGAACAGCGCAAGAAACCGCAATTACAGCAATGCGACCTCCTGCACTGGGTTTAGCCTGATGACATGATCACTTGAGAACCGAAGCAGGAGCGGTGATGTCATTGGGGCCACATGCATCAGGATGCAGCAACACAAGCCACAGATAACACTGTGGTCTGCATCTCAAACAGCGGCGGGGAAAATGGGAGGCGTTTTTTTTTTTCTAAACTAAATGTCCGCACTGCTGCGGGCACCAGGGAAGGGGGGAAGGAGATCATTATATATACCTTGCACTACTGGGGAGGAATGGAGGAGCATTACATAATATATATATATACATACACATATATACATACACACACAAGCACACACACTGGCACTATGGGGGAGCATTATATATTGGAACTAGTGGAGAGCACTACAGGGGGACATTAGAGCCACTGGGAGCATTATGGTTATATTATTACTACTAGGGTATTGTAGGGGCCGCCCTTGACACCCCTGCCGATCAGCTGTTTGAGGAGATGCTGTGCGCACGTGCCATCTCTTTTCTCTCTTCCTGCTCACTGCTGTATGTCTATGGGACAGCAGCAGTGGACAGCACGCATCATCTGCTCAAACAGCTGATCGGCGGGGGTGTCAGGTGTTGGACATCAGACTGTGTTTTTAAGCACATTATTACAAGATTTGGGGGGGTCCACTTTTGATTTTGCCCAGGGCCACATTTTGTCTAAAACTGGCCCTGGACAGGGGAATAAGTAACTGCCAGACACCTTTAGCGGCTGCATATTTACTGGGAGAACAAAGAATTGAGCATGTTAAACTCGAACATGTCTTGATTCTTCTTTCCTCCCAACATGTGGAGAAGGACACCCTATGCACGTTCGTCTGCTGGATCAGCCGAAATCAGTGCTTTTATCTGACTTCCATCTACAGTAATGTGTATGCACCTAAACAGGCAACATACAACACATCAGTTAGGAAATTGCCTAATTAATACAAAAGAATACTTAAAGAGGACCTTTCACCGTTCCTGACATTGTGAACTAAGTATACAGACATGGAGAGCGGCGCCCGAGGACCTCACTGCACTTACTATTATCCCTGGGCGCCGCTCCGTTCTCCCGCTATGCCCTCCGGTATTTTCGGTCACTAAGTTATGGTAGGCGGTCACTAAGTTATGGTAGGCGGTCACTAAGTTATGGTAGGCGGAGTCTGCCCTTGTTCTGCTGTATCGCTGGCCAATCGCAGTGCAGAGCTCACAGCCTGGGAGAAAAGAACCTCCCCGGCTGTGAGCTCTGCGCTGCGATTGGCCAGCGCTACAGCAGAACAAGGGCAGACTCCGCCTACCATAACTTAGTGACCGCCTACCATAACTTAGTGACCGAAAATACCGGAGGGCATAGCGGGAGAACGGAGCGGCGCCCAGGAAAAATAGTAAGTGCAGTGAGGTCCTCGGGCGCCGCTCTCCATGTCTGTATACTTAGTTCACAATGTCAGGATCGGTGAAAGGTCCTCTTTAATACAGAATACTTTGTACAAAATAAGGAGAAAGGACATATTTTTGAGAAGGACAACTGTACCTTACAATTACTAAAGAAAATAGTATTGACAATACAGAACAATAAGAATATATGCACATGGCTTGTGTTGCCTGCACCTTGGACACTTGCCCACATGGCTAAAGCATGTATGTACAGTCGTGGCCAAAAGTTTTGAGAATGACACAAATATTAGTTTTCACAAAGTTTGCTGCTAAACTGCTTTTAGATCTGTGTTTCAGTTGTTTCTGTGATGTAGTGAAATATAATTACACGCAACATACGTTTCAAAAGCTTTTATCGACAATTACATGACATTTATGCAAAGAGTCAGTTTGCAGTGTTGGCCCTTCTTTTTCAGGACCTCTGCAATTTGACTGGGCATGCTCTCAATCAACTTCTGGGCCAATTCCTGACTGATAGCAACCCATTCTTTCATAATCACTTCTTGGAGTTTGACAGAATTAGTGGGTTTTTGTTTGTCCACCCGCCTCTTGAGGATTGACCACAAGTTCTCAATGGGATTAAGATCTGGGGAGTTTCCAGGCCATGGACCCAAAATGTCAACGTTTTGGTCCCCGAGCCACTTAGTTATCACTTTTGCCTTATGGCACGGTGCTCCATCGTGCTGGAAAATGCATTGTTCCTCACCAAACTGTTGTTGGATTGTTGGAAGAAGTTGCTGTTGGAGGGTGTTTTGGTACCATTCTTTATTCATGGCTGTGTTTTTGGGCAAAATTGTGAGTGAGCCCACTCGCTTGGATGAGAAGCAACCCCACACATGAATAGTCTCAGGATGCTTTACTGTTGGCATGACACTGGACTGATGGTAGCGCTCACCTTTTCTTCTCCGGAGAAGCCTTTTTCCTGATGCCCCAAACAATCGGAAAGAGGCTTTATCGGAGAATATGACTTTGCCCAAGTCCTCAGCAGTCCATTCACCATATTTTCTGCAGAAGATCAATCTGTCCCTGATGTTTTTTCTTTTTAGAGAAGTGGCTTCTTTGCTGCCCTTCTTGACACCAGGCCATCTTCCAAAAGTCTTTGCCTCACTGTGCGTGCAGATGCGCTCACACTTGCCTGCTGCCATTCCTGAGCAAGCTCTGCACTGGTGGCACTCGGATCCCGCAGCTGAATCCTCTTTAGGAGACGATCCTGGCGCTTGCTGGACTTTCTTAGACGCCCTGAAGCCTTCTTAACAAGAATTAAACCTCTTTCCTTGAAGTTCTTGATGATCCTATAAATTGCTGATTGAGGTGCAATCTTAGTAGCCACAATATCCTTGCCTGTGAAGCCGTTTTTATGCAACGCAATGATGGCTGCACGCGTTTCTTTGCAGGTCACCATGGTTAACAATGGAAGAACAATGATTTCAAGCATCACCCTCCTTTTAACAGGTCAAGTCTGCCATTTTAACCCAGCCTGACAATGATCTCCAGCCTTGTGCTCGTCAACATTCTCACCTGAGTTAACAAGACGATTACTGAAATTATCTCAGCAGGTCCTTTAATGACAGCAATGAAATGCAGTGGAAAGTTTTTTTGGGGATTAAGTTAATTTTCATGGAAAAGAAGGACTATGCAATTCATCTGATCACTCTTCATAACATTCTGGAGTATATGCAAATTGCTATTATAAAATCATAAGCAGCAACTTTTCCAATTTCCAATATTTATGTAATTCTCAAAACTTTTGGCCACGACTGTACAGTAGATTTAAAAAACAAAAAAATCCACTTGCCGTTTTATTTCAAAGGAGCATCCACAAGCTTAGTGACATTTCGGCATGTAAGCCCTCCTTTCTCAAGCATCTGAAAGTTTAGGTACACTTTATAAACTCCTTTTGGTATGGCTACATAGAAAGTGATTAGAATGAATCTGCGACATAAGTTATCTTCTTTTAATTAATCTTTGATTAATCTTTTTCTATATGAGAAAGTTAAGGAGAATCAGCACCCTACCCAAAAGAGACCAGTCCTGTAAGGAGACTTACTGGAAGTACTCCAGGGTATGGAGACTAACTGGCAAAGCTCCAATGGAAACAAATTTCCGACAAGCCTTGGGATTTGACAAGGGAATATAGCCAAGCCAGATTTCTGACTTGTTTGGAAGTCGGATCTTGACTAATAGGGAGCCACTTTCAATAGGTCGCACTGGTCAGATGGTTCTCTTTTTCGGGAGACTTGTCTATATAAGTAAGGTAGACAAAACAGTCTGGTATCTCTGAAACAATGCCAAGAACAGAATTGTTCAAATATTATAGTAGCACTGTAAAACTAGCACTTGGCAGCTGATATTTAACTAGAACATAACTCACCAAACCTTTTCATGCATCTGACATATGATGTTAGATTAAAAGGGAACTTTTTCTCCTTTGCATATCCATATTGGAGTCTGAGTGCCATCACCGATTTGCTATTTTATGAAGTTATAACAGTGTGGTCCAGGTTTGATGTCCTTATGTAAGATACCTTTTATCGATATGATGGCTAGGTTTACATCTATACGTCTATTGTTATTATGTTCTTTTACATTTCTTGAAGTCTTATAGTGTGAATACTATGGATTTTACACATTTCCAGTAGATGTGCCCTACAGTAAAGTGGCCAATACCATGTCAACTCTGTAGTACACGTCTGTGACATGCAGCTAGTCATGTGACTTGCAAGGCTCTGACTTGGCTTCCTGACATGCTCATTGTGCTTTTTTGTATTTGCGGTATGGGAAGGTGAGTTTTGTGCTGTGATTAAGTCTGAGACATACTCTAAACACATGTATGTATATTGCGTCCACCTGGGATATCTGGTGTTGTCCATTTTAATAATTACTTGCTATTATGAAGAAATATGGACACTATATGATAGACACTGGGAATGCTGCAATGTGATGTATGACCTACACTAAATGAATTTACTTATGGATGCATATATGGTCCAATTTGATCACTTTAAAATGGATTTTAAACTACATTAGCTCTATTTTTGTACCATTATCATAAATTGATGTGATTATTGTTTTATTGGTTGTAATCATGTTCATGTGACTCTGCCTATAAATTTGTACACTGTGAACTTTACACTTGCTTGAGAAAGGCTCTATGGATGAGCTGAAATGTTGCGACCACATGGGTGAATAAACCAATTTTCTTTCCACTCATTTTTTGTAAAAGTTCTTATATTGTCCAGGATTTGTTATCATATCCATAGGCCCGCACCTCCATATTTATATTTGGCCTGCTGTGCGGCCATTGTGCTCTATTTCTATACACTATCATCAAGTATATGCAGTTTATGAAAAATAATTATTCTAAGACTTCCAAACATTCCCTAACATTCCACAGGTGACACAGGGCTCAAGACTATCAATCATCAGTCTCCTACGCAGTCAAGTTTACAGCCAACGACAAGTCTGGGCTGCTTCAGATAATGCAAAGCAGGGGGTGTGAATCCATGGGAACTGTATGAAGATACTCCTCACTGCCAGTTTACTCATTTAGGTAAGATGTCAAAGGAAGACATCAAATTCACTGGAACTCTGCTGATAGGATACCATAAAAACCAATTGAAAAGGCATATTGAACAACGTACAAATTAGGGATGAGCGAAGTTTCGCGAGACTTCATATAATAACTTCAGAAACCGATTTATACTGTAAAAAATCATTTCCTGAACTCCGGTTCGGTTCCAAGGTACCACTTGTAACCGAACCAAGAGTTCGGGAAATGTTTTTTTACAGTATTAATACATTTCTGAAGTTTTTATGTGAGGTCTTGCGAGACTTCGCAAAGTAATAACTTCGGCTCATTGGAGGCAATACATTCTAATACTGTACGGCGCAAACGCTCCGTACTGTATTGAAACAAAGTTTTATGCGATTCGACTTGTCCAATATGCCTTTACAAATGGTTTTTATGGTATCCTATCAGCAGAGCTCCAGTGAATTTTAAGTCTTCCTTTGACATCTTACTTAAATGAGTAAACTGGCAGTGAAGAGCATCTTCACGAAAGTAATAACTTTGGCTCATCGGAGTCAATACATTCTAATACTGTACAGAGCTCCTGCTCCATACAGTATTAGAACGAAGTTTTATGCTAATCGACTTTGGATGTTTAAGTCGATTCGCTCATCCCTAGTACAAATAAAAGAAAACACAAAATTGTATCCTAAACTTTGACTGGCAAACTGAACATAGTATCTATTGTCCTTTTTAATAGAGTCCTTGCTTAAGTTTAGAGGGTTTTTTCTTTGTTTTATAGCGGACAGCTAATAGTTTTTCTTTAAAGACATTATTATATCATTGTATAAAAGGTCACTATTCTAGATTATATATATTTTTTAATAAATGTTTTTGATTTTTATAAACACCTTAAAAAACCGCAAAAGCAGAGAATCACATCCAAAGGAATACAAGAAACAAATACCTAATACCTGTCATCTATAATAATAAAGTCAAGGATCCGCGCTGCCTAAATGGTCCAGGATAGTACAGGTGTATCACATAGGAGAAAACAGTGATTCACTAGGTTGTATTTACTGATCCCGGGTGCAGAACTTATTACAAGCCCCTTCTACAAAGAGAATACGGGGCCATATAGTGAAGTACCGCAAGACACAATTAAGAATTAATGTTTAATATACTTACATATTTTCAAATTAAACACAGCCTAGCGAATACTTGGTGTAAACAGCGCTGTTTTCTCCTATGAGATACACCTGTACTATCCTGGACCATTTAGGCAGCGCAAATCCTTGACTTTATTATTGTACAGATTGAAGGAGACCTGCTTCTATACGGATCATACATCTGTATTCTAACTGAATAGAACACCCTACCCCCATGTAAAGGAATCAATCCATACACTATAAGACTCCACAGAACCCAGCAGGTTACTTTAAGGGGGGGGGGCATGGTTTAGTAAGTGTAGTTGTACCCACTAGCATAACTCTATTAGTGCATCTGTCATGACCCGGGTTGTATTCGAACCGGGATCTTCCTGGTCTCTTAAACCATAGCCTTACCTGTTGTGCTACAGAAGAGATCTAGACTTTGGGAATGTCCTTACTGTGTTCAACACTACATCATACTCTCTAGCTCCACCTGCTGCCAGCTGTGGACAATTCTCAATCTGGACAGCCTTTAAATAGGAAGTGAGGTCATCACTCAGTGCCCGTTTATTTGGATTTCTTCCCTGGGTGTTTTGACTTCAGTGATCTTCCTTGTATTGAACTCCTGCCTGATATCCCGACTATTCTACAGCCTGCTGATTTTGTACCTTGCCGCCAGATCGTGAATGACCTTAGCCTGCCTGACTCTTCTCCGGATTTTGATTCTGAACTATTCGCCTGACGACGCTTTGCCTGGATCTCAAGCACACTATTTCCACTTCAGACACTACCTTTTACAGGTACCTTACATAATAAACGGGCCACAATAGCAGTGGACCCTGCTGAGATTGTTAAGGCGATTACACGTCAGGGACAATTGATCGGAGCTCATGAACAGCATCTTGCTTCCCTGGACGCCAAGTTAGATGAACTTTGCACCATGCTCAAATCTTGTTTGCCTGGTTCCTCTGCAACGGTTCAGACTCCGGATCCTACTCCTACTACGGTCCAACCCGCCTCTTCTGTACCACCAAAACTTCCCTTGCCTGACAAGTTTGGTGGTGATACTGAGGACTGCAGAGGCTTTTTAAATGTTTGTCGTTTGCATTTCCACAACAACCCTGCAACTTTTAGCACTTCGTCTGCCAAAGTGACTTTTGTAATTTCCTTGTTAAAGGGGAAGGCCCTGGCCTGGGTCTCTCCTTATTTGGAACGCAACGATCCTGTACTCCAAGATGCTGAAAAATTTCTGGCCTCTCTCCAGATTGTATTTGACAAGCCAGGTAGAGTTTCTGCAGCTGAGTACTCCCTCTTGGACATACAACAAGACACCAGATCTGTGGCACAGTATGCTATTGAGTTCCGTACCCTTGCTGCTGAAACAAATTGGGACTCAAGGGCATTACGTGCAGCCTTCCGAAAAGGTCTTACGGATCGCATCAAGGACGAATTAGTCTATAAGGATCTCCCAGAAGACCTTGAGAAATTCATAGAGCTGTGTGTTCGTCTGGATGTCCGGTACCATGAAAGGTGCCAAGAGAGACTTAGAACCCGCAAGTTTCCTAGGCCAGCTTACCGTTTGGCCCCTAACTTCCAAGCACCACCTCAGCCAGAACCTGAAACCCCTGTTGAACCCCAGACACCTGTGGAACCCATGGAGGTGAGCCGTCTCCACCTGAGTCAGAGAAACAAAGGAGGCGTTCATTGGGCCTGTGCCTGTACTGCGGACTTAAAGGACATTTAGTATCTGTCTGCCCCTCCCGTCCAGTAAAAGGCAGGGTCTAACCAGTGTTGGAGGAGCTGGCTTAGACCTTACAGGTAAATCCTCCAAGACCAAGATTACTGTTCCGGCTACTATCCATTTATCTTCTAAGCTTGTTTTCTGTGAGGCTTTTGTGGATTCCGGAGCGGCGGGTATATTCTTGGACTACACTTTTGCAAGAAAGAACAACATCCCGTTTGTTCCTAAGTCTAGACCCCTGAACATTACCACCCTGAATGGACAGCCCTTGGGAGATGGTATTGTGAAATTCGAGACTACGACAATCACCCTGCAGGTAGGCCTCCTCCACAAAGAGGAAGTTGTCTTGTCTCTTATTGATTCTCCGCTTCTGCCTATCATCCTTGGTTACCCATGGTTACAACTTCACAACCCCTCTTTTGATTGGGAAAATGGAGAACTAACCTCCTGGGGATCGTCCTGTCGCCTTCGCTGTTTGTCTCAACCCAAAAGACTTTCTGCTTGCATGTTGGCTCCTGTGACTATCCCACCTACCTTGCCTCGTGAATACCATGACTTTGCAGACGTATTTTGCAAACAAAAGGCAGAGGTGTTACCCCCACATCGTCCTTTTGACTGTACAATTAAATTGATTCCCGGAGCACCTCTTCCCAAAGGAAAGACCTACCCCCTGTCTCTGCCCGAACAAAACTCTATGGAGGAATACGTAAGAGACAACTTGGAAAGAGGTTTTATCCGACCCTCTTCTTCTCCAGTAGGAGCAGGTTTCTTCTTCGTTGAAAAGAAAGATGGGGGCCTTCGACCATGCATAGACTATCGGGGGTTAAATCAAATCACCGTAAAAGACTCCTACCCTTTGCCACTCATTCTTGAACTATTTGATCTACTTAAGGGGGCTGTTATATTCTCCCAGCTAGACCTACGAGGGGCTTATAACCTGATTCGAATTAATGAGGGGGACAGTGGAAGACAGCATTCAACACTTGTAATGGACACTTTGAATATTTGGTCATGCCATTTGGCTTGTGTAACGCACCTGCTGTCTTTCAACGTTTCATGAAATTTTTCATGATTTCAGCAACCGTTTTGTGATCATCTACTTGGACGACATTTTAATCTTTTCCAAGACTCTTCTAGAGCACATCTCGCATGTGAAACAGGTATTACAACGGCTTAGAGAAAACCATCTTTATGCAAAAATCGAGAAGTGCAGTTTCCATCAAAGCTGTATTCCTTTCCTTGGGTACATCATAAGTGCTGACGGTTTCCAAATGGACCCTCAAAAACTTTCCGCTGTCTTGCAATGGCCCCAACCGACCACTTTAAGAGGACTCCAAAGCTTTTTAGGATTTGCAAATTACTACAGACGCTTCATTAAGAGTTTTGCCTCCATTGCGGCACCCCTTACTGCCATGACTAAGAAGGGTACAAATGGCAAGGCGTGGTCTTCAGAAGCAAAATCAGCTTTCCAGCGATTAAAGGACATGTTCAGTAAAGCTCCAATTCTTCTGCATCCAAATCCTGACCTCCAGTACACTGTTGAGGTTGATGCCTCTGAGGTTGGAGCAGGTGCCATACTCTCCCAGAGACAGCCAAAGTCTGGTAGAATCCATCCAGTAGCTTTTTTCTCTAGAAAGTTTTCTCCGGCAGAGATGAATTATGATGTTGGGAATCGAGAACTACTGGCCATCAAATTGGCATTGTCTGAATGGCGACATCTTCTGGAAGGGGCTTCCAAACCTTTTACTATCCTCACTGACCATAAAAACCTACTGTATCTTCAGACTGCTAGACGTCTGAACTCACGTCAGGCTCGATGGGCTCTGTTTTTCTCCCGTTTTAATTTTGTCCTTTCTTACGTTCCAGGACATAGAAACAAAAAAGCTGATGCTCTTTCCAGACAGTTCGCTTCCTCTGAAGAAGATCAACCAGCCGAGCAGTATATAATCCCACCTCACAAAATTGTCGCACAGATCTCTACGGCCCTTTCCCAACAACTACAAGAAACCCAGAATCGTGTTCCCCAGGGCTTGAAGATACCACCAGGTCGCCTGTACGTAGCCCCTAGTCTCAGAAAACCTATACTCCTCTGGGCACATGATGGCATGTTATCCGGTCATCCTGGTGTCACCATCACTCTTAAGACCTTGCAGCGTCATGTCTGGTGGCCTCGTATGAAAAAGGATGTTACTGACTATGTGGCTGCCTGCCCAACTTGTGCTGCTAATAAAGTACCCCGCACATTACCTGCTGGACTGTTACATCCACTTCCGGCACCTCGCCAGCCTTGGACCCATTTGACCTTGGACTTCATTGTAGACTTACCCAAGTCCGAGGGCATGACTGCTATATGGGTCACAGTGGATCGCTTTTCCAAAATGTCTCATTTTGTGCCGATTCCGGGATTACCTACAGCGAAAGCACTGTCCACTCTTTTCCTTTCCCATATTGTAAGACATCATGGCATACCTACCAATATCATCTCAGACCGCGGATCCCAGTTCGTTTCCCGATTCTGGAGAGCGTTCTGCAAGAAACTGGGAGTAACGCTCTCACTCTCTACCTCACATCACCCTCAAACTGATGGTCAAACCGAACGCATGAACCAGACCCTAGAAACCTACCTTCGACATTATGTCAATGCCTTACACTCCAACTGGTCTGAGTATTTGCCTTTAGCTGAGTTCGCCCTAAATTCCCGTTGGCACAGTGCTCTTCATACCACACCATTCTACGCAGCCCTAGGCTATCACCCTCAGACTTTTCCCCTACTCCAGCCTTCTTCTGGTGTACCAGCAGCAGATCAGCGGGTGAAAAATATTCTACTACATTGGAAGAAGATTCGTTTATTACTACGGAAGTCAGCAGGCAAGTACAGGTTTTTTTCCAACAGACGAAGACGCCATATACCTCCATATGTGGTGGGGGACAGAGTTTGGCTATCAACCAAGTATGTGAGACTGAAACAACCTTCTACCAAATTGGGCCCTCGATTCATCGGTCGTTACAGGATCATTGCTCGAGTTGGACCAGTTTCCTATCGCTTAAGATTACCTTCTTCTCTCCGGATACATCCCGTCTTCCACGTTTCACTCCTCAAAAAAGCTATTTTCAACCGCTACTCCAGATCACAACAACTACCTCCTCCTGTTCTTGTTGATGGACAAAATGAGTTTGAAGTCTCCAAGATTCTTGATTCCAGAAGACAGGGCCGTGGCCTTCGGTATCTGGTTCATTGGAAGGGGTATCCTGTCACAGACCGCTCCTGGGTTCCAGCCAAAGATCTGCATGCACCTTCTCTTATACGAGACTTCCATACCTCGTTTCCTACTAAGCCCCGCTAGGCCCCCGGAGGGGTCCATTGGGGAGGGGGCCCTGTCATGACCCGGGTTGTATTCGAACCGGGATCTTCCTGGTCTTTTAAACCATAGCCTTACCTGTTGTGCTACAGAAGAGATCTAGACTTTGGGAATGTCCTTACTGTGTTCAACACTACATCATACTCTCTAGCTCCACCTGCTGCCAGCTGTGGACAATTCTCAATCTGGACAGCCTTTAAATAGGAAGTGAGGTCATCACTCAGTGCCCGTTTATTTGGATTTCTTCCCTGGGTGTTTTGACTTCAGTGATCTTCCTTGTATTGAACTCCTGCCTGATATCCCGACTATTCTACAGCCTGCTGATTTTGTACCTTGCCGCCAGATCGTGAATGACCTTAGCCTGCCTGACTCTTCTCCGGATTTTGATTCTGAACTATTCGCCTGACGACGCTTTGCCTGGATCTCAAGCACACTATTTCCACTTCGGACACTACCTTTTACAGGTACCTTAGAGCATCATACTGACATCCATATTTTAATAGGTCTGTCATAGAGACTGATTCTCTATAGTCCGGGCCTCCAAGTAACTGTTGCAACCCTGCCAACCCACAACAGCCAATGGCCGCACAAATTTGAATACTTATTGTTCGGAACACTATCCACATGTATTGTATGATGTCAGTGCAGAATCCACATGGAATAAAGAATTTAACAGGTGACTGAACTACAGTTTTTTTTTTCTTAAGACTTCTGAAAATGAATACTGTATGACCATCTTCACGTAGTGGAAAATTTGCACATTGACTATTATCTAAAGTATCCACTTCTATTACTAAAGAGATAACATGAAGACGGAGGAATTGTGGTTTCATAGCAGAGAAGTGACTATAAAATGTTGCTGAAAAGGAAGAAAAAGATCAAGGCTTACGCACACGACCGTAGCCTGTTTTGCTATTTGCAAAACATACATACCAGCTCTGTGCTCCATATTTTGCAGAATGGAAGGCCCTCGTCTCTATAATACAGTCGTATCCTTGTCCGTAAAACAGGCAAGAATGGGAAGTTCTATTTTTTTGTGAATGCCACTGAACGGACATACGGATGCAGACAGCCCACAATGTGCTGTCTGCATCTTTTGCAGCCCTACTGAAGTGAATGGTTCACATCCAACCCGCACAAAATGCGGATCGGATGCGGACCAAAAATACAGTCATGTGAACAGGGCCAGCAGATGTAAGGCAAGTCAAGTCAAGGTTCAACCCTTGAAATAGGCCTTAAGACATGACTTGGATAATAAATAAGCCAGAACCTCATCTGCAGACAGCTGTTTCAGGTGATTGCCCCTCATCAGTGCAGAGCAGAGTGTATTCGCCTAATTGGGTGAGAGGTCTAAGTACCCCCCGAAAGCCAGACCATTCTGCACACCGCTCTAAAGCTGAGGAGGGAGGCTCGTACAGCGGCGCACGGTGTTCACGGGGTGGTGTCTGGTGGGGTAAGTAGCCTCCTGGTTTGCATTGTGCCTTAGGTTTTGAAAGTTTTGATATGTCATAGGAACATATCAAAAGTGTTGATCGGCAGGGGTCCCAGCGCTGAGACCCCTACTGATCTCTAAAACAAGGAGTCAGAAGTGCTTATCCGAGCAGTGCTTCTCCTTCTTATTGAGCGCGGTAGTCTCAAATACTTATTTTGCGACAGTCTTCAGTATCGCGCCAAGTAGCGCTAAGACTCCTAGTTCTAGCAGCGCTTCTGACTCCTACTTATAGAGATCAGTGGGGGCCTAAGCGCTGATCAATACATTGATATGTCCCTATGTGATATAAAAAGTAAAAAAAAAAAGTGCAGTCACTTTTTGGTGTTGGACAGGGGGCCTGTAAGGGGTTTCTAAGCCCGGGGGGTGGGGGGGTCTGGAGTGAATGCACAGCATGTAATAAAGTACAGGGAAGATCCACTATACTGGACTGTACTTTATTACTTGACTATAATAGCCTGCTGTGCTTTCACTCCAGAACCCTCCCATGGACTTCTTAAACCTATCATGGAGGGAGGGGCTGATGTTATTTACATGGGACTGTATGTAGGAGGGGCTAGAGGAAGGGGGTGGTCATTTACATAGGGCTTTATGATGTAGGGGGCTGCATGGAGTGGAGATATGTTATTTAGACTAGTAATGGTTTCCCTGCTTAAATAGCTAGCTCTTAAGGTACGCTCACACCACCGCAATTTATTTCTGTTCTGCTCAGTTAGAGGAGCAGAACAGCAAAACTAAGGAAGTGCTGGATCCGGCACATAACTGATAGGAACGGAGCTGAACAGACTCTACTGACTATAATGGAGTCAGTTCAGTTTCCTTTGGGATCCTGTATTTTTACCAGACAAAAAAGTTCTGCATGTAAGTCTTTTTTGTCCATTTTTTTTTTTTTTTTTTACAGAATCTGCAACAGAGGCCCTGAACAGAGCCTTCAACGCAGATGTGAACAAGCCCTTAACATTATGTAGGGCTATGTATTATGTATTTGAATTACTGCAACTTCCTCCTGAAAAATGGTAAGAGTATTTTTTATTATTCTTTCCATTTTACAGACAAGGATATAGGACAGTTAGAGAGGGCAGGACATTTCGTTCCGCAAAATGTGGAACACAGGTGGTCAGCATCTGATTCTGCATGGGCCCTAAGGCCTGCTATCAATGTAATATAAATGTAAGGCCTCATGCACACGGCCGTGTTCCGCGGCCGAGAGCGGACCGTGGAAACCCGGCCAGGATTCCTGCTGACAGCATGAGCGCACGGCGTCATTGGTTGCTATGACGCCGTGCGCTTCATGCAGCTGCTGCTGTACAGTAATACAATGACGCTGTGCGCTCATGCTGTCAGCAGAAATTCCGGCCGGGTTTCCACGGTCCGCTCTCGGCCGTGGAACACGGCTGTGTGCATGAGGCCTAATATAAATGTTTCTTTACTTTTTTTTTTTCTCATTCTTTCTATGTGTCAGGTTTCTGTGATGTAAAAAAATGAGACAAAGAAATAATTTCAGAACTTTTTCCACCTTTAATGTGACCTATAAACTGTACAACTCAATTGAAAAACAAAATTAAATCTTTTAGGTGGAGGGAAGAAAACAAAAATAAAATAATGTGGTTGCATAAGTGTGCACCCCCTAACTGGGGATGTAGCTGTGTTCAGAATTAAGCAATCACATTCAAAATCATGTTAAATAGGAGTCAGCATACATCTGCCAGCATTTAAAGTGCCTCTGATTAACCCCAAATAAAGTTCAGCTGCTCTAGTTGGTCTTTCCTGAAATTTTCTTCGCACAGCAAAAGCCATGGTCCACAGAGAGCCTCCAAAGCATCAGAGGGATCTCATTGTTAAAAGGCATCAGTCAGGAGAAGGGTACAAAAGAATTTCCAAGGCATTAGATATACCATGGAACACAGTGAAGAAAGTCATCATCAAGTGGAGAAAATATGGCACAACAGTGACATTACCAAGAACTGGACGTCCCTCCAAAATTGATGAAAAGGCGAGAAGAAAACTGGTCTGGGAGGCTACCAAGAGGCCTACAGCAACATTAAAGGAGCTGCAGGAATATCTGGCAAGTACTGGCTGTGTGGTACATGTGACAACAATCTCCCATGTTCTTCATATGTCAGGGCTATGGGGTAGCCGAAAGTCTTTTCTTACAAAGAAAACCATCCAAGCCAGGCTACATTTTGCAAAAACACATCTGAAGTCTCCCAAAAGCATGTGGGAAAAGGTGTTATGGTCTGATGAAACCAAGGTTGAACTATTTGGCCATAATTCCAAAAGATATGTTTGGCGCAAAAACAACACTGCACATCACCAAAAGAACACCATACACACAGTGGCAGCATCATGCTTTGGGCCGGTTTTAATTCAGCTGGAACTGGGGCCTTAGTTAAGCTAGAGGGAATTATGAACAGTTCCAAATACCAGTCAATATTGGCACAAAACCTTCAGGCCTCTGTTGGAAAACTGAACATGAAGAGGAACTTCCTCTTTCAGCATGACAACGACCCAAAGCATACATCCAAATCAACCATGGACTGGCTTCACCAGAAGAAGATTAAAGTTTTGGAATGGCCCAGCCAGAGCCCAGACCTGAATCCTGAAAATCTGTGGGGTGATCTGAAGAGGGCTGTGCACAGGAGATGCCCTTGCAATCTGACAGATTTGGAGTGTTTTTGCAAAGAAGAGTGGTCAAATCTTGGCAAGTCAAAATGTGCCATTATGATCGACTCATACCCAAAAAGACTTCTGTAATAAAATCAAAAGGTGCTTCAACAAAGTATTAGTTTGAGGGTGTGCACACTTAGGAAACCATATTATTTTATTTTTATATTTTTTCTTCCCTCCACCTAAAAGATTTCAGCTTGTTTTTCAATTGTTGTACAGTTTATAGGTCACATTAAAGGTGGAAAAAGTTCTGAAATGATTTATCTTTGTCTCATTTTCTTACATCACAGAAATCTGACATTTTAACAGGGGTGTGTAGACTTTTTATATCCACTGTATGTGTGTGTGTGTGTATATATATATATATATATATATATATATATATATATATACACATACACACACACACACACACACACACACACACACGTGCCGAGTGTACATATGAATAGGGGTGAAAGCCAATGTCATACATCTCTACCAACAGTTTGTCTGCCTGAGAACAAAAGGATTAGACAGCTGTAATCCAAAATACCTGATCTTTATCAACCCCCAATGTCAGCTGTCAGGGAAGAGTTGGCAGGCCATTACACACATTAGATAGTCGGCCGATCTTGTCCACCTAAACTGTATGGGCAGCTTAAAGGGAATCTGAGTTTTTATGCTAGGTCGCTCCCTCCCACTCCGCTGCTGATTGCTATAAAGCAGTGGTGGCGAACCTATGGCACAGGTGCCAGAGATGGCACTCAGAGCCCTCTCTGTGGGCATCTGCACACTGGAAAAAGTCTATGGTGTACCAATATGCCTTAGACTTTTCCTGCCGTTCATCAGCACAGGGCACACTATGAACAGCACACTGAATGCGATAAGTGGGTTTTGGGCTGCAGTTTTGGCACTCAGTCTCTAAAAGGTTCAGCATCACTACAAAGGAGGTGGTGGGGGGGGGGGGGGGGCAGTGCATGAATATGAAGAGTTATGAGCTTGTGCAGTGTATGGTGCAGAATCCAGTGATGGGCCCGCTCAATACAAATTTTAGCAAAATGGCTGGTTCAATTCAAGTGAGTCATTCAGTGTTTTACTCAGGGTCACCTCTATTAGACTGGCAGCAGATTTCCTTGAGGGTTAACAATTTTCTTCCTGGATAATATATATAATATAATACATTATAATATATAACAAAATTGTTCATAGATGTGTAAAAAAATATTTCACTAAGAAGTAAAAAATAAGAAAAATAAGAGGACCAGCAAATAGACCTCTTTTCTTAGGAACAAGAGAGAAGCCTGCTATCATGTGAAAACAAGACTGACATTCCTCTGCTGTGGAGCCAGCACAGAAACTTATTGGAATGAACCTGACCGCGCCTGGCAATTGTCCATGAACCAACGTCACAGATGACTTAACAGAACATAGTGTTCTTGGCCCTTCTGCAAATATGTGTTCAAATCTCAACCAGAGTGAATGTTTGTATACATCTGCATATCAGTAAATTAAGAAAAACAACAAAAGAAAACACAAAAAAAAGGAATATCATCGGAATAAAAGTACATGTTACCCTTTCAGCAGTGCGGAAGGAGTTAATCTGCATTTTGAAGTTACGAGACACCCCCTCCTTCTCTAACAAACACACACCCATTCCCTGATACTCCTACGTTAAACCTGGAAAATTCCAGCACACCTTGCAGATACACAGAGCTATCTGCCGCCAGAAACAAAGCACTGACTCACTTCCGGGCCCAGAAGTTGTAGCCAAGGAATATGCAGAGAACACGGCTGTCACGCTAACTTCCCCAGGCACAATAACCTCTTATTATTGACCCACATGCTGATTTGGATCACATATCTGCAGTTACTCTTCTGATAAAAATCAGAAGGTGGAGGTAAGAAATCTCTGTTACAGCAAGAAGACGGTTATAAATTCAGCAAGAAAATCCTGCTAAAAATAAAGTACGGCTTTATGTTCATAAAACGGGCAACAAAAATACCACTCTAAGAAATGATCAGATAACAGGAGTCATTATCAAGCGTTACCATTTGCAAGGGTACTTTCACACTTGCAGCAGAGGATTCCGGTAGCCAGTTCTGTCGCCGGAACTGCTTGCCGGATCCAGCAATCCTGACGCAAACGGATGGCATTTGTCAGAAGGATCCGAATCTGTCTGACAAATGCATTGAAATACCGGATCCGTCTCTCCGATGTCATCCGGAAAAAACTGATCCGGTGTTTTATTTTTTGCATTTTTAAAGGTATGCGCACACCGGAAAACTGGATCAGTTTTGCCAGAACACTTAATGCCGGATCGGGCACTGAAACATTTCAATGGAAATTATTGCCGGATCAGGCAAGCATGCTGCAGTATTTTCTCCGGCCAAAAAACGTAAGGCTACTTTCACACTAGCGTTCGAGCGGATCCGCTCATATTAATGCAGACGGTGGCTCCGTTCAGAACGGATCCGTCTGCATTATATTGTCAAAAAATGTCTAAGTGTGAAATTAGCCTGAACGGATCCGTCAAGACTTTTACATTGAAAGTCAATGGGGGACGGATCCGTTTGAAGATTGAGCCATAGTGTGTCATCTTCAAACGGATCCGCCCCCATTGACTTACATTGCAAGTCTGGACGGATCCGCACGGCCAGGCGGACACCCAAAAGCTGCAAGCAGTGTTCAGGTGTCCGCCTGCTGAGCGGAGTGGAGGCTGAACGCCGCCAGACTGATGCATTCTGAGCGGATCCGCGTCCACTCAGAATGCATTGGGGCTGGACGGAAGCGTTCGGGTCCGCTTGTGAGCCCCTTCAATCGGGACAGCCGAACGCTAGTGTGAAAGTAGCCTAAGAGAGACTGAACTGAAGACATCCTGAACAGATTGCTCTCCACTCAGAATGCAGATTGGTTTGTGTAAATGGGGATCTACTGCACAGAAACTGTATCGGGATGAGCGACTGCAGTAGTAACTGATTGCTGAGTGTAAATGCAGCTTCCATCTCCGCTCACAAATAGGCAATTATCAGGAAATTTCAGTTCATTCCCGAAAATTTTCTATGCATTGGCCTGTGAAAAGGAGCCTTAATTAAGGTCTAAAATAGACTCCGCTGACTTCAGGCCTCCCCCCTGAACACAGGCACTTATTGCACCCATAGGTATGCACTGTGTTGCACAGATCTTGCCAACATGGCACAGCTCATGTAAAAATGATTGCATAACGGTTTAACAAATCACTAAACACAATGAGAGTTGCGTAGCTAGTTTCTGCTTCAGATCTAAAAGCTAGCCTTGTCCTGGACTGGACTTGCACAACTTCAAACTAACTTTACTTTGAAAGTCATTTTCATTTGTATTACATGTTGCTGTCTTAGGTTAGTGCCACACGTGGCAAGTCGCTGGGGATTTTCCATAGCCGAAAATCTGCAATAGATCTGGGAAAAATCCGCAGCTGCAAAATCTGCACCAGATAGTGTGGATTTTGCTGCAGATTTCAGTGTCGTAACTGAGGATGTGCTGCAAATTTCAGCCTCTGAATTACATTTAAAATAGACAAAGAATAACTTGCCGCTATGGACAGTGACTGGCTGTAGCAGTCACATCCTTTATATCTCCATGTCACTGTGTCGTTGACGTGCGGTAGACCACTGAGGACAGTGATTGGCTGCAAAGCCAGGAGTGGTTCAAAACGAGGCGAAGACTCAGCCTCTCCATTATATGTGTCTTCCGTTTATAAAGTGTTCCTGAAAAAAAGAAACCCAGCCTGAACCTTGCTCAATTAATCAGCACTTTTTTTTTCCCCTAATTTATCTTTATCTCTAAATTTATCTGTGAAAGGAACCGTGTGTAGCTATTTTTTTTTTGGTCTATTTATCATACAATAAAACAATCTACGGTACTTTGGAGAAAGCGTGTAGCGCATACAAGCATTTAGAACAATATTTAGCCAGTATTCATTTTACTAACAAACACTGATTACATAATAACTAGTGCCATTGTTTGTTAAAACTGGATTACTAAATGGTCATCCTCTAATCTTTCCCACCCTCTAAACTGGTCATACATATCCACACTGGCATGTACACGCCCAACACCAGCTTCAGCAGACCTGCAGCCTCTTTTCTGCTTCCCTTGAACCAATGTGATCCAGCTCTGCCCCTTCAACTGCTTTTCTCAGATTTTCTTTAAAAGTGTGGAGCGTATGGATCCCATGCTTTCTATGGATCTGTACTCCGCACACTCCAAAAGCCAAACACAGCCAACGAAAGCTTAAGCGGCAGAGTGCTCTGAGCAATGCTGTTGCCCCATTGTTTCTTCACAAAAGGTTTAGTTACCCTACTTGCTCTGCAGCATGTAATAGAGCAGAATAAAATGAGCACATTGGAATATAGTTTTTTGGCAAAAGATTCAGTATATCTCAGATTATATTGATTCAAATTAATACCCCATCTGGACTCACTGGGGACTATTTACAGTTTAATTTACAGGTTTTGGCATGAAAAAGTTGCAAAATTTGTCACAAACGATATATGCAAAAATGTTGGATTAGTGGGCAGAGCTTTAAGCAGGGCTGTGGAGTTGGTAAACCAAAGTTCAGACTCGACTTCTGGGTTTTAATATAGAAATACTTACAGTGATCCCTCAAGATACAATATTTTCAACATACAATGGTATTTTCTGACCCATCGTAAGTTGAAACTAGACTCAACATACAATGCCTCAGAATCAGATCCAAACAATCAAGGCCACATCGCTGGTAAAATAGCTTTATTAATTTCTAGTTAGCAGTTGTCCCTGACTGTTATATGCAAGGACTTGTTTTATCTGTCTTAGTTATCTGCTTATTTTTCTTAAATTTTCTTTTTCTCTTATCTTGGATGACATTTTGGGACTTTGGAACCAATTACTCAACTTACAATGGTTTCAACATACAATGGTCTTCCTGGAACCAATTAATATTTAAACTTGAGGAACCACTGTATGAGTGTATATATATATATATATATATATATATATATATATACACACACACACACATACACACACACATACATATAAACACAATAACTTAGTGGTAACACCGGGATTTTTTCTTACTAGCATGCAAAAGTAAGAAAAGCTATGTATGCATGTTGTGGAAATGCTGAGAATAATGTGCAAATCTAATAGGGAATAAAAGAAACAGATAAAAAGTGTAGCTGTTATATTTAGTGCATGCCATGAAAGGGTTGTCTGGGAATAAAAAGCTTTTCACAGGAACACGCAGCCTGCCTCAGCCATGTAAAGATTCATACTTACCTGCCACCGGCATCTTCGGTCCTGCACACTGGCTCCCATGTGTGTATCTTTCAGTCCATGGCTTGTTTACTTTTTTTCTGGCTTGGGCATGATCATCTGCTCTGCTGCAGCCAATGACTCTACAAGAGACACATCAATTCTGAAGCCAGTTATTGATTGCAGCGGAGCAGATGATCATGGCCATGCCAGGGATGAATTAAACAAACCGTAGACTGGAAGATGGACACACATGGGAGCCAACAAGTAGGACCAGAGCGTGAGGGAGCAGGTAGATATGATTCTTTCCATAGCAGAGGCAGGCTGCGGGCTCCTGTGAAAAGATACTTATTTCCGGGCAACCCCTTTAATGCTGTCTTCCTGTTGTGATTTTCTATAACCACTACAACACCCTGCTTATCATTGTTTATAGTATAAGAACAGGAGAGAACACAGGAGAGGTGAGAACTGATTATCTATCACCACTAGAACACCATGTATATCACTGTTTATAGTATAAGAAAAGAGGAGAACACAGGACAGGTGAGAACTGATTAACTAGAACCAATACAACACCCTGCCTATCACTTTTTATAGTATGACAGGAGAGAACACAGGAGAGACGTGAACTGTTTATCTATCACTACTACAACACCCTGATTATCACCTTTTACAGTATAAGGACAGAGGAGAACACAGAAGAGATGAGAACTGATTATCACCACTAGACCACCCTGCTTATTTATGATTATAGTAGAAGGACAGAAGAGAACACAGGAGAGGTGAGAACTGATTATCTATCACCACTAGACCACCCTGCTTATCTCTGATTATAGTAGAAGGACAAAAGAACACAGGAGAGGTGAGAACTGATTATCTATCACCACTAGAACACCCCGCTTGTTACCTTTTTGATAAAAAAGGGCCTTAGATTGATAGAGCATGAAATCTATTTATAAGTAACTTTTCTAAACTTTCCTAAGTTCATATTGAAGTGAATAAATGAATTTCACAATTTTAATTAAAAAAAATTAAGCTGGAGTCAAAATTTCTACTGACACCATCAAAAACTAGCTTCTACTCTGACTCCACGACTAAGAGGTAGAGTATAATATAATTTGCGCCAATTTTCTGTTTCAGCTAAGAGGTACAGTATAATATAATATGTGGCAATTTTCTGTTTTAGAGCCGAAACTGAGGAATCAACCTCAGCTCTGGCTTTAAAACTGAAAATTGGTGCAAATTATATTATACTCTAACTCTTAGCTGGAATGGATATTAGTCTTTTTTTTACGTACAGACACCAAAGATGCAACAAATTTATTAAAAGGCATGCCCCTCTTAATAAACTGGCTGCATCTTACTCGACCTTTGGCGGCCTTTTTACCAATACTGGTATGTGAACCATCAGCTTTTAGTAAATGACTCCCACCAAGTGAATGCCAGCCTTCCCATGGGAGCACGCATGTAGATAACTGTCAGCTGGTGAATGTGACAACCTACTGGACTCATCAGCCTAGGGCTGAGATCAATATATTCCAAGGTAAAATGATTATTTTGTTAAGTAGCTATACATCAGTGTCCTCAGAGTTTTCTGCAGGAAGGGCAGTTAGCTCAACATGACAGGTTTGCTTTATATGTGCCTAAAGCAAGAACTGTAAAGATATTTAAAAATTGAAAGTAAATAATGGGCTTGAATTACATCTTCCATGATCTTTTCTGAGCCTCAATCTATCGCCATAAATTTAATGTCACTTTGTGGAGATCTGTAATGACCGAGTCTATCAAATTGTAGTTTTACATACACCAGAGAGGAACTTTATAATTATGTAACTGACACAAACACATAGGAAAGCTATTATGTCAGCTGAATAGCTGTTTGTTCCAGGAAGCAATTAACAGGCAATTATAGGAAAAATCTAGGTTAATACAGCTGACCAACACATCGTTTCAACAAAAAGTCTAATGACATCAAATCTCTTATACAAATGTAGGTCACATGAATTTACAATAGATCTGAAAGCCATAACCTCAGTGACTAACCTCATCTAGTATCTCCCAACCACGGTGATCATGGACAATTTGGAAGCAATGTGTCATACTGACAAGGACCTGCCAAAAGGTAGGCCAGCAAAGAGACCTACACACCAAACAAATCTAACTGGTTTGCTTACAGTGTAATAGCTGTCTAAGGCTATATTCACACTTGTGTCATGGTTTCAGTTTATAATGGAAAGCATATCTAAGGCTCCATTCACACGTCTGCAAAATGGGTCCGCATCCTTTCCGCAATTTTGCGGAAAGGGTGCAGACCCATTCATTCTCTATGGGGATGGAATGTACTGTCCGCATCCACATTTGCGGATCCGCACTTCCGCATCCGTGCTTCCGTTTCCGCAAAAAAATAGAACTTGTCCTATTCTTGTCCGCAATTGCAGACAAGAACAGGCATATTCTATTATGTCGGCAATGTGCGGTCCGCAAAATGCGGAAAGCACATTGCCGCTTTCCGTGTTTTGCGGATCCGTGTCTCCGTGTATCCGCAAAACACATTGCGGACGTGTGAATACAGCCTTAGTGCCAGATCTGTCATACAATGGATACTAGAAACTTTCAACAAACCCCTTGACTATATGATATATTGACTTATACCAGGGTCCATCAGGTTCCGTCATGGTGTCAGTATTTTGAGGGGGAAAAAGAGCGCTTCCCTGCACATCAAATATGATGGATGTCATGTCTCCAATGCAAATGTGAACAGAGCCTAATGATTATCGAATGTAATTATACGGTTTTCTTCACCTTATATTTACACCACAGACACAGTTCTTTTACAGTGTAATAATGACACATGGTAAGGAGCAATGCCATCAGTTACAGTGTACCTAACCTTTTGAAAAACTGAATTAAAACTATTCTAAATGCCATACAATAATTTTTTGCAATAAATATATATATATTTTTTACCTTTTTACTTAAAAATAGGCACCACCGAACACCAGTGTATGGGTGTATGGATTCCACTGTACTGCAGGCACGGGGCCGTAAAGAGAACTGTACTTGCAGGAGCATACATCACTGCATTTGCCGATGTCAGCTCTTATCTGCTAAAGCCTGGCACAGCACATCCGATGTGCTATGCAGAGCTCCTGTCTGAGCTTACTCCACTCTGCTTAAGCCATGCACAGCACATCGGTACAGGGTCTCCTGCAATGTTCTACAGTAGACTTTACCACAGCTGGCACAAGCAGAAGTGTGCTCCTGCCAGCACAGCACTCACTGCGACCTCTATGCCTGCAGTACAGTGGAATCAGTACACCACTGACATGTGTACGGATCCCATAGCGCTATAGACACCTGAACTTCAGGTGCTTACTTTGTAAGTAAAAGGGTAAAAAAAAAAAAAAAAGTACATTACAAAAATGAATTATACAGCATATAGAATAGTTTTAACTAAAATTATTCAAAAGGTTAGGTACAGTTTAAGCAGATGTCAAAGTCCTGGATTACACATTACTGCAGAAAAGTATCTTAAAAAGGTTACCCCACAAAAATTAGTTATCACCTGTTCACAACATAGGTAATAAATATCAGATCATGGGGGGGGGGGGGGGGTCCAACTACTGGGACCCCTGTGATCCCAACAATAGGAGTGATAGTGCACATGTCAGTCCACCATTCTATTAACCTCTACAGCGCCCTATGTCAGTTTCCCTAGAAATGATTGGAGAGGTGGACCGACAGGCACACTACAGCTCAATTCAGAGAGGATGAGAGGAACCCTCCCTCATTCTCGGGATCATTTGCTGATTAACCCCTCTAAGCTAAACTGTCAATTTGAATAATTTGGGCTAACGATTGTTTAGAAAGTATATGCAAAAGATCATTTGTAACGGTCAATCAGTTGCCCACTTTGCTATGGAGTTTTGTTTTTTTGTTTTTTTAATAGTTCCTACCTGATTTGCTGGTTAGTCTGGTGGGTTGATGGCTGTATCATTTGTATGATCGTCAGCATTCTGGCCCTCACTTATGTACTGTAAAAGGCTGGCTTCACATGATGCATAAATGAAAATAGCAATTCAGATCTCTGCTACATCTGGCTTTATGAAGAATAATAGTCACTTTAAATTTTTATTTTGTCTTAAATCACAGTCTTGAAGTTAGAATTCATTTTAAAAGGTTTTGATTACCGTATGTAAAATATAATCAGAGCAGTTACAAAACAAAGATGTACACATACACTCAAACATCAGGCGCAGCTCAGTCCCATTGAAGTGGATGGGCCTGAGCTGCAATACCAAGCACAGCCACTATCCAATTGACGGTGCTGTGCTTGATAAGCTGCAGAGTTCCTTAGGCTCTTCAAACAGTTGATAAGCAGGTGTGCCAGGTGTCAGACCCTCACCGATCAGGAATTGATTGCTGAATGGCTCATGCACATGGCCATAAGCTGTCAGAGCCTGTGCTGCCGACAGTAAATTGCTGTCCGAAATGCACGGGCATCGACCGTGGGAGAGCAGCATGCGGATCGCAGACCCATTCACTTGAATGAGGTCAGCGATCCACAGCCGATGGTCCACACCGCAAAAAAGTAGTGCATGCACTACTTTTTTGTGGTGCGGGGGCATGTACAGTAAACCCACGGAAGCACTCCGCAGTGGTTTTTATCCGTGCCTCCGTTCCGCATCTGCCGGATTGCGGACCCATTCAAGGACCGCCATATGCGTGTGCATGAGCCTCAATATTAAACACCTGTAAAATCCTTTCACTATACAGTATATTGTTAATTTATTATTTCAAAGGATTCCCACTTTATTGATACAAAAAAAAAAAAAGTCATACAGTTAAAAGTGTTGTCCCCATCTGGGGAATTTTCTTTACGCATGCTTATTAGGTCATAGGAACTTACAGTCACCTACTCAGAAAATAAAATATGTTGTTAGCCAGAACAGAGGCCCACTGGGAAAAAAAATACATGTTTTTAAGAATACAGTTTAACCATGTGCTATATCTGGGATCAGCAACCTTCGGCACTCCAGCTGCTGTGAAATTACAACCCCCAGCATGCACACATACTTGGCTGCTCTTGTAACTCTCACACAAGTGAAAGGAGGATTCTGGGAGTTGTAGTTTCAGAATAGCTGGAGTGACGGAGGTTGCTGATCTCTCGGCTATATGATTGTCCATTATTTCATGGAGATTGCTCATCAACCCAATGTTGCCAAAGAAATATCTGTTTGTGTCTCTTAAAGTATCTTAAATGGGTTGTCTCACTTTAGCAAATAGCATTTATTATGTAAAGGGAGTTAATAGAAGCTACTTACTAATGTATTGTTATTATCCATATTGCTTCCTTCACTGGCTGTATTCATTTTCCCACCACATTGTACACTGCCCATTTCCATGGTTACGATCACCCTACAATCCATTAGTTATGGTCATGCTTGCACACTATAGGAAAAAAGTTGTGAAATAGTGAAAATAGTGTGCAAGCACGGCCACCAGTGATGGATTGCTGGGTGGTTAAAACCATGGAAACAATCAGTGTATCATGTAATGGGAAAATTGTTGCAGTCAGCAAATGAAGCGATATGGACAATCGCAATACATTGTTAAGTGGCTTGTATTAACTTCAGCTACATAATAAATGCTATTTGCTGAAGTGTGACAACCCCTTTATTGTCGGCCATGGACATGAGATAATGGTCAGCTGAAGGAAGATTTAGCCAACAGCCATCTCCTCCGATACCACCATACATACAGTACACATTGTGTCTAGACAACCTAAGATGAAATCCTCCCTGGCTAACAATACACGGTGTGGTGATCTCCTGTTTTCTATGGTTTTCAAAGTATAAACAAGAGACATCTAGAGTTGCAACATAATTCAATGATTAGCATTGCTGGTGTTCCAATCAGGTGAAATCTGTGGCTTGGTGATACTGAAAGATTGCTTTCCATCCTTACAGGAAGCATCTGTACTCTTCTATTGGGCAATCTGTGGGTTCTGAACCTGGTGTGAGAATTGTTCCTCTTTTTTCTTTTAACATGGAACCACTAGCACAAAAACCTTTCACATTTATCATTTAACACTTTTTTTTACAATATGATCTGCAGACACTATGGAGTACAACTAGTGACTTATTTCTTATACAGGTATATACAGGCGCATCTCAATAAATTAGAATATCATCGAAAAGTTAATTTATTTCAGCAATTCAATTTAAAATGTGAAACTCATATTATATAGATTCATTACACAGAGTGGTCTATTTCAAGGATTTATTTATTTTACTGTTGATGATTATGGCTTACAGCGAGATAAAAACCCATAAGTCAGTATATCAAAAAATTAAAGGGAACCTGCCACCTCCAACAAACATCCCAAGCCGGGAGCAGTACCTTAGAGTAGCCAGCAGCATGTTTGTAACGATCATTTTCTTCCTGCAGGCAGAGAAGCAGAAGCTGTAAAAACATTCTTTAATCCACTTTCCAGTGCGCTTCCCTAGTCAGGCTTGAAGTCACGGAGGCAGCGGCCTCCTTGCGTCAAGTCATGGTAACCACGCCCGCTTCCCTGCCTCTTCGCTGTGACTGACAGCCGACTGTTCGGCAAAGCCAGCCGAACTGTCGTGCATAAGTGCTGTCAATCAGTCAATATCAATGTTTTCTTCTAGACAACTGTCAAGTCAGCAGTCTTCCCCATGACTTTGTAGTCTACTGAACCAGGCTGAGGGGCCATTTAAAGGCTTATGAAACCTTTGCAGGTGTTTTGTATTGATTAGCTGATTAGAGTGAGACACAGTCTAAAATATTGAACTTTTTCTTAATATTCTAATTTTCTGAGATACTGCCTTTTGAGTTTATTAGCTTTAACCCCCTAAGGACGTAGGACGTACCGGTACGCCCTGTTTCCCGAGTCCTTAAGGACTCAGGACGTACCGGTACATTTTAAGTTTAAAAAAATATTGCGGCGCGGCGGAGGTTAATTGTCACAGGATCTCATCCCGCAAAAATCATACCCTACCCAAGGTAATCTCCCAAAAACTGAAAAAATTATGGCTCTTAGACTATGGAAACACTAAAACATGATTTTATTTGCTTCAAAATAGAAATCATTGTGTAAAACTTACATAAATAAAAAAAAAGTATACATATTAGGTATCGCCGCATCCGTGACAACATGGTCTATAAAAATATCACATAATCTAACCTGTCAGATGAATGTTGTAAATAACAAAAAATAAAAACAGTGCCAAAACAGCTATTTCTTGTTACTGTGCCTCACAAAAAGTGTAATATAGAGCAACCAAAAATCATATGTACCCTAATCTAGTACCAACAATACTCCCACCCTATCCCGTAGTTTATAAAATGGGGCCACTTTTTTGGAGTTTCTACTCTAGGGGTGCATCAGGGGGGCTTCAAATGGGACATGGTGTAAAAAAAAAAAACAGTCCAGCAAAATCTGCATTCCAAAAAACGTATGGCATTCCTTTCCTTCTGCGCCCTGCCGTATGCCCGTACAGTAGTTTACGACCACATATGGGGTGTTTCTGTAAACTACAAAATCAGGGCCATAAATATTGAGTTTGGTTTGGCCCTTGCTTTGTAACTGGAAAAAAATTATTAAAATGGAAAATCTGCCAAAAATTTGAAATTTGTAAATTGTATCTCTATTTTCCATTAATTCTTGTGGAACACCTAAAGGGTTAACAAAGTTTGTAAAATCAGTTTTGAATACCGTGAGGGGTGTAGTTTCTAGAATGGGGTCATTTTTGGGTGGTTTCAATTATGTAAGCCTCGCAAAGTGACTTCAGACCTGAACTGGTCCCTAAAAATTGGGTTTTTGAAAATTTCAGAAAAATTTCAAGATTTGCCTCTAAACTTGTAACATGGGGAATGTAAAGTAATAATTTTTGGAGGTATTACTATGTATTATAGAAGTAGAGAAATTGAAACTTGGAAATTTGCAATTTTAAAAAAGAATTGGAAAATTTGGTATTTTTTTTATAAATAAAAATGATTTTTTTTTTTTTGTGAAGAAAAAACAATCTCAGAATGGCCTGGATAAGTCAAAGCGTTTTAAAGTTATCAGCACTTAAAGTGACACTGGTCAGATTTGCAAAAAATGGCCAAGTCCGTAAGGTGAAACAGGGACGAGTCGTTAAGGGGTTAATCCAAAATAATCAACATTAAAAATAAATAAATAAATGCTTAAGTTAGATCACTCTGTGTGTAATCAATCAATATAGTAGGAGTTTCACTTTTTAAAATGAATTACTGAAATAAATTAACTTTTCAATGATATTCTAATTATTGAGATGCACCTATAACTAAAGTAGCTGTCAATACAGAGGCAGCACAAAGGTTAAAGGGAGTCTGTCACCTACATAACATGTTTTTAACTGATTATATAGCTCTGTGGGAGGCAGATCCATAACACTGATGGTACCCATGTTTAGTTTTTCAGAGCATCCAAAAGTAACTAAAATAATGTTTTAAAAATATGCTAATTATCTATCGCAAGTGCTCAGGGGCGGAGAGTGTGCTGCAAGTGCCTAGTGCTCCCCGCCTTACTTGCTCCTGACTCCTCCCCTCTGTATCCTCCAGCCAGCTCTGCATCCATGCGGCATCATTCTCATCTCCATTCATAATCTAGTGCCTGTTCACTTCACCGCCGGGTCCGGGCATGTGCAGTACATTGCCCACTGTGGGCAGTACATAGCCCAAGTCCGGGCACTTGCAGCACACTCTCCGCCTCTTGGCACTTGCAATAGATAATTTGCATATTTGTAAAACTTCATTTTAGGCACTTTGGAGGCTCTGAAAAACTAAACATGGGTACCATCAGTGTTATGGATCTGCTTCCCACAGAGCTATATCGTCAGTTTAAAACAGGTTATGTAGGTGACAGACTCCCTTTAAATGCAAAGCTTTCAGATTTTTGAACCGACTATACATGACCATACACCATGGTAAAGATCATGTGATGGACCATGTGATGAGCACAATGACGTAGTCAAAGGTCCTATTCCTCAAAGAAGACGACAGAAGAGAAGCCGGGCTGTGAGATCAAGTGGATTAAGGAGAGTTAAATTATTTTTTCTTTATTTTTAACCCCTCCAGCCCTATTGTACTATGCATTCTGTATTAAGAATGCTATTATTTTCCCTTATAACCATGTTATAACCCAATCCACATATCCCTTATAACCCAATCCACAACGCCCGTGTGATAGGGGCCTTAGAATCGACTGAAACTTTCCATGTGTGACTGTATTGATGATATATGCAAGTGACTACAATAGTGGAACGATATTTTTATTGGGGAAAACTGTACAATTGAAAGGAGGCTTTAGTACCCTTTTGGGCTGCCTCTAGCCTGGATACAAAAAGACATGCAGTTGGGCATAGAGACATACAGGTTCCATATTGTATCCTGTGTCACATTTGACCACAAATGTTGCAACTGGAGTGTAGATTCTGCACACATAACTTTTCTAAGTTGGCGTCCCATGAAAGCTCTATTGGCGATAACGAAACCAGGCAAACAAAAAAAATGTTGCAATCTGGCGGAGACATTCCTTGTAAAACCTTGCTCTAGGTCGGCAAGCATTTCCAGCTGGAGGCTCTGCCATGAGAGGAAAAACATGTGGCGGCAGGATATCCTGCACATATTGCTGAGCTGTTAGTGTCCCTATTATCACTACTAAGGGTGACTGTCATATGCGTTCTCTCCCCAAATCATCATACCTGTAATTTGGGCAGAGGAAGGCAATGGTGATTGGCTGTCAATGGCAGGACACATCATGGGCACTGTGACACCAAATGTCCTTCTGCTAGGTGCCTGGAAATGTGGGAGTTACTCGTTCTCATCAATAGATCAAACGATCCTCTCTACTGGTGGTCTGTCTGGGCTCTCTGGAGCCTGTATGCTTTGTGTACGTGCCCTCATGTAACCTAACAGCTAAGTCTGAATGGCCCAGATGGTGGGTAATTCGATTAAAGTGACCATGCTGCTGTTCTCATCCAAGGATGCCCCACCTCCTAAAGTCTGTCAACTGGGCAGAATGTTTCTGAGTGCATCCTAAAAACACGCCTAGCAGTCAATGAGCTCAAAATAAGAGGTAAAATTTAAAACATGAACTGCGCAGCTCACCACTAGACCAGCAAGGTTAGGTAAGCGTTTACATGTGCAACATTTCCTCCATGTACTGTATCAGCAGAGTGAGATCTTTCCAGACCACTAGCCTTCGAGAAGAATTCAAGAAGGTGAGCGCATAGTGAAGTCATGCTAGGTCAGACAAATACACAGATTTTGTAATACTCATAAGAAAAGGCTACTTTTACATATGCAATTTTCTTTCCGGTTTTGAGATCCAGTAGATGATCTCAAACCCGGAGGAAAACGCTTCAGTTTTGTCCTCAATTATTGTCAATGGGGACAAAACTGAACAAACCGAAACAGAATGCATCAGAATGCATTTCGTTCCAGTTTGTTGCGTTCTGTGACCGGACACAAAACCGTTGCAAACTGTGGGGTTTGCAAGACTGCAAACAAGCCGAATCCAGAAGTAAAACAAATCTAAGTCAATGGTGCCAGATCCCCTTTTTTTTCAGACAGGAAAAAAAAACGGATCAGGCGCTCATTGACTTACAATAGTGTTAGTGCCGGAAACTTTGCTCACTTTTGATTTAATACAACCGCAACCGAACGGAACGGATGCAGCCGGTTGTATTAAATCAAACTGAAGTGTTTCCCTACGGTTTTGAGATCCTCTGCCGGATCTAAAAACCGAAAGGAAATTGCATATGTGAAAGTAGCGTAAAATACATGAATTTGAATATCATATAACAATCAGGTCAATCCCAATTCTAGTTTCCCATAATGCTTCTTAAGGACCACATATTAATCAGAATGCATCACAATTTAAATACCCGCCCACCTACTTTCTCATAAAAGGATCAAGTTTGTAATATGTGATGCATTCTGGTTAGTTTGTACCCCTGAAAAAGTATCAAAAGAAACTTGAGTTGGGCCGCTCCCAGTCAGGATTTTGTTATACAGGTGAAACTCGAAAAATTAGAATATCATGCAAAAGTTCATCAATTTCAGTAATGCAACTTAAAAGGAGTTGCATTAATGCAACTTAAAATTAGAATATTGTGAAAAGGTTCAATATTCTGGGCTCAAAGTGTCACACTCTAGTCAGCTAATGAATCCATATCCCCTGATAAAAGGGTACCTGAGATTGTGACTTTGGAGTTTTCATTAGCTGTAAACCATAATCATCCAAATTATAACAAAGGCTTGAAATATCTCACTTTGCATGTAATGAGTTTATCTAATATATTAGTTTCACCTTTTAAGTTGCATTACTGAAATAAATGAACTTTGCACAATATTCAAATTTTTCGAGTTTCACCTGAATTGTGGATTGGTATCTTTTATCTTGAGTATAATAAAATCGGAATTAGTCTTACCGGTAATTCTGTTTCCATAAAATCACCATGACAGCATCACAAGGAGATTGACCAATGACCTCTGTAGGGGCAGGAACAGAGAAGAGGTTAAATTGCCCCCTCCCAGTGTTTAAAAAAATTACTAGAGAGCCAACGTTTAGTGCAATATATGGTATTATATCATACCAACAAGAAAAGAGATTTATAAGGGAGGAAATTATGTGCAGTCATGGTGATTTCATGAAAACAGAATTACAGGTAAGACTAATTCCGATTTTCCATATCATCACCATGACGGCATCACAAGGAGAACTAAAAAAATTATTTAAATTTAGGGGGGAAACAACTGCCTGAAGGACCTTGCGTCCATAAGACAGGTCGGAGAACCTAGACAAATCTAGGTCGGTAATGTTTGATAAATGTGTGCACACTAGACCAGGTAGAGGCCCTACACATGTCATCTAATGAAGCACCTGCCTTCTCAGCAAAGGAAGACGAAACTGCTCTAGTGGAATGTGTTCTAATATTCCTAGGAGGATCTAGACTCTGGAGTTTGTAACAAAGGGAAATGGTATCCTTGATCCATCAAGCGATGGAGTTTTTTTTAAAAAAGTTTTTATGCCCTTATTTTTCCCCGCAAACTGAACAAGGAGGTTGTCAGATTTCCTAAAGTCCCTTGTGACCTCCAAATATCTTAGTACAATACGACGTACATCTAGAGTATGGGATTTGCTTTCTTTCTGATTATTCGGCTTGTTACAGAAAGAGGGGAGAATGATTTATTGGGTTCTGTGAAAGCTAGAAACTACTTTAGGAAGGAACCCCAGGTCCAGTTTTAGGACAATTCTATCGTCAGAAATACTAAGATAGGGTTCTCTGATGGAGAACGCTTGTATCTCACCTAAGTTTCTAGCTGAAGTTTTAGCAATGAGGAAGGCTGTTTTAAAGGAAAGAAGTTTATGTGAACAATTTTCCAGGGGTTCAAAAGGGGCATACATAAGTACATTAAGGACCAGGTTTAGGTCCCAATTTGGGATGCAAGATTTCAGAGAGGATCTAAATCTGGAGACTGCCCTAATGAATCGTTTGATCTACCTTTAATTAGCGAAGGTCAGTATCAAAAAAGGCACTTAAAGCAGAAATTTGAACTTTTAAGGTGGAAGGAGTAAGGCCCAAATCTAGACCTCTTTGCAGAAAATCTTGAATCCTTTGGATACTAGGTTTTTTAAATTTCAGATTTGTTTCTCCCGACTAAGAGCAACATTGTTTCCATATCTCCAAATAAATTTCAGAAGTTACTTTTTTCCTGCAGCATTTCATATAACTCTATCAGAAAGACCTTGGCACTTTAACACAGAGACCTCAGGATCCAGGCAGTTAGTTTGAGTATTTCTGGATGTGGCTGCAGACCTGGATCCTGATGTAAAATGTCCTTTCCGAGTGGCAGTCTCCAAGGATCCACAATTGATAACTTCTGTAGAAGGGAAAACCAGCTCCTCTTTGGCCAGTAAAGTGTGATTAATAAAACAGTCACCTTCCCTTGGAGGATCTTTTGGATTACCGTCGGAATCAGTGAAAGAGGAAGGAACGCGTATGCTAAATCCCATACCAAAGTTAAAGAAAGAGCGTCGACTCTCCAGGGGTAGTCTCTTGGGTTCAGTGAGCAGAATATTTTTAGTTTTGCATTTCTTCTTGAGGCAAACAGATCTATCATGGGAGTACAGCATTTCTCTGTTATCATTTTGAATATCTGTTGATTTAAATGACCATTCTGTCTGGTTTACCTTCTGCCTGCTGAGGTAATATGCTTCTTGGTTTTAAGAGCCCCTCAGGTGAACTGCTTAGATTGACATAACCTCTCTCTCGGCCCAGGAAAATAACTTCCTCAAGATATCCCAAAGTTTTTCTGATCGCGTACCTCCCTGGTGTCTGAGGTATGCGACTGTCATCATGTTGTCCAATAGTATTTTAACATGGTGATACCGGAGAGATTCTGTGGCTGATTTTAGTGTCTCCCAGACGTCTTTCAGCTCTCTGAAGTTTGATGATTGGCTGGATACTGCTTTTCCCCAGGAGCTTTGGTAGCATCTGTCCTCGATGTTTGCACCCCAACCTATTTTGCTGGCGTCTGTGAGAATTGTTATTGAAGGAGATTTGTTCCATGTAACCCCCTCAGAAATATTTTGCACAACTGTCCACCAGGATAGAGATGCCTTTACAAAACTCGGTATTAGTAGCTTGCGGTCTAGTGACCCTATCTTCTTGTCCCATTGACGTGAGATCCAGATCTGCATGGTACGATAATGGGATTGAGACCATGCTACAGAGGGAATACAGGAGGTTAGAAGCCCCAGAAGGCTCATTGCTTCTCTTATCGAGCAACTTCTTTTTCTTTGAAAACATCTGAAACTCTGTCTGAGGGCATGTATTTTGTCCTGGGGAAGCAAGGTTATCTGCTTCTGTGAGTCCAAAATTACTCACAGGAATTTTATTTTTGTAAAGGGTTGGTTGTAGGCATGATTTTCCTGGGTTCACTACCCAACCTAGTTCTGACAGACGGGACAAAAATATTTCTAAGTTGGAGGATAGGAGATCCACTGAGTTGCCGATGAGCAGAAAGTCATCTAGGTATGGTACAATGTTGAGACCTTCTTGCCTCAGATGTGCCACAATCTCTACCACCAATTTCGTGAATAGCCTTGAAGCAGAGGTAATCCAAAGGGTAGCGCTGTGAATTGGAAATGAAGGATCTGACAGTCTGTATTTCTGATTGCGAATCTTAGGAACTTAGATCAACCTACAAATGACCGCCCCCGCATTTATCAGCTGAATAATTGACTCCATTCTGAATTTTCTGTAAAAAATAAATTTGTTTAGGACTTTTAGATTTATTATTGTACGAAAAGCTCCTTTTTTCTTTACAAGGAAGAGTGTTGAATAAAATCTTTGCTTTCTTTGAGAGATGGGAACTGGAACTACTACTCCTATTTTTACTAAATTTAGAACACCTTGTAACATATTTTCTCGAGCATTTTTAGTACTTAAGCTTGTAATTAAGAACTTTTTTAGAGGGATTGATATGAATTCGATTTAGTACCCTGATCGAATAATCTCTAGGGCCCAAGGATTTTGTGTTTTATTTTCCCAGGCAAGCAGAAAAATTGCTTGTCGTCTGACTTAGTTGGGGGGTTAAGCAGGAAACCCCTTCCCTTTGCCCCCTTTGGGGTTTCTCCAGCGGCCTGAATTTCCTTTGCTCCTGAAGGATTTGTTCTGACTAGAATAGGGGCGAAAGGACAATTTCCTTCTGTAGCGTCTATCTTCCGGAAAACCCTTTTTCCTGTCAGCCGCTTTCTCCAAAATCCTATCTATAACTGGTCCAAAAATGTATTCTCCAGAGAAGGGGATTGAACAAAGCTTCATTTTTGAAACTTTATCCCCCGACCAGGATTTCATACAGAGAACTCTGTGGAAAGCGTTAGAAAGGCTCGCATCTCCGGCACAGAATCGAATAGATTCTGCCGAGGCAGCTGCCAGAAAGGCTGTAGCGGACTTTAATAGCGGTATAGATTCTAATATCTCTTCACGAGAGATTTTATTTCCGATGTGGTTCTCCAACTCATTCAGCCACAGGTACATGGATCTAGCGATGCAAAGTGGCCGCTATATTTGTTTTTAGTCTGAGCATGGATGCCTCCATGGGCGTAGCTATAGGGGGTGCAGAGGTAGCAGTCGCTACCGGGCCCAGGAGCCTGAGGGGGCCCAAAGACCCTTGTGCCACATAAGAAGACACACAACGCACTGAGGGAAGGGGGGCCCAAGCTCAACTCTTGCACCAGGGCCCCTGTGCAGTTAGCTACCCCCTGGATGCCTCCCATGACTTTCTCAAAAGGGCATCTGCTTTACGCTCTGTGAGGAATATGGATTAATATTTACTGTCTGCCATGTTCCTACACCAGCCATCAGCTGTCAGATAGCAGAGGTAGTGAACTCCACAGGAGGGCTCTGCTTCAAAGCTAGCAGATGGAAAAGGACCTCTAGCAGTCCACCAGTGTTTACAACTTTTCACACTTTCATTCAGCCAGCCAGGATCCCCAGCTAATGAAACAGGAAAGACCTCTCTGCGGGCTGTCTAGTCCATTCCCCAGTTCAATCAAATCTAGCAGATAGCATGGAACCAGCGATTTATAAGGAATTATGAAATCGCCCGGCCATCACAGGCACAAACCGGACGCATATTTGTGTCCCCATGGCCACGATAAACAGGCCCGTGGTCATAGTCTGGCAGTGGGATGCCAGGGAAGGGAGATGTACATATCTCCCCACAGAAACCACACGACGGTACCAGATTTGTAATCTACTTGCAGCCGAAACCCAGGCGGGTCTGTTGGTCCCAGAACCATCTCCCTGTGACCTTCTATGAACCCTAAAGGGTTTTTTGGGTTGTTGAACTGCTAGGATCAGCAGGGAGGGGGGGACCAGAGGCGGGAAGAGGAGGGGACGGCTGCAGTTTAAAAGGTTCGTGCCAGCAAGCGGGCGTGTCTTTCTGAAAGTGGGTCACATCGTACCATGTGTTTGGAGAGACCTGGAAACTGCTGACATCACTGCCCCGACATGACCGCAGCCAAGGACTATTCCACCATCATAACCCAAAGGAACATTCGTCTACCCAGTAACTGACTTGCATTCTGTGTAATCCTGTTGGTACCATATTACCTGTATTTGTAACCTCAGACCACTGTATATATTCCTTGTGTATATTGTGTTATCTAGTGTGCCCTTAAGATGATTAAATATATAATTTAATCTTGTGCTGTCTTATATATCGATCACGAATCCCCATGTCCGTGTTTCGGCCTAGTTATAATCTACCGCGGGTTGGTTTCTCACCCTATATTATCCCGTTAGCGGACCGGGCTTATATCAAACGAGAAGCTAATGGCAAATTTCCCGGGCTGAGGAAGCGCTGTTTCACTCGGGCAGTGACCAGGCTCCCTCAGCTTGTTGCCTCTCTGTGCCCGTGTGGACAGGAGGAGTCTATGTAAACTGTACCAAGCTGACCTTACATGCTCCTCCGGGAGGGAGTAACATCACGTCTTGGTAACCAGTAACCATACCACGTCTTGTGAGCTCAACGTAGTTGACGTCAAGCGGGCACAAGGGGTGGTATTCTTCACATGCTCCATTGAGCACTTTAAGAAATGAAGGTCAGTCAGTCCGAAAAATTGGGAAAACTTTGATAGTGTCCCCAAGTGCAGTCACAAAAACCACCAAGCGCTACAAAGAAACTGGCTCACATGCAGACCGCCCCAGGAAAGGAAGACCAAGAGACACCTCTGCTGCGGAGGAACAGTTCATCCGAGTCACCAGCCTCAGAAATTGCAGGTTAACAGCAGCTCAGATTAGAGACCAGGTCAATGCCACACAGAGTTCTAGCAGCAGACACATCTCTAGAACAACTGTTAAGAGGAGACTGTGTGAATCAGGCCTTCATGGTAGAATATCTGCTAGGAAACCACTGCTAAGGACAGGCAACAAGCAGAAGAGACTTGTTTGGGCTAAAGAACACAAGGAATGGACATTAGACCAGTGGAAATCTGTGCTTTGGTCTGATAAGTCCAAATTTGAGATCTTTGGTTCCAACCACCGTGTCTTTGTGCGACGCAGAAAAGGTGAACGGATGGACTCTACATGCCTGTTTCCCACCGTGAAGCATGGAGGAGGAGATGTGATGGTGTGGGGGTGCTTTGCTGGTGACAATGTTGGGGATTTATTCAAAATTGAAGGCATACTGAACCAGCATGGCTACCACAGCATCTTGCAGCAGCATGCTATTCTATCCGGTTTGCGTTTAGTTGGACCATCATTTATTTTTCAACAGGACAATGACCCCAAACACAACTGCAGGATGTGTAAGGGCTATTTGACCATGAAGGAGAGTGATGGGGTACTGCGCCAGATGACCTGGCCTCCACAGTCACCGGACCTGAACCCAATCGAGATGGTTTGGGGTGAGCTGGACAGCAGAGTGAAGGCAAAAGGGCCAACAAGTGCTAAGCATCTCTGGGGACTCCTTCAAGACTGTTGGAAGACCATTTCAGGTGACTACCTCTTGAAGCTCATCAAGAGAATGGCAAGAGTGTGCAAAGCAGTAATCAAGCAAAAGGTGTCTACTTTGAAGAACCTAGAATATGACATATTTTCAGTTGTTTAACACATTTTTGTTATGTATGTAATTCCAAATGTGTTAATTCATAGTTTTGATGCCTTCAGTGTGAATCTACAATTTTCATAGTCATGAAAATAAAGAAAACTCTTTGAATGAGAAGGTGTGTCCAAACTTTTGGTCTGTACTGCATGTGTGCTAGATCTGGAACTCCCACAAGGGGAACTTATGGGAGGCAGTGCTGGGGCATCAAGCTCCATCGACATGCTGAAATAGACAACCGAACGGTATTACTTACTCAGACCTTAGATCAGATCCGCAACCATCCGTGGCTTTCCGCTGTTCTATCTGCTGCCTCTGCTTTCCATCCAGAGCACCACGCAACCCGGAAGTAACGTCATACGTCTTCTGCGTGCGTGCACATCGGCTGTGCTATCAGCCCGCCCCACCAGGGGAGAGGAGGTACTTGCAGCCCGGGAGCAGGCTCCTGATACACCAGAGAGAGTCCTCCTGACACCCCCAGCCAAGCATTAGCACGAGGCCGCCAGCGGACTGGGGAGCTCACGCAATGAGCCTAAGGTAAAACAGGAGACCATTCCTACGGATCCTCCTGAGATAAAATACAGGGAGACTCTTCTCTGCACCTGGCTTCAGTAGGGACAGGAAACACTGGGGAGTGGTCGTGGGAGGGGGCAATTTAACCTCTGCTCTGTTCCTGCCCCTACGTCAATCTCCTTGTGATGCCGTCATAGTGATGATATGAAAAATGTGTGCGCATTTGCCTGACCTAGCACGACTTCACTATGTGCTTGCTTTCTGTTTGAATTCTTCTTGGAGAGAGAAGCCAAATGGAAGACTGAGCAGGGAAATTGTCTGGGAGAGATTATTAGAGGCAGTCAACTGCACATCGAGAAGATCTCACTCACGTACTGCTGATACGTGGAGGAAATGTGCACATGTGTACACTTGTCTAACCTAGCTTGTCTAGTGGTGAGCTGTGTGGTTTACTTTTTAAATGAGACTGTGTGAGAAGGGACCTACATCATCATTTAAACCTGCTGCGCTCAGGACAGACACCCATAAGAGCTATTATACTTTATATTTTTCTTGAATCTCACCAAGAGGTACACTACACAAAAGTAGCCTCTGAGAGGTTTTTTTTTTTGTTTGTTTTTTAGGGCAGCTAGGGAAGAACTTTTTTGCCCTTTTGTGGCACAACCACACCTGTAACCATTTAAATATCTGCCTGAGAAATAACTGCATGCCAAGTTTTGCAATCCAGCATTTCTACCGGGGTGCATCATATTTTTTTGTCAATGAGTGTATTTCACACATTGTATTATAAAATATACATGGACTTAAAGTGGTTATTCAGGTAATGATAATAATGACCAATCCTCAGGACAAGAATAGGCAGTTCTATGGGGGTGCCGGCCGGGTGTATTGCGGATCCGCAATGCACTACGGACGTGTGAATGGACCTGAACTCTAATGAGCACAATTGGCTCCCGGCAGCTTTCCAAGCATATTGTCATACATTGTACAGTGGCTGTGTTTGGTATTGAGGATCAGCCCCATTCACTTCAATGGAGCTTAGCTGCAACTAAGCCGTGGCACTCACGGCTAGGGCTGAAACGATTACTCGATTGAATCGAGTAACTCGACACAAAAAAATCCTTGATGCTAATTTTTTGCATCGAGGATTCACTTGTGTCATGTGACCACGGAGCGTGAGTGAATCGCTTGCGGTTACTCATGCTTCGTGGTCCCCCGCTGGCCCGCACCGCACTAGAAGCTGACATACACACATCATAAGGATATAGTGCACATAAGCACGCACTATGACCCGACGCTGTGTGACTTCAGGTCCCAGTGAAACGTGAAGAAGATTATGATGGAAGATTTCTGGAGTGTCAGCAGCTCCGTTACAGGAAAGTTAAGTATTTTATTTCACCGGTGCTGGGGACATGGCTAGGAGAGGGAGATGGTGGCACTGGGGGAAACCTGATGACACTGGAGGGGGGCAGCTGATGGCACTGGAGGTGGGCAGCTGATGGCACTGGGGAGGGAAAAGCAGATGGTAGTGGGTGGCAGTTGATGGTGGGGGGGCAGCCTGATGGCAGTGGAGGGGGCAGCCTGATGGCAGAGAGGGGAACTTGATGCCACTGGGGAGGGGTGTAGTGTAGCACTGGGGGTGCTGATGAGTTTTTATAAAGAAAACTTTTTTTTATTAGTTTTTTGCTATTAGAGTATTCTACCGATGAATCGAGTACTCTATTACAAAAATAATCGATAGTTGCAGCCCTACTCATGACGCACCTGCCTCTTAACTGCTGCTCAGCGGGGATCCCAGGTGTCAGACCCCGTCGATCTGATCTGATACTGATGACTCAAGGATAGGTCATCAATATAAATTACCAGATAACCCCTTTAACTATTGGGCTATAATGGATCTTATGATGTGCATACTTCTGGCAGTCAATCATGTCAAACATACAGGTTTCGATTTTGAGAGCCATGTTTGTCCTATGTGTGTCACAGTACAGGTCCGAACATGCTTATATAACAAATATAATTAATGGCAGAGCACCCAGCAGAATGCACAGAATGTGAGTAGGTGATGGGAGCTTGTAAACACTTTCCTAAGCTCTAAAGCACCTAAGGACACATGAATACCTAAGCACAGATAGCAATTGCAGGAAACAGAAAATAAATTCAGAAATAGTTTTTTTTGTTTTTTTTTTGCTGCTGCTGTTTCCACGGGAATAGAAAACTTTAAAGAACTTTATCCCTTACACAGAAGAAATGCTTTACACATGTCATGCAGATGTCCTCATCAGTGACCTCGGGAAAGCACTTTCTTACATTTAATGTGACCAATCAGTGTTTGAAACTACATGGGTCCATTCTTCAAGTGAGGCTCACAGACAGGAGAGAACAACTCGCATAGCTTCAAAGGGCAGTAAACTGGAGATAAAAGGGGAATATTCAGATATGGGTGATACCTTAATTCACGCTTTGGTAGATCCAGGAGGTAGGCAGCAGCACGAAAGGGGGCTCAAGTATGAATAATGTGGCTGGGACACATTTTACTCCCATATTTATGCTGTCACATAATATTACAAATGTACAGGACATTCTAATGTCTCGGACTGATATAACAGAGGCACAAACTCTGCGCTACTTATACCCTGGAGTACTGAGGGGTGTGCCCCAGGCTTATCCACGTAAATGTGTTAGTGTTACTCACTGTTATTACTACTGTAATGTTGTTGAGGCAATGTTGAATTTTATGTCAAGTACCATTTCAGAGGATGCATATAGGGCTCGGCGATTTAAGTGAATTAATTTGATTAATTCGTCATTTTGGGGTCAGACTCGGTTTGTTGTTTTATTTTTAAATTGTCCTATACATTTTTTCTAGAGCGCTGTATGAGTGCAGCTTCCGCTTATTCAGGGCAGCAGGTCACTCTGTTGAGCTCATTAAGCTTCCATTTACAGTCAATGGGCGGAAGGATGTCTATTCCCAAAATGTGGATCTGGAGTAGGTGAAGGTGTTGTGTGGTGGCAGCTGTGGCTCCCAGACTTGGTGATGTGCATGTGGTGAGTATTGCCACACCGGATACTCCTCGTCCCGTTACCTGTCTTGTGCAGAGTGCCTCTTTGGTTATATATTACCTCAGGGCCATAGTCACTGATGAACGAAGTGTGTGAGATGTCAGGCAAGGCCCCCTGTCTGCTGCAGAGGGAAGGCCGAGGTGTCAGGAGCGGTGTGCCTGTTGGTGTGGACTATTCTAATGTACAGATCTACACTGGTGTATGTGTCTTACTATATCCCATATACATCCACCCCTATATATAACACGTATATGAGTGTTCTGTAACTCCCCCAATTGTCCAAGTCTGACCTAGTTCTAGTGCACAAATCTATACTGGTGTATGTGACTTGTTAAGTCCCAAATACATCTACTGTTTGATATAGCAACACAAACAAAAGTTATTGCAAAAAAAATAAAAAATAATAATAATGAAAAATCAATAATTGTCCTTAAGTTGAAATTTTTTATTTTTTTTGCAAAATTGCCCAGCCCCATATGCATATATATTTGCGTGTGTGTGTTTTCCTTCCCAGATTACTAAGGGCTGAGTTAAGCCCCCACTGTGGATGACATGACTTTAAAATAGTTTGGGCGATGTGCATCAATCTGATCCCTAGTGTACAGTCGTGGCCAAAAGTTTTGAGAATTACATAAATATTGGAAATTGGAAAAGTTGCTGCTTAAGTTTTTATAATAGCAATTTGCATATACTCCAGAATGTTATGAAGAGTGATCAGACGAATTGCATAGTCCTTTCTTTGCCATGAAAATTAACTTAACCACAAAAAAAACCTTTCCACTGCATTTCATTGCTGTCATTAAAGGACCTGCTGAGATCATTTCAGTAATCATCTTAACTCAGGTGAGAATGTTGACGAGCACAAGGCTGGAGATCATTATGTCAGGCTGATTGGGTTAAAATGGCAGACTTGACCTGCTAAAAGGAGGGTGATGCTTGAAATCATTGTTCTTCCATTGTTAACCATGGTGACCTGCAAAGAAACGCGTGCAGCCATCATTGCGTTGCATAAAAATGGCTTCACAGGCAAGGATATTGTGGCTACTAAGATTGCATCTCAATCAACAATTTATAGGATCATCAAGAACTTCAAGGAAAAAGGTTCAATTCTTGTTAAGAAGGCTTCAGGGCGTCCAAGAAAGTCCAGCAAGCTCCAGGATCGTCTCCTAAAGAGGATTCAGCTGCGGGATCGGAGTGCCACCAGTGCAGAGCTTGCTCAGGAATGGCAGCAGGCAGGTGTGAGCGCATCTGCACGCACAGTGAGGCGAAGACTTTTGAAAGATGGCCTGGTGTCAAGAAGGGCAGCAAAGCCGCCACTTCTCTCCAAAAAACCATCAGTCCTGTGTCATGCCAACAGTAAAGCATCCTGAGACCATTCATGTGCGGGGTTGCTTCTCATCCAAGGGAGTGGGCTCACTCACAATTTTGCCCAAAAACACAGCCATGAATAAAGAATGGTACCAAAACACCCTCCAACAGCAACTTCTTCCAACAACAGTTTGGTGAAGAACAATGCATTTTCCAGCACGATGGAGCACCGTGCCATAAGGCAAAAGTGACAACTAAGTGGCTCGGGGACCAAAACGTTGACATTTTAGGTCCATGGCCTGGATACTCCCCAGATCTTAATCCCATTGAGAACTTGTGGTCAATCCTCAAGAGGCGGGTGGACAAACAAAAACCCACTAATTCTGACAAACTCCAAGAAGTGATTATGAAAGAATGGGTTGCTATCAGTCAGGAATTGGCCCAGAAGTTGATTGAGAGCATGCCCAGTCGAATTGCAGAGGTCCTGAAAAAGAAGGACCAACACTGCAAATACTGACTCTTTGCATAAATGTCATGTAATTGTCGATAAAAGCCTTTGAAACGTATGAAGTGCGTGTAATTATATTTCACTACATCACAGAAACAACTGAAACAAAAGATCTAAAAGCAGTTTAGCAGCAAACTTTATGAAAACTAATATTTGTGTCAATCTCAAAACTTTTGGCCACGACTGTAAAGCCATAGCCTTTAAACCACGATCTTAACCTTTAATTTGGGTGTAAATGGAGTGCATCACGTGCTGTATGAAGCACTTATGTTATTCGGCACTGTTTTCATTTAAAAAGAGAACTTGCTTTAATGGGATTTTCCTGTCCTATTATTTTGATGGCCTATCCTCAGGATAGTGAAGTGTATAGGAGCAGGGCAGTTATCGGCTCCAGCAACTACACATAATGGATTGAGCAATGTAGTTCTAGCACCGAAGCTACTGCAGAACAGCTGATCAGTGGGTTATGTGGGCTGCCGGACCCCCACCAATCAGATACCAAACATGACCAGAAAACCCTTTTAAAGGGAACTTGTCGTCAGAAAATCACCTATGGTTTAGACCAGGGATGTCAAACTCGTGGCCCTCCAGCTGTTGCAAAACTACAACTCCCATCATGCCTGGGCATACTACAGCTATCAGGGAATGATGGGAGTTGTAGTTTTGCAACATCTGGAGGGCCATGAGTTTGACATCCATGGTTTAGACCATGGTTTTATGTTAACCCTTTGAGGACAAGCCGATATTTCACTGTTGCCATTTGTTACTCCGAGACTTCCTGGAGCCATGTATAGTTTTTCTTGTGTTTTGCTTATTTAAAAAAAATAATAATATTGAAATTTTTTTTTCTTTTCATCTCCATATTCTGACCCCCATGACTTTTTTTATTTTTAGTTCTATAGATCTGTGTGGGGTCCTATTTTTGCGGGGCAATCTGCAACTTTCATTGATACCATTTAAGGGTACTATCACACTAGAAGTTTTTGTTTTCCGGTATTGAGTTCCGTCCTAGTGGCTCAATGCCGGAAATTTTTTTTTATCAGTTTTAAGCTAAAGGATTCTGAATGGAGAGCATTCCGTTCAGTATGCATTAGGTCAGTACCTCTTACGTTTTTGGCCAGAGAAAATACCGCAGCAGCCAAAAATCCTGAACACTTGCTGGAATGCCGGATCCAGCTCCAAGTGTTTCGGCAAAACGGATTTTGTGGATGACAACCGGAAAGGCGGATCTGGTATTGCAATGCATTTGTGAGACGGATCGCATCAAGATCCGTCTCACAAATGCATCCGTTTGCGTCCGGATTGCAGACAGTGTGTATGACTTAATCACTCAATTTTTTGGGGGGAGGCTGAAGGGATGAACAAATGGTGAATCAGCCATTTAGATTTATTTTTTTACCGTTTGGAAAACATATCTTTATATTTTAATAGTACGAGAATTTTGTGACACAGCAATGCCTATTATGCTTATTTTTGATTCTTTATTTTTGTGGGAAAAGGGGGGTGATTTCAAATTTCTAATATTTTTTTTTCTTTATAGGTTTACAAAATATATTTTTTCTTTTATGGAGCCCTGCCACAGAGAGGGGCAGAGATTCCCACAGGGAATGAACGGCTCCCCTGATCGCCACTACTGGAAGCCATTCCAGCTCTAGGAGTGCAGGACTCCCAGGTTTTTAGTGCAGAGAAGCCTTGGTCACATCTGACTGCAGCATTTGTGGAGTTAAATGTCTGTATCAGCGTTATTGCCAATTATAGACATTAGCCTCAGGTGTCTACTGTGTGAAAAAGCAGGAATCCAGGCGGCTAGAGCACTCACTGAGCTCTGGAGCGGGCACCATCTTTACAGAAACATCATCCACCCTACATGTAAGCAGTTAAAAACATTTTTAAATAATTTTTGGTGATGCCATTTTTACACACATACACCATATTTTTCACCACGTAAGATGCACTTTTTCCCCCAAAAATGTGGGTAAAATCCCAGTGTATCTTATTGGGTGAATACTAATGAGCACTCATATTATGGAAAGGCTCATTAGGACCGGAAAGTGGTGAACGCAGTGCTCCCTGGGCTCTGTACTCACCGCTTCCTGGTCGTCTGCCGTTGGCTGCGTTGTTAGCACAGCGGAGGCGGTGTCCGGAGCAGGAGACGCAAGGGGATCTGTAGTGAGGTCTGATGGTCATTCACATTAGGAAGTCTGAATGGAGAAGGGGGTTATTCATAATGGGGTTGTTAGCTGAGGTCTGGGGGTCATTTACATTAGGGTCTGAATGGGGGGGGTTTCATATCGGGGCTCTGATCTGAGGGTCATTCACATTGGGGCTCTGATTTGAGGTTTGATTGGGGGTCATTCACTCTAGGGTCTGAGCTGAGGTGTTACCGGGTTCTTATAACGTTGGGGTCTGAGCATAATAGTCTGTAAGTTCTCCTGTTCACTGTGCCTGTGGTCCATGGTGGCTGCTGTAAAGCATATCTCTAAATGCTGTTAAGAACAGCTCAGGCGAGATGGCAGCCCCCATAATAATGTTCAAGATTTAGAATAACAAATCTGCAATCAGAAAATGAAAATACATTATAAAAAAGCATATGTGCCACTATCTGGTGTTAACTGGCAGGAAAACAATTTTCATGATACATTCCCTTTAAGACCAGTTGATAGTGATAACTGTCAGTGTTTCCCTCCGCTGCAGTATCCTTTTATATGTTTTATTTACTGCTAGGCCTCATGCACACGGCCGTTGTTTTGGTTTGCATCTGAGCTGCAGTGTTGGCGGCTCAGATACGGCCCATTCGCTTCAATGGGGCCGCAAAAGATGCAGACAGCACTCAGTGTGCTGTCAGCATCCGTTGCTCCGTTCCATGGTCCGCAAAAAAAAAAAAAAAAAAAAAAACTGTCCTATTCTTGTCCACGCTTTGGGGACAAGAATAGGCAGTTATATTAAAGGCTGTCCGTGCCGTTCCGCAACGGACGCCAGTGTGTGGCGGATCCGCGATTTGCGTGTGCATGTAGTCTTAATGTAAAAGGTGAAATCTTAAACAAATCTACTGCATTTTCACACTGAAATCCATATGATTTGGTGCAAATATACACATTTGTTAAGCACACAAAAGGTGAAGCTGGATGAGACAAAGGTTACAGAGTCAATGGCAATGCAAGAGAAAAACAATAAAAAAAAAAATCTATTAGATGCTGACGATTCAAAGCTAAGGACCAGCAGCCCTGAACAAAATGGGGCTTGACTCAAGTCCTCATGTTGGGCTCAGCAAACTGTCATGCGATGCATCAATTAGACATCTGAAACTAGTTCAGCCTTAGTGCTTGTACAGGGCTTCACAGACTCCAAGAAGACTTATTCTATTATCTTATAAATGGCACAAACATGTTCTGGAGATTAATTTTTGGCCACGGCTTTTCTCCGAATACACAGTGATGTTTACAAATGCAGCTTTAGGACATGTTTAAATGGTTAGCCACTGTTATACATGACAACCAGTTAGGGTACTTTCACACTAGCGGCAAGGAACTCCGGCAGGTTAGTGCATGCGTGCCTACGAGGCCAGCGTTTTGCTCCCGATGCTTCCTGGATCATGTGCCATACATTGTGCACGTGATCATACCCTAGTTACAACCCACAACAAATGGTCTACCACCTGCGCTCCATCACCACTGCACATGCGTGAGAATTAATCTTTCACTAGAACAGTAGTGCACGTACAAGACTAACCCGCCCTTCAATTGGGCCGGCTGTGCCTGTGCAGTCAGGCAGCTTCAGCAGGTGATGTCATGCAGAAAACCAAACAGACAACCGCAATCTGGGGATGATCTTGAATTTGATTAGATTTTTCTCTGGTTGATAAAAATAAAATTCAGGGGTTGTCTAGGCTTTTTTAAGTGATGACTTATACTAAGGATGTTGCTGGTAATGTGTAACCCTGGGGGGGGGGGACGTGGCCAACTGCCGGCATGAGCACACGCACTTGAGAGTTGCTCAGTTCCCCGCATAGAATCCTGCAGTATCCTGGCATACTGGCCGCTCCAAACATCGAGTGGAGAGTGCATAGAGGGAAGAGAAGGTCTGGAAATGGGTCCCAGAAAAGCACAATCAGCGGCTGAAAAGCTAAAAGAATATGTGAGGCAGGAGGCTCAAAAAGGCGCCGGCGCTCCCGCCACACCGCGGGCAGCAGTCACGCGAGGTCAAACAGCACTACAGTCAGAGGCTGACGGTACAGGGGAGCCTGAGATTACTCTAAAAACCATCTCTGATCAGCTCTTAACAGCGATCTCAGCATGTCAGACTCACCTGCAAAATTGAAGAGGTGAAGGTGGACCTGGGTCTGCTAATATGTGGCCACAGGATGAGAGAGGTGCTCATAGAGTAAATAAGTAAAGATGAAACAGCGTCCTTCAAATTAAGGTGAATATGTGATGCTCCCCTGTTCAGGGTGCACCGAATTGGGTGCAACCGTGATGAAGGTCCGCTGGATGAACTAGGCATCAGGTTGAAGCTGCCGTGTCCAAAAGAAGCTAGTGCAAGGGCCAAGTCGCCACTTGGTTGAATACTAGAAATAATGACGGTGCCCGTCATGACTTTTGTGGTCTGGCGAGCTGGTGGACGTGAGGAGCAAATCACAACCAGATTTGGAATGTACAGGTTTATTGAGAGACAACGCGTTTCGGGGTCTTTACAGCATGCACCACGTGCAGTAGCCGGGCCAGAAAACTCCAGCCACATCAGTCTCACCACCGTGACAGCATCGCCTGACCAAGTACAATAGCAAAAACACAGCGCTTCAGCCATATCTAACTCATCTCTGGCAAAGCATTCTACCACATTGTCAGTGAAAGTGACCGAGGAGCATTAATCGAACAGCAAATATCCAGCTGCACCAGCAGCTGCAGCACACCCGACTTGATAAAGGGGTCATGTACACTCCGAAACGCGTCGTCTCTCAAACCTGTACTTTCCAAATCCGGTTGTGATTTGCACCTCGTGTCCACCAGCTCGCCAAACCACAAAAGTCGTGACGGGCACCGTCATTATTTTTAAGTCTGCTAAGGCAGGATGTGCAACAGATCATAGAGCAGGTGCGTCACACTGAAGACAGGGTTTCAGCTCTAGAAGATCTCACTAGACCACTAGTAGTGAAAATACAAGATGTGGAGAGGTCTGTGGGCCTATGGCAGCAAAAGTGTGACGCCCTTGAGAACAGAGCCAGATGCAATAATGTCAGGATCCCGGGACTGCCAGAGAAAGCGGAAGGCTCAGATCTGGCCACTTTTCTGGAACTTTGGTTTAAGGCGCAATTTCCTGAAGCGCCATTTTCCACTGCAAGCAAGAAACAAGCGTGACATCAAGCACGATAATGTGAATATATTGCTATTTCCCCGATTTCTCTGCTGAACTGCAAAAGAAGAGGGCCACCTTCATCTCCATCAAGAGACGACTGCGGGATTTAAATCTACGATATTCCACTGGTTGCCACAAAGTCTTCTTCGTCGATCCAAAAGAGGCAGAGGAATGGATCTCCTGAACACCAGGTTGTCCAAGGCCTCATTGACATTATTGCCCTTAAAGGGAACCTGTCACCGGGATTTTGTGTATAAAGCTGAGGACATATAGCTTATATGTTAAAAAAATAAATAAAAAATTCTGATTAATTGCAAGAAAAGCAGATGTTTTATCATATTGGAATGTGAGTGAGGTAGGTGGGGGGGGGGGGGGGGGGGTAACCCCTTGTATGCTGCAGGCCGCGATGGGCTTTGTTGCGAGGTATCCCAATGCTAAATTGCTTTGTATGGGAGACTTTAATTTGGTAATGCATGATGATATGGACAGATTTAACCCGATAGGAAGAAGGGATAGTTGGCCTTCCCCCCTGACACCACCCTTTCTAGAGTGGTTGCAGAGCTGTGATGGCTTGATATGTGGAGACTTAAGTATCCGCTCCAGAGGGAATATTCATGTTTTACTCCTGCCAGAAGTGCCTTGACCAGGATTGTTATTCATATCGGGACCTACCTTGTCCAGGATTGATTACCTCCTCGGCAACGCCACAGTATACACTAGTCTTGCAGATATAGGTTATGGATCACAGGGACCATCGGATCACGCCCCGGTTTTTGCGAAACTGAGGATATCTGATGTTGTCAAACAGAGCAATAAAATGCGTATTCACCCATTCTAGTTATCCCTCATGGCCACGAATGACAGAATCCCTGATCAGCTCCAGATGTATCTGGAGGTACATGATGAGATGACGGATGAGTTGTTGCTCTGGGAGACGATGAAAGCCTACTTGAGGGGGTGTCTCAAATCATCTATCTCCTTTATCAAGAAAGATTCAGTGCGTAAAGAACCAGAATTACACACAAGTTGTAAAGAAGCAGAGAGCTCATTTAAGTCTGATCCCTCTGAGGCAAATAGAAGGGAGTGAATGTTTAGAGGCAGGTTATACATGATGCATCTTAAGGTGAAAAGCGAACGCAAACCGCTCTTCTTAAAACAGCAATCCTTTAAGACGGGTAATCAGGCTGGCAAATTGCTTGCTCATATTGTACGAAATAACACCATGTCCCCCCTGGTCATCCGAATGAAGAATGCTGAGGGTTTGATGGTGGAAGGAAACAGTGGAGGGTATCTTGCAATGCGTCAAGAGATTTTATCAAGATCTGTATGAATCCGCAGTTCAATATACATCGCAAGAATTATGTGATTATCTGATGGAGGTATCGCATACCCAGCTTAGTGAAGAGGAAAAGAATCTATTTGAATCTATTAAATGGCAATCAGGGAGTTGCCTGCTGGGAAAGCGCCCGGTCCAGACGGTATCCCGGTAGAGGTGTACTCTAAATATGTTGATGTTATAGGGCCACCCAGAAGCGACACCAGCTGCCAGAATCCCTTTTATGATGTTACTATAGTGGTGATCCTGAAACCCGATAAAAACCCGCTGGCGTGCGGTTTGTATCGACCAATCTCGCTACTGAAGTTAGATTACAAAATACTAACAAGACTTTTAACTACTAGATTAAATAAGGTAATTGCCACCATAGTACATGGGGATCAGTCGGGATTTATCCCGGGCAGATCGACGTCTGATAATATTAGGAGAGCGCAAGCCATAGCGCAGGTAGGGGTAGCGGAGGTTAAGCATTGGGCCTTGGCATCGCTGGACACAGCCAAGGCTTTTGACTCCGTGGAGTGGATGTTCCTACTGGCGGTGTTGCAGAACTTTGGTTTTGGCCCTAAATTTATCAAATGGATCGAGATACTATATCAACTACCCAAGGTTAACATATTAGTGAATGGGACTCAGTTAGACTTCACAGAGGCACAAGGCAGGGATGCCCCCTGTCGCCGCTACTATTTGCGGTGGCGATAGAACATCTCGCCCTTAGGATAAGACAGGATCAGATCTTTACTAGTGTCAGCAGTAAAGATGACCTTCTTCTCTTTATGGACAAGCCCGAGTCTACTCTTCCTAGAGCGATTTAAATTTTTATTCTTTGGGTTTCAGAGCTAGAATTGTCAAATGTAGTATACCTTCAGGAATACCTGCACATGCCCACTCTGTGGCCTTTATTGGAGGGGGCGCGGTGTGCCTCCACACGTCTTTTTCCTCTACATAAGTTGGCTCACCAAGTGTGGAATGCTGCCAAGATGCAATCATTTAAGGACCTCCCAGATGCAATTCCAATCTGGGATAACCCTATGTTCGCTCATTTAAAAGAGCTGGAGGGATCATCTGTGTAGAAGCGCCATGGCATACTCATTCTGCGAGACCATTACACCAGAGGGATCTTGTGCTCTTTTTCACAAATGCAGGAGAAGTTTGGGCTACCCCGCAACCTATTCTTTAGATATTTGAAACTGAGACATGCGTTAAGGGCCCAGATTGGGGAGAGAGGGCGAGGTATTTCCAAATATCCTTTAATAGGCAAACTAAAGTCGCAGGGTGCGAGGGGCATCATCTCTGTGCTTTATACGCCTCTGCTCAGTAATCGCACGACATTGAACCCTCTCGCTATAGAGTAAATGGAAAATTTCAATACAGTCTCTGACGGCTGCTAACTGGAATGGGACTTTAATAGCCCCGCTGAAGGCTCTCCATCAATTAACAATAGATTGATTCAGCTGTTTATATTGCACAGAAGCTACCTCACGCCCACTAGGTTATACAAAATGGGTAGGCTGACACACAACAGATGTCATAGATGCCTGGAGGAAAATGATGACTTCTGGCATCTGATTTGGGATTGCATTTACTTAAAAAACTACTGGAGGGAGGTGGTAGAAGTTTTATCAACTATGGTTCCCTCTGCAGTTCCACTGTGCCCTAAAATTTGTGTGGAAATCACTAGTTAACCATGCTGCGACCGTGGAAAAAAATTGTCCTTATGCACAGAAAATGCCCACAAAAATTCTATAAGGTTTGGGAAGACTTGTGCTCATCTTCCCTAACATTGCATAGTGCATATATGCACTCTGTGTCTGATAATGATAATCTGTCAGTTGCATAATAATGTGAAACCTCTCATGATCTGGGTCTTAGCTTTATTTTATCGGTTTCTCAATCCTATGTGCTTAAGAATAGGTTTTATATACCCCTTGTAAGATTCTCTGGGATTTAGCATAATGGATGGGTACCCCCTGCACGGGTTGTAACCTTGCTATGATTCTTTGTCACATGCCTTATTTGTTAAACTTCTATAAAACAAGTAAAAAAAAGTTGCTACACAGAACAGTTGACAGGTATGAGAGTCAGACCACTGACGATTAGCTAGTGATGGCCTATCCTGAGGATAAACAATCACTTAAAAAAGTCTGGACATACCTTTAAAGCTCCATTTACACGTCCGCCATTCCGTTCCGCATTTTGTGGAACGGAATTGCGGACCCATTCATTTCTATGGGGCCACACAATGAACTGCCCGGATCCAGAAATGCGGACCTGCACTTCCGGGTCACAACTCCAATCCTCAAAAAAATAGAACATGTCCTATTCTTGTCCGCTATTGCGGACAAGAATGGGCATTTTCTATTAAGTGACGGCGATGTGCGGCCCGCATAATGCAGAACGCACATTGCCAGTGTCCGTATTTTGCAGATCCGCAAAACACACACGGATGTGTGAATGCACCCTAACTGGGGGACAAACAGAACACTTACATAGTGCACTCCTTTTCTTCTGCAGATCTGGCAGTTCCCAGGCTCCTCTTCTGCCATCGAATATGGCCGCACCAATTCTCGGACTGTCTAATGCATACTGTACATTTGGTAGCTCAAAGACACTTCCTGCTGCCTTTGGCAATCCATGAGAAGGGCTGGACAAGAAGGAAGGGTCTTGATAAAATTCTAATAATAATGTTTATTTATATAGCACCACCATATTCCACGGCGCTTTACAAGTCAGAGGGTTTATGTACAAAACAAAATACATCACAAAGTTACTTCCTAATATACAACTGAAACACCAGTAGTGAGGACCCTGCTCGCAAGAGCTTACAACCTATGAGGAAGTGGGGGTGACATAAAAGGTAGTTGATTGTTATATGAAGTGTTCCAGCCATCTTTGTACTGAAAGGAGAGGTGTAGGTTGATCTGTATGTGCTAGTGCTTTGGGTATAGGGCTGTCAGAAGATCAAGTTCAGGTCTGAAGAGTTGGGGGGGGGGGGGGGTTAGGGGGTTACTGGGAGAACAGTCAGTTTAGGAAGCATGATAAGCCTGCCTGAAAAGAGGTTTTGTGTTTTAAGGCACATTTGAAGGTAAGGAAACTGACCTGATATTACAGGGCAGAGCATTCCAGAGAGTAGGTGCAGCTCGAGAAAAGTCTTGAAGACAGAAGTGAGAGGTACGAATTATGGAGGATGTTAATCTTAGATCACTGGCAGAAGGAAGAACATGAGGAGAATGATAGACGGAAATGAGGGAGGAGATGTATGGAGGTGCAGCACTGTGCAGAGCTTTGTGGGTGAGGGTAAGACGTTTAAACTGTATTCTGTGGTGGATGGCCAACCAGTGAAGTGACTGCCACAGGCTAGTAGCATCGGTATAGCGGGTGGATACATAGATGAGCCTGGCTGCAGCATTTAGGACAGACTGAAGGAGGGAGGGTGTAGTGAGAGGGAGACCGATTAGTAATGAATTAAAGTTGTGAAGACGAGAATGAATCAAGGCAACAAGAGTTTTGGCAGTTTCCACCGTGAGAAAAGGGCGGATTCTGGGGATATTCTTGACGTGAAGACAACAAGAGCGTGTAAGTGATTGGGTATGGAAAACAAAGTAAAGATCCGAGTCAAACATAACCCCCATACAGCGGGCATGCTGCTCAGGAGTTATGATAGAGCTGCAGACTGAAATTGAAATATCAAGTTTAGGTGGGTTAGTAGATGGGGGAAAGACAAGAAGACCAGTTTTTTAGAGATTCGGTTTTAGATACAGAGAGGACATGATGTAAGAGACTGCTGCCAGAAATCACTGGTGTTTTGGAGTAAAGCAGGGGTAATTTCAGGGGATGAAGCGTATAGTTGGGTGTCATTAGCAAAGAGATACTGAAGGCCAAATTTACTAATAGTCTGTCCGATGCGGGCTGTGTAGGGAGAGAGGAGTAGAGGACCTAGTACTGAACACTGAGGAACCCCAACATCAAGAGGAAGAGGAGAAGTAGTAGAGATAGCAAATGATACACTAAAGGAGTGGCCAGAGAGATAACAAGAGAACCAGGAGAGAGCAGTGTCCTTAAGGCCAATTGAGTGGAGCATGGTGAGGAGGAGTTTGTGGTCTACCGCATCAAACAATGCAGAGAGATCCAGCAGAATCAGTAGAGAAGTCACCATTCCTTTTTGCTGTCAGGAGGTCAGACACTTTAGTAAGGGCAGTTTTTGTAGAGTGGAGAGGGCGCAGATTGTAAGGGGTCAAGAAGAGAGTTTTCAGAAAGATAGCTTATTAAACGAGAGCAGACAAGACATTCCAGGAGTTTACAGATGAAGGAGAGGTTAGAAACAGGTCGGTAGTTAGCAGCACAAGTAATTTTTTATTATTTTTGTAGTGGGCTTATAACAGAATGTTTGAAAGAGGACAGAAAGATACCAAGAGAGAGAGCGGTTATATATTGTAGTAAGGTGAGTAATGACAGCCGGGGAGAGGGACTGGAGAAGGTGTAATTCATGCAAATCCCACACTTCTGTCCATAAAAACATCTTTATTTATTTAGGAGAGCATTATAAATGGTTGTAACATGGGGTCTGCACAAAAGCCTTCCAGCTTTAACCACTTCAGGACCTTGGATGAGTATACTCATCCTGGAGCAACGGTACTTAGCGCACCAGGACGAGTATGCTCGTCCTGGCATTAAACGGTCACCATGTCTGCAGACATTGTGACAGCGCTGAGTGCCGGCTGTTACACACAGCCAGGCACCCAGGGTCAATGCTGAGGGGGGTCCTGTGACCCCCCCCCCCCATATCGGCGATTGCTTCAAACCGCAGGTCAATTCAAACCTGGGGTTTGCAGAGCTTTATGTACTTTCTGACAGTTGCAGGAGGCGGGCGCTGCGGGAGGCGGGATCGCGAACCCCCGCCCGCCTCCCGCTGAATATTCATGATCGCTTCAAACCGCAGGTCAATTCAAACCTGGGGTTTGCAGAGCTTTATGTAGTTTCTGACAGTTGCAGGAGGCGGGCGCTGCGGGAGGCGGGATCGCGATCCCCTGCCCGCCTCCCGCTGAATATTCATTGGTGGTCAGTGGTACCAGAGTGTCAGCACATTGCTGGACACTCTGGTATAAACGGCTGACATCGCTGCGATGTCAGCCGTTTAGCCATTTCACCCTTTCCAGACAGCGGTCCGTACGGACCGTGGTATGGAAAGGGTTAAGTCAGGGAGCTCCCACCCTCTACCATCGGGGGGCTGCTGTGCCTTTGCAGCCCCCAGATGGATGGGGGGACAGAGGGAGGGAGCTCCCCACCTTCCCCGTCTGCTCAGTTGTGGCAGACGGGGAAGGTTCCCATGGCAACAGGACGCCTTCTCAGGTGTTCTGCTGTCCATGGTGCTGAACAGATCTATGCTAAAAGCATAGATCTGTTCAGTGTAAGTAAAATACAGTACAGTACCCTATAAAGGTACTGTACTGTTTTATACAGACATCAGACCCACTGGATCTTCAAGAATAAAAAAGTGGAAAAAAAGTAAAGATAATAAAAACACATTTATCACTGAATAAAAATTGAAAAAATAAAATACACTACACATATTAGGTATCGCCGCGTCCGTAACGACCTGATCTATAAAATGGTCATGTTACTTATCCCGCACGGAGAACGCCATAAAAATAAAAACAGGAAATTGAAATTTTGCCCACCTTACTTCCAAAAAAAGGTAATAAAAGTGATCAAAAGAGTCGCATGTACGCCGAAATAGTACCAATCAAACCGTCACCTCATCCCGCAAAAAATGAGCCCCTACATGAGACAATGGCCCAAAAAATAAAAAAAACTATGGGGACACTATAACATGATTTATTTTTGTTTCAAAAATTATATTAGTGTTTAAAACTTACATAAATAAAAAAAGTATACATATTAGGTATCGCCGCATCCGTATCGACCAGTTATATAATAATATCCCATGAGCTAACCCCTCAGATGAACACCGTAAAAAAAAACTTGCTAAATAAACAATTTTTCGTCACCTTACATCACAAAAAGTGTAATAGCAAGCGATCGAAAATTCATATGCACCCCAAAATAGCGCCAATCAAACAGTCATCTCATCCCGCAAAATCATACCCTACCCAAGATAATTGCCCAAAAACTGAAAAAACTATGGCTCTTAGGCCTCTTTCACACGGGCGTCATTTTTTTTGCCCGGATAAGAGCCGGGTGCGTTGCGGGAAAATGCGCGATTTTTTCTGCGCAAGTGCAAAACATTGTCATGCGTTGCACTCGCGTGAGAAAAATCGCGCATGTTTGGTACCCAAACCCGAACTTCTTCATAGAAGTTCGGGCTTGGGATTGATGTTCTGAAGACTGTATTATTTTCCCTTATAACATGGTTATAAGGGAAAATAATAGCATTCTGAATACAGAATGCATAGTAAACCAGCGCTAGAGGGGTTAAAAAAAAATAAAAAATAATTTAACTCACCTTAGTCCACTTGCTCGCGAAGCCCGGCATCTCCTTGTGTCTCCGCTGCTGATGAACAGGACCTGGGGTGAGCTGCTCCATTAAATACAGGTTAAGGACCTTCGATGACGTCACTCCGGTCATCACATGGTACGTCACATGATCTTTTACCATGGTGATTCACCATGGTAAAAGATCATGTGATGACCGGAGTGACGTCATCGAAGGTCCTTAAGCTCTATTTAATGGAGTAGCTCACCCCAGGTCCTGTTCATCAGCAGCGGAGACACAAGGAGATGCCAGCTTCGCGAGCAAGTGGACTAAGGTGAGTTAAATTTTTTTTTTTTTTTTTTTAACCCCTCTAGCGCTGGTTTACTATGCATTCTGTATTCAGAATGCTATTATTTTCCCTTATAACCATGTTATAAGGGAAAATAATAATGATCGGGTCTCCATCCCGATGGTCTCCTAGCAACCATGCGTGCAAATCGCACGGCATCCGTACTTGCTTGCGGATGCCATCCGATTTTCACACACCCCATTCACTTCTATGGGGCCTGCGTCACGTCAAAATCGGAAAATATAGAGCATGCTGCGATTTCAACTGAACGCACAAGTGATGCGTTAAAAACATCGCTCATGTGCACAGCCCCATAGAAATGAATGGGTCAGGATTCAGTGCGGGTGCCATACGTTCGCCGCACGGATCGCACCCGCACGGAAAACTCGCCCGTGTGAAAGGGGCCTTAGACTATGGAAACACTAAAACATGATTTTTTTTTGTTTCAAAAATGAAATCATTGTGTAAAACTTACATAAATAAAAAAAAGTATACATATTAGGTATCGCCGCGTCCGTATCGACCGGCTCTATAAAAATGCCACATGACCTAACCCCTCAGGTGAACACCGTAAAAAAATAAAAATAAAAACGGTGTAAAAAAAGCCATTTTTTGTCATCTTATGTCACAAAAAGTGTAATAGCAAGCGATCAAAAAGTCATATGCACCCCAAAATAGTGCCAATAAAACAGTCATCTCATCCCACAAAAAATGAGACCCTACTTTAGATAATCCCCCAAAAACTGAAAAAACTATGGCTCTCAGACTATGGAGACACTAAAACATATTTTTTTTGTTTCAAAAATGAAATCATTGCGTAAAACTTACATAAATAAAAAAAATGGTATACATATTAGGTATCGCCGCATCCGTGACAACCTGCTCTATAAAAATACCACATGATCTAACCTGTCAGATGAATGTTGTAAATAAAAAAAAAAAACGGTGCCAAAAAAGCTATTTCTTGTTACCTTGCCTCACAAAAAGTGTAATATAGAGCAACCAAAAATCATACCCTAAACTAGTACCAACAAAACCTCTACCCTATCCCGTAGTTTCTAAAATGGGGTCACTTTTTTGGAGTTTCTTTTCTAGGGGTGCATCAGGGGGGCTTCAAATGGGACATGGTGTCCAAAAAATACTGTCTAGCAAAATCTGCCTTCCAAAAACCGTATGGCATTCCTTTCCTTCTGCGCCCTGCCGTGTGCCCGTACAGCAGTTTACGACCACATATGCGGTGTTTCTGTAAACTACAGAATCAGGGCCATAAATAATGAGTTTTGTTTGGCTGTTAACCTTGCTTTGTAACTGGAAAAAAAAATTGTAAAATGGAAAATTTGCCCAAAAATTTAAATTCTGAAATGTCATCTCTATTTGCCAATAACTCTTGTGCAACACCTAAAGGATTAACGACGTTTGTAAAAATCAGTTTTGAATACCTTGAAGGGTGTAGTTTCTTAGATGGAGTCACTTTTATGGAGTTTCTACTCTAGGGGTGCATCAGGGGGGCTTCAAATGGGAAATGGTGTCAAAAAACAAAACAAAAAAAACTGTCTAGCAAAATCTGCCTTTCAAAAACGTATGGCATTCCTTTCCTTCTGCGCCCTGCCGTGTGCCCGTACAGTGGTTTATGACCACATATGGGGTGTTTCTGTAAACTACAGAATCAGAGCCATAAATATTGAGTCTTGTTTGGCTGTTAACCCTTGCTTTGTAACTGGAAAAAAATGATTAAAATGGAAAATATGCCAAAAAAGTGAAATTTTGAAATTGTATCTGTATTTTCCATTAATTCTTGTGGAACACCTAAAGGGTTAACAAAGTTTGTAAAATCAGTTTTGAATACCTTGAGGGGTGTAGTTTCTAGAATGGTGTCATTTTTTGGGTGGTTTCTATTATATAAGCCTCACAAAGTGACTTCAGACCTGAACTGGTCCCTAAAAATTGGGTTTTTGAAAAGTTCAGAACAATTTCAAGATTTGCTTCCAAACTTCGAAGCCTTGTAACATCCCCAAAATTTAAAATATCATTCCCAAAATTATGCAAACATGAAGTAGACATATGGGGAATGTAAAGTAATAAATATGCTTAGAGGTATTACTATGTATTATAGAAGTAGAGAAATTGAAACTTGGAAATTTGCAATTTTTTACAAATCTTTGGTAAATTTGGCATTTTTTATAAATAAAAATTTATTTTTTTTACTTCATTTTACCAGTGTCATGAAGTACAATATGTGCCAAAAAAACCAATCTCAGAATGGCCTGGATAAGTTAAAGCGTTTTAAAGGGAACCTGTCACCGGGATTTTGTGTATAGAGCTGAGTACATGGGTTGCTAGATGGCCGCTAGCACATCCACAATACCCAGTCCCCATAGCTCTGTGTGCTTTTATTGTGTAAAAATAACGATTTGATACAGATGCAAATTAACCTGATATGAGTCCTGTCCCTGAGATGAGTCAGGGACAGGACTCATCTCAGGTTAATTTGCATATGTATCAAATCGGTTTTTATACACAATTAAAGCACACAGAGCTATGGGGACTGGGTATTGCGTATGTGTTAGTGGCCATCTAGCAGCCCATGTCCTCAGCTCTTTACACAAAATCCCGGTGACAGGTTCCCTTTAAAGTTATCACCACACAAAGTGACACTGGTCAGATTTGCAAAAAATGGCCTGGTCCTTAAGGTGAAAATGAGCTTGGTCCTTAAGGTGTTAAAGGGAACCTGTCACCGGGATTTTGTGTATAGAGCTGAGGACATGGGTTACAACATGGCCGCTAGCACATCCGCAATACCCAGTGCCCATAGCTGTGTGCTTTTATTGTGTAAAAAAAAAAAAACCGATTTGATACAATTGCAAATTAACCTTAGATGAATCCTGTCCCTGACTCATCTCACATACAGGACTCATCTCAGGTTAATTTGCATATGTATCAAATTGTTTTGTTTTTTACACAATAAAAGCACACAGAGCTATGGGGAATGGGTATTGCGGATGTGCTAGCGGCCATATAGCAACCCATGTCCTCAGCTCTATACCCAAAATCCCGGTGACAGGTTCCCTTTAAAATCTCCTGAAGATGGGAACATTAGACCAGCAGATGAGGCTGACAATTATTGTGAAGTGCTCGTCAGTGGAAGAGACCACTGCTATTACATGCAGCAATCTCCTCCACAGTATGGGGAGGAGCGATCACTAATGCCATCGTTCATCAACATACAAAATAATAATTTGCCAGCAGCAGAGCAGCACACTCCGCTGATGGCAACTGATGAATTTTTAGCCTACTTAAAAACTGCAATTGCCCAATGAACAAGCGTTTCCCTGTTCATCGGGTAATCAGTGGCACTTTTACACAAGCAGATCATCGCTAATGAGCATTCCTACAAATGCTTGTTAGAGCGCATTCAAACGATAGTTTTTTGCGTTCCGAATACGGTCCGTATACGGAACCATTCATTTCAATAGTTCCACAAAAAAAAAAAATTATGCATTCTGTTTGCATATTTCCGTTTCGTTCAAAGATAGAACATGTCCTATTATTGCCCGCAAATAACGTTATGTGGCTCCATTCAAGTTAACGGGTCCGGAAAAATAAAACGAAACACATACGAAATGTCTTCCATATCCGTTCCGTTTTCTCTCATAGAACCATCTATTGAAAATGTTATGCCCAGCCCAATTTTTTCTATGTGATTACTGTATACTGCATATGCCATACGGAAAAACGGAATAGAAGCGGAAACAGTACTGAAACAAAAAAACTGATCAGTTAAAAACGGCCCGCAAAACACTGAAAAAGCCATACGGTCGCGTGAACAGGCCCTTAGAGATGATCTGGTCGACCATAAGTCTGTGGAATACTCTCAGGACATGGTCACAGCAGGAACAGTTGACAGATTAAAAAAAAAAAAAGCTCAGATAACTTCTTAGAACTAAATAAGATTAATGCTTATGTTGATATGGTTAATCTGGGTTTCACTCCCCTTTCCCAAAGTTCACATCCCCACTCATCCCTTGGTTGAACTCAATAGACTTATGTCTTTCAACCATACTATGTAAGGGTCCATTCACACGTCCGTAATTTGGGTCCGCATTCGTTCCGCAATTTGCGGACCCATTCACTTTCAATGGGGCTGGAACGGATGCAAATCCACATTTCCGGGATCCGCATCCGTTTTTCGGGATCCGTTTTTTGGGGATCCGCAATTTTGTTCCTGAAAAAAATAGAACATGTCCTATTCTTGTCCGCAATTGCGGACCAGAAAAGGCATTTTCTATTATAGTGTCTGTGATGTGCGGTCCGCACATTGCAGGTGTCAGTGTTTTGCGGATCCGCAATTTGTGGATCCGCAAAACACTTACGGATGTGTGAATGGACCCTAACTATGTAAGGCTACTTTTACACTCATGCTTGGTGTGGATCAGTCATGGATCTGCACAGACTGATCCGTTCAGATAATACAAACGTCTGCATCCGTTCAGAACGAATCCGTTTGCATTATCTGTAACATAGCCAAGACGGATCCGTCTTGAGCACCATTGAAAGTCAATGGAGGACGGATCCGTTTTCTATTGTGCCAGATTGTGTCGTAGAAAACGGATCCGTCCCCATTGACTTGCATTGTGTGTTAGAACGGATCCGTTTGGCTCAGTTTCGTCAGACGGACACCAAAAACGCTGCAAACAGCGCCTCCCTGATGCAAACTGATGCACTTTGAGCGGATCCTTTTCCATTCTGAATGCATTAATGCAAAACTGATCCGTTTTGGACCACTTGTGAGAGTCCTGAACGGATCTCACAAACAGAAAGCCAAAACGCCAGTGTGAAAATAGCCTAATGTGTTTTTTCTTCTTGAACCAGAGGGTCACTTTAAGCAAATGTATTAGTATTGACATTAAATCAAAGTACAACTTTTTTATTTTTTGGATTTTTTTTTTAGTCATGTCATTGTCTGACTGAACCCTGTCAGTTTTATATTTTGGTGTCTGTACAAAACCATTCCAGCTTTCAAATCTCCTGAAGATGGGAACACAGGGTGTAAAGAGCCGGCAAGTTAGGCTTTTTTCACAAGAGATTCCATCTGGATGCAGTACATTCTGACAATGGATGGCATCCAGACTGAAAACTGACCCATTTATTTGAATGGGTATGTGCACAAGTGTTGTTTTTCACTGACCATCTGCCTGTGTAGGAAAAATTGCAGCATGTCCTATCTTCATCCGTTAGTCAAGCAGCAGTCAAGCAGGACTGGTCCATTCAAGTCAATGGAAAAAAAAAAAAATAAAAATTCAGATGCAGTCAGTTTTTAACTGATGGTTGCAAGGATATGCTGTGTTTTATTCTTCTGTTTTTCACACATGTGAAGAATGGAAATAAGGCCTCATGCACATGAACGAATCAGTTTTTGCAGTCCGCGAATCACAGATCCGCAAAATATGGATACCGGCCAAGTGCATTCCACATTTTCACCCTCCACAGCTCCCATACTATGTTACAAATCCCTATGCAAAAACGGACAAGAATAGGATACGTTCAATTTTTTTGGGGTAGCCGTAGAATGAACATATCAGATGCAGACCAAAATACAGTTGTGTGCATGAGGCCTAGAATGGATGCAATCCTGACAGAAGGAGACCATGAACACAATCATAGACAAAACGGATTAAACTGAACAGACGCTGACACATTCTGTACTGCTCATGTGAAAGAGGTCCAAGATATACCAAACCCAACCGCTCTCACTGTCATGTTAATTATTAATATTAAGGAGGCAAGAGTAACTCACACACCAACACTTCCAGACTCACTTAATCATGCCTTTAAGGACCTTGCTTTGTGTAATGGGGTAGTCGTGCTGAAACAAAAAAAGAGTCTTCTCCAAACTGTTCCTACAAACAATTGTCCAAAATGTCCTTGCGTGCTGAAGCATTAAAGGGGTATTCCAATCTCAGACAATGGGGGCATATCGCTAGGATATGCCCTCATTGTCTGATAGGTATGGATCCCAGCGGTGGGACCCACACCTACAACAAGAACGAAGCGGGGAGTGCTGTGGCCGGGGTCCATCCACCACCAAGCGCTGCTCCCATAGACGTGAATGGTAGCGCACCGCGCATGCGCGGCCCATGCTCCCATTCATTTCTATGGGGCAGACAGCAATAGCCAAGGCAGCGCTCGGCTATATTCGGTGGCTGCGCATGCACAGTGCACCCTCCTTTCATTTCCCGGCTTGATTCTCATTATAGGTGCGGGTCCCAGCGGTGGGACCTGTACCTATCGGACAATGGGGGCATTTCCTAGCGATATGCCCCCATTGTCTGAGATGGGAAAACCCCTTTTAAGATTTCCCTTCACTTGAACTATGGGACCTAGACCAAGCCCTCAAAACAACCCAATAGCATTATCCCTCCTCCACCAAACTTTACAATTGGCACAATGTAGTCAGTAAGGTAACGTTCTCCTGGCAGTGCACAAATCAAGACTCGTCAATCAAACTGGCATATAGCAAAGTGTGATTTGTCTCTCCACAGAACACTTTTCCAATGCTTTGCATTTTACCTAGTTTTATATGGCTTGTCTGCAGCTGCATGGCCATGGAAACCCATGCCAGGAAGCGCAATGTGTCCCACCTGAAATGGTGACTCCTTCAGTGCCGTGAAGAAGTATCACCTGCGGTTCTTCAGCGTGTTTACCAAGACTGGATTAAAAATAAAATCATGTGCATCTGGCAGAATGGTGGACATATAGAACACTTCATGTAAAGCACTATAGAAAACACTGACCTAGCTTAGGCTACTTTCACACTAGCGTTCGGGTGTCCGCTTGTGAGCTCCGTTTGAAGGGGCTCACAAGCGGCCCCAAACGCATCCGTCCAGCACTAATGCATTCTGAGTGGACGTGGATCCGCTTAGAATGCATCAGTCTGGCAGCGTTCAGCGTGCTTGCAGCGTTCGGGTGTCCGCCTGGCCGTGCGGATCCGTCCAGACTTACAATGTAAGTCAATGGGGACGGATCCGTTTGAAGATGACACAATATGGCACAATCTTCAAACGGATCCGTCCCCCATTGACTTTCAATGTAAAGTCTGGATGGATCCGTTCAGGCTACTTTCACACTTAGAATTTTTTTTTTAACAATATAATGCAGACGGATCCGTTCTGAACAGAGCCACCGTCTGCATTATATGAGACGGATCTGCTCTGAACACAAGTGTGAAAGTAGCCTAAAGGGGTTGTCTCATCTCAAAAAATGGGGGCATATTGCTAGGATACGCCCACATTGTCTTATAGGTGTTGGAACGGAGCCCCACAAAGTGGTGGCTGTAGGACTCCGGTCCGGCCACCAGCAAGAGCTCTCCCCATAGAAGTGAATAGGAGTGCACCACGCATGACCGGCCACTGCTCCCATTCACTTCTATGGGCCCAACGGAAATAGCCGAGCCCGAGCTCGCCTATTTTCTGCGGCCCCATAGAAAATGAATGGAGGGCGGCTTCGCATGTGCAGTCCACCACTTTTGAGGCTCCGTTCTCGATATAGGTGCAGGTCCCAGCGGTGGGACAAGCACCTATCAGACAATGGGGGCATACCCTAGTGATATGCCGCCATTGTCTGAGATGAGACAACCTGTTTAACTCCTAAACGGACACCTTCAATGTTTTTCTGCGTAAATTCTAGCCAAGACTCATATTACATGGCCCATTTCCCACTAGAGAAATCTGAGCTCAATTCAATATAGCAGATTTCAAAATAGAGCCTCCTAATTAACACTTTCACACACTGTAGGTCAACTTTCTACAAAAACACCAGTTAAAAGGGTGTGTCCAGACTTTTGCCTCACTCTGTATTACAAGGTCTCTTATATTCTATTGATTTCTGAGAAGTTTGTTTAATGGACAGTGACCATTTAATCGCTGCTGCCCCCTCCCAGCAACGCTCCCAGCCGTCGCTCATTTGACTGGAGCTTTGCTGAAGTTCTCTACACAGTAGGTGGACGGCAGCTCCACTGTGCCGAAGGAATGGAACAGGGACAGTGCCCCTTGGTTCACAGCATCAGCGGGGGGGGTCCCCAGGGGTCAGATCTCCGCAATTATAATGTTATATCATATCCTAGCAAAATGTCACAACTTTACAAGAAGATAATTCCCCCAGAAGGACAGCTGAGAGAAATTATATGAACTTGTCTAAAAACAGTAGAAAAAAAAATATATATTGTAAACACTGAATACAAAATTACACAAAGTGATATCATAAGAACACAATGGAAAGCTTTCTCAGTAAATACACACACCCCTATATACAAACAATATTTTTTACATTATTGTTTTGCAGTGTCAACAGACACACGTGGGGAATTTGTTGGATTGTGGCTCCCTCTGTGGGAACATAAAGGTATTACCAGCTTCACCTGATAAGAGTATTAAGAATAAATGCCGGAAATTCTACCAATGATTAACTAAATTATGACATACAGTAAAAAGTAAAAGTAGGTTAAAGTTGATGCACTGTCCATGTGACTAAAACATATCTCAATGATAAAGTCCAGCAGCACAGTGATTTTCTTACCTAATGAACAAATCTTGATAGCTAAAATTAAAGAGGTTCTCCAGGATTTACATATTGATGGCCTATCCTCAATATAGGTCATCAATATGAGATTGGGGGGGTCCAACTCCCGGCACCCCAGTCGATCAGCTGCAGCTCTCCTGTGAGTGTGATGGCCTTCTCGCAGCTTACATTGCATAGAAGCAGTGCTTGGTATTACAGCTCTGCTGAGCTGCTGCGCGTAGGCCATGTGACCAATGAACGTGACCCCATATTGCCTAAGAAGAGGCCTAAGCGCTCGGCCCCGCAAACTCTCTGTACAGGTGATAGGCGGGGGTTCTGGGAGTCTGACCCCTGCTGACCTCATACCGATGACCTAATCTGAGGATGCGTCATCATTATGTAGATCCTGGAGAAGCTCTTTAAAGGCAAAAGGAAACCAGAAGTGCTGAGATCAGACATACCCAGACAGACAACCAATACTACTTACCTGAAATTGATGAATAGGTAAAATACAGAAAAAAATATATTTAACTTTTTTTTCTATGTATACACAATCTGAAACGTGACAAGATGCAGTGTTGGCTTTCAATCTAATTATGTTAGGGTAAGGCCCTGCGGTCAGATTGCGGTATAGCCACTCTCCACTCTCCACGATCCACTTCTGAGTTCGGCTCCCAAAACTGCATCAGGAAACCTGACCACGTGGCCATACCCTTATGCTGGTCATACACCTTCAGCAGACTCCCCATTAACATGTAGGCAGGGTTCACACATAAGCGTACCCGATAAGCGCCGTTTACAAGCGGGCTTATCAGTCATTTACATACGTGCCGAGGAAACGAGCAAACACCCATTGTCGTTCCTGCTAGGTCTATGTGCGGGAACACGCGACAATGCACCCCAAAGAAGCTCCTGTACTTCTTGGGGCGTTGGGCGTTTTGCAGCGCGATCGTACGCGCTGTAAAACACTCAGGTGAGAACCATGCCGATAGGGAAGCATTGGTTTTTGCTTGTTTTGCTTGTGAACCCAGCCGTAGACTGGGAGACTGGTGACTGGGACCAGACTGGGACCAGCACTTGTAATTACTCTGCACCACCTCTGAAAGCGAGACGACATGCAGTGCAATCTTGAAGAGGATGCAGTGCTCGCATCAGTGCCGATTCCTCTCCAAACAGCTGATTGGTACGGTGTCCAGAAGTCAGACCACGCCAATCTGATACTGATGTCCTATCCTGAGGGTAGGTCACCAATATAAACCCCCTGCACAACCTCTTTAATGAGCAATGGAGCACTGCTGCCCTCTGCTGGTACATTTACACATTTCATTATATTCACTTTGTTAATTAACACAGAAGGGTGAAAAATGTTGACCTAAAACAAAAAAAATGTGTTTAAAAAGTCTCAGAGCTCCTATCCCAATTCACAGGAGTAAAAATAAAGACAAAGTATTATCGAGCGCAGCATGCACCTGCACACATCCCTCTTCCTATTTACACATACAACTTCACAAAGGTCCTGTTTGGACTGAAATGTCACGTGACTCTTGAGTCTGCATTCATGTTATCAGAAATATACATTTTGGATGAAGTATACATGTAATGGCATGTATTATTTCAGAGAATGAATAAAGCTTGTTACAATCTTTTGCACCTACATAGGACTACTGTGGTCTTTCCTCGAAATAGTCTTAGATGCCCCTGCTTCTCTATTTCAAGTGGGGAACAATATCATTTTACACAGCAATATTTTCACTTAATATAGAAGATTTTCATCTCTACCAACCATCCAATTAATAAGTGACCAGGACAACAAAATCTTCCTTACTCGGTCACTTCTGTCCTGATTTCAGCAAAACTCAACTTTGGAAGAAGTGTTGTGTAGAATATCAAAAGTAAGAGTATTTCTCAGTATAACACCCCCCCCCCCCCCCCCCCCAATCACAAGTAGCACTCAGCTCTTTCTAAGACTCCCATATACTTCAATAGGTGCGTGGAAATAGAACATAAAGGTTTAATATTAAACTAATTAATTACATGTTCTAGTCAGTGTGACAGGTACAGGAATTTATCATAGACCACCATTTTACAGCTGTCTATGATAACTCCTGCTCTTATGCCTGAATTATGGCGAGTCATCTTAGGCTGCTTTCACACTAGCGTTCGTTGGTCCGCTCGTGAGCTCCGTTTGAAGGGGCTCACGAGCGGACCCGAACGCAGCCGTCCAGCCCTGATGCAGTCTGAATGGAGGCGGATCCGCTCAGACTGCATCAGTCTGGCGGCGTTCAGCCTCCGCTCCGCTCGCCTCCGCACGGACAGGCGGACAGCTGAACGCTGCTTGCAGCGTTCGGGTGTCCGCCTGGCCGTGCGGAGGCGTGCGGATCCGTCCAGACTTACAATGTAAGTCAATGGGGACGGATCCGTTTGAAGATGCCACAATATGGCTCAATCTTCAAGCGGATCCGTCCCCCATTGACTTTACATTGAAAGTCTGGACGGATCCGTCCGAGGCTATTTCCACACTTAGCTTTTTTTTTGCCATTTTAATGCAGACGGATCCGTTCTGAACGGAGCCTCCATCTGCATTAATATGATCGGATCCGTTCAGAACGGATCCGATCGAACGCTAGTGTGAAAGTAGCCTTAGGAGCATCTTCTGGAAATCTATTCGGCTCAGAACTGCCGTAGATGTAAGTCTTCTTTTACGCCTTAAAACTGGCAAAAAAGAATATTACTGTCCCTCAGAAGGTGGAGAGGGTGGTGTAGAAATGCCATTTGCTCCTAGATTTAGGTACAAAGACATTTAAAAGGTTGCAAACAAGAAGCTTCTCTATGCCAGAAAACTGGTGTAAGGGGAATGGTAAATTCCCCACTTAATTTGTACAGCTCTGTCAAAGTAAAATACAACATGTATATGTATTTGGGGCACTATTACAGAAATATTACAAAAATGCTGCCAAAGTGAAATGTTGCATCTTTAGGGTACGTTCACACTAGCGTTTTTTTTTTTGTCTGTTCAGGATGCATGAGGATGTCTTCAGTTCAGTTATTTTGACTGATCAGGCAAAAGATAAAACCGCAGCATGCTATGGTTTTATCTCCGGCCCCCCCAAAAAACTGAAGACTTGCCTGAATGCCGGATCAGGCATTTTTTTCCATAGGAATGTATTAGTGCTGGATCCGGCATTCAAAATACCAGAATGCCAGATCCGGTAAAAAAAAAAAAAAAAAAAAAAAAAAAAAAAAAAGACGGATCCGTTTTGCCGGATGACACCGGAAAGACGGATCCGGCACTTCAATGCATTTTTCTGACTGATCAGACATTTTTTAGACTGATCAGCATCCTGATCAGTCTTACAAATGGCATCAGTTGGCATACGTTTTGCTGGAACTGCTTGCCGGATCACTCTGCCGCAAGTGTGAAAGTAGCCTTAGAAACAGGCCTGGCAAAAACTGCCATTGGATGGTTGCCAGTTTTGTGGGGTAGAAAACACTGTTCATGGTTTAGAAACATGCAATATCTTTGCTACAAATTAAGCTACATCCACAAATTGAAAACAGTCAGCCCCGAAGCAAACAAGCAAGAATTAGCAGTCAGAAATCATGTAAATATATCTCTTGCAGACGTACCATAGATAATTTCCATCTAGCAGTAAGAGTGGGGTTCACACATTGCGTTCGAAACCAAGCTACTATTATTTGAAAGGCTTTAGCTGCAAACAGTTTGAAAGCAGTGCCGATCTATATGCCAGTGCAGTCTCTACTGCAGCGTGGCCACAACATAAATATCTACCCAATGTAATATTGCAAAACGTGTACCGTATAATTAGCTCTATAAAACGCAGTGCGCCTTATGGGGGCGAATGCTGCGACCGTCCGGTGAATATGCTGAGAGGGAGGAGGGGCTGGGGGCCGGCATCTGTTTCTGTAATGGCAGTGGGGCCCGGTGCAGTCACTGTTTTCTACTACACCGGGCCCCTCTCTCTGTAGTATACGGCAATTATATCTAACTTGTCACTATTGTTTAAAGTATTCCAATCATCTTAAATCTAGCGCTGTACTACTTCCAACTAACTTCTTGGCAGTCAGGAGGCCGGGTGGGCGCTCGTAGCATAGCTCACTACGCTCACTGCGCCGCCACTTTATGAATGAAGCAGGCGGCGCAGGAGCAGTGAGCTTAGTGAGCTACGCTACGAGCACCCGCCCTCCTGACTGCCAAGAAGATAGTTGTAAGTAGTACAGCGCTAGATTTAAGATGATTGGAATACTTTAAACAATAGTGACAAGTTAGATATGATTACCGTATACTACAGAAAGCAGGGCCCGGTGTAGTAGAATACAGTGACTGCACCAGGCCCCGTTGCCATTACAGAAACAGATGCCGGCCCCCATTCACTACACAGGGACACTGTTATTGGGGAACTGTGGATGACACATAAGATGCAATATATGTGTCATCCACAGATGCCCCCATAACAGTGCCATCCACATATGCCCCCATAACAGTGTCATCCACAGACCACCATTACGGTAGTTCAAAATCCACCAAAAGCACACCTTTTGGTTCAAAATTTTTTTTTTCTTATTTTCCTCCTCAAAAACCCAGGTGCGTCTTATTGGCAGGTGCGTCTTATAGGGCGAAAAATACGGTATTCAAATTTACACCAAAATAGTGCCATGCAGGACAAATGTTAATAATAAAATATATCTTTACTATAATACAGAATAAAATAAATTGCAGCTTAAAAATAGAACCTATGGAACAAGGGGGACACCTGGTGGACAAAAATCTTAATGGCAACCAACAATCAACTACAGCAAAATAAGAGCAATATACATACTGCGGGGCACATTTATTAAGACGGGCGTTTTAGATGCCGATCTTAATAAAGCGCTAAGCAGGCAGTGGTTCTGCCAGTTCTAAATTTAAGACAACTTCCGAGCCATGTTACATTTAGACCTTTTTCTAGGCCTAAAACAGGTGTAGAAAATGATGAATGAGATGGGCCTGCCGGATCGTCCCCTTCACCGAGCACACCACGCCCACTTATTTAGACCTGGTGTGAGCAGGGCGAGGTCGCAGCTAGTTGGGCTGCTATCTGCTCCTGAAATATACCTAATTTAGGCGTAATTCAGAATGATAAATGACCCCCTATATGTACTTAAGGGCCACCTGAAAGAAGCGATCAGGAGAGTATAATCACACCTAAAAGAGTAAACAGAGCAGCAGTGGAGGCTGGGTACTGCCCCACAGAAGACCCAACGCACCCAATGCATTTTGCAATAAAGTTTCGTCTAGAGTGGAGAGGGAGTGCTGGTTTTATGTGGATTTTTTTTACTTTTATGTTTATTTATGCACATTTGATTTTATCTGGATTATAATAAAGATATCGTTTTATTATTAATGTTAATAATAAAACGATATCTTTATTATAATCCAGATCAATGTTGGTCCTGCATGGTGGAATTTTTGGAGTGTAACAGAAATATCTAGCCATAATATCTCATTCCAAAGACCATTAATGTGACGAAGATGATCTGAAGAAAAGACTTACGTGTTAATGATGATTGTGTAAGAAACCAGAAGCTCCAGGATTTTCACAAACAGTGAAAAAAAGCAGAACTTACTTTCAAAGCTTCTACGTCACTCTGTCTCTGGTCACTGGACACTGACTCAGAGTCAGAAATCTCCACCTCACTCTCAGCTGCTTCAGACACATTGCCCTCTTCCTGACCACACTCCGCGTCACTGTCTTCTTGCCAGTCAGTAATATGAGGGACGTCACCTAGTTAAAATATATCAAACAAAACTAATAAAAATCGTTTAGCAATTTGATTATAAAGCACTTCCATTGCAAACTTCAGAGTTTTCTCATGAAACCTTCGGACACCTCGGTGGAAGCCAAGAAGCCTTAGTAAGCTACAAAAAAAAAAAAATAGCCACTTTCTTTCATTTACTTCTAAAGATGGAGGCAAGCATCTGACACAAAACTTGTCAATGATGATGACTTCAACACAAAAAATATTTGATCAATTTAGGCTACTTTCACACTTGCGGCAGTGTGATCCGGTGGGCAGTTCAGTAGTCGGAACTGGCCACCGGATCCGCCGATCTGCCGCTGACTGAAAGCATTTGTGAGACGGATCCGGATCAGTCTCACAAATGCATTGCAAGGGCAGATCCGTCTCTCCGCTTGTCATGCGGACAGACGGATCCGTCTTGTAAATTTTTTCACATTTTTACCAGTCTGCGCATGCGCAGGCCGGAAGGATGGATCCGGCATTCCGGTATTCTGGATGCCGGATCTGGTGCTAATACATTCCTATGGGAAAAAATGCCGGATCCGGCATTCAGGCAAGTCTTCGTTTTTTTTTTTGCCGGAGAGAAAACCGTAGCATGCTGCGGTTTTCTCTTTTGCCTGATCAGTCAAAACGACTGAACTGAAGACATCCTGATGCATCCTGAACGGATTACTCTCCATTCAGAATGCATGGGGATAAAACTGATCAGTTCTTTTCTGGTATAGAGCCCCTGTGATGGAACTCTCTGCCGGAAAAGAAAAACGCAAGTGTGAAAGTACCCGGTTTCTAAAAGTAATCCTTCTGACAGGTCATGAATATCCGAACAATGCGGATGCATACAAATCAGCTGTTGATGTACAGTCGTGGCCAAAAGTTTTGAGAATGACACAAATATTAGTTTTCACAAAGTTTGCTGCTAAACTGCTTTTAGATTTTTGTTTCAGTTGTTTCTGTGATGTAGTGAAATATAATTACACGCACTATAATTACACGTTTCAAAGGCTTTTATCGACAATTACATGACATTTATGCAAAGAGTCAGTATTTGCAGTGTTGGCCCTTCTTTTTCAGGACCTCTGCAATTCGACTGGGCATGCTCTCAATTAACTTCTGGGCCAATTCCTGACTGATAGCAACCCATTCTTTCATAATCACTTCTTGGAGTTTGTCAGAATTAGTGGGTTTTTGTTTGTCCACCCGCCTCTTGAGGATTGACCATAAGTTCTCAATGGGATTAAGATCTGGGGATTTTCCAGGCCATGGACCCAACATGTCAACGTTTTGGTCCCCGAGCCACTTACCACTTTTGCCTTATAGTATGGTGCTCCATCGTGCTTGAAAATGCATTGTTCTTCACCAAACTGTTGTTGGATTGTTGGAAGAAGTTGCCGTTGGAGGGTGTTTTGGTACCATTCTTTATTCATGGATGTGTTTTGGGGCAAAATTGTGAGTGAGCCCACTCCCTTGGAAGAGAAGCAACCCCACACATGAATGGTCTAAGGAGGCTTTACTGTTGGCATGACACAGGACTGATGGTAGCGCTCACCTTTTCTTCTCCAGACAAGCCTTTTTCCTGATGCCCCAAACAATCGGAAAGAGGCTTCATCGGAGAATATGACTTTGCCCCAGTCCTCAGCAGTCCATTCACCATATTTTCTGCAGATCAATCTGTCCCTGATGTTTTTTTTGGAGAGAAGTGGCTTCTTTGCTGCCCTTCTTGACACCAGGCCATCTTCCAAAAGTCTTCGCCTCACTGTGCGTGCAGATGCGCTCACACCTGCCTGCTGCCATTCCTGAGCAAGCTCTGCACTGGTGGCACTCCGATCCCGCAGCTGAATCCTCTTTAGGAGACGATCCTGGCGCTTGCTGGACTTTCTTGGACGCCCTGAAGCCTTCTTAACAAGAATTGAACCTCTTTCCTTGAAGTTCTTGATGATCCTATAAATTGTTGATTGAGGTGCAATCTTAGTAGCCACAATATCCTTGCCTGTGAAGCCATTTTTATGCAACGCAATGATGGCTGCACGCGTTTCTTTGCAGGTCACCATGGTTAACAATGGAAGAACAATGATTTCAAGCATCACCCTCCTTTTAACAGGTCAAGTCTGCCATTTTAACACAATCAGCCTGACATAATGATCTCCAGCCTTGTGCTCGTCAACATTCTCACCTGAGTTAACAAGACGATTACTGAAATGATCTCAGCAGGTCCTTTAATGACAGCAATGAAATGCAGTGGAAAGTTTTTTTTGGGATTAAGTTAATTTTCATGGCAAAGAAGGACTATGCAATTTATCTGATCACTCTTCATAACATTCTGGCGTATATACAAATTGTTATTATAAAAACTTAAGCAGCAACCTTTCCAATTTCCAATATTTATGTAATTCTCAAAACTTTTGGCCACGACTGTAGTTCCAGTGCCATAGCTACTCCCGAACAGCTGATCGGCAGGGGTGCGCAGTGTCGGACCCCCGCTGAGCTGATATTGATGACCTACGAATAGAGAACCTCTTTAAAATGCCCTAGAAGAGCATACAGACATCATCAGACAAGCCCTTTAATCTTATTGGGTGTTGCGCAAATCATACATCTGGTATAAACTGTTCAGAAAATTATTATTAAAGGGGACGTTCAGGTTTAATAATAATACAGGACTCTTTATCTTGCATAGGCTGCATATAAAAATATTGAACAGTCGATTACCCATTATCATGTTTTCAGAGAATAAACTGGAGTTGGATGTAACGTGGAAGCACAGAGGTATATTTTAGTATAGATACTTACCACTGCTTGATCGGTCATTGGATAAAGACACCTCTATATCTTGTGATTTGCTCGCACTGTGCGGGGATACATCTGCAATATCAGGCTGTGAAGTCTTATTGCTGCCATCATCTGACCATTCATTATCACTGGAACTCCACACTATATCAGCAGGATCTTTCAGACTTTCATCTGCTGAAGTTTCTGTAATAACACAAAGTAAACTTTTGAAGCATTCCTTCTATGATCACTGCAGTGTAGGCCACTTTCTCACGCACAATACTTTTCATCAGTATTTGTCATTCAAAACCAAGATTGGGTCCGAAACCTAGAAGAGTAATAAATCTTTCCATTTCATTATTTTCTGTAGGTTCCACTTCTAGATTAGGCTTATGAATACTGATACTTCAAGCAGTTCTTCCTATGTACCGGAGTTTAAACCTAACTAACTGAGAACTGGCTACCCAAAGACTATCATATCCCCCTAAAAATGTAGCTATAACATTCCCATTAAATATAATTGTTATTAAAAAAAAAACTGTTTAAAAAAGTAATCAATATGAGGTTCTAATATGTATCCTACAACCAGATACGCAGACATTTTAGAAATAATTCATTATAATCTGAAAGTACTCTAGTAACTAATCTTGCGTTGCAAGACAGGACAATCTGCTGCCCAGAAACTATGATTTAGGTGTCAACTAGGGATGAGCGAATAAAACATCCGAAGTCGATTCGCATAAAGCTCCGTGCAGTATTAGAATGTATTAGCTCCAATGAGCTGAAGTTATTACTTTGCAAAGTCTCGCAAGACATAGAAACATAGAATGTGTCGGCAGATAAGAACCATTTGGCCCATCTAGTCTGCCCAATATACTGAATACTATGGATAGCCCCTGGCCCTATCTTATATGAAGGATGGCCTTATGCCTATCCCATGCATGCTTAAACTCCTTCACTGTATTTGCAGCTACCACTTCTGCAGGAAGGCTATTCCATGCATCCACTACTCTCTCAGTAAAGTAATACTTCCTGATATTACTTTTAACCCTTTGCCCCTCTAATTTAAAACTATGTCCTCTTGTAGCAGTTTTTCTTTTAAATATTCTCTCCTCTTTTACCTTTTTGATTCCCTTTATGCATTTAAAGTTCCAGAACCCGAGTTCAGAAAATGTTTTTTTTTACAGTATAAATCAATTTATGAAGTTATTATGCGAAGTCTAGCGAGACTTTGCGAAGTAATAACTTTGGCTCATCGGAGCCAATACATTCTAATACTGTACGGATCACTTGAAACAAAGTTTTATGCGAATCGACTTCGGATGTTTCATCCGAAGTCGATTCACTCATCCCTAGTGTCAACATGAAAAAATGTCTCACTCGATCAACAAGCATCTCGCTCATTCATCAGGTGATCTGCGGCATTTTTATAAGAACGTTTGTCCGACAATTGAGTGGTGTAAATCCATCTTAAGCTACATTGGCTCTCTACAATCTGATCAATTACCAGTGTCTTATTTGTTATCTGCATATCCTGTCATTAGCAGACCCCCCTGGGAATTTCCAAATCTCTAACTAAAACAACTCTCAATATGCCCTATGAGGGCCATAAGGATGTCACAGAGGGAGTGATTCCCTTCATTTGAATGGCCAGCAAGTAGCATTCCATTTAGGTCCCATTTTGTGATGAGCGAAGAGAGCTTCGAATGCTTAATCTGGAGTCGCTTTGTTCAAAACTTCGGAATAATACTGTACAGAGATTCGTCTCCGTACAGTATTAGAATGTATGGGCCCTGATAAGCCAAAGTTAGTTGTTCACGAAGTAGCAAGTGATTTTGTTGAATAAATACAGTAGCTGATTTTTAAAGTGGAAAACCACTTTAAAACTTAAAACGGAACTCTGCTTCGGTTCTGTGGTACTAGTCGGACTAATTCTACTAGAAATGTATAAATGGACAACTGGGTGTGGGTGTTACCAGTTGGGAGTGCGCCCCTGCATAGTCTTACACTGGCAGCGCTGATTGGACAGTGTCAGACGGTGCAGAGACACATCTAATCTGTAACACTCAGTTGCCAATTAATTCATAAATATCTAACAGTAAAATTGTTGATTCATGTGTAATACGATTTATTAAGACAAATCAGGGGTGGTGACAGGTCCTCTTTAGGAAAGTCACTTCATAAAACTTCTCATTTACCTTCATCAAACACAACTGAGTGGGCTACGAGCTGAACACTTCGGGATTTTCTTTCAGATGATCTGGAGGACTATCAAATAAAGGATAAAAAACATGAAAATGTAGATTTGAATAAACATCTGCAAGTATTTCAGCTGTGGATAAATTGTATTGCATAAGATCCTAGAGAATCAACATCCACCCTAAGGGCTCATGCACAAGGCCACAACCATGTTCTGCATTTTGTGGAACATAGGACCAACACAGATGCCTTCAGCTGCCAAGGGCACATGTAACAGGTCAGTCAGTTTCATAGGTAGAAATCTGCAGACAGATGCCCTTCAAGTCAGAATTATACCAAATAAAAATGTTTATAGAAATATACAGGCAGATCTTGGTACAGGCATTACAGTAGACATGACCATATATACATAAAACAAAATATTAAAAAAAAAAAAAAAAAAAAAAAAAAGAAGAAAAATTTGGAAGCTCCTACCTTTTCTGCCTGACATCCATCAAATCCCTCAGCACATCGCATCCATGCTTTACTGAGGGACTGGGGCATCAAGTTTTGCTTTGTTGAGGATTTTTTGCCACCATGATCTAAGTCATCTGGAAAAACTGCATGTATCTTATCCGATGTTCGTTTCCCCTGTAAGAACAAAAAAAAGGTTTTAACAGAGTTGCATTTTATAGTTGATTGCACATTAAGAATCAGTAATTTTACACATTAGCAAATTAAATGCAAGAAACTTGATGCATGTGGCAGTGTGAGGTCCCGTTCTGACCTCTCATCCTCTGACAGAAACGCACATCATTACAATCATTTATAAGGCTGTGTGTCTCTGTGAGGCCTGGAATCTATTGAATTAAATGGACATAATGCTGTGTACACAGATAGCTGTCAGTCACTGATAAGACCGCCTTCTTGTCTTTAAAGCCTAGAATGAGCAGGAATATAAATGAATTGGCCATAACAGAATTCTGTGACTGAATGCATAACAGAATGCCTTTAAACCCTTAAACGCAGAACTCTGAGTGTATATGTACAGCAGGGGATGCATTGCCAGAATGCATTCCGCCGTACATGCACGGAGGAATGATCGGGCGGGCACTGGAGCGGTGCGCGCTCAATCACTGCAGGGATCCGGCAGTCACTGGTAGCCGGGCCTCTGCTGTATCCACCGGCATCGCTGTTTACCACCGCTGGTTACCGGTATAGTTTCGATACCGGGAGTTTACATTTACCGATACTAGGCTGCGCTACTGTACAGCCTAGTATCAGAGAACATGGAGCAAGCTACTCTCAGTGCACAGGGGAGAAGTCATCTCCTCCCCTCCCCCCCGTGCCGCTACTGCCAGAAGAGAGAGAGGAGGAGGGCTGTGGCCACTGCACCACCAATAACGATAAGGCGGGTGTCGGCTGCAGAATCACATAGCCCCGGCACCCGGCCCCTGACAGCGAGGTGCGATCAATGGCAGTTAACCGGTCAGGTGCAGATTGCCGGCACCCACCTCCTGTATTTGTATTAAAAGGTTACTTATCTTCCTTGGTGGTGCTACCCTACTCTTCATTCATTGGTGGTGCAGATCGGTTACCATGGCAGCAGGGACAGTGTAAAGTTCTATTCACCCCAACAGAGCTCTATTAGGGTGAATAGGACAAGGGATAAAAAGATCCCAGGTTCTAGCTCCTAAGGGGGAAAATAGTTATTAAATAAAAAGCAAAAAAAAATATAATAAACATAAATAAACAATAACAACATATTACATATCGCCTCGACCCAAAAAGTGCAAACTATTAAAATATAAAAAAATATCTCCTATGCGGTGAACGCCGTAACCCCCAAAAAAAAATATAAACACCATGATTCGACATTTTGTAAGTCACCCTGTTCCCCCAAAAACTAGGATCAGACTGTTAAATTATGGGCCGGACATTCCATAAAATCCAGACAGCTTTTTTGGTGTTTTATTTTTTTCGCGTGATATCGAATATCACAATACTTTTTTATGGTATCGAAATCGAATTAAAATGTTGGTATCGTAACAATCCTAATTCTTACCCCCCCCTATAACTTTTTAATTTTATATGTACGGAGCTGTGTGAGGGCTTATTTTTTACGGGGCAATCTGTTATTTTCATTGGAGTGTGTATGAGTTTTTGATTACTTTTTATTCAAATTTTGGCGGGAGCTGAAGCAACCAAATACGGCAAATCAGCCATTTTGACTTTTTCTGTTGCGCTGTTTGCCATATGAGATAAATATTTTTATTTTTTAATAGTACAGACAGTGATACCCATAATGTTTAGTTTTTGCACCTACTTTGTTTCAAAGTTCGGTTTGGGTTCCAAACTTGACCCCGAACAAAAAATGGCTGCAAAAAAATAAAAATAAAAAAAAATCATAGAAAAGTGATAGAGGACTGCAAAAGGATCCAAAATGGGGTTAAGAGCAGTACAATTGCCCTGCAAACAAATGTGGATAGGGAAAGGACTTAACATGAAATACATAAAAATAAAAAATTATAATCCTGAACCAGGAGACGCAGGTCCCAGTGGAGTAAGAAGTTGAGGAGGCTGTAGATATGGCTGTGTAGGTGGAGGAGGAAGCCAACAATGTTTTTGTTGTTTGTTTGTATCTTGTCTGTTAATTCTGTGTGACCTATAAACATTTTTGGGGGTGCGGTCGGTATACTTCACTACTCTGCCAATATAACAAATAATAATCTTGAACCAAGAGGTGGAGGTCCGAGTAGAGGAGGTGGATGTGGCGGTGCAGGTGGACGAGTTGGGGGAGTAAGCTGACACTGTTATTTTTTAAATGTGTGGGTGCAGCCAGTATACTTCTCTATTTTGCCAATATAAGACATAATAATCTTGAGCCAGGAGGTGAAGGTCCAAGTGGAGGAGGAGGCGGACGTAGCAGTGTAGGCAGAGGAGGTAGCCAAGAATTATTTTATTATTTTATTTTGTTTTATTTTTTTCGTTTGTGAAGGCCTCAAAACATTGGGAAATAGCTAATAGAACGCACTGGATATAACAATGGCTAGGTGCGGCTTGTATACCTCTCTACTCTGGCAAAGATACGGACAAGTCCTGTGGGATCCATGCCTAGTTCATTTTAATGAACGTGAGCTTGTCCACGTTGGCTGTGGACAGGCAGATGCCCCTGTCTGTGATCACACCCACTGCCGTGCTAAAAACACGTTCGGACAATACACTTGCTGCAGGGCAGGCCAGCACCTCCAAGGAGTAAAGGGCAAGCTCAGGCCATGTGCCCAATGTGGAGAACCAGAAGTTAAATGGAGCAGACCCATTAGTCAGTAGGTGAAGATGTGTTCACACGTACTGTTGCACCATGTTGCTGAAACAATGCCTCCTGCTAAGATGGTCCGTATCAGATGGTGGTGCTGGATGTTGTGGCGTGCTGACAAAGCTTTTACGCATTTTGGCCTATGCTAACCCTTCTTTTTGAGGTGCTGGCGGATCCACAGCTGCATTGTTGACCACCTCCTCCTCAGTCTCGTGATTCCACTGAGCCCCCGCTGTCAGATGGGAATGCCATCAGTAGCGCCACTAGCAGCGTGCACTTGTACTCGCACATCTTCCAATCACGCTCCAGTGACAGAAGGACGGCACGTTGTCCTTGAAGCAGGGATCCAGCAGGGTGAGCCACCCAATAATCAGCACTCGTAAGAATCAGGACAACTCGACGGTCATTGCGCAGGCACTACAGCATGTAGTCACTCATGTGTGCCAGACTGCCCAGAAGCAACGACAAGCTGTCCTCAGGAGCTGTATAGTCTGTGTCCTCTGTATACCCCCAGCTCCAGTGATACCCGTGAGCTGATTTGGATGCCACCCTGCTGTGAGCGGGGATCCTCCTCCAAAACTGTGCCCTGGCTGGACAGTTGTGTACCTGGCCGCTGTTGGTGCAGGAACCCACCCTCTAAGCCAGCTGTGGATGATAACCGTGGAAATTATCCCTGTTCCTTCTCCTCTTCCATCATCGACCAAAGTGTTTTTTCAAGGAGACGTAGAAGTGTGATAGTAACGCCGAGAACAGCGTCATCGGCGCTGGCCATGTTGGTGGAGTACTCAAAACAGCGCAACACATTACACACGTCCCGCATGGACGCCCACTCACTGGTGGTGAAGTGGATGCTGTTCCGCAGAGCAACTCACCCGTGCGTGCTGAAGCTGAAATTCCGCTATCGCCTGCTGCTACTCACACAGTCTCTCCATCATGTGCAAGGTGGAGTTCCACCTTATGGGTACATCGCATATGAGGCAGTGAGCGGAAAGGCAGAAGTTATACAGGCGAGCAGCAGCAGGGTGAGAACGTCAAAAGCGCGCTCAGACGGCCCGAACTTTCTGCAGCAGCTCTGACATTTTGGGGTAAGGGATGTGCTTCAAACCGGCTAGGCCCAGAGCTGCTACGAGATTTGGCCCAATGTGGCACACCACCAGGCCAGGCTTGAGGCTCAGCAGCACCAACCAACCACTCATCGGTCTGTTCTTCCATGCTCGTCCACAGCTCCTGCGCAGTGGGGTTTTTCCCCCAAACATGTAAAATTCAGAACAGCCTTCTGTCATTTCCCCCTGGCTGTGCTGAAGTTAGTGGTGCGGTAGGATGTGTGCCAAACCACTTTCTGCCTCAGGCCTAGCCGCCAATACATTTTTCCCAGTGGGCAGTTAGGGAGATCTAACGTCCCTGCTCGTGTTTACTAGCTGGACCTTGCCACACCTGATATGTTCTGCTACTTGTTCGTGCAGGGCAGGGACAGCCTGCCTGGAAAAGTAGTGGCAGCTGGGAACCACATACCGTGGGATAGCCGCCGTCAGAAATTTTTTTAAACTCTCCGTCTCCACCAGACGGAATGGCAGCATTTCAAAGACATGCAGTACTTTTATTCCGGCTGCCTCTCCCCATGCCGCTGCCGGAACTCCGCCTACGCCCCATTATAGTCAATAGGGACGGAGCGGCAGTCCGAGGGCACACGTGAACTAGTGGTAGGACGGATCCAACAGGCTGTTCACCCGCCGGAACAGCCTGCCGGAGTTCCCTCCCGATAGTGTGTTATAACAGTAACACAGATGAAAATGTGGAGTTTTGAACACCAATAATAACTTTAGGTCAACCACAGAATTAACAGCACAATTAAGTATTGTATTTCTGTGTCACTGGTGCAAAAGTTTTGCATTGTACCCACATAAATGCCTACAGGTCACCCACAGACTTATTTAAAAAAAATGCCTAAAAAAGCCTCTCCCTGCCTGCAGCAGCATCCTGTCCCTACACTACTCAGAGTAGAATGGTGGTGCACCACGTGATCCGGCATTTATGCAGGCAGGTTCACATGGTGCACTGGCCAATCACAGCCATGCCAATACTAGGCATGAATGTGATGGCTTCCAAGTGCCCACAGCCTAAAAACACTTGTTGATTGGCTGTGCTGCAGCCTTTCAAAAAGCTTTATTTTAACTTTGAACAACGAACACAAAATTTCAAGCCAAGGTCCATGTTCGGGTACCCAGACACAGTAATGTTAGGTATGAACCCAAACAGTGAGGTCCAGGTTTGCTCATTCCTATCAAAAGCAGATCGACGGTGGTCCAACCCATGCCACCCCTTGTCGATCAGTTGCACTGCAGAAGCTCTGGAGCTGGAACTACACAGCTCCGTCCATTATGGACCAATGATGAAACAGAAGGTGCACCTAAAACTAGCTCACACCTACTAAAACAACTGTAGCCACACAGTAGTCACATATCATAGATCTCCCTAGTTTAGTCCTGGTGGCTTACAGTGCAAAGGCAACATGTGTATGGAGTTTCCATGGTCACCTTATATATGTGCCTTTCCTCTAGGTATTCTAGTATCCCCCCACACTCCAAAAACATGCAGGTAGGTTTATCTAAAATTGAGATTGTGAACTCCATTGGGAAAGGTACTGGTGTCAGTCACAATCTTTGTATAGGGATGAATAATAATAATAATAATAATAATAATAAAATGCAGCAAGAACAATAGTAGCAGATAATTACGGTATTTCATGTAGGTAGTGACTTGCACATCATCTTTGAGCTCCTGACCACACAGTCGGTTTAGGCTTATTGCACACGATTGTGGACCGCATTTTCGGATCCGCAATACACGGGCACCGTTCCGTGTGTATTGCGCATCACAGATCTGGACCCATTCACTTTCGTCCCGTACTTCTGTTCTGCAAAAAGATAGAACATGTCCTATCTTTTTGCGGAACGGCCGGATCGCTGACCCATTAAAGTGAATGGGTCCGTGATCCGCTGCGGCTGCCCCATGGTGGGTGTTCGTGCATTGCGGCCCGCAGCACAGCCACGGGGCGCACACTTTTGTGTGCAAGAGGCCTTAGGTCCATACCTGTTATTCTAATTTAATAACATTGTAAATTTTCCAGCAGGATATATATGGCATTCAAGTGAACAGAGCCTAGCCCCACCCACGCTAGTTGATACTAGTCGTGACGTCACTGGGCCAGCGGTAAACAGTGAGAAGTGCCGCTGCCTTCTCAAATAGCTGATTGGCGGGGGTCCTGGGGGTCGGACCCCCACCGATCAGATGCTGATGATCTATCCAGAGGATAGATCAGTTAAAACAAAGTGCAGAACCCCTTTAAGCTTAAACGTGGGGAACCATGTCTACAGAATAATAGAAAACATAAGAGAAAAAGCTTATATGATGAGCTTCTTATAAAATATAGGAGCATATGAGAGGATAAACATTAGTATCACATCAGAATTGAAAAAGCTGGCAAATACGTCTCTGTTGAGGCATTTCATTGTGTAAAAATACACACAAGCACTATTCCTTCGACTTCTGATCTTCAGGGAAATCAGCAATGCATTACCTACCTATCCATGCAATGTACATAAATCTAAAAAAAAATATGGAGTTTCAGCACCATCCAGGAAAACACTAGAAAGTCAGGAGATGTTACATCACAGAAATTGTTGGCTGCCCTCCAATAAACTCTGCCAAGTCAAATCTCCTCTGGTCCGTTCTGGGAAATGTGTGAATCACATGTGCTCTACATGGAGCAAAACAGTAACCACTATCCCAGTGGGCTGGGATATTACAGCACGCACATCACAAATAATGCAGAAACCACAGAGGAAATGTTCACTGCATCTCCCTTTTTTTTTTTTTTTCAATGGCCGATATAAGGTCCACATCGCTACAAAAAGTGTCTCCTGCAAAACAATCCAGCAGGTGGCACACTGCTAATTACCACTTCAGGGTTACTCGCGTTTGCTGGCATTGTGCAGCACCAGCTTGTATTTCTGTACGTTCGTCTTGTAGTGATCTGGCACCGCACAGCAATGTGAACACGTGGGTTGTTACTAGCAGCCTCTGGTCTTGGCGACATCTCAAGACTTGACTGTATTATGTCCCTATTATGTGATCACCATAATACCCAGTACCGAGACTTTCTTGAGGGTATAAAATCCTTTCTCTGTTATAAAAAGTCAGTGGGGGGTCATTTAAGAAGCGTGCCACATCCGTTTTGGGGTAAAAAACAAAACAAAAAAAACGTAATTAGACTTACCGGTAATTCTGTTTCCTTGAATCCAAAATGACGGTCAGAATCAGAGATAACCCTTGACCTCTGTAGGGGCAGGAATACACAGAGAGAGCTTAAATTGCCCCCACCCCTTCTCCCCCTCAGTGCTATTACAAATTACCCTGTAGGTGAGCAATATTATGTGTGTCCCCTTTGAGTATTACTTCATACCAAAATAGAGACTTATATTGGATAATATATATGCAACAAAAAAAAAAAAATTGGGGGGGGAGATATATGGGCTGTCATGGTGGATTCAAGGAAACAGAAATACTGGTAAGTCTAATTATGGTTTTTCATTCCATCCACCATGACGGCCCCAATGAGAACTAACAAATACTTTAAATAGGGTGGGAAGCCGCCTACAGAATCTTTCGACCAAAAACTAAATCTGCAGGGGCGGTGAGATTAAAGGCGATAATTTTTTACAAAGGTGTTTAGACTTGACCAGGTAGCCACTTTGCAAATCTAGTCTAGTGAAACACCAGCTCTTTCTGCCCAAGAAGAGACAGTAGCCCAGGTAGAATGGGCTTTTATACCTTCCGGACAAGGTTTGTTCTGAAGAAAGTAGCTACATTCTATAGTGGATCTGATCCACCTAGCTATCGAAGCTTTGTAAAGTATTTTCCCCTTATTTCGGCCACCAAACTGGATTAGGAGATTATCATCTATTCTGAAATTTTTTGTTGCGGCATGGTACAGTATTATGGCGTTTCTGACATCCAGGAGTTGCATCTTCTCTTCTATCTCCTCCCCGAGTGGCTGGTGACAGATGGTAATACTATCTCTTGTTCACGATGAAAATTTTAAACCACCTTGGGGAGAAAACCTGGATCTAGTCTTAGCACCATTTGATCCTCGTAAATTCTAAGATATGGTTCTTTACAGGAGAGTGCTTGTATCTCACTTAGACGTCTTGCAGAAGTGATGGCTATCAGGAAAGCCGTTTTGAGCGACAGATGTTTTATAGAGATTTCATATAAGGGAGAGAAATGAGGGTTAGTTAGCCCCTTTAATACTGTATTAAGGTCCCACTGAGGAATCCTAGATCTTAAGGTTGGCCTTAACCTAGAATCTGCTCTAATAAATCTCCTTATCCATCTGTGCTCTGCGAAACTAGTATCATAAAAGGTGCTTAAGGCCGATATTTGGGCTTTAAGGGTACTTGGCCTCAGGCCTATTTCTAGCCCATTTTGCAGAAAGTTTAGTATTTTATTAATTGGCGGAGAAGACGTGTTCGGGTGCTCCTCCCCTAGCCAACTGCAAAATCTTTTCCAGACTTTGAGATAGATAAATGGCTGATGTAATTTTCTTCCTACTAGCTTTAAGGGCAAGGATCACTTTGTCTGAAAGCCCTTGTCTTCTTAGTGATTCACTCTCAGGATCCAGACCACCAAATTGTAGATCTGGGGGTTTGGGTGGTTTATCGGGCCCTGATAGAGCATGTTTTCCCTGTAGGGTATTTTCCATGGTTCTTCTAATGTTTACTGTCTCAGGATTGAGAACCAGCTTCTTTTTGGCCAGTGGGGAGCTAGCAAGATCATCGTTGTTGTTTCTTTCTGTAATTTCTGCAGTAAGCAAGGAATCAGCGGAAAGGATGGAAACTAGGTCCCACTCCCATCTTATTGATAAAGCATCTATTGCCCATGGTCTGTCTCTTGGATTTATTGAACAGAAGTGTCGGATCTGGGCATTTTCCCTAGAGGCAAACAGGTCTATCTTTGGCAGTGATCTTGTGAAATATGTCGTTGTTTAATGTCCATTCTCCTGGATCTATTTTTTTCCCGACTTAGGAAGTCCGCCTCTAGGTTCTCTGACCCTTTTAGATGGACTGCTGTTAAGGAGAGAATATTTGTTTCCGCGCAGGAAAATATTCTTTTTGCTATTCCCCCCAGTGAATCAGACCTTGTGCCCCCTTGGTGTTTCAGGTACGCCACTGTAGTGATGTTGTCCGAGAGGACCTTAAGATGCCTGTCCTTTAATAGGTCTACTGATTCTGTGAGTGTCATAAGGACTGCATTCAGGTCTCTGAAGTTTGAGGATCTTCCTTTTAGGCCTATTGCACACGGCCGTTTTTTTTTTCCGTTTACTGGCCGTTTTTTGCGTTCCGTATACGGTCCGTATACGGAACCATTCATTTCAATGGTTCCGCAAAAAAAACGGAATGTACTCCGTATGCATTCCGTTTCCGTATTTCCGTTTTTCCGTTCCGTTTTAACATAGAACATGTCCTATTATTGCCCGCAAATCACAGTCCGTGGCTCCATTCAAGTCAATGGATCCGCAAAAAAAACGGAACACATACGGAAATGCATCCGTATGTCTTCCGTTTCCGTTCCGTTTTTTCCTGAACCATCTATTGAAAATGTTATGCCCAGCCCAATTTTATCTATGTAATTACTGTATACTGTATATGCCATACGGAAAAACGGAACGGAAAAACGGAACAGAAACGGAAACACAACGGAAACAAAAAACGGAACAACGGATCCATGAAAAACGGACCGCAAAACACTGAAAAAGCCATACGGTCGTGTGCAATAGGCCTTAGGCTGTTTGGCCAGTCTCCCTGGAGAAAAAGGTTGCCTATACTTTCACCCCAGCGTGAAGAGCTGGCATCTATTAAGACCTGAGCCTCTGGGATCTTGAGCCATTTTATGCCTTGAAGCATCAGTCCAGATCTATTTTGACTGTTGATGGTACCTGTATCATCCTGTCTAAGGACGTCTGCTTCCTGTCCCAGTCTTTCAAGATCCATGACTGCATGATTCTTGTATGGGCCTGACTCCATGGAACCGAGTTTATGCATGCGGTTATATTTTCTAAAAGGTTCATTGCCCCATGAATGGAACACCTGTGGGATTTTTGAAAGCGACTTATTTTGTTTTTGAGAGATCTTACTTTGTCCTGGGGTGGATAGGTTGTTTGGGATACAGAATCTAACTCTACGCCCAGGAACCTTATTTTTGTAGATGGGGCGAGTATTGATTTTTTTTTTTTCGATTTATCAACCATCCTAAATCTGAAAGGATACTTATAACTTCTTCTGTAATCCTGAAGGTTTCTTCTTTTGAATTGTCAATTATTAGGAAATTGTCTAGGTAGGGGATATTGGTTCCCTTCCTGCGCAGAAAAGCAATCAGTTCCACCACCAGTTTGGTAAATGTTCTGAGAGATGATGAGATACCAAAGGGGAGGGCTACGTACTGAAAATGATGGAAGAGTCCCCCAGGATCTCTTATTGCAAATCTTAGATATTTCTGGGAGGCCTGATGAATCGGTATGTGATAGTAGGCGTCTTTTAGATCTACTGAGGTCATAAAGGCACCCTTTGGAATCAGTGGAATCGTAGATGCGATTGACTCCATCTTGAATCTTCTGTATATTATGGATCTGTTTAAGGGCTTTAAATTAATTATTGTGCGGAATGTGTCGTCGGGTTTTTTGACCTGAAAGAGACCTGAGAAGAATCCATTTCCCTTTGCGGAGTCTGGCACTTCTATGACTACTCCTGATCTGAGTAGGTCCTGAGTACCTTGCCAAATTTTTTCACTTTTGGGTGGCAATGGAGAATTTTTCTGGAAGTGTTAAAGAGAATTCTATTCTGTATCCCTGAGCTATGATATTTAGTGCCCATGGATTTGACATAACCTGATTCCACTGGGTTAAAAAAAACTCTTCAACCTGCCTCCCATTTTGGCGTCATTGTTTATTGTTCTGTTTGTTTTGGGGATAATCCTCTACCTCTTCCACCTTTTGGGTAGCTCCAGCAACCCGTTTTACCTTAACCCCTGTAAGGCCTGGATTGCAAAGGGAATTGACGAAAGGTTATTTTCTTTATTTATTTTTCCTCCGGAAACCCCTTCTTTTTATCAGCCGCTTTTTCCAGCATTTTATCTAACACTGGCCCAAAAACAAATTCCCCTGAGAAGGGAATAGAGCATAGTTTAGACTTGGACGTTTTATCCCCTGACCATGCCTTCATCCATAAAGCTCTACTAGCTGCATTGGAAAGGGCTGCATCTCTTGCGGCAAAGCGTACCGATTCAGCTGAGGCATCTGATAAAAAAGCCGTTGCTTATTTTAACAATGGTAAGGAATTTATGATATCTTCCTTGGGGGTTTTGTTCTTTAGGTGATCGTCTAATTCTGATAACCAGAAGTACATGACCCTTGCCACGGATGTAGCAGCAATGTTGGTTTTTACCCCAAACATAGATGCCTTTCCAAGCCTTCCTTAGTAACGAATCTAAGTTGTGATACATCTTCGAATGGTAAGGATGTCTTTTTGACTACCTTTGCCACCTGAATATCAATTTTAGGTATTTCCTCAAAGATCTTACATTCACCTTGATCGAATTGTAGTCTGTCCCTGAATTCTTTGGACACCCCTAGTCTTTTTTCAGGATTAATCCACTCATCCAATATCATTTCTTTGAAATTTTCATTAATGGGAAATATTTTTGTTCTTTTTTTACGTAAACCCCCGAACATCTCGTCCTGTACCATACGAGGTTTGGGAATATCGTCTATGCCCATGATAGACCTAACTGCTTTCAGTAAATCTTCCATTTCACGCAAGGAAAACATTTAATTTTTTATCATCCTCTATAATTTCACCCTCTGAGAAAAGTTCTTCCTCAAGTACTCGTCTAGGTATCCTAATCAATGTCCTCGGCCTCAGAGGAGGATTGAATGGACAATCTAGGTTTTTTGGCAGGCTGGATAGGCGTACTAGAAGTAGTCAGAGATGCTAGGGAAGATTTAATCTCATCCTGGATAAACGATTTAATCTCAGACAGGATAGATGGTTGCTCCTCTTTTAAGACATTGCACTTATTTTTATAGTTATCAGGAAGACTCCTGGCACAGATTGCGCACTTTAGGGATTTAGACTTAAATTTAGTATATCTTGTTCCCTAATGAGTAAAGGACTGCAACCAAATATCAGCATATTTATAACATATGTAAAAATAAGAATAACCATACTCCCATTAGAGGAACTCACAGTAGGAGCAGCCGGAGAGGGGTCCGAATCTTCCTGACGGGATGCTGGAGTCTCAGGAGTGAACATAGTGGCGGAGATGCACAGCTCCATGCTGCATGAGCGCTACTTTTTAAACACTTCCTGGTTTATGATGTCATCTTTGCGCATCATCAGCTATGCGCCCAGGCTCCGCCTCCCCCACATGGATCGAGCATCAGCGGTCTGCTTCCGACACAAAGAGAAAGTGAGACCGTGAAACAGAAAGGAGCACAGGTCCCAGCTTAAGCTGGGGCGAGTGTCCACGTTGCCCACTGCTCCCCAGCCTTAGCTCCTGCCGCGGGAAGGCAGCAAGGGATGAAGGTAAATACTTGCTAATCTTCACCTCCCTACCGGGAGGACTCTCTCTGCGACCTAAGCCCTCATGCACACGACCGTTTTTTTTTAAGGTCCGCAAAAATGGGGTCCGTAGGTCCGTGATCCGTGACCGTTTTTCTGTCCATGGGTCTTCCTCGATTTTTGGAGGATCCACGGACATGAAAAATGAAAAAAAAAAATCTAAGTCAAGTTTGCCATTGAAATTATAGGAAAAAACGGAAACGGACATGGATCACGGACGCGGATGACAATCTTTTGTGCATCCGTGTTTTCTCACGGACCCATTGACTTGAATGGGTCCGTGAACCGTTGGCCGGGAAAAAAATAGGACAGGTCCTATTTTTTTCACGGCCAGGAAAAACGGATCACGGATGCGGCTGCCAAACGGTGCATTTTCCGATTTTTCCACGGACCCATTGAAAGTCAATGGGTCCGCGAAAAAAAACTGAAAACGGCACAACGGCCACAGATGCACACAGCGGTCGTGTGCATGAGGCCTAACCCAGAGGAAAAACACCGACGGGGAGGAGGGGTAGGGGAAATGTAAACTCTGTGTATTCCTGCCTCTTCAGAAGTCAAGGGTTATCTCTCATTGTGGCTGTCATGGTGGATGGAATGGAAATTTTATATATATATATATATATATATATATATATATAGAGTACAGACCAAAAGTTTGGACACACCTTCTCATTCAAAGATTTTTTTTTATTTTCATGACTATGAAAATTGTAGATTCACACTGAAGGCATCAAAACTATGAATTAACACATGTGGAATTATATGCCTAACAAAAAAGTGTGAAACAACTGAAAATATGTCATATTCTAGGTTCTTCAAAGTAGCCACCTTTTGCTTTGATTACTGTTTTGCACACTCTTGGCATTCTCTTGATGAGCTTCAAGAGGTAGTCACCTGAAATGGTTTTCACTTCACAGGTGTGCCCTGTCAGGTTTAATAAGTGGGATTTCTTGCCTTATAAATGGGGTTGGGACCATCAGTTGCGTTGTGGAAAAGTCAGGTGGATACACAGCTGATAGTCCTACTGAATAGACTGTAAGAATTTGTATTATGGCAAGAAAAAAGCAGTTAAGTAAAGAAAAACGAGTGGCCATTATTACTTTAAGAAATGAAGGTCAGTCAGTCCGAAAAATTGGGGAAACTTTGAAAGTGTCCCCAAGTGCAGTCACAAAAACCATCAAGCGCTACAAAGAAACTGGCTCACATGCAGACCGCCCCAGGAAAGGAAGACCAAGAGTCACCTCTGCTGCGGAGGATAAGTTCATCCGAGTCACCAGCCTCAGAAATCGCAGGTTAACAGCAGCTCAGATTAGAGACCAGGTCAATGCCACACAGCGTTCTAGCAGCAGACACATCTCTAGAACAACTGTTAAGAGGAGACTGTGTGAATCAGGCCTTCATGGTAGAATATCTGCTAGGAAACCACTGCTAAGGACAGGCAACAAGAAGAAGAGACTTGTTTGGGCTAAAGAACACAAGGAATGGACATTAGACCAGTGGAAATCTGTGCTTTGGTCTGATAAGTCCAAATTTGAGATCTTTGGTTCCAACCACCGCGTCTTTGTGCGACGCAGAAAAGGTGAACGGATGGACTCTACATTCCTGGTTCCCACCGTGAAGCATGGAGGAGGAGGTGTGATGGTGCTTTGCTGGTGACACTGTTGGGGATTTATTCAAAATTGAAGGCATACTGAACCAGCATGGCTACCACAGCATCTTGCAGCAGCATGCTATTCCATCCGGTTTGCGTTTAGTTGGACCATCATTTATTTTTCAACAGGACAATGACCCCAAACACACCTCCAGGCTGTGTAAGGGCTATTTGACCATGAAGGAGAGTGATGGGGTGCTGCGCCAGATGACCTGGCCTCCACAGTCACCGGACCTGAACCCAATCGAGATGGTTTGGGGTGAGCTGGACCGCAGAGTGAAGGCAAAAGGGCAAACAAGTGCTAAGCATCTCTGGGAACTCCTTCAAGACTGTTGGAAGACCATTTCAGGTGACTACCTCTTGAAGCTCATCAAGGGAATGCCAAGAGTGTGCAAAGCAGTAATCAAAGCAAAAGGTGGCTACTTTGAAGAACCTAGATATGACATATTTTCAGTTGTTTCACACTTTTGTGTTATGTATATAATTCCACATGTGTTAATTCATAGTTTTGATGCCTTCAGTGTGAATCTACAATTTTCACAGTCATGGAAAAAAAAGAAAACTCTTTGAATGAGAAGGTGTGTCCAAACTTTTGGTCTGTACTGTATATATATATATATATATATATATATATATATATATAACAGAGTTAGGCCACTCCTCCACGATATACAAAAGGTGAAATAACGAGGCAGCACTTCCAGCTTTAGGTGTACGGATGACGACCCCAAAATTTTAATCCAAGCGACGTTACGGCCTACTCAATGAGGCCTTTATCAAGTTGATAAAGGCCTCATTGAGTAGGCCGTAACGTCGCTTGGATTAAAATTTTGGGGTCGTCATCCGTACACCTAAAGCTGGAAGTGCTGCCTCGTTATTTCACCTTTTATATATATATATATATATATATATATATATATATATATATATATATATATATATTTTTTTTTTTATATTGTCACATGGGTGGTTTTGCGCCGCAATCAACACTCGGGGACGACGGGGGCCAGGCCAGGACTTTGGCCCTGACAAATGTACCCTTATCTTTTACACCTTTTCCAGGCGCATGGACTGCCAGAGATGCGCCTAATTTAATTAACCGCTATCACATCACTGCAGTGCTGCTCACTTCATCTTTGAATTTCTGATTGCTGGACACATTTTGCCAACCAAACACCACTCCTCTGCCCAAACTCACAGCATAAGGGTCCATTTACACATCTGTAAATGTTTTGCCGATCCGCAAAAACAGACACCTGCAATGTGCGATCCGCAAGTTGCGGACCGCACATCACAGTCACTATAATAGAAAATGCCTTTTCTGGTCCGCAATTGCAGACAAGAATAGGACATGTTCTATTTTTTTCAGGAACAGCATTGCGGATCCCAAAAAAACGGATGCGGATCCCGAAAATGAGGATTTGCATCAATTCCAGCCCCATTGAACGTGAATGGATCCGCAAATTGCGGAATAGGGATCGACCGATTATCGGCCGATATTCAGGATTTTGACCGCTATCGTCATCTATTTTGCCGATATTCCGATAACATATGGGGAACACAGATAGCGCTGCTCTCAGCGCTCTCAGTGTTCCCTCAGCAGCACAGGGGAGAAGGAAGCAGTGTCTCCCTCCACCTGTGCTGCTGCTGCCGCTGCCAATGAAGAGACAGATAAGAAGAGAAGGGGAGGGGCTGTGGCCACCGCGCCACCAATGATGTTAACTAACTCATTCATTCAAATTGAACAGGAGGCGGGAGCTGGCTGCAGAATCACATAGCCGGCTCCCGACCTCTATGAGCTGTAGCTGCGATCCGCGGTAGTTAACTCCTCAGGTGCCGCAGATCGCAGCTACCACTTATAGAGGTCGGGAGCCAGCTATGTGATTCTGCAGCCAGCTCCCGCCTCCTGCATATGAATAAATGAGAGATTTATCTTCATTGGTGGCGCAGTGCGCCCCCCACCCCCACATTAAAAACATTGGTTGGGAAGTGAGCTCCCCACTCCCACCCCAGTATTAAACACATTGGTGGCACAGTGTGCCACCCCACTTAAGCCCCCCCCAGTATTAATCATTGGTCGCAGTGGCCACAGGGTCCCCTCTCCCCTCCTCCTCTGATCGGAGCCCCAGCAGTGTAATCCTGGGGCTCCGATCGGTTACCATGGCAGCCAGGACGCTATTGAAGCCCTGGATGCCATGGTAAGCTCCATGCTGCTGTGCGCACAAAGCACAGAGCAGCAGGGACAGTGTGAGCTCCTATTCACCCTGATAGAGATCTATCAGGGTGAATAGGACAAGGGTTCTAGTCCCTAAGGGGGCTAAAAGTTAGTTAAAAAAAAAAAAAAAAAAAAATATATATATATTAGCAGCTCAGCACTGTATTGAATGAACATGCCTGATACAACTGAACGGGACCCCCCCGATATATTTTCCTACACTAAGCAGGATGAGGAGAGGATCCTCCATGACCTGGTGAGTGACTGCACATTCCTATCCACACCGTCTGTCACTGAGCTTAAGAAGGGCTATGAAGCTGATGGGAAACGATTGGCATCAATGGAGCTGCATTTGGCGACCCTAGCTGAATACTACAGGTCCCACAGAATCCCAAGGGGTATGCGCTCCCAACTCAAGCCGAGTTTGTTCCCAGCTGATAGCACATTTGCTCATAAATTCACACAAATTTCCAACAAGTATGCCTTGGATGTGATATTGTTAAATCTTGAGTTCCTACAATTCGAATTAGGAGCGACACGTGAACAGCTTGAGAAAGCTGATGTCAAATTGAAAAGTGTTCTCCCCATGCAGGACTATGATACCTACCTCACTAATTGCTCTGCCTACTTAGAGAAATATAAGAGAGAGCAAGAAATGATCAAAAGACGCAAATGGTTGCGAGATGAGGAAGACTACAAACGGGGTAATGTGTATACATGGCAAGAACAGAGAAATCAGAGACGACCACTATCTCATGGTAATGCTCCTAATAATAAAAGAAACAGCAACTATTCCAACCAGAGGATAACATCTACCACAGAAATGGGACCCACGCAGATGGAACAACGACATGATGATCGTTTTTTAGGCCCCGCTCCAGATCCAAAAGGACCAGACGTGGGGGACAAAGGCAATACCGATGGAGAAAAAGAACAACGTGTAGTAAAGAACAGGCCCACGAGGAAGAAAAATCAGTGGTGGTAAATATATCCTCCCATGTCTTGACAGTTGCAGAGACTGATCTTTTATCTAAAGGTCTATCATATTGCCCCTCAGTGGGTATAGACTGGTTTCAGCTTGAAGTCGATCTACAAAATTTTTTTAGGAATATTAAGTTGAAAGTTTGGTTTGCTGATAGACATATGGCCGATGTGAATGATGTAAGGGGTTGTGAACTTTCACTTCATGGTGTTGGTCTGCACGTGAAGGGCAATTTCACGCCACAGATTAAATGTCCAGCTATTGACACGTATATCAATGCTGTAAGAGTTGAGATTGAGGAGCTGAAGAAGACCTCACAAAGTGGTTTTCTGAAGCACCCCAACATGACATCTGCTGAGATACAGGCGTTGGATGAACTATGCAACAACGGGTCCCTCACTGTGAAACCCGCAGACAAGGGGGGAGCCGTTGTTGTAATGGACACCACCTGGTATATCTCAGAGATACAGAGACAATTGGGGGATACCCTTGTGTATAGACGTCTCAATCACGACCCAAAATTTGAGGTGATCAAAATTATCACCAGATTACTGGATGATGCTAAAACAGGGGGCCTGATTGATGAGTCTCTATACAATTTTCTATTGATCACACACCCTAAGACACCATTGATATACGTGTTACCAAAAATTCATAAGAGCATGTGTAACCCACCGGGGAGACCGATAGTCTCCGGGAGGGAATCTGTATTTTCCAATTTGGCGATTTTTTTGGATAAAATCCTTCGACAATTTGCAATTTCAGCCGAGTCCTACATTCGGGACACTGGTCACTTTCTTGACAAGATTGCTGAGGTGGTCATTTCACCAATGACTATACTGGCGTCATTTGATGTGGTCAGCCTCTACACCTCTATCAATCATGATAGGGGTGTAGAGGCTGTCAGAAAGTGTCTGGTTGCAACACAATATACTGATGTATGTAAGGAGTTCATAATTGACCTGCTCGGTGTGGTGCTCAGATACAACTACTTTGCTTTCCAAAATGGCTACTATCTCCAACAGCGTGGAACCGCTATGGGGTCTAACATGGCGCCCACGTACGCCAATATCTTCATGGCCGGCCTGGAGACTGAACACGTCTATGTGTCCCACCACTTCAGCCATGTGCTGGGGTGGTGGAGATACATTGATGACGTGTTCGTCATCTGGGGGGGCAATGAAGATGAATTGGCTCAATTCCACCTATTCCTGAATAATATGGATCCAGAAATCCAGTTTACTCTGACGCACTCCACCGAGCAGGTTCAATTTTTGGACACCATGGTGATGAAACAGGACAATAGGTTGGTAACAGACCTTTACATTAAGCCGACTGATTGTAACAAACTTTTAAAGTTTGAAAGCTGCCACCCACGGCCGATGGTAAGGTCTTTGCCACGGAGTCAATTTCTTCGTATTCAACGCATAGTGAAGGATTCACCATTGAAAAATAAAAGATTAGCTGAGATGGCCGACAAGTTTCTGCATAGGGGATACCCAAGAAAATTAGTCCAAAAACATTTGGACGATTTAGATCAGAGGAGACCTGAGAAAGTGATCAATCAAGCCAGAATACCATTCATTTCCACCTATACAGAGGGCAGTGATCAGGTGGCCAAGGCCATCAGGAAGCATTGGCCTATATTACATAGTAATCTTGGTCATGTTAATGAATTTGCAATGCCCCCTCTAATGTCCTATAGGAGAACTGAGAATTTACGAGATAAATTGGTTAAAGCAGAGGTAGCGGGTGAGAAAACCACAGTCCAGACATATATAGGCCGTAAGAAATGCGGAAGCTATCCATGTCTGAATTGTGTAAATTGCAGCTATATGCTAAAGGGAGATACGTTTACGCATCCAGTTACGCACAAGGTATTTGGGATCCGACACTATTTGACCTGTGACAGTTCATTCGTCGTATACTTGTTGTTATGTCCATGTAGTCTCCTATACGTTGGGGAGACTACATGTGATGTTAAGACGAGAATGAACTATCACAGGTATTCTATCCGCCAAAAACGAAGGGACCTCCCAGTACCTAAACATTTTGTTGAGGCTGGACACAGGGAAAAGGACCTTAAGTTCAGGGTGATTGACCATATCCCCCCACTTAAAAGGGGAGGTGACAGGGAGAAAAAGTTGAAACAGCGCGAGATTATGTGGATACACAAGTTAGGTACTCTTAGGCCCGCAGGTCTTAATGCTGAGTGCAGATGGGAATTATGTGGATAGGTAATGTGCTACTTGCTCACCAGGCGTGGGGGTGACACTATTAGTCCTGCTTGATGGGGATGATATACAACAATGCTATTTTTATAGAATGTTGTAGGAATCTACTTACACCTTTTTCTCTCTATATTTATAGATAGAGATTTGAGGAAAATAGAAGAACCTTTGTCTTACAGTTGGACCGGACCGTATATGGACTACCCCAGTGTGCAAGCTTGATGGTGACCATAGATTGCTGTTCGGGAGGGGCTACCATGACAAGTCACAAACTGCACGTCAAGATTATCCGACCGGCAATTTTTCCAGAGGAACTGAGAGGCAATTTCTGGCCGGGAATCTGTAAGCCAGACGGCCTCTTTATCTATACTATAGTATTAGGCAGGGAGATGGGAAGGATTCCTCCCTCTATATCTGCATACTAGCTAAAGATGGCAGCAATGATGTTGACAAGGGGGAAGGCACCACTTCGGCTATATTTGCCGTTAATATGGTGATGACCCCTATTGTACTCATCGTTGCTTTTCCATCCTATGTCGGTCCCTTGATTGTGCTGAGTGACTATGTCTGGTCCCCTTCTGGGATAGTTGTCTATGTCGTCACCTAGGTTACTAACACGCCCCCCAGACGCCTGGTAATGCGATCCGGATGGGTGTCTGCCTTTGCCCTGCCCCCTGTGGCCGCTCCGTCAGCGATGCGTTCCACTGGGCGATGTTGCGTTCCAGGGAGCGTGCGTGATGACGCGGCCATATGGGGAGGGTGACGCATGACGCTCGTCGCGGCGCATGCGCCTGACAGACGGGGAGACGCTGAAGCAGGCACACTGGGCTACGCCATGACGGTTGGTCTCACCGATTTTAATAATAAGATACAGCTGTATAATGATTTTAACTCTTTATGGTTAGTACACTTGTGACCACCTAGGAGATAGTGAACACTGGATGTAATATTTTGAGTATTGATGTCTGTACATCGCATTTATGATATGCGACACATATGATGTATGACCCACTTTGATTATTATGTGAAATACGCTGTACGATGGTTTTATTATGTGATATAAATAAGATTTGCACTTGTATAGTCATGTGACAATATAGTGTTGGATGGTCATGTGACTTAATTGTCTACACTGGTTTTCATTAATTGCACTGATTTTGTAATGAATTGTGGGTATATAGAGCCCACATTTTAGCATTGTTGTAGCTTGACAAAGGCCTCAGAGAGAAGGCCGAAACGTTGCTGGGAATAAAGTTTGGGGTCGTCACCCTATCACCCATGACTGGAAGTGCTGCCTCTTCATTTGGTGAATATACATGTTGGAGGACAAGCCAGCCTCTCTGAGGAATATTGCACCCAGCGCACAACGTCTGACTGTGCTGCTGCATCATCTGTTGTATTATATATATATATATATATATATATATATATATATATATATATATATATATATTAAAGTATAAATGAAAAAGAAAGATTAACAAAAAATAAAAAATACCTACACATTAACAATAAACATATTCATTTTCAGCAGATGTGTAGGATTTTTTATTTTTTTTCAAAAATGATAATTCACAGAATATCGGTATAAATTATCGGCTATCGGCCTGAAAGTTCACTAATTATCGGTATCGGCCCTAAAAAAAAAAATCAATATCGGTCGATCCCTATTGCGGGAACAAATGAGTACCCAAATTACGGACTTGTGAATGGACCCTAAGTCTCATGCACACAGCCGTAGCCGTTTTTGCGGTCTGCAAATTGCAAAGTATATATATTTATATAAACGTTATGTGGCAGAGAGCCCCCCTTAGGCACTGGGTATGCCCCATGCCACACACATATGAAGACAGACACGTCTGGATAAGTAAAGGGAACTAGGCTGTTCCTAGTTAATGGTATGATCACAAAGGGGTGATAAACGTGTGTCAGAGAACCCCATCATCAGCATGCCACTAAAGGCTACCTTAATATACTGGAATATATTAGAACTTTTATTTTATTTTATACTCTATTAGGCCATACGGACATTATAGAAAGGGGGGATGATCTCACAACCAAAACCTTCCTTCTATGAGGCTACGGCTACACAGTGACATTTCATGTAATGTATTGCAATGATGTCACAATGTAACATGCTGCTACTGCGATGTCACAGTAGCAAAAAAAACAATCCGACTTGAATGGAGTTTTTGCAACTGTCGTGTTCCAGTCGAAGCATGTTACATTGTGACATCATAAAAATACATTACATGAAACGTTGCCGTGTAGCCCAAACCCTAGTCAGAGAGGAGAAACAGCAGCTCTCGCAAACCTGTCATTCATGTCTTAGGGTAAGTTCACACATCAAGTCATTTTTTGAAGATAATTCCACATTTTAAAAAATCAGCTTGTGCTTCATGTGGATTTCAGTATGGATTTCAGTGCAAAATTTTGTGCTTTTCAGTGACAAATCCATGTTATTTCTGCAAAAGTGCATGCTAAGGAGCCGTTCACGTGGCAGATTTTGCCCCTGAATTTTGGCCCAGTGGTGTCTGCTGCAAAAGGGTCCACGGCATCTGAAGTGAACTGCAGAACAAACCTCTTCAGCGTCAAAATCCGCCTTGTGAACGGGCCCTAAGGATCTGAAAATCCCCAGCATGCCGTGCACTCACAGTAGATATTTTATCCTGTGATTGAATGGGGTTTGATAAATATACTGCATTGTACTTTGTTGCAGAATTTCAGTGCAGATTCCCACAAGTGACATTCTGGAACAAATACATGATACATAAACTTATCTTTAGGGGGCATTCACATGTCCGTATTTTCGATCCACATCCGATCTGCATTTTTTTAGGTGGACCCATTCATTTTAATGGGGCCACAAAAGATGTGGACAGCACACCATTCCTCTGCAGGAACAGCCGGCCAGACTATTTTAGTGCTAGTGTGAAACTAGCCTAAAAGAGACAAAACTAAAGAAACTTGCATTAGTAATTGCAGCAAAAGGTGGCTCCACAAAGTACTGACTTTCAGGGGGTACCATACTAAATGTAATTTTTTTTTTTTTGTGGCTCAATTATTGTTTGTGTTAGAGTAAAAAATAGGTACTGTATTTTTCGCTTAATTCCCCTACCAAAAGTGGAGAAAAATGGCAGTATGTCTTATAAAGCGAATACTAGTGAAGCACTCACTAGTATGCATGAGGTGCGGGAAATGCAGTGACCGCCGGGGGCGTCCTGCACTGTCCTGACTATGTGCAGCGTCAGTGTCACGGGTAATGGGTAGGGGATCACACCAGATAACAAACAAAAATAATTGACCGGAGTCTAGGCCTCAAAGCTAAGGGAGAGGGATGGTGAACTCCTAGGAATCCCTAGACCTCTCCCTGACTCCTGCCAGTATGAGTAGACCCTGAAGGTGGAAATACTCATACACTGGTAGCTTAGCCCTGGAGATCCAGGAAGGCCCTAGGAGTGGTGGCAGGGAATGAGACTACTGGTTCCTCCCCAGATAAAGGAACCAGCGTCTCCCTGAGGCCTAGACAACAACACACACACAAGCGAACAACAAAATGCAAAACAAAATGCACTTAGCTTAAAGAAGAATGGAGGAGCAGGAGATCCAAAGGAACAACACACCAGCTAAACCAACTCCAGCGGGAAATATCAACCACATGGTAAGCAGTGCGAGTCAGAACTAAATAGAGCCTCAGTAATGACCACAAGCTGCACCTGACAAGAGGTGTGCTCATTACCAAACAACACTGCAAGATAAAAACAGAGACTGTCAGATACCCTCACGTGCCGCCAGTCTCTCAGATCTTCTCGCCTCTGGCATGGGAGGGACAGTGACAGTCAGGATGTAATGCACGTACTATGGGCACATTTATTAAAGGGGTTATCTAAGTTCTCCAACAGCCCCCACATGTGCCGGGCCCCGCCACCAACAATGCTAGGGAGGCTCGTCCCCGTTCCCACCTGCCATTGGCTGCTCCCCCGCCCCCCGATGTTTTCATCCATGTACAGGAAGAAGCAGCATATTATATTACCTGTGAGGGGTCCGGCACATTGGGGGGCTGTTGGAGAACCCCTTTAAGACCGGCGTTTTATAGCTGGCGGTGGATCCGCTTAAGTTATGAAGAGGTCCAGGTCTCTACATAACTTCGGCGTATCCAGCGCCGGTCTAAATGTAAGACAGCTTCCGGGCCTAAAACAGGCATAGGAAATGCTGAATGAGACAGGCCTACCGGGGAAATGTAGCAGATGATGCCTGCGCCTGAGATACGCTTAAATAAATTAATAAATGACCCCCTATGAGCTTATGCTGTATGCCGTCAGGTGACAGTGCAGCACAGACCCAGAGAAGAAAAGAGAGCAGAAAGGCCACCAGACCTGCAGAGTAGCGGTGGAGCAGGAGAGGTAAATTCATTTATTTATTTCTGATGGGGGTCTGGTCTGAAGCCTGATGAAACATATTTTTTTCTTATTTTCCTCCTCTAAAAACTTGCTTTATAGGCAGGTGTGTGTTATAAAGCAAAAAATACAGTATGTTGTAAATGAAATGGTACATCTACCCCCCCTTCCGCACCAAAAAAATCCATTTTAATTCTAGACTGTAACGCAACAAAACAGGAACCACAGAGGGACATACTTTCTCAAAGCACTGCAGGAGCACAGGGACACTGTAATTAGATACTCCCATTGTTTTTCAAACTTTCTTTGCTGGAACCCGATTGTAGCGAGAAATTCATAGAAGCAGATTTCTGAATGCACTCACATCACCTTTCTGGAGCATATACACTTCAAACAGTGTTGGAAAACATCAGGTCAGACCTGGCAGATTTAGCAACAGGACATGCCCTCGATGTTTCTGGCTCATGCCGCACTGGGGGAGAGACTGACGCCACTTACTGGGGGAGAGACTGACGCCACTTTTACACACACCATCATGGTTAGGCTACATTCACACGTCCACAAGTGTTTTGCGGTCAGCAAATTGCGATGTGGAGAGCACATAGTGTGCTGTTCACATCTTTTCTGGCCTCATTGAAAATGAATGGGTCCGCACCCATTCAGCAAAATTGCAATTCATGCGGACGTGTGAATGGACCCTTAGAGACACACAGCACGCTTGGTCAGACAACTGCAAGTCACATACGATTTTGAATTTGCAACACCCCAACACTGTAAGCAAAATCAGACACGTCACAAGGAATCCCACAAGACTCAGGCCTCATGCACAGGACCGTTTTCCGGATGAGAATAGCCAGTTCTAGTGAAGAGAAAATTGCGGGACGCACACAGACGGTATCCGTAATTTGGGAATCGTCGTGTCCTGAGGCCACACATTGAGGTCCATGCTGGCAAGTTGTAAATCACTTGCAACAAAAAGTCCAAAAGGGTTTTTTTGCATCTCAAGAGTGACAATAAGACCGCCTCCACAATCATTACTCGTGATGTCACAAAGCAACACTGCGATCATGTCACAGGACCAGTCATGGCGTTTCATATGTTGATCTTAAAGGGGTGTCCGAGTTAAAACTGATGATCGATCTTCACGATAAGGTCCCTTAAGGGAATTATACTCCGTGTGAGAGAGGGATCCTACGGTCTGGACTTCAGAAGCAAATGGTATTATAATTATTTATAATGCTGTGTGCCTCTGCTTGACCTTACTTCTACAGAATCATACTGACATAAAGCTGTCAGTATGATTCCGTTACAGAAAAGTAACACGGCATTATCAATCATGATAATACTGTGCGCTTCTGTAGTCCAGACTGCAGGATCCCTCTCTCACACACAGTGTGATTGCCGCAAGGGACCTTATCACACAGGATTGCATATAGTGGTCATTGACCTGTAGCTCCTGATAGTAATGGACATGCTGTGTTAGACAGCTGTCCACATGGTGCAGTACTGTGCGGTGGCCTTTGTTTTTGTGGTGCTGTTCTGGTGGGTTGGTGGGACCCAGTGCCATGGGTGGCATTGTCAGACAGCATGGTTGCTGTTTTGACTCCTGGGTCCCGCCGCCTACCAGGACATCACCGCTTTGTCATCGCACCGTGCTGCGCCCTTTTGTCAGAGTAGGTCCCACTCAATAGAGGCTTCCTTGACGTGGTGAGTGGGCTTATGCCTTTTGATCAAAATGTACACTAATGCCTCTTGTACAGCATGCAATACGGGGGGCTGTACACTTTTTAGGTCAAAGCCAAGCACTGTGGATGTGCGACCCAGTTCTTTTTTCTCCCCCATATAATTGTTATTTGAATCTTTCTTCTTTATTACTGGCGTCAGCACTCCTCCCATTCGGCACAGGTGGTTTTAATCACACAGGATTGCATATAGTGGTCATTGACCTGTAGCTCCTGATAGTAATGGACATGCTGTGTTAGACAGCTGTTCACATGGTGCAGTACTGTGCGGTGGCCTTTGTTTTTGTGGTGCTGTTCTGGTGGGTTGGTGGGACCCAGTGCCATGGGTGGCATTGTCAGACAGCATGGTTGCTGTTTTGACTCCTGGGTCCCGCCGCCTACCAGGACATCACCGCTTTGTCATCGCACCGTGCTGCGCCCTTTTGTCAGAGTAGGTCCCACTCAATAGAGGCTTCCTTGACGTGGTGAGTGGGCTTATGCCTTTTGATCAAAATGTACACTAATGCCTCTTGTACAGCATGCAATACGGGGGGCTGTACACTTTTTAGGTCAAAGCCAAGCACTGTGGATGTGCGACCCAGTTCTTTTTTCTCCCCCATATAAGTGATTGCCGCAAGGGACACGCTCGTGTGAAAGAGCCCTAAGTCACTAGTATCTGATCTGTGGGGGTCCGACTAAAGGCAGCCTCACTGAGGCGGTCCAGTTCATTGGTCACAGCTCAATCCCACTCAACTGAATGTCAGAGATCTGTAATACCAAGCACGGCCGCCATCTAATGGACAGCGCTCTTCTTTGTAAACTGCATGTAGGCCACAGCGCTCTGATCGGCGAGACCTCTTTTGATCTGATATGGATGACCTATCCTGAGGATAGGTCAATATCAGAATCTTGCAAAACCCCTTTATTAGAAAATCAGTTGACATAAGTGACAAAATTATTAGCTTAGCACATTGCGGGAGGCTTGTGGTCATTAGATGAGACCTCCAGCTGCGTACTGGTGTAGATGCCTGTGTAAGTTATCTTAAAGGAGTTGTCCTGCTTTAAAACAAACAATCTTCCCCTTACCCTTCCTCCTTGTCGTACCTGTGGAGGAAAGGATACTCACATGTTCCCCACCACTGGGTTCTGCCTCCCTGGTTACTAAAGAGTCTCTGTCAGCATGATCAACCCTATTAAGGCAGGCATACACCCTTGTAGGGCTCATCATTCTCATTAAGGCCTCATACACATGACCATAAGATTGCCGTGGCCACTCCACATCGCAGTTCGGACCCATTGACTTTAATAGGTCCGCAAGCCACAAGATGCAGCGAATAATAGGACATGTTCTATCTTTTGCGGTGCGGAGGCATGGATCCCAGAAGCCCCGGGGAGGCTGCTGCCAATGACTGGTTGTACCAGTGACATGTCCCCCAAGAGCCCCTTCACCACAGTGTCCAGTTAGTGGCTGCAGTGGCACATGTCACCCCCCACCTAATCCACAAGTGAACATGCAGGGACTGGAGCGTGCAAATCGAAGGAATCGGAAGCCAGCAGAAGGTAAGAATCTTTTCCTCCACAGGGGGAGGTTGCTGGTAAAAATTGCAGGACAACCTGTCAATCAACATCGGCCAAACCCCTCCCACTTTTATTTATTTATTGCCAAAGTCACACTTTTGCACAAAAGGTGGCGCCAAAAGGGCTCTTTCACACTTGCGTTCTTGTCTTCCGGCATAGAGTTCCGTCGTCGGGGCTCTATGCCGGAAGAATCCTGATCATGATTATTCCCATGCATTCTGAATGGAGTGAAATCCGTTCAGGGTGCATCAGGATGTCTTCAGTTCCGGAACGGAACGTTTTTTGGCCGGAGAAAATACCGCAGCATGCTGCGCTTTTTGCTCCAGCCAAAAATTCTGAACACTTGCCGCAAGGCCGGATCCGGAATTAATGCCCATAGAAAGGCATTGATCCGGATCCGGGCTTAAGCTAAACGTCGTTTCGGCGCATTACCGGATCCGGCGTTTAGCTTTTTCTGAATGGTTACCATGGCTGCCGGGACGCTAAAGTCCTGGCAGCCATGGTAAAGTGTAGTGGGGAGCGGGGGAGCAGTGTACTTAATGTCCGTGCGGCTCCCGGGGCACTTCAGAGTGACGTCAGGGCGCCCCAGGCGCATGGATGACGTGATCGCATGGCACGTCATCCATGCGCATGGGGCGCTCTGACGTCACTCTGGAGCGCCCCGGGAGCCGCGCGGACTGTAAGTATACCGCTCCCCCGCTCCTACTATGGCAACCAGGACTTTAATAGCGTCCTGGATGCCATAGTAACACTGAAAGCATTTTGAAGACGGATCCGTCTTCAAATGCTTTCAGTACACTTGTGTTTTTCCGGATCCGGCGTGTACCTCCGGCAAGTGGAGTACACGCCGGAACCGGACAACGCAAGTGTGAAAGAGGCCTAAGGGCTCATGCACACAAACGTATTTTCTTTACGTGCCCATTCCATTTTTTTGCAGAACCATTCACTTCAATGGGTCCGCAAAAAAAAACAGAAGTTACTCCCGATGCATTCCAAAAAAATAGAACATGTTCTATTATTGTCCGCATTACGGACAAGGATAGGACTATTCTATTAGGTGCCAGCTGTTCCGTTCTGCAAAATACGGAATGTACACGGATGTCATCCATATTTAATGCGGATCCGTTTTTTGCGGACCACAAAATATATACAATCGTGTGCATGAGCCCTAAGGACTCCTGCACACAAATATGTGCACCCCGTGGTCGTGCTGCGGCCCCCGCAAAATGCATGCCGCAATGCACAAACACCGTCCGTGGTGCAGCCACAGCGGATCGCGGACCCATTCACTTTAATGGGTCCACGATCCGGCCATTCCGCAAAAAGATAGGACATGTTCTATCTTTTTGCGGAACGGAAGTACAGGATAAAACCCCACGGAAGCACTCCATAGTAGGGTTCCGTTCCGCATCTCCGGATTTGTGGACCCATTGAAGCAAATGGGTCCACATCCGTGATGCGGAATGCACACGGAATAGTGCCTGTGTATTGCGGATTCGCAATATGGCAACGGAGCGCACGCGGTCATGTGCATGAGCCCTAAATCTGCACCATTTCTACACCAGAAAACTGACAAAGGCTGGAATAAGTTACCCCCATTGTGTAGCCTGAGCCTAATGATACAGGTCCCCCAAGGACAGAACATGTAATGCCGTCCAAATACTTAGGGTACAGAGAAGTCCAGCGCACACATACTTCAGACATTTCTTTATTTCTGGAGGGCCCCTTTATCGACTACAAGACTTCAGGACGTCAAGCCATGTTAAGGAAACGTGGGCACTTCTTTCCAGCCCTAAAACCATTCCTGTCATCGGGCCTTGTAAAGAACTTACACTACGAGAGCCGGCCAGTCATGTATGCACGGCTATACAGTACACATCACGGCGATATCCTGAGGGAAGACCTCAGACAGCTGCACTGCTCACACGGCGAGTGCAGAGGCCGGGACACGACTGCGGAAGTAACTACAAAAGCGTTACCTTCCCCTGAGGCATCGCCACCACATGAACAGCGCTGAAATAATGACACCAATATGACCCTTCCTTCCTCCCGTCGTCCCGGGTCAGCCGCAGCGCCGCCGCTCTTGATCTCTGGCGCCCATGTCCAGTATTCACTTCTGATTGGTTCCCGTCTGCTGGGAGACTCGCCAATAGGAATGGAGAAATGTAATTGGCTATGCGGCTGCGCGAACTGGAGCTGTTGTCATAACAACATTGAGACTGTCGCTTCCTTTCCCAAAGTACTTGTTGTATTTATATGTATTACGATTATTATTATTATTATTATTATTATTATTATTATTTTATTAATCTTGTTTTAGCAGTTTTGGGTGCTATGTTATTTCAGTTTGTTTTTTAGTTTTTTTTTTACTATGGAAGCCATTGGCTTCAGCGAATCAAGCTTTAAATCATAGATCCAAAGTCGATTTGTTCAAACATGTCATTTTAATGCTGCCCGGAGACCTGTCTTCGTACAGTGTTAGGCTGCTTTCACACTTGTGGAAGAGTGATCCGACAAGCAGTTCCATCGCCAGAACGTCAGGATCCGGCAATCTGCAAACAGACAGCATTTGTAGACAGATCCGGATGCGGATCCGTCTCACAAATGCGTTGCAAGAACGGATCCGTCTCTCCGTTTGTCATACAGACAAACGGATCCGTTTCAATTTTTTTTTTTTCATATTTTTACCGGTCTGCGCATTCGCAGACTGGAAGGACGGATCGGGCAATAATACATTTCAATGTAAATGAATGACGGATCCGGCAACTGATCGGGAATTTTGGACGGAGATAATACCGCAGCATGCTGATGCATTTCCTCCATCCAAAACGCTGTTCAGTGACTGAACTGAAGACATCCTGATGCATCCTGAAAGGATTTCTCTTTATTCAGAATGCATGGGGATGGAACTGATCAGTTCTTTTCCGCTATTGAGCCCCTAGGACGGAACTCAGTGCCGGAAAAGAAAAACACTAGTGTGAAAGTGCCCTTAATTTAAAATGTATTGCCGCCGTGGAGGCAAAATTCGCTTCACCTAAAGTCATGCAAGACATTGGTGAATGAATTTTGGATCCATTGCTGCATCTTTAAAAGCATTTAAAATTAGCAATACAAAGTCGGGATTGTTACCAGCTACTACCTTGGTATCAAACCTGACTTCGGATTGCTGTTTTGAAATGTTACGCGATGGGGGAATGGTTTATATTAGGTGCAGTAGCATGGATACGGTGCCATACCAAACTCATTATGTAAACACAAAACCTTATAGTGCCCACTAAAATGCCCCAGTAATAATAATGCCTCTGTAATAGGCTACATGCACAGTTCGCAAACAGATTCACAAAATACGGATACCAGCCATGTGCATGCCACATTTTCTTAATTTTCTGAACGCTGCATGGATGACATCTGTGTGCTGTCAGCATTTTTATGGACCCATAAAAATGAATGGGTCCGTGTTAGTGTTGATCGAGCACCAAAGAGTTTGGGTCGAACGCCTCGGGATGCTCGGATGCTCTACCGAGCACAATGGAAGTCAATGGGAGAACCGGAGCATTAAACCAGGCACCCCCTGCTCTGAAGAGGGGAAGGTGTCTGGTTCAAAGTAAAAGGTCAGAAATTGATGGAAACACCACCGAAATGGTTCGGGAACAGCATGTGGAGGATGTCTGAATGTATCTTGGAATCCCAGGTCGCTGTAGGGAATGATGTCCGAGTAGAATGCCACTTTTACAGACTGACAATAATACGCACCAAACCGAAGATAAAATCGATTTTAGAGGAAAAATTGTTGGGAACATTATTTCCTGCATATTTAGTTGCTATTGGTTGCTATGACGCCGTGCGCTCCCTGCTGCCGCCGCAGTACAGTAATACACTGGTATGATCTATAGGATTCCTGCTGAGAATCCTATAGATTCTCTCCCTTGTTTCTCCAGTTATAATAGTGCCAGCAGTATTAAACATGACCCCCAGTGCTGCCAGTAATGCCCCCTTTAATGCCCCCCATATTAAACATATCCCCATACTGCCCCTAGTATTAGATATTTTCCCATAATGCCCCCTCTAAAGCACAAGAGGCCAGGTAAAAAAAAAAATCTAATACTCACACAGGGCCAGTTCTACAGTGCTATCTGCAGAGAAGTCTGCGGGTCTTTAACGTCCTTGCGCAGGAGGTTGCAATGACGACATTGAGGCGCCTGTGCACTGGCACAGGCAGTCACAGTGTCATTTACCACCTGAGACCCAGGGGTTTGCGATGATATAATCTCTTTGAGACCGCCTGCATCATTCTACACCTCAAAGGCTTCCGGCCCAGTAGCCTGAGGCCTGTAAAGCTGAAAAGCAGTGTAGTTGAACCATTGTAGTTGACCCCAGGAAGGCATCTGTGGCCACCAGCTGGGTACATAAATACCTGTTGCTTAAAGCTGGGAATGTCAGAATGTTATGTAGCCAGCCAGCAGTCATGAGGAGGGCTCAGGTGGCCCATTGGGAATTTTCCCAGTAGGGTCTATGGCAAGTCCATCCCTGTCCACAGATTACCCTACACATAGCTCTATAACAGTGCCCAAGCCAAAGATTCTTGGATAAGTTTGCTCCTGTTCTGTATTTCTGTATTTTTGGCCCACACCTGGTTTTGGCTTACAATCACTGATGGCAAATCGCTGACTATCTAAGGTCGCTTTCACAAAGTCAGTGGGGGGAATTTATGCTTTCGTCATCTCCCACCTGGACTACTGCAACATCCATTTTTGTGGACTCCCATCCAGCACTCTCGCTCCCCTCCAATCTATTCTCAACTCAATAAAAAACCATCTATTCTCAACTCCGCTGCCTGGTTAATCCACCTCCCCCCTCGTTTCTCCTCTGCCTCCCCCTCTGCCAATCTCTTCACTCTCTCCCCATTGCCCATCAAATTCAGCTTTCTCATCCATCCCCACACGTAATCTCTGATCCTCACAGGACCTTCTCCTCAGTTCTCCTGTCATCTGTTCATCACACAATCGACGTGCCTCTCCCCTACTCTGGAACTCGCTGCCCCAGTACATCAGACTCACTTCCAACATCCAAACCTTCAATAGTAAACTAAAAACCCACCTCTTCAGAAAAGCCTACCACCTGCAATGAGCATGGTGACACAGCCACATGAGCAGCCTATACCCTCATCTACTGTGTTCTTCCCTTCGCTTGTAGACTGTAAGCTCTTGCGGGTAGGGTCTTCTCCCCCTCTGTACCAGTCTGTTAATAGTTTGTTTATTGTACTTTTATATTTCTGTAACCCCGTCTGGATGTACAGACCCATTGAATTAATTGCGCTTTAAATAAATAATAATAATGATGGGTGATTTCCGCCTAGCAGTGAGCCCAGTGATGTGTGTTTTGGAGGCGAGTACTATGCTAGTACCCACCTCCAAAACAGCCTCCGGCAGTGCTATAATCCACCCGTCTGTGCCGGTGACTAGGCCTAAGTCTCTGCTTAGCATAGTAATGCGAAGCCCAATACGTCACCGGCACACAACAAACAGAGCTTTGTGCAGCAAGGGGGGCATCGGAGCAAGGAAATGTTCTGATGCTCCATTCGTATGCAGTCAGGGAATAAAAAAAAGAAAAACTTATATCCAGGTTCAGCCCTGAACCCAGAGAACCCCTTTAAGGGACTTGCGACTATTTTAGTTGAAAAATAGTTGCAAGTCCCCTTTTTAACCAGCCTTTCGACAGTATTTAGTTGCACAGCTCGTTTTATGCCATGTTCGCCAGTTAGGCAGGATGAGGGATGTGCCGGGCCGGGAAATTTACTAACAATTACTTCTGGAAATAGGCGTAAATGTTGGCAAAAAAAACACGCCAGCCAGGAATGCCATAGACGTGCCTAATTTATGACGAGGCGCATGCTTCGTTGTAAATTAGACAAATCTTAGGGCAGCACAAGGGGGAAACTAAGGGCTCTTTCACACTTGCGTTGTCCGGATCCGTCGTGTACTCCATTTTCCGGAATTACACGCCAGATCCGGAAAAACACAAGTGAACTGAAAGCATTTGAAGACGGATCAGTCTTCAAATTGCGTTCAGTGTTACTATGGCAGCCAGGACGCTATTAAAGTCCTGGTTGCCATAGTAGTAGTGGGGAGCGGGGGAGCAGTATACTCACCGTCCGTGCGGCTCCCGGGGCGCTCCAGAATGACGTCAGAGCGCCCCATGCGCATGGATGACGTGTCCATGCGATCACGTCATCCATGCGCGTGGGGCACCCTGACTTCACTCTGAAGCGCCCCGAGAGCCGCACGGACGGTAAGTATACTGCTCCCCCACTCCCCACTACACTTTACCATGCAAATAGGACTTTAGCGTCCTGGCAGCCATAGTAACCATTCAGAAAAAGCTAAACGTCGGATCCGGTAATGCCTTTCAATGGGCATTAATTCCGGATCCGGCCTTGCGGCAAGTGTTCAGGATTTTTGGCCAGAGCAAAAAGCGCAGCATGCTGCGGTATTTTCTCCCGCCAAAAAACGATCCGGTCCGGAACTGAAGACATCCTGATGCATCCTGAACGAGTCTTCTACACCCTTTTTCAGTACTAGTCAGGTTGCATCAAGATCCCAATTTTTTTTTTTACGGGGTTGTTCACCCCTGAGGGCCTTTTGGGCCTACCCCTGTACATGGCCGGACCTGCGGTCAGCAGCATGCTTACCTGCTCCCCACTTCTGGGTTCCAGCTCCTTTACTTTCTCTGCCCCAACTCTCCCCCTTTAAATATCCGGTTTAACACGGGTCACATGTCTACTGCAGGCAGTCTGGAGGCAGCAGTGACATGTACCCTGTGCATCATTTCACTGGGACACTTGGGGGAACACAACATGCTCAGGCCAGTCATTGGCTGCTGCGGCCATGTGAAAAAACCATATGTTAACATGGGGAGAGTATCGGTGGGGGAGCCGGAAACCAGTGGTGCGGAGCAGGTAAGTATGCTTCTGTCCTCAGATCCGGCCACATAGGGAGTCTGACTGCAGTGCTCCCAGGTGTGAACAACCCCTTTAAGATTACGGTATGATTTCAGCTTATGTATAAGAAATGTGACATGATTTCCTTGATTTAACATGGTGTGACAGTCCTCGCAGTGTTTGTGGTTTTCTAACTTTACCAGTGTCCATGGATCATGGTTTACATTACTATCTTAGCACTGAACTGCAATTTGTAAACTACTGACTTATGAACTGCAATTTTTTATAATTTTTTTTTTTTTTAAAACCAGACACCCCTGTAAGTTTTAAGCAATAATATAGAAAACATTTTCTCATTTAAAAAAAGAGTCATGTCTCTTTAAATCCTGAGCTGCATTTGTCACCATGGTAACTGCAGTCATTAACCAACATAGGATTGCTGGATTTGGATTTGAAAAAAGTCAGTTGGCTTCAGTCAGTTATTGATCAGTGAGGAGAGAAGAGGATGCTACACGCTCAGCTCTGCTCAGTAAGGTACGGCTGTGCTCACATTGCGGAGATTTCCTTTGCTGAATGCAACAGTATTGAGACTGAACACAAAACATACTGATGTACATGGCATGTGCCACATTTATTAAATGACACTTTTTGGACTTCGGTGAGGCCTAGGGAAAAGGGTCCATGTCCTAATGGAAGGTGTGTGGATTCTTGTGGATGCAAAAATTGGGCCAAATATTGGCTCAAAGTATGTCAACCAATAGGTGGAGTAAAGTTAAATATAAGTGACTAACAATGCACCAAACGTCATCCAGCTTGAGCGACTGTGAGAAATGTGATGCATCTTGTCTACGTTCATACTGTGTACATACTGGACAGGATTAGTACATTTGCTTCATTGGCGCAGATTTATTAAAGTGGCTAAAAGAAAAACTGTCTTAGTTGCCCACAGCAACCAATCACAGCACTGCTTTCATGTTCTTACTGTACAATATGGAATGAAAGCTGTGCTGTGATTGGTTGCTATGGGCAACAAAGAGAGTTTTACCTTTAGCCAGTTAGACAAGCCGTCACCACTGGGGTTTTAGGTTTCTGTCACCAGCAATGGAGCAATGTGCAGCGTCTCTACAGAACGCTGAGGGATGTCAGGATGGGTTCATCCAGCACGGCTGTCATACACATACAGAGGCCATGACAGGAATGTGAGCAGAGCCTGATATACCCGGGTTTAATAATCACATGGCACTGATTCTGATGGACGTCTCACAGGGATTGTAAGAAACCTCATATACTGCAAATAGAGGGCGGACAGGAATAAGGAGAAGAATCACTAAACTTTCTTCTGACGTCTTCTTGTCTGCAGATTTCCCAGCAGATAACTGAATGTACGTTCTGAGGACGAGAGAGGAGCCAAAGATGCAGAGGACCGCCATAGCGTGGAGACTGGAACTGTAAGATGGGAAAGGGTTAACGGCAAGGTAAATAGGGTACATGTAATTTTGCACCATTATGGGGGTAATTTATCAAACTGGTGTAAAGTAGAACTAGCTTAGTTGCCAAGAGCAACCAATCAGATTTTACCTTTCATTTTTCACAGCTCCTTTGGAAAATGAAGGGTGAAATATGATTGGTTGCTATGGGCACCTAAGCTAGTTCTACTTTACACCAGCTTGATAAATGACCTCACTAGTTTGTATATACCTGTAATTCAGATTTCACTGAATAGAAACGTAATTGCTTCCCACTATCACCACCATTCACTGAAGGGATGCTGTGATTAAAACTAACCTTTATTAAAGTAATCACTGAAGGTATATTGGCAAATGATCCTTGCTAATGTATATAATGTATCACGGAGGGCAAGGACCTAAAACGTAACTTTTATTTATAATCACAATAAAATAAAATTACAACTTGGATAAAGCATCCTATGTGGTGCGTAGAAAGCTATCAACGGTAAACAAAGGGCGGTAAAAGGCTGAGAAACTGGGATACAGGGGATAACTATCCCTAAACTTTCCCTCCACAGCTGCTCAGCCCAGAGATACACCTTTATGGTAGGTGTACTCTGCCCGCGTACCTAGGACTGAACTGTCCTTGAAAAGACCCTATTAGAAGATGCATTCCAATTTCACAGGTCCCAACGCGTTTCCCCCTTTTAATGCAACAGAGGGTTCATCAGGGGACAATACCTAAATGGGTCAATACAGAAAAAGTGTGCGGCCTCTTAATGGACTAACAGCGCATTGTAATAGGGGCAAAAACGCACAAAAATGGAACCAGTGGTACACACACGTACTCCTAAGAGGCAGAGTTGTAACCAACAGATAGAAACAACATAAGTCACAGTCCCTTAGCATTCATACTATGCAACAGTGCAGGGACTAATATTACATGCAGCATATAGTCATGAAATGCTGAGATTGAAACAGAGGGGTTATAAACAAACCAATCAATGAGACCATAATAACAATTTCTTACCAGTCATACTGTGACACAATGCATGGGCTGATATTGCCTGCATCACTGCGTCCTGTGTTGTTTCCATTAGATACTAAGTGGGATCATACATACCAAGCCACTTGAGGTGCAAGTAGAATTAATACAAACTCTCATTCTGCCAACTTTGTGACCAGAGATGTGTTCCTGGGGCCAGATTATAGCTCCATCTGGCCCCAGGAACACTTCTCTGGTCACACAGTTGGCAGAGGGCAAAAGTGCAAAGGAATGCTACTCCCAAGATAAAATAGGAGCGCATTCACACTTGCACCCAAGGTAGGTACCTACCTTGGGTGCACTGAACCCACCAATTTTTTATGACTCAATCTGCACCACGGTGACTGCGCAGCTGGGTCTAATAGCGCTACAGCGGACCAGTGCGCGCGCCAATATTGGTCACTGAGTGGTGTATGCAGATTTAGATTCTTTGAGGGTGTTTATTTGGGGAGATTTTTCCTTTCCTTTTTAGTTATTCCTTTGTTTTAGGCCTCGTGCACACGACAGTTGTTTTTTGCGTCCGCAAGTTGTGCGTCCGCTAAAAAAAAAAACGGATGCGGCATCCGTTTTTTGGGGAGGATCCATTTTTTTCACAGATCCCATGTAATAAATGCCTATCCTTGTCCGCAAATGTGAAAAAAGCGCGGACAAGAATAGGACATGTTATATTTTTTTAACGGAGTCACAGATGCGGACAGCACACAGAGTGCTGTCCGCATCTTTTGCGGCCCCATTGAAGTGAATGGGTCCGCATCCTAGCCGCCAAAACGGCGGCTCGGATGCGGACCCAAACAACGGTCGTGTGCATGAGGCCTAAGTGTATCAGATTTTATTACATCAGAGTGAGGGCTTGGTCCAAATATAATGCTTGCATCTATATTATTAAGTGCATTATTATCTTTTTTCTGTAATTTTTATCCTTCCACAAGCTTCTCACAATAGATGCTGCCACCCCCGTGTTTCACAGTTGGCATGGTGTTCTTAGGCTTCCAAGCTTCTCCCTTTTTCCTCCAAACGTAACGATAGTCATTATGGCCAAAAAGTTCTATTTTAATTTCATCACACCACAGGACATGTCTTCAAAGATGTAGGTTTTTGTTCCTGTGTGCATTTGCAAACATTAATCTGTCTTCTTATGTTTATTTTTGAGTAATGGCTTCTTCCTGGCAGAGTGGCATTTCAGCCCATTTTGATACAGTACTCATTTAACTGTGGATATAGACACTATCTCACCAGCTTCCGCCATCATCTTCACAAGGTCTTTTGCTTTGGTACTTGGGTTGATATGCACATGTTTGACCAAAGCTCTGGGACACAGAACCCGTCTCCTTCCTGAGCTGTATGATGGCTGGACATTCCCATCTTGTTTGCACTTGCGTATAATTGTTTGTACAGATGGATGAGGGACCTTCAGGTATCTTGAAATTGCACCCAAGGTTGAGCCAGACTTGTGCAAGTCTACAATTCTCTTCCAGAAACCTTGGCTGATTTCTTTAGATTTTCCCATAATGCTACACAAAGAAGCAACGTGTTTCAGGTGTGCATTTAAATACATCCACAGGTCTGTGTCTAATTAACTCAGATGTTGCCAACTAGCCTAAGAGAAGCTTCCAAACACATGATATCATCATATGGACAGTCCAGAATTGTTTAACCCATTCTCGACATATGACGTAATAGTAAATCATGACGGCAGGTGTGTTCCCGCATTTTGACCTACTATTACGTCATGGTGATCTGGCAGGCACTGCTCCGGTTCCCGCCCAATCACTGTAGGGGCCTGGCAGTCCCTGGTAGCCGGGCCCCTGCTGTATCCCTGGTAGCCGGGCCCCTGCTGTACCTTGTACAGCGATGCCGGCGGATTAACCCCTTCTATGCCACGATCAGTGCTGTCGGTGGCAGCATAGAGAGGATTTGCGGCGGGTGAGGGAGCCCATAGAGTACCCGCGCTGCTGTGGAGGGGACCAGATGGTTGAGAAGGTAGCCCGATGCTGTGCAGAGGCTGAGCAATGCCTTGCACGGCATTGGGACCTGCCTTCTATGGGTGCCCAGGAGATCCAGCCTCAGGCTTGATCTCCTAGGCAACCTGTTAGTGTATTACTTAGTGTAATACATTAACAGACAATGCATTACAGTACAGATGTATTGTCCCCATATGTAATATATTTATATGTATGTATTGTCCCCATATGTAGTATATTTAGAGGTATGTATTGTCCCCATAGGTAATATATTTATAGGTATGTATTGTCCCCATATGTAATATGTATATATATATATATATGTACTGTCCCCATATGTAATATATTTATAGGTATATATTGTCCCCATAGGTAATATATTTATAGGTATGTATTGTCCCCATATGTAATATATTTATATGTATGTATTGTCCCCATATGTGATATATTTATAGGTATGTATTGTCCCTATATGTAATATATTTATAGGTACATACTGTCCCCATATGTAATATATTTAAAGATATGTATTCTCCCCATAGGTAATATATTTATAGGTATGTATTGCCACATATGTAATATATTTAGAGCTATGTATTGTCCCGATATGTAATATATTTATATGTACATACTGTTGCCATATGTAATATATTTATAGGTATGTATTGTCAGCACAGCGCACCTCCGTCTTAGTGTGTGGATACACCCCATCGGCTCCATATAGCGCTATTACAACCGACATACTTCCCGACTGCGGCAGTAGGTAAGCTCCTTCTCCAGATAGACAGATGCAGCTAGAGCGCTTTTGCCTATTAGATTGCGATTTATTGAAATAGTGCCAATACTTTTGTCCACCATGGCCCATAGCTCCATGAGTACCGTTACAACACACCACCTCCTGCTTTATGTATGTTGTTAACTGCTTTTTACCACTGTCTCTAAAGGCGATATAGCAAGTAGATATTATTGGATTTCTATATGCAATTAGCTGTCCTTAACTGTTATACATCATGATCGTCCTTCCAGGCTTCCTTGACTCTAGACCCATGTAGACCCTGATCACTGGGAATACCGACTTGAATTTTGTTTACACTTTTTTCTTTTTGTTTCTCCCTTTGATGTGCTCTTCTCTCTTTCTCGCACTATTTTTCGAAGTAACATGTTCCGGATTGCAATATGTTGAATCGATTTGTGGGACGTATGTGTTCCCAATTATCCTGTATCTACTATAGACATTCTGTACACCATGTGTTGGATACCCGATATGATTGTAATCATCACCCTCCCTTTTGTATTGTTTTGCCACACAGTTTGATAAAGGCCAAAGTGGCCGAAACGTCACATCACGACGCCGCATTTTCCAATAAATGAAAAATTATTTGACACAAACGCATAGTGCTGAAGTTTTCTATTTTATTTATAGGTATGTATTGTCCCCATATGTAATACATTTATATGTATGTACTGTCCCCATATGTAATATATTTATAGGTATGTATTGTCCCCATAGGTAAAATATTTATAGGTATGTATTATCCCCATAGATAATATATTTTTAGGTATGTATTGTCCCCATAGGTAATATATTTATATGTATATATTGTCCCCATATGTAATATATTTATATGTATGTACTGTCCCCTTATGTAATAAATTTAGATATACGTACTGTCCCAATATGTAAAATATTTATAGGTTTCTATTGTTTCCATAGGTAATATATTTATAGGTATGTATTGTCCCCATATGTAATATATTTTGTTATGTATTGTCCCCATATGTAATATATTTATTTGTGCATATTGTCCCCATATGTAATATATTTATAGGTACGTAATGTCCCCATATGTAATATATTTATAGATATGTATTCTCCCCATAGGAAATATATTTATAGGTATGTATTGCCCCATGTGTAATATATTAAGAGCTATGTATTGTCCCCATATGTAATAAATTTATATGTATGTACTGTCCCCCTATGTAATATATTTATAGGTATGCATTGTCCCCATAGGTAGTATGTTTATAGGTATGTATTACCCCCATATGTAATATATTTAGAGGTAGGTATTGTCCCCATATGTAATATATTTATATGTATGTATTGTCCCCATATGTAATATATTTATATGTATTTACTGTCCCCTTATGTAATATATTTATATGTACGTACTGTCCCCTTATGTAATATACTTATAGGTATGTATTGTACCCATAGGTAGTATGTTTATAGGTATGTATTACCACATATGTAATATATTTATAGTTATGTATTGCCCCATATGTAATATATTTAAAGGTATGTATTGTCCCCATAGGAAATATATTTATAGGTATGTATTGTCCCCATAGGTAATATATTTATAGGTATGTATTGTCCCCAAATGTAATATATTTATATGCATTTACTGTCCTCTTATGTAATATATTTATATATACGTACTGTCCCCATATGTAATATATTTATAGGTATGTATTGTCCCCATAGGTAATATATTTAAAGGTATGTATTGTCCCCATATGTAATATATTTTGTTATGTATTGTCCCCAAATGTAATATATTTATAGGTATGTACTGTCCCTATATGTAATATATTTATAGATATGTATTCTCCCCATAGGTAATAAATTTATAGGTTTGTATTGCCCCATATGTAATATATTTAGAGCTATGTATTGTCCCCATATGTAATATATTTATAGGTATGTATTGTCCCCATAGGTAAAATATTTATAGGTTTGTATTGTCCCCATATGTAATATAAATTGTGTTATGTATTGTTCCCATATGTAATATATTTATATGTGCATATTGTCCGACTATGTAATATATTTATAGGTATGTACTGTCCCCATATGTAATATATTTATAGATATGTATTCTCCCCATAGGAAAAATATTTATAGGTATGTATTGCACCATGTGTAATATATTAAGAGCTATGTATTGTCCACATATGTAATATATTTATATGTATATATTGTCCCCATATGTAATATATTTATATGTATGTACTGTCCCCTTATGTAATAAATTTAGATGTACGTACTGTCCCCATATGTAAAATATTCATAGTTTGTATTGTTTCCATAGGTAATATATTTATAGGTATGTATTGTCCCTATATGTAATATATTTTGTTATGTATTGTCCCCATATGTAATATATTTATATGTGCGTATTGTCCCCATATGTAATATATTTATAGATATGTATTCTCCCCATAGGAAATATATTTATAGGTATGTATTGCGCCATGTGTAATATATATTTTCCCCATATGTAATCTATTTATAGATATGTATTCTTCCCATAGGTAATATATTTATAGGTATGTATTGTCCCATATGTAATATATTTAGAACTATGTAATATCCCCATATGTAATAAATTTATATGTATGTACTGTCCCCTTATGTAATATATTTATAGGTATGTATTGTCCCCATAGGTAGTATGTTTATAGGTATGTATTAACCCATATGTATTATATTTAAAGTTATGTATTGCCCCCTATGTAATGTATTTATAGGTATGTATTATCCCCATAGGTAATATATTTATAGGTATGTATTACCCCCATATGTAATATATTTATAGGTATGTATTGTCCCCATATGTAATATTTTTATATGTATTTATTGTCCCCATATGTAATATATTTATATGTATTTACTGTCCCCTTATGTAATATATTTATATGTACGTACTGTCCCCATATGTAATATTTTTATAGGTATGTATTGTCCCCATATGTAATCTATTTATATGTATGTATTGTCTCCATATGTGATATATTTATAGATATGTATTCTTCCTATAAGTAATATATTTATAGGTATGTATTGCCCCATATGTAATATATTTATAACTATGTAATATCCCTATATGTAATATATTTATATGTATGTACTGTCCCCTTATGTAATATATTTATCGGTATGTAATGTCCCTATAGGTAGTATGTTTATAGGTATGTATTAACCCATATGTAATATATTTATAGTTATGTATCGCCCCATATGTAATATATTTATAGGTATGTATTAGCCCCATAGGTAATATATTTATAGGTATGTATTACCCCCATATGTAAAATATTTAGAGGTATGTCTTGTCCCCATATGTAATATATTTATTTGTGTGTATTGTCCCCATATGTAATTTATTTATATGTATTTACTGTCCCCTTATGTAATATTTATATGTACGTACTGTCCCCTTATGTAATATACTTATAGGTATGTATTGTCCCCATAGGTAGTATGTTTATAGGTATGTATTACACCATATGTAATATATTTATAGTTATGAATTGCCCCATATGTAATATATTTATAGGTATGTATTGTCCCCATTGTTATAATATATATAGGTATGTATTATCCCCATTTGTAATATATTTAGAGGTATGTATTGTCCCCATAGGTAATATATTTAAAGGTATGTATTGTCCCCATAGGTAATATATTTTGTTATGTATTGTCCCCAAATGTAATATATTTATAGGTACGTACTGTCCCCATTTGTAATATACCGTATTTATAGATATGTATTCTCCCCATAGGTAATACATTTATAGGTATGTATTGCCCTATATGTGATATATTTAGAGCTATGTATTGTCCCCATGTGTAATATATTTATAGGTATGTATTGTCCCCATAGGTAAAATATTTATAGGTATGTATTGTCCCCATTTGTAATATATGTATATGTATGTATTGTCCCCATATGTAATATATTTATATGTATGTACTGTCCCCCATATGTAATATATATAGAGCTATGTATTGTTCCCATATGTAATATATTTATATGTATATATTGTCCCCATATGTAATATATTTATATGTATGTACTGTCCCCTTATGTAATAAATTTAGATGTAATATCTATAGGTTTGTATTGTTTCCATAGGTAATATATTTATAGGTATGTATTGTCCCCATAGGTAATATATTTTGTTATGTATTGTCCCTATATGTAATATATTAATATGTGCGTATTGTCCCCACATGTAATATATTTATAGGTACGTTCTGTCCCCATATGTAATGTATTTATAGATATGTATTCTCCCTATAGGAAATATATTTATAGGTATGTATTGTGCCATGTGTAATATATTAAGAACTATGTATTGTCCCCATATGTAATATATTTATAGGTATGTACTGTCCCCATATGTAATATATTTATAGATATGTATTCTCCCCATAGGTAATATATTTATAAGTATATATTGCCCCATATGTAATATATTTAGAGCTATGTATTGTCCCCATAGGAAAAATATTTATAGGTATGTATTATCCCCATAGATAATATATTTATAGGTATGTATTGTCCGCATATGTAATATATGTATTAGGGATGTCCCGATACCATTTATTTAAGACTGAGTATGAGTACCGATACTTTTATTTAAGTACTCATTACCGATACCAATTTTAACAATAAAATACACACACATGTATTTTGTGACCACTAACCAACCAAAAGGCCCAAAAACAGCTATAACATTGTTTAAGTACAAGAGGCAGTGTATCAATCAACTATTTATGTAATATAAGTGGAAGTTTTTTTTTTTAAGCGGCGCAGTTGCTGATAGCAATGTTTAATTTCCCTTTGTACAAGGGTTAATAAATTAAGAAATGGGCATATAACAGTGTTTCACAACCAATGTGCCTGGAAAGCATTTGCATGCTGGGAGGTGTAGTTTTGCAACTGCTGGAGGCACACTGTTTGGGAAACACTGTTATATGCCCATTTCCTCCCCCCTCCACCTTATTTTATATTCTTTTTGTACTGAATTTCTCCTAAGCTTTATTAATATTTACTAGGGTCGGTTCCTCTACCTTTGAAAACTCCTGGCAGGCAAATTCTGTGTGAGGAGGGTGTCTGGACTCTGAAGAGGCTTTTCCCGTGGCTGGCTTGCTCCTGTGCTCCGATTCGGAGATCAGATGTCTGTGGGCAAAGTCATGGGCAACATGAATAAAAAAAAACACTTGAGGTTCCAAGGAGAGTTAGGAGACATTATACTGTATGGGGGCAGCCACAAGTAGACGTTATACTGTATAGGGGCAGCCACAAGTAGACGTTATACTGTATAGGGGCAGCCACAAGGAGACGTTATACTGTATGGGGGCCACAAGGAGACGTTATACTGTATGGGGGCCACAAGGAGACGTTATACTGTATGGGGGCAGCCACAAAGAGACGTTATACTGTATGGGGGCAGCCACAAGGAGACGTTACACTGTATGGGGGCAGCCACAAGGAGACTGTATGGGGGCCACAAGGAGACATTACACTGTATGGGGGCAGCCACAAGGAGACATACTGTAAGGAGTCAGGACAACAATTTTTGAAGCCCCTCCCTCCTCAGTATAATAGTCTTGTGGACATCATACAATAATGTATATTTCTTCTTGTCCTAATTCCTGCTTTTAGAGATCAATGTACAGCTTGCAGGCAGGAAGGGAAGGACCAGGGCCATAGAAGACAGACACAACAATCTTCTAACTAAGCTTTATACACTTACTAGGGTCGGTTCCTATAACTTTTAAAACTACTGGCAGGCGAACTCTGTTTGAGGAGGCCAGAGGGTGTCTGGACTCTGGAGAGGCTTTTCCCGCGGCTGGCTTGCTCCTGTGCTCCGATTCGGATTTCGGAGATCAGATGTCTGTGGGGGGAGGAGCCGGGGACGGTGGCGGCCGCTGCGGAAAGTGTGAATCAGAGCAGCCGCGGGAAAAGTCTCTTTCCAGACAACATCCACCACATGCAGAACTGGTCACGTCGGATGGCTGTGGGTGGATTCTTAAACATGGGAGGAGCCGGGAACAGCGGAGGCCGCTGGTAATAAGGGCGAGGGGCGGAGACTGGGAGCAAGAAGAAGCTGTTTTTGCTGTGCGACAGTGCGAGATGCAGGGGCAGGCCACGGACGGTCACATTTAGAAGCGGCGCACAGGTATCGGCAGTGGTATCTGGGACATTTGCACAAGTACAAGTACTCGTGCAAATGTCCGGTATCGATACCGATACCGATACTGGTATCGGTATCGGGACATCCCTAATATGTATTTGTATGTATTGTTCCCATATGTAATATATTTATATGTATGTACTGTCCCTCATATGTAATATATTTAGAGCTATGTATTGTCCCCATATGTAATATATGTATATGTATATATTGTCCCTATATGTAATATATTTATATGTATGTACTGTCCCCTTATGTAATAAATTTTGATGTACGTACTGTCCCCATATGTAAAATATTTATAGGTTTGTATTGTTTCTATAGGTAATATATTTACAGGTATGTATTGTCCCCATATGTAATATATTTTGTTATGTATTGTCCCCATATGTAATATATTTATATGTATGTACTGTCCCCTTATGTAATACATTTTGATGTAAGTACTGTCCCCATATGTAAAATATTTATAGTTTGTATTGTTTCCATTGGTTAATATATTTATAGGTATGTATTGTCCCCATATGTAATATATTTATAGGTATGTATTGTCCCCATAGGTAATATATTTATAGGTATGTATTACCCCCATAGGTAATATATTTAGAGGTATGTATTGTCCCCATATAATATATTTAGAGGTATTTACTGTCTTCTCATGTAATATATTTATATATACGTACTGTCCCCATATGTAATATATTCATTGGTATGTATTGTCCCCATAGGTAATATATTTAAAGGTATGTATTGTCCCCATATGTAATATATTTTGTTATGTATTGTCCCCAAATTTAATATATTTATATGTGCATATTGTCCCCAAATTTAGATGTACGTACTGTCCCCATATGTAAAATATTTATAGGTTTGTATTGTTTCCATAGGTAATATATTTATAGGTATTTATTGTCCCCATATGTAATATATTTTGTTATGTATTGTCCCCATATGCAATATATTTATATGTGCATATTGTCCCCATATGTAATATATTTATAGGTACGTACTGTCCCCATATGTAATATATTTATAGATATGTATTCTCCCCATAGGAAATATATTTATAGGTATGTATTGCGCCATGTGTAATATATTAAGAGCTATGTATTGTCCCCATATGTAATATATTTATATGTATATACTGTCCCCGTATGTAATATATTTATAGATCTGTATTCTTCCCATAGGTAATATATTTATAGGTATGTATTGCCCCATATGTAATATATTTAGAGGTATGTATTGTCCCCATATGTAATATATTTCTATGTATTTACTGTCCCCTTATGTAATATATTTATATGTACGTACTGTCCCCTTATATAATATACTTATAGGTATGTATTGTCCCCATAGGTAGTATGTTTATAGCTATGTATTACCCCATATGTAATATATTTATAGTTATGTATTGCCCTATATGTAATATATTTATAGGTATGTATTGTCCCCATAGGTAATATATTTCTAGGTATGTATTACCCCTATATGTAATATATTTAGAGGTATGTATTGTCCCCATATGTAATATATTTATATGTATTTACTGTCTTCTTATGTAATATATTTATATATATGTACTGTCCCCATGTGTAATATATTTATAGGTAAGTATTGTCCCCATAGGTAATATATTTAAAGGAATGTATTGTCCCCATATGTAATATATTTATATGTATATATTGTCCCCATATGTAATATATTTATAGATATGTAGTCTTCCTATAGGTAATATATTTATAGGTATGTATTGCCCCATATGTAATATATTTAGAACTATGTAATATCCCCATATGTAATATATTTATATGTATGTACTGTCCCCTTATGTAATATATTTATTGGTATGTATTGTCCCCATAGGTAGTATGTTTATAGGTATGTATTGCCCCATATGTAATATATTTATAGTTATGTATTGCCCCATATGTAATATATTTATATGTATGTATTGTCCCCATATGTAATATATGATTTTTTTTTGTTATGTATTGTCCCCATATGTAATATATTTTCAGGTACGTACTGTCCCCATATGTAATATATTTATAGATATGTATTCTCACCATAGGTAATACATTTATAGGTATGTATTGCCCCATATGTAATATATTTAGAGCTATGTATTGTCCCCATGTGTAATATATTTATATGTATATATTGTCCCCATATGTAATAAATTTTAGATGTACGTACTGTCCCCATATGTAAAATATTTATAGGTTTGTATTGTTTCCATACTTAATATATTTATAGGTATTTATTGTCCCCATATGTAATATATTTTGTTATGTATTGTCCCCATATGCAATATATTTATATGTGCATATTGTCCCCAAATTTAGATGTACGTACTGTCCCCATATGTTAAATATTTATAGGTTTGTATTGTTTACATAGGTAATATATTTATAGGTATTTATTGTCCCCATATGTAATATATTTTGTTATGTATTGTCCCCATATGCAATATATTTATATGTTCATATTGTCCCCTTATGTAATATATTTATAGGTACGTACTGTCCCCATATGTAATATATTTATAGATATGTATTTTCCCCATAGGAAATATATTTATAGGTATGTATTGCGCCATGTGTAATATGTTAAGAGCTATGTATTGTCCCGATATGTAATATATTTATATGTATATACTGTCCCCATATGTAATATATTTATAGATCTGTATTCTTCCCATAGGTAATATATTTATAGGTATGTATTGCCCCATATGTAATATATTTAGAGGTATGTATTGTCCTCATATGTAATATATTTATATGTATTTACTGTCCCCTTATGTAATATATTTATATGTACGTACTGTCCCCTTATATAATATACTTATACGTATGTATTGTCCCCATAGGTAGTATGTTTATAGCTATGTATTACCCCATATGTAATATATTTATAGTTATGTATTACCCTATATGTAATATACTTATAGGTATGTATTGTCCCCATAGGTAATATATTTCTAGGTATGTATTACCCCCATATGTAATATATTTAGAGGTATGTATTGTCCCCATATGTAATATATTTATATGTATTTACTGTCTTCTTATGTAATATATTTATATATATATATATATATATATAGTCCCCATATGTAATATGTTTTGTTATGTATTGTCCTCAAATGTAATATATTTATATGTATGTATTGTCCCCATATGTAATATATTTATAGGTACGTACTGTCCCCATATGTAATATATTTTTAGATATGTATTCTCCCCATAGGTAATACATTTATAGGTATGTATTGCCCCATATGTAATATATTTAGAGCTATGTATTGTCCCCATATGTAATATATTTACAGGTATGTATTGTCCCCATAGGTAAAATATTTATAGGTATGTATTATCCACATAGATAATATATTTATAGGTATGTATTGTCCCCATATGTAATATATGTATATGTATGTATTGTCCCCATATGTAATATATTTATATGTATATATTGTCCCCATATGTAATATATTTATAGATATGTAGTCTTCCTATAGGTAATATATTTATAGGTATGTATTGCCCCATATGTAATATATTTAGAACTATGTAATATCCCCATATGTAATATATTTATATGTATGTACTGTCCCCTTATGTAATATATTTATTGGTATGTATTGTCCCCATAGGTAGTATGTTTATAGGTATGTATTGCCCCATATGTAATATATTTATAGTTATGTATTGCCCCATATGTAATATATTTATATGTATGTATTGTCCCCATATGTAATATATGATTTTTTTTTTGTTATGTATTGTCCCCATATGTAATATATTTTCAGGTACGTACTGTCCCCATATGTAATATATTTATAGATATGTATTCTCACCATAGGTAATACATTTATAGGTATGTATTGCCCCATATGTAATATATTTAGAGCTATGTATTGTCCCCATGTGTAATATATTTATATGTATATATTGTCCCCATATGTAATAAATTTTAGATGTACGTACTGTCCCCATATGTAAAATATTTATAGGTTTGTATTGTTTCCATATTTAATATATTTATAGGTATTTATTGTCCCCATATGTAATATATTTTGTTATGTATTGTCCCCATATGCAATATATTTATATGTGCATATTGTCCCCAAATTTAGATGTACGTACTGTCCCCATATGTTAAATATTTATAGGTTTGTATTGTTTACATAGGTAATATATTTATAGGTATTTATTGTCCCCATATGTAATATATTTTGTTATGTATTGTCCCCATATGCAATATATTTATATGTTCATATTGTCCCCTTATGTAATATATTTATAGGTACGTACTGTCCCCATATGTAATATATTTATAGATATGTATTTTCCCCATAGGAAATATATTTATAGGTATGTATTGCGCCATGTGTAATATGTTAAGAGCTATGTATTGTCCCGATATGTAATATATTTATATGTATATACTGTCCCCATATGTAATATATTTATAGATCTGTATTCTTCCCATAGGTAATATATTTATAGGTATGTATTGCCCCATATGTAATATATTTAGAGGTATGTATTGTCCTCATATGTAATATATTTATATGTATTTACTGTCCCCTTATGTAATATATTTATATGTACGTACTGTCCCCTTATATAATATACTTATACGTATGTATTGTCCCCATAGGTAGTATGTTTATAGCTATGTATTACCCCATATGTAATATATTTATAGTTATGTATTACCCTATATGTAATATACTTATAGGTATGTATTGTCCCCATAGGTAATATATTTCTAGGTATGTATTACCCCCATATGTAATATATTTAGAGGTATGTATTGTCCCCATATGTAATATATTTATATGTATTTACTGTCTTCTTATGTAATATATTTATATATATATATATATATATATATATAGTCCCCATATGTAATATGTTTTGTTATGTATTGTCCTCAAATGTAATATATTTATATGTATGTATTGTCCCCATATGTAATATATTTATAGGTACGTACTGTCCCCATATGTAATATATTTTTAGATATGTATTCTCCCCATAGGTAATACATTTATAGGTATGTATTGCCCCATATGTAATATATTTAGAGCTATGTATTGTCCCCATATGTAATATATTTACAGGTATGTATTGTCCCCATAGGTAAAATATTTATAGGTATGTATTATCCACATAGATAATATATTTATAGGTATGTATTGTCCCCATATGTAATATATGTATATGTATGTATTGTCCCCATATGTAATATATTTATATGTATATATTGTCCCCATATGTAATATATTTATAGATATGTAGTCTTCCTATAGGTAATATATTTATAGGTATGTATTGCCCCATATGTAATATATTTAGAACTATGTAATATCCCCATATGTAATATATTTATATGTATGTACTGTCCCCTTATGTAATATATTTATTGGTATGTATTGTCCCCATAGGTAGTATGTTTATAGGTATGTATTGCCCCATATGTAATATATTTATAGTTATGTATTGCCCCATATGTAATATATTTATATGTATGTATTGTCCCCATATGTAATATATGATTTTTTTTTTGTTATGTATTGTCCCCATATGTAATATATTTTCAGGTACGTACTGTCCCCATATGTAATATATTTATAGATATGTATTCTCACCATAGGTAATACATTTATAGGTATGTATTGCCCCATATGTAATATATTTAGAGCTATGTATTGTCCCCATGTGTAATATATTTATATGTATATATTGTCCCCATATGTAATAAATTTTAGATGTACGTACTGTCCCCATATGTAAAATATTTATAGGTTTGTATTGTTTCCATATTTAATATATTTATAGGTATTTATTGTCCCCATATGTAATATATTTTGTTATGTATTGTCCCCATATGCAATATATTTATATGTGCATATTGTCCCCAAATTTAGATGTACGTACTGTCCCCATATGTTAAATATTTATAGGTTTGTATTGTTTACATAGGTAATATATTTATAGGTATTTATTGTCCCCATATGTAATATATTTTGTTATGTATTGTCCCCATATGCAATATATTTATATGTTCATATTGTCCCCTTATGTAATATATTTATAGGTACGTACTGTCCCCATATGTAATATATTTATAGATATGTATTTTCCCCATAGGAAATATATTTATAGGTATGTATTGCGCCATGTGTAATATGTTAAGAGCTATGTATTGTCCCGATATGTAATATATTTATATGTATATACTGTCCCCATATGTAATATATTTATAGATCTGTATTCTTCCCATAGGTAATATATTTATAGGTATGTATTGCCCCATATGTAATATATTTAGAGGTATGTATTGTCCTCATATGTAATATATTTATATGTATTTACTGTCCCCTTATGTAATATATTTATATGTACGTACTGTCCCCTTATATAATATACTTATACGTATGTATTGTCCCCATAGGTAGTATGTTTATAGCTATGTATTACCCCATATGTAATATATTTATAGTTATGTATTACCCTATATGTAATATACTTATAGGTATGTATTGTCCCCATAGGTAATATATTTCTAGGTATGTATTACCCCCATATGTAATATATTTAGAGGTATGTATTGTCCCCATATGTAATATATTTATATGTATTTACTGTCTTCTTATGTAATATATTTATATATATATATATATATATAGTCCCCATATGTAATATGTTTTGTTATGTATTGTCCTCAAATGTAATATATTTATATGTATGTATTGTCCCCATATGTAATATATTTATAGGTACGTACTGTCCCCATATGTAATATATTTTTAGATATGTATTCTCCCCATAGGTAATACATTTATAGGTATGTATTGCCCCATATGTAATATATTTAGAGCTATGTATTGTCCCCATATGTAATATATTTACAGGTATGTATTGTCCCCATAGGTAAAATATTTATAGGTATGTATTATCCACATAGATAATATATTTATAGGTATGTATTGTCCCCATATGTAATATATGTATATGTATGTATTGTCCCCATATGTAATATATTTATATGTATCTATTGTCCCCATATGTAATATATTTATATGTTTGTACTGTCCCCTTATATAACAAATTTTGATGTACGTACTGTCCCCATATGTAATATATTTATAGATATGTATTCTCCCAATAGGAAATATATTTATAGGTATGTATTGCTCCATGTGTAATATATTAAGAGCTATGTATTGTCCCCATATGTAATATATTTATATGTATATATTGTCCCCATATGTAATCTATTTATAGATATGTATTCTTCCTATAAGTAATATATTTATAGGTATGTATTGCCCCATATGCAATATGTTTAGAACTATGTAATATCCCCATATGTAATATATTTATATGTATGTACTGTCCCCTTATGTAATATATTTATCGGTATGTATTGTCCCCATAGGTAGTACATTTATAGGTATGTATTAACTCATATGTAATATATTTATAGTTTTGTATTGCCCCATATGTAATATATTTATAGGTATGTATTTTCCCAATAGGTAATATATTTATAGGTATGTATTACCCCCATATTTAATATATTTAGAAGTATGTATTGTCCCCATATGTAATATATTAATATGTATGTATTGTCCCCATATGTGATATATATTTATATGTATTTACTGTCCCCTTATGTAATATACTTATAGCTATGTTTTGTCCCCAAAGGTAATATATTTATAAGTATGTATTGTGCCCATATGTAATATATTTAGAATTATGTATTGTCCCCATAAATAATATATCTATAGGTATGTATTGTCCCCATAGGTATTATATTTATAGGTATGTATTGTCCCCATATGTAATATATTTATAGGTATGTATTGTCCCTATAGGTACTATATTTATAGGTTTGTATTGCCCCATATGTAATATATATATAGGTATGTATTGTCACTAAAGGTGATATATTTATAGTTAAGTACTGTCCGCATATGTAATATATCTATAGGTATGTATTGTCCCCATAGGTAATATATGTCTAGGTATATATTGCCCCACATGTAATATATGTATACGTATGTTATGTCCCCATATAGAATATATTTATATGTATGTACTGTCCACATAGGTAATATATTTATAGGTATGTATTGTCCCCATAAGTAATATATTAATAGGTATGTATTATCCCTACATGTAATGTATTTATAGGTATGTATTGTCCATATAGGTAATGTTTTTATAGGTAGGTATTGCCCATATGTGATATATTTATAGGTATGCATTGATCCTATAGGTGATATATTTATAAGTAAGTACTGTCCCCATATGTAATATAAATATAGGTATGTATTGTTCCCATAGCTAATATATTTATATTTATGCATTGTACCCTTATTTAATATATGTATATGTATGTATTGTCCCCATATAGAATATTTTTATATGTATGTACTCTACCCCATATGTAATATGTTTATAGGTATGTATTGTCCACATATGTTATATATTTTGAGGTATGTATTGTCCAGATATGTAATATATTTAGAGATATGTATTCTCCCCATATGTTACATATTTATATGCATGTATTGTCCCCATATGTAATATATTTCTAAGGATGTATTTTCCCCATATACAATATATTTATAGGTATGTATTATTCCTATATGTAATGTATTTATAGGTATGTATTGTCCCTTTAGGTGATATATATATTGGTAAGTATTGTCTCCATATGTAATATATCTATAGGTTTTAATTGTCCCCATAGGTAATATATTTATAGGTATGTATTGTACCCATATGTAATATATTTAAAAGTATGTATTGTCCCTATATGTAATATTTATATAGGTATGTATTGCCCCACATGTAATATATTTATGTTTGCATCGTCCCCATATGTAATATATATATATATAGGTACCTACTGTCCCCATTTGTAATATATCTACAGGTATGTATTGTCCCCTATATGTAATATATTTCTAGGTATGTATTGTCTTCATAGGTAATATATTTATAGGTATGTATTGTCCCTATAGGTAATATATTTATAGTTAAGTACTGTCCCCATATGTAATATATTTATAGGTATGTATTCTCCCCATATGTAATGTATTTATAGGTATGTATTGTCCCTATAGGTAATATATTTATAATTAAGTACTATCCCTATATGTAATATATTTATAGGTATGTATTGTCCCCATATTTAATGTATTTATAGGTATGTATTGTCCCCATTAGGTAATATATTTATAGGTATGTATTGTACCCATATTTAATATATGTATATGTATTGTCCCCATATAGAATATGTTTATATGTATGTACTCTACCCCATATGTAATATATTTATATGTATGTATCGTCCCCATATGTAATATGTTTTGAGGAATGTATTGTCACAATATGTAATATATTTATATGTTTGTATTGTCCCCATAGGTAATATATTTATAGGTATGTATTATCCCCATATGTAATGTATTTATAGGTATGTATTGTCCCTATAGGTAATATATTTATAGTTAAGTACTGTCCCCATATGTATTATATTTATAGGTATGTATTGTCCCCATATGTATTGTATTTATAGGTATGTATGGTCCCCATAGGTAATATATTTATAGGTATGTATTGTACCCATATTTAATATATGTATTTGTATTGTCCCCATATAGAATATGTTTATATGTATGTACTTTCCCCATATGTAATATATTTATAGGTATGCATTGTCCCCATATGTAATATATATGTTTAGGGATCAGTTAGCGCCCAGCCCACCGCACTGCAGTCCCTTATTCGCCGATTAGCGTTTCGCTAATCAGCATTTGTACTTTTATAGTATCTGGAAGTGATCAAAATTGATCACGGTCAGATCTATTATTGTATTAGTGTCACTTTAGTTCGCCCTCCTCCCAAAACGCAGTGTTTGCCCGATCAGGCCTGATCGGTCGCCCACACGTGCGTTCACCCACACCCGCCCCACCGCAGTGCCAAAAAATATATATTTTTGATCACTGCACATTAAGTTTACACGCGCTGCGGCGATAAAAAAATCAGTTTTGATATTTTTTATCAACCGCAGCGGCCTCCGGTACTTCGCTAGCCTCCCATTTGTAAGACAGGCTTGCTTTTTTTCTTGGGTAGTCTCAGGAAATACCCCTAAATTTAGTTGCCCAAATGTCAAACAGGGGGTATTCTTCTGAAGAGGCCTACAGGCTTCTGACCCAGTCGGATGAGGAATGGGAACCCTCATCTGATGAATCAAGCGGGTCAGAATATGAACCTGTAGAAAGCAGTGGCTCTCTGACCCAAAGTTCGGACGAGGAGGCTGAGGTCCCTGATACCACCAGGCGTACCCGGCCCCGTGTCGCTAGACCGCAGGTTGCGCAGGATCCGCTTCAAGAGCAGCAGAGTGGGGCTGGTGCTGTCGGATTACGTGGTGAGGCATACACCAGCAGCGCAGCCCTTCCTGGACCTAGTACCAGCACTGCCGTAGAACATGGTGAAGTAGCGAGCACCAGAAGGGCAGTTGAAGCTGGTACGGTGGCATGTGCAGTAGTAACCCCGTCGCAGCCACCGCAAAGACGTGCCCGTAGAGCCCCTAGAATCCCTGAGGTGCTGGCAAACCCTGATTGGCAGATCCCAACTTCAGCCGCACCTGTAGTTCCCCCTTTCACCGCCCAGTCTGGAGTTCGGGTTGAGACAGCTCAGATCGGTTCGGCCCTGGGATTTTTTGAGCTGTTCTTGACTGCGGAGCTCTTAGACTTAGTTGTGGCAGAAACAAATCGGTATGCCACACAATTTATAACCGTTAACCCGGGAAGCTTTTATGCCCAGCCTTTCCGGTGGAAACCAGTCCAAGTTTCCGAAATGTTTTTTTTTTTGGGCCTTCTCCTCAACATGGGTCTAACTAAAAAGCATGAATTGCGGTCATATTGGTCCACGAACCCAATTCATCACATGCCCATGTTCTCTGCTGCTATGTCCAGGACACGACTTGAGGCCATCCTGCGTTTCCTGCACTTTAGCGACAACACCGCCTCCCGTCCCAGAGGCCACCCAGCTTTTGACCGGCTTTACAAAATTCGGCCCCTCATAGACCATTTCAACCAGAAATTTGCAGATTTGTATACCCCAGAGCAAAACATCTGCGTAGACGAGTCCCTGATACATTTTACCGGGCGCCTTGGCTTCAAACAATACATCCCAAGCAAGCGCGCCCGGTATGGGGTCAAATTGTATAAGCTCTGTGAAAGGGCCACAGGCTATACCCACAAATTTCGTGTCTATGAGGGAAAAGATCAGACCCTGGAGCCGGTCGGTTGCCCTGACTACCTGGGGAGCAGTGGGAAGATAGTCTGGGACTTGGTGTCACCCTTATTCGGCAAGGGGTACCATCTTTATATGGACAATTTCTACACAAGTGTGGCCCTCTTTAGGCATTTGTTTCTATAACGGATTGGCGCCTGTGGCACCGCGCGAACTAGTCGCGCGGGCTTCCCCCAACGGCTCGTTAGCACCCGTCTTGCAAGGGGGCAGAGGGCCGCACTGTGTAACGAAGAACTGCTCGCGGTGAAATGGAGAGACAAGCGTGACGTTTACATGCTCTCCTCCATTCACGCAGACACGACAATACAAATTGAGCGAGCAACCCGTGTCATTGAAAAGCCCCTCTCAGTCCACGACTATAACCTTCACATGGGAGGGGTGGACTTCAATGACCAGATGTTGTCTCTGTATTTAGTTTCCCGCAGAACCAGACGCTGGTATAAGAAGGTGTCTGTATATTTGATTCAATTGGCTCTGTATAATAGTTTTGTTCTCTACGGTAAGGCTGGGAGAACACGATCCTTCCTCAAATTTCAGGAAGAGATCATCGAGAGCCTCCTGTACCCAGGAGGTTCCATGGCCCCATCCACCAGTGTAGTTAGCCGTCTACACGAGTGACATTTCCCCAATGTCGTTGCTGGTACCTCAACCCAACCGTCACACCGAAAAAGATGTCGTGTCTGTAGCAGGAGTGGAATAAGGCGTGACACCCGCTATTTCTGTCCTGACTGTCCTGACCACCCTGCCTTATGCTTAGGGGAGTGTTTCCGGAAGTACCACACACAGGTACACTATTAGCATAGGGATCATCTCACCAGGACAGGCACACAGGGCTATTAGGGCCCATTCACTCACACAGCTGCTGCAAACGTCTCCTTTCACCTGGGACAAAGTGCATAACGCACTTCGCCACATCTTTGGGCGATTTGCGCTTTGCACATTCACCCATGGGGAAGGAGAGGTTTGTTCTATAAAGGTAAAAAAAAAAAAACACCAGTAAGCAAAAAGGTTAATGTTTAGTTCAAAAAGTTAAAGTTTATATGTTCTGTTCCAAAGTTAATAAAATTATTGCGTTGCGGCCTGGTTTTTTATTTTTATTTATTTTTTACCTTCCAGGTGGACCAACCGATCTACTAGCTGCAGCACTGATGTGCATTCTGACAGAAGCATTGCGCTGCTGTCAGATTACACGCAAGTCGGTGTATGCGGCGCTGCAAGACGAGATTTCTACTCTGCAGTAACAGATACGTTTGCCAAGGCATACGAGCTGAGGAGGAGGCGGCGTTCCTATGCTTTGGCAAACACTTTGTATATAAAAAAAATAATAAAAAATTCCCGGCAATGATTTATTCATCCACATCGATTGATGTGAATGGAGAAATCTGATTTGCCAGGGCATACGAGCTAAGTGGGTATGGATGTTGGGCGGAGCTCCTATGTCCTGGCAGACACCTTTCCCCTCCTTTTTTTTTTTTTGGCAGAGATTTTTTCATCCACATTGATCGATGCGAATGAAGAAATCTGTGCCGTTCATTTTTTTCTTTCAGCCCAGAGGCTGAACGGAAAAAAAAAATCTCATTACCTGTATGCTCAATATAAGGAGAATAGCAGAAACTATGGGGTCCCACAACTGACCCCATTTTGGAAAGAAGACACCCCAAGGTATTCGCTGAGGAGCATATTGGAGTCCATGAAAGATTTACATTTTTGTCCCAAGTTAGCGGAAAGTGAGACTTTGTGAGAAAAAAAAAAAATCAATTTCCGCTAACTTATGCCAAAAAAAAAAATTCTATGAACTCGCCAGGCCCCTCATTGAATACCTTGGGGTGTCTTCTTTCCAAAGTGGGGTCACATGTGGGGTATTTATACTGCCCTGGCTTTTTAGGGGCCCTAAAGCGTGAGAAGAAGTCTGGGATCCAAATGTCTAAAAATGCCCTCCTAAAAGGAATTTGGGCACCTTTGCGCATCTAGGCTGCAAAAAAGTGTCACACATGTGGTATCGCCGTACTCAGGAGAAGCTGGGGAATGTGTTTTGGGGTGTCATTTTACATATACCCATGCTGGGTGAGATAAATATCTTGGTCAAATGCCAACTTTGTATAAAAAAATTGGAAAAGTTGTCTTTTGCCAAGATATTTCTCTCACCCAGCATGGTTATATGTAAAATGACACCCCAAAACACATTCCCCAACTTCTCCTGAGTACGGCGATACCAGATGTGTGACACTTTTTTGCAGCCTAGGTGGGCAAAGGGACCCACATTCCAAAGTGCACGTTTCGGATTTCACCAGTCATTTTTTACAGATTTTGATTGCAAAGTACTTCTCACACATTTGGGCCCCTAAATTGCCAGGGCAGTATAACTACACCACAAGAGACCCCATTTTGGAAAGAAGACACCCCAAGGTATTCCGTGAGGGGCATGGCGAGTTCCTAGAATTTTTTATTTTTTGTCGCAAGTTAGTGGAATATGAGACTTTGTAAGGAAAAAAGAAAAAAAAAAATCATAATTTTCCGCTAACTTGTGACAAAAAATAAAAAATTCTAGGAACTCGCCGTGCCCCTCACGGAATACCTTGGGGTGTCTTCTTTCCAAAATGGGGTCACTTGTGGCGTAGTTATACTGCCCTGGCAATTTAGGGGCCCAAATGTGTGAGAAGTACTTTGCAATCAAAATGTGTAAAAAATGGCCTGCAAAATCCGAAAGGTGCACTTTGGAATATGTGCCCCTTTGCCCACCTTGGCTGCAAAAAAGTGTCACACATTTGGTATCGCCGTACTCAGGAGAAGTTGGGGAATGTGTTTTGGGGTGTCATTTTACATATACCCATGCTGGGTGAGATAAATATCTTGGTCAAATGCCAACTTTGTATAAAAAAATTGGAAAAGTTGTCTTTTGCCAAGATATTTCTCTCACCCAGCATGGTTATATGTAAAATGACACCCCAAAACACATTCCCCAACTTCTCCTGAGTACGGCGATACCAGACGTGTGACACTTTTTTGCAGCCTAGGTGGGCAAAGGGACCCACATTCCAAAGTGCACCTTTCGGATTTCACCGGTCATTTTTTACAGATTTTGATTGCAAACTACTTCTCACACATATGGGCCCCTAGAATTCCAGGGCAGTATAACTACGCCACAAGTGACCCCATTTTGGAAAGAAGACACCCCAAGGTATTCCGTGAGAGGCATGGCGGGTACCTAGAATTTTTTATTTTTTGTCGCAAGTTAGTGGAATATGAGACTTTGTAAGAAAAAAAAAAATCATCATTTTCCGCTAACTTGTGACAAAAAATAAAAAGTTCTATGAACTCACTATGCCCATCAGCGAATACCTTAGGGTGTCTACTTTCCGAAATGTGGTCATCTGTGGGGTTTTTCTACTGTTTGGGCATTGTAGAACCTCAGGAAACATGACAGGTGCTCAGAAAGTCAGAGCTGCTTCAAAAAGTGGAAATTCACATTTTTGTACCATAGTTTGTAAACGCTATAACTTTTACCCAAACCATTATTTTTTTTTTTTTGCCCAAACATTTGTTTTTTTTATCAAAGACATGTAGAACAATAAATTTAGCGAAAAATTTATATATGGATGTCGTTTGTTTTGCAAAATTTTACAGCTAAAAGTGAAAAATGACATTTTTTTGCAAAAAAATCGTTACATTTTGATTAATAACAAAAAAAAAGTAAAAATGTCAGCAGCAATGAAATACCACCAAATGAAAGCTCTATTAGTGAGAAGAAAAGGAGGTAAAATTCATTTGGGTGGTAAGTTGCATGACCGAGCGATAAACGGTGAAAGTAGTGTAGTGCAGAAGTGTAAAAAGTGGCCTGGTCATTAAGGGGGTTTTAGCTAGCGGGGTTGAAGTGGTTAATATATTTAGAGGTATGTATTGTCCCCATATGTAATATATTTATATGTATGTATTGTCCCCATATGTAATATATTTATATGTATTTACTGTCCCCTTATGTAATATACTTATAGCTATGTTTTGTCCCAAAGGTAATATATTTATAGGTATGTATTGTGCCCATATGTAATATATTTATAGGTATGTATTGTCCCCATATGTAATATATTAATAGGTATGTATTGTCCCTATAGGTACTATATTTATAGGTTTGTATTGCCCCATATGTAATATATATATATATAGGTATGTATTGTCACTAAAGGTGATATATTTATAGTTAAGTACTGTCCCCATATGTAATATATCTATAGGTATGTATTGTCCCCATAGGTAATATATGTCTAGGTATATATTGCCCCACATGTAATATATGTATACGTATGTTATGTCCCCATATAGAATATATGTATATGTATGTACTGTCCACATAGGTAATATATTTATAGGTATGTATTGTCCCCATAGGTAATATATTAATAGGTATGTATTATCCCTACATGTAATGTATTTATAGGTATGTATTGTCCATATAGGTAATGTTTTTCTAGGTAGGTATTGCCCCATATGTGATATATTTATAAGTATGCATTGATCCTATAGTTGATATATTTATAAGTAAGTACTGTCCCCATATGTAATATATCTATAGGTATGTATTGTCCCCATAGCTAATATATGTATATGCATGCATTGTCCCCATATAGAATATTTTTATATGTATGTACTCTACCCCATATGTAATATATTTATAGGTATGTATTGTCCAAATATGTTATATATTTTGAGGTATGTATTGTCCACATATGTAATATATTTAGAGATATGTATTCTCCCCATATGTTACATATTTTTATGCATGTACTGTCCCCATATGTAATATATTTCTAAGGATGTATTTTCCCCATATACAATATATTTATAGGTATGTATTATTCCTATATGTAATGTATTTATAGGTATGTATTGTCCCTAAAGGTGATATATATATATATATATATATATATATATATATATTGGTAAGTATTGTCTCCATATGTAATATATCTATAGGTTTTATTGTCCCCATAGGTAATATATTTATAGGTATGTATTGTACCCATATGTAATATATTTAAAAGTATGTATTGTCCCTATATGTAATATTTATATACGGTAGGTATGTATTGCCCCATATGTAATATATTTATGTTTGCATCGTCCCCATATGTAATATATACATATATATATATAGGTACATACTGTCCCCATTTGTAATATATCTACAGGTATGTATTGTCCCCTATATGTAATATATTTCTAGGTATGTATTGTCTTCATAGGTAATATATTTATAGGAATGTATTGTCCCCATATTTAATATATTTATAGGTACGTATTGTCCCCATAGGTAATATATTCATAGGTAAGTATTGCCGTAATATGTAATGTATTTATAGGTATGTATTGTCCCTATAGGTGATATATTTATAGGTAAGTACTGTCCCCATATGTAATATATTTCTAGGTATGTATTGTCCCCATATGTAATGTATTTATAGGTATGTGTTGTCCCTATAGGTAATATATTTATAATTAAGTACTGTCCCTATATGTAATATATTTATAGGTATGTATTGTACCCATATGTAATGTATTTATAGGTATGTATTGTCCCCATAGGTAATATATTTATAGGTATGTATTGTACCCATATTTAATATATGTATATGTATTGTCCCCATATAGAATATGTTTATATGTATGTACTCTACCGCATATCTAATATATTTATATGTATGTATCGTCCCTATATGTAATATGTTTTGAGGAATGTATTGGCACAATATGTAATATATTTATATGTTTGGATTGTCCCCATAGTTAATATATTAATAGGTATGTATTATCCCCATATGTAATGTATTTATAGGTATGTATTGTCCCTATAGGTGATATATTTATAGGTAAGTACTGTCCCCATATGTAATATATTTATAGGTATGTATTGTCCCCATATGTAATGTATTTATAGGTATGTATTGTCCCTATAGGTAATATATTTATAAGGGTCCATTCACACGTCCGTTTTTTCTTTCCTGATCTGTTCCGTTTTTTGCGGAACAGATCAGGACCAGATCAGGACCCATTCATTTTCAATGGGTCCTGGAAAAAATCGGACAGCACAATGTGTGCTGTCCGTTTCCGTTGTTCCGTTCCGCATGTCCGTTTAAATATAAAACATGTCCTATTATGTTCCTGAAAAATCGGATCCTGGTACAATGCAAAGTCAATGGTTCCGCAAAAAACGGAAGACATTCGGATGTCATTCCGTATGTCTTCCGTTTTTTGCGGAATCCGTTCCTGGAAACACATAGCAAATTTTTTTTTATTTTTATTTTTTTCATTTTTTTTTCAAAGAAATCCAAACAACTTTATTTGATTATTGAAATGTATACATGTTTCCGTTTTTTGCGGATCCGCAAAAAACGGATGACATACGGAAACATTTTCAGGAACAACGGATCCGCAAAAAACGGACCGTTTTTCAGGATGAAAAAAAACAGGACGTGTGAATGGACCCTAATTAAGTACTGTCCCTATATGTAATATATTTATAGATATGTATTGTACCCATATGTAATGTATTTATAGGTATGTATTGTCCCCATAGGTAATATATTTATAGGTATGTATTGTCCCCATAGGTAATATATTTATTGGTATGTATTGTACCCATATTTAATATATGTATTTGTATTGTCCCCATATAGAATATGTTTATATGTATGTACTTTCCCCATATGTAATATATTTATAGGTATGCATTGTCCCCATATGTAATATATTTTGAGGTATGTATTGTCCCCATATGTAATATATTTATAGTTATATATTGTCCCCATAGATAACATATTTATAGGTATGTATTATCCCCATATGTAATTTATTTATATGTTTGTATTGTCCACATATGTAATATATGTATCGGTATGTATTCTCCCCATATGTAATATATTTATAGGTACATACTGTCCCCATATGTAATATATTTATAGATATGTATTGTCCCTATAGGTGATATATTTATAGGTAAGTACTGTCCCCATATGTCATTTATCTATAGGTATGTATCGTCCCCATATGTTATATATTTATAGTTACGTATTGTCCCCATAGATAATATATTTATAGGTATGTGGTGTCCCCATATGTAATATATTTATAGGTATGTATTGTCCCCATATGTAATATATCTATATTTATGTATTGTCCCCATATTTAATATATTTTTAGGTATGTATTCTACCCATATGTAATATATTTAGAAGTATGTATTGTACGCATAGGTAATATATTTCTTGGTATGTATTGTCCCCATGGGTAATATATTTATAGGTATTTATTGTCCCCATATGTAATATATTTATTGGTATGTATTGACCCCATAGGTAATATATTTATATGTTTGTATTGTCCACATATGTAATATATCTATAGGTATGTATTGTCCACATTGGTAATATATTTATAGGTATGTATTGTACCCAGAATATATACATATATATATATATATATATATATTTATCTATTTGTATTTTCCCCATATAGAATATATTTATATGTATGTACTTTCACCCATATGTAATATATTTATAGGTATGTATTGTCCTCATCTGTAATATATTTAGAGATATGTATTCTCCCTATATGTTATATATTTATATGCATGTACTGTCCCCATATGTAATATATTTCTAAAGATGTATTTTCCCCATATACAATATATTTATAGGTATGTATTATCCCTATATGTAATGTATTTATAGGTATGTATTGTCCCTATAGGTGATATATATATATATATATATTGGTAAGTATTGTCCCCATATGTAATATATCTATATGTTTTAATTGTCCCCTTAGGTAATATATTTATAGGTATGTATTGTACCCATATGTAATATATTTATATCTTTGCATTGTCCCCATATGTAATATTTGTATAGGTACATACTGTCCCCATTTGTAATATATCTACAGGTATGTATTGTCCCCTATATGTAATATATTTATAGGTATGTATTGTCTTCATAGGTAATATATTTATAGGTATGTATTGTCCCCATATGTAATATATTTATAGGTACGTATTGTCCCAATAGGTAATATATTTATAGGTAAGTATTACCCTAATATGTAATGTATTTATAGGTATGTATTGTCCCTATAGGTGATATATTTATAGGTAAGTACTGTCCCCATATGTAATATATCTATAGGTATGTATTGTCCCCATAGGTAATATATTTATAGCTAGGTATTGTATCCATATGTAATGTATTTAAAAGTATGTATTGTCCCCATATAGAATATATTAATATGTATGTTCATTTTCCCCATATGTAATATATTTATATTTATTGGTATGTATTGTCCCCAAAGGTAATATATTTATAGGTATATATTGTACCCATATGTGATATAATTAGAAGTACTATATGTATTGTCCCCATATGTAATATTTGTATATGTATGTACTGTCCCCATATGTAATATATTTATAGGTATGTGTTGTTCGCATATGTAATATACTTATCAATATCTATGTCCCAATATGTAATATGTTTATTGTTATGTATTGTCCCCATATGTAATATATTTATATGTATGTATTGTCTCCATATGTGATATATTTATAGATATGTATTATCCCCATATGTAATATATCTATAGGTGCATACTGTCCCCGTATATAATATATTTATAGATATGTATTGTCCCCATAGGTAATTTATTTATATGTTTGTATTGTCCACATATGTAATATATTTAAAGTTATATACTGTTCCCATGGGTAATATATTTATAGGAATGTATGTCCCCATAGGTAATATTTTTATAGGTATGTATTATCCCCATATGTAATGTATTTATAGGTATGTATTGTCCGTATAGGTGATATATGTATAGGTAAGTACTGTCCCCATATGTAATATACATATATATATATATATAGGTATGTATTGTCCCCATTTGTTATATATTTATAGGTACGTATTGTCCCCATAGGTAATATATTTATAGTTATGTGTTGTCCCCATATGTAATGTATTTATAGGTATGTATTTTCCCCATAAGTAATATATTTATAGGTAAGTACTGTCCCCATATGTAATATATCTATAGTTATGTATTGACCCATATTTAATATATTTTTAGGTATGTATTCTACCAATATGTAATATATTTGGAAGTATGTATTGTAAGCATAGGTAATTTACTTATAGATATCTATTGCCCCATATGTAATATATTTCTTGGTATGTATTGTCCCCTTGGGTAATCTATTTATAGCTATGTATTGTCCCCATATGTAATATATTTTGATTTATGTATTGTTACCATATGTAATAAATTTATATGTTTGTATTGTCCCCATATGTAATATATCTATAGGTATGTATTGTTCCCATATGAAATATATTTATATATATGTAATTTCACCTATATGTAATATATTTATAGGTATGTATTGTCCTCATATGTTATCTATTTTGAGGTATGTATTGTCCACATATGTAATATATTTAGAGATATGTATTCTCCCCATATGTTACATATTTATATGCATGTACTGTCCCCATATGTAATATATTTCTAAGGATGTTTTTTCCCCTATACAATATATTTATAGGTATGTATTATTCCTATATGTAATGTATTTATAGGTATGTATTGTCCATATAGGTGATATATATATATATATATGTATATATATATAGGTAAGTATTGTCTCCATATGTAATATATCTATAGGTTTTAAGTGTCCCCATAGCTAATATATTTATAGGTATGTATTGTACCCATAAGTAATATATTTAAAAGTATGTATTGTCCCTATATGTAATATTTGTATAGGTATGTATTGCCCCATATGTTATATATATAGGTACATACTGTCCCCATTTGTAATATATCTACAGGTATATATTGTCCCCTATATGTAATATATTTCTAGGTATGTATTGTCTTTATAGGTAATATATTTATAGGTATGTATTGTCCCCATATTTAATATATTTATAGGTATGTATTATCCCCATATGTAATATATTTATATGTTTGTATTGTCCACATATGGAATATATTTATCGGTATGTATTATCCCCATATGTAATATATTTATAGGTACATACTGTCCCCATAGGTAATATATTTATATGTTTGTATTGTCCACATATGTAATATATTTAAAGGTACATACTGTCCCCCTAGGTAATATTTTTATAGGAATGTATTGTCCCCATAGGTAATATTTTTATAGGTATGCATTATCCCCATATGTAATGTATTTATAAGTATGTATTGTCCCTATAGGTGATATATTTATAGGTAAGCACTGTCCCCATATGTAATTTATCTATAGGTATGTATTGTTCCCATATTTTATATATTTATAGGTATGTATTGTCCCCATAGGTAATATATTTTTAGGTATGTGTTGTCCCCATATGTAATATATTTATAGGTATGTATTGTCCCCATATGTAATATATCTATATGTATGTATTGTCCCCATATTTAATATATTTTTAGGTATGTATTCTACCTATATGTAATATATTTAGAAGTATGTATTGTACGCATAGGTAATATACTTATAGATATCTATTGCCCCATATGCAATATATTTCTTTTTTTTTTTTTCCTTTATAAACTTTTATTTTTTAGTTATCATACAAAAAGATACATAACAATATACCATTTACAATGCTATAAAATCCAAAAGTCCGTCAGTTCTAGTCCTTAAAGCATAATTAAATATGATTTCATGCAAATACCCATAATTATATAGATATTAACTAAAATCAAATAGAGGTCTCACTGCCTGGGGGGGAAGCAGGACCAACCCGGCATCCAAGGGTTTAGCATTACAGATAGAAAACGAGATCTTATTTAATATTATTATCTCCATACTGGGAGGGAGCATAGGCCCGAGGCCCGGGCGGTCCACCGAGCGGCGAACACGCACCCCCCACGGCCTCCCTCAGACGCAAGTAAGCACCACGGACAGGGCCAACACCCGTGGGGCGAATCTCTGGTGCTCACCTATCCCGTATGGGGCAAGCTCACAGCGATCTTTGATCGCACCCTTCCGTAGAACCGAAGGAGAGGGGAGGGGGGTCCAGCAGTCTTCTATCCCAGTGGTATAAAACCCACTCCCAGGATTTCCTGCCTCATCCCCGTATAGTTGGATTAAATGTTAATGGCTTGTTTAAACATACCTCGCATGGGTTCACCGCGGTGTCTCATGGAGAGGGGACACAAATCAAAGTGTCACTCAGCAATCTCCAGCACTTGGGGAGAGAAAAAAAAATAGCCAGCCAGCACTGTCTCATTAAGAGAGCAGAGCCCGGCATCAACTCCAGTTCATTAAGAAGGGACAAATGACGGGACCCAGACCACACCCGTGTCAAATCACTGCCCGTAGTAAAAACTCACGTCCAAGAGGAAAAGCCGCATCCCGGGTCGCACCCGATGCCCGGACCCCCCAAGATCCCGAGCCCCGAACCCTCACCAGAATATTAGTCAATATTTTAGATTAATCAAAAATTAACCAATATCTAATGCCGGTGAGTCCTGCCAGCCCCCGGCATTTCTAAAGATGCTCCAATGCTCTATTATGGCTTCACATTCTGCATTAATACATTACATACAAAAAGAAGCCGGACAAATTGGATCTTCCCCAAAAAATCCCTCACCTTACCCCCCCCACCCCCCACCTTGCAGACAAAAAAAAAAAAAAAAAATTTTTAAATTAGTTGGTCGTATCCCAGTCTTTCCACAATTTATCCCACTTTAAGTATGATCCTCGTTGTTTATACAAGATCTTCTCGTAGCCTTTCACCTTCTCAACCAAACCCAGCCAATTATTACAATCTGGAGCGGAGGAGCAAAACCATACTCTAGAAATGAGAAGCCTAGCCAGAAACATCACCTTAATCAACAATCGACCATTTGCGGGTTGGTAATTGACCTCCGATAAGTCTCCCAGAACCCATATCCTGGGAGTGAACAGCAATGTTGAGTTTACGAGCCAGGTTGGTTTGAACCGATCTCCAGTACCTGCTCACCATTGGGCAGTCCCAGAACAGATGTAAATGATCTGCCTCGGATTTACCACAGCGTGGGCAGTCAGAGGAGGTTCTAAGTCCTCTCCTATATAACCATGTAGGTGTCACATATATTTTGTGCAAAATATTAAATTGTACCACAATGTGATTAAAATTATGCGAGACCAATTTTAAACTTTCCCCTATATTCTCCCAGTTTGGAGAGCCCGTCGCTGAAAGCGAAGATGACCAGGCTCTCTGTCCTGGTGAAAGAACATCAGAAAAAAACTTTTTCATTAAGTGTCTATAACAGTGAGATACTTTAATTCTCGTGACAATTTTCTTAGAAATTAAATCATGTAAAAATTCAGGAGTTTCTATAATAAGAAGATAGCGATTCGCGGTGCTAGAAAGTGCTGACCTTAATTGAAAATATGCATACCAAGCCACCTCACCTAAATTTGCCCCTTGCTTTAAATCCGCAAGGGGCAAAATGTATCCACCACTGACCACTTGATGCAGGTACTGAATATTCTTGGTGTCACGACCCTCGGTCTTGGTCGTGACTCCTTGTGAGCCGCATGCGGTTGCCCGCGTTTTGGAGTTCGTCAACCGCAGCTGGGGGCACTTAGTGGTTGCCTCAGGTGCGGTTGTCGCGGACAACAGTCATGCGTGCGGTTGCCCTTGGCAACGTGTTTTATATGTGTGCACATTCCCTGTTTGGTGTCCACAGGGTTTGAGTTGTATGCACTTCCCCTTTTAGTTGCTGTCTTCCCTTCCACTGGTGTTGGAAGGGTTAATCCCCTTCTGTGTGTTGTGAACATTGGGTGTGTCTGTGTGGGTGTGACCTCAGGCCTCCTTATAAGGTTGGTGTGTTGGAGTCTGAGGGTTCAGTTGGGATTTGGCTCAGCTTGGTGTGGAGCTCTGCTCCTGGGCTGTTTGTAATCCTGTCTGTGTGAGCCACCCTTATTTATTATTCTGTTTCCCTTGCTGTTCTGTTGTCCCCTCCGGTGTGTTTGTCATTCCTCTCCCCACCTGATGTATGTAGTTGTGGTGTGGGTTTTGTCTGAGAGGTTTGATTATGGTGTGTGATGGCTCCGAAAGGGGCGTGCTTACCCGGAGGGGTTAAGCGAAGGCAAGACCGTGGGTTTCCCAGCCCGGAGCCTCTTTCCATCTTGGCTGCGGCAGGTAAGAGTAGATAACATTGTTATTGTGCTTTGTGTCTTACCTGCCGTACGGTTTCCCCCATTGCCTTGCATCCTGTCAGCTACTGGGCCTCTGGAGACGCCAGTCATCCGTGTCGAGGATGCACAGGCATTCTCTGCCCTGTCATCAGGCCTAGGGTGTAGCAGGGATAGCAGGGTCCTAGGTTGGAGAGTATGAGCCCCCTTACCTTATGAGGCGGCTCATACGCTAGGAGTCCAGGGAGAGCGTTTAGGGTTACGTGAGGAGGTGACCAGCTCCCTGTTCCCTGCTATCTGGCGTTGCAGCAGCAGCTATTGCACGGTGGGGGGTTTTCCCCACTCACCACCGTGACACTTGGTCCTCCAATACTGGCTGCAACTCAGGTCATTTAAATTCAAGAGCTTTGGGTTATGCCACAGTGGAGTACAAATAAGTGATGCCCCAGCTCCACACCAGTTCCTTATATTTCGCCAAGACTTTATAGCCATTCTGCAGAAGAGTGTCTACCCATTTAATGCATTTAATAAATAGTCAGACTCAAGTACTGTAAAAAAATCTGCGAAACCTGAATCTTTCACCACCCTGCTGCAGAACTGGCTATTTTCCCATTCATTAAACAAGCAGAGTTGAGAGGCCACAAAGTACCCCCTAAAATAGGGGAGGTTAAGGCCTCCCCGACTATAGGGCATAGAAAAATAGAGTACCTTCAATCTCACACGCTTCCTCCCCCATATTAAATCATTAAGCATCCGCTCTATCAATCTAAAGTACTTATCTACAATCCATACAGGCGAGTTGCGCAAGATATATAGAACCTGGGGCAGCACCACCATTTTTATTAATGAAATTCTGTCGGCTCTCGCCGACAGGATTTTTTGCCATATCTTTATTTTAACCCTCAGCTTTATCAACAGAGGGAGCAAATTAAGTTGTAGATATTCCTGTGGTTTGGCAGAAACTGTTATCCCCAGGTACTTTATTGAATCTGAGATCGTTAGCTGGTTGTACCGTTCGCCCCGCAGTTCATCTATAGGGAGGAGAACGGTCTTCTCCCAGTTGATCTCGAGACCGGAAGGACCGGAGAAGAGACCAACCAGGTCCATTATGCGAGGAAGAGTAGTGTCTGTCTGATGTATAAAAATCAAGATATCGTCTGCATAAAGTGATACTCGATCATGATTCCCCATCGAGCCACCCTCGGATCCTGCCTAATACTAGCCGCTAAGGGTTCAATGTAAATATTAAATAACAGGGGGGAGAGAGGGCAGCCCTGACGGGTACCTCTTCCTAATATAAAACTCTCTGTTATCATATCATTGATCCTTATCCTAGCAACTGGGGAGTTATATAGGAGCTGTACCATCGCCAAGAATCTTGGGCCAAAGCCCATTTTTTTCATCACCTCCCAGAGAAAGGTCCACTCCACCCTGTCGAAGGCTTTAATAGCATCCAACGACAGGATGGAGCGGGCACCGCTCCCCGGGGACTGGATATTCATAAATAGCCTATGCAAGTTATGATGGGTGCCCCTTCTTGGCATAAAACCATTTTGATCTGGATGGATAATAGTGGATATAACCCGCGAGAGCCTCCTAGCCAAAATTTTTGATAGTAGCTTAACATCAGTATTTAATAAGGAAATTGGTCTATAGGAGCTCAATTCTGCCGGGTCTTTATCCTTTTTCGGAATTAAAACAATAAGAGCCTCCATCATAGAGCATGGTAAGCCCCCTCCCTGGATCGCTTGGGAAAACACCTCAAGTAACTGGGGGAGGAGCGTCTCACCATACCTACGGTAAACTTCATATGGGAGGCCATCCAATCCTGGCGATGAGCTCCCCGAGATAGACCCCAGAGCCTCCTTCAACTCAGAAAGGGACAGCTCCTCCTCCAAAAATTCCACCTGAGCTTCATTCAAGGTAGAAAGTGGAATCCTCTCCAAAAATCGCATCGCCAGTTCGGGTGTCGTATCGGGAGGGGGTCTATATATCTGAGCAAAATATTGTAAGAAGGTATCCCTAATCCCCTCTAGATTTGTTATGGTTTCCCCCTCTAAATTACGAATTAAAGTGATGGATTGATTTTTCCTATCTTGTTGAGTAATTATTCTTGCTAGGAGCTTACCAGGACGTCCGGACTCCGAAAAATATTTAGACCCCTTAAAGAATACTCTATGATTTGCTTTCTCTACTAAATACTTTTCCAAGCAACAGCTAGCCTTCTGCATCTCTTCCCTGTTGTGTTCCGTGGGTTGACTGGTAAAACACTCATTGGTAGAGACAGCGATCTTAACCAGTTCCTCCTCTTTACCCCTAAATGTTCTCCTTGCTGCAGCGATCTCACTGATAAAGACCCCTCTTAGATACGCTTTCAAGGCATCCCATACTACATTGATATTAGCAGAGGGAAAGTTTACCTCCCAAAAGGAGGATATCAATAATGTAATAGACTGAGGATTCTCCATAACGGCAAGCCAATATGGGTTCAACTTGAATCCTAGCCCCCTTATGGCCTTATTCTCCCCAGTGCGAACCTCAATTAGTACGGGTGAGTGGTCCGAAACGGTTCGTACTCCGTATCGAATCTTGCTGATATTACTCAAATTGCTCTCATTAGTGAGTGCTAGATCAATCCGAGACATTGCTCCCCCCCCCCTGCTAACGCAGGAGTATACTCTCTTTCCTCCGCCGAGATGTTCCCATATATCTACCACTCCTACCTCTAAACAGAACTGGGGCAACAAGGAGTTACAGGGGTTCCTCCCCCGATCTGCATCTAAAGTAAATCTATCCTTGTTGGGGTCCATAACCGCATTGAAGTCCCCCATCAGGATTAGCCGGCATTCTGGTCTATTTTCAGCAAAAAGCAATAGCTGAGTCAGGGGGTACATTGAGAATGGAGGGGGTATATAAAAGAAAGCCAGAATGTAACTGTGGCCATACAGCTTGCCGTGTAGGAAAATGAATCTACCCTGATCATCTATATAGGATTTTATAAGGATGAAGTCTACAGAATTATGAATCAGGACTGAAACGCCCCTGGAGGATCCACTAAAAGTGGAGTGATAAGACTGGGAGTGCCATCCCGTTGTCAGACGGCGCAGGGTTTCTTTAGTAAGGTGAGTTTCTACTATACATATAATTGCTGGAAGGTATCTTTTTACTGCATCCATAATAGCTTGCCTTTTAACCCTTTCCCCAAGCCCTCTAACATTCCAAGATACAATTCTGATAGACATCAATCAAAAAAAGAAAAAAAAAAAAAACCCAGCCTGCAAGGTGTGTTCCCAGCCCCCCCCACCCTCCCAACCCCCTCTCCATTGATCCGCCCGAACTACTCAGCGAACCTCTAACCCCCGGCCACTCTCCCCCAGCCAAGCCCCACCCCCCAGCATCCCTTCAAACATAATATTACGCGATTTCAAATGCCTGTTTGATCGATCCAGTCTGACGCTTGTTGTGGTGTCTCAAAAAACAAGGAAGTCCCATTGTAGATCACTCTTAATTTCGCTGGATACTGTAAAGAATATTTAATATCCTTTAGCGCCAAGCGCTTCTTTATCTCTATAAAATTGCGTCTCTTTTCCTGAGTCTGACGAGCAAAGTCAGGAAAAAAGAGCAACCTAGAGCCCTGATATTCAATGGGAGTACATTCTCTAGCTCTTCTTAATATCATATCCCTATCAGCGGACAGTAAAAGTTTCATTAAAATTGTGCGCGGCGGCCTCCCTGGGATAGGTTTTCCTCCTGGTATTCGATGAGCTCTTTCTATTTGAAACATAGAAGAAAAATTCTCGCTGCCTAGGTTGTGTGTGACGACATCTTTGAGTTGCTCCTCTAGCTGCCGGCCCTCAGCCCCTTCTGGGAAACCTGTGTTGTGTTGTAGCACTTGGTTTTCTGAGGCGAGAAGCAAAGTTTGAGATTTCAATGTGGCTATATCGGTTTGCAGTGAAACAACAGTTTTTTCCACATTGAGAACTCGGTCACGGATCTTTACTAAATCTTCCCTGATTAGGGTGATATCGCTCTGCACTGAGCCCAATTGAGTGGACATCCCCTGCACCAGGGAGCCGTTGTTTTCCACGGCAGAAAGGATCTTATCTAATACCGATGGATCATATTCTGTTCGCGTTTGTACAGGGAAGCCCTCCTCTACCGTCTCCTGATCTGCCTCCATTGATCCGTCCTCAGAGGGTTCCTCAAACTGGGGCGTTTTAGCATTTTTCTTCACGTTAGCAGAGGGTTTAGTTTTAGGTGGATTTTTTTCAATAGGGAAGGGTGATTTCAAAAACTTATCAATCTTGTTTTCTGGTGTTTTAGACCCGAATTTGGTTGCCGAGGAGTCCACTGATCGTCGCTTTGGGGCCATTCTCTTCCCTTTTTTTTTTTCCGGCTGGTTCTCTCCCTTTTTTTATTAATTTTCCAGTTTCTTTATATCCCCCCCCTTTTTTTCTTTTTTTTTTTCTTTTTTTTTTTTCTCTCTTTTTTTCTTCCTTCCTTTTATCCCTGTTGATTTCACACCTCGCTGCTTCTTTCTTTTTCCCAGCTTATGCTCTCCTTTAAACCTCCTTATAGCTTCTCTCTCGCCTTATTCTCCCCCTTTTAACCGCTTCCTCCCCCCCTACCTGACACCGCAAAAGGAAAGCGGAAAGAGGCAAGGCACAAAATATACGTCCTCCCAGCAACTCAGCAACACAGAAACCAGCACTATACAAAGACAAGGTCAACCAAGGCTGTGTTCTCACGTGTCCAGGAATGGCCAGCAGTCCAAGTTGCAGGGAGACAGCAGAGGAGAAGCCGCAGGCAGAACAGCGAGGTCACCGGATCCAAAGCAGGGAGAAGACAAGGGCCAGCCGACTAGGAAAGGAGAAAGGATGTCCCTGGAGCAGTGAAGCAGCCGAAGTCAAGCACAAGCAGGAGGGAGAACCGACAGCAAGAGAAGAGCAGCGGAGGGTCCCGTACAGCGCGTCCAGCAGCCAAGCACCGATGATCGGCAGGTAAGGTAATCCAGGATCCAGGAGCCACGTCCAGCACAGAGACGCCGCTCAGCGCATCAATGCTTCAGCGTCAGCTGCGCAGCATCGGCTGGTCAGCTGATCGGGTAAGCCAGGAGCCTGAGGGGAGGAGGCCGGCGCGGGAGAGCGAGACGTGCTGTGTTCACGTCATCCCGCCGTTCCCTGTGATATGCAATATATTTCTTGGTATGTATTGTCCCCATGGGTAATATATTTATAGGTATGTATTGTCCCCATATGTAATATATTTATAGGTATGTATTGTGCCCATAGGTAATATATTATGAGGTATGTAGTGTCACCATATGTAATATATTTATAGATACAAACTATCCCCATATGTAATATATCTATAGTTATGTATTGTTCCCATATGTAATATATTTATATGTATGTACTGTCCCCATATGTAATATATCTATAGGTATGTATTGTCCACATTGGTAATATATTTATAGGTATGTATTGTACCCAGAAGTAATATATATATATATATATATACAGACGTGGACAAAATTGTTGGTACCCTTTGGTCAATGAAAGAAAAAGTCACAATGGTCACAGAAATAACTTTAATCTGACAAAAGTAATAATAAATTAAAATTCTATAAATGTTAACCAATGAAAGTCAGACATTGTTTTTCAACCATGCTTCAACAGAATTATGTAAAAAAATAAACTCATGAAACAGGCATGGACAAAAATGATGGTACCCCTAACTTAATATTTTGTTGCGCAACCTTTTGAGGCAATCACTGCAATCAAACGCTTCCTGTAACTGTCAATGAGACATCTGCACCTCTCAGCAGGTATTTTGGCCCACTCCTCATGAGCAAACTGCTCCAGTTGTGTCCGGTTTGAAGGGTGCCTTTTCCAGACTGCATGTTTCAGCTCCTTCCAAAGATGCTCAATAGGATTGAGGTCAGGGCTCATAGAAGGCCACTTTAGAATAGTCCAATTTTTTCCTCTTAGCCATTCTTGGGTGTTTTTAGCGGTGTGTTTTGGGTCATTGTCCTGTTGCAAGACCCATGACCTGCGACTGAGACCAAGCTTTCTGACACTGGCTAGTACATTTCTCTCTAGAATTCCTTGATAGTCTTGAGATTTCATTGTACCCTGCACAGATTCAAGACACCCTGTGCCAGACGCAGCAAAGCAGCCCCAGAACATAACAGAGCCTCCTCCATGTTTCACAGTAGGGACAGTGTTCTTTTCTTGATATGCTTCATTTTTTCGTCTGTGAACATACAGCTGATGTGCCTTGGCAAAAACTTCGATTTTTGTCTCATCTGTCCACAGGACATTCTCCCAGAAGCTTTGTGGCTTGTCAACATGTAGTTTGGCATATTCCAGTCTTGCTTTTTTATGATTCGTTTTCAACAATGGTGTCCTCCTTGGTCGTCTCCCATGTAGTCCACTTTGGCTCAAACAACGACGGATGGTGCGATCTGACACTGATGTTCCTTGAGCATGAAGTTCACCTTGAATCTCTTTAGAAGTCTTTCTAGGCTCTTTTGTTACCATTCGGATTATCCGTCTCTTAGATTTGTCATCAATTTTCCTCCTGCGGCCACGTCCAGGGAGGTTGGCTACAGTCCCATGGATCTTAAACTTATGAATAATATGTGCAACTGTACTCACAGGAACATCTAGTTGCTTGGAGATGGTCTTATAGCCTTTACCTTTAACATGCTTGTCTATAATTTTCTTTCTGATCTCTTGAGACAGCTCTTTCCTTTGCTTCCTCTGGTCCATGTCGAGTGTGGTACACACCATATCACCAAACAACACAGTGATTACCTGGAGCCATATATATAGGCCCAATGGCTGATTACAAGGTTGTAGACACCTGTGATGCTAATTAGTGGACACACCTTGAATTAACATGTCCCTTTGGTCACATTATGTTCTGTGTTTTCTAGGGGTACCATCATTTTTGTCCATGCCTGTTTCATGAGTTTATTTTTTTACATAATTCTGTTGAAGCATGGTTGAAAAACAATGTCTGACTTTCATTGGTTAACATTTATAGAATTTTAATTTATTATTACTTTTGTCAGATTAAAGTTATTTCTGTGACCATTGTGACTTTTTCTTTCATTGACCAAAGGGTACCAACAATTTTGTCCACGTCTGTATATATATATATATTTATATTTATCTATTTGTATTTTCCCCATATAGAATATATTTATATGTATGTACTTTCACCCATATGTAATATATTTATAGGTATGTATTGTCCTCATATGTTATATATGTTGAGGTATGTATTGTCCACATCTGTAATATATTTAGAGATATGTATTCTCCCTATATGTTATATATGTATATGCATGTACTGTCCCCATATGTAATATATTTCTATGGATGTATTTTCCCCATATATAATATATTTATAGGTATGTGTTATCCCTATATGTAATGTATTTATAGGTATGTATTGTTCCTATAGGTGATATATATATTGGTAAGTATTGTCCCCATATTTAATATATCTATAGGTTTTAATTGTCCCCATAGGTAATATATGTATAGGTATGTATTGTACCCATATGTAATATATTTAAAAGTATGTATTGTCCCTATATGTAATATTTGTATAGGTATGTATTGTCCCATATGTAATATATTTATATCTTTGCATTGTCCCCATATGTAATATATATAGGTACATACTGTCCCCATTTGTAATATATCTACAGGTATGTATTGTCCCCTATATGTAATATATTTATAGGTATGTATTGTCTTCATACGTAATATATTTATAGGTATGTATTGTCCCCATATGTAATATATTTTTAGGTACGTATTGTCCCAATAGGTAATATATTTATAGGTAAGTATTACCCTAATATGTAATGTATTTATAGGTATGTATTGTCCCCATAGGTAATATATTTATAGGTAGGTATTGTACCCATATGTAATGTATTTAAAAGTATGTATTGTCCCCATATGTAATATTTTTATATGTATATACTGTCCCCATATGTAATATATCTATAGGTATGTATTGTCCCCATAGGTAATATATTTATAGGTATGTATTGTACCCATATGTAATATATGTATAAGTATGTATTGTCCCCATATAGAATATATTTATATGTATGTTAATTTTCCCCATATGTAATATATTTATATTTATTGGTATGTATTGTCCCCAAGGGTAATATATTTATAGGTATATATTGTACCCATATGTAATATAATTAGAAGTACTGTATGTATTGTCCCCATATGTAATATTTGTATATGTATGTACTGTCCCCATATGTAATATATTTATAGGTATGTGTTGTCCGCATATGTAATATACTTATCAATATCTATGTCCCAATATGTAATATGTTTATTGTTATGTATTTTCCCCATTTGTAATATATTTATAGGTATGTATTATCCCCATAAGTAATTTTTTTATAGGTATGTACTGCCCCACATGTAATATATGTATATATATGTATTGTCCCCATATAGAATATATTTATATGTATGTACTGTCCCCCATATGTAATATATTTATAACTATGTATTGTCCATATAGGTAATATATTTATAGATATGTATTGTCCCCATAGGTAATATATTTATAGGTATGTATTATCCCCATATGTAATGTATGTATAGGTATGTATTGTCCATATAGGTAATGTATTTATAGGTAGGTATTGCCCCATATGTGATATATTTATAGGTATGTATTGTCCCCATAGGTAATATAATTATTGTAATGTATTGTCCCTATAGGTGATATATTTATAGGTAAGTACTGTCCCCATATGTAATATATTTATAGGTATGTATTGTCCCCATGGGTAATATATGTATAGGTAGTTATTTACACCATATGTAATGTATTTATACGTTTGTATTGTCCCCATATGTAATATATTTATAGATATGTATTCTCCCCATAGGTAATATTTATAGCTATGTTTTGTCCCTATAGGTAATATATTTATAGATATGTGTTGTCCCCATAGGTAATATATTTATAGGTATGTATTATCCCCATATGTAATGTATTTATAGGTATGTATTGTCCCTATAGTTGAAATATTTATAGGTAAGTACTGTCCCCATTTGTAATATATCCATAGGTATGTATTGTCCCCATAGTTAATATATTTATAGGTATGTATTGTACCTATATGTAATATATTTAGAAGCATGTATTGTCCCCATATGTACTATATTTATAGGTATGTATTGTCCTCATAGGTAATATATTTATAGGTAGGTATTGTCACCATATGTAATATATTTATAGGTACATACTGTCCCCATATGTAATATATTTATAGATATGTATTCTCCCCATAGGTAATATATTTATAGGTATGTATTGTCCCCATAGGTAATATATTTATATATATGTATTATCCCCATAGGTAATATATTTATAGGTATGTATTGTCCGCATAGGTAATATAGTTATAGGTATCTATTGCCCCATATGTAATATGTTTATTGGTATGTATTGTCCCCATAGATAATATATTTATAGGTATGTATTGTTCCCATATGTAATATATTTTGAGGTATGTATTGTCCCTATAGGTAATATATTTATATATTTGTATTGTCCCCATATGTAATATATTTATAGGTACATACTGTCCCCATATGTAATATATTTATAGATATGTATTATCCCCATAGGTAATATATTTATAGCTAGGGCTTTTTTTCTCAGAGAAAAGGTGGTGGAACTCACCCCCCCTCCCCTGGCCACGCCCCTACCCACCCCTAGGACCGCCCTCTAAAACCGCCCCTTTAGAGAACAGGGATGCAAGTAAAATTTGCGGGGTCACGCACTGCAGGACGGCATTGCACACCGAAGTGACTGAACTCATGCCTGCGCAGCCCACAAGTTGCGGAACAATTACAAGAGGGGTGGGGAATAGCCAAATTAAAAAATATTTTGAACCAAAAGGTGTGCTTTTGGTGGGTTTTGATCTAATGGTGGTCTCTGGATGACCCTGTTATGGGGGCTCTGTGGATGGCACAGTTATGGGGGCTCTGTGGATGGCACAGTTATGGGGGCTCTGTGGATGGCACTGTTGTGGGGATCTGTGGATGACACTGTTGTGGTGGGGGATCTGTGGGTGACACATATATAGCACCTTATGCTATATATGTGTCATCCACAGATCCCCTTATAACAGTGTCCCTGTGAGGTAATGATCCCCAATACAGGGTCTGGGGGCCGGCATCTGGTGTTGTAATGGCAACGGGGCCCGTTGCAGTCACCATATTCTATTATACCGGGCCCCGCTCACTGCAATATTGAGGCATTAATGTAGGCAATAGGCATTTTAAACAAGAGAAATCCTCTGCGATCCTCTCCCTCTCTGTACTCACAAACTCCCGTAGCAGACAGGCCGGACTGCAGCGCAACTCACTGACGTTACGCGCCTGCTCCTTCGACTTTATGAATGAAGCAGGTGGAGCAGGAGCGTGACGTCAGTGAGTTACGCTGCCGCCCAGCCTGCCTGCTACTGAGTTTGTGAGTACGGAGAGGATCGCAGAGGATTTCTCTTGTTCACATATCTTAACTTAGCACTGGGTTAGTTTGCGGTGGCGGGCGGACGCCCATGAGGGGGGCAGGGTGAGTCGGAGAAAATAGGTGGCGGAACGCCTTTCTGGGGCGTTCCGCTAGAAAAAAAGGCCTGTTTATAGCTATGTATTGTCCGTATAGGTAATATATTTATAGGTATGTATTATCCCCGTATGTAATATATTTATAGGTATGTATTGTCCCCATATGTAATATATCTCTAGGTATGTATTGTCCCCATAGGTAATATATTTATCGGTACATAAGGCCTGTTTATAGGTTTGTATTATCCCCATAGGAAATGTATTTATAGGTATGTCTTGTCCCTATAGGTGACATATTTATAGGTAAGTACTGTCCCCATATGTAATATATCTCTAGGTATGTATTGTCCCCATAGGTAATATATTTATCGGTACATACTGTCCCCACATGTTATATATTTATAGATCTGTATTCTCCCCATAGGTAATACATTTATAGCTATGTATTGTCCCCATAGGTAATATATTTATAGGTATGTATTGTCCCCATAAGTAATATATTTATAGGTATGTATTGCACCCATGTGTCATATATTTAGAAGTATGTATTGTCCCCACAGGTAATATATTTATAGGTATGAATTATCCCCATATTTAATATATTTATAGCTATGTATTGTCCTAATAGGTAATATATTTATAGGTATGTATTGTCCCCATATGTAATATATTTAGAGGTATGTATTGTCCCTATATATAATATATTTATATGTTTGTATTGTCCCCATAGGTAATATATTTGTAGGTATCTATTGTACCCATATGTAATATATGTATATGTATGTATGTATTGTCCCCATATAGAATATATTTATATGTATGTACTGTCCCCCATATTTAATATATTTATAGGTATGTATTGTCCGCATAGGTAATATATTTATAGGTATGTATTATCCCTGTATGTAATATATTTATAGGTATGTTTTGTCCCCATATGTAATATATCTCTAGGTATGTATTGTCCCCATAGGTAATATATTTATCGGTACATAAGGCCTGTTTATAGGTTTGTATTATCCCCATAGGAAATGTATTTATAGGTATGTCTTGTCCCTATAGGTGACATATTTATAGGTAAGTACTGTCCCCATATGTAATATATCTCTAGGTATGTATTGTCCCCATAGGTAATATATTTATCGGTACATACTGTCCCCACATGTTATATATTTATAGATCTGTATTCTCCCCATAGGTAATACATTTATAGCTATGTATTGTCCCCATAGGTAATATATTTATAGGTATGTATTGTCCCCATAAGTAATATATTTATAGGTATGTATTGCACCCATGTGTCATATATTTAGAAGTATGTATTGTCCCCACAGGTAATATATTTATAGGTATGTATTATCCCCATATTTAATATATTTATAGCTATGTATTGTCCTAATAGGTAATATATTTATAGGTATGTATTGTCCCCATATGTAATATATTTAGAGGTATGTATTGTTCCTATATATAATATATTTATATGTTTGTATTGTCCCCATAGGTAATATATTTAGAGGTATGTATTGTTCCTATATATAATATATTTATATGTTTGTATTGTCCCCATAGGTAATATATTTATAGGTATCTATTGTACCCATATGTAATATATGTATATGTATGTATGTATTGTCCCCATATAGAATATATTTATATGTATGTACTGTCCCCCATATTTAATATATTTATAGGTATGTATTGTCCGCATAGGTAATATATTTATAGGTATGTATTGTACCCATATGTAATATATGTATATGTATGTATGTATTGTCCCCATATAAAATATATTTATATGTATGTACTGTCCCCCATATTTAATATATTTATAGGTATGTATTGTCCGCATAGGTAATATATTTATAGGTATGTATTGCTACATATGTAATATATTTATTGGTATGTATTGTCCCTATTGGTGATATATGTATAGGTAAGTGCTGTCCCCATATGTAATATATCTATTGGTATGCAAAAAAGGGGTTGAAGGAAATCCAGCTCCACTTTGATAAAGGAATATAAATGTATTTTGCTTGCGGTAAAATGTCATCCATCAGTTACAAAAATAGCAGTCTTGTCTTCGCGTTTCGGGCTACCAGAGACAATTCCAGCCCTTCCTCATGACACACTGTGTGGGACCATGGCTTTAGCTATTAGTTCCAGTTGGGACCATAGTGTTCTATTATAATTTTGCGTTGAGGGTGGAATGAGGTTGAAAAATACTACCTCGGGGGTCAGAGGAGGGGCGCTCGGACATGTTTTGAAAATAACTTCCTTAACACCAGTCCAGAAGTATTTGAGTGCATGACATTCCCACCATAGGTGGATGTATGTCCCGGCATTTTTAGTGCATCTCCAGCAATTGGCTGGGATTGTGGGGTTCATGCGATTCAGCGCCACTGGAGTCCTGTACAGCCTACTTACTAGTTTGTATGGGGATTCTTGTAACAGAACGCAATTAGATGGTCCCTTGCAGAATCTGTATATCTGTTTGATATCTGCCTCTGTGAGATCGAGAGATAGTTCTTTCTCCCACGCTGAAATCTATGGCAGTACATAATCTCCTGTGGTGTCTGAGCGCAGGCCTGCATTGACTTTCGTCACAACTCTCCATAACCATGGGTGAGACGCCGCTAGTTTCTCTAGCCATGTTAATTCTCTAGTGATAGCTCCCATTTTGATCAGCTTTTTAAAGTTTAAATATATATGGTTGTATGTGATGTCATCTATTATGGATCCTCTGACAGCTAACTGCAGAGTGGTCCGGTCTGGGAATGCACCTTCTTGTAGAATGTCACCTAAGAGAGGTTGTAGCCACTTTTGCAACAGGTTGAGCAGGTTATAATACTGGGGTCTCACCGGCTGAGACAGGTTGAACTCCCACTGATGCACCCGCTGGGCCCGGACCAGCACATTCACCCCCAGTCTTGCCAAAATCTCCCCCTTTACCTTTGTATAGTCGGCCGCTTGATCGTCCGGCAAATCGAAATACATGCGCTGAGACTCTGATGCCAGGAAAGGAGCAATGACCTCAGCAGACTGTTCTGAAAGCAGCCTTTCCCTGGTGGCCACTTTTTCATACATCGGCAGGTAGGTTTCGATGTCATCTGTGGGTGTCATCTTAGGGATCGCTGCATGGACTGCTTTCTGGGCATCGTGGATGCTTGGGGTTGCTCCTGCTGTTTGCAAAGCCATCACGTGTTGTAGCAGCAACTGGTTGGTCTCTTGCTGCTGCTTATAAGCCTCACGTTGCTGCAGGTTGGTCTCTCGCTGCTGCAGATTAGCCTCCATGAGGGCCTTCAAAACATCCTCCATTTTGTCACGTGACACAAGTTTAAATCTAGCAGGTTTGATAAACGACATACACCCAAAAATATTTCGGCGATCACGCCAGCCTCACTGCGCTTGCTGCTCCAAGCCACCAATTTTAGCGATTTGCTCTGGTAGGTAGGCTAACCGGAAGCAATACAGAGGCAAAACCGCGGTTGAAAAAACAAAAGTCCAATGTTTATTCAAGCAGAGAAGTTAGAAAAGAAAAACAATGCTTTACAGGGTCCTGGTGTTAGTTCACACAGCAAAATAGCATAAATCACCTGGCAGACCACAGCAGGCTTTAGGGCGCCTGACTCCCAGCAGGCGGCTCTCATGCAGCTCTCAGCCTTGCAGTATGGCGGATCTCTTCAGCTGCCAAAAACACAGAGCTTTCACATCTCCACTATCACTGGGAGGATCATACTGCAGCACGCCAGACCCGCAGGGTATTGCGATAGTGAGGTCACGGTTTATGGGCAAGTGAGGGTTACTCACAGTTTTGGAGGAAAACCCTGGGCAGGCATACGGCAGTGAAGGAGAGGCTGGCACAGGGGTCCTCTGGGGCACACTCTGTATATAGGGACCAGGCCTGATGGTGGATGAGGTGCCCTGGATGTTGCAGGTGTTTTATGTGCCTGGGGCAGGGTCCCTTTAAGAAACGTGACGCCAGTGCCTGTAACGGTGGCACACCAATAAGTGAGGAACACAGGTTGCGGTGAACCAAACTTTTCTTTACTTGTAACAACAGTTCAACTTTGTACAGTTGGATGTTAATACCGTCCCTCAAATCAAGTTCCCTTCACAAGCATCAACAATGGCAGGTATATTCCTTGCAAGATACTTGGAGGGTAATAATCACACACACTCAGATCAGGCTGTACCTTCTCCTCAGATATAGTGTACACTGTTCCTTAGAACTCCTGTCTGGTTACTATCCCAAGGCCCGGACGCCCAGATGCTGGCCTTTATCCTTGGCAAATAATCTTCCTCCCGTATTTATCCTTGCTCTATATTTATGACTCTTCTGCCCTTCAGCTTACTTGAGTTTAGCTGGAACTCTGGCTTTGCTTGGCTTGTGGGAACTGCAGGTTTCTCCCAAGAGGCATACTCTTCTCATGGGGTGACTCTTCTGAGCTAACTCTGGCTCTTTATCCTCAGGCAGGCTAGGATCCTTCCACTAGCCTCCTGGTAGCAACTAGAAGCCTGGACTGTCTAGCTGCATGTCCGGGGGAGGCCCTCAGCTTGTCTCTGGCTGGTGCCTTCTCACTTCTGTCTCCACAGACTCCTGACTACAGACTAACCCCTCCCTGTCTGGGCCTGAACATTTATACTAGGGGCTCTCTATCTCCCTCTAGTGTCTAGGATGCTACACTACACCCCAATAGGCCTGCTATACATATCACAGGGGAACAATACATATAAAAGCATATAGGAAATACATTAAAATGGACGGTTAAATATACTGCCACTATCCCTTAGGAGTTGGAGGACAACGTGGCCCAATTGTGTAGTGCCCACCTTTACCTAGTGGGACACTACAATACCACACCCAGCTGAGCTGCTGGCTGGGTTTTTAAACCCCGGCCCAAAACCTGGCCTAGATGTAGGGAACAGCCACCCACCCTGCTCTTTGGCTGCTCTCAATAAGAACCATCCTGGATTGGCTTTACAGCCACACTATGTAAAACCGTGTCAGCGAGCACTAGCTGCCACTGACTCACAAAATTACCGGTTCTTATCTCACCAAGGCCAGGAACCTCGGTGACATGTAACTTCCGTTAATGACGGACCATTGGACCTTCCTACAGTATGCATTGTCCCCATATGTAAAATATTTATAGGTATGTATTGTTACCATATGTAATTTATTTATAGGTATGTATTGTTCCCATATATAATATATGCATAGGTATGTATTTTCCCCATAGGTAATATATGTATATGTATGTATTGTCCCCATAAGTAATATATGTATATGTATGTATTGTCCCCATATGTAATATATGTATATGTATGTATTGTCCCCATATGTAATATATTTATATGTACGTACTGTGCCCATATGTAATATATTTATAGGTATGTACTGTCCCCATATGTAATATTCTTATATGTATGTACTGTCCCTATATATAATATATTTATATGTATGTACTGTCCCCATATGTAATATATTTATATGTATGCATTGTCCTCAGATGTAATATGTTTATAGGTATATATTGTCCCCATATGTAATATATTTATAGGTACGTACTGTCCCCATATGTAATATATTTATAGGTATGTATATGTAATATATTTATAGGTTTGTATTGTCCCCAAATGTAATATATTTATAGGTACATTTTGTCCCCATAGGTAATATATTTATAGGTACATATTGTCCCCATAGGTAAAATATTTATAGGTATGTATTGTCCCCATAGGTAATATATGTATATGTACAGTATCTATTGCCCCCATATGTAATATATTTATAGGCATGTATTGTCCCCATATGTAATATATTTATAGGTATGTATTGTCCACATATGTAATATATTTATAGGTACATATTGTCCCCATAGGTAAAATATTTATAGGTATGTATTGTCCCCATATGTAATATATTTATAGGTACATATTGTCCCCATAGGTAAAATATTTATAGGTATGTATTGTCCCCATAGGTAATATATGTACAGTATGTATTGTCCCCATATGTAATATACAGTGGATATAAAAAGTCTACACACCCGTGTTAAATCATCAGGTTTCTCTGATGTAAAAAAAAGTGAGACAAAGATAAATCATTTCAGAACTTTTTCTACCTTTTAATGTGACCTATAAACTGAACAACTCAATTGAAAAACAAACTGAATTCTTTTAGGTAGAGGGAAGAAACAATATAAAAATGGAATAATATGGTTGCATAAGTGTGCACACCTGTAAACTAATACTTTGTTTAAAGCACCTTTTGATTTTATTACAGCACTCAGTCTTTTTGGGTATGAGTCTATCAGCATGGCACATTTGGACAAAATGTGCCCACTCTTCTTTGCAAAAACACTCCAAATCTGTCAGATTGCGAGGGCATCTCCTGTGCACAGTCCTCTTTAGATCACCCCACAGATTTTCAATCGCATTCAGGTCTGGGCTCTGGCTGGGCCATTCCAAAACTTTAATCTTCTCCTGGTGAAGCTATTCCTTTGTTGATTTGGATGTATGCTTTGGGTCGTTGTCATGCTGAAAGATGAAGTTTCTCTTCATGTTCAGCTTTCTAGCAGAAGCCTGAAGGTTTTGTGCCAATATTGACTGGTATTTGGAACTGTTCATAATTCCCTCTAAAAAATAATGAATGTGCCAGATCAGGTAGGTCCCATACTACCCACCCCCCTCCCCACCTTTTGGAAAAGTGTCAATCAGGATGCAAAACTGGCATACTGTTATGATAAATGTTGGCCAAATAATGAAATGATAAAATTCTAGATAAAATCCATCAGCTGCCACTAGGGGGAGCATACAGAAAATAGGCCTTATTGAACTCAAAGCCTTCTGCATTTGTTTTTAATTCGCTCCCAAGCTCCGCCTAGTGGCTGAGCATCAATGAAGATGTGGTATAAAAATAAAGAGCACTGAATATTGAACTTTAGAAATGAAATAATATTCAAAGTTGGAAGAGACTTTTCCATATAGTATGTACAGGAGAGTTTTTAATATGTTAAAAATGATGTAATGACTAAACAGGTATCACTGAGCTGTGAACATACAGAACAAAATCAAAGTACTATGACTAAAGCTTTCCAATTACACTCACTACTGTCCCACAATAAAATAGGGGTAGCACACATTTAAAGCACATTCTTTATCCCATCAGTGTCTTTATTCAGATGGGTTCCTACACTAACACTTCATTAGTAGAAGAGGAGATCTGCAGTGTAATTGGTCGGCTTTACGGGGATTCTCTGAGAATATATCAAACATCATGTATATAGCAGTTATATAAGCGATTACTAGATGAACTCAAACACCCTGATATCTTCGCTGCTGCCTACAGTCCCTGATCTCTTGGACCTTCTGTAGGTGGGGGGCAGACATAGATAAGTATACATAGCAGGTTAGAGCAAGGCTAGGGCTACATGGCAACATGTGTTGTGCAAAAGCAAGAAAATGTCGCACAATAAAAAAGTGAATTGCTGTCCTGTCACTACTTTAGACCATTGATTTGGCTGTTAAAACACAGCCAAGTCTCAAGGAAGTCACGTGTTGTGCGCCACTTACATTAGAGACAGTGGAGTACAAGGCACGTGCGACCTGCAACATAAAATCCATAAAATCTGTATTTTTTGCAACTGTCACGTCGCAGTTGAAGCATGTCACATGTCTTAATGCTTTGCCATTGACATATATTATGTGCAATATACTGCGACACATGTCACCTTGCAGCCCTAGCCCAAGTCTAGTGATCTTTACATGCATTTTATTTATTCCTGGAGAACCCTTTAAACTTGCAGTATAGTTTTGCACTTTTCTTTGTATGATCACTCTCAGGACTATTACCTGCACCATAGCATAATCCACTGGTCTATAGGTGTTTTTATAGAACGCAGCATACAGCAAGGTTCGTACTGTAATGATTTATACAATGTAGAGGTGCAGTTATAACTCATGACAGTATAACATATGATGTGTGCTATCATAACCCAAGACCAATTTAGTTATTAGAATGCGCTGTATCATATGGACATGGTGATAATGCTTCCTCCATACGTCAGTGGAGTGGGATCACTTTGCTCTGGATTAGGACAATGTGATTCTGTGCTCTGATAGAGGATGCCGCATATAAAAGGGACACATAAAATATAAAATTTTATCCTCTTAAACAAATAAAATCTTAGGGTAGGGACCCATCTTAACAGCTTCTGGACCGCCTAACGCAGGATCGCGGTCCGGAGGCGGCTGTCTTAGGCAGAGTCACGCATCTATGCGTCATCTCGCAAGACGCGAGATGAAGCTCAAAGCCGGCCCACGCATGCGCATCGCGGGGCGGCAAAAGTTAGAGGGGTATTACATCATCAGCCTGCCAGCCAATGATCATCGCTGGCAGGCTGATGATTTTCAAAAAAACGAATCACAAGCCATATAACACCTTATATTAATAAATATAAGGTGTTAAATGGCTTCTCTGCTCCTCTGCTGGTCCTTTTGGTTGGTTGGTTCCAGCAGAGGAGCAGACATCACAGTGAGTACACCAAACAGCACACTTAGCCCCCAGATCACCCCCCATCACCCCAATTAACCCCTTGATCGCCCCTGTCAATCACCTAGTGAAAGGGAAAAAAGTGATCAGTGTAAACTGTCACTTTTATTTTTCACTGGTATTGACTGTTAGGTTTTAGGATAGTTTAGGCCCCTTGGTTAGGTAGTTAGCGTTCATTAAGCGCCCAGCCCACCGCACCGCAGTCACTGATTCGCTGATTAGCGTATCGCTAATCAGCATTTGTACTTTTATAGTATCTGTAAGTGATCAAAACTGATCACAGTCAGATCTATAATAGTATTAGTGTCACCTTAGTTTGCCCTCCACCCAAAACGCAGTGTTTGCCCGATCAGGCCTGATCGGTCGACCACACGTGCGTTGACCCACGCCCATCCCGCCGCAGTGACAATTTTTTTTTATTTTTTGATCACTGCACAATCACTTTACAAGCGCTGCGGCGATAAAAAATTCAGTTTTGATATTTTTTATCAATCGCAGCGGCCTCCGGTACTTCGCTAGCCTCCCATTTGTTACAGGCTTGCTTTTTTTCTTCGGTAGTCTCAGGGAATACCCCCTAAATTTAGTAGTCCAAATGTCAAACAAGGGGTATTCTTTTGAAGAGGTCTACAGGCTTCTGACCCAGTCGGATGAGGAATGGGAACCCTCATCTGACGAATCCAGCGGGTCAGAATATGAACCTGTAGAAAGCAGTGGCAGTCTGACCCAAAGTTCGGACCAGGAGGTTGAGGTCCCTGATACCACCAGGCGTACCCGGCCCCGTGTTGCTACACCACAGGTTGCGCAGGATCCGCTTCAAGGGCAGCAGAGTGGGGCTGGCGCTGTCGGATTACGTGGTGAGGCATACACCAGCAGCGCAGCCCACCCTGGACTTAGTACCAGCAATGCCGTACAACATGGTGAAGTGGCGAGCACCAGAAGGGCAGTTGAAGCTGGTACGGTGGCACGTGCAATAGTTACCCCGTCGCAGCCACCGCACAGACAGGCCCATAGAGCCCCTAGAATCCCTGAGGTGCTGGCAAACCCTGATTGGCAATCCCCAACTTCAGCCGCAGCATTAGTTTCCCCTTTCACCGCTCAGTCTTGAGTTCGGGTTGAGATAGTTTAGATCGGTTCGGCACTGGGATTTTTTGAGCTATTCTTGACTGCGGAGCTCTTGGACATAGTCGTGGCAGAAACAAATCGGTATGCCACTCAATTTATAGCCGCCAACCCGGGAAGCTATTATGCCCAGCCTTTCCGGTGGAAACCCGTCCAAGTTTCCGAATTAAAACATTTTCTGTGCCTTCTCCTCAACATGGGTCTAACCAAAAAGCATGAATTGCGGTCATATTGGTCCACGAACCCAATTCATCTCATACCCATGTTCTCTGCTGCCATGTCCAGGGCACGATTTGAGGCCATCCTGCGTTTCCTGCACTTTAGCGACAACACCACCTCCCGTCCCAGAGGCCACCCAGCTTTTGACCGGCTCCACAAAATTCGGCTCCTCATAGACCACTTCAACAACAAATTTGCAGATTTGTATACCCCTGAGCAAAACATCTGCGTAGACGAGTCCCTTATACATTTTACAGGGCGCTTTGGCTTCAAACAATACATCCCAAGCAAGCGCGCCCGGTATGGGGTCAAATTGCATAAGCTCTGTGAAAGGGCCACAGGCTATACCCACAAATTTCGGATCTATGAGGGTAAAGATCAGACCCTGGAGCCGGTCGGTTGCTCTGACTACCTGGGGAGCAGTGAGAAGACAGTCTGGGACTGGTGTCACCCTTATTTGGCAAGGGGTACCATCTTTATGTGATCAATTTCTACACAAGTGTGCCCCTCTTCAGGCATTTGTTCCTAGAACAGATGGCTGCTGTGGCACCGCGCGACCTAGTTGCTGGGGCTTCCCCCAACGGCTCGTTACCACCCGTCTTGCAAGGGGGGAGAGGGCTGCCTTGTGTAATGAAGAACTGCTCGCGGTGAAATGGAGAGACAAGCGTGACGTTTACATGCTCTCCTCCATTCACGCAGACACGACAATACAAATTGAACGAGCAACCAGTGTCATTAAAAAGCCCCTCTGTGTCCACAACTATAATTCGCTCATGGGAGGACTTCAATGACCAGATGTTGGCTCCTTATTTAGTTTCCCGACAAACCAGACGCTGGTATAAGAAGGTGTATATTTGATTCAGTTGGCTATGTACAATAGTTTTGTTCTCTACAGTAAGGCTGGGAGAACAGGATCCTTCCTCAAATTTCAGGAAGAGATCACCGAGAACCTCCTGTATCCAGGAGGTTCCGTGGCCCCAACCACCAGTGTAGTGAGCCGTCTACACGAGCGACATTTCCCCAATGTCGTTGCTGGTACCTCAACCCAACCGTCACCCCGAAAAAGATGTGTCTGTAGCAGGAGTGGAATATGGCTTGACACCCGCTATTTCTGTCCTGACTGCCCTGACCACCCTGCCCTATGCTTTGGGGAGTGTTTCCGGAAGTACCACACACAGGTACACTTAGCATAGGGATTGCATCTCACAGGACAGGCACACAGGGCTATTAGGGCCCATTCACACAGAGCTGCTGCAAACCTCTCTTTTCACCTGGGACAAAGTGCATAATGTACTTCGCCACATCTCTGGGCGATTTGCGCTTTGCACATTGTCCCATGGGGAAGGAGAGGTTTGTCCTATAAAGGTAAAAAAAATCACTGGTAAGCAAAAAAGTTAACGTTCTGTTCAAAAAGTTAAATAAAGTTAATATGTTCCGTTCAAATGTTATTATAAAGTTAATAAATTTATTGCGTTGCGGCCTGTTTTTTTTTCTTTTTTGTTTTGTTTTTTTAACCTTCCAGGTGGACCAACCGATTGACTAGCTGCAGCACTGATGTGCATTCTGACAGAAGCATTGCGCTGCTGTCAGATTACACAAAAGTCGGTGTATGCGGCGCTGCAAGACGAGATTTCTCCTCTGCAGTAAAAGATACGTTTGCCGAGGCGTATGAGCTGAGGGGGCGGCAGTGTTCATATGCTTTGGCAAACACTTTGTATAAAAATAAACTAAAAAAATCCCGGCAATGATTTATTCATCCACATCGAATGATGTGAATGGAGAAATCGGGTTTGCCAGGGCATACGAGCTAAGTGGGTATGGATGTTGGGCGGAGCTCCTATGTCCTGGCAGACGCCTTTTCCCTCCTTTATTTATTTTTGTCAGAGATTTTTTCATCCACATTGATCGATGCGAATGAAGAAATCTGTGCCGTTCATTTTTTCTTTCAGCCCAGAGGCTGAACGAAAAAAAATAATCTCATTACCTGTATGCTCAATATAAGGAGAATAGCAGAAACTCATGCTGGCCATACATGTAATGATTGCGGAGACCCTCAAATGCCAGAGCAGTACAAACACCCCACAAATGACCCCAATTTGGAAAGAAGACACCCCAAGGTATTCGCTGAGGGCCATATTGAGTCCATGAAAGATTGAAATTTTTGTCCCAAGTTAGCGGAAAGGGAGACTTTGTGAGAAAAAAAAAAAAAAATCTATTTCCGCTAACTTGTGCCCCAAATTTTTTTTCTATGAACTCGCCATGCCCCTCATTGAATACCTTGAGGTGTCTTCTTTCCAAAATGGAGTCACATGTGGGGTATTTATACTGCCCTGGCATTTTAGGGGCCCTAAAGCGTGAGAAGAAGTCTGGGATCCAAATGTCTAAAAATGCCCTCCTAAAAGAAATTTGGGCCCCTTTGCGCATCTAGGCTGCAAAAAAGGGTCACATATGTGGTATCGTCGTACTCAGGAGAAGTTGGGGAATGTGTTTTGGGGTGTCATTTTACATATACCCATGCTGGGTGAGAAAAATATCTTGGTCAAATGCAAACTTTGTATAAAAAAATGGGAAAAGTTGTCTTTTGCCGAGATATTTCTCTCACCTAGCATGGGTATATGTAAAAAGACACCCCAAAACACATTGCCCTACTTCTTCTGAGTACGGCAATACCACATGTGTGACACTTTTTTGCAGCCTAGGTGGGCAAAGGGGCCCACATTCTAAAGAGCACCTTTAAGATTTCACAGGGCATTTTTTGCACATTTTAATTTCAAACTACTTCTCACGCATATGGGCCCCTAAAATGTCAGGGCAGTATAACTACCCCACAAGTGACCCCATTTTGGAAAGAAGACACCCCAAGGTATTCCGTGAAGGGCATTACGAGTTCCTAGAATTTTTTATTTTTTGTCACAAGTTAGCGGAAAATGATGATTTTTTTTTCTTACAAAGTCTCATATTCCACTAACTTGTGACAAAAAAATAAAACCTTTCATGAACTCACTATGCCCATCACGAAATACCTTGGGGTGTCTTCTTTCCAAAATGGGGTCACTTGTGGGGTAGTTATACTGCCCTGGCATTTTAGGGGCCCTAATGCGTGAGAAGTAGTTTGAAATCAAAATGTGTAAAAAATGCCCTGTGAAATCCTAAAGGTGCTCTTTGAAATGTGGGCCCCTTTGCCCACCTAGGCTGCAAAAAAGTGTCACACATGTGGTATCGCCGTGCTCAGGAGAAGTTGGGCAATGTGTTTTGGGGTGTCATTTTACATTTACCCATGCTGGGTGAGAGAAATATCTCGGCAACAGACAACTTTTCCCATTTTCTTATACAAAGTTGGCATTTGACCGAGATATTTATCTCACCCAGCATGGGTATATGTAAAATGACACCCCAAAACACATTGCCCAACTTCTCCTGAGTACGGCGATACCACATGTGTGACACTTTTTTGCAGCCTAGGTGGGCAAAGGGGCCCACATTCCAAAGAGCACCTTTAGGACTTCACAGGGCATTTTTTACACATTTTGATTTCAAACTACTTCTCATGCATTAGGGCCCCTAAAATGCCAGGGCAGTATAACTACCACACAAGTGTCCCCATTTTGGAAAGAAGACACCCCAAGGTATTTCGTGATGGGCATAGTGAGTTCATGGAAGTTTTTATTTGTTGTCACAAGTTAGTGGAATATGAGACTTTGTAAGGAAAAAAATATAAAATCATCATCATTTTCCGCTAACTTGTGACAAAAAATAAAAAGTTCTATGAACTCACTATGCCATCAGCGAAAACATTAGGGTGTCTACTTTCCGAAATGGGGTCATTTGTGGAGTTTTTCTACTGTCTGGGCATTGTAGAACCTCAGGAAACATGACAGGTGCTCAGAAAGTCAGAACTGCTTCAAAAAGCGGAAATTCACATTTTTGTACCATAGTTTGTAAATGGTATAACTTTTACCCAAACCGTTTTTTTTTTTTACCCAAACATTTTTTTTTAATCAAAGACATGTAGAACAATAAATTTAGAGAAAAATGTATATATAGATATCGTTTCTTTTGAAAAATTTTGCAACTAAATTTCGGTACATTTCGATTAATAACAAAAAAAGTAAAAATGTCAGCAGCAATGAAATACCACCAAATGAAAGCTCTATTAGTGAGAAGAAAAGTAGGTAAAATTCATTTGGGTGGTAAGTTGCATGACTGAGCAATAAACGGTAAGAGTAGTGTAGGGCAGAATTGTAAAAAGTGATCTGGTCATTAAGGGTGTTTAAGCTAAGGGATCTGAGGTGGTTAATGAGGTCGCCGTGACGTGGCAGATGGGCTCGCACAATCTCATTAAAATGTGCGCTAAGAACCTCACTGATATAAATGTAGCGAGTTATATTTGTCACGGGGACAAAGTATAAGCTGCTACTTAAATTTGGTCAATGATCACGCTTTTTTTGTTTTGTTTTTTTGTTCTACAGCAGGTATACAGTATATTAACCAGGGTCACATTAATATTGGATGACATTTCCCCTTACTGTGATACAGGATGCAACCCTGGCATGGTAACAGTCATGCAAATGCTGGATATCCTCCTGTGGTAGGTCATTCCAGACTCTTTCAACTTGGACCCGTAGTTCAGCCAAGGTGGTTGTTGGCTGCTACGCATGGGGGATCTTGTCGTCCAATCCCATTTTTTATGCGGGAGAGATCTTGTGATGTAGCTGACCAGGGGATCTTCTAGATATCCTGAAGAACACGTTGGGCAGAGTAAAAAAAAAATGAAGTAGGACTGGGCATATTGAGTTGTGGGAAAAAAACTTGTCGCAACTGCAGTGGTGAGCAAGTGTAATTACATCTCAGCCGTCCCATTCACTTCAATAAGATGGCTCCTTCCTTTTCAAGTAATTAAACAGTGAAGAGAGGGCAGCGCTTATACAAGTGCTGCAGTCTCTTCAAACAGCTGATTGGCGGGGCTGCTGGGAGTCAGACCCCTGCCGATCTGATATTGACAACCTAACCTGAGGATAGGTCATCAATATAAAAGAAGCAGACAACCCCTTTAATAGCCGCACTGATTTGTGGAAACCGCATGGCCATTAACAACAAGCAGGCAACAATCAATTTTTAACTGATACCAAACAGCTTGTATGGTCGCACAGTTTTCAACTGCATCACTGCTGCATCTTCACCATGCCCTGACCAGCCCTATCACTTGGATCGTTTCACACATATTGTTCTGATGCATTTTTTAAGCCAACACATGGAGTGGATGGTAATGGTTGGGGAACTATGTAGGACATATTCTACTTCTATGTATATTTTAATTAATTGGCTTCAAAAACTAAAAAATAAATAAAAAAGCATGTGTGAAACCAGCCTTAGGCCTCTTTCACACCAGCGTGTCCGGATAAGATCCGGATGCATTGCGGCAAACCCGTGCGAGTAGGTACCCAATTGCAGTCAGTTTTGACTGCGATTGCGTTCCGTTGTTCAGTTTTTATTGCACGGTGCAACTGAATGTGGTACCCAGACCCGAACTTCTTCACAGAAGTTCAGGTTTGGGTTCAAGGTTGTGTAGGTTGTATTATTTTCCCTTATTACATGGTTATAAGGGGAAATAATAGCATTCTGAATGCAGAATGCATAGTACAATAGGGCTGGAGGGGTTAAAAAAAAAATAAAAAAAAATTTAACTCACCTTAATCCACTTTTTCGCGCAGCCGGCATCTTTTCCGTCTTGTTCTGTGAGGAATAAGACCTTTGATTACGTCACTGCGCTCATCACATGGTGATGGATCATGTGACGGACCATGTGATGAACGTAGTGACGTCATCAAAGGTCCTATTCCTCACAGAACAAGACAGAAGAGATGCCGGCTGCGCGAACAAGTGGATTAAGGTGAGCTAAATTATTATTATTCTTTTTTTAACCCCTCTAGCCCTATTGTACTATGCATTCTGTATTCAGAATGCTATTATTTTCCCTTATAACCATGTTATAAGGGAAAATAATAAAGATCGGGTCCCCATCCCGATCGTCTCCTAGCAACCGTGCGTGAAAATCGCACCACATCCACACTTGCTTGCGATTTTCACGCAGCCCTATTCACTTCTATGGGGCCCGCGTTGCGTGAAAAACTCACAAAATAGAGCATGCTGCGATTTTCACGCAACGCACAAGTGATGCGTGAAAATCACCGCTCATGTGCACAGCCCCATAGAAATGAATGGGTCCGGATTCAGTGCGGGTGCAATGCGTTCAACTCACGCATCGCACCCGCGCGGAAAAGTCGCTTGTGTAAAAGGGGCTTCCGTCATGATAATACAACTGTCTGCATCTGTTATGAATGGATCTGGTTGTATTACCTTTAACATAGCCAAGACAAATCAGTCATGAACTCCACTGAAAGTCAATGAGGGACAAATCCATTTTCTATTGTGTCAGAGAAAACAGATCTGTTCCCATTGATTTACGTCCTATGATGGATCTCAATAACAGAAAGGGAAAGCGCAAATGTGAAAGTAGCCTTAGGGTGGCCTCACACAGCTTTTGGTGACAGTTTTCTGAGCCAAAGCCAGAAGTGGATTCATCATGAAGGAGAGGTAGCAGTTTTTTTTTTATATTTCCCATTCCCTTCCAACTCATTTCTGGCTTTGGTTAATAAAACTGCCACAATAAGTTGCGTGTGACACTACACTTAGGCCCAATTCAGGCAGCCGTATCTTTCGTTTGCGTGCAAATGGACTGCATACAGACAGCACACTGACCCATAGAAGTAAGACTGTGGTCCAAGTCACCCCGCCAAGAAACTCAGGGCATGCTCTACATTGTGTCTCCGGTGACCATTGTTTTTGGCAGTTGCCAGGTTCCTTTCCTATCTTAACATATGAATCTCACTGTGTATTAAAAATCCCAACCACTGCCTGTTTTGTTGGTCACATGACCTGTGATGTCACCACAGGTCCTTCAGCTCTTCCAGTGCATTAGATTCAATTGTATTGCCATCCTGAGGGTGGCAATACAGTTGTATCTATCTGGCAGGCAGGACATTCGGAGCCTGGGACAAAACATCAGCGGCCCAGCGGCCCTGATGTTTTAACGTAGCAACACCCCTGTCAGCAATACCATACTGCAAAATAGTGTCCCATAACAACGATATACCACACTGAAGCAGAATATACTGCCCTTGAAGTTGTCCCGCTGTGGTGGCCATCAATAGGTGCCATTTTCTGTCCTCCTACAAGTTTTCTTTGTTTAAAATATGGAGCATGAGGCCACAGCAGGTGAATTCAGGAGGGCATGTGAGGTGGCTCACTGGGTGCAGGAGTACCTGATTCTCACAGCTTTAATTACCGCTGAGAGCTCATTATGTATCTGTCCAGCGGCAGAGATGGGGGCCTGGACATCGGCCCACTGGGAAATTGTCCTGTAAGGTCTATAACCAATCCGCCTCTGCTTACAAATCAATTTGCTCATCTCCACTACAGATTTTTCTCAGTGTGTGGATGAGATTAGCTTTGTGGATACTGTAAAACCCTCAATGACAAATCCGCAGCATAGCCGCCATATGTGAACCCACCTTTAAACCAGGCACAATGTGACAGATTTAGTAAGCCTGAGATGGCATAAACCTATGCTGTCTAGACCTGCACCAGATTTAGATCTTTGGCTCAGGCTGGATGATAAATCTGGTACAAGGTTAGACACTTTTGTCTAGCTTTATAACAACTACTGGTTGACTTACTCAGAATTTGACACCAGAACTGGCCCCAAACGGTTCATCTTAAGCAATGTTCCATTCGTGTGAAGTCATGTCCTTTCCCAGTAAGCCGCACCCCTTTTTGATGGATGCCGTTCCGTTTTTTTTTGCGGATCCATTGTAATAATGCCTATCCTTGTCCGCAAACTAGAAACACGGTGTGCTGTCCGCATTTTTGGGGACCCATTGAAATGAATGGGTCCGCATCCTATCCGTAAAAAAAACGGAACGGACATGGAAACAAAACACGGTCGTGTGCATGAGGCCTTAGGCCTCATGCACATGACCGTTGTGTGCATCCGCGTCGATTCCGTCATTTTTCATAGTTTAGCGGAGTTCCCATTAATTTCTATGGAGCTGTGATTCGTGGAGCTGTGATCCGTGATTCCAGTCCGTCAAAAAAATATAACCTGTCCTATTCTTGTCAGTGGAAAACGGAGGACAGACCCATTGAAGTCAATGGGTCAGTCCAAAAAAACGGATGCACAACTGGTAGGTCATCTGTATCCGCGTCCGTGTCTGTTTTTTTTTTCTAGAAGACCTTGGTGCAATAAAATTACACTTTTCATTAACCTTCCTTTTTTTTTTCCCTGTCAGACAAAAAAAAAGGAAAACACAAGGAAACACAACTGAAGCAAAATCGGACACGGACCACTGAAGCCAAATCACTGACAGTGAAAAAACACTGTCGTGTGCATGAGGCCTTATACACAGATTCAGTGGTTTCATATGAATCTGTGAGAAAATAATATTTTTTAAAATAATAGGTACAACATAGATCAGTAAAACGCCAGGTGCGTGAGACCTTAGGGTGGCAGCTGAACAAAACTGACGTTAGCATGTTTCTGAATAAAAGGTTAAACCTTTTTATTGATTTTCCCTCAGAATATTTCAGAACACATAAGATATGACTGTGTAAATACAGAATAATTATGGATACATTGGGCGTCGTTGAACAAGAGTAAGGGCTAATGCTCACAACTGTATGTATTTTTTGGTCCACAAATATTACGGCTAACGTCTCTGTCCATATTTTGCGGAACAGAACAGCTGGCCCCTAATAGAACAGTCGTATCCTTGTCTGTAATGCGGACAGTAATTGCGGAATGGAATGCACACAGAGTAACTTCCGTTTTTTTTTTTTTTTTTTGTGGACCCATTGAAATGAAGGAAGGAATATGCTCTTTTTTTTTTTTTGTGACAGCACACATGTTCTACAGTTCTATGATAATTCTTTCCCACTTATTTCAATAGGACAGTTTCACATGAGAACATTAAAATGCGCCTGTTAACCCTATGATGTTGTAAGTTCGGATCAGTAGACCGGACACTTGTCCGTAATAGAGGCGCAAAAATATGCCTGTAATACACTTGCTTGAAACTGTCCACAATGTAATACCAGGTTGCTAAAAAAACAAGATGTATGTGAGGTAGAACCACACAGGTAGTTTTCTGTCTGTAGCAATGTTCCGTGTTTCTATGCTGCACCACAAATTTCATGGATCCATGGGTGAACCCGGCTCGTTACAACAATGGCCAGATTGTGCTTTACAGATATTGTAAAAAAAAAAAACTCTTACATTCTTGGCAAGGAAGGGTTAAAGGTGGAGTCATGTGCTGTGCATTGAGAGATAACAGTGCTTCAACAGTTTTGTCTTCCAAGGGCTGAAGTCCATAGGTTACGCTCTTTTAAACAATGATTCTTAAAGGGACATTATGCTGAAAAATAAAATCAATTTTGTAGCATTTGTTATTTCTTTTTTTGCTCGTTTTGATCCCTGTGCCGGAGTGAGACGCGCCTAATTTATTAAGGGGCAGTCGCATCTCTGACACTCTGTGAGCCAGAAACGCAAGTCTACTCCAGACAGGAGCTGGCGTAGACATCAGCTATAACTTATGCCAGTTTTCTGGCGTTAGTTGCAGTAAATCCAGCGGGCCACTGTCATGGAAGGTGTACAGAAAACTAGAAGACACAAAATGAAGATCCGACTGACTGGATCCAAAACTAAGGAACCAAAGGGAGAGCCCTGCAACAGACCTGGCTCTCTCCCTAACTGCTCAGCCTATGCAAAAATCTCAATGGTAGATGATCGCATATCCTCGTACCTCGACTGTATAACACCTGAACACCCTATAATAGTGAGGGGACACGACCACCGGCTCCCTACACTTGATACGGAGGGAGTCAGGGTCACCTGGGATCCAGCAAACAGGAAGATACAAATGAATGAACAAAACTTATCTGTAGAAGACTCAGTAGTAGCATCCAGCATGCACACTCCAGGGAGTTGTATAAACCGCAAAGTGATGCAGTATGGGAAGGGATTTAAAGGGATGCAATCAGTGCAACTACATGACAGCTGAGAGAGGCTAATGAGATGAGAAAACGAAAGCAAAACAAAAGGAACCTCAAGGAGGAGGTTCTGAAGGACGTCTGTCAGAGCTTCTCAGATGTCTGGTGGTGACAGCCACATGAACGCCTGCCCCCTTGCACTAAGCTCCTCTCAAATATGGCATGCACCATAATTTGTGACTTTTTACGCCACAGTAGTGGGGAAACACTTTAGTAAATGCCCCTCACTGTCTACCCTGCCACTTTATCCCCTCTACAGTGTTTGCAGCTGCACAGAACCAGAAGTGCTTGTGACGCTACAGTTTTTACCAGAATAGAAGATGACCATGCTTATAAATCCAATATGGTGGTTGAATTTTCCTGTTTCTAGGCAGCTGTGTAAACTAATTTGGGTATTGCCTGCCAACCCTGCACTAGTAAGTCTAAGGCCCCTTGCAAACGAGCGTGTCCGGATGCGTCTCGGTGCGTTGCGGCAAACCCGCGCAAGTAGGAACACAATTGCAGTCAGTTTTGACTGCGATTGCGTTCCGATATTCAGTTTTTATCGCGCGGGTGCAATGTGTTTTGCACGCGCGTGATAAAAATCTGAATGTGGTACCCAGACCCGAACTTTTTCACAGAAGTTCATGTTTGGGTTAGTTGTAGTGTAGATTGTATTATTTCTCCTTATAACATGGTTATAAGGGAAAATAATAGCATTCTGAATACAGAATGCATAGTACAATAGGGCTGGAGGGGTTGAAAAAATAAATAAATAATTTAACTCGCCTTAATCCACTTGTTCGCGCAGCCGGCATCTCTTTTCTGTCTTGTTCTGTGAGGAATAGAACCTTTGATTACTTCACTACGCTCATCACATGGTCCGTCACATGATCCATCACGTATGACCTCATCAAAGGTCTTATTCCTCACAAAAGAAGACAGAAGAGATGCCGGCTGTGTAAACAAGTGGATTAAAGTGAGTTAAAAAAATATATATTTTTTAAACCCCTCCAGCCCGATTGTACTATGCATTCTGTATTAAGAATGCTATTATTTTCCCTTATAACCATGTTATAATGGAAAATAATAATGATCGGGTCCCCATCCCGATCGTCTCCTAGCAACCGTGCGTGAAAATCGCACTGCATCCGCACTTGCTTGCGGATGCTTGCGATTTTCACGCAACCCCATTCATGTCTATGGGGCCTGCGTTACGTGAAAAACGCACAAAGAGGAGCATGCTGCGATATTCACGCAACGCACAAGTGATGCGTGAAAATCACCTCTCATGTGCACAGCCCCATAGAAATGAATGGGTCCGGATTCAGTGCGGGTGCAATGATTCACCTCACGCATTGCACCCGCGCGGAAATCTCGCCTGTGTGAAAGGGGCCTAAGGGACACCTAAATGAATAGCACTTTCACAAATGTCCTTTTAACCCCTTAATGAGGACCTGTCACCACAGTATACAGTGCAGTCTGCAGGCAGCATGTTATAGAGCAGGAGGAGCTGAGCAGATTGATATATATATTTTGGGGAAAAGATTCATCATAACTTTTAAATTATTCCTTTAAATCTCTGCTCTTTCTGAGTTCAGTAGCTAAGTGGGCCGTCTTCTCAGTAACAGCATCGGTCTGTGTGTGTATACAGAGATAGCTGTCAGTCACTGATAAATCGGCCCATTGTGTTATTCAGAAGAGAGATTTAAATACTGGGAGTGACATTTTCATCCCCCCTCCCCCTTCAAAGAGTCATAGCTTTTTATTTATTTTTTCTGTCACATAGTCCTGTGAGTGGTTGTGTTTTTTTTGTGGGACCAGTTGTGCTTTTTAATGTGACCACCTAAGGCTGAGTTTACACTGCAGTTATTCGGTCCATTATTTCCACCAGTAATTGGGAGCCAAAACCAGTAGTGAAACCTACAGAGAGATAAGGTATTAGGCCTCTTTCACACAGGCGTTGCAGGAAAATGTGCGGGTGCGTTACGGGAACACTCACGATTTTTCAGAGCGAGTGCAAAACATTGTAATGCGTTTTGCACTCACGTGAGAAAAAATCGTGCATGTTTGGTACCCAAACCCGAACTTCTTCACAGAAGTTCGGGCTTGGGATCGGTGTTCTGTAGATTGTATTATTTTCCCTTATAACATGGTTATAAGGGAAAATAATAGCATTCTGAATACAGAATGCATAGTAAAATAGCGCTGGAGGGGTTAAAAAAATATATATTCTTTTTAACTCACTTTAATCCACTTGATCGTGCAGCCGGCATCTCCTTCTGTCTTCATCTTAGCTGTGTGCAGTAACAGAACCTGTGGTGATGAACGTCACTCCGGTCATCACATGATCCATCACATGATCTTTTACAATGGTGATGGATCATGTGATGGACCATGTGATGACCGGAGTGACGTCACCACAGGTCCTGTTACTGCACACAGCTAAGATGAAGACAGAAGGAGATGCCGGTTGCGCGATCAAGTGGATTAAGGTGAGTTAAATGATTATTTTTTAACCCCTCCAGCGCTATTTTACTATGCATTCTGTATTCAGAATGCTATTATTTTCCCTTATAACCATGTTCCGTATTTCAGTTTTTCCATTCTGTTTAAAGATAGAACATGTCCTATTATTGCCCGTAAATCACGTTCCATGGCTCCATTCAAGTCAATGGGTCAGCAAAAAACCTGAACACATACGGAAATGCATCCGTATGTCTTCCGTTTCCATTCCGTTTTTTACGGAACCATCTATTGAAAATGTTATACCCAGCCCAATTTTTTCGATGTAATTACTGTATACTGTATATGCCATACGGAAAAACAGAACGGAAAAACTGAATCACCTACGGAAACAAAAAATGGTACAACGGATACGTGAAAAACGGACTGCAAAACACTGAAAAAGCCATACGGTCGTGTGCAGGAGGCCTAATCCTGTACGTGGAGACATCTTTAAAACCGAAGTGTTTGAATGAATCAACTTCAGGTGTGTGATCCAAAGCTCGATTTGCTCAACACTAATGGAAAGATCTGCACCTATTCTGTGTTTAGACCCGCACTTGGTTTTGGCCGAATGCACACGACCGTGTTCCGCGGCCGAGAGCGGTCCGTGGTATGCCGTGCTGGATTCCTGTTCAGAGCAGGAGCGCACGGCTTCATTGGTTGCTATGACGACGTGCTCTTCCTGCTGCCGCCGCAGTACATTAATACACTGGTATAGTTTATACCAGTGCAGAACTGTACTGCGGCGGCAGCAGGAAGCGCACGGCGTCATAGCAACCAATGACGCCGTGCGCTCCTGCTCTGAACAGGAATCCAGCCTTGCATACCACGGACCGCTCTCGGCCGCGGAACACGGCCGTGTGCATTCGGCCTTTGGCTCACAATAACTGATGGAAATAAGTGACAAAATAACTGAAGTGTGAACTCAGCCTTAGGACTTATGCACATGACCGTATGTTTGGTTTGCATCCGACCCATTTATTTCAGTGGGGTCGCAGAAGATGCGCACAGCACACGGTTGACCCGCATGGCCCTTCAAAATAAATAGAACAATTCTTGTCTGTTTTGCGGACACGGATAGGACATTTATACAAAAGTTAAAAAGTAAATGGTGTCATGCATTTGGAGGGCTTTGTTTGTTCTTTTCTTCTCCACACATGTTAAATAATTTGATATTATAGACGTTTTCAGATGCCAGCATACGAATTGTGTAAATTTTTTCTGTATGGAAAAGTTTTTTATATTTAAAATTTTTATTTTTTAAAAAGTAGTTCACCTGACTTTTAGTCCCCTTATGGGACTTGAACCTGCAGTTGTTTGATTGCTTGTGCTATTGGGCTATACTTCTATATTGGTTTAAATAGCTATTTTATCAGCTTTCTATTGCACTCTGCCAGAGGTAATGGCAGCAGTAACTTGGCAGGTCTGGAGGCCTTCAGAAGGCCATTGGCTCCCATAGCAATTTATCAACACCCTGAAATTATGTTGAGGGGGTGCTGATTAAAAGATAAAGTGCTCTCCCTCTGTCTCAGGGTCCATTCACACATCTATTTGCAATTTGCGGATCCGCAAAACACGGACACCGGCAATGTGCATTCTGCATTTCGCGGACTGCACATCACCGGCACTCTCACAGAAAATGCCTTTTCTTGTCCGAAATTGCAGACAAGAATAGGACATGTTCTATTTTTTTGCAGAATGGATGTGGATGCGGACAGCACATTCCGTCCCCATTAAAAATAAATGGGTCCGCGCCTGTTCCGCAAAATTGCGGAATGGATGTGGACCCATTTTGTGGACGTGTGTATGGACCCTAACTCAGATGTCACAGTTGCTGTTGATTTTTTTTATTTGTTTTGTACGATCATTTATTGATTTATAATCAAATGGGAATGTATATATGAATGTGATAGGCTTTGCTCACATTAGTGTTTTGTGCCCTTATGAAAGCAGATGAATTCTACAAGTACACGTCACAATTACCTTACCCCCTTCACAAATGCCTAAAACGGCACCAACATTTATTTTCAGTAGTAGCCTGCTGTCAGTTCAGTCTTAGGCTACTTTCACACTAGCGTTTTCCCTTTCCGCTATTGAGATCCGTCATAGGATCTCAATAGCGAGGGAAAACGCTTCCGTTTTGTTCCCATTCATTGTCAATGGGTACAAAACTGAACTAAACTAAACGGAGTGCACCAGAATGCGTTCCATTCCATTTGGTTGTGCTCCCTTCGCGGACAGAATAACACTGCAAGCAGCGTTTTTCTGTCCGCGATGTGGTGCGGAGCAAGACGGATCCATCCTGACACAATAGAAAACTGATCCGTCCCCATTGACTTTCAATGGTGTAAAGAAAAACTGGCTTAGCTGCCCATAGCAACCAATCAGATTCCACTTTTCATTTTCCAAAGGAGTTCTGAAAAATGAAAGTTGGAATCTGATTGGTTGCTATCGGCAACTAAGCCAGTTCTACTTTACACCACTTTTGATAAATGTCCCCCAATGTCTCTATGTAATGCAGTCAGTGTACTGTGTACTGTGCCATGTGCAACTTGTGTAGGGGCTGGGGGGGATTACTGACCCACCTGATTCAGGGGCCCACCAGAGGATTCATCTGATTCCCTGTGGGCCAGTCCGAGTCTGGAAGCACCAGATCCCTAGCATAAAGGATACAAACAATACCCAATGGACCCTATTGACCCCAGAATAGCACAGCATTTTGTCCAGGATTTCCAACGGAATTTGCTATATTACAATAGTAGTACCTAATGGAGCCTCCACCGCAGATGTGAACAAAGTCTTAAGGGGGTGTGCAAGAATGGTGGCGTTCTTGGCACCGCTTCCCCCCTCCCACTTGGCCCTACCTGTAAAGGAACAATTATTTACCTGCTTATCAGCGATGGCTCCCCGCTCCATCTCTAGGTCTACGATGCTCTGCTGGGTTCCCTTGATAGCAACAAGCGCAAGGGGATCTAGTCTCCACGTGACCAAGTGATTGGCTGTAGGCAATGTCAAACCAGAGGTTAAGGCCTCATGCACACGACCGTTGTGTGCATCCGTGGCCGTTGTGCCGTTTTCTGTTGACTTTCAATGGGTCCGTGGAAAAATCTGAAAATGCACCGTTTGGCAGCCGCATCCGTGATTCCTGGCCGTGAAAAAAATAAGACCTGTCCTATTTTTTTCACGGCCAACGGTTCACGGACCCATTCAAGTCAATGGGTCCGTGAAAAATCACGGATGCACACAAAATTATCATCCGCGTCCGTGATCCGTGTCCGTTTTTTCCTATCATTTCAATGGCAAACTTGACTTAGATTTTTTTTTCATTTTTCATGTCCGTGGATCCTCCAAAAAACAGGGAAGACCCACGGACAAAAAAATGGTCACGGATCACGGACCTACGGACCCCGTTTTTGCGGACCGTGAAAAAATACTGTCGTGTGCATGAGGCCTTACAGAGAGGAAGCCCAGCGGGATATCGCAGGAGCGGGGAGTGAGCGACAGGAAGCAAATCAAGTCTGACAAAGTGTGAAGGGGGCGCCAATCCCCCCCCCCCCCCCATTCTTGCACAACTCCTTTAAATAATATCTTCCCTTAAAATAACAAACAAAACATTCCCCAGCAAATATAAGTCGTACTCTGCCGTCGGCTGACTGTCTTGGTTAGTTTCTCCTTTTCTGTTTAAAAAAAAAAAAGTGAGGACTTGGCAGCCCTGCAAGCAAGGTGATACCTTTACTTCTTAAATACCTGCCTTCCTGGTTTGTGACATCAAGAACTGTGTTCTCCACAGATAAGATAGCAGGGCATAGACTGACAAGCGCACGTATGCGAACTGTTCTTTCTGAGCCGGCTGCTTAACTACAGGACCTGCATCCTGCTGCCTGGGGGAGAACGGTTACAGACCTGATATTGTAGGGAAGAAAAGCGGCTCCGTAAATTAGAACCATGTTTAGTTACCAGTATATCACCTCCGATCAACTGACGGGTTTTGACAAATACAAGGTAAGAAAAAAACTACTTTTAATTCACACAAGCGTATAAGCCTGACGTGAAATAATTGATAGTGCTAAATTGTGATTGTCACGCGCTGCTGTGTGGCATGTCACAGCTTCACCAATGTAACACAGACAGGCAGGGGACCACTGGACCAGTCCAGGATTGAACAGGTGAGTCTTGTTGCATTATGTTATCCCATAAGCAGCTGCAATTGTATTGTTTTAGAGGCCAGAGTAACCCTAAGGGGTCATTCACACGACCGTATGAATGGGTCCGCATCCGTTCCACAATTTCAATGGGGCTGCAAAAGATGCGGAAAGCACACCGTGTGCTCTCCACATCTGTTTTTCCATGCCGTTGGTTTCCTGATGCAGTTTTGGAAGCCAAAATCAGGAGTGGATCATATAGAAAGAGAAAGTATAAGGGTTCATGGACACAAACGTAATTTTTGTCCATGTCCGTTCCGTTTTTTACTTTGGCACGCATACAGAACCATTCATTTTATTGGGGCCGCAAAAAACATAAATAACTCAATATGCATTCCATGTCCGTTGCACAAAAAAATAGAACATGTCCTATTCTTGTCCGTTTTGCGGACAAGGACAGGCATTGTTACAATGGATCCACCAAAAAACTGATGCAACACTGATGTCGCTGATGTTTATGAGCCCTAAGGGACAGATATGACTTCTGTTTTTTAAATTCATTCCGAGTTTTTGCTTCTAAAACTGACCATGTGACCGCACCCTTAGGGCTCATGCACACGACCATAAGTATTTTGCAGTCCACAAAACACGGATTCGCAAAAAATATGGATGACGTCCATGTGCATTCCGTATTTTGCAGAACTAAACAGCTGGCCCCTAATAGAACAGTCCTATCCTTGTCTGTAATGCGGACAATAATAGGACATGTTCTATTTTTCTGCGGAACTGAGTCATTTTAGTTTCTTTTTTTTGCAGCCCCATTGAAGTAAATTGTTCCGCATATGGGCCACACAAAAAAACGGGCACGGAAATTAAATGCGTTTGTGTGCATGAGCCCTTAGAATAGAAGACAAAAATATTTTATCCAGTAGGAGCGTCAAGTTAAGCCATATTCACACGTCCGTGCTCAAATCCGTGAGCAGGTGGTCAGTGATGTATCCGTGAAGCTGTCTTTGAAGAAACCGTGTTGGGTCCGTGTGTCCTTTTTTTGTTGTCCATGTTGCATCTGTGTTTCACTGACACTGAACAGCTGAAAAATAATTTTCAAAGCATCTCTTCTTAATGATCCGTGAAACACGGATGCAACATGGATGGCATCTATGTTGCATCCGTGGTTTTCACAGACCCATAGACTATAATGGACGTGATGGATCCGTGAACATGGACAAAATACTGACCCACGGATCGTGCTAAAACACTGATGTCTGAATTTACATATTAAAATGAATGGGGATGTGTGCTGTCCATGGAAAACACGTACAGCACACGTCTGTGAAACACTGACGTGTGAATGAGGCTTTACTATGGACAGATAAAAGCTTTAGGTTGTGACTGTGTGACAGTATTTCTATGTCTCATCTGTATGGAGAAGTAAGCACATAGCTTAACCCCTTAAGGACGCAGGGCGTATCGGTACGCCCTATTTCCCGAGTCCTTAAGGATTCAGGGCGTACCGGTACGTCCTAACTTTAAATGCAGATTCCGGCGCCGCGGGGGTTAATGGAAACGGGATGCCGGCTGAAATCATTCAGCCGGCATCCTGTGACAATGCCAGGGGGGGTCATGTGACCCCCCCCTATCGGCGATCGCCGCAAACCACAGGTCAATTCAGACCTGCGGTTTGCTGCGCTTTTTGCAGTTTCTGATCCCCGCGGTCCCCCGCCCGCCTCCCCTTGAAAATTCGTTGGTGTAGAGTGGGTATACCAGGGTGCCATCACATTGCTGGCACCCTGGTATAAACGGCTGACATCGGTGATGCGATGTCAGCCGTTTAACCCTTTCCATACAGCGGTCCGTACGGACCGCTGTATGAAAAAAGTTAACAGTAAGAAGTAGCTCCCTCCCTCTCCCATCGGGGGGCTGCAGTGCCTTTGCAGCCCCCCGAATGGAGAGGGAGGGAGCTCCCAGACAGCCCCCCCAGAGCCCCGTCCTTACCCTTCCCCGTCTGCGCAGTTCTGACCACTACTGAGCAGACGGGGAAGGTTCCCATGGCAACAGGACGCCGTCTCAGGCATCCTGCTGTCCATGGTGCTGAACAGATCTGTGCTGAAGGCAGAGATCTGTTCAGACAAAGTGTAAGTAAAATACAGTACTGTACAATATATATTGTACTGTACTGTATTATACAGACATCAGACCCACTGGATCCAAGTGGGTCTGGGTCAAAAAAAAGTGGAAAAAAAAGTAAAAAAAAAAAGCCATTTTGTCATCTTACGTCACAATAAAGTGTAATAGCAAGCGATTAAAAAGTCATGTGCACCCCAAAATAGGGCCAATCAAACCGTCATCTCATCCCGCAAAAAATGAGACCCTACTTAAAATAATCGCCCAAAAACTGAAAAAACTATGGTTCTTAGACTATGGAGACACTAAAACATTTTTTTTGTTTTAAAAATGAAATCATTGTGTAAAACTTACATAAATAAAAAAAATTGTATACATATTAGGTATCGCCGCGTCCGTGACAACCTGCTCTATAAAATTACCACATGATCTAACCTGTCAGATGAATGTTGTAAATAACAAAAAAAAAACGTGCCAAAAAAGCTATTTCTTGTTACCTTGCCACACAAGAAGTAGCTCCCTCCCTCTCCCATCGGGGGGCTGCAGTGCCTTTGCAGCCCCCCGAATGGAGAGGGAGGGAGCTCCCAGACAGCCCCCCCAGAGCCCCGTCCTTACCCTTCCCCGTCTGCGCAGTTCTGACCACTACTGAGCAGACGGGGAAGGTTCCCATGGCAACAGGACGCCGTCTCAGGCATCCTGCTGTCCATGGTGCTGAACAGATCTGTGCTGAAGGCAGAGATCTGTTCAGACAAAGTGTAAGTAAAATACAGTACTGTACAATATATATTGTACTGTACTGTATTATACAGACATCAGACCCACTGGATCTTCAAGAACCAAGTGGGTCTGGGTCAAAAAAAAGTGGAAAAAAAAGTAAAAATCAATAAAACACATTTATCACTGAATAAAAATGAAAAAAATAAAATTTCCTACACATGTTTGGTATCGCCGCGTCCGTAATGACCTGATCTATAAAACGGTCATGTTACTTTCCCCGCACGGTGAACGCCATAAAAAAAAAAAAAAAAACTATTAGGAAATTGAAATTTTGCCCACCTTAGTTCCCAAAAAAGGTAATAAAAGTGATCAAAAAAGTCGCATGTACGCCAAAATAGTACCAATCAAACCGTCATCTCATCCCGCAAAAATCATACCCTACCCAAAATAATTGCCAAAAAACTGAAAAAACTATGGCTCTTAGACTATGGAAACACTAAAACATGATTTATTTTGTTTCAAAAATAAAATCATTGTGTAAAACTTAAATAAATAAAACAAAGTATACATATTAGGTATCGCCGCGTCCGTATCGACCGGCTCTATAAAAATATGACATGACCTAACCCCTCAGGTGACCACCGTAAAAAAATAAAAATAAAAACTGTGTAAAAAAAGCCATTTTGTCATCTTACGTCACAATAAAGTGTAATAGCAAGCGATTAAAAAGTCATGTGCACCCCAAAATAGGGCCAATCAAACCGTCATCTCATCCCGCAAAAAATGAGACCCTACTTAAAATAATCGCCCAAAAACTGAAAAAACTATGGTTCTTAGACTATGGAGACACTAAAACATTTTTTTTGTTTTAAAAATGAAATCATTGTGTAAAACTTACATAAATAAAAAAAATTGTATACATATTAGGTATCGCCGCGTCCGTGACAACCTGCTCTATAAAATTACCACATGATCTAACCTGTCAGATGAATGTTGTAAATAACAAAAAAAAAACGTGCCAAAAAAGCTATTTCTTGTTACCTTGCCACACAAAAAAAGTGTAATATAGAGCAACCAAAAATCATATGTACCCTAAACTAGTACCAACAAAACTGCCACCCTATCCCCTAGTTTCTAAAATGGGGTCACTTTTTTGGAGTTTATACTCTGGGGGTGCATCAGGGGGGCTTCAAATGGGACATGGTGTCAAAAAAAACAGTCCAGCAAAATCTGCCTTCCAAAAACCGTAGGGCATTCCTTTCCTTCTGCGCCCTGCTGTGTGCCCGTACAGCGGTTTACAAACACATATGGGGTGTTTCTGTAAACTACAGAATCAGCGCCATAAATAATGAGTTTTGTTTGGCTGTTAACCCTTGCTTTGTAATTGAAAAAAAAATATTAAAATGGAAAATCTTCCAAAAAAGTGAAATTTTGAAATTGTATCTCTATTTTCCATTAAATCTTGTGCAACACCTAAAGGGTTAACAAAGTTTGTAAAATCAGTTTTGAATACCTTGAGGGGTGTAGTTTCTTAGATGGGGTCACTTTTATGGAGTTTCTACTCTAGGGGTGCATCAGGGGGGCTTCAAATGGGACATGGTGTCAAAAAACCAGTCCAGCAAAATCTGACTTCCAAAAACCAAACAGCGCACCTTTCATTCTACGCCCCGCTGTGTGGCCGTACAGCAGTTTACGGCCACATATGGGGTGTTTCTGTAAACTACAGAATCCGGGCCATAAATAATGAGTTTTGTTTGGCTGTTAACCCTTGCTTTGTAACTGTAAAAAAAATATTAAAATGGAAAATCGGCCAAAAAAGTGAAATTTTGAAATTGTATCTCTATTTTCCATTAAATCTTGTGCAACATCTAAAGGGTTAACAAAGTTTCTAAAATCATTTTTGAATACCTTGAGGGGTGTAGTTTCTTAGATGCGGTCACTTTTATGGAGTTTCTACTCTAGGGGTGCATCAGGGGGCTTCAAATGGGACATGGTGTCAAAAAAACAGTCCAGCAAAATCTGCCTTCCAAAAACCATACGGCGCACCTTTCACTCTACGCCCCGCTGTGTGGCCGTACAGTAGTTTACGGCCACATATGGGGTGTTTCTGTAAACGGCAGAGTCAGGGTAATAAAGATACAGTCTTGTTTGGCTGTTAACCCTTGCTTTGTTAGTGGAAAAAATGGGTTAAAATGGAAAATTAGGCAAAAAAATGAAATTCTCAAATTTCATCCCCATTTGCCAATAACTCTTGTGCAACACCTAAAGGGTTAACAAAGTTTGTAAAATCAGTTTTGAATACCTTGAGGGGTGTAGTTTATAGAATGGGGTCATTTTTGGGCGGTTTCTATTATATAAGCCTCGCAAAGTGACTTCAGAGCTGTAGTGGTCCCTAAAAATTGGGTTTTTGTAAATTTCAGAAAAATTTCAAGATTTGCTTCTAAACTTCTAAGCCTTGTAACATCCCCAGAAAATAAAATATCATTCCCAAAATGCTACAAACATGAAGTAGACATATGGGGAATGTAAAGTCATCACAATTTTTGGGGGTATTACTATGTATTACAGAAGTAGAGAAACTGAAACTTTGAAATTTGCAAATTTTTCAAAATTTTTGGTAAATATGGTATTTTTTTATGCAAAAAAATTCACTTTTTTGACCCAATTTTAGCAGTGTCATGAAGTACAATATGTGACAAAAAAACAATCTCAGAACGGCCTGGGTAAGTCAAAGCGTTTTAAAGTTATCAGCACTTAAAGTGACACTGGTCAGATTTGCAAAAAATGGCCAAGTCCTTAAGGTGAAATAGGGCTGAGTCCTTAAGGGGTTAAGGCTAGGTCTACACGACGACATTTGTTGCGCGACAAAAAGTTGCGCGACAGATAGGGCGCAACATTTGTCGCGCGACATTTTGTTGCACTAATGTCGCGCGTCAATTTTTATAATGGCAGTCTATGGTGTCGCACTGCAACATGCGACATGCTGCGACTGCGACGCGACAGTCGCAGAAAAATCCATCTCGAATGGATTTTCTGCGACTGTCGCGTCGCAGTCGCAGCATGTCGCATGTTGCAGTGCGACACCATAGACTGCCATTATAAAAATTGTTGCGCGACATTAGTGCACCAAAGGAGATGGCTGCAGCCGGGCACCCTGCATGATGAGACGTCCCCTTGGACACGTTTGGGACGTGAGTGGCAAGTTATATAAACCTGTTTTATATGATAATAGAGCCACAGGCGCATTTGATAAGGTCACTTTAGGATTCAGGGTATTAGTAGGGACCTGGCCATATGTTTAGGTTATAGGCCTCAAATCTGATGACAGAATCCCTTTAAAGTAGATCAAGACTGGCGTTGGAAATGCCAGTCTTGATAAATGTCCTCTGTAGTGTTTAGGGACCTTTTTTATTTTATTATTTTCCAAATCCGGCGGCACTGTGATTACAGGTTTGCTGTTACGTGCAGGACATTATCTCCTGTCAAAAATAACTGATGTGTTACGGAATTGGCAAAAACTGATGAAAACTGAGGACAACTGATGCATAAAATAACTGATTTCTTATTTATCTTTTTTACTTTTCTGTTCGGACAGATCAGAAGAACGGAAAGCTCAGCGCAGAGGTGAAGTCTGCCTAAGGGCTCGTTCACGCGACCGTTGGTGTCCCATTCCCGTATTGCGGACAGCATTTGCAGATCCGGAATACACGTGCACCTTTTCGTTGTGATTCCGTTGCGGATTTATTAATTTTAATGGGTCCGCAAATCCAGAGATGCGGAACGGAAGCACGGAACGGAACACTACGGAAGCACTGCGGAGTGGTTTCTGGGGTTCTGTTCCGTGCCTCCGCACCGCAAAAAGATAGAACATGCTCTATCTTTTTGCGGAACGGAGGGATCGCTGACCCCTTCTAATGAACGCGTCTGCGATCCCAATGCGCCTGCCCAACGGAAGGTGCCATTGCATTGCGGGCTTCAATTTGCGGCTCACAGCACGGGCACAGGACACCAATGGCAGTGTGAACGAGCCCTAAGAATGCATTTTTCTAATTAAGACTGGCATATAAAGGATCAGTCGGGTAGGATTTGCCAAATTTATTAAGGAGATGCATCTTCTGTCTGAAAAGCAAGTCTGCAGGGGTGCACCACCAAGGGGGCCAGACAGCACCAGTCATGGGCAAGAGGGGGGCAGCCAAAGAGCCATGGGCTGAAGGGAAGGGGTTAGGTTAGGAAATTGGCATTGGGAAGGGGGGGGGGGTCAGTTTTTGTCTCAGGCAGCAGGAAAGCTAGGTGCACCTCTGCAGCTATGAACTGGTGTAGATTTGTGCTGTGATTTCTGCCAGCTTGTGTCCAACATAAAAAGTCAGAATTGTTTTTTATGAAAATGCTGTTTGTGCCAAAAATTGCAGCATTTGTAAGCAAGAAAACTGTCTTTGATAAATGTCCCCATAGTGTATTATCAGTATAGCTCTACATCTCTCCATGCTTTTCATAAGGGAATTTAGTTTAGCACCTGACTATTGTCTGGTGTATTAGCCATCTAAGTGAAAAGGGCTGATGATTAATTAACCAAAATTAGATCTTATTTCTTCTTGTGGCCTACTTCTGCCCTTACAGACTGGATTCTGTTGCAAGTTGACATTTAGGCTAGGTCTACACGACGACATTTGTCGCGCGACAATAAGTTGCGCGACAGATAGGGCACAACTACACTGCAACATTTGCAACTACACTGCAATTGTTGCGTCGCAGTCGCAGCATGTTGCATGTTGCAGTGCGACACCATAGACTGCCATTATAAAAATTGTCGTGCGACATTGATGCAACAAAATGTTGCGCAACAAATGTCTTCGTGTAGACCTAGCCTAAGGCTACACGACGGTTGTTAGCGCGACATGCTGCTAAGCCAATGTTGTACCCAAGTGTTCCAGTGTAGATGGCTGCCATAGGAATGAATGGGGTCACAGTGCAACTTGCATGTTTGCTGCGACTGTGAAACGAGAATGGAAAAAAATCCAGCATTGGATTTTTTGCCATTCTCGTTTTGCAGTCGCAGCAAACATGCAAGTCGCACTGTGACCCCATTCATTCCTATGGCAGCCATCATCACTGGAACACTTGGGTACAACATGGGCTTAGCAGCCGTTGCGGACTGCTGCATTTTTTTCGATTCGTGTGTCACGCTGCAGCCCTATTAATTCCTATGACATCCTTGCCAATATTCGACACATGTAGCCATATCCTAAAGGTAAAGCCAAATCATATGTAATGAACTTTGTTTATTTCAGTCTGGCTAACTATGTATTTGTCTGTCATAATGAATTCCACACAAAAAGAAAATTGATGATTTAAAATTACTTTTTGGGAAAATTGAAATAATTTTTGCAGATTAGAAAGTTTGCATTGAAATAATATTAAGAATTTCCATTTAATCAGTAGTCTACAATGTTTTGTTATCCTATACACAAGCAAATACACTACTCACAAAAAGTTCCGGGGCACGCTCTGTGGTAGAAAGCATCAGCCAAAATGGTGGTTGAGGTGCCCTTGATGTTAGGGGTGCTTAGGGTGCTTGTTGCGGCTGAGTCCCTTGATGGTTTTTGTCGTGACGCCAGTACCGTTAATGGTGGTACAACCATAAGTAGTAATAATGAGGTAGACAGTGGTGAAATGCAACTCACAACTTTTACTTTAGATGTCTTTGGTTGCAGCAATACAAACATGCAGTCTCTAGATGGTACAGAGTTAATTCTGCAAATCCACTGTTTTAGGCTGTTTAGGTTTTGTGGTTTTGGAGTAGTGTGTTAGGTGTACCTGGTTCCTTTAGATGTGTTGGATCCTATTCCTTGACTTTCCCTACAAGCTGAATATTTTTAGACAGGAAAACTCAACTGTCTCTTAGAAGGTTGGTGTGGCTGCCTGAAGCTATAAAACCTCCACCATGCAAAGGTGTCTCTGGCCCTCAATAATGGCTCTTATCACCGATGAATTCCTAGGAATGCTTGTTTCTTTTCCAGGGAGGCAAACTCTTCTCTTACTGGTCAGGGATGCAAGTCTATAGTCCGGCCACAGAAGGAAAACGGTCTTCTGCGCCTAACATCTGAGTATCACCTCCTAGCGAAGTTGGCTCCACTCAATAATCTGCGTTGCAAAGTCTTCACTCTATCCTTCCTCCCACTAATTTGATCTGACTACCTCAGATCTGCTCTCTTCTGACTATATTTTCAACTGCCTACTCTCCTCTCATCTCCACAACTGACTAACTAGGCCTGGCCTAGGATATATATAGGACCTGAACTTTATCCCCATCGAGTGGCGGGATGTATAAATTACACCTAATAGGCCTGTTAGCAGGGATTTTTCAGATACATAAATACAAAATCATACATTATAACCTAGTGCTTTTAATAAAGTAAAAAGTGCTTTTAAGCAGTGCCCACACACACGTAGTGGGATGCTGCACCTCATCTCAAACAATTTATTGACAAAAAAGCCAACAACAGTGGTGGGTATAACCCACAAAAATGTCAATGTCTCAATATCTTGTCATGTGGCCTTAAGCATCAATTACAGCTTGACAACAATGTCTCATGCTCTTCACAAGTTGACTTATTGTCTGCTGAGGCATGGCATCCACCTCTTCTTGAAGGGCAGCCCTCAAGTCATTGAGGTTCTAGGATACAGAGTTACAAGTCTCTACACGGCGACTCAGCTGATCCCATAGATTTTTAATGGGATTCAGGTCTGGAGAAAGTGCAGGCCACTCCTTTTGAGGTACCCCAGTCTCCAGCAGCCGCTCCCAAATCATGCGACCTCGATGAGCTGGCGCATTGTCCATAAAGATGAAATTAGGCCTGTGTTGTTCATGCAGAGGTACAATGACAGGATTAATGATGTTATTCAAGTAGTATGGTCTTGTCACTGCGCCATTCACAAAGTGTAAGGTAGTTTTGTATTGACTAGGCACACCTGCCCACACTGTAACACCACCACCACCGCCAAACACTCTATTGGTGACAACAGTGGCTGATGCATAGCGTCCTCCTTGACGTCTCAAACATCGTTGGCAGCCATCATTTCTGCTCAGCGTGAATTGACTTTCATCAGTGAACAGCACTGAGGCCCACTGGTTCCTTGTCCAGCATAGATGCTCCCTGGCCCATGTAAGACAATGACCACAGGTACCCTTACAGGTCGACTAGTATGCAGACCTTGCTGATCTAAACGGTTTTGAAAGGTCTGACATGACACTTGGATGACTCTCACCTTCCTTAAATGTGCTTGGAGCTGTGTGCCATTCATCATCCAGTACTGCAGGGCATCAGTGTGGTATGTGGCCAAAGGACGTCCACTTCTATGCTGTGTGACACTAAGCTCAGTGGCCACTTCCATCTGAGAACATCCTGCTTGAAGTCTCGCAATGGCGAGGTACTGATGATCAATTGTTAGGTGTTGTCTTGGTCTCATGATGTCAAAATGTGAACAGCATGATGAGGAGGACTGTTTAAATACCAATTCTAATTGAACCAGGAAATGTATTGGTCGATTCATGGATCAAACACCTGTGGTGAATTTTGCCATTAAGCTCCTTGTTAGAGAACAGCAAGTTGTGCAAAAAGTACTGAAAAATTGAACAGTTGGACATGTGCAAGTGTAAAAAAATGGAAAATAGTCTGATTTTCACAATTGTAAATGTATTTTTTTTGTTAATAGCACAACATGCATCTTTTCCATAATAGTGGGTTTTCATTTGCGTCATGGAATTTCGTTATAGGGTTACAATAGAATATAACTGAATTTTAGGACAGAATGCAAAACGGTTATAAGAGGCATTCCGTTTTGCCCCGTCCTAATCCATGTCTATGGGACAAATAATGGTTCAGTTTGATTCCGTCATTGTCTGGTCGACAGGACAATTTTTTCCCATCATGTACTGTATATACTGTATAAATAGTCTTTTTGATATATGGTATGCATGGGTGTTGCTCATTGAGGGCAGGGCTATAAGCTGTAGTTTGCCGTGCAGTGGAATTTAAAAATAATATTTTTTTTTATTTTTTTTTTATGCCGTCTTTATTTTCTTTATTTTATACTTTGGAGGACATTTAACGTTACACTTTTTTTTTATATCGCTGATTTCTCTTGTATTCAGGGCTAACATTGTAGCCCGAGATACGGGGGAATACCGATCCCAGAGAGGTTGTACATCACTGTACAACTTCACTGCAGAGCTGATCTGGGTCTGATAAAACCCAGCAGCACTCACAGACTCTCAGCCCCCAGGGATCACATGACTGCTTGGACAGGAGCACGAGGTGGCATTGCTCTTTCCTGATCTCTATACACAGCGCTCATTGAGCACTGTGTACAGATCTATGGGGAAAAAAAACCATCCCTGCCTTCTCTGTGGGGCACCCTGCTGTCACTGAAGTGGGCTTTCAGCTAGAGCAGCTGCATGATTGCAGTGCATGGGAGCTGTAAATCAGCATAGCACAGCAAGGTATACAGTTTCCCTAAAGCCTCATTCACACATCAGTGTCCGTGCCTACATCCATGAAAAGTTGGTAAGTGATGCCTCCGGGAAGATGTCCGTGTCTGGTCCATGTGTCTGTTTTTGGCTGTCCGTGTGTCATTCGTGTTTCACTGACACTAAACTGTTGAACAGCTGAAAAGTAATTTTCAAAGCATCTCTTCCTAATGATCCGTGTTGCATCCGTGGTTTTCACGGATCCATAGACTATAATGGGCGTGATGGATCCGTGAACACGAACAAATTAGAGCATGGACCCACAGACCATGCTAAAACACTGATGTGTGAATACACACATTAAAATGAATGGGGACGTGTGCTGTCCATGGAGAATGTGTACAGCACACGTCCGTGGAACACAGACGTGTGAATGAGGCTTAACTTAGAAACGTCATACCTTGCTGTCCTACTCTGTTTCCATGGCTCCCATGCACTTTAAAGGGGTTCCCTGGGAATTTAGAAAATGAAAATACTTAAATATTACTTTATTGTAAATGTATTCCCATATACCTTTCATTATTTATAATGGCTCATTTTGTTTAGGGAGCAATCATTGGGAGAAACAAATAGCTGCCATCCCATTAGTACACATTAAACCTGTCCTAATCATACAGGAGGACAAGTTACTTCTGAGCACTGAGGTAAAGAGCTGCCTCATCCTCCTCTCCTACTTGTCAGGGGTTATGATCCTGACTACAGACTATAAGAACTTTAACTGAATCTCTGTGAGAATGGAGTTCATGAAGAGACATGAAGGACAGAGAGGACGGACAGGACAGACTGTGGTAATGGAAATTGCATACACATGCTGCTGCACATTATCCACGTCACCCCCACCCTCCTCTCTGAGCTTCATGTCTCCCCATGAACTCCATTTCTACAGAGATTTAGCTGAAGATCATATTAAACAGTATTCAGTATCACAGAAGAAGATGAGGCAGCTCCTTAGCTCAGTGCTGTGAAGTAACTTGTTCTTCTGTGTGATTAGGACAGGTTTTGTGTGCACTAATAGGACAGCGGACATTTTATTTCTCCGAATGATTGCTTCACAGACAAAACAAACCATTACAACTAATGAAAGGTATTTGGGAATATATTTATAATAAAGTAATATTTAAGTATTTTCATTTTCCTAATTCCAGGAGAACCCCTTTAATAGGAGTTACTGAAACAGCGGCGTGCCAGCGCTCTCTGCTGTTTCCCGGCCACAAGGTGGTCAGGACTTGGTCTCATCTTGCCTTACTAACCGCTAGATGAGACAACCTCTTTAAAGCATTTTTATACAGGCTGATGACCTAGCAAACCAACATTTGTTAGCAATCATTACACGGGTAGGAGGCCACAGATATTTTTGATCAAAATTTATTGGCTGAGAGTCTCAGATTTTATCATATCAGAGTGAGGGCTTAGTCCATATATAATGTTTGCATCTATTGTGTTAGGGCTTTATTTTCCGTGATTTTTTAATCATTGCCTCTTGTACATATGCTGCTGATCAGTAGTGATGTCCCGAACTATTCGCCGGCGAACAATCATTGAGCAAACTTTGACCCTGTACCTCACAGTCAGCAGACACATTCCAGCCAATCAGCAGCAGACCCTCTCTCCCAGACACTCCCACCTCCTGGACAGCATCCATTTTAGATTCATTTGGAAGCTGCATTCTTAGTGAGAGGAGAACAGTGTAGCTGCTGCTGATTTAATAGGGAAATCGATAGCTAGGGCAGTGTTATGTGTCCACAGACTCATCTGCTGTAAGGACAGTGTCCTGACAGCACCCCAAAAAGCCCTTTTTAGGGCTGGTACATCAGTCTGCTTTTTATATATATATATATATATATTGCAGTTGCCTCCCTGTGTGTGAGAGGCTGCAGGCCCACAGACTGTACTGTGTGCACACCATTCATACAGGGTGTTACAATACCTTGCAGAAAAATAAAAGTCAATTAATTTTTTCTCTGTGATATAATCGCAGTTGCAAGCCAGTAAGTGTCTGGCCCACAGACTGTACTGTGTGCACACCATTCATAAAGGGTGTCACAATACCTTGCAGATAAAAAAAGTCAATTTATTTTTTCTCTGTGATATAATCGCAGTTGCAAGCCAGTGAGTGTCTGGTCCACAGACTGTACTGTGGCCACTGGCCAGGCCACCACTCATACCGTTACAGGGTGTCACAATACCTTGCAGATAAAAAAATGTCAATTTATTTTTTCTCTGTGATATAATCGCAGTTGCAAGCCAGTGAGTGTTTGGCCCACAGACTGTACTGTGTGCACACCATTCATACAGGGTGTCACAATACCTTGCAGATAAAAAAAGTCAATTTATTTTTTCTCTGTGATATAATCGCAGTTGCAAGCCAGTGAGTGTCTGGCCCACAGACTGTACTGTGGCCACTGGCCAGGCCACCACTCATACCGTTACAGGGTGTCACAATACCTTGCAGATAAAAAAAAGTCAATTAATTTTTTCTCTGTGATATAATCGCAGTTGCAAGCCAGTGAGTGTCTGCCCCACAGACTGTACTGTGGCCACTGGTCAGGCCACAACTCATACCGTTACAGGGTGTCACAATACCTTGCAGATAAAAAAAGTCAATTTATTTTTTCTCTGTGATATAATCGCAGTTGCAAGCCAGTGAGTGTCTGGCCCACAGACTGTATTGTGTGCACACCATTCATACAGGGTGTCACAATACCTTGCAGATAAAAAAAAGTCAATTAATTTTTTCTCTGTGATATAATCGCAGTTGCAAGCCAGTGAGTGTCTGGCCCACAGACTGTACTGTGTGCACACCATTCATACAGGGTGTCACAATACCTTGCAGATAAAAAAAAAGTCAATTAATTTTTTTCTCTGTGATATAATCGCAGTTGCAAGCCAGTGAGTGTCTGCCCCACAGACTGTACTGTGGCCACTGGCCAGGCCACCACTCATACCGTTACAGGGTGTCACAATACCTTGCAGATAAAAAAAGTCAATTTATTTTTTCTCTGTGATATAATCACAGTTGCAAGCCAGTGAGTGTCTGGCCCACAGACTGTATTGTGTGCACACCATTCATACAGGGTGTCACAATACCTTGCAGATAAAAAAAAGTCAATTAATTTTTTCTCTGTGATATAATCGCAGTTGCAAGCCAGTGAGTGTCTGGCCCACAGATTGTACTGTGTGCACACCATTCATACAGGGTGTCACAATACCTTGCAGATAAAAAAAGTCCATTTATTTTTTCTCTGTGATATAATCGCAGTTGCAAGCCAGTGTGTGTCAGGCCCACACAGACTGTACTGTGCCCACTGCCCACCACTTATATAGGGTGGCACAGTACCTTGCACGCATAGTACTACTTATCTAAAAAAAAATGACAGGCAGAGGCAGGCCACCCCGCAGGGGCCGTCGTGGTCGTGGTGCTGTGATTTCCACTGGCCCTGGAATAATGCCCAGTGTTCAGAGGCCACGTACCCTGAACCCAAAAAATCCTGAGGACATAGTTGACTGGCTTACACAGGACACCCAAACTTCAAGAGCTTCCGCTAAGAACCTTGACGCACCATACTCCTCCAGCTCAGCTTCGGTCACCTGCTCTCAAGTTACCACTCTCCCGCCTGCCGCCACCACCACCACTACCACCGCAGCAGCTTCACTTGATCCGTCAGAGGAGTTATTTACACATCAGTTGGATGAAATTAGTAATGCGCAACCATTATTGCCAGAGGATGTATATAACAGGGATATGTCTCAGTCAGACAGGATTACACATATGGATGTACAGTGTGATGATGATGATGATGTTGTACGCGCTGCTGCTTCCTTTGCTGAGGTGTCAGATACAAGTGAAGTGGTTGATGATGACGATGTGTCCGTGGATGCCACGTGGATGCCTGCTCGAAGAGAAGAAGAAGAGGGGGAAAGTTCAGAAGGGGAGACAGAGAGAAGGAGGAGACGAGTTGGAAGCAGGGGGAGGTCGTCGCAAGGAGCTAGTGGCACAGTCAGACAGCATGTATCGGCACCCGGGGTCATCCAGACCGCACGCCAATCAACGCATGCTGTTGCCACCACCAGAATGCAGTCATTGCAAAGCTCAGCAGTGTGGCATTTTTTTGTGTGTCTGCCTCTAATAACAGCAATGCCATTTGCATCCTGTGCCAAAAGAAACTGAGTCGTGGGAAGTCCAACACCCACCTCGGTACAACTGCTTTGCGAAGGCACATGATCTCACATCACAAACGCCAATGGGATCAACACATGAGTACAAGCAGCACACAAACTCAAAGCCACCATCCTCCTCCTGGTCCAGCATCTTCAGCCATGTCAACCACTGCTGTCCTCCATGCCCCCTCTCAACCACCCGCCACTCCGCCTCTCACCTTCAGCAGTTCCATCTCATCTGCCCACAGTCAGGTGTCTGTCAAGGAAATGTTTGAGCGTAAGAAGCCAATGTCACAAAGTCACCCCCTTGCCCGGCGTCTGACAGCTGGCTTGACGGAACTCTTAGCCCACCAGCTTTTACCATACCAGCTGGTGGAGTCTGAGGCCTTCAAAAAATTTGTTGCTATTGGGACACCACAGTGGAAGGTACCCGGCCAAATTTTTATTTCCAAAAAGGCAGTCCCAAACCTCTACTCTGTTATTGAAAAGGAAGTCATGGCATCTCTGGCATACAGTGTTGGGACAAGGGTCCATCTGACCACTGATACCTGGTCTGCAAAGCACGGTCAGGGCAGGTATATCACGTACACTGCGCATTGGGTCAACCTGCTGACGGCTGCCAAGCATGGAATGCGTGGCTCCGCAGCGGAGTTGGTGACACCACCACGACTTGCAGGCAGGCCTACTGCCACCTCCTCTACTCCTCCTACTCCATCCTCTTTGATAACCTCCTCGGCTGAGTCCTCTTCTGCTGCGGCGTCTAGCTGCACATCAACTGAATCCCCCAGCTCCCCAGGGGCTATTCCACATCCCGGATACGACAGTGTCACACTGTCTTGGGGTTGACTTGCCTGAAAGCAGAGAGCCACACCGGACCAGCACTCCTGTCCGCCCTGAACGCACAGGTGGATCAGTGGCTGACCCCGCACCAACTGGAGATCGGCAAAGTGGTGCGTGACAATGGAAGCAATTTGTTGGCGGCATTGAATTTTGGCAAGTTGACACATGTGCCGTGCATGACACATGTGTTGAATCTCATCGTACAGCGCTTTGTGTCTAAGTACCCAGGCTTACAGGACGTCCTTAAGCAGGCCAGGAAGGTGTGTGGCCATTTAAGGCGTTCCTACACGGCCATGGCGCACTTTTCCGATATTCAGCGGCAAAACAACATGCCAGTGAGGCGCTTGATTTGCGACAGCCCGACAAGTTGGAATTCAACACTCCTAATGTTCGACCGCCTGCTCCAACAAGAAAAAGCCGTCAACGAGTATTTGTATGACTGGGGTGCTAGGACAGCCTCTGCGGAGCTGGGAATTTTTTTGCCACGTTACTGGACGCTCATGCGCAATGCCTGTAGGCTCATGTGTCCTTTTGAGGACGTGACAAACCTAGTCAGTCGCACCCAAGGCACCATCAGCGACCTCATCCCATTTGTTTTCTTCCTGGAGCGTGCCCTGCGAAGAGTGCTGGATCAGGCTGTAGATGAGTGTGAAGAGGAAGAGGAAGAGTTGTGGTCACCATCACCACCAGAAATAGCCTTGTCATCATCGCTTGCCGGACCTGCGGCAACGCTGGAAGAGGAGTATGAGGAAGTTGAGTCAGAGGAGAATGTGGCTTTGAGGAGGAGGAAAACCAACCACAGCAGGCATCCCAGGTGCTCGTTGTTGTCACCTATCTGGGACCCGTGGTGTTGTACGAGGCTGGGGGGAAGAACAGACTGTCAATGACATCAATGAGGACGAGGAACGGGAAATGAGTAGCTCGGCATCCAACCTTTTGCAAATGGGGTCTTTCATGCTGTCATGTCTGTTGAGGGACCCTCGTATAAAAAGGATGAAGGAGAACGACCTGTACTGGGTGGCCACACTACTAGACCCCCCGGTATAAGCAGAAAGTGGCGGAAATGTTACCAAATTACCGAAAGTCGGAAAGGTTGCAGCAGTTCAAAACCAAACAAAAAAATATGCTTTACACAGCTTATAAGGGGGATGTCACAGCACAACGGGAATCTAACTGGGGAAGAAGTGAAAGTAATCCTCCTCCTACCACGACCACGGTGGCAGGGACAGGACGCTTTACAGATGTGTTGTCGATGGAGGACATGCAGAGCTTTTTCAGTCCTACACATCGCCACAGCCCTTCGGGATCCAGCCTTAGAGAATGACTCGACCGACAGGTAGCAGACTACCTCGCCTTAACTGCAGATATCGACACTCTGAGGAGCGATGAACCCCTTGACTACTGGGTGTGCAGGCTTGACCTGTGGCCTGAGCTATCCCAGTTTGCGATAGAACTTCTGGCCTGCCCCGCTTCAAGTGTCCTGTCAGAAAGGACCTTCAGTGCAGCAGGAGGCATTGTCACTGACAAGAGAAGTCGCCTCGGTCAAAAAAGTGTTGATTACCTCACCTTCATTAAGATGAATGAGGCATGGATCCCGAAGGGACTGACAGTGGGGGATACGTTTGACTAACAAAAGGCCTGATGACATGCCTCAAAATGGTTCCCATGCTGCTGTATTTAATGTCTGCATACCGGATGACTTTCGTGAATTCTCCGCCACCAACTAGGGTTCAAGCCGCAATGTTTTAGTCACCTTTCTGCCTGGAAAACATCCATTTTTCCGGCCACTGCTACAACAGCGGCTGCAACAATACCGCTATTTTTCAGGCATGTGTACATGCCTAATTTTTATGTCCCCTGGTGCTGCTTTTGGTGCCGTTTTTTTAACCATCTCCCCGTTCGAAAAATCTATTCAATAAATGGACCCCAGATTGGGGACGTAACAGGGATTAAACTGATGAGAAGAGAACTACAGAAAATACCACTCATATCGGGTGTGACAGTAAATTGCACGGCGCAGACGCAGTGACCGTGGATTAAAACAAGGAAAGGGAGCCAGCGTTTTTTAAACCATCTCCCCGTTCGAAAAATCAATTCAATTCACCTTTTGGGGACCCTTGGTGTTGTACGTGGCTGGGTGGAGGAAGAAACCTTCAATGACATCAACGGGACATGGCTTGCTTGGTATCCAACCTTGTGCAAATGGGGAGTTTGCGGTTGGGCAAATGGACTGTTTGCGGTTATTTGCGGTGCATTAAAAGGGGAGTTTGGTCTGTCAATGTCTGTGAAGCGGGCGTAACCCTTACACTACCTGATCGATACAACATGATACCTGATCGTATACACACACTGGATGTTTTAAACCACGTTGTTCAAAAAAATTTAGGATTGTTAGGTGATTTATGCCCTTTATGGATTAAAACCCAACTCAGTCCAGGTGTTAGTCCCCTTGAAACAACTTTTCCATCACTACTGTGGCTAGAAAGAGTCCCTGTGGGTTTTAAAATTCGCCTGCCTATTGAAGTCTATGGCGGTTCGCCCGTTCGCGAACATTTGAGGAAATTTGTGTTCGCCGTTCGCGAACTGAAAATTTTATGTTCGCGACATCTCTACTGATCAGCTGAGAATGAAACAAATGCTCATTTGTCTGCAGCATATATCTCTCCATGTTAACTGGATGTGCTACCAACAAATCCAAACTGAAGGGGGACAAATGATTGTACTAACGATCATCCATCCCCATACAGAAAGATGATTGGTACATTTAAATTTAAACAAATGCCAGTCAACATGCTATATCTGCGGTCGACACTCATTCACCATCAGATAATCTGACCATTAAAGGAACCCATTTTTACAAACTGGAATAGTCACAGAAAATTCTGCAACAAATCTGCCACATCTGAATATACTTTTACAATTAATCTAATTACATGCACATCAAAACTCATATTGGCAAAAACCAAAGACAGATGCCACATGACAGATGGTACTATATAAAATAGCTCAGCATAGGTATTTCTGCATTACACCATGTGCATTAACATTTGCTTGTCGGAATATCCGTGCTTCTATGCGTCTTATCAGTTGTCTTCCTGCATAAATATGCTATAGTAATCTAGTTTTTATCTATGGAAATTTTAGCTGCCTTCAGCATATTCCCAGGAAGTGTCAAGTCATAAGTGATATGTCAGCCCATATAATAATGTGACTATTGATACGCTTTACTTATTGTATTAAGCCTCATGCAGATGTCCGTGGAACACGGTCCGTGAGATACTGGACTGGCATTGCAGGAGCGCACGGAGTCATAGCAACTAATGATGCCGTGCACTCTGACAATGCCAGTCCGGTATCTCACGGACCGTGTTCCACGGACGTCTCCATGAGGCTTAAGACAGCAGGTTTGTGCTTTCCCAGCCTCAGTCCATTTCTTTAATTCATACAAAATCACAAATTCACCTTTTACACAGCCTGCATTTCCTCAATGGAATCAGCAGTCAGGATATTGTGTCGCTGATCGCCTTATAGAACTTCTTTGCCCAGTAGGTGTACAGAATACAGACTACCATAATTCATGTATTGTCATTCCAGTGCCACCAGTTATTTACTGGGCTGCAGTGGTGATATGCCTGCTTACCCATGTGAATACTGGCTGACTCTCGGGCATATTTGCCGTGATGTGGCAGGATCTACGCTGCTCCCTATTATAGTAAATGGGGCTGGGCGGACTTCCGGCAGCGCACGTGCGTACACTGTAGTACGGATCGGGCAGGCTGTACCCCTACTGGAACAGCCTGCTGCGAGAAATAAACGCCAGTGTAAAAGTAGTGCCTTAGTGGAGAGGGCACAGGCAGGAGCACTGCATAGCACATTGTAATGGTGAAACTTGGGTGATCATCTAGATATGTCAAAAGAAGATTTCATGGGGTTCATAATGCAGATTTAGACCTCTTGCACACGGCCGTTTGCAGTCCCCAATGCACTGGTACTCTCCGTGCGGCTGCCACGACGGATCAAGACCCATGCAACTTGAATGGGTCCGTGATCCAGCCACATCGCAAAAAAATAAAACAAGTTCTAGTTTTTTGCGGTGCGGAGGCACGGAGAGAAACCCACAGAAGCACTCCGTAGTGCTCCAGTGGGGTTCCGTTCCTCCGTAGTGCTTCCGCACAGCACCTTTCGGATTGCGGACCCATTCAATTGAATGGGTCCGCATCCATGATGTGGTGAGCACATGGCCGGTGCCCGCATATTGCGGACCCGTTGTTTGCAGGCTGTAATACGGGCCACGGCCGGTAACGGCCATGTGCATGAGGCCTTAGGTGCAGATAGTTTAAAGGGGTTTTCTGACACTTTTTAACTGATAACCTGTCAAACAGCTGATTGATGGGGGTCCCACGTGTTGGACCCCCACCGATCAGACACTGATCAGGTTCAGTGAGTCCGAAAACCCCTTTAACTCGATTTCAATGCTGTCTCTAAAACATTTCATCCATTTTATGCACAGCTTCTTTTATTTTTTCATTACCTGTATGAATCAATAGAAAATCCATCTTTAGGAATTCCGTGGGTGGACACATTTGGCCAGTGACAAGCACTCCTGCATTTATTGCTCTTTATCACAGAAAGTCTGACAGCACCTCCTGGTACGTTGTCAGTTAATAGTAAACTACCCAGTCAGTGCCTCACATGGCAAACATTCAATAACCTTTCAACAGATAAATCACTATTGTTTCATATCTCTAGTATTGATAGCAGATGGTGCGACCTAAGTATTAACCCTTAATAACCACACTAATGTAGAAATGCATTAGACATAAGAGTATTTACATCCGGAGAACATATTGAGAGTTAAAGGGGTTCTGCAGTTTGTTTAAACTAATGATCTATCCTCTGGATAGATCATCAGCATCTGATCAGCGGGGGTCTGGCACCCGGGACCCCCGCCAATCAGCTGTTTGAGAAGGCAGAGGCACTCCAGTAGTGCCGCAGCCTTCTCACTGTTTACCGCAGGCCCAGTGATGTCACGACTAGTATTAACTGGCCTGGGCCATTCAAATGAGCAGAGCTTAGACGCCCCCAGGCCAGTTGATACTCGTCGTGACGTCACTGGGCCTGCGGTAAACAGTTAGAAGGCCGCGGCGCTCCTGGAGTGCCAGTGTCTTCTCAAACAGCTGATCGGCTGGTCCCTGGTGTCGGACCCCCACCGATCAGATGCTGATGATCTATCTGCACAAGTTGAAAGTACATATAGCACTATTGCAAGAGACACATTTTCGTAAACAGCATGTGCCGAGATTATCACATGTGCTGTTTAACCAGTGGTTCCATGGTCCCTCTATGTCATCGGCGTCTAGAGGGGTCAGCATAGCAATACATAAAAGCATACCTTTTATTTGTCAGGATTCTTTAGAAGATGACGATGGTAGATACATCTTTATAAAGGGTTTGATTGGGTCCCAAGTATTTACGTTTGGGAATGTCTACGCTCCTAACTCAGCCCAGGCGGACTGGTTGGTGGAGACTATTGCAAAATTTGGCAAATATGCAGATGGTACTGTTTTTCTGGGAGGCGACTTTAATGTTGCATTAACTCCTACCTTAGACTCCTCCTCTGGTCTGTCTGCGCTTACTAGGTCGTCTCTGAACAGGATTAAATCAGCGATTTCCTCACTAGGATTGGCAGATTCCTGGAGAATGATGCACGCTGCCGAGAAAGATTACACCTATTATTCAGCTGCTCATAAATCTTACCAGCGTTTGGATTATATATTCCTCGATATAAGATCATTGCAGTATTGTGTCGCGTCCACAATTGGAAGTATTCTTTTATCTGATCATGCACCTGTTTTCCTTACTTACAAAATGACGAACCTTCCTAAAGGAGAGTTTAGATGGAGATTGAATGAAACGCTGTTGAATAGTGCTACTATTCCCAAAATGGTGGAGAAGTTGGAAGAATACTTTCAGTTGAATGACAAGGAGGATATATCCCCAGTACTCCTTTGGGATGCCCACAAATCAGTGATACGGGGACAGCTAATAGCCTTGGGCTCTTATGTCAAAAAGCAGAAACAAGTTAAGATTGAAGAACTCACAGCAGAGATTGCCAAACTGGAAAAACAACATAAATCACAATTAAAAGAGGACGTCTTGGCACACCTGGACACCTTGCGTTCGGAATTAAAAAATATACTAAATACCAAAACGGCCAAATTATTTCTATCCACTCAATGTAAATACTACGCCCATGGCAACAAAGCGTCAAAATTACTACTGTCCCAAGTGAAGAAAAAGAAAGTGAAGTCTTTCATATCTCATATCAAGACTACGACTGCACAGACGGTCAGTAAAACTGACCTGATTGCTGAACAATTTTGTACGTTTTATAGTCAACTTTACAATCTACGGGAGGATCAATCCCCTGCACAACGTTCGGACAGAAGTCGTCTGATAGACGATTGGTTAAATAACATACAACTACCGTCCCTCAGTGTAGAGCAAGCCGCTGGCTTGAATGCTAGTTTTTCTGGAAGAATTACAAAAAGCACTAAAAGATTCCCCCCTCCATAAAAGCCCCGGACCGGATGGCTTACCAGTGGGCTATTATGTAAATTTTAGGGATACTCTGCTACCATATCTATTGAGAGTCTGCAACGCTGTGAGAGATGGGGCTGACTTTACGAGAGATATGTTATCAGCCCAGGTGACTATTATACCCAAACCTGAGAAAGACCACTCGTTATGTGCCAGTTATAGGCCAATCTCTTTACTCAATAATGATTTAAAATTGTACGCTAAACTACTAGCTAATAGGCTTAAAAAGTATTTACCAGAACTTATATCCCCCGAACAGGTAGGATTCATACCCACTAGAGAAGGGAGGAGTAATGTTATTCGGATTATTCACCTTATGCAATGGGCGAAAACGCAAAACATCCCCTTAGCGATTCTTAGTATGGACGCGGAAAAGGCATTCGATAGGGTGGACTGGTTATTTATGACTAGAGCCTTGACGAAATTTGGCATACCGGATTCCTTTATCGCAGCTGTCATGGCAATGTATAACTCGCCCACCGCGAGGATCCTGGTTAATGGTACGCTATCTCCTATGTTTAGAATATCCAATGGTACGAGACAAGGTTGCCCTCTCTCTCCATTGTTGTTTGTGCTGGTTATTGAAACTCTTTTGCAATCTTTTCGACAACATGAGGAGATAGCTGGGCTATCAGTGGGATCATCGGTCCATCAGACTGCGGCCTTTGCTGATGACGTACTGCTGTTGGTGTCCAACCCTATAATTGCCTTTCCAGCCATCATGTCGACGCTTAAGATTTTTTCTGACTTGTAAAACTTTTCAGTAAATCTGGCCAAGTCAGTTGTGCTATATATGTCTGTGGCGCCCAGAGATTTGGAGGTTCTTAAGTCGACTACACCATTTGTATGGACGACAACTCATATTACTTTTTTAGGGATAAAACTCACGCCAGATTTCTCCCGATTATATCACGAAAACTTTGTACCCCTCCCGAAACGTCTAGAAGATATTATTAGCTCATGGGATATCCCATATGTTTCCTGGTTCGGGCGCAGAACTCTAATCAAAACTATTCTTTTGCCTACCATCCTGTATTACATTCAGACTCTCCCGATACCTATCCCCAAATCATTTTTAAAAAAAATACAAGATATTATGTTGAGATTCCTCTGGGGTGGAAGAAGGGCACGCTTACCTTTTAAACAGATTACACGGCACCCTATCCATGGTGGTTTGGGTATTCCAGATGTGCATCACTATCATGCCTTAGGTGTTTAGAGTGGCTAAGGCCTCATTCAGATCGGTTAGATCTGATGGTAGAACAAGCCATGTCAATCGTCCCATTGAGAGCATTCTTATTTATGGATGGCCCCCAAGCTTCCAAAAATATCAGAACCCAGAGTTCAATTACTAAATACGTACTGAATGTGTGGGTGAAGTCTAACTGTAGATCTACTTTGACACCTAATTACCTGATATTAATGCAAATTAGGGATGTCTTTTTTCAAGCATCCACTGATTTTCTACAAACTCTTCCGGACAGTGTGAAACAAAGTGTATCTCCGTTATTGGCTATTTGCCCGGATAATGATATCCCTTCAGCATTAGATCTATATAAACACCCGCTGATGAAAGACTGCTCCCCGTTCCATATCAACTATTGCATCAGATATTTAAAGCAGTACCTAACACGTCTACCTACAGTGGTAGTCCACTCCTCATTTGAAAAGTTAGTTACACAGATTAAAGACCCCAGAGGGAAAGTCTCCAAACTGTATGAGATTTTAATGTCCGCATCTAAAATAGACAGTCCAACCTTTCTTCAACAATGGGAATTAGACTTACAAATCAAATTTTCACCAGTTGAGAAGAAACTCGCTTTGCTCTCCCCGACTAGGGTGTCAAGGTGTGTCAAGGTACACGAAAACAGTTATAAAGTCCTAACTAGGTGGTATTTTACACCCCAAAGACTCCACCGTATGTTTCCTGCCACTACAAGCCCCTTGTGTTGGAGGTGTAACAAAGAAATGGGTACTCATGCACACATTTGGTGGTCTTGTGACCAAGTAGCACCCTTTTGGGAAGCAGTATGTGGAGTTTTATCAAAAGTGAGTGGGATGCACGTCCCTGTGACCCCAAAACTTTGCCTGTTTGGTTTGTATAATGATATAAAGGGTCCAAAGAACATAAGAATTTTGTGTGCGGCTTTGCTGGCCTCTGCTAGACTTCTCATTGCGACATGCTGGAAACAGCAGGAAATACCTCCAATCCAGAAATGGTTTGTCAAATGTGATCAGATATGTAGACTTGAGCAGAAAGTACATTGGGACTCTGGATCCCCACTTAAATTTGAGGCTATTTGGAACCCCTGGAGATCTTATAGACGATTTACTCTAAATTGATTGCTTTGGATAGGATATTACTAAATATACTTGAATGTCGGCCCTTGCATGAGGGTGAGCAATTCTGAGATCATATGGATGAGACTTACAAGTAACAGGAGTATAGCATCTGACTGTCCTCAACATGACGAGGTTCCAAGGTCAATGGGAATACCTTATGCACCAACTACTTGTTTTACCCCCCCCCCCTGCTACTTTTCCCTTTATCTTACCTTACCCCGCCTACCTGTGTTTGTCCACTACTACTCGTTTTGTATGTGGATGTTCACTGAGTATTCTGAATATATGTGATGACCTACTTCACGTACTTGGATATGTTACCAGACTATGGAAAATGTCAGTTACTTCTGATATGCATTATAACATCTTGTATCTGTGTCTCAGTCTTGTATCATTTATATCCAAGTGTCAATATGTATATTTTTATTGGCTGACAAAAAAAATAAAAAGAGTTTTAAAACAGATGCTGATGATCTATTCAGAGGATAGATCATCAGTTTAGACAAACTGCAGAACCCCTTTAACGATCAAATCTAGACGGTAGACATTATTTTTTATTACTCTCTCTATACAGTCTACTACTTATATGCATTGTACTGTTTTAGTACTTTATCTCAGAGCCACTGCATATAATTCCTTTCAAAAGTATTCACCTCTTAGTTTTTTCTGTTTTGTTGCATTTCAACCTGGAATTAAGATAAATTGAAATTTAGATTTTATATAATGTTGACAACACAGTCTAAATTGTACAGTGGGATGAAAAACTAAAAATCTCCCTTATTTAGCCCTTTCAGGACATGGCCTGTTTTTAGTTTTTTATTCTTCTTCCCTGCCCCTCAAGAGCCATAATCTTTTTTTTGTTTTCTGTTCACATAGTTATATGAGGACTTATTTTTTTGTGTGGGACAAGCTGTATGTTGTATGTTACCATAGCTTGTAGAAAACAGGAAAACAAATCTTTGTGGGGTGCAATTGGGAAAAAATGGCAATTCTGCCAAGTTTTTTTGGGGTTTTGTTTTTAAGGTGTTCACTGTGTGCTAAAAAGGACACCACAATCTTATTCTGCAGGTCCATAGAATTATAGCTATACCAAATAGTTTTTACTATAGTTTGCCACTTTAAAAAAAATAAAAATCTTTGAAAATAATTTTTTTCTTTGCATCTCCATATTCTAACTTGTTTGTCTAATATTCTAACTTGTTTGTCTTTCTGTCTGTAAGGGCTTGTTTTTGGTTTTTGCAGGGAGAGCTGTAGTTTTTATTGGTACCGTTTTGGGGTGCATATGACTTTTTGATCACCTTTTTTGGGGGGGGGGGCATGGGGACATTTTTATTTATTTCTGCTATGGCGTTCACTTTAATAGTTTGGACTTTTTCAGATGCATCGATACCTATTATATTTATTTTTTCTACTATTTATTTTTATATGCAAAATTGGAAAATGGGGTGATATAAATATAAATATTTTTGTGGGGTTTTTGCATTCAAGAATTTTTTATTCTGATTGCTTGTACCATAGACTGTAATAGCATATTGCAGTCTATGGTATTGTTACAGGCAGCCTTTAAGCTCATGCCTTGGGCATGGCCCTGTAGGCAGCTTATTGTGACAGCGCTTGGAGTTTTCAAAGGCCCCAGACTGTCATGGCAACTGCTCAGAACCCGGCTTTTTTGCCACACTGGCTCTGCTCTTTAACCTCAGATGTCACCAATGCTATTGACTGTGGCATCTGAGGGGTTAAATGACCAGGATGGGTGTTATATCCGATCCCGGTTACACAACTGGCACTCAACATGTATGGCGCGGTCTCAGTATATGAGTACGCTCCATACATATACACAGCACCAGCGACATACAGTTACATTGGCGTGCGTGTAAGAGTTAAAAATTAAATAAAAAGTGAAGAGTTGTTAGTGTATGTGTAGTCACCTCTTTTGGTGAAATTTTTCTAAAATCACATAATTAGTTGAATACGTTTCTCCCTGTGTACGCTCAGAATGTCACATGATCTGTCACATGTAAATACATCTGTTCTGAAAGGACCTTATATTTGGAATACTAAGCAAGCAAGAGAGACAAAGTTGTAAAGAAGTATAGGTCAAGATTGGGTATAAAAAACATCTCAAACTTTTACCATCCCATGGAGCCCCAGTAATAGGTAAGAGAAGGTAACTGCTTGGCGCAAAGAAGGACTGGCATCAACCGGGTCAGATGTTGGTTAAATCTTCTTTAATGGAAAAAGTGCAGTATAGCCAAAACAATGCATTTCGGGGATGCTCTAGTCCCCTTCTTCAAGTTAGGGCTGCTCCAAGCAGTCACCTTCTCTTACCTATTACAATCCTTTGGAAGATTTGGCCTCTCTACCAAAGGCACTCTACCTGCGGCAGCATACCTGGCGACTGGACATATACTTTCTCAAAGTCTACAATAGAGTTGTGCCTATGAAGGTGAGCCTCCACTGTGGAGTTACTCAATACCTTGACCACTATCCTTAACATATTTGAGCTATGTTGCGCTGTGTTTTTTGTTTTGTTTGATGGAGCCCCATTAAATCCATTATAATGAAATGGAAAGAATATGGCTAAACTACAAACCTGACAAGAGAAGGCCATCCACCAAAATTCACAGACTGGTCAAAGATAGCATTAATCAGATATTAAACAAAACAATAATACTGAATAAGCTCCAAAGATTCACAGCGTACCACTAGAAGCCATACACTCCAGAGAGAGGGGCTTTATGGAAGAGTGGGAAAAAAAGCGCCATTACTTAAAGGGGTTATCCAGGAATGGATAATGATGACATAGGTCATCATTATCACATTGGCAGGGGTCTGAGTTCCGACACCCCTGCTGATCAACTGGTTCACCGGAGCTCTAGTGAGCGCAGCCTACTCCACGCAGCTTTCCAAGCACAGTACCGCACATTGTATAGCGGCTGTGCTTGGTACTGCAGCTCAGCCCCATACATATCAATAGGACTCAGCTGCAACTAGGCCATGTGACCGATTTACGATGGCAACAAATGGCCTAGGAAGAGGCCACAGTGCTCACAGAGCAACAGCCTTTTCTAACAGCTGATCGGACCCCCATCAATCTGATACTGGTGACCTATCCTGAGGAACGAGACAAGCAAGATAGGTCATCAATATTAATTACCAAATACCCCCTTTAAAGAGAAACATAAGAAAACACATTAGGAGTTCACCAAACATCAAGTGGCAGAATCCCCAGACATATGCTTCTCTGCTCAGATAAGACTAAAATTAAACTCTTTCGATATTATTGGAAATGCTATGTGTGGTGCAAACCCAAGACCAGCAGTTCCACAGTGAAGCATGATGGGTGCAGCTTCATACTGGGGGGTGCTTTTTATCATTAGGGACTGTAATACTGGTCAGGATTGAAGGAAAGATGGACGTTAGTTAATACAGGGCAATACTTGAAGAAAACCTGTTATAATCTGCAGGATGATGACCCTAAACATACTGCTAAGTGGTTTAAACAGTTTTCCTGTTTGCATCAACATCCTTTAAAACAATAATTTATGAAGGTAGCTGTAATTTTGTAATGTACCATCATTGCTCCTGTCTTCTGTCCTGGTATGTGGACACATGACCATGTCCATGGAGCTCTTTATTTCCTGTGATGTTATGTCCATGAGCACTCCTACATGACTTGCAGCATCAACATCATGGGTGCAATTATGCACTGAAGTGACCATTTTTATACTATCTTATACCATTTAGCCTTTGGTCCCCTGAAGAACCGGCTCAACTGTTGGGGAAACGTGTTGGGACACTGAAAGAAGACGTTCAGGGAGGTATTAGGGTACATTCGGGGCGGGTGCTTTGCCTGTAGGTAGAGATAGTGTGAGGGGCAGTATGGGGATAGCTATGTGTCCCGTGTGTGGATCTTTGAATAACCAGAATCAACATTTTCCAATTGGAAGGACTATCTGGACGGCACCCCACCTGTGGTGATGTGATCATTGACTACCTGTCATGAGTACAGATGGACCATATGTAAATTGGTTCCAACATTTAGGATATATTTTTGTTCCCTATACCTCCTGTTTCAAGGCTATAGAAATGTATTCATTGATTATTATCTATGGGGATTTGGTTGCAAATTATTTTAGGATATATTTCATAAAGGCTATGTTTTAAAGGGGGGTTATTTCTCATTCACCGTGATCTGTAGTTTATTTATAACCTCAATTGTAACAAATATACGTTGGTGAGTGTTGTCCATGAGCATGTTAAAGCAGAAACAAAGGCAGTGATAGGGGAGTGTCCATGTAACTAGCTGGGTGGGAGGAGCTATAAACTAGATGGGTGTTGTTAGGGGCGGTGCTGAAGCTATGGCAGACAAAGGAGAAGTGCATCATGGGTTTGATTGGAAACAAGAAGTGCTACATACAGGATGGAAACACAAGGGAAAACATAAATGTCTTGGACAGGCCTAGTTAAATCCTAGAATTTAAGAGAATTTAAGAGAACCTGTGGCATGACATGAAGACTGCTATACACCACCTAGGGTGCAACCCATGGACACACTGTAGTTCCCACCTGTAGCTATAAACTTGGGTTACTTAAACATTCCCTTTAAGGGAAAGAACATGAAGCCTTACACAGTGCCCGAATATATCAATGTGTAATGCATAAATGTACAGTATAAGGTTCTATGTACCAACAGGAATATATTAAAGGGAACTATAGATCATTTTTAGATTTTTCATTTGGACTCTAATACTAAAAAGGTGGTAAATGTCCAACAATTTCTAACAAAATACCACGAAAAATCTAAACTTGCTGGGATATAATAAGAAGTTTGCTGTTTTCTAACTTGAGAGAGGGATCCTATAGGACTCGAAAATCCTAACCATTACACTTTTTATAGCTTAAAATTCTTTGAGTATTCCATGCATCATACCTGCGCCTACGAGGTCCAGAAACTGCAGCCTGTGATCAGTGTTAAGCGCAGCGAGATTCAGATAGTTCATCCGAAGTCGCTTTGTTCAAAACTTCGGAATAATACTGTATGGAGATTCGTCTCTGTACGGTATTAGAATATATGGGCTCTGATGTGCTGAAGTAAGTTATTCGCGATGTTGAGTTACAAGTTAGAACCGAAGCCGAGTTCGGTTTCAAGTTTTAAAGTGGTTTTCCACTTTAAAAATCAACAACTGAAGTTATTCAACGACGTCACATGCGACATTGCGAATAACTTACTTCAGCCCATCAGAGCCCATACATTCTAATACTGTACAGAGATGAATCTCCGTACAGTATTATTCCGAAGTTTTGAACGAAGCGACTTCGGATGAAGCATCTGAAGCTCGCTTCGCTCAGCACTACCTATGATCCTTGGGTCACAAGCTTTTCTCACTTTAGTAAAGGTGGGCTACCTGCTGGCTGAATATCAGATTACATAGAAGTCTATAAAGAGGGGAGGAGGAGTAGATGCCAGGTTACAAGTGATTAACTGACATTTAAAGGCTTATCCGGTAATTGATATTGATGACCTATCCTCTGGATAGGTCACCGATATCATATGATATCGGGGGCCCACTGATCAGCTGTTTGAAGAGGCCAGCATTCTGTGAGCACTGTGGTCTCTTCCTAGGCCATGTGACGTCACCGTAAATCAGTCACATGGCCTAGCTGCAACTCGGCCCCATTAAAGTGAATGAGGGTGAGCTGCAATACCAAGCACAGCTGCTATACAATGTACTGTGCTTGTAAAACTGCCGGTAGCTGGCTGCTGACCAGAGCTCCAGTGAGCGCGGTGGCCTCCTGTAACAGCTGATATCCTTAGGATACGTTATCATTATCTTACCCTGGATAACCCCTTTAACTGCTGGGTACATATCTGACACACTTAATTCTGCTGTGTAATACCCTCCATTACTTCTGCTGCTGCTGAGGGTATTCTGCATAGAGTTACGGCACAGATTTTTCTGTTTTTCCAGGTCCTGTGTCTGGGCAGATATGAAACCAGCTAATCTCTGCCTACTTGCTCAGAAAAAAAATAAGAATTACAGACCTATTACAGGGGGATAAACAGATTTAAGATAGCCTAATACAGGTGATATAATGGGCAGAAATATTGTTATCCCACATGGCAGCCTATGCTGAAAAATTGCCTGAAATTATAGTGTAACGGATCTCCTGGCACCCCGACCGGGTACCTCCGTCGATAGTTGCTCCTAGTGCTTCCCGAGGACTCCAAGCACTTCACTTGACACTGTAAGCATTGCAGATCCCACGAACCGCTGAAGCTTGGTTGACGTATCCTACCCACCCTGGACCTATGACAATGCTCCAGGCTCCAGTGGGTGAACCTCTCCTAAATCCAGAGAGCAGGAACAGCTCTTACAAGAGCTAGTAGTTCTAGCCAGGGGAGTATACAGCGTATAGCAATCCCCATACACATGAGACGAGGCTCTTTGTTGAATGTAAAACAGGAACTCTTTATTGAACACACAGCATTGACTTATATACACATGACATACTGAGGACATGACATAGCAGCCAATCCTGTACAGTTTAAACACAAAACTAACCCTATTCAACAAACACAATGGCATTGTCTGTGACACAATTAACAAACACACTGGCATTGTCTTTGACGCAATCAACAAAATACAATTACCAACATAATGGGCTAACTTAATCACTCACAGACAGAAACCACACAAATTCTCCCAAAACACAGAAAACACCTCAAAACCCCACATATCCCCATAATGTATACATCCATGGATAGCTCTGATCTGGGTGAACAACATATCCAAAAATCACCCAGATCCAAGGAGAAGTTCCTGAATTCCATGGAAGTCTGTCTTCTCCTTCAAAGTTAGTATAGGCCATAATCCTGAGGCAAGAGGCTGGCAAACAGGCCCCTCCAAAACCCAGTGGCGAGGTTATTTTCGCCACATATAGTTATACATTAACCCCTTTAGCCCTGGTCCATTTTCCATTTTTGCTTTTCTGTTTTTCACTTCCGGTGTTCCCAGAGCCATAACTTATTTGTTTTCCCATTCACATAGCCATATGAGGGCATGTTTTTTGTGGGACAAGTAGAACTTTCTAATAGCACCACGTAATATTTTATACAATGTAGTGGGAAGCCTTTGTTTTCCTGGTCAGTACGATTACAGAAAAACAACATTTGTGTAGTTTTTCTTCTATTTTAGGACTGAAAAAAATAATGATAAAAACGTTGGGAAAGTTAGGAATGTTTTCTTTGCATTATAGAAAAAATGGTGGCTCACTCACTGTTCCACTTTTGGAGAGGTGCACTGCCCTGCAGCACTCCCTATTGCTCATGTAGTGAAAAAGAAAGTGATTGGGTTGGGCGTCACTCAAATATCAGGCAAACATATGTCCAGGTGGATTGTATCAGAATAATTTTATATATATATATCACACATATAATACAAACAACATGTTGCATAAAACTATATACTTTAAAAACAGCAATTTTAAAAAATCAGGATTAAAAATAGATGAGTAACACTGAATCAATTATGCCAAATGAATTTCAAAGTTTGTGACTCAAAGGAAAAAAGTCTCATACAATGTATGTCACTATAAGGCTGTATCACCGTGACCTTAAGTTCCTTCCAAATTTGTGGCCCAGAGAGGTGGAATCTCTTACAAATGTATGACACAATGGGCTAACAGCAAAAGTCAAATATTTGTAATATACGTAACGGTGCTCAAGCATATATCAGGGTACTTTACCACTCCTGCGTCTTCTATGATCGTGGGATCGCTTGTACACGCTGTAATCCAATGCTGCAAAGACCTGCACGTAGAATTTCCTAGGCTCTTAAGTGTGCGTTGTAGCGGTATAGCTTTATCCCACCGCTCTGACCTGCCAGGACCTGTGTGGCGTCCCACGTGGTGCACTAGGCGGTCATGTGATTTATCCTTCCAGGCAGGGATTTCAAATTACCTTAGGTGCAGGTGATTTGCTCCAATGTTGCTTTAAGTCCAAAATAGGAGCATGCAGTAACAAGCGCTTCTTTCTTGGTGGTCCCTCACTGTCAATACCATACGCGTTTCGGGGTAAAAAGACCCCTTCTTTAAGTAGACTAATTCACACCTTTTCCCCCTTTCTCTGAAAGTTCAATATTTTTTTTTTCTTATTCTAAAAATATGTCTGAGAAGTTGTAAAATGTATATGTGGTCTGCCTATGGAGAGATTATGAGTCCAGGGTCCATATTTTCCATCTATCATACAAAAATACACTATGAATATTAAGAGGATTTTAATTTCCTTGATTTAAGCAAAATATTAACAAGTTGTAAAAGCTGTAAGTACAGAAATGGTTCCATGGTTAATGGAAACATAGTTGATCGATACTAAAAATTCTTTAATGTGTGAAGTTTATGCAAATGTCTGTAGACATTTTTAATACATTTTTCCATTGCTACCATGCATCAAAAGAAAAAAGAAAATGAAATAAAACCATTGGGTGCAAAACCTATCTACGTAATGCCATTTATTGTCTCTTGCAGTCAATATTAAGCATACAAACTTATTATATTATAATGTTTTTGTAATATAATAGTTTTGTAATCCTCTTGTTTTGTGTACCAAATCCACACATATCACTTGATAAACTATCATTTAAAAATTGATACGTGAGTTTGTTTTTGCCATTCATTGTAATTGTCTGGTGCCTGCTATCAGTTCCATGGAATAACTTTGCAATTACGTACAGTATTAAAAAAAAAAAAAAAAAAGGTTTAGCATTTTCTGACATATTGAAATTGACATTTTTCTTTCAGTACAGTGCAGTGGACACAAATCCATTATCTGTATATGTTATGCAGCATGTATGGAACAAAGTTGTACAGGTAAGAATTATTTAGTCTGTTCGTTAATGCTTTTGATTATGTGTTAATGTGTCATGTGCTCAGACTGTGTGTGTGTCATGTGCCCAGACTGTGTGTGTGTCATGGGCCCAGACTGTGTGTGTGTCATGTGCCCAGACTCCCCGCTCCTTCTCTTCCAGGCCTGCGATGCTCCACTTGGCTCGCTTGGTTTAAACATCTGGCTTGACATCCACAGCCAATCACTGGCCACTGCGGAGACCGGATCCTATTGTGTTATGGGACCATTTGTCATGCCTTTCTCTTATGGATTTATGTCTGTACTGTACTTAGGTGTAGTAATGATGGTAAACTGTGGCAGAAGATTGCTACTGAGAAGCTGGCATCTGATTTTAGTAATCCACTGCTATCAAAATCAGCATTTCAAGCACATGAATAGGCTGCTCTCAGTTCCTATATTAATATTCTCATTACGTTTTCTGTTTTTGTGTCAGGTAGTGCCGCTTTGGATTGCTCCTAACATGTTAACTTTCTCTGGATTTCTGATGATTTTAGCAAATTATATCTTCTTGTTCTATTATGATTGGGACTACACAGCATCAGGTAAGACAAACAATATACAGTTGCAAGAAAAAGTATGTGAACCCTTTTGAATGATATGGATTTCTGCACAAATTGGACATAAAAATGTGATCTGATCTTCATCTAAATCACAACAATAGGCAATCACAGTCTGCTTAAACTAATAACACACAAAGAATTAAATGTCACCATGTTTTTATTGAACACACCCTGTAAACATTCACAGTGCAGGTAGAAAAAGTATGTGAACCCTTGGATTTAATAACTGGTTGAACCTCCTTTGGCAGCAATAACTTCAACCAAGCGTTTCCTGTAGTTTCAGATCAGACGTGCACAACGGTCAGGAGTAATTCTTGACCATTCCTCTTTACGTAACTGTTTCAGTTCAGCAATATTCTTGGGATGTCTGGTGTGAATCGCTTTCTTGAGGTCATGCCACAGCATCTCAATCGGGTTGAGGTCAGGACTCTGACTGGGCCACTCTAGAAGGCATATTTTCTTCTGTTTAAGCCATTCTGTTGTTGATTTACTTCTATGCTTTGGGTCGTTGTCCTGTTGCAACACCCATCTTCTGTTGAGCTTCAGTTGGTGGACAGATGGCCTCAAGTTCTCCTGCAAAATGTCTAGATAAACTTGGGAATTCATTTTTCCTTCAATGATAGCAATCCGTCCAGGCCCTGATGCAGCAAAGCAGCCCCAAACCATGATGCCCCCACCACCATACTTCACAGTTGGGATGAGGTTTTGATGTTGGTGTGCTGTGCCTCTTTTTCTCCACACATAGTGTTGTGTGTTTCTTCCAAACAACTCAACTTTGGTTTCATCTGTCCACAGAATATTTTGCCAGTACTGCTGTGGAACATCCAGATGCTCTTGTGCAAACTGTAAATGTGCAGCAATGTTTTTTTTGGACAGCAGTGGCTTCCTCTGTGGTATCCTCCCATGAAATCTATTCTTGTTTAGTGTTTTACGCATCGTAGATTCGCTAACAGGGATGTTAGCATATGCCAGATACTTTTGTAAGTCTTTAGCTGACACTCTAGGATTCTTCTTCACCTAATTGAGCAGTCTGCACTGTGCTCTTGCAGTCATCTTCACAGGACGACCACTCCTAGGGAGAGTAGCAGCAGTGCTGAAATTTCTCCATTTATAGACAATTTGTCTTACCATGGACTGATGAACAGCAAGGTTTTTGGAGATACTTTTATAACCCTTTCTAGTTTTATGCAAGTCAACAATTCTTAATCGTAGGTCTTCTGAGAGCTCTTTTGTGCGAAGCATAATTCACATCAGGCAATGCTTCTTGTGAAAAGCAAACCCAGAACTGGTGTGTGTTTTTTATAGGGCAGGGCAGCTGTAACCAACTCCTCCAATCTCATGTCATTGATTGGACTCCAGTTGGCTGACACCTCACTCCAATTAGCTCTTGGAGATGTCATTAGTCTAGGGGTTCACATACTTTTTCCACCAGCACTGTAAATGTTTACATGGTGTGTTCAATAAAAACATGGTAACATTTAATTATCTGTGTGTTATTAGTTTAAGCAGACTGTGATTGTCTATTGTTGTGATTTAGATGAAGATCAGATCACATTTTATGACCAATTTGTGCAGAAATCCATATAATTCCAAAGGGCTCACAAACTTTTTCTTGCAACTGTATACATCAGGTTAATTTTTCAGGTTCTGAAATAATATGTATAATGTGTTACGAATCTGAAGGAATATACTATCACATGTATGGTAGTGAGCGATAAGGTGGTCATATATGTGTTTTGTTGCAGAGATAATAGTACTGGAGATCATAGGAATGGACATCTTTTAGGGTTCCAGCTCTAATAGAATAAGGGTATAGTTACTAACTGCAGTCTTGTTGTAGGAATGACTGTGGCTGTCATATTTATCTGAATGGGGCTTGCAGGAATCCATGTGTTTGCTGCACATCTGTTGCGTGTGAACATATAATGAGTGGGAGGTCTATTTACCCGGTTTGTCTAGAAGGTCATGCCATTTCATTGCATGACCAACCATACTTACAGATGTGTAACCATTGAACTGTGATATTCATTGTATTTAACTGATTGTATTTGATGCCGAGAAGGGCAAAAACTGCCTTTGGGAGTCCGTACTGGGTAAGTGGCCGGCAGTGGTGTTGGGAGAACTGTTTATGTTGGCAGCAGAAGTGTCCATGGGGGATTGTAAGGTGCTAGAGCACATGCTTCTCATCAAAGAATCATGGGTTACAGGAAGTCATGATGTCATGGTAGAGCAGGGGAGGAACACCCTTTTGGCTTGCCACTGTGGCCATGTGAGGAGGTCACATGTCCCACCTAAGAGGAGTCCAGGGGGTTACTTAAACATACCTGCACTTTCAGATAAGTGGCCATGTGTATACAGTTAGTAAGTGGAAACTGCCTATAGACCAAACATAAAAACAAGAGACTCTGCTCCCTAAATCTGACTCAGAGAAGTACTAAGCAGTATAGAGGTGAACACAGTTTGTCCCTCAGCCCTGAGACAAGGCCTCTAGATGTCAGAGGTGTGAAGTAGTGAAAATATTAGGCATGTATGAGTACACTTGGGTCAAAATATAACACTATCAGCTGCTGAATTATACCTGTTTCTCTCTGGATGATGTAATTTGATTCTTCAGTGAGCAGGTAGCCTGTCATTGTCTCACAGATGATAAATGGAGAACAATGTATTTTTTTCTGATAAGATATATTACAACGTTTCTTATATTTGCCTGTACTATTGATTTATGCACAATTAGGTAAAAGTTAGTGAGCCAGATTTCCTGCCAAGTCAGTGGATAAGTGGCTTCTGATGGTCAGCTACAATGGGGTGTGCAGCCTGTGTGGGTGCGCCAAGTTGAGGGAAGGCTCTGAGATGTATATAGTGTGGGAGGAAGCTGCAAGAGAAAGCCACCATAACCATCCCTTTTCTTGTTCATTTATAAAATAAAAACACTTCAAGTGACTACCTTCTATTAAGGTAAGAGTTATATGAACTTTCAGGGCAAATGAGACAGCATGTTATAGAGCAGGATGAGCTGAGCAGATTGATACATCATTTTATGGTAAAAGATTCAGTAAAATGTTTAATTTTTCCATTTATTTTCCTGCTCATTCTGGTTTTTGAAGTCAAGGAGGTGGTACTATCAGTGATTGACAGCTATCTGTATACACAGTCATAGAGAGAAGGCTGTCATTAATTACAAACAGGGGCGTAACTATAGGGGAAATGGTTGCTTACTGGCCCGAACTCAGAAGGGGCCCGCCCGGGAGGATGATTAAAAGATTTTATTGTCAGAGCCCCCTCAACAGTATTATACAATGACATTATCTACAGTGACACTGTAGGATACGGACAAAGCTGCTTCTGGGCCTCGTCTGAGAAGGCAATTCAATCTGCTCAGCATTTCCTGCTCTATAACATTCTGCCTGTAGATTAATTTGCATTTTCACGGTGACAGGTTCCCTTTGATTAATTAGTGACATGCTTTTACAGAGTGTGTTTTGCGCAGTATGCACTTGTGCTGTGTTGACTGTGGTTTTAACACAGTTTATGTTGTGTTTTTCATGAGGTATATTTTTTTTTAAACAAAGGGAAAAAAATATTTTGCAATCATTTTTTTAAAAGTGACAAAACGGGCTCATGTGAATACCACTGTACACAGTTTCCTCAGCAAATGCGAGCAAATCTTAAAAAAAATCTTTTGAGAAAAAACAAATTTGGAGAAATAAAATCAATGTTTTTGAAATGGGCACTTGTGGTCTTTACTGTGGGTCCATGCGTAAGCCAAAGCAAATGTTTCAGCAATATACTGCTTGTTAATTTTATTGTAGATTTTTACATCCCTATTAAAGTCATTGGGTAAAATCTGCAACCAATTTTTTAGCAATATGTAATAGTAATTCATATGCAATAGATTTGAAAATCTACGGTACAGGTCAATTTCCACAGGATGAGTAATCTCATCCCCTTGCCTTGTACTGTTTTCAGCTGTTGATTTTCCAGCACAAATACACATGAAAAATCTGTAGCATTTCCTTGACATGTGAATTCTCCCTTGGGCTCATTCAGACGGCCGTATGCTATCCGCAAAAATGCGGATCCGTTTTTTTGCGGATTAGATGCTGACCTATTCACTTCTATGGGGCCCTTTTCTATTCCAAGGTTCCGCAAAATAAATGAAACATGTCCTATACTTGTCCGTGAAAATCAGGACATGGCCCTATTGAAGTCTATGGGTCAACAAAAATACTGAATGCTATCCGTTTTTTTGCGGATCCGCAAAAAAACTGATCCGCAAAAAAACGGATAGCATTCAGTATTTTTGCTGACCCATAGACTTCAATAGGGCCATGTCCTGATTTTCACGGACAAGTATAGGACATGTTTCATTTATTTTGCGGATCCTTGGAATAGAAAAGGGCCCCATAGAAGTGAATAGGTCAGCATTTAATCCGCAAAAAAACGGATCCGCATTTTTGCGGATAGCATGCGGCCGTCTGAATGAGCCCTTAGTTCATTGTTTCACAAGCAATATTGGAATAATAAAATTTGGAAGATTGAATGCTGCCACCCTTTTTTTTCTTTGTACTCCCTTTTTCTGATTTTAAATGTTTTCATTGGTATGGTTTTCCTAATACATTCACTCTTCCATGTTGGTGAAATCTGGCCCATGCTGATAATTGTCTATTGTGCTAATATTAAACTTTCTCATAATTTCAGGTATTGGCAATCAGCACATTCCTAACTGGATTTGGATCTCTGCTGCTTTGGGAAACTTTTTGGCGTATGCATTAGGTATGATTATGTATCTATTCATATCTACTTGTGCTAAGGATCCTAATTATAGGTTTATTGGACACATAAAAAAGATATTAATGAAAATCAGTAATCATAATGCCATTAAAGTATTTTGAACTTTATGATTCTATCAACAGTGACTTCCCTATCCATCTGCTTGCATAGACACATAGCTGAAGTTCACCTTATTAAAATGCTGTTTTTCTTATGTTAATCCGAGCCTCCATTCGTGAGTTATGATACTTTTTCCAAATATGCAAATTAGGCATTTGGTGCAACGAGGGCATCATCATTGCTCTAGTTGCACCTAAGCTCAACTCTTATCTGTTGCCAGCCCCTTTCCTCTCAATCAATGCGGCAAGGGAGGAGCTGGCCACAGAAAGGAACAGAATTTGGTTGCAACTAGAGATGAGCGAATCGACTTCGGATGAAACATGTATATATTGTGACACAGTGAAGGGTATGGTTTGGGAAAACAGGTATTATCCTCCCAGTGTGTGCTGCTGGGCTGATTTGCAGCCAGGTGGGGTCAAACACTGGACTGGATTTTAAGTGCCAATCCAGGTTTTGACAGCACCGAGCTGTCCTTAAAAGACAGCTGGGCTCAGCAGCAAAGTGTGTGTGTGCTGGAATCTGAGGTGTCTGCCGTGCTGGAGGGCTGAGACCCGTGTTTAGGGGAAATAGGCCCCCTAAAAGCCTGCTATGGTCCGCTGGAGATAGAACTGCCAACAAGGTGATTTTTGCTATGTGGACTTTCCATTGTGTGTGAACACCAAGACTGCAAAGTGACATTTTCTTTTTGCCTTATGGTTTTCTAGTGGAAGAGGTTCTGGCCCCTCTGTCTGATGCAAGGGAAGTGGTTGCCACAGTAAAAATTGCTGACAGCCTCTCCTCTAAACAGGCTCTGGAGGCCAGGGAGTTTGTTAGTTGGAACACGGATGTGTTCTCGGACCTCCCTGGACGCACTTCCGCAATCCAGCATGACATTGTCACTGAGCCTCAGGCAAAAGTCCGGTTAAAGCCATGCGAGGTACACGAGGCTCGGCGACATCTTGGAGGAAGTGCAGCTAATGCTGCAGTTCAAAGTCATCAAGGAGTCTAAAAGTGAGTGGGCCAGTCCTATAGTCTTAATACCCAAGCCAGACGGGACGTTACGTTACGAATTTGTAACGATTTTCGTAAGCTGAACGAGATATCTAAATTTGATGCATATCCCATGCCCCGGGTGGGTGAGCTAATCGAGAAGTTAGGACAAGCACAGTATTTTTCTGTTTTGTACTTCACAAAAGGGTACTGGCAGGTGCCCTTAAGGGAGGCTGCCAAAGAGAAAATTGCCTTCATCAAGCCTGAGGGACTGAGTGTCATGGAACCATGAACCAGACGTACAACAAGAGATAAGTGGAAAATAAGAAGGCTTTATTGAAAAGCAAGCCGTAAGCAAAAGTCCAAACGGATGGCTAAACCGAAGCAGGGTCTTGCGTAGACAGAGGTCAGGAACCAGAAGGGTAGTCAGACGAAGCCTGGATCAGGAACCAGCAGGGGAGTCAGACGAAGCCAGGATCAGGAACCAACGGGGTAGTCAGACGAAGCCAGGATCAGGAACCAACGGGGTAGTCAGACGAGGCCAGGATCAGGAACCAGAAGCAGCAGCAGTCTTAGAAGCATGTGAACACAGGAGGACCAAGCAAGGAACTGAAGCCACAGACCTCCTATATATATGAGCTAGGCATCCAGCTCCTCCCAGTGGGAAGGAGAAGCCGCAGGGTGGGAGGCTACAAGAAACCCAGAAACCAAGATGGCCACCAGCACATGTCAAACGAAGGAGAACAGTAAGAAGGTAAGACCATGACAGTACCTCCCCCTCAAGGGCCCCTCCTCCGCGGAGTAAGGAACGGTTTCTGAGGGAAGCGTGCGTGGAAGGCTCGGAGCAAAGCAGGAGCATGGACATCTGCGGAGGGAACCCAGGAACGCTCCTCTGGACCATAACCACGCCAATGGACCAAAAACTGCAACCGACCGCGGACCAGGCGTGAGTCCAGGATATTGCTCACCTCATATTCCTCACGATTGCCCACTTGGACCGGACGGGGCCGAGGAACTGAGGAAGTGAAACGATTACACACCAATGGCTTCAACAGGGAGACATGAAACACGTTGGAGATCCCTGTAATCGATGCAAGGCCTCAACTCACCGCCCTTCTTTTTCACAAAGAAAAATCCAGCCCCTGCCGGGGACGAGGATTTGCGAATGTGTCCGCGTGAAAGCGCCTCCCTCACGTACTCCTCCATTGCCTCATTCTCCGCTACCGACAGTGGATAGACTTTGCCACGAGGAGGAACGGCACCAGATTGTAACTCTATGGCACAATCGTATGGGCGGTGCGGAGGTAGGGCAACCGCGCGCACCTTATCGAATACATCCCGGTACTCTTCGTATTCAGGAGGCAACAGAGAGTCCGAGGAAGTACACAGCAACTTGACAGGCCCATGGATGCAACTAGCCCCACACTGCGGTGACCACGAGAGGATCTCGGCCGATCTCCAATCGAAAGTCGGATTATGCTTCTGGAGCCAGGGGTACCCCAAGACCACCGAGTAGTGTGGAGACGAAATCACCTGGAAACAGACCGACTCTCTGTGAACGGCACCAATGGCTATCCCCACTGGAAGGGTCTCATGAGTCACGTGTGGCGGCAGAAGGGGTCTGCCGTCTATCGCCTCAAGAGCCAGTGGGGAACCTCGAGGCTGCAGAGGAATGGAATTGGCGGCAGCGAACACACTATCAATGAACAAACCACCAGCACCAGAGTCCACCAACGCCTGGGTCGTCACCGAGCCCCCGACCCAGGAGAGGACAACAGTGATCAGTGGTTTGTCAACACGGGAAACCGGGGACGAGGAGACTCCACCCAAGATCTGCCCCCGACAGGATCTCAGGTGCGAGCGTTTCCCGGACGGTTCGGACATGCCAACCGAAAATGCCCACCGAGACCACAGTACATGCATCGGCCCTCGCGTCTCCGGAGTACCCTCTCCCCCTCGGACAGGCGAGCAAACCCCAGCTGCATGGGTTCACCCCCAGACAAGTCATCCCCAGGAGGCGTGGGAGGAGAGGGAGGCACGGGTGGGACAGCAAACGTAGGCGCCAATCTGTTAGAAGACCTCCGCAGGCTCTCCTTAAAGGAAGGTCTCTCCCTGAGTCTGGTGTCAATCAAAATCAGGAAAGAAATAAGAGACTCGAGCTCCACTGGTAGGTCCTTAGCTGCCACCTCATCCTTCAAGGCATCCGAAAGACCATGAGAGAAAGCAGCGACCAGAGCCTCATTATTCCAGCCCACCTCTGCTGCCAGGGTACGAAACTCAATGGCGTATTCAGCTACGGATCGTGAACCCTGTCTGATGGACATAAGGAGCTTCGCAGCAGAGGCAGCACGAGCCGGCACATCGAATACCTTCCGAAGAGAAGCAACAAAACCGGAAAACTCGGCAACCACCGGATTGTTGTTCTCCCATAAAGGGCTGGCCCAGGCCAAGGCCTTGTCCGAGAGCAGCGAGATCAAGAAGCCCACCTTTGATCTCTCAGTAGGAAAGGCATGTGGCAGCAACTCGAAATAAATGCCCACCTGGTTAAGGAAACCTCGGCACTGAGTTGGCTCTCCCCCAAAGCGCTGTGGAAGGGGAGCAGAACCGGTCATACCCCGAGACACCGCAGGCGCAGCAACAGGTGTCGGGGTAGACTCTGGCGCAACAACCGGAGCGGCAGTAGGAACGGGCCCAGGAGCGACAACCGACCCATCGGCAACGGAAGCGAAATGAGCCGTGCGTTCAAGCAGGGTTTGCAACGCCACAGCGAACCGACCCAACAGGTGATCCTGCTGATCAAGTCTGGCAACCAGCGTAGGTAGCGAGGATGGCCCTGTACCGTCAGAATTCATGGCTTGGTCCTAATGTCATGGAACCATGAACCAGACGTACAACAAGAGATAAGTGGAAAATAAGAAGGCTTTATTGAAAAGCAAGCCGTAAGCAAAAGTCCAAACGGATGGCTAAACCGAAGCAGGGTCTTGCGTAGACAGAGGTCAGGAACCAGAAGGGTAGTCAGACGAAGCCTGGATCAGGAACCAGCAGGGGAGTCAGACGAAGCCAGGATCAGGAACCAACGGGGTAGTCAGACGAAGCCAGGATCAGGAACCAACGGGGTAGTCAGACGAGGCCAGGATCAGGAACCAGAAGCAGCAGCAGTCTTAGAAGCATGTGAACACAGGAGGACCAAGCAAGGAACTGAAGCCACAGACCTCCTATATATATGAGCTAGGCATCCAGCTCCTCCCAGTGGGAAGGAGAAGCCGCAGGGTGGGAGGCTACAAGAAACCCAGAAACCAAGATGGCCGCCAGCACATGTCAAACGAAGGAGAACAGTAAGAAGGTAAGACCATGACACTGAGGGACTGTATCAGTATAAGGTGTTACCCTTTGTCCACCCCCGCCACTTTTCAATGTCTAATGGACATCGTGCTTCATTCACATCGGCAGTACGCCTCTGCTTACCTGGATGATATTGTCATTCAAAGTACTGACTGGGAAAGTCACCTGCCTAAAGTACAGGCTGTAGTGGACTCCCTAGGGAAGGCTGGACTAACAGCTAACCCAAAGAAATGTGCGATGGGGTTAGAAGAGACTAAGTACCTGGGGTATGTCATTGGGCGCCGAGTCATTAAACCCCAAGTAAACAAAATACAGGGGATACGGAATTGTCCCCGATCTGTCACCTCTAGGCAAGTAAAGTAATTCCTGGGGATGGTGGGCTATTACATGAGGTTTGTCCCCCCACTTTGCTTACGATAGCCGTGCCATTGACAGGGCTCTTGAAGGGACATACGTTTGTGATGGTTCACTGGTATGATCGGGTGGAAGAGACGTTCTCTGCTTTGAAGTCGGCCCTGTGTGGGTCCCTGGTTTTGGTGACAACTGATTTCAAGCGGGAATGTATAATACAGACAGATGCCTCCGAAGTAGGCCTCGGTGCTGTACTGTCCCAGGAAGTCAACGGGGAGGAGAATCCTGTTGTCTTCCTCAGCTGTAAGCTCAACCCGCTGAGACCAGGTACAGTATAGGGGAGAGAGAGTACCTGGCTATCAAGTGGGCACTCGAGTCTCTCCGTTATTATTTGTTGGGGAGAAAATTCCGCTTGGTGACTGACCACTCTCCTCTCAAGTGGATGAGCCAGGCCATAGACAGAAATGCCCAAGTCATCCGATAGTTCCTTTCCCTACAGAACTTTAAATTTACAGTGGAGCACAGGGCAAGCCGGTTACTTGGAAACACAGATGCCCTGTCCCAACTACATTGTCTGGCGAGTGTTCACCCCCTCAGGGTTGAACAAAGGGGGGTATGTGACACAGTGAAGGGTATGGTCTGGTAAAACAGGTATTTTTTGCAGATTTGCAGCCAGGTGGGTTCAAACACCAGACTGGATTTTAAATGCCTCCGGGTTTTGACAGCACCTAGCTGTCCTTAAAAGACAGCTGGGCTCAGCAGCAAAGTGTGTGTGTGCTGGAATCTGAGGCTTGTGCCGTGCTGGAGGGCTGACACCCGTGTTTAGGGGAAACAGGCCCCCTAAAAGCCTGCTATGGACTGCTGGAGATAGAACTGCCAACAAGGTGATTTTTGCTATGTGGACTTTCCATTGTGTGTGAACTAACACCAAGACTGCAAAGTGACGTTTTCTTTTTGCCTTATGTGTGAATAAACACGGAAGTTTGATTTAAGAACTGGTAATTTGCCTCTGTACCGCATACCCTGTCTACCAGAGCGAATCCCCACAACATATATATATATACAGTACAGACCAAAATTTGGGACACACCTTCTCATTCAAAGAGTTTCCTTTATTTTCATGACTATGAAAATTGTAGATTCACACTGAAGGCATCAAAACTATGAATTAACACATGTGGAATTATATACATAACCAAAAAGTGTGAAACAACTGAAAATATGTCATATTCTAGGTTCTTCAAAGTAGCCACCTTTTGCTTTGATTACTGCTTTGCACACTCTTGGCATTCTCTTGATGAGCTTTAAGAGGTAGTCACCTGAAAGGGTTTTCACTTCACAGGTGTTCCCTGTCAGGTTTAATAAGTGGGATATTTTGCCTTATAAATGGGGTTGGGACCATCAGTTGCGTTGTGGAGAAGTCTGGTGGATACACAGCTGATAGTCCTACTGAATAGACTGTTAGAATTTGTATTATGGCAAGAAAAAAGCAGCTAAGTAAAGAAAAACGAGTGGCCATCATTACCTTAAGAAATTAAGGTCAATCAGTCCGAAAAATTGGGAAAACTTTGAAAGTGTCCCCAAGTGCAGTCACAAAAACCATCAAGCGCTACAAAGAAACTGGCTCACATGCAGACCGCCCCAGGAAAGGAAGACCAAGAGTCACCTCTGCTGCGGAGGATAAGTTCATCCGAGTCACCAGCCTCAGAAATCACAGGTTAACAGCAGCTCAGATTAGAGACCAGGTCAATGACACACAGAGTTCTAGCAGCAGACACATCCCTAGAACAACTGTTAAGAGGAGACTGTGTGAATCAGGCCTTCATGGTAGAATATCTGCTAGGAAACCACTGCTAAGGACAGGCAACAAGCAGAAGAGACTTGTTTGGGCTAAAGAACACAAGGAATGGACATTAGACCAGTGGAAATCTGTGCTTTGGTCTGATGAGTCCAAATTTGAGATCTTTGGTTCCAACCACCGTGTCTTTGTGCGATGCAGAAAAGGTGAACGGATGGACTCTACATGCCTGGTTCCCACCGTGAAGCATGGAGGAGGAGGTGTGATGGTGTGGGGGTGCTTTGCTGGTGACACTGTTGGGGATTTATTCAAAATTGAAGGCATACTGAACCAGCATGGCTACCACAGCATCTTGCAGCGGCATCCTATTCCATCCGGTTTGCGTTTAGTTGGACCATCATTTATTTTTCAACAGGACAATGACCCCAAACACACCTCCAGGCTGTGTAAGGGCTATTTGACCATGAAGGAGAGTGATGGGGTGCTGCGCCAGATGACCTGACCTCCACAGTCACTGGACCTGAACCCAATCGAGATGGTTTGGGGTGAGCTGGACCGCAGAGTGAAGGCAAAAGGGCCAACAAGTGCTAAGCATCTCTCGGAACTCCTTCAAGACTGTTGGAAGACCATTTCAGGTGACTACCTCTTGAAGCTCATCAAGAGAATTCCAAGAGTGTGCAAAGCAGTAATCAAAGCAAAAGGTGGCTACTTTGACGAACCTAGAATATGACATATTTTCAGTTGTTTAACACTTTTTTGTTATGTATATAATTCCACATGTGTTAATTCATAGTTTTGATGCCTTCAGTGTGAATCTACAATTTTCATAGTCATGAAAATAAAGAAAACTCTTTGAATGAGAAGGTGTGTCCAAACTTTTGGACTTTACTGTATATATATATATATATATATATATATATAGCTAGCATATTCTGCAGCGCTTTACATTTCAGAGGATACATGTATAAAGAAAGTCATACATTGCAGAGCAAAAATTAATAATTCAAACAAGAAGGAAGAGCGCCATGCCCTTCAGCTTACAATCTATATAAGGTTGACATAAGAGTAATAAATACTTGTTTTTTTACAATGGTCCAGCCATTATCCTATATGGTTCAGCCATTTTATATTACGTGGGGTAGTACACATAAAGCTAAATGAGTCACCTAATGAATACCTGTGTATGAAAATAATTGAAGTACATTAGAATGAAAGAAACATTGGGGATAGTGTGGAATGAAGGATGTGTATTTCTGAGGAATAACTGTGATAAAAGAATAAGAGTCAAGTTATGAAATATGATGTGATCGTTTAATAAGATTTGTTACAAATTTGATAGTGGAAACACACACTAAGCATGTGAGGCAAGAAGACCAAATCAGAGGCAACTGTGACCAACAGTTAAATATCCCGCCATTAGTAAGCACATGGCCTATCAGTGTTGTCACCGGTGTCCTTGCTTCCTAATAGGCCAACGGACTGTACTGTCAGCAGGGCTGGTTGTCACAACAGTAGGGCAACACCGGCAGTGCAGTAATAGCTCAGCCAGACTCATAGTGGGAGCGTAGCCAGTTAAGTAAATGAAACATACTGTACCTTTCTTACCTCTATTTTAGGCTATATGCACACAGCTGTGTCGTGTCTTGCAGTCTGAAAAATGTGCGTCTGCTAAACACGGATGCAGGCTGTCTATGTTCCGCAATTTACAGAATGGGCCACCCATTATAGAAACTACTATTCTTGTCCACAAAACGGCCAAGAAAGGACATGTTCTATTTATTTATTTTTTGCGGAGACATGGAACGGAGAAATGGATACAGACAGCACACAGATGCATCTTTTGCGGCCCCATTGAAGTGAATGGGTCCGCATCCATGCCAGAAAAAATGCGGCATGGATGCAGACCAAAACAACATGTGAATGAGGCCTTATACAGAAGATATTTTCTCAAGGCTGGAAAATACAGTCCCCATCAAAAGTTTAAGACCACTTAAAAAATGGCAAAAAATCATATTTAGCATGGCTGGATCTTAACAAGGTTCCAAGTAGAGCTTCAACATGCAACAAGAAGAAATGAGAGTGAGACAAAAAAAATTTGGAGCATTCAATTTAATCAAAACAACGAATAAACTGAAACAGGCTGGTTTTCAGCTGATCAAAAGTTTAGGACCACATGCCTTTAAAAGGCCAAATCTGTGCAAAAATGTGTCATTTTCTGTCAGGTAGTCACACGTTGTGATGGCAAAGGCAAAAAAACTCTCCCTTTTTGAACTTGGTCGGGTTGTTGAACTGCATAAGCAGGGTCTCTCACAGCGCGCCATCGTTGCTGAGGTGGGACGCAGTAATTCTTAAATGATCCTGAGGGTTATGGAACAAAAAAGTCAAGTGTAAGACCCAAAAAGATTTCATCAGCACTAAGCCGGAGGATCCAATTGGCTGTCCGCCAAAACACTGAACGATCCTCAACCCAAATTAAGGCCCTTACTCGTGCTGACTGCAGCCCCATAACCATCAGACGGCATCTGAGACTGAAGAGCTTCAAAAACAAAAAAACGTCTTCAAAGACCTCGTCTCCTTGAACGCCACAGAACTGCTCGTTTGGACTTTGCAAGAGAGCACCAAACATGGGACATTCAAAGGTGGAAGAAAGTTTTATTCTCTGATGAGAAAAAAATGTAACCTTGATGGTCCCGTTACTGGCATGACAAGCAGATCCCACCTGAGATGTTTTCTACGCGCCACAGTGGAGGGGGCGCCATAATGGTCTGATGTGCTCTTTCCTTCAGTGGAACAATGGAGCTTCAGGAAGTGCAGGGACGTCAAAGGCCGCTGGCTATGTCCAGATGTTGCAGAGAGCATTCCTCATGACTGAGGGCCCTTGTCTGTGTGGTAACGACTGGGTTTTTCAACAGGAAAAGGCTACAGTACACAATGCCCACAGGACAAGGGACTTCTTCCAGGAGAATAACATCACTCTTTTGGCCCATCCTGCGTGTTCCCCTGATCTAAATCCAATTGAGAACCTTTGGGGATGGATGGCAAGGGAAGTTTACAAAAATGGTCAACAGTTCCAGACAGTAGATGGCCTTCATGCGGCCGTCTTCACCACTTGGAGAAATGTTCCCACTCACCTCATGGAAACGCTTGCATCAAGCATGCCGAAACAAATTTGATAAACAATAACGGCGGAGCTACTCATTACTGAGTTCATGTTTGGAAGTTGGATTTCTGTTTTGGCGGGGTTTATTTTTTTTTTGGAGGTGTGGTCCTAAACTTTTGATCAGCTGAAAAACAGCCTGTTTCAGTTTATTCGTTGTTTTCATTAAATTGAATGCTCAAAAAATATTTTGTCTCACTCCCATTTCTTCTTGTTGCATGTTGAATCTCTACTTGGAACCCTGTTAAGATCCAGCCATGCTAAATATGATTTTTTGCTATTTTTCAAGTGGTCTTAAACTTTTGATCAGGACTGTACCTCCATATGCTGGTTTGCTTCTAGGACAAAATACAGTGACATACAAATGCTTACAGTTGCATTACATATTAAGCATTGTATGAATTATGTTCATGTTTCATGGACCATTTAGAGTTTACTTGTTTTTTGTTTGCAGATTCAATTGATGGGAAACATGCCAGAAGGACTCAGTCCAGCAGCCCTTTGGGAGAGTTATTTGACCATGGGCTTGACAGCTGGACAGCATCTATATTTCCACTGTCTTTGTTCTCAATATTTGGATGTGATTCAGGAGAAGCTGGATTATCACCAATGAAGATGTATTTAGTGACTAGTGTTGTACTATTCACCTTTATGCTGTCACATTGGGAAAAATATAACACTGGAATTCTCTTTCTTCCATGGGCATATGATATCAGCCAGTTGGTGAGCTGTTATTTTTGTCTTATTTCTACTTTCTTTTGAGACTTTCCAGAATTACACAAAAGTCTGATTAAAAGAAAATTTTCAGTATGAGGATGCATTGAAAAAATATTTCCATGGGGACAAGCCTCTGGAGGCACTTATTTATTTTACAGCACCATTAGCTTCCACATACATAGAGAGGATCATTAAATATATAAGCTATAAAAAAATGTATAAAACAAGCATGAGCCTACTGTGTAACAGCCTGGTACAGAAGGAAAGAGGCCCTGCTGATAGGGCTTCCAATTGCATGGGAACCATGTGGCAGAGGGTATATGCTGCTTATATAGTTGTGAAATTGTTCTTCGAGGGAGATGATCAGTACCACAGGTTTTTGGAAGCCTCTTTCCCCCTTTCTTGGAGGGGACACTTGCATGAATTATAGATATTAAGGGCCTACCAAGAGAACAATAGAGCTCTCATGCTGTCATTTCAATTGTTGTCTATGAATATTGAGTTTAGAAAAAATACCCTGTTCTGGTGGAAGTGTCCCTTTAATGGGATATTCCCATTTTAGCCACAGGGGCTGCTGATGTTACAGAAACAGCCATGCTCTTTTGCTCCTTCCATAGAAGTAAATGGGTGTTGAGGGAACAGTGTAGCTGGTAGCAGAAGCTGGATGAGTATTCCCTGGTCCACAGCTCTATGGTCTGAGTACAGTAGACAGATAGATACTAGCTATAATTATCAACAAGCCAACCACATCTCTTGCATAAACTACAGATTGTAGAGTTTCTTTGCACTTTGTTATCCCTGACTTTTACACCAGTCTTGTTTTTTTTTCAGTCAATGACTTTGGTTTACATCCTCACTGCAATAGTTGGAGTAGAGACTTTCCATAAACCAGTGCTCCCACATGTATACATGACTGATTTTTTAATTACATTCCTTGTAGGTATGTGTGCCTAATTAATGGAAATATATGTATAACAACTTGCATTGCTGATTTGTTGTAACAATGGCTGAACTTGAAAATTTATGATCAGGTTTTTTATGTAGTTTTGGAATTCAAAACCATGAATGGATTAAAAGATCAGGAGAAGTGGATTTTTTTCTACATGTATTTCCCTTATGATCCATACCTGGTTGTGGCTTCAAAGCTGCATCAAAAAACCTGAACAAAACCTGAACATATACTGGCAGGTTTTCTGGTTTTATGTTAACTAAGCTTAAAGGAGTAGTGTCACCTCAGACATTGGTGGCATATCGCTATCAGATAGGTGAGGGTCCCACCTTTGGAACTCTTAATTATATCAAAATGAGACCCACATAGTGAATGAGGTCACACCGCGCATTCTCTCCATTCACTTTCTAAGGGAGTTCCAAAAATAGCTGAATGAGCATGTTCAGCTATTTTTGGAAGGCCCATAAAAATTTATGTAGAGCGCATCGCACAAGTGTGCCCACCGCCCCATTCACCTCTATGGGACTGCTGGAAATACGCTATTTTTGGAACTCCCATAGAAATTAACAGGGGTCACATTCTAGCAGTGGCGTAGCGTGGGTTGCCAGCACCTGGGTCAAGCCAAGTATTGCGCCCCCCCCCCCCAACCTGTCAACACGCCCTTTTTTACAGATAATGTAGTAGATACCACTTGCAGTCATACATAACACCATAGATAACACAGTGATAACTCTCTGAGTACAGGTAATGTAGTAGATATCACCTGCAGTCCTATGTAACACCACAGACAACACAGTGATAACTCTCTGAGTACAGGTAATGTAGTAGATATCACCTGCAGTCCTATGTAACACCACAGACAACACAGTGATAACTCTCTGAGTACAGGTAATGTAGTAGATATCACCTGCAGTCCTATGTAACACCACAGACAACACAGTGATAACGCTCTGAGTACAGATAATGTAGTAGATGGTGTGAGCCCCCAGAATTCAGAACACACACAGTGTGACCTGAAGTCTGGGGCCAGGATGCGGCAGTGTGGGCTAAATTCTCTATCCACCCTCCCATCACTACAGAACAGACAGGGTAATACAGCGCCCCATACCTCTTACATCCAGTGACGTCTCTTTGATGTAGATGTTCTCTTTCCTCATCTTCTCCTTTCAGACCTTCAGACCAGACCACCATTTTTCAGCCTTCTTAGTTTACTACTTTTCCATCATTCTCACAACTTCTGGACAAATCATCCTACCACCCACAATACTGTGCCGCTGTGCTCCCCAATGTTATACTGCAGAAACAGATAAACCCCCTGATAATACTAGTACCACACAGATAATGAGCTGTCCTGAGGACGGCGATACAGATGACTATGGGTATGAGCGCTTGTGAGCAGGGCCGCGCCGCCTGGGGCGATCGCCTCACTTTGCCTAATTGGCGGTGCGGCCCTGCTGGCGCTCCCTAAAATTTTGCGCCTGGGGCGACGGCCCCCATGGCCCCCCATGCTATGCCACTACAATTCTAGAGATAGGTGCAGATGCCACCTTTGAGACCAATACCTATCTGACATTGGTGGCATATTCTAGCAATATGACACCAATGGCTGAGCTGGGACAACCCCTTAGATCACCATACAGGTGAAGATTTTTGCTATTCTTAATGTTTCAGTTCCTTGCTATTTTTAAGATATGTCTTTGCTATAAATGAATGTTTGTGGATATTTGTTTACAGCAGAGGTTGGAAATCCCTACATATCTACTGCTGCTCTCATCTGAGAAGGGAATACAATTGTGTCAAGTCGAAACAAAGCTATGTGAGTGAAACAACCTAGACTGTAGAGACATTAAGTCAAACTAGCAAAGAGAGATTTGCTCTGCTGCTGCTAATGTATTTAGCTCACATAGTATCATCTAGACTTGATATAATTGGATCCACTTTGCAGTTTAACCACATAACAATTTTGCCCAAGCTCTGCTGGGCCTTGAGAAATGAACTTAATAGTTCAGCACTAGCAGAACTTGGGCAGCAGGAGCTGCTCATAGCTTGGGAATAGTAGCAGCTAGAGATGTGGGCCTGGTCTCGTTTAAAATCTGTCATTCCAAGCTTTCAAACAAGATCAGAACCACTACATTGGGAGATATAGCTGTTAGAAATCAAGTCAGGAGTGAAAGATGTGAAACTCGCTTTTACTTTCACTTTCGGCTGCATCCACAGCCATCCAGATTTCTAACAGCTTCTGATGTAGTCAAGCTATTGCAGTGATTCTGGTCTTGTTTGAAAGCTTTCAAACAAAACCAAACCCATTTCTCTAGCTGCTACCAATCTAAATATATGAGGAGCTAAAGCAGAACCCCTGGGGCGAGGCAGTTGGGGAGCTGACTGCTTGCATGAGCAAAATAAAAATAATAATAAATAAAAAAATAAATAAAATAAAAAAATATATATATATATATATAGCATAATCATTATACTAACTGTCATGGTCTTACCTCCTTGCTGTTCCCTTCGTTTGACATGTGCTGGCGGCCATCTTGGTTTCTGGGTTTTCTTGTAGCCTCCCACCCTGCGGCTCCTCCTTCCCACTGGGAGGAGCTGGATGCCCAGCTCATATATATAGGAGGTCTGTGGCTTCAGTTCCTTGCTTGGTCCGCCTGTGTTCACATGCTTCCAAGACTGCTGCTGCTTCTGGTTCCTGATCCTGGCCTCGTCTGACTACCCCGTTGGTTCCTGATTCCGGCTTCGTCTGACTACCCCGTTGGTTCCTGATTCCGGCTTCGTCTGACTACCCCGTTGGTTCCTGTTCCTGGCTTCGTCTGACTACCCTTCTGGTTCCTGACCCCTGTCTCCGCAAGACCCGGCTTCGGTTTAGCCATCCGTTCGGACTTTGCTTACGGCTTGCTCTTCAATAAAACCTTCTTATTTTCCACTTATCTCTTGTTGTACGTCTGGTTCATGGTTCCATGACATTAGGACCAAGCCATGAATTCTGACGGTACAGGGCCACCCTCGCTACCTACGCTGGTTGCCAGACTTGATCAGCAGGATCACCTGTTGGGTCGGTTCGCTGTGGCGTTGCAAACCCTGCTTGAACGCACGGCTCATTTAGCTTCCGTTGCCGATGGGTCGGTTGTCGCTCCTGGGCCCGCTCCTACTGCCGCTCCGGTTGTTGCGCCAGAGTCTACCCTGACACCTGTTGCTGCGCCTGTGGTGTTTCAGGGTATGACCGGTTCTGCCCCCCTTCCACAGCGCTTTGGGGGAGAGCCAACTCAGTGCCGAGGTTTCCTTAACCAGGTGGGCATTTACTTCGAGTTGCTGCCACATGCCTTTCCTACTGAGAGATCAAGGGTGGGCTTCTTGATCTCGCTGCTCTCGGACAAGGCCTTGGCCTGGGCCAGCCCTTTATGGGAGAACAACAATCCGGTGGTTGCCAAGTTTTCCGGTTTTGTTGCTTCTCTTCGGAAGGTATTCGATGTGCCGGCTCGTGCTGCCTCTGCTGCGAAGCTCCTTATGTCCATCAGACAGGGTTCACGATCCGTAGCTGAATACGCCATTGAGTTTCGTACCCTGGCAGCAGAGGTGGGCTGGAATAATGAGGCTCTGGTCGCTGCTTTCTCTCATGGTCTCTCGGATGCCTTGAAGGATGAGGTTGCAGCTAAGGACCTACCAGTGGAGCTCGAGTCTCTTATTTCTTTCCTGATTTTGATTGACACCAGACTCAGGGAGAGACCTTCCTTTAAGGAGAGCCTGCGGAGGTCTCCTAACAGATTGGCGCCTACGTTTGCTGTCCCACCCGTGCCTCCCTCTCCTCCCACGCCTCCTGGGGATGACTTGTCTGGGGGTGAACCCATGCAGCGGGGGTTTGCTCGCCTGTCTGAGGGGGAGAGGGTACTCCGGAGACGCGAGGGCCGATGCATGTACTGTGGTCTCGGTGGGCATTTTCGGTTGGCATGTCCGAACCGTATGGGAGAACGCTCGCACCTGAGGTCCTGTCGGGGGCAGATCTTGGGTGGAGTCTCCTCGTCCCCGGTTTCCCGTGTTGACAAACCACTGATCACTGTTGTCCTCTCCTGGGTCGGGGGCTCGGTGACGACCCAGGCGTTGGTGGACTCTGGTGCTGGTGGTTTGTTCATTGATAGAGTGTTCGTTGCCGCCAATTCCATTCCTCTGCAGCCTCGAGGTTCCCCACTGGCTCTTGAGGCGATAGACGGCAGACCCCTTCTGCCGCCACACGTGACTCATGAGACCCTTCCAGTGGGGATAGCCATTGGTGCCGTTCACAGAGAGTCGGTCTGTCTCCAGGTTATTTCGTCTCCACACTACTCGGTGGTCTTGGGGTACCCCTGGCTCCAGAAGCATAATCCGACTTTCGATTGGAGATCGGTCGAGATCCTCTCGTGGTCACCGCAGTGTGGGGCTAGTTGCATCCATGGGCCTGTCAAGTTGCTGTGTACTTCCTCGGACTCTCTGTTGCCTCCTGAATACGAAGAGTACCGGGATGTATTCGATAAGGTGCGCGCGGTTGCCCTACCTCCGCACCGCCCATACGATTGTGCCATAGAGTTACAATCCGGTGCCGTTCCTCCTCGTGGCAAAGTCTATCCACTGTCGGTAGCGGAGAATGAGGCCATGGAGGAGTACGTGAGGGAGGCGCTTTCACGCGGACACATTCGCAAATCCTCGTCCCCGGCAGGGGCTGGATTTTTCTTTGTGAAAAAGAAGGGCGGCGAGTTGAGGCCTTGCATCGATTACAGGGGTCTCAATCGCATCACGATCAAGAACGCTTACCCGATACCCTTGATTTCCGAGCTGTTCGATCGCCTCAAAGGGGCCACGGTCTTTACCAAACTCGACCTGAGGGCGGCATATAACCTGGTAAGGATCAAGGCGGGCGATGAGTGGAAGACCGCGTTTAACACCAGGACCGGTCATTATGAATCCTTGGTTATGCCCTTTGGGTTGTGCAATGCGCCCGCAGTCTTCCAGGAATTCATCAACGATGTTTTCCGTGACCTGTTGCAGCAGTGTGTGGTGGTCTATTTGGATGACATCTTGGTATATTCTGCATCCATGGAGGCCCACATTCTGGATGTCAGACGAGTGTTGCAACGCTTACGAGAGAACAAGCTGTTCGGTAAGCTTGAGAAATGCGAATTTCACCGATCCCAGGTAACCTTCTTAGGTTACATCATTTCCGCTGAGGGGTTCTCCATGGATCCTGAGAAGGTTTCGGCTGTCTTACAGTGGCCCCAGCCCAGTGGGCTTCGTGCCCTGCAGCGCTTTTTGGGCTTCGCCAATTATTATCGGAAGTTCATCAGGGACTTTTCCATGCTAGCCAAGCCTCTCACGGATCTGACCAGGAAGGGCAGTAATCCTCAGGTCTGGCTGCTCGAGGCCATCCGAGCTTTTGAGGCTCTAAAGTCCGCCTTTGTGTCGGCTCCGATTCTGTCGCATCCCAACCCTGGGTTGCCTTTTGTCCTCGAGGTGGACGCGTCTGAGACGGGAGTAGGCGCCCTCCTGTCTCAGCGTAGAACACCAGAGGGTCCTCTGCTTCCTTGTGGGTTTTACTCCCGGAAACTGTCTTCCGCGGAGTGCAACTATCAGATTGGTGACAGGGAGTTATTGGCCATCGTGCAGGCCCTTAAAGAATGGAGGCACTTGCTCGAGGGCTCGGTGGTTCCGGTTCTCATCCTGACGGACCACAAGAATCTGACCTACCTCTCTGAGGCCAAGAGATTGACACCACGTCAGGCCAGATGGGCTCTGTTCTTGTCACGTTTTAATTACGTGGTCTCCTACCTACCCGGCTCCAAGAACATCAGAGCGGATGCCTTATCACGGCAGTACTCCGAGCTGTCCGGGGAGGAGTCGATTCCGACTACGGTCATACCCCCGAATCAGATCCTGGCCGCTATTCGCACCAGCCTGACTTCTCCTCTGGGTGAGCAGATTTTGGCGGCTCAATCTGGTGCTCCCTCTGGGAGACCCAACGGCAGATGTTTTGTGCCTGAGGAGTTGCGCACTCGGTTGTTGCGAACCTACCATAACTCCAAGGCCGCGGGGCACCCTGGAAAGAATCAGCTGTCCTGGGCGGTTTCACGTCTGTTCTGGTGGCCTTCTCTACGTTCCGACATCGCCGCATATGTAGCGGCATGCTCCGTTTGTGCCCAGAGTAAGTCCCCTCGGCACCTTCCGTTGGGCCTTTTGCAACCCATAGCCACCGGGGAGCGTCCATGGTCACACCTGGGGATGGATTTCATTGTGGACCTCCCTGCATCCCGAGGCCATACGGTCATTCTCATGATTGTGGATCGGTTTTCCAAAATGTGCCACTGTGTTCCTCTCAAGAAGTTACCCTCTGCACAAGAGTTGGCCTCGATTTTTGCCAGGGAGGTCTTCCGGTTGCACGGTTTGCCCAAGGAGATTGTGTCGGATCGGGGGAGTCAGTTTGTGTCCAGGTTCTGGCGCGCCTTTTGCTCCCAGTTGGGGATTCATCTCTCTTTCTCCTCGGCCTACCACCCTCAGTCCAATGGGGCCGCAGAACGATCCAATCAGGCCTTGGAGCAATTCCTTCGTTGCTATGTCTCCGATCACCAAGACAATTGGGTTGACCTCCTGCCTTGGGCTGAGTTTGCCAGGAACACGGCGGTGAACTCTTCCTCTGGGACGTCTCCCTTCATGGCCAATTATGGGTTCCAACCTGCCGTGTTACCAGAGGTATTCTCTCCCCAGGATATTCCGGCTGTGGAGGATCACCTTTCCGTCCTACGTGCTTCTTGGGTACAGATCCAGAGGTCCCTTGAGGTCTCTGCGCAGCGCCAGAAACTCCAGGCTGATCGCAGACGAGCGCCCGCTCCTTCCTACCAGGTCGGAGACCGCGTATGGTTGTCCACCCGCAACCTCAACCTTCGAGTGCCCACTCCCAAGCTGGCGCCTCGCTTTGTTGGTCCCTTCCGAGTGCTTCGCAGGGTAAACCCGGTAGCCTATGCCCTTGCGCTTCCTCCTGGCATGCGGATCTCCAACGTGTTTCATGTCTCCCTGTTGAAGCCACTGGTGTGTAATCGTTTCACTTCCTCGATTCCTCGGCCTCGTCCGGTCCAAGTGGGCAATTGTGAGGAGTATGAGGTGAGCAATATCCTGGACTCACGCCTGGTCCGCGGCCGGGTGCAGTTTTTGGTCCATTGGCGTGGTTATGGTCCAGAGGAGCGTTCCTGGGTTCCCTCCGCAGATGTCCATGCTCCTGCTTTGCTCCGAGCCTTCCACGCACGCTTCCCTCAGAAACCGTTCCTTACTCTGCGGAGGAGGGGCCCTTGAGGGGGAGGTACTGTCATGGTCTTACCTCCTTGCTGTTCCCTTCGTTTGACATGTGCTGGCGGCCATCTTGGTTTCTGGGTTTTCTTGTAGCCTCCCACCCTGCGGCTCCTCCTTCCCACTGGGAGGAGCTGGATGCCCAGCTCATATATATAGGAGGTCTGTGGCTTCAGTTCCTTGCTTGGTCCGCCTGTGTTCACATGCTTCCAAGACTGCTGCTGCTTCTGGTTCCTGATCCTGGCCTCGTCTGACTACCCCGTTGGTTCCTGATTCCGGCTTCGTCTGACTACCCCGTTGGTTCCTGATTCCGGCTTCGTCTGACTACCCCGTTGGTTCCTGTTCCTGGCTTCGTCTGACTACCCTTCTGGTTCCTGACCCCTGTCTCCGCAAGACCCGGCTTCGGTTTAGCCATCCGTTCGGACTTTGCTTACGGCTTGCTCTTCAATAAAACCTTCTTATTTTCCACTTATCTCTTGTTGTACGTCTGGTTCATGGTTCCATGACACTAACCGACAGAATAAAGTTACTGGTATCATGGTAGACTACTTTCACACCAGCATTTTTGCTGGATCCATCAGGCTTCCGTTCTGATAATACTGTATCTGTTATGAACGGATCCGTTTGTATTATCTGTAACATAACCAGGATGGATCCGTCATGAACTCTATTGAAAGTCAATGGGGGACAGATCTGTTTTCTATTGTGTCAGAGAAAATTGATCCGTCACCAGTGACTTACATTGTGTGTCAGGATGGATCCATCTTGCTCCGCACCACATCGCGGACAGAAAAACGCTGCTTGCAACGTTATTCTGTCCACGATGGGGATGCAACCAAACGGAACAGAATGCATTCTGGTGCATTCCGTTTCGTTCAGTTCAGTTTTATCTCCATTGACAATAAATGAGGACAAAACGGAAGCGTTTTCCCCCACTATTTAGACACTAGTAGCAACACGGTAAATAACTTCCACAAAATAATGTTAAAATTGAAGATTTTTAATCTTTCTCCCTAATAATAAATGAATAACAGTTATTTAATACACTATATGTACGCCCAAAACGATTAGTAAAAAAAACAACTCATCCTGCAAAATAAAAAATAAATTAAAAAAAGTTATGACTGCTGGAACACAGAGAGGGAAATGTTACTGGTCATTAAGGCTAAAATAAGTTATGTTACCAAGGGGTTAAAAATGCAATTGTGTCCCCCACAAGTTGTGCGCCAACTATATTTACTTCATATATATATATATATATATATATATATATATTTAAAAATCTACAATAAAATTGTCATTTTTGGGAGGATTCTAATTTAACCTGTTAGGAGGTTAAAGTGGATTTAGAGGGCCCGATAGTCATAAATTATCAGGAAGCGACTTTTATTTCCTTATAATTGCCTGATCGTCAACAGAGGTAAGAGCTGGATTTACACAGAGGGATCACCTCCAATGTTTGGGGAAGAGCGATGACTACGGCCATTGCTTGTTCTCACACAGAGTCACTGTTTCTGGGCAGCAAATCCCTGTTTACACAGCACGATCTGCTGTCCAGAAACGGTGATTGAGGAGTCCTCATAAAAGATGAATTCACCTAAAGAACAAGCGTTTTGATCATTCATTGGTTGATCTGCGCCACCTCTACACAGGCAGATTACCGGGAACGAGTGTTAGGAGTACTGTTCATTCCTGATAATCTGCCCAACAATCAGGCAGTGTTAACCCTCCATAAGAATGGGACCATCAAGCTTTCAGTTTTTGCAGGTAAACAGCGATATCCTCTTTCACTTACAGCAAACAGTTATCTTAAAAATAGTTAGGAATTCAAAGTCAGTTTTATACTGTGCTAAGTTTTTCAAATATTCCACATTGATAAATTGGATTCAGCCTTCTTACGCCAACCCCTAGTGGATAAAAGGTTGGGCAGTTGATAAATATAAGAAAAACACCTAATTAACATAACCAACCACCTCCATTTTTCCAAAGTGGCGAGAGCACTGTAAAATCACAAAACTATGCAAATTTTCGTGCAAAAATGGCACGTGCAAAAATGTTTAACTTTTTTCTGTCTGTCATAAAAAAAAAAAAAAAAATGGACATATTATAGGGACATTTCAAAAGATTTAATGGATGGTTACTGTGACCACTAAAATGAAGGGGAAGAAGTGCTCAACTGCATCCATGTCTTTGAGATCGCCTCGTCTAGCTCTCCTCGGAGAGTGGAGTGTGCGGTGTATGAACTTGTAACAAGTCTATAGGGGGAATTTATCATGAGGGTAATATTTGCAGACAGTTTTGCTTCAGTTTGCGCTGGTGTACTTTGTGCCAAATTTATCAAACATTGCCTTTCACCGGTCCCGACATTACCATATAAATACCTGGCTGTGTAGGGCATATTGATGACAATTTTTTTTTCTGGTTTGCCGCCCTGCATGTAAATCCATACTATTACTACATGGAGGAGGAGACGGCTGTGTTTCTCAAGGGGCAAGCTTTTTTTCTCCCTGGCTGTGACACCCTTTGCTGGCGATTAGACTGCTCAAAGCCAGGGAGAAGGAAACCCCTCTTGAGAAACACGGCTGTCTCCTCCTCCTCCCTGTAACGATGGTATGGGTTAACATACACGGCGAGAAACCAGAACGGGGGGAACAGCGAGGGGACAGAGAAGCCCACAAAAAAAAAATGTGTGATATCACATGTCATCAATATGCCATACACAGCCAGGTATTTATATGGTAATGTCAGGACCAGTAAAAAGGTCCTCTTTAAACCTAAAACCTTTGTTTAGAAATGCTACTCCACTTTTCTACACTTCCTTGCAGTGGAGTAACTTTTGGACTTTTTCTTTGCAACATTTTAAAAGTCACAGTGATAAATCTGGAGTAAAGCTTATTACCGTAGCTCACCATACCAACTTTCCATCCCCCCAAAAGTCACAAAAGCCCCATTGTCAACTTTTTGAAGACAGAATTCTGGAGTGCAGGGCGTGATGCATTACCCCTATGTGCCAATAAAGGAGAGCAGACCTGCTCAGAAATGAAAGGACACAGTACTCAGCAGGGCATATCTGCTCGATCCTTTTAGTGGGATAATTTTTTTTTTTTTTTTTTAACTAAACATACCCTTTAACTTAAGTTTTTTTTAAATATATAAGAAAGTACTGGTAAAACCAATCTAACTACAATGAGAACATATCAGCTCCATTTAGGGTGCCTTCACACCTGGCAGATTTAGTTGCAGAAAATTTCAGAAAGTCAGTTGCATTCATCTGAATGGGGATTGCCGAGATCCTTGTGCATCCCACCAAAACACCATATTTAGATGAAGGGAAATTTTATGCAACAAAATCTGATGTGTGTGAAGCGGCCCTTATAGATCCCTATAGAGATATGGATCCTATTTGGGTGTAGAGTCATGATCTCAGTGCTGTACCAATGTTGCTTGGAATCACAAGATGAATCACTGCAAGTTTACTAGCTCTGTACTGTCATGTCTTAAAGGGGTGGTCCGGTTTCAGATATTGATGACCTATCTTCAGGATAGGTCATCAATATCAGATTGACGATGGTCTAACTCTTGCCGATCAGCTGTTTGAAGAGAATGCATCGCTCTTGCTTACTTTACTTGCTCGACATCGAGAGTGGTAACCAGTTATAATTGCAGATCCTCCGTCATTTGAATGGGAAGGAGCAGTTGTAGTTATACTCCGTTGACAAAGGAGCTGTAATGACACCTGCTCACCGCTGCAATGTCAACGGCAAACAGGTTAACAGTGAAGAGAATGCAGCGCTTGCAGGATCGGTGAGAGTGCTGGGAGTCAGATTATCGCCAATCTGACTGGACAACCCCTTTAAATTGCTTCAATCCTACATAAGTAGATTTTCTAATTAATTTCATATGTAACTCTACAAAATATCCCGCAGTTGCACTATCCCTACACTGCAGCAGTTCTATGTGCAGGGGCACTTTGAGGTCCAATCATAATTATAGTTAACTAGAATACTTCAAATCTATTCTTATCAATTTTAGAAATCTAAACACCTTTTAACAAATATTTGTTCCTTATTTTTTAGGATGCAGTTTACTAATCGCCCTTCCCCAGACATTGTATAATATTGTTATGTAAGTTGGCATTTAACATGTATGTTGAAGAGGTAAATTTGAAGAATTGTTGTACTTCACTCTATGCTAAATGTATAGCTTAAAGGGCATCTGTCAGCAGATTTGTATCTATGAAACTGGCTGATCCGTTACATGTGCGCTTGGCAGCTGAAGTCATCTGTATTGGTCCCATGTTCAGATGTGCCCGCATTGATGAGTAAAATTAAAAATGAGTTTTAATATATGCAAATGAGCCTCTAGGAGCAACGGGAGGAGTTGATGTTACACCTAGAGGCTCAGCTCTCTCTGCAACTGCAGCGCCCTCTTCACTTTGATTGACAGGAACAGACAGCAAAAACATTATCACACCTGGCCCTGTTAATTAATGTGCAGAGGGTGCGTTAGTTGCATAGAAAGCTAAGCCTCTAGGTGTAACAGCAACACCCCATTGCTCCTAGAGGTTCATTTGGACATATTAAAGCATCATTTTTCTCAGCAATGCGGACACATATGAACATGGTACCAACACAGATGCCTTCAGCTGCCAAGTGCACATGTAACAGGTCAGCCAGTGTCATAGGTACAAATCTGCTGACAGATGCTCTTTAAATGGTTACTTTTCTATATATACTTTTCACATAGCAGTTGCTAGATACATGTTGTCGGCACTCCAAGTCTATTTGAAAACCATCAACATTTAAGGGCTTGTTCACACGACCGTGCCATTATTTGGGGTCCGCAGATTGCGGATCCGCAAAAAACGGATGCCGCCCGTGTGCCTTCCACAATTTGCGGAACGGAACAGGAGGCCCATTATAGAAATGTCTATTCTTGTCCGCAAAACGGACAAGAATAGGACAGGACTCATAATTTTTGCGGGGTCACGGAACAGAGCAACGGATGCGGACAGCACACAGAGTGCTGTCCGCATCTTTTGCGGACCCATTGAAATGAATGGTTCTGTATACGGACCGTATGCAGATTGCAGAAAACGGCCCGTATACGGAACGCAAAATACGTTTGTGTGAACGAGCCCTAACTCAGATCTTCTGAGATCTCCAAGTGGAATAATGAAGGGGTATGACACTTGAAAAACCACTGGGGCCTCTTGGTTCCTATGATCTGTGCATGTGCAATGTTATAGACTACCCCTATTAAAGACAGAAACACATCTCTTTGCCAAGTCGAAATTTTCTCAAAATCAGCGGGTCACTTTAATGTACTGTATACTGCCTCCATATACGTAATTAGTATATCCTGCTATTGCACAAAAATAGCTCAGCTGGACCTCCTGAGACCCATGCTATAAACTTGATATAACTGGTAAAATCTTAGGTGCGGTCTGCCTATAAGGCTACTAGCTACTATGTATTCTTGTGGACAACTATTTACATATAAGTGCCTCCTAATATTATATTTTTTCTAAACTGTGGGTGGTATTTCATGTTTTTGTTCTGTTTTGAATGTCGATCTATGTGCTCATACCTGTAACCAGTGAAACTCAGCCTAGAACAATGCCATTGGCTTATGTCTGCTTTGCTTCAGGTTAGGCTACATTCACATGACTGTATGTATTTTGAAGTCCGCAAAATGCGGATCTGCAAAAAATATGGATGACGTCCGTGTGACATCCGTGTTGCATCCGTTTTTTTTGCGCATCCATTTAACAATGCCAATCCTTGTCTGCAAAACAGACAAGAAGAGGACATGCTCTATATTTTTTTGTGGGGCTACGGAACGGACATACAGATACGGACAGCACACGATGAGCTGTCTGCATTTTTTGCGGACCCATTGAAATGAATGGGTCCTCATCCAATCTGCCAAAAAAATAATGGAACGGAAACAAAATACTTTTGTGTGAATGTAGCCTAAGCGTGCGTCCTTAAGAGATGTTAAAAAAAGAACATACATTAAAGAAAATATTATACTCAAAGGAAATGGAATTTGTAGAGATATACTGTTAAGTCAGGAACATGGGGGAGAAATTCATCAAAAGGCACACATTGTTAAATGTGGCCCATCTTTAATCCTAATGCTTTTGTCTAGAAATCCTACTCTGCTTTGGGACCTTTTTTTGCAACTTTTAAAAAAGCCTCAGTAATAAATCTGGAGTGAAACTAATTAACATAGGTAACCATTTTCCACCTGCTTTTCAAAACTAAAGTGAGTGTAAAAGTACAAAAAGTTGCCAAAACTTGTGACCTAAAGAAGTTGCGAAAACCCTAATTTGCGACTTTATGAATACAGAACTCTAGAATGTAGGGCGTAATAAATTCTCCCCAATGACTTTTGAGTAGGATCAATAGTAGAATTAATTTGAGAACAACATCTTCTACCTATTAATTTGAGAACAACATCTTCTACCTCTTCTTATGCCTGCAGAGCTTATCGCCAGAAAACCCTGCTGAAGGACTCTGTTTATGAAGGACTTTTACCATTATTTTCTCCTTCGATTTTATTTATTTTGCTTACTATATGGACAGTTTTTTCTCCATGTAAAATCCTGGACAGACAGCCAAGACTATTTTTATGGATGGTTGGTGTACTCTTTTCAAATGTGACTGTAAGTATGAGTTGGAGAAGTTCTTTGTATAACAAGAAAGCAAACATTTGTTCCCTGCACACTGGGACAGATTTACTAGTCCTATGGATGGCGTAAACTAGATGGGCAGTCTAGACCTGCACCAGATTTATAACAGAGTCTCAGGCTTGATGATAAATTTGGTGCATAGACACCTTTGTCTAATTTTATGCCAAATATACAAGATGTTGCATATTAGGCCAAGCCTTTTTCCATAGAAGCCACACTCATTTTCTGCAAAGCCCTTGAATCTTTTAGGGCAGGGGCAGATAACTGTTCTAAATCTAGATGCACCAATGGCAATTTACACCAAAATGTAGGTGCACTTACATGAATAAATGTGGGCCATGACATATATAGGAAATTCAATATATGTGATAAGTTATGTAATTTACTGCATGTGATGTGAAAACTCTGATAGCTGGCCAAAGCAACCAATCAAAGCACAAATCTTTTCTTCCATTTTACAAATTCTATTTGAAAAGAACAGGATTCTGGTGGTTACTTTGAGCAGTGTTCATTTTCTTTACTGCATTTTCTGATGTAGCCCATGCAAATGACAGCTTAAAGTGGCAATAGAAAGGCAAGGAATTAAAGGGATTATCTCTCTAGGTCCCACTCCCAACTTCATGCATTACCATTACTGAGCTGAACATGCTGTCCTGTAGTACTTGACAAGGTTAGAAACAAAAGCCAAACAAACCCAGAACTGTACACAGTACTCTATGTGTGGTCTGACTAGGGATTTGTAAAGTGGTAGGACTATGTTCTCATCACGGGCAGGTATGCTCCTTTTGATGCAACCCATTATCTTATCGGCCTTGGCAGCAGCTGCCTGACACTGGTTTCTACAGCTTAGTTTGCTATTCACTAAAATTCCTAGGTCCTTTTCCAAATTAGTGTTAGGCCTCATGCACATGACCGTTGTTTTGGTCCGCATCTGAGCCGCAGTTTTTGCGGCTTGGATGCGGACCCATTCACTTTAATGGGGCTGCAAAAGATGCGGACAGCACTCCGTGTGCTGTCCGCATCCAGTGCTCTGTTCCATGGTCCGCAAAAAAATATAACCTGTCCTATTCTTGTCCACAAAACAGACAAGAATAGGCAGTTGAATCAATGGCTGTCCGTGCCGTTCCGCAAATTGCGGAACACACACGGACGCCATCAGTGTTTTGCTGATCCGCAATTTGCGGACCGCAAAACACACAACGGTCGTGTGCATGTAGCCTTACCCAGTGTTTTACCATTTAGCACTTCTTTTTTCTGAGATTTCTGAGTTTGGTTATCTAATCTAAGCAAACACCTTCAATTGCTTTTCAATGGCTTTTGTCTCAAGATGATGAAATAAGTTAAGAAATTTGAGTTAACAGTGGGAGTGCTAACCATGGTACATCTGTAGTATGTACTGGTGACTTGCATTATTCCTTCCCATGTGTATAACCTTACATTTGTCAGTGTTAAACCTCATCTGCTACTTCTATATCCAAACCTCCAATCAATCCAGATCCCTCTGTAGTAGTATACTGTCCTCTTCCGTGTTAATTACCTTACACAGTTCAGTGTCATTTGCAAAAATTGATACTTTACTGTGCAAGCCTTCTACAAGATCATTAATAAATATATTGAAGAGAATAGGCCCCAATACTGACCCCTGAGGTACCCCACTAGTGACAGTGACCCAATCTGAGTGTGTACCGTTAATAACCACCCTCTGTTTTCTATCACTGAGCCAGTTACTTACCCACATACAGACGTTTTCTCCCAGTCCAAGCATTCTCATTTTATATACTAACCTTTTATGTGGTACAGTGTCAAATGCTTTGGAGAAGTCCAGATACACGACATCCATTGATTCGCCGCGGTCAAGTCTAGAACTTACCTCTTCATAGAAACTTATTAAATTAGTTTGACATGACCGATCCCTAGCCAGTGAAAAAAACTAAGCGGACAAAGGACAGCTCGGCCTGGTACTATTTTTCAATATTGAGTGGGGCACTGCAACTGGAAGTTTTAAATAAGCCAGTGGATGGGATGGGAATACAGGGGTCATTTATTATTCTGAAATACGCCCCGCTCATGCCAGGTCTAAAATTGTGGGTGTGGGCCGGCAGGCCTGTCTCATTTACCATTTTCTACACCTATTTCAGGCATAGAAAAAAGTCTCTAAAATGTAAGACAGCTGGGAAACTGTCTTATATTTGGAATTGGGGGAGGCCGGCACCTCTTCATAACTTCGTCGGATCCACCACCAGTTTATGGCTTTATTATATAAATGTGCCCCATATTTAAATTGCCATTATAAAGGACCCGTGGATACCCAATTTACTGATAATCCTAGGAGAGGCTATCAAACCCCTTTTTATATCTAAGGCCAGGAATGTGACAGGTGTGAATGTCTTATGGGCCCAATTAACCAAAGAGCTTGTCTTTTTAATGCACTGAAGGCCAACGTAAGGCTTAGGCCACTTTCACATGGTCAGTATTTTACATCAGTATTTGAGAACCAAAGCAAAAAGTGTGTTGGAAACACAGAAGAAGAACAAATCTTTCCATTAAAATTTTTGTCTGCATGATCTACTGCTGGTTTTGCCTTAGGGTACTTTCACACTAGCGTTTTTATTTTCCAGTGTTAAGATCCATCACAGGAGCTCAATACCGGAAAAAAAACTGATCAGTTTTATCCTAATGCATTCTGAATGGAGAACATTCATTCAGGATGCATTAGGATGTCTTTAGTTCAGTCCCTCTTACATTTTTGGCCCGGAGAAAATACTGCAGCATTCTGCAGTATTCTCTCCAGCCAAAAATCCTGAACACTTACCGGAAAACCGGATCCGGCATCAATTTCCAAAAGGATCAGGTTTTCCGGTCTGTGCATGCGCAGACCTTTAAAAATGCAAACAAAAAATAAATACCGGATATGTTTTTCTGGGTGACACCGGAGAGACGGATCCGGTATTTCAATGAATTTGTCAGACGGATCCGCTTCTGGATCCATCTGACAAATGCCATCCGTTTGCATCAGGATTGCCGGAATCCTCTGTTGCAAGTGTGAAAGTACCCTTACAATTATTAATGTAAAATACTGACCATGTGAAGGAGACCTTGGACCCAGTTCATGCCACAATTGCCATCTATGTTCAACGAGTATACCATATTTTACATTATGATAATTTTTTTAACCAAATTTCTTGATTTCAGTCAACTTCTGTACATTTATTTGACAGTGCAGAGTTATTATATGCCAGATGAGTAACACCAAATCTGAAGTCTTCCATTGGCTCCTTTGGCCATTGACTCTAGTGGTCGGTCTAGCCGTGTCTGAATATCTTGGGATGCTGGAAGAGCCTACTTTCTTTGCCATGACAGCTTTTGCTACTGCAGCTCACATTCATTATGGAGTTTGTGTGGTAAGTGCTATTTGTAATACATGGCTGTCTATAGAAACCTTAAATACCTAAATATCTTTTTACCTGAATCTGCATATCGATCTGCTCAGATCCTCCTGCTCTATAATATGCTACCTGTAAATTGGATTGCTTTTTTAATGTCAGGTTATTATAAAAACTGCTATTCACTGGAAGAAAATGGTTTCTCTAGTGCCACCTATAGGGGAATCCCATGTATGTCAATGTTTGACCCTTTAAAAAGGACCTGTCACCTGTGTAAACTTTTAAATCCATATACTTGTACCTTCATCAATTGGTGCTGTTCCCTATTACTGGTAGTCCCCCATTGCTTGTAGCCCCCCGTTCCAGAGTTGTTAGCTCAGGTGCCTGATATGCTAAGGAGGCAGTGGTTAGCTGAGGGGCATGCTCTGATGCTGATTAGACAGCATCAGATCAGTGAAGATCACTCCCCCTTGGGAAATGAGTACTGGTGGCCGACCCTTGGCTGACCACAGACTCCTTAGCATAATAGACCCAATAACTCAGGGGTTACAAAGAAAATAAAAGTCATGGAGGAATCGGGGAAGGGGCAACGGCCAACAGCTGTTGGAGGAATGTAGACTTAAAACTTTACTCAGGTGTCAGGCCCTCTTTAAAGAGCTTTGAAACTGGATTTGTTTTATCAGGCAAATCAGATACACCCACCTGTAGACAGAGCTACAAATACAGTGTTCTGTTAGAGAAATGTTCTTCATCGTGGATTCTTACAGCATAGTCATGAGCACATAGGGGCAGATTTAATAAGCCTATAGATGGTGTAAACTTAGACTGGCTTTCTGGGCATGCACCAAGTCTATGACAGTGGCTCAGGCTGGATGGCAAATCTGGTACAAGGATAGATGCTTTTCTCTGACTCTATACCATCTATTAGTTGGCTTAGTTTGAGACAGAATTTTACACCAGAATTGTGCCTATTAGGCCAATTTTCTCTTAACCTAGATGTGCACCACTTTTTGCCTCACTTTGGGCCACAAATCTAGGTGCACTGACATTAGTAAATGTGACCATGGTACTGAATGTGTAAATACTAATCTTGTATTTTTTTTATTTTTTTCTCTTAGGGGAAGCAGCTGAGCAGACATTTCCATATTTACGTATTCTCTCTAAAGAAGCGGTATGCAGATTGAGTGTCTGACATGTAAATCCACAGGTTTTACCTTTTTATTAGTACTGTAAGCAACATGCTGTAAATATTAATATTAGTTTATTCTGGAGACATCTAGAATGAGCTCCAAAAATTGTTTTATAAACTTGTTGAAAGGACAGAGATTTTTTCTCTTGTGCAGCTTTTAACACTAGAACAAGATGTAAAGAAAAGACATTGAGGGATAGTTATACATTCCAGTGCAGAACAAATGCAGATGTGTCACTCTTTTATTTTCCAACGTACACAAAAAATCAACAGTTCTATTATGAGTTGTTTCTATAGGCAAGTGATATATATTTTCATGTTCATGTGTTCTTTATTTCTTTGTTTTTTATCTTCTTCAATATAATATGTGATAGGAAAAGACACTAATACTTAGGCCTCTTTCACACAAGCGTGACGGATTAGGTCCGAATGTGTTCAGGGTGCGTTCAGGGAAACTCGCACCATTTTGCAAGCAAGTTCAGTCAGTTTTGTCTGCGATTGCGTTCAGTCGTTCAGTTTTTTCCACGCAGGTGCAATGCGGTTTGATGCATTTTTCACACGTATGATAAAAAACGGAAGGTTTAAGAACAACATCTCTTAGCAACCATCAGTGAAAAACGCATTGCATCCGCACTTGCTTCTGGATGCAATGCTTTTTTCACTGAAGCCCCATTCACTTCTATGGGGCCAGAGTTGCGTGAAAAACACACAATATACAACATGCTGTGTTCTTCACGCAACGCAGAACTGATGCGTGAAAAAAACACTCATGTACACAGACCCTTTGAAATGAATGGGTCAGGATCCAGTGTGGGTGCGTTCATGCGCGGAAAACTCGCTTGTGTGAAAGAGGCCTAACTTCTTACCTCCTTCACAGGCTGTCTCTGTAAAGCCTCATGCACACTACCGTGCCATGTTTTTAAGTCCAAAAGTTACAGATCCGCAAAACACAGACGCCGGCCGTGTGCGTTCCACAATTTGCGTAACAGAACGGGTTGCCCACAATACAAATGCCTATTATTGTCTGCAAAATAGACATGTTCCATTTTTTTTGGTGGGGTTGTGGAACAGAGCAATGGACAGAAATGCGGCTCGGATGCAGACCCAAACAACGGTCGTGTGCATGAGCTCTAATAAGGCTATGTTCACACTAAGTTCAGTTTGGGTGCAAATAAGCAAATAATGCAGCGTAATCCAGTAAGAGCAAAGTGGATGAGATTAGACCAATCTTATGTAATTTTTTATTTTTCGTAGGTGCAGAAATTGACTTGTTGTGTGGATTGTTAAATCTGCAGCATGTCAAATGTTTGCGTTTTTCTTGTGCAGATTTCACCCTTATCAATGGAAGGGGGAAATCTGCATCAAATCTGCATCAAATCTGCACCAAAATTTGCATTAAAAATATGCATCAAAAATGCTTTTTTTTTTGGGTGCAGATTTCCTGCACATAAATTTGCACCTAGTGCAGGTACCTTTAAAGAGTAACTAAACTTTTATAATAATTTTTAATCTGTTGTCCCTAATCCCCTAAATAAAATGTTTCTAATATACTTTATAAATTTTCTATTTTTACTATACTTTTACATCCCTAAAGCGCACCATTCAGTGTGCGCTTAAAACTGAGCTGTCATGCAGTTCTCTTAGCTTAGCGGAGCAGGCAGAAGCAGGAGCCCGCTCCACTCAGATAATCCTGGCATAGTACATGGGTACAGGGTACCCATGTGCTATGCCAGCAGTTAGTAATTGTCCGGGGAGTTCGGGCAGGAGCAGCAATGTGCGCTCCTGCCCGTACTCCCTGCGCTGCTGCTGCCCATTCATAAAATTTGTATTATGTACACTGCTGAGCTGTCAGCGGTGTACGGAGATCTGAGTTTTAAGCGCACACTGAATGGTGCGCTTTAGGGATGTAAAAGTATAGAAAATTAATTAATAAAGAATATTCGAAAAATTTTATTTAGGGGATTAGGGACAACATATTAAAAATTATTACTACAGTTTAGTTATTCTTTAAAGTCTCCTGACTAGATATGAAACTGAATGGTATATAGCTGCATACCTCTGCCGTTAACTCCTATTGTTATAAAAACATATGCTGTGTTATATAACTTTTCTTATTGGACACAATTGAATTGGAAAGCACAGTTCCAGTACAGTTAAAAAAGTTATGATGACGCATAATAGTCATGTGTATGCTGGTGTTGTATCTCACACTGCCTGCCATGTTTCTTTCTTGTGTAGTGTATAAAGGATAGAATGTATCAATGTAAAATCTATAATTTATACTATATTGAAAAAAAAAAACGACTTTTTATTAATTTGACTGTTCCAACTTCATTTTTCGCTGGAAAACCTGATGAATGCAACTGTGTAACAAGAAATTACATTGCTCTCTCCCCTGTTCCACAGAAGGGCATGGGTTTTACAGTAACCCTAAGTTCACACTTGCGTGTTTTACAGCGCGTTCCTACGCGCTGTAAAACGCGCAACACATGAAGACCAATGCTTCCCTATGGGGCTGGTTCACATTTTCGCGTTTTACAGCGCGTTTGAACGCGCTGTAAAACGCCCGACGCTCAAACAAGTACAGGAGCTTTTTTTGGCGCGTTTGACGCGCGTTTGGGCCATAGACTCTTTGGACAACACTGCTGTCAATCACCCAAACGCGCGTCAAACGCGCGTTTACTATTACAAAAAACGCGCATAGAAACGCGCGTTTGCGAAACGCTTAGGTGTGAAACCAGGGTTAAAGTCCGCTTATCTAGCACCCATTCATTTCCAAGTCCAGCAGGCGCACATGCAAAATAATCTGAATCTCAACTTGAATGCAGAATTCATAAAAAATGAATGGTTTTCCCATTTTCCAGTATGAGATATGATAAACAAAATAGTGCCTTTACAAAATATAACTTGCCCTGCCAAAATTAAACCATCATATGTCAATGTGAATGGAAAAGTAAAAAAGTTATGACTATTGGAAGGCAGAGAGGAAAAAACAAAAATTGTTGTGGAGGTTCTGAATTTGGTCACATTTGTTAAAAGGGTTCCCATATACATATCGGCTTGTGTAGTGCAGCTGAGAACTGTGCACGGTTATTTCACAAGTTGCTATGGTTTTGTGATGCGAGTTAAACCTCATTCACACATCAGTGTTCGATCAGTGATTTCCATCAGTAATTGTGAGCCAAAACCAGGTGCAGATCTTTCCCTTATGTCTGTGGAGGCTCCAATCCTGATTTTGGCTCATAAGGGCTCGTTCACACGAACGTTTTTTGCGTTCCGTATACGGGCCGTTTATTGCGTTCCGTATACGGAACCATTCATTTCAATGGGTCCGAAAAAAAAAACGGAATGTACTCCGTGAGCATTCCGTTTCCGTATGTCCGCAATTCCGTTACGCTAGATTTTGAGTCTTGTCCTATTCTTGTCCGCAAATCACGGTCCGTGGCTCCATTCAAGTCAATGGGTCTGCAAAAAAAAAGGAACACATACGGAAATGCATCCGTATCCGTTCTGTTTTTTGTGGAACCATCTATTGAAAATGTTATGCCCAGCCCAATTTTTTCTATGTAATTACTGTATACTGTATATAGGCCATACGGAAAAATGGAACCGAAACGGAAACACAACTGAAATGAAAAACGGAACAACGGATCCAGAAAAAAGGCCCGCAAAACACTGAAAAAGCCATACGGTCGTGTGAAAGAGGCCTTAGGCCCCTTTCACACGGGCGAGTATTCTGCGCGGATGCGATGCGTGAGTTGAACGCATTGCACCCGCACTGAATCCTGACCCATTCATTTCTATGGGGCTGTTCACATGAGCAGTGATTTTCACGCATCACTTATGCGTTGCGTGAAAATCACAGCATGCTCTATTTTGTGCGTTTTTCACGTAACGCAGGCCCCATAGAAATGAATGGGGTTGCGTGAAAATCGCAAGCATCCGCAAGCAAGTGCGGATGCGGTGCGATTTTCACGCACGGTTGCTAGGAGACGATCGGGATGGAGACCCGATCATTTTATTTTCCCTTATAACATGGTTATAAGAGAAAAAAATTGCATTCCTAATACAGAATGCATAGTAAAATAGCGCTGGAGGGGTTAAAAAAAAATAAAAAAAATTTAACTCACCTTAATCCACTTGCTTGCGCAGCCCGGCATCTCCTTCTGTCTGTCTTCTGTGCTATGTGGAGGAACAGGACCTGTGGTGACGTCACTCCGGTCATCACATGATCCATGGTAAAAGATCATGTGATAAGGGAATATAATACAATCTACAGAACACCGATCCCAAGCCCGAACTTTTGTGAAGAAGTTTGGGTTTGGGTACCAAACATGCACGATTTTTCTCACGCGAGTGCAAAGAGCATTACAATGTTTTGCACTCGCACTGAAAAATCGTGCGTGTTCCCGCAACGCTCCCGCACATTTTCCTGCAACACCCGTGTGAAAGAGGCCTTACTGATGGAAATCAGTGACTAAAACACTGATGTGTGAATGAGGCTTTCTTTCAAGGGAATCTGTCACCAGCGAACGGCCTATTCAACTGTTTGCAGTTGCCCTCCTCTGTGTTTCTATAATTCTCATTTAACTTAAACGTTACTACTTACTGCTCATGTCTGACAACAGCACACAACACCCATAAACTTATTTTATCTGACAAATATTCCATAAAAAACTATTTTTTCTTTTAAATTAAGATATGTCAGAATTTCTTTTTTTTCAGCACATCTTTTCACCCAATATGATACTTTTATTTAACAGGCAGTATGTTTGCTGTACCAGAAGGTGGTGCTGTATTAACATAGGACAGGGATGCTCAACTTGTGGCCCTCTAGCTGTTGCAAAACTACAACTCCCAGCTTGCCCTAATAGCTATAGGCTATCCATGCATGCTGTGAGTTGTAGTTTTGCAACAGCTGGGGGACCGCCGGTTGGGCATTCCTGACATAGAGGGTTATTTATTAAGACCGGCGTTTTATACGACAGTCGTAATAACCCCTATATCTGGCAATGGATCCGCTGAAGAGGCGCCGGCCTCTACATAACTTTGGTGCATGCACCCTTTTACAGAAATCTATTAACTATAAGTTATAAGTCTCACTGCTCTTACTGTAAAGAATCGGTTTCTATGTATGTGTAGAAACCTTCTTTCTTCCAGACGCATAGGATGTCCCCTCGTCACAGTCCTGGGTATAAATGGACCATGGGAGAGACCTCTGTACTGACCCCTGATATATTTATACATAGTTATTACATCTCCCATCAGTCTTTTTTCTAAAATAAATAACCCTAATTTTCATAATTTTTCAGGGTACTGTAGTCCGCCCATTCCAGTTATTACTTTAGTTGCCCTCCTCTGAACTCTCTCCAGCTCTGCTATGTCTGCCTTGTTCACAGGAGCCCAGAACTGTCCACAGTACTCCATGTGCGGCCTGTCTATTGATTTGTTAAGTGGCAGGACTACAGTATCTCACAAAAGTGAGTACACCCCTCACATTTTTGGAAATATTTTATTATATCTTTTCACGGGACAAGACTGAACATCTGACTTGGATACAATATACAGTAGTCAGTGTGCAGCTTGTATAAGGCCTTTTTCACACGAGCGTGACGGATTTGGTCATGATGCGTTCAGGGTGCGTTCAGTGAAACTTGCACCATTTTACAAGGAAGTTCAGTCAATTTTGTCTGCAATTGCAATCAGTAGTTCAATTTTTTTCTGCACGAGTACAATGCGTTTTAATGCTTTTTTCACGCTTGTGATAAAAAACGGAAGGTTTACAAACATCTCCTAGCAATCATCAGTGAAAAACGCATTGCATCTGGGCTTGCTTCCTGATGCAATGCATTTTTCACTTCTATGGGCCAGCGCTGCTTGAAAAACGCTGAATATAGAACATGCTGCATTTTTCACACAACGCAGAACTGATGCGTGAAAAAAAACGCTCATGTACACAGACCCATTGAAATGAATGGGTCAGGATTCAGTACGAGCGCTATGCATTTACATCACGCATTGCACCCGTGCGGAAAACTAGCTTGTGTGAAAAGGGACTAAGGCCTCTTTCACACGGGCGTCATGTTTTTTGCCCGGATAAGAGGCGGGTGCGTTGCGGGAAAATGCGCGATTTTTCTGCGCGAGTGCAAAACATTGTCATGCGTTTTGCACTCGCGTGAGAAAAATCGCGCATGTTTGGTACCCAGACCTGAACTTCTTCACAGAAGTTCGGGCTTGGGATTGATGTTCTGAAGATTGTATTATTTTCCCTTATAACATGGTTATAAGGGAAAATAATAGCATTCTGACTACAGAATGCTTTGTATAATAGTGCTGGAAGGGTTAAAAATAATAAAAAAGTTAACTCACCTTCTCCTCTTGTTCGCGCAGATGCCACTCTGTTCTTTAGCTGTGGACTGAATGACCTGAGGTGACGTCAGATCACATGCTCCAATCACATGGTCCATCACCATGGTGATGGAGCATGTGATCTGACGTCATCAAAGGTCCTTTAGCCCACAGATAAAGAACAGACCGGCATCTGCGCTAACAAGAGGAGAAGGTGAGTTAACTTTTTTATTATTTTTAACCCCTCCAGCACTATTATACAAAGCATTCTGTATTCAGAATGCTATTATTTTCCCTTATAACCATGTTATAAGGGAAAATAATACAGTGAATAGACTGTCACCTAGAACCCATGCGTGAAAATCGCACCGCATCCGCACTTGCTTGCGGATGCATGCGATTTTCACGCAACCCCATTCATTTCTATAGGGCCTGCGTTACGTGAAAAACGCACAAAGAGGAGCATGCTGCGATTTTCACGCAACGCACAAGTGATGCGTGAAAATCACCGCTCGTGTGCACAGTCTCATAGAAATGAATGGGTCAGGATTCAGTGCGGGTGCAATGCGTTCACCGCACGCATCGCACCCGCACGGAAAACTCGCCCGTGTGAAAGGGGCCTAACAGTGGAAATTTGGTGTGCCCTTAAAATAACTCAACACACAGCCATTAATATCTAAATCTCTGGCAACAAAAGTGAGTACACCGCTAAGTGAAATGGTCCAAATTGTACCCAAGGAATCATCGTGAATGATAGATATGTGTCACCGAGGATCCTGGCCTCGGTGGAGTAAGAGTAGGTCAGGAGCAGTTGCCGTTTGACACCTTAATACTTGGCTGTAATAATACTAGTATGGCTGTAGTAGCTGATCCGGGACGGCTCCTACTGGGAGTACTCAAAGTGCTGGGTGGGTGACTACTCCCCATGTTCCAGGCTGGGTTTTGGCAGGCATAAAAACCAGCCAGCACTGCCAGATGGAGAGGATTACCTCTGTCTGACAGTGGAGCTCAGGAGGTCTGTGTGCTGTGATCTGAATGATGTGTTGGGATCCGCAGATCAAGCCAGCTGGAGGGCTCAGACCCCTGTGAGGGTGAACAGGCCGCCTAACGCCTGCCTGTGGACTTGACAAAGCAGAACTTCCAACAGGGTGTGAAATAACACCCAGGAGAAAAGGTGACTGTTTTGTATATGAACTTTTCATGTGCGTGAACGATCACCAAGCAACTTGTGTTTTTGTTTTTGCTTTCATGTGTGAATAAACACAGATGTTTTGAACCAAGAACTTTGCCTCTGTGCTGCACCCTCTAATCATAACTGCCAGAGCGAATCCCCACACCAATTAGCCATTTTTCCTCCCCGGTGTCATGTGACTCGTTAGAATTACAAGGTCTCAGGTGTGAATGGGGAACAGGTGTGTTTGGTGTTATCGCTCTCACACTCTCTTATACTGGTCACTGGAAGTTCAACATGGCACCTCATGGCAAAGAACCCTCTGAGGATCTGAAAAAAATAATTGTTGCTCTACATAAAGATGGCCTAGGCTATAAGAAGATAAGAACACCCTGAAGCTGAACTGCAGCACGGTGGCCAAGACCACACAGTGGTTTAATAAGACAGGTTCCACTCAGAACAGGTCTCAACATGGTTGGCCAAAGAAGTTGAGTGCACGTGCTCAGCGTCATATCCAGAGGTTATATTTAATTTTTTTTTTTAAAAGATGTTTGAGTAATGCCAGCATTGCTGCAGCGGTTACAGCAGTGGTGGGGTCAGCCTGTCAGGGCTCAGACATCACACAGCATCAAATTGCATCAAATTGGTCTACATGGCTGTCGTCCCAGAAAGAGGCCTCTTCTAAAGATGATGCACAAGAAAGCCCACAAACAGTTTGCTGAAGACAAGCAGACCAAGGACATGGATTACTGAAACCATGTCCTGTGGTCTGATGAAACCAAGATAAACGTATTTGATTCAGATGGTGTCAAGCCTGTGTGGAGGCAACCAGGTGAGGAGTGCAAAGATAAATGTGTCTTGCCTACAGTCAAGCGTGATGGTGGGAGTGTCATGGTTTAGTGCTGCTAGCTGTGAGAAGCTACAGTTCATTGAGGGAACCATGAATGCCAACATGAACTGTGACATACTGAAGCAGAGCGTGATCCCCTCTCGTTGGAAACGTGGCCGCAGGGTCGTATTCCAACATGATACCGACCCAAAACACACCTCCAAGATGATCACTGCCTTGCTAAAGAAACTGAGGGTAAAGGTGCTGGACTGTCCAAGCATGTATCCAGACGTAAACTCTATTGAGCATCTGTGGGGCATCCTCAAAGGGAAAGTGGAGGAGCACAAGGTCTCTAAAATCCACCAGCTCAGTGATGTCGTCATGGAGGAGTGGAAGAGGATTCCATGACCAAAAGAGTTAAGGTGGTGCTGGAAAATAATGGTGGCCAAACAAAATATTGACACTTTGGGCACAATTTGGCCATTTTCACTTAGGGGTGTACTCACTTTTGTTGCCAGCGGTTTAGACATTAATGGCTATGTGTTGAGTTATTTTGAGAGCACGCCAAATATACACGGTTATACAAGCTGTACACTGACTACTTTACATCATATAAAAGTGTCAGATGTTCAGTGTTGTCCCATGAAAAGATATAATAAAATATTTACAAAAATGTGAGGGGTGTACTCACTTTTGTGAGATACTGTATGTTTTTGTCATGTGCGGCCTTTTTGATGCACCCCATAATCTTATTGGCCTTGGCAGCAGGTCCTGACACTGGTTTCTACAGTTAAAGAGGTTGTGTCACTTCAGCAAGTTGCATTTATTACGTAGAGAAAGTTAATACAAGGCACTTACTAATGCAATGTTATTGTCCATATTGCCTCCTTTGCTGGCTGGATTCATTTTTCCATCACATTATACACTGCAGGTTTCAATGGTTACGACCACCCTGCAAACCATCAGCGGTGGCCATGCCTACACACTATAGGAAAAAGTGCAGGCCTCGAAGGTAGCTGAAACCGCGGGAGCGTGCGTAAGCTGGTGCTTTTTCACATAATGTGCAAGCATGGCCACCTCTGCTGGATTGCAGGGTGGTAGTAATCATGGCAACCAGCAGTTTATAATGTGACTACATTGAATAACTTCGGTACTTGATTTTTAAAGTGGAACCGAAACTTGGAACCAAACTCAGCTTCGGTTCCAACTTATACCGCCTGGTTCCGACTGGTAGTCACACGCAACTTTGCAAATAACTAACTTTGGCTCATCGTAGCCCCTACATTTTAATACTGTACAGAGATCGATCTCTGTATAGTATTAATCCGAAGTTTTGAACAAAGCGTCTTCGGATGTAGCATCTAAAGCTTGCTTGGCTCATCACTAATTGACACTGTCTCCTAGCTTACCATTATCATGAACATTCATTATTTGAATCTATCTTTTAGGGAAATCATCTGACAAAAACTTTCACCATTTAAATGCCTACCTTGAAGAAATATGAAGCCTGAAGATCGAAAGTCTCTGAATACCTAGTTTTATATAACAGCTGTCTACCATGTGCAGACATCATCGTAATGAACATTGGTGAATGAGAAGAGACAGGGCTTACGTTATGTATATAACTCGGTTATAGTTTACATCACTTTATACAGTTTGAAATGTTTTATTAATGTATTTCATTTCTTTTTTGTATTTGTTCTTTTAAATAATAAAAATATAAATGTACTGAATTTGTTCATGTAAGTGCTTATCTATGCTATTATATGTGTCACGTTACAAAGATACACTATATAGACAAAAGCATTAGCGCACACCTCTTAAAAACATTGAAATCAATTAATTTGGTTCAGTCTCATTGCCGCAGGTGTATAAAATCCAGAACCTAGCCATGCAGTCTGCCTTTACAAACATTTGGGAAAGCAATTGTTGCAGAAAAGGGAGAGGCGCTCATAGGGTAATAGTTTTTTTTAGGTAAATAGTTATCAAGAAAGATTAGTTGTGCTCACCTTTTTGTGTTGTGCAAGCATAGGCACTCCTATTCATATTTTGATACCGGCATTTGGACGCAATGATCACCTGCCTATTACACTCCATATCGTCTGCCTACTATGCTGAATCTTGCAGATGTAGTTCATTCTACATACACATATACACCTCACAAGTACATTTAACAATGTTTGCCCTCCTATACCTATAACTACATCTGCTTACCCAAATGTTGCTTCCTCTATATACATACTGTGGGGGTTTCGCTCTGGTAGACAGGATTAGCGGACGCAGTATAGAGGCAACAACAAGTTCTTTGGATCAAACAGTTCAGTGTTTTTTTCACACTTTAGGCAAATGACAAAACAAGCAGTCGTAATCAAACAAAAAGTCCCCTTGCAGTGTTGGTGGTAATTCACACCATGCGGCACCAACCTGTTTTCACGCCAAACAGGTAGCAAGCCTTCATCCAGACACAAGGCTCCCAGATCCCAACACAGAGACCTGGCTTCTGAGCCCAGCTGCCTATTTAAGGACAGCCAGGTGCTGCCAAAACCCAGACCGGCACTTAAATTCTGGTCCTGTATTTGACCTAATTTTTTTTATGCATTTTTAATATAATTAATAAATCCACTACAATGAATTACAATAAGATGACAATATTGACTAAAGATAATGTTCGCAAACATGATTTTATTTTTGACACATTTTTATTTATAATTCATTCATTTTTAATTGTTACTCTTAAAAGACCTTACAAAAAAATCCTGCTATATACATATATATATCAACATGAATTTTATAATACCATCAACAATATTTTTTTTAAATGATATATCATATATTAATATATACAATCCTTGATGTTATTAATACTACATATCCCCATTTTTTAGTTATTAATTTTATGGAACTTGACTACTTTTTAGTCTTGAAAAAGGAGTGTTTTCAACTCCGAAACACTTTGTCACTTCTATATATAAACAATAAAGGAACTATCTACAACTATCTGAGGTCGTGTCATTGCGCCAAGAAGTATCGAAAAACTGTGCACCACAATTACTCTACACTCTTGTATTGTCTAAACATTTGGGAAAATATGGATCGTTCTAAAGAGCTCACTGAATTCCAGCGTGGTACTGTAATAGGATGCCACTGTTGTAACAGTAAGTTTGTGAGTTTTTTTTTTACCTCTTAGGTAGTCCACCATCAACAGTGAGTGGTATTATTGCAAAGTGGAAGCATTTAGGAACCACTGTAGATTAGCGATGAAAGAGACCACGTAAAGTTACAGAGAGGGTTTGCCAAGTGCTGAGGCGTACAATGCATAAAAGCCACCAACAGCCTGCAAACTGCAGAGATCTAAACTTCCCTGACATTAACATCATTACCAACACAGAATAAACTAGTTGTTTTACTTTCCCCATTTAATAAATTCTTTGCATCACAATTTTTGATACCGTGCAATTCTCACCCAGATATCTTTATATAACATACTATATCCCCACACCCAGAATACAGCATGAAGAGGCTCAGTGAAGGTAACATTGAAGGTGTGTAAGTGTCTGACTGGGTCACACAAGGCGTAAAAGGACAACTTTCCAGCATCATAATCTAAATATATTCCAAATCTATGACAGGATGTACTGAGAGCTATTTCAGTGTATTTACTATCATGTGTTGCTCTGTATTTATTGGTATTATACCACCTAATCAAAGACCACGATTTCTTGTTATATCCAATAGATGCCCCATTCCTGTCCATGCTTGGGTAGCACACTCCAATCATCCAGGTCCATCTGCTTGTTTCCATTTCCCAGTAATGACGTCCTGAAGAGAAACTTGTGGTGCTCAATACCTGGGAATTCTGAAATCTCTCAGGTGTTTGTGGACGCTCCAGCCTAACCTGTGACCGAGATGCAGTTTTACGGTCTTCTGACACATGCACAGAAGGAGCTGCTGTGTTAATATCCAGTAAAAGATCTGCTGGTTCCTGCATATCAGTCCTTGTTATCACTGCTGTGATTATATTATGTAACCCCAAATTTAAAATAAGCGTGATCAGAACTTCATCAAGGTCCCCTGTACCATTAAGCAGTTTATCTACCTCCACAGACTTGCAACTGTTGTCTTGAAATGGTACTGGATCATCCATGTTATAACGCTCCTCAATGTGACATATCTTTTTTAATAGTTCTTTCTTTTCTAATTCTAGCTTCTGGATTAAGCCAAAGACGGAGTGTGACACCGTCTCTCTCTGGCTGGTGATCTCTCCCAGGATCCTCTTCTCTAGGTCATCCAGCAGGGTTCTAGTGTATAATAACATACTTGTTACCTTTTCTGTTAAATTAATTTCTCTCTCTTGTACATTTTTCACGTGTTCTTGCAAACTCTGAATTCTTGCATCAGTCTCTGCATTCATGATCATTAGATTCTCCAAAGCCTTTTTATTTTTTTCCTTTTCCTTCGCATTGGACAAGGCTTCTAGCTGGTGTCCTCTGTGCTCTATAGTTTTGCAGACTTCACAGATGTTGACATTGTCTCCAATAGAGTCATATTCCGAAACCTTTTTGTGGACCGAGCATCTCCTGTTTTCCTGGGAAGTGCTTGGTTCTGATAAAACATGTTCTGCTGACTTAGTGTGGACTGTCAGAGGTTCATTACATAGGAAAGCTTCACACAATGGACAATATTTAACAGCACTCGCTGTAGAGTGAATACAGTACGTACAGCCAATCACAGTCTCCTCCTGCTTGCTTTCAGGAGATATCTGCAGTTTCCTTTGCGGTACAGGGCGCTCCTGAAATTCTTCTGTGCACTCAGGACAGGTGTAGAACCCATATTTCTCCTGTGAATTCAGCAAATGGTTAATACAGACCCAGCAGAAGACGTGTCCACATTTTAGGGTCACAGAATCTGTAGGAATGTTTTTTGTTTTTTTTATCAAATCGTTTTTTTATTAAACAATTATAATAAACATATCTGAAAGTACATTGTCTCTTCAGTAATCAGACTTGATACAGTAAAATGAACTGTCAGAAGTCAGAATCATCCAATGACAGAGCGATCCATCAAAATACCAGTGTACACGACCAAGAGCAAACAATACATGGTGCAGACAGAAAACATAGGTCTGAAAACCCCCCCACCCCACCCCTCCCCTCCCAGACCCCTCCCCCCACTATAAACAGACGCGCAAACACCTCAAAACTATCTTATATCACTATATGAGTATGCAACAACCATTCCACAATTTCTCAAATTTCTGAGGACAGCCTCTCTTCACAAACACACTTCTCTCCATAGTCAACATGTCATGCACTTTCCGCACAAATTCGCCCCGTCGGCGGACTCCCCTGGATGCAACGCTGAGCCACCAACTTCCTGGCTACATATAGCAGTCTCCCCACCGCCACCTTAACAAACTCATTCCCACCAATTTCTGATACATAGCCCAACACGCATACCTTGGGGTCCTTGTGCAACCAAATTGTTGTTAATCAGGTTCAGCACCTCATCGCAATATCTCCCTATCACTGGACAAGACCAAAGCATATGCAACAGGTCCGCTCCCTCCTCCGAACATTTCGAACAGTTGTCGTCAGACCTAACACCAACCATCCGCAAAAATACTGACGTTTTGTATACTCTGTGGATGATAAAGAGTTGTGACAATTTACCCTGCTCACTTAGGGACACTTTAGGAACCGCCTCTAATATATCCTCCCACTGATCTCTGGAAATGGTGCCTAAATCGCCTTCCCATTTCATCATCCGCGTCAGCAGGAACCCAGCTAAACACTTGTCTAGCAAAAGAGTATATACCTGAGATATTAATCCTCTCTTTCCCCCTTCTGTAAGAATGTTTAGACAGATGCAGCAGATCACATCATTCAGTTCAGCGGATGCCATCTCTTATAAAGAAAGAAGTATTGCCACTAAGAAAGTTCTGCCTGAGTGAGTCAAGGACAATGAAAAAGGGATCTCTGGGTGTTTCTTACATTTTACCACAGAGGGTGAGGCAGAGATGAGGAATTTATATGCTTCCTTATTTGTATGTTCAGATAAGAAATTTATATGCTTCTTTATTTTTATACTTCGATATGCAAAGGTCTCCGCCAATATTAACTCCTACCTCAATCATCCTGGGAAAATATGTTTTCATGATCTAGTCTTCTGATACCACATCCACGCTGTCCCTGAAAACAACACTGTTATAAGAGGTTGTGCACATAACCATATATTTATACCTCTGAGTAGTATAGAGCAGTAATACCCATGTATTGTATGAATGCAAGTTCATTATTTTCTGTAATGTACTGATAAACATTAGACTTTCATATATTTTAGATTCATTACACACAACTGAAGTAGTTCAAACCTTTTATTGTTTTAATATTGATGATTTTGGCATACAGCTCATGAAAACCCAAAATTCCTATCTAAAAAAATTTGCATATTTCATCCGACCAATAAAAGAAAAGTGTTTTTAATACAAAAAAAGTCAACCTTCAAATAATTATGTTCAGTTATGCACTCAATACTTGGTCGGGAATCCTTTTGCAGAAATGACTGCTTCAATGCGGCGTGGCATGGAGGCAATCAGCCTGTGGCACTGCTGAGGTGTTATGGAGGCCCAGGATGCTTCGATAGCGGCCTTAAGCTCATCCAGAGTGTTGGGTCTTGCGTCTCTCAACTTTCTCTATGGGGTTCAGGTCAGGAGAGTTGGCAGGCCAATTAAGCACAGTAATACCATGGTCAGTAAACTATTTACCAGTGGTTTTGGCACTGTGAGCAGGTGCCAGGTCGTGCTGAAAAATGAAATCTTCATCTCCATAAAGCTTTTCAGCAGATGGAAGCATGAAGTGCTCCAAAATCTCCTGATAGCTAGCTGCATTGACCCTGCCCTTGATAATACAGAGTGGACCAACACCAGCAGCTGACATGGCACCCCAGACCATCACTGACTGTGGGTACTTGACACTGGACTTCAGGCATTTTGGCATTTCCCTCTCTCCAGTCTTCCTCCAGACTCTGGCACCTTGATTTCCGAATGACATGCAAAATTTGCTTTCATCCGAAAAAGTACTTTGGACCACTGAGCAACAGTCCAGTGCTGCTTCTCTGTAGCCCAGGTCAGGCGCTTCTGCCGCTGTTTCTGGTTCAAAAGTGGCTTGACCTGGGGAATGCGGCACCTGTAGCCCATTTCCTGCACACGCCTGTACACGGTGGCTCTGGATGTTTCTACTCCAGACTCAGTCCACTGCTTCCGCAGGTCCCCCAAGGTCTGGAATTGGTCCTTCTCCACAATCTTCCTCAGGGTCCGGTCACCTCTTCTCGTTGTGCAGCGTTTTCTGCCACACTTTTTCCTTCCCACAGACTTCCCACTGAGGTGCCTTGATACAGCACTCTGGGAACAGCCTATTTGTTCAGAAATTTCTTTCTGTGTCTTACCCTCTTGCTTGAGGGTGTCAATGATGGCCTTCTGGACAGCAGTCAGGTCGGCAGTCTTACCCATGATTGCGGTTTTGAGTAATGAACCAGGCTGGGAGTTTTTAAAAGCCTCAGGAATCTTTTGCAGGTGTTTAGAGTTAATTGGTTGATTCAGATGATTAGGTTAATAGCTCGTTTAGAGAACCTTTTCATGATATGCTAATTTTTTTAGATAGGAATTTTGGGTTTTCATGAGCTGTATGTCAAAATCATCAATATTAAAACAATAAAAGGCTTGAACTACTTCAGTTGTGTGTAATGAATCTAAAATATATGAAAGTCTTATGTTTATCAGTACATTACAGAAAATAATGAACTTTATCACAATATGCTAATTTTTTTAGAAGGACCTGTATGATCTCAAGCAAGGGCAAACAGAAGTTTTTTTTTTCTGTCAGATTCCATATGAATCTGATCAAAAACAATCATGCATTAAACACAAGATGCAAGTTCTTTTGGTAAAAGGACACAGCCAACACCCTGGAGAACAGTTTTACTGGCAGTAACCCATGACCTAGCCTTTATAAGAGGTGTAATGGTGGTCTGTTTATCTTTTCAGTGACTCTCATTGCTCTGAGACCATCTATGAGACAATGTAAGGACTTTGCCTCAGGTGGCACCCATCCTTGGCTGTAGGCATGTTTTAGAAAATATACAATTTTGCACTATCCCATATGTAATTTTCAGAAGTGAGGCACCATTTCAGTCTCTTACCTCAGGCAGCATAAAGTCTAAGCTTGCCCTGGATGGACCACTGTCTATATTAAAACACCAATTCAAGTAATTATAAGTGTTGAGAAGACTTAAAGGGAATGTGTCATCAGAAAGTGTCCTATTGTTTAAATCACATTTTTTGTGTAACATATTTTTAAAGATGTTTTGATGCTATTTTTAATTTGCCATGCCAAGAACTATCTTTAAACAAAAAACATTAATCCCTGCAGTTCTGGCAGTGGCCACTATGCCTAATTATAGACGCCACTTCTTGGTCTCTACAGATCACTATACTGCAGTTATATATTATCTAAACCTGCCTGTAATAATATCACCTCTGTGCATATATAAGTCAGTATCCACCATTCACAATGGGTGATTGTAAGACCTTATCTATTCTTTCCTTGTACAATGACCTCTACACAGGTCACAGATCCTGTCCATTTTGTCTCTGGATGATAAGGCTGCCGTACAGCAATTTTTTTTTTTTTTTTAACAAATCTCTTTTTATTATTTTTCAAGAAATTAACAATTGTTACAGGAATAAAGCTGTACACATAGGTTATTCACCACATATATTATGCAATAATTAGATGATACAAAACCCCAGTATATCAGTCAAAGGTATGACATTTGGGGAGAATACATGAGGTAAGGGAAGAAGGATGGGATGGGAAGAGAAGAAAGGAAGGGAGGAGGGGGGAAATGAGGGATGTTAAAGGGGAGAAAATATGTAAAATTACTACATTCCCTATTATCAAAAACTGACATAGCAAATTGATGAGGGCCTGTTCCAGCTCTGATTAAGGAGCCAGGAAAAGGCTGAAAACATAAAGAGAGACGTTCAATGCCATAATACGGAAGCATGTAAGGTAACTAGAACAAATAATATAAAAAAGAAAACAAGAGAATAAGGTAAAATGAAACATAAGATCCTGTCCACGCCACGTCTTGGCTGCCACATCTTTTAGAGTGTATGCTAAAGAAGTTAGTGAAGCAAGAAAGCTTGAAAATACAAGCCTGTAGAAACTTAGCTATTAATCAGTAAATCGTGTAAAGCTAAAGATAAGTGGAGGTTTCGAATAGGTTCTCTCTTAAATTGAGTATTTTTCAGGAAGTCTTCCAAGGAGCCCATAGTTTTACAAGCAGCCCAACTTGCCAGCTCTTCTAGCAAGTAAATTTGGTCTACTTTTTCTTGCCAATGGGCAACACTAGGGGCAGTTTTGCTACGCGTTTACTGGAATTAAATGTCTGGCAGCCTGGACCAACAGTGTGGGGAGATCATTCGCAGCCGGATGCCAGAGACCCGTTGGAAGCCAAAGCAAAACTGAGGGTAGAGACAGCTTCAACTGCACACTTTAATTAATAATGCTCTCTACCTGTGACCAGTAAGGTTGTATTATTGGGCAAAACCAAAATAAGATTCCCTCCCGGCTGAGAACACCTCCAACATTTATTAGAGTCCATCAGTCTCATCTGGTGTAGTTTACTTGGATCATTATACCATCTGGTCATAGTTTTGTATGAGTGCTCTTGAGTCTTTATGCACCTGGAGAATCCGTGTGATCTAAGGTGAATCTGGGCTATATCAGGTTCAGAAAAGGTTGTCTGTAATTCTTTTTCCCAAATTGTAATACAGTCCTGATCAAAAGTTTAAGTTTGAAAAATGGCAAAAAATCATATTTTACATTGTTGGATCTTAACAAAATTCCAAGTAGAGCTTCAACATGCAACAAGAAGAAATGAGAGCGAGACAAAACATTTTTTGAGCATTCAATTAATTGAAAATAACGATTAAACTGAAACAAGCTGTTTTTCAGCTGATCCAAATTTTAGGTCCATCTGCTTTTAAAAGGCCAAATCTGTGCAAAGATGTGGATTAATTGTCATTTTCTGTCAGGTAGTCACACGTTGTGATGGCAAAGGCAAAAAAACTCTCCCTTTTTGAACGTGGTCGGGTTGTTTTTGAACTGCATAAGGAGGGTCTCTCACAGCACGCCATCGCTGCTGAGGTGGGACGCGGTAAGACAGTCATTTGGAATTTCTTAAATGATCCTGAGGGTTATGGAACAAAAAAGTCAAGTGGAAGACCCAAAAAAAATTCATCAGCACTGAGCCGGAGAATCCAATTGGCTGTCCGTCAAGATACTGGACGATCCTCGACCCAAATTAAGGCCCTTACTGGTGCTGACTGCAGCCCCATAACCATCAGGCGGCATCTGAGACTGAAAGGCTTCAAAAACAAAAAACTTCTTCAAAGACCTCGTCTCCTTGAACGCCATTGCTCGTTTGGACTTTGCAAGAGAGCACCAAACATGGGACATTCAAAGGTGGAAGAAAGTTTTATTCTCTGATGAGAAAAAATTTAACCTTGATGGTCCTGATGGTTTCCAACGTTACTGGCATGACAAGCAGATCCCACCTGAGATGTTTTCTACGCGCCACAGTGGAGGGGGTGCCATAATGGTCTGGGGTGCTTGTTCCTTCAGTGGAACAATGGAACTTAAGGAAGTGCAGGGGCGTCAAACGGCCGCTGGCTATGTCCAGATGTTGCAGAGAGCATTCCTCATGACTGAGGGCCCTCGTCTGTGTGGTAACGACTGGGTTTTTCAACAGGACAACACTACAGTACACAATGCCCGCAGGACAAGGGACTTCTTCCAGGAGAATAACATCACTCTTTTGGCCCATCCTGCATGTTCCCCTGATCTAAATCCAATTGAGAACCTTTGGGGATGGATGGCAAGGGAAGTTTACAAAAATGGACAACAGTTCCAGACAGTAGATGGCCTCCGTGCGGCCGTCTTCACCACTTGGAGAAATGTTCCCACTCACCTCATGGAAATGCTTGCATCAAGCATACAGAAACAAATTTTTTAAGTGATAAACAATAACGGCAGAGCTACTCATTACTGAGTTCATGTTTGAAAGTTGGAATTTCTGTTTTGGCGGGGTTTAGTTTTTTTTGGGAGGTGTGGTCCTAAACTTTTTATCAGCTGAAAAACAGCCTGTTTTAGTTTATTTGTTGTTTTCATTAAATTGAATGCTCAAAAAATGTTTTGTCTCACTCCCATTTCTTCTTGTTGCATGTTGAAGCTCTACTTGGAACCTTGTTAAGATCCAGCCATGCTAAATAAGATTTTTTGCCATTTTTCAAGTGGTCTTAAACTTTTGATCAGGACTGTATAAGCAGGGACTTCTGTAGATGGGCAGGAGGAAAGGAACTTATATAGAAGAGAGATTGCATGACATGGCAGGCTGTCCTCCAAAGAGAGTTTCTCGAACCATGTGATATCTGTTCTTGTTTGATGTTTAGGAAGCAAAGACAAAAAGAAAGAATGTATGAATTCTCGTTCGTCTAGGAAATTGCCCCTTTCAATCAGGTGAGCAAAGACTAATCCCAGATTAGAAACAGCAGATACATCCTTAAAGAGCTGGGCGTGGGGTGTTTCTGAGAAGAGACCAAAATGAAGGCGTGTCGTGCATTGTAGGGTCTAGTAAATATGGAATCGAGTCAGGCATGGAGTGAGGCAGTGCAGAAAAAAGGTGGACATTAGTTTGAATGGAGCAAATGTTGAGAGAGATCCCTTTGGTCAACCCTTCTGGGATATGGTGTGGGTTCAGTGAATTTTGAATGCCCCATAAACTAGCCATTTGTTTATCAGTCAGCACAGCCAGCTCGATTTCAGGCTCCAGAGTTTTGTATGCTGAAATACATAATAGGAGGCATCTCTTTAGTTTACTAGCCTTATAGTAGGTGAGCAAATCAGGCAGACCAAAGCCTCCATTGGAACAGTTTCTAATTAGGCGCGTGTATGCAATCCTGGGTCTTTTACCCCTCCATAGAAAGGCAGTAAAAAGTGTTCTAGGCTGATTAAAAAAGTAACGTGGTAAATGGATAGGAACCATTTGCAATAGATAGGAATTTCGGTGAAATGTATGTTTGCAGGAGATTTTTGCACCCCATCCAAGATACGTAGGGCAGTGACCATGAATTCAGCAATTGTTTTACTTGTTTTATAAGAGGGGAGTAGTTGCCGTGTATAATTTATTGGGGTCGTTAGTAAAGTGTATGCCTAAGTAAGGTAGGTTATTTACACGCAATTTGAAGGGAAAGGAATTTTTAGCTGCTTTATCACTTTGTCTGGGTGATTAATATTTAGGGCTTCAGACTTGGTATAGTTGATTTTAAAGTTGGACAAAGAGCCGAATCTTTCAAAGAGGGACATGATATGAGGGAAAGTCCTGGAGAGGGTTGGTAGGTAAGTATGTCGTCTACAAATGCAGCACATTTATGCTCCACTGCACCTACTTTAAAGAAGACCTTTCATCTGTTTAGTCCTAGTCTAATTAGGGTCTTACCTTATAGGGCGGCCCCCACTGATGTCCTCCCACTTTTTTTTTTTCAAAGACCACCTGTGGCAGGTGCAGCACTATGAAGTGCCTTTTGCGCTGTGGCATTAGAAGAATTTTGATATCTCTGACTTTTAACCAGACTGTCTGTTAGGCCTCATGCACACGACCGTTTTTTTTTTAAGGTCCTCAAAAACGGGGTCCGTAGGTCCGTGATCCGTGACCGTTTTTTCGTCTGTGGGTCTTCCTTGTTTTTTGTAGGATCCACAGACATGAAAAATGAAAAAAAGAATCTAAGCCAAGTTTGCCATTGAAATGATAGGAAAAAACGGACACGAATCACGGACATGGATGACAATCTTGTGTGCATCCGTGATTTTTCACGGACCCATTGACTTGAATGGGTCCGTGAACCGTTGGCCGTGAAAAAAATAGGACAGGTCATATTTTTTTCACGGCCAGGAAACACGGATCACGGATGCGACTGCCAAACGGTGCATCTTCCGATTTTTCCACGGACCCATTGAAAGTCAATGGGTCCGTGAAAAAAAACGGAAAACGGCACAACGGCCACGGATGCACACAACGGTCGTGTGCATGAGGCCTTACTCTGTAATTCCTCTAGAGCCGTTCTATGGAAACAGCTTCAAATCACTTCTTTATTAACGGCAACTTTTCTTCATATATAACTATCTCTGCAGCACATAGTCCATGTACAAAACCCGTGTTGAAAAGATATCACAAAATGGCAGTATGCAGTTAGCAGTAACTATTTGCAGATTGATTGAGTATGATCTGGTATGATTGTATGCAATTTGGATTGCAATATGTTCGTATGGTATTTGTAGTAGTTCACAGTTTGCAACTGTAGCTTGCAATTTGTATTTGTACTTTGCAATTCGTGGAACTGTAAGTAAACACACATATAACTGGTTCAGTATACAGTTCTAATCACAATAGTAACAACAGGAACATTATATAACAGTTTTAACCCCTTCCCGACCCATGACATACTATTACGTTATGGAAACCACTGTGTTCCCGCAATTTGATGTAATAGTACGTCATGGTGATCGGGCAGGCACTGAAGCAGTGCGCGCGAAATCACTGCAGGGGCCCGGCAGTCCCTGGTAGCCAGGCCCCTGCTGTTACAGCAATGCCGGCGGATTAACCCCTTTTGTGCTGCGGTCCGCATTAACCGCGACATAGAAGGGGTTTGTGTTGGGTGAGTGAGCGCATCGAGTCCCTGCGCTGCTGTGGCGGGGACTTGATGCGTGACAAGACAGCCCGATGCCGTGCAGAGGCTGCCCAATGCCTTGCACGGCATTGGGAACTGCCTTCTGCGGGTGCCGAGGAGATCCAGCCTCAGGCTGGGTCTCCTAGGCAACCTGTTTGTGTACTACACACTGTAGTACACGAACAGGCAATGCATTACAATACAGATGTATTGCAATGCATTGCAGAGGGGATCAGACCCCCAAAAGTGAACAGAGGGGATCAGACCCCCAAAAGTGAACATCAGAAATAAAGTAAAGAAAAAAAAGGAAAAAAAAAGTATTTTTGTTAAAATTAATAAATAACGTAAAAAAAGAAATAAAAATGCCCCTTTCCCCTTATTTTTAAAAAAAAAAACCTGAAGAAAAAAACCACACATATTAGGTATCGCCGCATCCGTAATGACGGCTCTAAAAATATATCACATTATCCACCCTGTCCGCTAAACAGCATAAAAAAATAAAAATAAAAACGGTGTAAAAAAAGCCTTTTTTGTCCCCTTACATCACAAAAGGTGCAACACCAAGCGATCAAAAAGGCATATGTCCCACAAAATTGTATCAATAAAACCGTCACCTCATCCCGCAAAAAATGAGCCCCTACCTAAGACAATCGCCCAAAAAATAAAAAAAATTATAGCTCTCAGAACATGGAGACACTAAAACATTATTTTTTTGTTTCAAAACTGCTATTATTGTGCTAAAGTAAAATACATTTTAAAAAAATATACATATTAGGTATCGCCACGTCCATAACAACCCCTCAGGTGAACACCGTAAAAAAATAAAATAAAATGTTTTTGTCACATTACATCACAAAAATTGCAACAGCAAGTGATCAAAAAGGCACATGCCCCCCAAAATAGTACCAATCAGACCGTCACCTCATAATGCAAAATAATTAGACCCTACCTAAGAGAATCGGTCAAAAAATAAAAAAGCTATGGCTCTCAGACTATGGATACACTAAAATATCATTATTTCGGTTTCAAAAATGCTATTATTGTGTAAAACTTAAATAAATAAGAAAAGGTAGACATATTACGTATTGCCACGTCCGTAACGATCTGCTCTATAAAAAGTCACATGACCTAATCCCTCAGGTAAACGCTGTAAAAAAAAAAAAAAACTGCGCCAAAACAACCAATTTTTTGGTCACCTTGCCCCATAAAGTGTAATAATGAATGATCAGAAAATCATTTGTACTCAAAAATGGCACTAATAAAAACTTCAACTCTTCCTGAAAAAAAACGAGCCCCTGCACAAGACGATCGGCAGAAAAATTAAAAAGGGCGTTCAGAAAATGGAGATACAAAAACCTAATTTTTGTTTTAAAAAATGCTTTATTATGTAAAACTGAAAGAAACATCATAGAAAGTAGACATATTTGATTTCATTGCGTCTGTAACAACCTGCTCTAAAATAGTGCATGATCTAACCTGTCAGATGAATGTTATTAAAAATAAAAAATAAAAACGGTTACCTTGCCTAAAAAAAAAAACCGTAATATAATCATATAATATAATCAAAAATCATATGTACCCCAAAATAGTACCAGCAAAACTGGCACCTTATCCCGTAGTTTCCAAAATGTGATAACTTTTTTGAGTTTCTACTCTAGGGGTACATCACGGGGGCTTCAAATGGGACATGGCATCTAAAAACAAGTTTAGCTAAATCTGCCTTCCAAAAAACATATGGTGTTCCTTTCCTACTGCGCCCTGCCGTGTGCCTTTACAGAAGTTTACGGTCACATGTGGGGTGTTTCTGTAAACCGCAGAATCAGGGTAATAAATATTGAGTTTTATTTGGCTGTTAACCCTTGCTTTGCTACTGGAAAAAATGGATTAAAATGTAAAATCTGCCCAAAAAGTGAAATTCTGAAATGTTATCTCTATTTTCCATGAATTCTTGTGGAACACCTAAAGGGTTAATAAACTTTATATAATCAGTTTTGTGTAGTTTCTAAAATGGGGTAATTTTTGGGTGGTTTCTATTATGTTAGCCTCACAAAGTGACTTCAGACCTGAACTGGTCCTTAACCACTTTACGTCCGCCCATAGGATATAAACTATGGGTGGACCTCTATTTCTGAAAGCACGTTTTAAAACGTCCTTTCAGAAATAGCAGCTGCACACTAATCGTGCAGCTGCTGATCGGGTTGCCCGCTGTCAGTGACAGCAGGGCAACCCAGAGATAAGGCAGGGACAGTTCCCAGGTGTCCCTGCCTTCCGGATCGCTGCAGACACAGCGCTCACCGAGGCTGTGCGCTTCCTGTTCCGGCCCGGCGTTCATGTGACGGCCGGGACCGGAGAGTGCAGGAGCTGTGTGAAGTCTTACAGAGACCTCGATCAGCCCTGCTCTGAGGCTGTACAGTGCAGAATCATGCTGTACAGCCTCTCTGGGGGGGGGGGGGGGGGGGGGGTGCATTTCTTCTGTAACTGGGGCTACTATGTCAGCCCCAGTTACAGGAGAAATCAACAGTGAAAAAAAAAAGAAAAAGTGAAGCAAATGTCCCCCAGAGGTCTTGTATGACCTTATGGGGGACGAAAAGTGTAAAAAAAAAATAAAGGGTTGAAAAAATAAAATAATAAAAAGTTTCACATGTAAAAAAAAAAAGTCCCCAAGTAAGGAATACATTTTTTTTTTTAAATAGAAAAAATAAAATAAAATAGACATATTTGGTATTGGCGCGTCCGTAAAAACCAGCTCTATAAAAATATCACATGACCTAACCCCTCGGGTGAACACCGTAAAAAAATAATAAAAAAACGGTGTCAAAACAAGCAATTTTTGTCACCTTGCATCACAAAAGGTGCAACACCAAGTGATCAAAAATGCGTATGTCTCACAAAATGGTACCAATAAAACCGTCACCTCATCCCGCAAAAAATGAGCCCCTACATAAGAAAATCTCTCAAAAAATAAAAACACTATAGCTCTTAGAACATGGAGACACTAAAACATCATTTTTTTGGTTTCAAAAATGCTATTATTGTGTTAAAGTGAAACAAATAAAAAAAGTATACATATTAGGTATTCCCGCGTCCTGTAAAAACCAGCTTTATAAAAATATCACATGAGCTAACCCCTCAGATGAACACCGTAAAAAAAAAAAAAACTGTGTCAAAACAAGCAATTTTTGTCACCTTGCATCACAAAAGGTGCAGCACCAAGTGATCAAAAACCCGTATGTCCCACAAAATGGTACCAATAAAACCGTCACCTCATCCCGCAAAAAATGAGCCCCTACATAAGAAAATCTCTCAAAAAATAAAAAAACTATAGCTCTCAGAACATGGACACATTAAAACATAATTTTTTTGTTTCAAAAATTCTAGTATAAAAAAAGTATACATATTAGGTATCGCCACGTCCGTAACAATCTGCTCTATAAAAATGTCACTTGACTGAACCCCTCAAGTGAACGCTGTAATAATAAATAAATAGAAACTGTGCTAAAACAATCAATTTTTTGGTCACCTTGCCCCATAAAGTGTTATAATGAATGATCAAAAAATCATATGTACCCAAAAATAGTACTAATAAAACTGGCACCTTATCCCCTAGTTTCCAAAATGGGGTCACTTCTTGGGAGTTTCTACTGTAAGGGTGCATCAGGGGGCTTCAAATGGGACATGGCATCTAAAAACCATGTGGAGTTCCTTTTCTTCTGCGCCCTGCCGTGTGCCCATACAGCAGTTTATGACCACATGTGGGGTGTTTCTGTAAACCGCAGAATCTGGGTAATAAATATTGAGTTTTGTTTGGCTGTTAACCATCGATGTGTTAATGAAAAAATTGGATTAAAATGGAAAATCTGACAACAAAGTGAAATTTAAAAATTTGATCTCCATTTTCCTTTAATTCTTGTGGAACGCATAAAGGGTTAACAAAGTTTGTAAAATCGGTTTTGAATACCGTGAGGGGTGTAGTTTCTACAATGGGGTCATTTATGGGGGTATCCACTATGTAGGCCCCACAAAGTTACTTCAGACCTGAACTGGTCCTTATAAAGTGGGTTTTGGCAATTTTCTTAAAAATTTGAAGAATTGCTTCTAAACTTCTAAGCCTTCTAACGTCCTAAAAAAATAAAATGACATTTCCAAAATGATGCCAACATAAAGTAGACATATGAGGAATATTAAGTAATAAATATTTTATGAGGTATCACTTTCTGTTTTAAAAGCAGAGAAATTGAAATTTAGAAAATTCTATCTCTGAATGACTTGGATATATAAAGGCGTTCCAAAGTTATTACCACATAAAGTGAGATATGTCAGTTTTGCAAAATTAGGCCTGGTCAGGAAGGGGGCAAATGGCCCAGATGGGAAGTGGTTAAAAAGTGGGTTTTGGAAATTTTCCAAAAAATTTCAAGATTTGCTTCCAAACTTCTAAGCCTTCTAACGTCCCCAAAATATAAAATGTAATTTTCAAAATTATCCAAACATGAAGTAGACATATGGGAAATGTAAAGTAATAACTATTATATGAGGTATCACTATCTATTATAAAAGTAGAGAAATTTAAATTTTTCCACAAATAAAAGTTAAATATATTGACTCAAGTTTATGACTTCATGAAGTACAATGTGTCACGAGAAAACAATCTCAGAATGGCTTGGATAAGTAAAAGTGTTCCAAAGCTATTACCACATAAAGTGACACATGTCAGATTTGCAAAAAAATGGCCTCGGCGGGAAGGTGAAAACAGGACTGGGGTTAAATACCTATTTTGGCCTCCCTGGCTATGAGCGGTGCGCTCTGATTGGATGCGCTCACAGCCAGGGAGAAGAGAACCGCTCCAGTCTCCGCCTAGTATAACCAAGTCGGCTAATTAGAATATAAGGCACCGAAATCAATGGGGGACAACAGCGGATGAAAAAATTTAAAGTGTGATGACATCACTGGGGGCTGCCCTATAAGGTAAGATCCTAACTAGACTAGGATTAAACAGATGAAAGGTCCTCTTTAATACCTTGAATATCATGGGTGTCTCTAAAGGTTTGTAACAATGTTTCCGGGTCTAGAATAAATAAAGTGGGAGATAGGGGACAACCCTGACGGGTTCCATTACTAATATTGAATGGCTTGGAGACAGTACCGTTTACCCGTACCCTAGCACTGGGAAGGGTGTAGAGTGACATGATAGATTTGATAAAAGAGTTCGGGGTCCCAAATCTAAATAGTGTGCATTCCATGAACAACCAGTTGACCCTATCAAAGATCTTTTGTGCCTCCGTGCCAAATAGGATCAGGGGCGAATTTTTCTGTATAGCATACTTAATTGCGTTCAGTATTCTGCATGAATGGAAGTTACCTTCTCTGCCTCTCACAAAGCCTGCTTGCTCCAAATGCAAAAGTTTTGGGTTGAGAGAATTTAACCTACAGTTGCAAGAAAAAGTATCTGAAACCTTTGGAATGATATGGATTTCTGCACAAATTGGTCATAACAATGACAGTCTGCTTAAACTAATAACACACAAATAATTAAATGTTACCATGTTTTTATTGAACACACCATGTAAACATTCACAGTGCAGGTGGAAAAAGTATGTGAACCCTTGGATTTAATAACTAGTTGAAGCTCCTTTGGCAGCAATAACTTCAGCCAAACGTTTCCTGTAGTTGCAGATCAGACGTGCACAACGGTCAGGGGTAATTCTTAACCATTCCTCTTTACAGAACTGTTTCAGTTCAGCAATATTCTTGGGATGTCTGGTGTGAATCGCTTTCTTGAGGTCATGCCACAGCATCTCAATCGGGTTGAGGTCAGGACTCTGACTGGGCCAATCCAGAAGGCGTATTTTCTTCTGTTTAGGCCATTCTGTTGTTGATTTACTTCTATGCTTTGGGTCATTGTCCTGTTGCAACACCCATCTTCTGTTGAGCTTCAGCTGGTGGACAGATGGCCTTAATTTCTCCTGCAAAATGTCTTGATAAACTTAGGAATTCATTTTTCCTTTGATGATAGCAATCTGTCCAAGCCCTGACGCAACAAAGCAGCCCCAAACCATGGTGTCCCCACCACCATACTTCACAGTTGGGATGAAGTTTTGATGCTGATGTGCTGTGCCATAGTGTTGTGTATTTCTTCCAAACAACTCAAGTTTGGTTTCATCTGTACACTAAATATTTTGTTGCCAGTACTGCTGTGGAACATCCAGGTGCTCTTGTGCAAACTGTAAACGTGCAGTAATGGTTTTTTTTGGACAGCAGTGGCTTCCTCTGTGGTATCCTCCCATGAAATCCATTCATGCTTAGTTCTTTACGTATCGTAGATTCGCTAACAGGGATGTCAGCATATGCCAGAGACTTTTGTAAGTCTTTAGCTGACACTCTAGGATTCTTCTTCACCTCATTGAGCAGTCTGCGCTGTGCTCTTGCAGTTATCTTTACAGGACGGCCACTCCTAGGAAGAGTAGCAGCAGTGCTGAACTTTCTCCATTTATAGACAATTTGTCTTACTGTGGACTGATGAACAGCAAGGCTTTTGGAGATACTTTTATAACCCTTTCCAGCTTTATGCAAGTCAACAATTCTTAATCGCAGGTCTTCTACGAGCTCTTTTGTGCGAGGCATCATTCATATCAGGCTATGCTTCTTGTGAAAAGCAAACCCAGAACTGGTGTGCGTTTTTTATAGGGCAGGGCAGCTGTAACCAACACCTCCAATCTCATCTAATTGTGTCACGATACTAGTGGAATACTGCTGGAATCCAATGGCAGGGACAAGGAGTCTTGAATAGGAGGTTGCTGGACTGAAGGATGTAGCAGAGCCAAGCAAGCTGAGCCGTAACTGGTAGCAACGGTGCAAGACTGAAGGATGCAGCAGAGCCAAGCAAGTGGAGCCGTTACCGGTTGCAATGGTGCAGGACTGAAAGATGCAGCAGAGCCAGACAGGCGTAGCCATAACCGGTAGCAATGGTGCAGGACTAAAGGATGTAGCAGAGCCGAGGTCAGACGAGCAATGGGTCAGGGCAGGTGGCACAGGAACGTAGTCAAACAATCCGGGTCGGCAACAAGAGGTAGCAGGATCTTCACAAAGTAGCAGGGTAAACCGCAAGTAGGAGGAACAAACCAGAGAGCTAGTTCCAAGCAAGAGGACTGCACGAGCAGAAGCTAAACACAATACTCAAGCAATTAGTAACAGGCTTGAGAGGTTTAAATGTGAAACAGGAAGTAAGATGGCACGCAGCTGAGACACAATCTACCATCTTAACTGAGGGAGAACTTGAGGGCAAGACAATCTGAACTAAACAGGCGTAGCAGGATGATTCCTGACACATTGATTGGACTCCAGTTGGCACCTCACTCCAGTTAGCTCTTGGAAATGTAATTAGTCTAGGGGTTCACATACTTTTTCCACCTGCGCTGTGAATGTTTACATGGTGTGTTCAATAAAAACATGGTAACATTTAATTCTTTGTCTGTTATTAGTTTAAGCAGACTGTGATTGTGTATTGTTGTGACTTAGATGAAGATCAGATCACATTTTATGACCAATTTGTGCAGAAATCCATATCATTTCAAAGCAGTGGCGTAACTACTGGGGAAGCAGGGGAAGCGGCTGCTTCGGGGCCCGGGCTGCCAAGGGGCCCGGCGCCCAGCTTGTGTGACAGTTTATTTTCAACTTAAATAGTTAATTAAAATGATCAAGGGCCCCTGGATTCACAGCAGGCGGCGGCGCGGCGCAGCGGCGGGCCCCCTTCCCCGCTAATGTGATGATCGGATCGGATCTATCTAATCTTACTGTCTCCTGTCCTGAAGTTTGCGCAGCGCGCAGGCTGTATTAAGCACGCCCACATACTGATGAATGATTCAGAGCAGGGAGCGGCAGGCAGCAGCAGTACATGACAGGTCACAGGAGGCGGGACAAAACAGCCGGGAGCAGGAGGACAGGAGCTGCAGACGGCAGCAGTAGAGAAGAAGACGGCAGAGCACTGAGAGAGGGAGAGCAGCACCACGTCAGGTCCAGCGCCCAGCACAGAGCCAGTGTGTGAGTGTGGTAGACTTGTAACTACTGTGAGAAATTGTGACAGAGGTACTAATGGAATATGGCTACTGTGGGGGCTGGGCCTGGGGCAATAAAGGGACATTGCTTGGCATAGTGTGTGGACTGTGGAGTTGTGGACACTAATGGAATGGGGAATAATAATAAAAACATTTTACTGTGTGGGGGCAATAAGGGAGGCTGGGAGCACAACTACTGTGAAGGGGAAATAATGGAGCATAATAACTACTGTTTAGGGGTACTAAGGGGAATGCCTACTGAGTGAGTGGGACGTTGTGTGGTGAGTGTAGGCGACTAGGCGTCTGGGCATTCATAAATTTGCTCTGGCTGGGGCCCATACATTTCTAGCCACTGTCTGCGCCTCCCTGGCCACTGTCTGAACCCCTGGGCCCTGGCCCTTATCTGTGCCCCCCTGCCTTTGTCTGCGCCCCTGGCCCCCTGTGTGCACCTCCCTGGCCATTATCTGCGCCTCCTTGGCCCTGGCCTGTGGGCTGTGCCCCAGGCCCTTGTCTGTGCCCCATTCCCCCCGGCCCTTGTCTGTGCCATCCTGACCTGTGCACCCTGCTTGCTGTTCTGCCATCTACTACTGCTTATTTTATTGCTCTTATATATGCAGAGGGTGTGCGCTTATATGTGCCATAATAACCACTAGTACATGGCAGAACTGCGGGCAGAAAGGGGAGGCTGCCATGTACTGCAAGCTATAGACATTTTATATAAAGATAAATAAACAAAACAAAAAAAAGTCTTCACTATTAAAAGATAAAAAATAATAAAAACATGGTTTTGGTGACCATAACCCCCCCCCCCCCCCTCCTCCCCAACACACACACCAAGCAAAAATTTTTTTATAAGGGCCCATGCAGACGACCATACGCCCTCTGAAACATTCGGTCCTTGAGATGCATTGATCGTGTGCACAGGAGCGCACAGCTTCGTAGATTACTAAAACGTATGATTATGGGACAGTAGTCTCGCGCGCAGCCCAACGCGCAATTAACTTATGATGCTGTGCGCTCCAGTGCACACAATCATTGCTGCTCTGGGACATATGGCTCGATGCTCGCTCATGGACTGTATGTCTCGGAGGGCATACTGTTGTGTGCATGGGCCCTAACAATGATCAAAAAATTGCACACACCCCAAAAATGGTACCAATAAAAACTACAGTTCACCCACATAAATTCCCTCATAAAGCTCTGTAAACAGAAATATGAAAAACTTATGGATATCAGAAAATGGTGATGCAAAGAAAAAAGTATTTTTCTGAAAGGTTTTTATTTTAACCCCTTCTACCCCAGAGGCTTTTTTTCATTTTCCATTTTCGTTTTGTGCTCTCTGCCTTCCCAGAGCCTTAACTTTTTTTTTTTTTTTTCATTAACATAGCTGTATGAGGGCTTGTTTTTAGCAGGACGAGTTGTACTTTCCAACGCAACCATTTAATATTGCATAAAATGTAGTGGGAAGTGGAAAAAAATAAAATTTTACCACAGTTCTATATTTTTTTTTTTTTCACTTGTGATCTTGATTCTCCAGGTCAGTATGAATCTGGCGGATACCACATATGTATAGTTTTTCTTTGTTTTCTTCTATATAGTATATTACAAAATATTTTTTTCTACCTTCTAGATTTCATTGCTTGGAGCAGTGCGTCGCCAGAATTTGAAGAGGAGAAGAGCACGTCAGTGAAGACTGCAGTCCAGTGAGAAAGATCCCAACAAGGGTGAGTAAGGCTGGCTTCAGAGCTGTGGACCCGAGTGTCTCCTTCTCAGCCTCTACATCTTAGTAAAATTAGAGGAGGAGAAGGATGGACTTCCGTGGCATCCGGCACTGGCCGCCAAGCTATATGGGATTTGGACTTGGAATGTGCAGGGTGTTGGAAGAGGGCAGCAGCAGGCTACTAAGAGAATCTCCTTAAAGGCTTTGTCTGTTTTTTTTCTATTCATGACCTATCCATACAAGCGCTGCCTTCTCCTCATTGTTCACCTGCTTACCAACTGCAGTGAAGAGCAGTGTAATTGCTACTATGGCATCCCCATTCACTTCTATGGGACATTACCCTAAAACTCACTTGGACAGGAAGGAGCTGCCCCATTGAAGTGAATGCAGTTACGAGGGCAAGCAGGCAAACAATGAGGAGAAGGCAGTGCTTGTATGCGCTGCTTTCTCTTCAAACTAAAGAGTTTTTAGTATTAGTTATAAGTATTTCAGTCTTTGAATCTTTTTTTACCTTTCACATGTATGGGGGCTATAAGGGATGTGTGAGGGGGGAGGGATGGGAGGTGATCTTGACTAGTCACAGGAGTGGGGGGGCTACTTGGGAGGAGGGTTAAGACTTTGACAGGGGCCTCACAACAGTATTATACAATGACACTACATGACAGACAGTGTGTGTGTGAGGCTATATATATATATATACAAATTATGTAGGAAAAGGATGGCGTGGCAGCCTGGTCTGGTCTAGATCGTGACCTGCCAAAGGAGTGGGGTTTACACAGGAGGAGGGGGGTGCGAAGCGCGCTGGAGGGGCCCTTACAAAAACTTGCTGTGGGGCCCAGTCACTTCTAGTTACGCCCCTGTTTCAAAGTGTTCACATACTTTTTCTTGCAACTGTACCTGCTAGTAATTTGGCCCATACTTTAATATCTATATTGAGGAGTGACATTGGCCTATAGTTTCCGCACTCCCGTTCATCCTTACCTTTTTTGGGCAGGATTGTTTCTCCACTAGCAAGTGCCTGGCACCAGCTGGTCAAATGTGGGGAGAGTATTGGGAGAATTTTTTTTTTAATAGCCAATTGGGAGTCCATCTGGTCCTGGGGCCTTACCCAGTGGCATGGATTTGATTACATTTTCTACGTCTTGTGTAATTGGGGAAAGAAGGGTGGAAGCATCTTCTTTTGTCAGGGTGGGCAATTTTAAAGTAGTAAGAAAGTTGTCTATCTTAGTTTGATTTTGAGATGGGGGAAGAGAGCCCTGTGGCGAGGTATGATCTGGGGCCAGATTATATAATTTGCATAGTATTCGCAAAACTCGGCTATTTTTTCTGTGGAAAAGAGTAATTTGCCCTCAGAATTTTTGATCTGGCGAATGTATTGTGAATCTTTACACTTCTTCAGGAGATGCATCATTAATTTATTACCTTTGTCTCCATAATATTTGAATTTGGTGTATTGGTAAGCCTTGGCACACTTAGCATTCAGGTGTTCCTTTAATTGCCTTCTAAGGGAAATAAGTTCTTTTAAGCCGGTTTCCACTCTAGTTCTTTTTTGTTGTGATTTTAAAGAGGCTATTTGAAATAGTAACGAATTCAAAAAATTTTGTCTATTTCTTTTTAACCTAGACCCTAAGGCTATATTAACTCGCCTCTTGTGAATGCCTTGATGTGGCTCCCAAACAATTGAGTGGGAAGTATCTGATGGTTGGTTATCCTGAAAATATAGGGATAACTTTTGTGTTATATCAGCGAGGTCTTTCTCAGAGTCCAGCAAAGTCTCATTCAAGTGCCATTGCCAAGCCCCAGCCAAAAGATCTTTTAAGACCAGTTTCGAGCATACTGGTGCATGGTCAAAGATGGTGACTTGACCAATGGAAGAAGTACGGAGAGCGTCTAAGTGTCCCTCAGATATGAAAATGTCTTTAAAAGGACCTGTGGACTGGTGAGAAAAAGGTGTAATCTTTGACATCAGCATTCAATGAACGCCAAGAGTCGACTAAGTGGAAGTCTCTTAGTAACTTTTGTATGCCCCCTAATGATTTCTGTGATTGGGCCGAATTACCAGATGATGTTTCTAGTAAGGGGTTTAAAGGGATTCTGTCACCAGGATTGCACTTACTGAGCTGTTAACACGACCACATCAGTCTCCATGATATGGTCATGTTAACAGCTCAGTAAGTGAAATCCTAGTGACAGAATCCCTTTAGGGCAACTTTGAAGTCCCCTGAAGACCTTCAGCGAATTTGTGGAATTTTGTAAGTGTGGTTTTGAGCCATTTGTGTTGGTGGGAGTTGGGAGCGTATAGGTTGGACATAGACACTATTGTGGGACCTACTTTACCTTTCAGGAAGAGGTAGCAACCATTAGGATCATTTTGTACCACATTCAACAGGAAAGGGACATTCTTCGAAATGGCTATGCTGACCCCCCTTGCAGCTGAACTGAAAGTAGAATGGAACCAGTGAGAGAAATAGATGGTGGGAAAAGAAGGAATCCTGCCATTCTTTATGTGGGTTTCCTGTAGAAAGCAGATGTCAGTTTTGTGCTTTTTTTTTTAAGAGAGTGAGAACCTGTGACATTTTGTGAGGGGTATTAAGACCCCTAACATTAAATGTGGTAATATTTAAAGATGCCATAATGAGAAAGGTGTTCTTATCAATATACTTGCTTTAAGAGTCAACCCAGACGTGGCAAGGATCAAAACAACAGAAAATTCTGGCTCTAAAAGAAAAATAAGTGCAGGTGAGAAAACGATAACCTGTAGAAAAGAAGTTAAGATGGGGTACAGCTGTAGAAGAAGGAAGATCCTCAGCTGTAGAAGAAGGAAGATCCCATCCGTGTATGAGAGGGAATGTGAAGGTTGGGGGTGGAGTAAAGATCTCATCCCAACCTGGCGACACACCCCCATGCCTCTGTTACATGAGTATGTACTTCCAAAGAGATATAACATATAGCAATGTAAACCCAACCTGAAAATACAGAACAAAAATTAATAAAACAGAAGCCACATAATCTTATACAGATGTCTGTGAAGTCTCCTCCTTTCTTCACATGTTTTAGAGTTTTCACATTTTTCACGTAGAAACACTATGTTGAAACCCCCCACAGATAACTTAGTGTAATAACAGCTTTGTAGTGGGGTATAAAAGTACTCCTGATGAGGGTGCCCCTGGTGGGCCTGGCGGACCTGGAAGGAATCGATGTAGAGGCACTGGGATTATGAAGTGGATTATGACCCCATATTTAAGATGAAAAGTTGACATTCCGTCGCCATCTACTGGTAGGTGCGTGGTACAGTCAAAGAGGGTCACATAACATGTAATCAACAGTGGCCTGCGCCCCATAAGTATTGAAACTGCGAATAAAAGTACTTATCTGGGTGAAGTGCAGATTTTGAATCTCAGTCTCATGCTGGTCCGCCATAGGTGCAATTGAAAGTTAGAAATTCATTCTATGCATCACTTGTTTCTTGAAATCTTATGCTTGGTGGATGTTGTCCAGGGATCATGTTAAGGCAAAGGGATATGTCCACTGGTAACAAAGAGTCGATGGGTAGCGGGGCGACATCTAGAATGGATCAGGCTGAATGTAAACGCTTTCCTTCCCTGCTGAATGTAATCCCAAAGGGGAACAGCCACCTATATAGTATTTTCTGACTGCATAGATAATCAGTGAGAGGCTTAAGAGCCCTTCTTTTAGATAGTGTAGATGGGGCAAGGTCCTAATACAAAAGGATTTGGGTCCCGCTAATGGTAATTACCTTTTTTTTCTCTTACCACCTGCAAGATGGCAATTGTGTCTCTTTAACTGAGGAGGCCACAAACGTCTCTAGGGGGTTCGCCTTGCTTGGGTGGAGGCCGGAGGGACCTGTGGATTTTCTCAATAATGATAGTGCGCGCTCTGTCTTCCCCCAGGAGGTCTGAGAACAATTCCATGGTGGTAGAGTGCAGGTTTGGCGGTGCAATCGACTCAGGGAGACCTTTAATTCTAATGTTCTTTCTCCTGCTGTGATTCTCTTAGTCTTTTATGAGAAGGTAAGCAGTATTGAGGGAGTTAATTTGTGCCCCCATTGCTTGAACTACAGCGGAGCTATGAATGGACATGATACACTGGTTGCTCTCTAGCGATTCCACTCTGTGCCCCGATGCCCTCATGTCCTGCCTGAGGTCTCTGACTTCTTTTGACAGTGGGGCAAGCGTTTGTGACAGCGTGTCTTTATAGAAGGCTCTGGTGACTGCTCTGCTGTCTTCAGATTCAGCTGTGGCTGGCGCGCTGCTTGTCTCTTCCTCGTCTTCCTCATCCGAGCCTCGGGCACATGCTTGCGGCGCCATCTTGTCCATGCATGCAGGGGATACTGCAAACTTCTTTTTAAGGAAGCGGTCCATCTCTGCTTAATTCCTTTTCTGTGTCGGAATAGCAGGGGATTCCCTGGATTTTTCCCTTCCAATCTTGAACATTTTGGAGTTGTTCCAACGTGGTAATTTATAGAGGCATGGGTTAGTGAAGCTCTGTGTCAGACCTCCATCCGGATCAGCGGTCAGGCTCCACTCCCCTACAGCAATTTTTGTTTAATGCTTTGTAAATAATGTTAAGAACAGTCCAAACAAGATGGCCGCCCGATAATCAAGTTCAGGAAAAAGAATTTAAAAAATCTGCAATCAGAAAATAAAATCAGATTAGGAAAAAAAAAGTATATGTGTTACTATCTGGTTTTAACTGGAAGATAAACATTTTGGTGACACATTTCCTTTAACACAAACATTTTTACAATTGCTATTTGCTTTCCACTGACTGTCCATAAATTATTCAGGTCTGTACTTAACTAGTTGTGGACTACCCAAAGACCAGTGGCCCTGCCAAGGGGGAGCCAGAGGGGGCCACGGCCCCCCTACATCATGCTGTGCCCCCCCCATCTGAAATGCCCCCCAACTGAACAGCTCGGAGGGGTGGCGGCGGCCGCAGGGCACAGGGAGGTGTCCTCAGGACAGCGATACAGATGACTGTGCTGCGGCGGGGAGGGAGAAGGTGTGTCCCTTCCCCTTCCTCTGATAGGCTGCCGGCCTAGTGCCTGCAGCCTATCAGAAGCTGGTGCAGGCGGCGCCATGACGTCATTGCGCCACTTGAGCCATACAGTGTGGGGCACAGGCCGGAAGAGGCCTGCATCGCATCCCTGACATGGAGGTAAGTATTAGTGTTTTTTTATGGAGAAGCGTTTTACAGGCACATTGGGGGGACCTCTTGTCACTGGCACATTGGGGGGGTCTCTAAGCTCTTGTTACTGGGCTGGCACATGATGGGGAGGCCTCTTACTGGCACATGGGGGGCTCTTGTTACTTGCACATTGGGGGGGCTCGTGTTACTGGCACATTGGGGGGGCTCTTGTTACTGGCACATGATGAGGGGCTCTTGTTACTGGCACATGATAGGGGCTCTTATTACTGGCACATGATGGGAGGCTCTTGTTACTGGCACATGGGGGGGCTCTTATTACTGGCACATGATGGGGGGCTTATTACTGGCACATGGGGGGGCTCTTGTTACTGGCACATGATGGGGGGCTTATTTTACTGGCACATGATGGGGGCTTATTACTGGCACAGGATGGGGGCTTATTACGGGCACATGGGGGGCTCGTTACTGGCACATTGGGGAGGCTCTTAATATATAGCCGTCGACAAGCGCTTCGATCGGATTGAGTTCCTCTAGAGCAGGGCTGGCCAACCTGCGGCTCTCCAGCTGTTGCAAAACTACAACCCCCAGCATGCCCAGTCTGCCTACAGCTATCAGCCTGCAGCAGGGAATAGTGGGAGTTGTAGTTTTACAACAGCTGGAGAGCCACAGGTTGGCCATCCCTGCTCTAGAGCGCTATACAAGGACTTAGTAACATAACATAACATAACATTACTGGCATGTGATGGGGGCTCTTATTACTGGCACGTGATGGGTGCTTATTACTGGCACATGATGGGAGGGCTCTTGTTACTGGCACATTGGGGGGCTCTTACTACTGGCACGTGATGGGGGGCTCTAATTAATGGCACATAGGGGGCTCATATTACTGGAACGTGATGGGGCTCTTATTACTGGCACATGATGGGGGGCTGGGCTCTTATTACTGGCACGTTGGGGGGCTCTTATTACTGGCATGTGATGGGGCTCTTATTACTGGTACAATATTGGGGGGCTCTTATTACTTGCACATAATTGGGGGGCACTTATTACTGGCACGTGATGGGGGGCTCTTGTTACTGGCACGTGATGGGGGCTCTTGTTACTGGCACATTATTCGGGGCACTTATTACTGGCACATTATTGGTGGGCACTATAGGGGCATCTACTGAGGCCACAAAGAAGGAGCATTTTATATGGGGGGCTCTGTACAGTAGCATTTTATACTGGGACACATTATAGTGGGTACTATGGGAAAGGGGGGAGATGAGTACTATGGGGTCATCTATGGGGGCACTAAGAAGGGGTATTTTATACTTGCAAATTATGGGGGACACTGAGGGCATCTACTGGGGCACTATACATGGGGCATTTTATACTGTTACATTATGGGGGCACTAGGAGGAAGGGAGTTGAGGAGCACTATGGGGCATTTACTGAGGCACTATATAGGGGCATTTTATACTGGCACATTATGGGGGCACTATGGGGACATTAGCTCAACTGGGGGCATTACAAGAGGGTATTGTCACATTATAAGGAGAATTATTTCTACTGGGGGGCATTATGGTGGGCTTTATTACTCCCCCATGGTATGAGCCCCCTAGTAGCAGCACCAGCCACTCCCTGTTCTGCTATCCCTCTGCCCCTTCTCCAAATCCTTATTATGAAATCTTTCTCACATTAGGATAAAACACTCCACCGAGCCCCACCAGCCAAAGTGTTGAAGTGGTGTCTGAGATCCCCAAGGGCCAAGCCAAGTAATTGTAAGTTTTTATGTGAAATAGGTTTATGTTATACACACATAGCATACACTGTGCCACACAATATACAGTATACCTCTACACTGTGTAGTCTGTTCTATAAGCACCATTGTTTTGTGGCGGCAGACAGAAAATAATCTGGAAGTGCCTCTCCCGAGACCAGGCTCTGGATCCGCCATTGGTCTGGACCGCTCACAGGAGTGTACATTTCTTCTAAACTGTAATCCGTATCCTCTGACCTGCAGAAATCGGCGCGTGCTCGGTAACAACTAACAGGCAGTGCCTGTAGGCTGTAGCCTGGCCCATTTTCTGAAGCTAGCTGAGTGGTGTAAGGTTAAGGTACTAGTAGAGATGAGCGTCTGCTTAATCCTGATTTAAAGTTAAAGTTACTGCAGGATATGGATTACAGTTTAGAAATGTCAAATGTACACTCCTGTGAGGGGCGGGGAGGGAGATCTGTGGATGACACTGTTATAGGGAGGAAGATCTGTGGATGACACTGTTATGGAGAGGGATCTGTGGATAACACTATCATGGGGTGGATCTGTGGATGACACATATAGAATAAGATGCTATATATGGTATGTGTCATCCACAGATCCACCCCATGACAGTGTCATCCACAGATTCCCTCCCTATAACAGTGTCATTCATCCACAGATCCCCCTCCCTATAACAGTGTCATCCACAGATCCCCCTCCATAACAGTGTCATCCACAGATCCCCCTCCATAGCAGTGTCATCCACAGATCCCCCTCCCTATAACAGTGTCGTTCACAGGCAACTAGGACATGTTGAAATCTGAGTGATTTTTTTTTTTTAAACCACAGACAGCAGGACTTTTCTTCCCTGATGTGGTTTTAGGTATTGGGTAAAGTATCGCAGCATTTCTAAGCATACAGGGAGTGCAGAATTATTAGGCAAATTAGTATTTTGACCACATCATCCTCTTTATGCATGTTGTCTTACTCCAAGCTGTATAGGCTCGAAAGCCTACTACCAATTAAGCATATTAGGTAATGTGCATCTCTGTAATGAGAAGGGGTGTGGTCTAATGACATCAACACCCTATATCAGGTGTGTATAATTATTAGGCAACTTCCTTTCCTTTGGCAAAATCGGTCAAAAGAAGGACTTGACAGGCTCAGAAAAGTCAAAAATAGTGAGATATCTTGCAGAGGGATGCAGCACTCTTAAAATTGCAAAGCTTCTGAAGCGTGATCATCGAACAATCAAGCGTTTCATTCAAAATAGTCAACAGGGTCGCAAGAAGCGTGTGGAAAAATCAAGGCGCAAAATAACTGCCCATGAACTGAGAAAAGTCAAGCGTGCAGCTGCCAAGATGCCACTTGCCACCAGTTTGGCCATATTTCAGAGCTGCAACATCACTGGAGTGCCCAAAACCACAAGGTGTGCAATACTCAGAGACATGGCCAAGGTAAGAAAGGCTGAAAGATGACCACCACTGAACAAGACACACAAGCTGAAACGTCAAGACTGGACCAAGAAATATCTCTAGACTGATTTTTCTAAGGTTTTATGGACTGATGAAATGAGAGTGATTCTTGATGGGCCAGATGGATGGGCCCGTGGCTGGATTGGTAAAGGGCAGAGAGCTCCAGTCCTGACTCAGACGCCAGCAAGGTGGAGGTGGAGTACTGGTTTGGGCTGGTATCATCAACGATGAGCTTGTGGGGCCTTTTCGGGTTGAGGATGGAGTCAAGCTCAACTCCCAGTCCTACTGCCAGTTTCTGGAAGACACCTTCTTCAAGCAGTGGTACAGGAAGAAGTCTGCATCCTTCAAGAAAAACATGATTTTCATGCAGGACAATGCTCCATCACACGCGTCCAAGTACTCCACAGAGTGGCTGGCAAGAAAGGGTATAAAAGAAGAAAATCTAATGACATGGCCTCCTGGTTCACCTGATCTGAACCCCATTGAGAACCTGTGGTCCATCATCAAATGTGAGATTTACAAGGAGGGAAAACAGTACACCTCTCTGAACAGTGTCTGGGAGGCTGTGGTTGCTGCTGCACGCAATGTTGATGGTGAACAGATCAAAACACTGACAGAATCCATGGATGGCAGGCTTTTGAGTGTCCTTGCAAAGAAAGGTGGCTATATTGGTCACTGATTTGTTTTTGAATGTCAGAAATGTATATTTGTGAATGTTGAGATGTTATATTGGTTTCACTGGTAAAAATAAATAATTGAAATGGGTATATATTTGTTTTTTGTTAAGTTGCCTAATAATTATGCACAGTAATAGTCACCTGCACACACAGATATCCCCCTAAAATAGCTACAACTAAAAACAAACTAAAAACTACTTCCAAAAATATTCAGCTTTGATATTAATGAGTTTTTTGGGTTCATTGAGAACATGGTTGTTGTTCAATAATAAAATTAATCCTCAAAAATACAACTTGCCTAATAATTCTGCACTCCCTGTACTTGTGTAAATGTATCGTTGTTATAGCTGCCCCCCCCCCCTACTTTTGTTCTGGCCCACAGTATGCCCCCCCAAAATTTGAAGGCTAGAGACTCCACTGCCAATGGCAAGTCCAGACAGTCCACATTTAACTCTGCAAGGATGTTTCTGAATATCCTTGCAGAGTTAGCAGGTGTATAGAGATCATGCAGCTGCAGCAGCGGTAAATCAATTGTCAGTTCCCATAGCTAGTATGCCAGTCCCATGTTCAACAAATTTTTACTGGATTTTTTTTTTTTTTTTTTTTTAATATTTTTCTTGTCACTATCTATATTTGTAAAAAATAAAATGCATATAATCTTGAAATTGTCACAGTGGCCATTAGGCCTAATAATAGCCCATGATTTCTTTCTCTGTACAGGTAACTTTTCAGTAGCCATTATCACCAGAGGCAGAATTACAATGACAAGTAACACCTCTATATATGATAACACTGGATCCACTATTTACAATAGGTGGTCACGCCTTATGCTACTCCTGCCCTGTGCACAGGTCACAGGCCATGCCTAGAAAGCTCTGCCATAGAAGTCCACTCCTGTCCATTGTTTCTATAGCCCATGTAAGGCCAAGTTCCCACTTCTGTGCTTTTGACTCGCATTGAACAGGTGCAGATCTTTCTGTTAGGCCTCATGTACACAACCGTTGTTTTGGTCCGCATCCGAGCCGTTGTTTTTGCGGCTCAGATGTGGACCCATTCACTTCAATGGGGCCGCAAAAGATGTGGACATCACTCCGTGTGCTGTCTGCATCCGTTGCTCCGTTCCGTGGCCCCGCAAAAAATATAACCTGTCCTATTTTTGTCAGTTTTTCGGACAAGAATAGGCAGTTATATCAATGGCTATCCCTGCCGTTCCGCAAATTGCGGAACGCACACAGACGGCATCCGTGTTTTGCGGATCTGCAAAACACACAACGGTCGTGTGCATGAGGCCTTATACTTATGTCTGTGTAGGGTTAACTACTAGTTTTGGCTCACAATAACTGATGGAAAAAACTGCCCAAATGACTGAAGTATGTATGCAGCCTAACTCTCAAAAGACAGGAAGTCTTAACATATTTAGGCCTAGTGGCCAGTGCAAATAAATAAAAAAATTCTACAAAAAAATGCTTCACATTAAAATGTGATTTAACCACTTTTACCCTGGGCCTGTTTTCGCCCTTCTGCCCAGGCCATTTTTTGCAAATCTGACATGTGTCACTTTATGTGGTAATAGCTTTGGAACACTTTTATTTATCCAAGCCATTCTGAGATTGTTTTCTTGTGACACATTGTACATCAGGACAGTCATAAATTTAAGTCAATATATTTCACCTTTATTTATTAAAAAATCCCAAATTTACCCAAAATTTAGAAAAAGTCGCAATTTTTACAATTTCAATTTCTCTGCTTTTAAAACAGAAAGTGATACCTCATAAAATATTTATTACTTAACTTTCCCCATATGTCTACTTTATGTTGGCACTATTTAGCAAATGTCATTTTATTTTTTTAGGACGGTTTAAAATTAAGTGTTCTTGCATGGCCAAATTTACCACCCTAACTCCTCCCATAGTTTTTACACTACATAGATAGTAATAAACTGAAACTTTGTGGGTCACGAAATATCAGCGTTTTTGTGGCGAAATTGATCCCATTGGAAAGTATGGCAGAATGTTCAAAACTAGAGTGGGAGCTGACAAATCAGGCCATGATTTCTAAACTGCCACCACTCCCTCATTTCCAAGCCCACCTACACAAATCGTATATCAAAACGTTCAGCTATCCCTGCTGCCACTAAAAATGTCCACGGCTAAGCCATAGTCCTGATAGTTTTCACAATATGACTATTTGTTTGCAACTCACGCCACCCATTGACATTCATTGAAACCCCACTCTAGCTACCTCAAATTTGAAGGGCAATTTCTAAACTGCGAATGTGCCTTAATTTTTTATATTTCAGAGACATACTATGCATCATGTAGGTCTGGGTCTTGTGATTCTCACAATATAAAGCTCTTCAACAACCGTTTGAAGATTGCAACCGCCAGTGAAGTGACCTCTCTTTACTGCTGGGACTGGGGTGTGAGTTCTATTGCTGTGTCTGTACAGAAGTCTGAGGGGCTCTTGTCTCTATAGGAACACAGGTGGGCGGGGATGTCATGTGACTACGCCTCTGAAGATGCTTGCTGCAATGCATGCTGGGATATTTACTTTAACTTTTACAGCTGTAAATGTATGTTTTAATGTAACTGTGAAGCACGTTGTGCAACAACATTGCAATTAAATGTGCTATATAAAAAAATAAAAGTTCAAATGCATTTCTCCTCTATCAAGCTTGCCATGTGCACTTTTTAAATGTGATCAATCAATTGGTTAGTGTAATGTTTACTATCTTTACTCACTCCAAACACTCCACACAGTTACTCTGCCCACTCCATAAAGTTACTGTGCCCAGTCCAGTTGTAGACTGCTGGTGGAGGCAAGAACACTTCACACAATTTCCCCAGAAATTTTTGCTTTTCTAGATTTGTAAGCAATTCTTAAAATTTTTAGGAAAAATTTCCAAAACCCACTTTTAAGGACCAGTTCAGGTCTGAAGTCACTTTGTTGGGCTTACATAGTGGAAACCCCCATAAATGACTCCATTGTAGAAGGAAAATGGAGATCAAATTTCACTTTTTTGGCAGATTTTACATTTTAATCCATTTTTTTCTTTAACACATCGAGGGTTAACAGCCAAACAAAACTTAATATTTATTACCCTGATTCTGCGGTTTACAGAAACACCCCACATGGTCGTAAAGTGACGTAAGGGCACACGGCAGGGCACAGAAGAAAAGGAGCTCCATATGGTTTTTGGAAGGCAGATTTTGCTGCACTGGTTTTTAGATGCCATGTCCCATTTAAAGCCCACTGATGCACCCTTACAGTAGACACTCCCAAAAGTGACCCCATTTTGGAAACTATGGGATAAGGTGCCAGTTTTATTAATACTATTTTGGGGTACCTATTATTTTTAATTGCTCTATATTAAAAAATTTTCCAGAGGCAAGTTAACCAAAAAATGGCTGTTTTGGCACTGTTTTTATTTTTTACAACATTCATCTGACATGTGCTATTTTTATTGAGCAGGTTGTTGCAGACGCAATGATATCAAATATGTCTACTTTCTTTGTTTCAGTTTTTTTCAGTCTCCAATTTCTGAACAACTTATTTTTTTGCAGGGGCTCGTTTTATGTGGTGTGAACAGGGCATAAAGATAACTTGGCATGCAACTCCGTTTCAAAGTGCCAAGGTCACTACATTTCTCTGATCGACATGCAGATGTCTCACAAAAAGTTTCAAAAAGCTGGTCACGTGGCATGCCTTTTTGTTTTTAACCCTGTTTATGCTCATGTCAACAGGATTTTTTTTGGCCTATAACACTATTGACAATTCTTACTCAATATCTATGGTAAAACCTAGTACCGTATATTTCCAAAAGAACCATACATCATTCCAAGATATTTGGTGAGATTTAAAGGTTCAATAAATGGAATAAATTTGCCTACCCTGGCAGGACAAACACCGAAGTGATCAAACCCTTTTCTGGCTTTTACACTTACAGCATGTACATAAATATATTTAGAAGATCGCAATGCAAACATTAAACAAGTGAACCAAGGAAGCCAATCATGTTCATAACTGGGGGTGTTTTATTAATCAGATTCGACTCATGATCATTTCTCCCATAGCCTTTCAGCTGAAACTGTAACAGACAAAATGCATTTTAAAATGAATGTGGTGGTTTAATAACAGACAGACAAGTTACAATGTGCCCCATTTTGAATAGTTGGTAAAATTGGCATTTTTTTAATAACATATACATTTTTTTATTAAATATGTAAAAAGATAAAACGCAAGTTATTCACATATTCATAGACAAAAAAAACTACTCTATCATGCGACAAGTCATGTGTATGGTAAAATGAGCGTGATCCATCCGAATAAGACTCTTGCCATCTAATCAGGACTTCATTACCTATTTATATTTAACAATACATATGTTTACATTCCTTTCAGTTTACATTTCATATATAATTTTGTATGATGTGCTATCCAGAAAAATTAAAATATAACAGAAGAAAATGCCAAAAGAAAGCGGGGGGAAAAAACAGGCATTGTTAATGTACAGCAATACAATCCATAGAAAACGGTCTCACTTAATTGTCAGTTCCGAAAGCCATTTCCACATGGCTCCACGTGCTGCTTCTACAGGATCTATACACAGGGGAGAAAGCTATATCTATAGGATCGGCTGACCATCTAATGTATGCATGTGTATAAGGCCTACCAAATCTCCCCCGAATGCTGAAGTTGATGCCGATCCTTTTGTTCTCAGGAGAAAAACTGCTGCCAGAATTTTTGGGCAGCAGCTTTCTCTCTTCTTCCCATTTACTACATAGGCATCTTGTATGGGAGGATCTGGAGAGATAGCTGTCGGCACTGGCATCACTGGTGTGATCCATCTGATTCTTCTGTCTCCATAGAGCTGGACAGACGTCTCATCAGCCATGGTGAGATATTTGCCGTTGCATCGCTTTCTTGAGACATCACTGATTAGAATCGTTTTTGCATTCTATACATTTTGAATATTGGTTTGCGATATAAAAAAAAAAGCTTCTACTGCAGAGACCACAGGGATCTGAACAATGTACTAAAAGTTTGCATGATGCTTGTTAAGAAGGTAGTCATCCAAGCCTTCAATAAGCCAAACATCTGATAAATAATAGAGGTAGTACATATATGGGGAAGATTATATTACTGGTGTCATTGTATACTCAAGTCTGTTAATACTGCATTCAGAGAAATATAGTGCACCACAGCAGCTTAACAAGCATTTTATGATATTTCTGTTTATATTAAATTACTGCATCTTATGCTTAGGCAGATGCCAATTAAGTGAGTATGTGTATTTCTAGAGAAGTCATGTTGCTGTATTCCTGTTTGTTACATGACAGTTTCTACGTGTGTTCTAGCTCTTCGGCAGTGATCTGGTCAGTCAATAATTCAGGTTAGGGTGCAACCACCTGGCCATGCACGCTTTGCGGACTGCAATCTGCAAAATACAAACACTGTCCGTGTGCACCCCGCCTCGTTGACTTTAATGGGCCCACAATTTGCAACACGCGACAAACAATAAGACATGTCCTATCTTCTGCGGAGTGGCCACACGGACCCAGAAGCACAAAGAAAGGCTTCCGGGTCCGCGAGGCCACAAAGCAAAAGATAGGCTGCAACGTGTGGATCGTGGAACAATAGAAGTCAATGAGTTTGCACTGCAATGCGGCGTGCACACGGCCTGGTGTCATGTTTTGCGGTCCGTAAAATGGACAGCACCGTGTGAATGCACCCTTACTGTTATAAAACTGATGTTATGACTGAATACAAATCTCCTCAAGATGACTTTTCAGCCTGACTCAGTAATACTAAGTTAGTGTCGGACTGGTGTGGGAAATGCTGGCGGCTCTCAAGCCTTCAGCAAACGCTTGAGAAGAGGAAAACTTCAAATTAACAATTATGTCAATAACTCAAGATTATTAAATATCAAAACATCGGAGTATGTATTTATATGATTAAAAAAATAAAGAACAATTTAAAAGAACAATAAAAAGAAAAACATTTGTACTGCATATAACATCTGTACCTCCTCAGTAGGCCCTCTGGTGCATGAGCTCTGCATGCTTCAGTCCGACACCAACATCCCATAGCTACTGTGTGTGCTGTAAGTGGTTTTCTACTACTTTAACAATAACAAAATAAAAATGTAATAAACTCTTAGAAAAAATATTAATAAAACATGTATTTTGACAACAATAGAGCTGTATCGGGGAGTGATGAAGATTTTAGGGGTGAAAAATGTATGCAGTTCAGGAATCTCATTTTTTTTTTCCTTGCAAGAAAAAGTCCTGATGTTATGGAAGACCTAGGAACAAATACATTACCTTGAATTAATGTCTCATGCCCTCCACTGATATCCGTGGACTACTGGCATCAGGTGGGTGAATCTTTACTACATGTAGGAGAGTGATCAGATCGCATTTTTGAGTGCAATTATTTTCCTTTAGGATAAATTAACCAAACGAACCCCCTAAAACAGGTCAACACTTTCTCAGCTACAAGCCAGCAGCCGTTTCTCCTTAACATGATACATTAACCTGGTACACGTGTTTTTTTTTCTTGTTTTTTTCTTTTCTGTTAACTTAGCACTTTTACATTCGTGATACGTGGTAGTAATGGTTCCTATGTATGACATGTATATATAAATATTGTACGATATTACAATTAGAAGCAAGCAGTTTGGAAAACAAGGAAATGGCTCAATTACAAATAAATAAAAAAATATGGAAAAGATTTGAAAACAATTTAAAAACAGTCAAGTGGTACAAGCTGCTGCCGAGTAGCCCCACACCTCTCACTTTAGCTTGGGCTGGAATAACTTCTGTAAACACTTCTTGGGAAAGTAACTGGTACAGAATGTGGTGGTTTGCTGGCACTCACTATAGTACATTACATGGTAGGGGTGTGCCGAGTGTGACTGGCCACACATTGCTCTCTTGAAAGAAAGTTCCACGTGAAATGACAACAGTGAGGGGAGCGGAAGGGAGGAGGTGGGGGTCAGTACTCGTCCTGTTGCTGTGGATCCTCCTGAACATGGTCATGATCATCGCCATCGTGATGGTCTGTTTGGCCCTCCTGAATAGGGACAAAAAAAATACAAAATTGTAGCTCATATGACTTATGGGAAAAAGGAAGCATGCAAGAAGACAAGGTGATCTTAGTACACAGATATCATAGTTTGTTTAGGCTACTTTCATACTAGCGTTTTTGCAGATCCTTCTCCATTCAGAATGCATTGGGCAAAACTAATCCGTTTTGGACCGCTTCTAAGAGCCCATGACAGATCTCAGAAACGGAAAGCCAAAACGCTAGTGTGAAAGTAACCTTACAGCTATACATTTGTGTGAAGTAGATACTTTAAAGTTTCAAACCATTAGGTAGATATGCTTATACAATGCAAACTGTCTTAATATTCCACGCTAATCCAAAAGAGCCCTGAAAAGGTCATAGACTTTGCTGGAAGTAATTTTCGGAATACAATGGAGGACTAGACACATAAAAGAGGTCCAAAAGCAAAGAAGGGGGTCCATGTCAGATTCACACAGGCCCCCTAATAATCTAGTAACCATCCTGATCTGAGTCTGCTTTTGTTACATTAGGACATATAGGCTGTTTTTTTTTTTTTTGTTACATTAGGACATATAGGCTGTTTTTGTGTCTGTATATGCATTAGCCCAGATGGCGATTGGAGATGTTGATGGCACTTAGTAAAGATCTGGCACAATTGCCTGTGCATTGTGACTTCATCCTTAGCTCAATTTTAATAGTTCTGTCTTGTCACACTAAAGGTTATCTGTGGCACTTTTGTACTTCTAGACAACTATAGTTGTGTTTTTTTTTTTTTTTTTCATTTTACCTGTATAATTAAAAAAGTCTCTTTCCACATTGGATAAATGTAGCGCTTCACCAGTCAAGGAGTGGATTCTTACAGTTAAAATGTACCTCCAGTTATAAGAATATTTTCATATATGAATAGCACAGGTGCTTATTAGAAACTTTGTAATATCTTAAAAAAGATTTATGGTTCCTTGTGGGCTTCTCAGGTTGCTCTCCACCTCCGTTCCTTCACTCAGCCTTTTATCTCTAATTGCCCGGTCCACCCTTATACATGAAAGTCTATGGAGAAGGGTGGGTACTGCTGTCAGCTAAGTGATTTATTACTCCGAACAGTGTAACAACCTTATACTATTAGATATAGTAGGTTCAATAGTGGCAAGTGTAGCACAGCTAAGAAACTGTAGTTTGTGTGTCCCTCATCCAGGAACCTCCTCCTCCCCCACCTCTCTCCATAGATGTCAATGTTAAAAGCAGGAAAGAGCAAAGTGGCCAGATAAAAGCAAATAGCAGCAGCCTTTTTCTTGAGGAGTGTGACCCATATAAGAATTTCCCTGTCTTAGGCACCACTAGAATATTTAAAATGCTTCACTAAAAAGCTTCCATTACAGGTTTTTAAATAGTTTTACTTAAGGGTACGTGTATACACTAAAACTGTAGGCAAAAACAAAATATAAAGTGTGTAGTGCTGAATTACATAGTTTTCATTGCGAGTAGTATCACCCAGAAGTATGTAAAGAGAAATCAGAAGAACAATGCATTATACTGTACATTCATTGCTGCCATAGAAGATAATATATTATGGAATCCATTAGTACTATAGAGGGTTACGAGTGAAGAACACCACAAACCCCACATCTGCTGGAATTTAGCCGGGAACCCACAATTCTTATACATATTTTTTTCCCTAAAAAGGACAATGTATTTCACTTAAGTCTTCCATTAGGAAAGAGATGGGTGGACATTTTCTCATGATAGGACCAAGCTGTGTGATTGGGAAGACCTAAAAGACAAACCTTAGGAGAGGAGGTACACTACTTCTATTCTGAACAGAATGAGTCAATGTAGGAGCAGCCTCAGAAAATTATTATTAAAATGTGCCTGCTGAGTTGGCAATGTTGATTTATTGTAGAAGGCTATTTACCGATATGAAGGAATCTGACTGGAGTGAGGTAGCACTGATATAGTACATAGAACTGTAAATTGTATTCTTTGCAACTGGGGAGACCAGTAAGTCAGATCCCGTTGCTTCTGCTCAATCTTCATATATGTCCTTTAAATGTTTAACTACTAATCTTACAAATGCAGTTCTTTCTTTAATTCTGTTTTAATAGCCGTCTCCTCAACAAGACTACATGAATACAAATACACAAAGCATTTACCACTTGCAGCCACTAGGGGGAGGCAGAAGAAAACCAATGTGCCTCTTATTGCCAATGACCTATTTACAGATTGCTCTCTGGACATGCAGATGTATGTGTTCTTCAGTAGCAAAGTCTTCTAGCTTTAAATGGATTTTTAGAAATGTAATTTTAGCAGAGCCACAAGACACGGATAGAGGTTCATTTTTAATTAACTATTACACATGCACACTCTTAATACCATTAGCGCCTTACTTGTCGTGTTTTCCAGATTGAGCCATTTGTTAGTGGCATCTATATTTAGGACCAGCTTGGTCTCATTTCCATTAACACATATACAACTATACAAATTAATTTACCGTAACAAAATTTGAATTGGCACTTTCATATCTACACCACACTATACAGTATGTAAGATTGTGTACAAATGCACAAAAAAGCCATCCATAAGGCTGATGAATTTTATGCATGGAAAGGGATTTACAGTAATCCCCAGGTCAGATGAGGCAACAACCGTTAATATGGCATTATTTGGATCAGGAACATCACAATGTGATTATAAAAAAAAAAAGACAAAATAATAATAATAAAAAGCACATCAAAAAGCAAACCATGGAGCACCACGAAATAGAATCCAATGATATTGCCAGCCACAGGAATCAATGTTCTCTGATTCCACTACAGCAATGATATCTATAGTGCAACAACCTGCTATGGGCACTGTTATTTCCTCTTCACCAAGTCTCCATCTCCGGCTACTTTCACACTAGCGTTTTTTGTAACGCTTCCATTTCTGATAATACAACCATCTGCATCCATTATGAACGGAGCCGGTTGTATTATCTTTAACATAAACATGGATCCATCATGAACACCATTGAAAGTCAGTGGGGGACGGATCCGTTTTCTTTTGTGTCCGTCTTGCTCCGCATCCTAGGACGGAAAGCAAACCGCAGCATGCTGCTGTTTGCTCTCCAGTATGGGGACTCAAGCAAACGTAACAGGATGCTTTTTGGAGCTTTCCATTCTGTTCAGTTACGTTTTGTCCCCTTTGACAATGAATGGGGACAAAACTGAAGTATTTTCTTCTGGTATTGAGACCCTATGACGGATCTCAATACTGGAAAATAGAAACGCTAATGTGAAAGTAGCCCCAGTGAAGCAAAACTTATACATCAATCTTATTTGGACATTGAAACTACTGTAGAACCAACTTGTGTAAGGATTAAAAGAGATTAAAAATGGGTACATTTTTCTGAAATACAGTATATGCTGGCCATATGTCTATTCATCCATCCATCCCAAGATGGACCTCCACACAGGAACTTGGGCTTTTGTCAGTTATGTGAAACAAGTCCGGACTTTTCAGCTGGGAATAATGTGTTGTTGAAGTATGTATTGTGGCCTCTAGCAGAAAATGACTGGCTTCCAGCAGTGAGATTATAATAATAATGGAGAGGATCTGGGCAAAGGATGGAAATCACATTCCAACCACAAATCAAAAAGTAAAAGCTTGTTTAACTCAATCTTTAATCACTATGTGTGCAGAGGAAAGGACATTGTGTATTTGGTCATCATACCCAAATAGGCATTATGGGAGCTTGGCCACCTGGCAGTGAGGATCCCACTGATCCTGAGAATTAAGGGCCACAGCTCTGGTTTAGCTCTGCACCCCCTTCTAAATTTTCCATGCACAGCAGCGTTCCCCACCGGCTGTCTGTCAGGAAAGTGCAGCAAGCCCCATTCACTTGACTGTGGCCTGCACAGCCAGAGACACGGGTGTGTGACTCTGTTGAAGGGTTAAAAATCTAAAATAAATTAATATGATAAATATATAGCTCAGAGATCGGACATCCAAGAACCATAGAGTAATGGCATATCATATCCTAGTGATCTGTAATCACTTATATACGCAAGATGGAAATACCTCTTTGTTTCTCTTGAAGAACATGCTGATTAGAATTGTTCCATTTGACATTCTAGATCACAAATAAATAGTGATTTGGGTAGAAAGTATGAACATACTTAAGAGTCACACACTAGAAAACCATAAAGTTACATATTTTAATACAAAAAACATGACTTTGGATGCATACAGGGATGCTTAGGTTTATATATCTAATATATAAAGCTGAGTGTATGTATGTATGTCTACTAAAAGAATCCACACCGTTCCATTTACAATCAATACATTTGGCACACAGGTACATCAGGTGTCCGGAAAGGTTTTAGACCAGGTCTCAGCTCTCTAGGACGTACCGTTCCTGAGATATTACAAAAAAAATGCATTAGCCAATAGAAGCTTGGTCACATGACCCTTATCAGCCAATAGAAGCTCGCAGATCCTCCAGCCCCCACATACACAGTTTTACTCCAGGTTTCCATAACAACCCAGCCATTTATCTTCACTGCTGTAGGAGAGCTTTAAGGAAAGCTGTCACCAGGATAATCGCTATTAAAGTAAAGCCATGGCCTAATAGCACTCAGTACCTTATTTCCAGAGGTGCCTTTGTTCCAGCAATAGATGTATTTAGCCTCAGAAAATCTAGTTTATTTGGTATGCAAATGAGCCAGTAAGGTGCCCAGAGGGGCGTCACTCTTGCAGGAAGGAGCCAAGACACGCCCCCAGCCACAATGTGTCCACCCTCAAAAGACTTAAAACCCCGCCCCCAGGTCCAGCTAAGCCACGCCTCTCCCACTCCTGAGCCGACGTGGGATTGAAAAATTAAGTTAAAAATCACCTTCTAGGGCCCGCTAAACCACGCCCCGATCGGGTTAGACCATGCCCCCTCCACTCCTCTGCCGACAGGGATTGAATAAATGAAGGTAAAAATCAACTTCTGTCAGCTGCCACGCCCCTCCCACTCCTGAGCCGACGTGGGATTGAAAAATTAAGTTAAAAATCACCTTCTAGGTCCCGCTAAACCACGCCCCGATCGGGTTAGACCATGCCCCCTCCACTCCTCTGCCGACAGGGATTGAAAAAATGAAGGTAAAAATCAACTTCTGTCAGCTGCAGAGGTGGGAGTGAGGGTGACTTACTCCCTACAGCTCACACTCAGACAGTGCTGCTGTCTTAGAGTGAGCTGTTCAAAAGGACAAACCCCCGAACCAGTAAAGGTCACTGTTAAGAGGGCGGGCTCCTGTGGAGGTCACTGTCAAGGGGATGGTATGCTGTGAAAGTCACTGTTAAAGGGGAAGGCTGCGGTAAAGGTCAAAGTTAAGGGGGTGCCTGCTGTGGAGGTCCCATTTTAAGGGACGGGGCACTGTCAGTGTTAAGGGGTGGGGGGCTGTGGAGGTCACTGTTTTGGGGGCGGGGTGCTGTAGATGTCACTGTTATAGTGGATAGTGTTGTTATTTAACGACATGCACAAACATTAAATGAAATAGATTAAATATACTAAATATACCCAGGTGAAGCCGGGTCCTTCAGCTAGTATTTTTATATTATTATAATCTCACTGCTGGAAGCCATATATTTATTTAGTTCATGCTTAGTGCAATTGCCTGTATTATGTATGTATACCCCTTTTTATATGTACAGCGCTATGGAATGATGGGCGCTTTAATAATTAATAATAATAATTTATTTTCTATTTTTTATGGAAAACTTAATAAAGAAACATGTCTGCCAATTTTGATTTAAAACAAAAAAAAAAAGGAAAGCTGGTTAAAGTTGTTGTGTGGCTTGGAGGAGACAACCCAGGAGTCATGTGCCCTTGAACATACAAAAAAATCTGCTGCTCGGCTCCTGGCCTCTTCTGGTCCCCACAGGACCAGGAAGAAGCTTGATTACATGCCTCAGCAGCTTAAAGCATACATCACTGCTGTGATGTAGCGTCCAAGCTGCTGTGACCACTGAGGCCAAGAACCACAGCGGTCACAGGACCAAGCCACTTCTTGGCCCTGTGGGACCTGGAACTGGCCAGGCACGGAGCTTCAGTGGGACCGTGCACAGATGTCTTTTTTTTTTGTTTTTTTTTATGTTCAGGGGAGGAAACCTGGGCTTCAAGGCTCTACAATCCCTTTAATGATTTGCAGTTTCTTGTGCTCTGAACTTCTGCTAATGGATAGAAGTTGCTCCTATTAGCCATGTTGGAGTTAGGCCGAGTTCACACGAACGTGTGTGACCCGTGCTCGTGCTGCGGCCCGCAAATAGCGGGCCGCAATGCACTATCGCCGGCTGTAGGTCAGCCGCATCAGATGGCGGACCCATTCACTTTAATGGGTCCGCGATCTGCCCGTTCCGCTAAAAGATAGGACATGCTCTATCTTTTTGCGGAACGGAGGTATGGGACGTAACCCCACGGAAGCACTCCGTAGTGCTTCCAAGGGGTCCCGTCCCGTGCGGCCGTTCCGCGATTCCGGATTTGCGGACCCATTGAAGTGAATGGGTCCGCATCCGCAATATGGCCACAGATCACACACGTTCGTGTGAACTTGGCCTTAGTGTCTGTATGGCTTTTCATCCCTCATCAGTATTCCTTCCACTCTGTCCATTAGATTTGACTGACTGAATCCATGCCTATAACTGCAGAGCAGTATAATATCCCAGCCCTTCACTACATCCTAATACTGAATATATCAGCAGTTATTGCTAGATCACCAGTGAAATGTATTAGTCAGCAAGGGCATGATGGGCAATTTACTCCAGGCAGAATATCAATGATGGAGGAATTTGCAGCCTGGTGCTTTATTACTCTTGTAATCTACTGTGTTCTACTTAAAAATCTGGACACAAAAAAAACAACTGGCTCCTACTATTAAAAGGTTGCAGATCACTAAAGCTCTCTAAGTTTTGTGCACAGAAATTTACCTGCTCATCTGTCGCATACAGCACATCCATTAACCGCTGGACAAGGTCATCACCTTCTTGTCCGTGTTCTTGGCACAGCAGTTCAATTTCCCTTAGCTTTCCAAAGTAGAAGTCTCTTTCCTTTTCTACTCCCTCTAGGGCAATTTTTAATGAATGCACCTACAAGTAATTACAGAAATGATCACAATAACTTTAATCAGGAGAATTCATTGTACAGCTGTCCAGTCTGATTATGTCTGGTGCCTGTATACTCATAAAGCACATTTACTGTATGGCACCAAAAAAATCCTGGGATTCATAAAGAATAATGAATCCTAATTAGACAGTTAGGGGTCAGATACGATTCTTTAAAAATACAAATACAACTGGGCTATTAAAAATGAATACTGAGGTTCTGTAAGATGGTTAAACCCTGGATGTAATAGGTTTCTGACTAAGGCTGGGTTCACATCACTGTTTAGTTTTCTGTTCTTCTGATCTGTCAAAAGAACAGAACACAAACAAAACAAAAAAAACGGATCCTGTATTTTAAGCAACCATTATGCTCTGTTATGCACATTTTGCACCCATTTGATTTGTTATTTTAGACGGAAAAAAGTTCTACACAAGGCATTTTTTTTTCCTGTCTAAAATAACGAATCTCAAATGGAAATGGCTAAAATGGATGCAAAACGTGCATAACTGAGCATAAAGGATGCGTAAAATACAGGATCCATTTTTTTTATTTTTATTTCTGTTCTTTTGACGGATCCGAAGAACAGAAAATGAAACAGTGATGTGAACCTGGCTTAAGAAATCAAAAGTACAGACTGCAACTGGAATTCAGAACACACGAGGCAGTAGTGAGCACAGTGGTTGCTGCTGTTAATAAAACACATTCATACAACGTTACCTGTTCATTAAGATGTGCAACTTGTGATTCCAAATCTTTATCGCTTTTTACTGAAGAACTGGGAGCTGCCTTCTTTGCAGATGATGGGCGAGATGAAGTGGATCCTGGTTTTGCAATAGGACTTGATTTTGCTGCTCCTGGTGTAAAAAAAAAAAAAAAAAAAAAAAAAGGTCAAATCAGCATGCCATTTTTGCCAGTACAACTGTTTATTTGGAGACTTGCTGCTTGTGCCTACAGAGAATGCAATATATGTAGTAGATGTATGGAGAGATCCATTTAGGGAGCTGCTGTCTTTAAAGGGAACCAGATATAGAGCAGGAGGAGCTGAGCAGACTGATATATAGTTTAGTTAGAAAAGTCCTAGTACAGTGGTGGCGAAGCTATGGCACAACTGCCAAAGTATGGACTCAAAGTCCTCTCCGTGAGCACGTCCACAGGGCCGGATTATAGCCAGGCAGGCCTGGAGTGGCAATCTGGGGGCCGGCCAGTCCGCTCCTTAAATGTGTGCCAATCCTCCACTAGCATTGTGTGGGCCATCAGGAAAATTGCGTACGCAGGAAGGAGTGCTGGTGTCAGCACATCAGACACTTTGCTGCATTTCCGGTGTTTGGGACCCCCCGAGTTGACGTAGGTAGGCCTCAGCCCTGTATATGGACTCCATATTATTGAGGTTCTCCATTGGAGGATGTATGTAAGGCGATTAAGAGCTATGTAATATACTGCCCTGTACATGAATGATGTGGGTTTTGGATTGCAGTCTGGCACTCAGTCTCTAAAAGGTTTGCCATCACTGTCCTAGTATAACCCTTTCCCGACATCTGCCATAGATGTATTGCAGATGTAAGGGAATCTGTCACCAGTAACCTCCCTATCAATCTGTGTGCATAGACACATAGCTGTGGTTCTTTTGGTGATCTGAGGCTTTGTTCTGGAGTTATGATACTTTTTCTTAATATGCAAATTATTAGGCCTTTGGTGTAATGAGGGTGTCACTGTTGCTCTTGTTGCATCTACACTACACTCACTGTGTGGTCCTGTCAATGAAAGCAGCATGGAAAATGCTCAAACTATTAAAATATAAAAGTATTTAACCCATAAGGCGAACCGTGTAATGAAAGAAAATAAAAATGGCCGCATTTTTGGGATGCTTCACTTCCTGTAAAAAAGTTGAATAAAAAGTGGCCATACCCCCCCCCAATGGTATCAATGAGAAAAATACAGATCACCCCACAAAAAATGAGCTCTCACACAGTACCATAGATGTCAATATGAAAATGTTATAGGGGTCATGCCATGTAAAAAAAAAAACAACTAAAACTGCAATTTTTTAAAAAAAGTTTACATTTTTTTTAAACCAAAACTATAAAAAAAAAAAGTGGTATCACTGTAATCATACTGACCCAGAGAATGACGCTAAAACACAGAGGAAATGAAACCTATAAAACTATAGCAGAATTGATGTGTTTTTTTTTCAATTCCACCCCGTTGAGATTTTTTTCAGGTACCCACTACATTGTATGCTATATTAAATGGTGGCATTAGAAATACAAGTAGTCCCACAAAAACAAGTCATCATACGGCTATGTAAATGGCAAAAAAAAAGGGGCACATTTATTAAGACCGGCGTTTTAGATGCCGATCTTAATAAACACCTAAGCTGGTGGTGGTTACGCGGAAGTTATAAAGAGGCGCTGGTCTCTTCAGAACTTCGGCGGATCCTTCGTCCAGTTCTAAATGTAAGAGCTTCCGAGTGGTCTTACATCTAGACCTTTTTCGAAGCCTGAAACGGGTATAGAAAATGGTAAATTAGACAGTCCTGCTGGCCTGTCCCCTTCCCAGTCACGCCCGCAATTTTAGACCTGGCGTGAGCGGGAAGTGTCGCAAATTGTGGCGCAACTAACCATTGTGCCGCAATCTGCGCCTGAAATACACCCAGTATTTTAGCTTAATAAATGACACACATAGTTTTAAAATCTCTGTTCTCTCTGAGCTTAGTCTAGTGGGTGGTTCTATTCTGTGATCAGTCTTGCCTGTATAAGTGTCAATACAGCTATACTTGGTCACTATGAAGCTCTGCCCACTAGATGCCTATGTGCAGATAGAACAAGGATTTAACTGAATAAATTACAAACAAATAAAATACCATATTTTTAGACTATAAGACACTTTTCAGCAAGAAAAAAAATCGTGCTAAAAAGTGCATGTGTCTTTTAGTCTGCAGTCTGCTTTTTTATCTCTTTTTATTGTTTTCTCCATATTTCACATTTTATTGTCTTCTCCAAATTTCATACCCAATCGAGACACATGGTCAACATCAGCGCACATCAGTTCACGTAGCATCATTGCTATTCATTACTTGTTAACATATTCCCTTTCAGACATCCATGCATAGGACTCTCCAAATATTTTTCCCTCAGGTTTAAAAATCAGCAATAACAGGCTCCTCTGTCCTCTGTACTACGCACGCTCACTTCTCACCCTAGACTACAACACTCACTAGATATTTACATTTAATCCTTGTATACTATTCCAACTTATGCCTAACTTGCTCCTCTTCTATCTCCTCTGCCACTCCGATGTATTGATTGTGATGTCTTATTCCTCACCACGGCTGCTCAGCACTATTTCATAGATATAAGGCTTGCTAATTTTTATAACTGTTGTATGTTGCCTGATGAAGAGTCCAGTCCTGAAACGTGGTACTTTTACACTGTCAATAAAAAGGTCAAAAGAGACGACATTTCAAGGCTTTGTATTCCTAGCAGCACCTGGTACAGTCCTCTTTCCAGCACCTACTACAGAGCAGGAGACACATTTCCTTGGATAGGTACATTTAATGAGGTGACCACATCCACCATTAAGGTTTGTTACAATGGTCAGCAGATGACACACTAAGGTTAACAGGAGCTGACCAAAACTATATTAAGCCTACTGCTGCCAGCCGAACACAACCATGCCTGCCTCATAGACATTCTCACTAACATGCTGGACTAGTCACCTTATCTCACATTGTTTAATTGTATATTCCCTATAAATATTTTACATTCTTGGGGTTTTCTGGATAGTTGGTTTGTTGCCTAATAGAATGAGAATGTGTGTTTTAGCATCACATACAGTATTGTGTGGTTTATATGAAAGTTGGCAATGGTGGCAGCACATTTTTGTTATTCATTCTAGATCTGCAAATATACTTTATGTAGTAAAAAAAAAAGTAAAAAAAAAAAAAAAGGGTTTTGCATGATTTAAATACTGATGACCTCTGGATAGGACATCAGTATCTGATCAGTGGGGTCCGAAACCCCAGACCCTGCGATCAGCTGTTTGAGACGGCACCAGCTCTCTTGAGAGCGCTGCAGCCTTCTGTAAGTTTACCAAGCATAGCGTCGTATATTGGCCGTGCTTGGGATCGACGGCTCAGCTACATTCACTTCTATGTGGTTGAGCTGCCCCTAGGCCACGTGCCTAGGGAAAGCTGTGAGAAGGACGTGGCACTACTGTGAGTGCCGCTGATCAGATACTGACCTTTCCATCAGTATTTAAGTCTTGGGAAACCTCTTTAATAAAATATGGTCATCACTGGCCTACCCATTAGGCATGGTTCTATCAACTGCCAAATCTTTTGGCAGTTTTAGAATAGAAACCGTAATGTACAAGTGCTCCCTCAAGATACAATATATTGTCAACATACAGTGGTCTTTCCTGGTCCATAGTAAGTTGAAACTAGACTCAACATACAATGTCTCAGACCCATATCCAACCAATCGACATGGCCATTTCTCTACTGTACTGGTTGTCTAGTAGCCCCTCTTTACACTACAGTGTGGTACTACATGTCTTGTAGTGACCTCTGTCTGTGCCAGGGTGAGCTGCTCTTTTGGATGTTAGGGGAAATAAAAGTAAAATAATTTTTTTTTAAAAATACTAAAAGCAACTAAGTATCTTAGGGTGGTACTCACTCCACTTGTGAGGGGGTGGGTGGGTTTGGGTTTAACAGGAGGAGCACATAGCCTGCCCCTGCACCTCTCACACCAGAGTCGCCTGGAAAAGTTGGTCACACCACAAATCTTATGATGGACTCCAATTACTGGATAGGTCCGAATACTCTGTTTTGGAGAATAGATGTTCCCTTCTTCAGGAGAAGGCAGTAATATATCACCTTTGGATGTCAGGTGAGGGAGGCTTCATTTTATTTTTCTGGTACACTGTATGTTATAAAGGACCCTGAAGAAGCTCCTGTCCTCATCACAAAGTAATTTACAGCTTCCAGCATCTATTCCTGTTATATGTAAGGACTTGCTTTATCCGTCTTAGTTATCTCATTATTTTTTTGAATCTTTATTTTCTCCTATTTTGGGATGACATTTTGAGGCTCTGGAACTAATTACTAGTTTTCCATAGAGTTATGGACTCAAGTTACAATGGTTTGTATCTCTTATTTCTCTAGATGCCAGATTACTGCATAGTTTCTAAACAAATTCACATTTGTTACTTAGTTTTCTTTTGTTTTTCCAGTTGTTAAAGGGGTTTTGTCACTTTAGTAAGTGGCATTTAGTATGTAAAGAAAGTTAATACAAGGCACTTACTAATGTATTGTTATTATCCATATTGCCTCCTTTGCTGGCTGGATTCATTTTTCCATAAAATTATACACTGCTCGTTTCCATGGTTACAGACCATCCTGCAATCCATCAGTGGTGCTTGTGCTTGCACACTATAGGAAGAAATGCCGGCCTCTCTGGTGGCTGGGACTGTGGGATCTCACATAGGCTGGTGCTTTTTCCTATAGTGTACAAGCACGGCTACACTGCTGGATTACAGGGTGGTCATAACCCTGGAAATGAGACGTGTATAACGTGATGGAAAAATTTATGAAGTCAGCAAAGAAAGCAATATGGGCAACCACAATACATTAGGGCTCATGCACACAAACATATTTTCCTTCTGTGTCCGTTCCGTCTTTTTTTGCGGACTGTATGTGGAACCATTAATTTCAATGCGTCCGCAAAAAAAACGGAAGCTACTCCAGGTGCATTCCGTTTCTGTATGTTTGATCCACAAAAAAATAGAACATGTCCTATTATTGTCTGCATTGCGGATAAGGATAGGACTGTTGTCTTAGGGGCCAGCTGTTCCGTTCCAAAATACGGAATGCACACAGACGTCATCGTTTTTTTTTTTGCGGACCGCATATTACATACGGTTGTGTGCTTGAGCCCTTAGTAAGTGGCTTGTATTAACTTTATCTACATAATAAATGCCATTTGCTGAAGTGACAAAAACCCTTTTATAAGCTGGATTCCCAATCTTTGGATGGCATGCCAAATCTGTGTGGGTCTTCTGGAGGTCTTCAGTAAATCAAACTGATAATTGTAAGGCACTGTATGGCTTTGTTCACATCTTCACATGTAGGGAGGCCACAAAGTAGATTCTGTAAAAAATGCTGGTTAAAATAGAGCATCAAGCCGAGCTATTTTGGCCAGTAAATTAAAGGACATCATGGCGGAAACCTGTGAGCCAGGTGGGAATTGTCAGGCGGGCGGTCATCAGCGCTCAACCACTGACACTGAATTTTGGGGACAGCCCACGTGACAATTCACTGCCATTGCGCTTAAAATTAGCTGCCCCAATATTGGACAAACGGGGGGAGACTAGGACAAAATAAAACTGTGCCGCAGTCACAGAAGATACTGCTGCAAAGGTATGCAGCCCTTTGTATTTCTCTGAAGATGTATCCAACCCTAATTAATGAACTTCAAGATGATACCGAATTAGGCTCTCATAATACTGGTCACCAGCTAAAGGCGATGACCGCTTTACCCAAGAAAAACAAGTATTAGTGTCAGTGTCCAAGAATAGGATGGTTTGGTAGTTTCTACCTTACAGCGTGTCTTCCAAAAAGAGGGGGTTGTCCAACTTTTTATTGGTTACATTTTTTTTCCCTCCCCCTGCCCCGCTGGACCTGGGGAGGGAGACACATTTACCTGCTCCTTGACCTTTGGTTCCTTCTTCTTCAGTCTGCCGCATTGGGACATATGGGACTGGAATACAGCAAAGGCAGTGGTGAACCAAAGGAGCCAGAACCAAATGCAGGGAAGCAGGTAAGTATGCTTCCTTCCACAAGTCCAGTGGGGCGAGGAACAAAAAAAAAGCTGGACAACCCCTTTAATTGCAGCACATCTAGTAACTCCTTATTACAGATAGTACACTGTTCTCACGAAAGAACAGAGACCCAAACATCTAGGGCCCTCTGCCAATCTTATTTTGTCCTTTCAAGCAGTAGGTGCTTATTTTTAGCAATCCCTCAATCTAGTGGCATTTTCCAGACACTATTATGAGTCATCAGGCTCCCAGAGCACCTTCTGGGGAAAATGGGGGGAGGAGAAGACTGACTGTACACCATCTCCACGAGCTCTAGATGTGCTGCATGGGAACATTTACATCTTTATGTTCAACCAATCCATGTGATCAGAGGGCAGATCATCCTAAAGAGATGCGACAGTGAATAAATGGAACAAGCCTCATATATTTCCCCTAGAAGTCACATAGCATCAAAAACAGCAAATTCTACAACTTGGATCTTACGTAAAATAACTACATCATAGCAGCAGATTACATCAAATTCATAAGAATGACTGAGGGGTTTGAAGCCCAGGTAAATACACTCCTTTGTACATGATCACACACATTCACAGTCATACTGTAAACTGTGCAGAATAGGATTCTCCAGAAATTTGGAATCGGGGGTCGCAGTACGAGGCCTAAATACAGCTAGCCAGGTCACACCATAGGGGTAAAATGATGATTCTGGATAGTCTATATATGTCTAGCTGGTCTAAGAAGGAAAGTGGAGCATATAATTGGTATTAGAGTTTGACATGCTAACGATATTAATGATTCAGGAATCACAGATGTTAATTTGACTGAATTATACAACATAAGAAGCGATTGCTATGGTAACGGTTTTCTTTTAAGAGTTGGAGTTTCATTAACCCAATTACAAAGAAAAGGAACTTTCTTCATGTAAGTATACATAATATATATAAATATTAATCTATATATCGCTATATTATATACACACTCCACAGTCCACCGCAATTACTATAATTTACGCCAGAATTTGGCGTAAATTAAAGCTCAACTCTTCACCAGCCCTTAGATGGTTATAATATGGAGCTGGGATCCCGGCTGCAACTATAACATCAAACATGCAGGGTCGTCTTTACAACAAGACACATGAGGGCACCTGCCTAGGGTGTCAGGAAGGGGGCGAGCACATCACAGAGAAATCTAATGATTTATGTTGATTCTTTCACCTTAGTGCTGCTTCTCAGCGCTCATCTGCATGTCTCTTTTAACCCTCACACTGCTTACCTACAGATAACGTAACTGAAAGGCAGTGTAAGGCCTCTTTCACACGGGCGAGATTGCCGCAAGGGTACAATGCGTGAGGTGAACGCATTGCACCTGCACTGAATCCGGACCCATTCATTTCTATGGGGCTGTGCAATGCAGGCCCCATAGAAGTGAATGGGGTTGCGTGAAAATCGCAAGCATCCGCAAGCAAGTGCGGATGCGATGCGATTTTCACGCATGGTTGCTAGGAGACGATCGGGCTGGAGACCCGATCATTATTATTTTCCCTTATAACATGGTTATAAGGGAAAATAATAGCATTCTTAATACAGAATGCTTAGTAAAATAGGGATGGAGGGGTTAAAAAAAATTAATAATAATAATTTAACTCACCTCATTCACTTGTTCGTGCAGCCCGGTTTCTCTTCTGTCTTCTTCTTTGATGCCCAGTAAGAAAGGGACGTGTAGTGACGTCACTGCGCTCATCACATGGTCCGTCACATGATCAATCACCATGGTGATGGATCCTGTGATGGACCATGTGATGAGCGCAGTGACGTCACCGCAGGTCCTTTTCCTCAAAGAAGAAGAAAGAAGAGAAGCCGGGCTGCGCGAACAAGTGGATTAAGGTGAGATAAATTTTTATTTATTTTTTAACCCCTCCATCACAATTTTACTTAGCATTCTGTAATAGGAACGCTATTATTTTCCCTTATAACCATGTTATAAGGGAAAATAATAAAATCTACACAACACCTAACCCAAATCCGAACTTCTGTGAAGAAGTCCGGGTTCGGGTTTTGTACCAAAACATGCAGATTTTTCTCACGCGCGTGCAAAACGCATTAAAATGTTTTGCACTCATGCTGAAAATTTACGCATTTTCCTGCGACGCAGCTGCATCCTATCCGGCCCTCACATGTGATGCCCGTATGAAAGAGGCCTAAGGCCTCGTTCACACTTCAGTGTTTGGTCAGTGATTTCCATCAGTGATTTGTGAGCCAAAACCAGAAGTGGAGCCTCCACAGACATGAGGTAGAAGGGAAAGATCTGCTCCTGTTCTGTGTTTAGAGTTGCACCTGGTTTTGGCTCACAAATCACTGATGGAAATCACTGACTAAACACTGAAGTGTGAACGAGGCCTAAGGGTTACATTCCCTGACTTAGTGCTGCAGTTAAAAAAAAGTAAGGCTACTTTCACACTAGTGTTTTTTGTGGATCTGTCATGGATCTGCAAAAACGCTTCTGTTCCAATAATACAACCTCATGCATCCGTCATGAAAGGGTCCGGTCGTATTATGTCTTATATAACCAAGACGGATCAGTCATGAACTCCACTGAAAGTCAATAGGGGACGGATCCATTTTCTATTGTGTCAGAGAAAACAGATCTGTCCCCATTGACTTACATTGTGTGTCAGGATGGATCTGTCTTGCTCCGCATCCCAGGACGGACAGAATAATGCTGCAGACAGTATTTTGGTGTCCGCCTCCAGAGTGGAATGGTGACTGAACGGAGGCAAACTGAGGCATTCTGAGCGGATCCTTTTCCATTCAGAATGCATTAGGGCAAAACTGATCCGTTTTGGACGGCTTGTGAGAGCCCTGAACGGATCTCACAAACGGAAAGCCAAAATGCTAGTGTGAAAGTAGCCTGAGTGATAAGAAAACATCAGAGCAGTCAGGTGAGGAGAAAGGTGAAACCAGTACACAGTATGTCCCTTATGTACATTTCCAACCAGCAGAGAGGGTTTCTCTGCTTGTCGCACAGTCTTTGTCAGACTGGATTGCCTAGGGCTAATCAGTAAAATGTACTTGTGGAGCCCACTGTCCAGATACATGCAAATATTATCAGCTCCCAAAGCGGTAGACAGCAGAGGACCAGTCTGAGCCGGCACACAGCAAACCATTCTATAATCCACACACCGACACCAAAGCGGTAAAGTTCCTCAGTATAAGGCCTCATGCACACGACCGTGCAGTTTTTTTTTGGTCTGCAAACCGCGAATCCTCAAGAAAGTAAGCTGCCCGTGTGCCTTCCTCAATTTGCAGAACGGAACAGGCGGCCCATTATAGAAATGCCTATTCTTGTCCGCAAAACGGACAAGAATAGGACATGTTATATTTTTTGGCGGGGCCACGGAACAACGGATGCGGACAGCACACGGAGTGCTGTCCGCATCTTTTGCGGCCCTATTGAAGTGAATGGGTCTGCACCGAAGCCGCAAAAACTGCGGCTCGGATGCGGACCAGAACTACGGTTGTGTGCATGAGGCCTAATTAAGACCCCAAAAAGCAGCGGCCACAGAATAAAGGTGGCCATACATCTAGCAAGAGATAATGCTCATTCAGCTAAGGGATGTTAAATTCTTGTCTTCAGGCCTGTGAACATGGAGGCATTTTATAAGGACCACCCACAGATGATGTCCACGTCCTGTCTGCTTTTCTTGCAGACCCACTCACTCAGTGAATGAATTTTGATGGAGAAAATCAGCGCTGGATGGAGCATGCTATCATTTTTTATAGCATGCACCATCAATTGATGGAGAGGTCTTCAGTGCATTAGGTTTATTTTTTACCGACAGCTGTGTAAGTGTACAGGTCCTTCTCAAAAAATTAGCATATTATTGATAAAGTTCATTATTTTCTGTAATGTACTGATAAACATTAGACTTTCATATATTTTAGATTCATTACACACCAACTGAAGTAGTTCAAGCCTTTTATTGTTTTAATATTGATGATTTTGGCATACAGCTCATGAAAACCCCAAATTCCTATCTAAAAAAATTTGCATATCATGAAAAGGTTCTCTAAACGAGCTATTAACCTAATCATCTGAATCAACTAATTAACTCTAAACACCTGCAAAAGATTCCTGAGGCTTTTAAAAACTCCCAGCCTGGTTCATTACTCAAAACCACAATCATGGGTAAGACTGCCGACCTGACTGCTGTCCAGAAGGCTATCATTGACACCCTCAAGCAAGAGGGTAAGACACAGAAAGAAATTTCTGAACGAATAGGCTGTTCCCAGAGTGCTGTATCAAGGCACCTCAGTGGGAAGTCTGTGGGAAGGAAAAAGTGTGTCAGAAAACGCTGCACAACGAGAAGAGGTGACCGGACCCTGAGGAAGATTGTGGAGAAGGACCGATTCCAGACCTTGGGGGACCTGCGGAAGCAGTGGACTGAGTCTGGAGTAGAAACATCCAGAGCCACCGTGTACAGGCGTGTGCAGGAAATGGGCTACAGGTGCCGCATTCCCCAGAAACAGCGGCAGAAGCGCCTGACCTGGGCTACAGAGAAGCAGCACTGGACTGTTGCTCAGTGGTCCAAAGTACTTTTTTCGGATGAAAGCAAATTTTGCATGTCATTCGGAAATCAAGGTGCCAGAGTGGGAGAGGGAAATGCCAAAATGCCTGAAGTCCAGTGTCAAGTACCCACAGTCAGTGATGGTCTGGGGTGCCATTTCAGCTGCTGGTGTTGGTCCACTGTGTTTTATCAAGGGCAGGGTCAATGCAGCTAGCTATCAGGAGATTTTGGAGCACTTCATGCTTCCATCTGCTGAAAAGCTTTATGGAGATGAAGATTTCATTTTTCAGCACGACCTGGCACCTGCTCACAGTGCCAAAACCACTGGTAAATGGTTTACTGACCATGGAATTACTGTGCTCAATTGGCCTGCCAACTCTCTTGACCTGAACCCCATAGAGAATCTGTGGGATATTGGGAAGAGAAAGTTGAGAGACGCAAGACCCAACACTCTGGATGAGCTTAAGGCCGCTATCGAAGCATCCTGGGCCTCCATAACACCTCAGCAGTGCCACAGGCTGATTGCCTCCATGCCACGCCGCATTGAAGCAGTCATTTCTGCAAAAGGATTCCCGACCAAGTATTGAGTGCATAACTGAACATAATTATTTGAAGGTTGACTTTTTTTGTATTAAAAACACTTTTCTTTTATTGGTCGGATGAAATATGCTAATTTTTTGAGATAGGAAATTTGGGTTTTCATGAGCTGTATGCCAAAATCATCAATATTAAAACAATAAAAGGCTTGAACTACTTCAGTTGGTGTGTAATGAATCTAAAATATATGAAAGTCTAATGTTTATCAGTACATTACAGAAAATAATGAACTTTATCACAATATGCTAATTTTTTGAGAAGGACCTGTATATTTACATGAGATGTTTTTAACCGCAGTCAATGTGTATTAAAAAGGCGTTTAAAACCGCACTCAGTTTTACCGGGTTTGCTCAAGTTTTGTGATGTGGTTATGTGCCATGCATTTTTACCAGGGTAAAAACGTAAGATAAATGTCACTCGTATACATTACATGGCCAATAACCACACCACAAAAACCACAGCAATTTATACCGCATGTTCAAAATCATGTTTTGGAGCTGTACCCTCAAATCAAGAGGCAGCTTTAGCTGAATTAAAGGGACTGTGTCATCAGAAAATGACCTGCTTTTGGCGACACATTTCCTTTAATAGGGAATGTGAGCTCTAAACGTGCCTAGGATAGCATAAACTCTAAATACAGTCCTGGAAACACGGGTCTTCTGCTCCACAATCCAATGGCAACATACTTTACACCACACCAACACACACTTTGGAGCAGCAGCAACAGCACCATGAATACCCATGACATTTCATGAAGTTTTGGACCTCATGTTGGTGTCCCTTCCAGAGGGATTTTGTATATCTGTAGTGAGTTATGCAACAGAGGGGAGTTTTATTCCCCACGCGCTTCAGCATTCTCCTGTGACTCTGTGTGGTCTACTGTTCCGTGGCTGAGCTGCTGTTGCTCCCAGATGCTTCCACTACAAAATAATAGCACTTAAGGGGCATTTACAGGTGCCAGGTGAGCAGGCAATTATCTGGAAGGAACAGTTCCTTCTCGATAACTGCTCATCAGTGGAAGTAAAGTGTTGCATTTACATTGCAAAGGTACCGTATCATCCTATCTCTTCAGTAAGACCCATGCTACTACCCGTGTTTGTCTAAGGAGATTGCACAACTGTGTTACACAGTAACTACGGTAGGAGTGTGCACATACTTTTGTCATAGTGTATTTACATTATATGATACATAGCTATACTTCTAAATATATTTAAAGTTTGGAAAAAACTGTTTCTCATCACGTTTATTTAATTACATGGCCAAAATATTCACTGGTTAATTGGTTGCCTGTAAACAACAATTCTGGTAGTTCTGGCAATCTCTCCTATACTAGCATACAAACACCATATACTATACTACATTGTTAAGAGATTAGTAAGCAGGAACATGTTATTTGCAAAAAAAAATACATGAAAACAAAACTGCAGTAGAGATGCACATTTCTGTGGAGCGATTTTGGAAAACTAGAATGAAAATATCCATTCTATATTGTAGACTGCTGGCTTGTGTCATAAAATGGGTGTAGACTCACTGTCATTAAACAGATTTGGCTTGGGGCTACTTCTAAGCGGTTATCTAAGAGGTTTCCCTGGTCTTCACACTTTAACCCCTGTACAGAGATTTGGACTCTGCAGAAGTAGTGCTACCAGGCCAGCTGACCCACGCGGGTCTAGAGACACCAGTGTGCAGCAATAAAGGGGACAAAATAGAGCATGGCCAGGGCAGGCAGAGTTCATTCAATCCAGTGTACAGACAATAAGTCAGGGCAGGCAGCACAGGGTCAACATAGGGGTCAGGCAGAGTTGGAACACAGAAAATCAGAAGAGAATAAAAGTGCACATTTGCAGGGACTAGTAAACTAGAGAACCTATTGCTCAGGCACCTCCCACAGGGGAAGGCTACTTAAAACATACAGGGATATACATGTTGGGGATAGATTTGGTTACTAGTGTACTGGCGCTTTAAAGTATGGGACAATTGGTTTGCACACACACTAGGAACAGCAGGCAGAGGAACAGAAGCTGGAAGAGGCCTAATGCTGCTTTCACACATGCAGCACAGCAATCTGGCAGACTGTTCTGGCAGAGAACAGCCTGCCAGAATTTTCTGGATTCGGCATAGCAGGATAGTGCCGCTTGCCCACTAGACCCCATTGACTATAAGGACTCATGCACACGGAACGGAACGGGCGGCCCATTGTAGAAATGCCTATTCTTGTCCGGGGCCACAGAACGGTGCAACGGATGCGGACAGCACACGGAGTGCTGTCCGCATTTTTTGCGGCCCCATTGAAGTGAATAGGTCCACATCCGAGCCGCAAAAATTGCAGCTCGGATGCGGTCCCGAACTACGGTCGTGTGCATGAGGCCTAATGGGAATTGGTGGGGATCCGGTGGCTTCCCGGCATAAATGTTGGGATTCGGTGTGTCAGAAATTGCTGTACACCACATTTTTTTCCAGCCGAATCCCCACCGTTTCCCATTATAGTCAATGAGATCCAACATCACTATCCGGCTAGGCCGGCAGGTCTTGCTGTGCTGCATGTTCAAGTGGCCATGCCCACCAGGAGAGGCAAGACACTGGAGGGTATGGACTGACGGTATAATAGCTTAACTTTGAGAAACCTACTACAATCTGTGGGGGAAACTGGCAGCATGTGTTAAAGGGTTAATAGTACCTTATAGTGCTACATAGTAGTGTCCTAATGCACTTTTTCTTCGTTTAGCCGCATTTAGCCTCCTTGAGAAATCAATGTTTTATTCAGCCCCTGCCCCGTGCTTCAAGTCAGGTTTGAAGTCAAGGGGGCAGCGGCCTAGGCGTCTCCAATCCTGCTCTCCCCGCCTCCCGCCGCCTTTATTGATCTCAGTGCCGGGACCGCACTCCCAGCCCGCGTGCGCAGTAAAGGGCTGCTGTAGCGTGATCCCAGCTCTGGCTCGTACACTCAGCCGGCTTCAGTTTCACTACTGCGCATGCGCCCAGCATCTTCTGTAAGCTGGGCATGCGCAGTAGCGAAACTGAAGCCGGCTGAGTGTACGAGCTGGAGTCAGGGATCGCGCTACAGCAGCCCTTTACTGCGCATGCGGGCTGGGAGCGCGGTCCCGGCACGGAGATCCGACGTGTCAATAAAGGCGGCGGGAGGCGGGGAGAGCAGGATTGGAGACGCCTAGGCTGCTGCCCCCTTGACTTCAAACCTGACTTGAAGCACGAGGCAGCGGCTGAATAAAACATTGATTTCTCAAGGAGGCTAAATGCGGCTAAACGAAGAAAAAATGCATTAGGACACTACTATGCAGCACTATAAGGTACTATTAACAGCTTAATAAGCGATTTTTTGGTGACAGGTTCCCTTTAAGTTACCATATAATACCACCATAGGCTAAATTAAACATTACATGGTACACATGGAAATTAATGGGCCTTCTGTATAATGCAGGGATGTGTCGGGTCCTCCATAGTCAAAAATGCTCTTTGGAGCTTTTCTCCGCCTAATGCATAAGAGTTTGCCCAATCACTAAAGGCATATGAAGCTTCCTGCACATGTTGCTTGGTGAGATTATTCTGTATACATCTCTGATGAGATCCAGTACAGGTCAGGCTGCCATCTGAGGGCAGATATCAGTAATGAAGACATTTACAAATAAACTATTCTTTGCTACCATCACCTTTCAACATATCTTCTAATGGTCAATTTCTGTTCTGCCTATGGCCTTGGTTCACTATGTAAATTTGTCCTCAGTACCATATACCATAGTAACTGCTGGATTGAGAATTTTTTTAATATTTTATTTTAGTCCCAACTAGTGTATACAGTTTTTCTACTTATTTGCTCCCTTTTGCAGAGAATACAGAAGAACTTTACTACACATTTACTTGCACGGCATGTTAATGTGTAGTTTTAACACAGTGAAGTCAGGCAAGAAATTCAGGCTTCGTGTTGGACAATAGGCTCCACGGGAATGTGGGATGTTGTGCCTCCTTTATTATTAATCAGACACAGCATACTCCTCGTCACATCACTGACATTACAGCATTCATATAATAAAAATAAGCTGATATAGAAGAGCAGTGGTCCACATTCTAATGCACAGCATATTAATGCAAGTTTAGTGTGCTTTAGGCTAAGTATGCCTCAAGTCGTGATGGGTCATACCACCGTTATAATGAATGGATGCAGTGTACACAAGCAGCGACACCAGAGTCCTTTGTCAGTGCTCCTGTCTCTAATCCTTGTAATAGCACAGACAAAGAAGCCTGAGCGACAAAGTAAAGCCAGACAACTCTGCAGATCTATTGGGGTATGCTGGCACCTTATACTGCGCTCATTCCAACACATGGAAACTTTATGAGAAGTCTGTTCCATATTAGTGATGTATATACAGGAACGGATTGTCTCCAAATTATGCCAAGCATCGGATGATCTAAAGTGTACTGTAGTTTATCAAATCCCTGGCACTGACCCACTGCAACCATTCCATATAGAGCTTTGAGGGTCAATACCAACCCTCCTTTTGGCCAGGATTGTTTAATTCCAGATATAATAATCTATAAATGTTACTTTAAATTGTAGAACTTTTTTTTTTTGATTAATTGTTTTTATTCAACATTTTATGAGAATATTTTTTTCCCATAAACAACATTCGTGGGGAGGGAGAAAGTGTTGGTTGCTAGTAAGATGGGAGTACGATCATCCTATTGACGTGGTGGTGTGGACCAAGTCTGGACATTTATTTTAAAAATTCAATGTAGTCAGGTTTTGTTCTGGCTGTTAAGTACATTTAGCATGTGGTTTAAGTTGAAGTAGTCTAGAGTTTTGGAATCAAGCATGGCTTGGAGTGCGGCTAGGGTTCAAAAGATGAAAGGTCCTGTTTGCATCACGTTGAGGAGTGGGGGAAAACTCCCCACCATATAACGTGCGGAAAACGGAGAAGCAGCTAGGCCTGGACAGCAGGAAAAGGGAGCTGGTCACCTCCTAGAGCTTCCCTAATCCTCGCCCTGACTCCTAACCGTATGAGTGGACCCAGAAGGTAGGACGGCTCATACCGAGAAACCTCAGACCCTAAGTCGCCCTGAAAATCCCTGGAATAGGGGCAGGGGACAGACGACCTGTTCTTCCACGACACGGAATGAACAGGAGCCTTACAGAAAAGGGATAGACAGTGCACAGCTACTGCATCGGCAGATAAGAGCCCAGAAACTAGAACCCCATGCAGACAGGATGCATGGCGGCCCCCAGCAGAGCTGCACACTGACTTGTGGTTGCCCCTCCGGGGAACCCTGAGACCCCCTTCCGGAGGCACACCTACATAACAGGAACATGTCTAGCAAACATGCTGGACCACAGACACCAACAGATCAGACATGTAACAACCACCCGTAGATTAACATCACCAAACATATGAAGGGGTAGTGAAGGGAAGGTAGACAACAGGATGACATAGATGACCTTGATGTTCTACCAGGTGGCCCTCAAGCACTGGGCAGATGGTAGAGGCCGGGCAGGAGCACAGCTCCAGCACACAGCACGGCTGGAGGAACAGTGAACCCAGCCAACAGGCCACAGGCAATATAAACCTCGTAGCCACACCCAGGACACACCTACATCCCCACCAGCTAGATAATTAACCCCTCCGGCACCAGACAGGGAAGGCCCCAGGAGAAAGGAAGAGGCACCTACATGTTGCAACCACAACACTGTTGCCGCTGGCAACAACATGCACGGCAAACGTGTCACTGCGCACACCACAGAGGCTTGTGACAGTTTGAGGGGTGATCAAGCTATGGGCAGAGTCTTTGAAGGTTATTTTGTGAATAAACTAGAGAACGTATTCCACGTTGAAGGTGAATCATTTATGGTCAATCCACATGGATACTTTTTGGATTTTATGCCGAGGAATTGTAGTCACAAACTCCACTGCATTTCACACTAGCAGCAAAGTGGATGAAATTCAAATAGATATTATCTCATGCCATGTATAAAAAGTTGGTACATACATCGGATTTTAACTTCTCAGCATGTCAATGTATGCTGCAGGATTCTTTTGAACAAATCACACGTGGCACGCTGTAATACTGCAAATCTTCTTTTATGAATATTAATCCGTAATACAAAGCACAGTCACATCTACAGATGTTTAGTAATTTACACAGATTGTTAATAACAATGAAAGTCCCAGTTAGTGACCCAAAAAAAAAAAAGGGGAAAAAAATCAATCCATGTTCAACATAATGAATGGAGATATACAGCAAGGTTCGCTCTGCTCTATGTCGATTAATTCCTACAGGAAATAGTACAGAGACTGCCAAATTACTTGGAAGATACCAGAGCGTTTGTACATAATAGTCATGATGTTGAAGCATCTTTTATATTTGCAGTCTAGATACTAATATTCCCTATTAGGAAGGAGCATTGGCAGTTAGAAACAAACTGAGTGAGAATCCTGATTTAAGTAATGAGAAGATCAAATTCCTCATGGGATTGTTAGACATTGTTCTTACTAAAAATTATATTAGATTTAGGGAGAATATTTATTCACAGTTACAAGGATCTTGTAGCCCCAAGCTATGGCAGCATATGTCTTTTTTTTTTAGGATGAATTTGTCATGAATAGTGAATTTCATGATTGGTTTCTGTCATGGTATAGATACGTTGACGACGTCTTTATGTTTTGGCATACAGAAAGAGGCGTTAGATTAGTTTGTTGCATTCCTGAACGATCTGATCAGGTTCACATTGGAAGCCCACCCTGTGGTTATTCACTTCTTGGATATTGAGTAGTAGAGATGAGGTTCCAATAGGTTTTCTATAGGATTGTTCATTACACTTACAAACAGAAAAAATGTGCGGAACTATGAGTAATCATGCATCACAAGTATTTAAAGGAATACATAAAGGGCAGTATTTACGGGCCTGTAGATTCTGAAGTTCAGATCAGGAATACTATCTTACAGGCAAATGGAGACGTTCATATGAGATTTGTTCAGAGACGATATTGTGAGGAGGAAGTTCGTAAGGTTGGAATACAAGTAGATAGAATCCCTTGTGTACAAGGCCATGGCAGGCAGGGAAAGTAAAGGTACCATTATACACGGCGCTGATTGGTACGATTGAGTGTCAAACGAGTTGTTTTTTGATATAGTGAACATTTCAACAATGACCCTTTAGATGCGCCAACTATCATTCACAACATCGTAATTTTGATCGCATATTCAGTGCTCCAGATAGCGACCAAAATGGTCTTGTCGCCATTTGTAAATCTTCTTGTCATTTGTGACTAGACCCGCCGCTGCAGCTCTGCAGTTCAATACTGCAGCAGGGCACAGGAGATAATAGTTCTCTGCCCCACCGCTGATCACCCTCATAGGCTTCAGGATTAGAAGGCCTGAAGCCTATGAGGTCGTAAATACCCGCGCAGGGGTGCGTGATAACGTCATCACGGCTGGCGAATGCGTGATGACATAATCACGCCTGCCTGCACCGGGACACAGTGAAATCATGTGGCCATAGACCAGAAGAAGTTGTGGCCTGAATCGTGAATACCAACGAACGTGGGATACAGGTGAGTATTAGTTGTTGTTTTTTTTCACTGCCAACTTGGGGGCCTTTACTTACAGCAGGCATGTCCAAACTGTGGCCCTCCAGCTGTTCCAAAACTACAACTCCCAGCATGCCTAGATAGCTTACAGCTATTAGAGCATGCTGGGAGATGTAGTTTTGCAACAGCTGGAGGGCCGCAGTTTGGACATGCCTGACTTACAGGAAGGATAGCACTGCAGGGGGCATTGGGGACATAATATTGAAGGGGCACTTTGGGGCATTACTCAATGGGAGCACTATGTGGGACACTACTGGAGAGGCACTGTGGGGGACATTACTACAGGAGGGGCACTGTGGAGGACATTACTACAGGAGGGACACTGTGGGGGATGTTACTACTGGCGGGACACTGTGAGGGACGTTACTACTGGAGGGATTCTGTGGGGGACGTTACTACTGGTGGGACACTGTGAGGGACGTTACTACTGGCGCAACACTGTGAGGGACATTACTACTGGAGGACCGCTGTAAGGGACGTTACTACTGGAGGACCGCTGTGAGGGACGTTACTACTGGAGGGGTGCTGTGAGGGACGTTACTACTGGAGGAGCACTGTGAGGGACATTACTACTACTAGAGCACTAAAAGGGACGTTACTATTGGAGGGGAGCTGTAAGGGATGTTACTACTGGAGGGGCGCTGTGGGGGATGTTACTGTCACCGCCAGATATCTGAGAAGCTCTGACAGACGTTCTTCAGAACCTCCTGCTTGAGGTTCTTTTGTTTTGCTTTCATTTTGTCATCTCGTTTCCCTCTCTCAGCTGTCTTCTAGTTGCACTGATTGCATCCCTTTAACTCCCCTCCCATACTGCATCACCTTGCGGTTTATACAACTTCCTGGACTGTGCTCATGCTGGTTGCTGCAACTGATGCTTCTACAGATAAGTCTGTTCCTTTATTTGTGTTTTCCTGTTGGCCTGATCCTAGGTGACCCTGACTCCCTCCGTATTAAGTGTAGGGAGCCGGTGGTCGTGTCCCCTCACTATTATAGGGTGTTCAGGTGTCATACAGTCGAGGCACGAGGGCGTGCAATTATCTATCATAGAGATCTTTGCATGGGCTGAGAAGTCAGGGAGAGCGCTAGGGCTTTTACAGGGCTCACCCTTATGTTCCTTAGTTTGGGATCAAGTCAGTCGGATCTTCATTTGTTGTCTTCTAGTTTTCTGCAACACCATCCGTGACAGTTACTACTGGAGAGGCACAGTGAGGGACGTTACTACTGGAGGGCCGCTGTGGGGGACATTACTATCGAAGGGACTTTGTGGGGGACATTACTAATGGAGGGGCACTTTGGGGGACATTACTACTGGAGGGGCACGGTGGGGGACATATCTACTGGAAGGGAACTGTAGGGGGCTTTACTGTTGAAAGGGCACTGTGGGGGACATTACTAATGGAGAGGCACATTAATACTGGGGTGCACTGTGGGGGACATAACTGGCAGCATAATTGGGGCACTCTAGAGGAATTTTTTATACAGGGGACGGTATAAGGGACATTACTGATGGCAAAGGGGACTTAACACTGAGACATTACCAGGGCATTTTTTAATGAGGGCACTATATGGGGCATTGCCGGATGCACTGGGGGGGCATTTTAATCCTGGGGCACAATAGCGGGATTTTTTTTGTACATGGGCACTATAGTGGCATTTTTACCTGGGGTAAAATAGGAGATATTAATGCTGGAGGCACTGTAGGGGCATTTCTACTACAGGGGCATAATAGGGGACATTATTTTTGGGGACACTATACAGGCATTACTACTGGGAGCAGAATATAGGGTTTTATTATTATTACTGGGACATTTTAGCTGACATTATTTTTACTGGGGGAGGGCACTCTAGGGGGCATTATAATTGTTGTAGGCACCATAGGAACACTATGTCTACTGGGGTCACTATTTTATCAAAAACGGCATTGGGGAGCACAGTGGGCACAGGGCTGGGAGGGACAGCAGGATGATATTGTTGAGAAACCAGGGTGGGGAGGTTGTGTTGAAAATGTGGGGAGGCTTATAGAAAAATTAAGAAATCTAACATGATTTTAACAAACTCTGCAGTCTAGATGCGGCTGAAAGAATCGGTCATGGCAGTCTGGGTCGAACAAAGGGTTGAACAAAGGAGGAGAGGAAAGAGAATGTCTACATGACAGGAGATGTCAATGGATGGAAGAGGTATGTGTTGCTGTAATTTCTCCTATATGTTTCCTAATTCTGTCAGGAAGTATGCTATATGTAGAGTTGGCTCACTACTGTCTCACCTTCTCCTCCAAGTCTTTTTTAATTATAACTATATGTATATAAATTTGGCGACTAATTTTTTTAGTTCAGTAGCCAATGGCTTCTAGGTATTTTTTTTAGTCTGGAGCAATGATATCATCGTTTGTAAAGCAGACTGTTGCATTTACACAAAGCAAAATCTGAGAAGCGTGCAGTGAATGATTCCTATTTACACGTTTGAAATAGTTAACATCCAACGATGATTTTTGTGCCCACACAAATGATCGAACCAATGGGAAATCTGCTGATTGTCGCTCTATCGTTCATTGCTTTTACACTGCCGGATAGTCGAGCAGTTTTACTTGATTTAATGATAATTTACACAATTATCTTGTGTAAAGGATTCTTACGAAAGAAACAGGGAGTGATTATTTTATGTTCATATCCACCTATGATCGGCATTCTAGAATGATTCAACGTGTGATCAATATATCAAGTCCCGCCATTGAGGTGAATGAGGCTGTTTCGATACCAAGCACAGCCACTATCAAATGGACGGTGCTGTGCCTGGTTAGCAGAGAGAAGGCTGCGGCCCTACAGCGAGCAACTATGCCTTCTCAAACAGCTGATCATGAGGGTCCTGGGTGTCAGACACCCACCGATCAGTAGAAAAGCTGTGGAAAACACCTTTCGAATCTCGAAAGACAGACTTTTTTTTTTTTACATTTTTGTACCTTTGATGTCAAAATTGCTCCTCTATGATAAAAGAGGGAGTTGTACAAAATCCCATGAAGGGCAGTACAATATCACTGAAAGGGTATTTTACATGTACGGTAATTCATCTAATGTGATATACATGTTAAAATGCCCCTGTGGGAAGGCATATGTGGGACAGTGAAATTACGTATTAATGAGCACAAGTCTGCAATAGGGACATTTTATATAATGCGAATTTCGAAGTACAAAACTGGGGCACAATCAAGAATGAGATAGTGGGTATTAGAAAAATCCATGATACAAGCGTTGCTAGATATTTTGCAGAAGAAGGACATAAGGTATACGATCTGAAATGGCTTGTGTTGTTAGGGATTGAAGGCACTACTTCAGCCCAAACAGAAACTGGATTTGTGTCCCCACCTATCCCTTAGTTAAACTTGATGGACTTATGTATTTTTTCCACCATATATTAACTATGTAACTATGAGGTGACTTCAAAGAGATTTTTGGGATATTTCTGGATACGATAAGTCCAAAGGGATTCAATGATAGTTGTAACTTTAATGTAATTTTACAGCTTTCTTAACAGGGCGCTTTAAGTCCTTGAATAGGTTGACACTATTATGACTGTTCATATATCTGTATTTGAAGATGGTTATAAAATGGAGTATTTTTAGATTAGACATATTATACCATGTAATGATTTGCAGCTTCCTTTTGTCATAGGCCCTATTTTATATCTGTATATTATATTTGTACTTGTATATACAATTATTTTTAATGGTTGATTGAGTACTCTGTATATTCACACTTGGACTGGAACCATGCATGGCTGAGAAAGCTGAACGCCCCCGAAATGTGGCAGTTGAACGTGGAGCACCCTGGTCCATCTCTGTTGGTTATGTTGACTATGGATTCATTTTTTTCCCCTCCGTTTTTGGACACTGACCTAGGACTTTCACTTTTATCAGTAACCTGTGTAAGTTATTTGACTTTTGCACAACGGTCAGCTAAAAGCTGGCATGGATTTTAGGTATAATTTACATAAGACCTGTTGCCCCTGTACTATCACTATCAGTGCACCCTGTCCTGCATTGACTGTTATTAGGTCTGATATAAAATTATTTCATAGAAGGCATTGCAGGGACAAACTATAATGAGGGCACAGCAGCAGAATACAGGCCATGGGCCTCCATCAGCCAGCTGCCGGCCTCGTGACCTGACCAACCTACTGGGATTTCTCTCCAGTACAGTCAAAGTCCAATCTGCCCCTTTCTATGGAGCTGGCTTGTGTGTGATAGGGAAATTAGATTGTGAGTTCAAATGGGGACAGGGGACTGATGTGAGTAATCATAATCTGTGTACAGCACTGACAGAAACAACAGCACTGCATAATGGATAATAAATAATAATAGAAAACCAGCCATGACTGTAGCGTGTGCGTTACAGAACTCAGACCGCTAGGTGTCTCTGTAGAGCAGGTTTTACAACACTAGGTCAGTTACTTGCATCGATGATGCATCAGATTTGCCATCTGTTGTAGTCGATTTTAGTATGAAGAAAAAAAATCATAAGCAAACCAAATAAAATCATTGGAGTCCAACAGCTTAAAATATATATACATAAAATCATGCTGTTATTCTAGAATCAAAGAAGGAGAATACAGTGTTTCAGGATACTTGAAGAAATGGGCTCAAGCTAAATTTCCAGTTCTATCTCTATAGAATGTTTTACAGTGTAACGTATCGTGCATTACAATGGCAAATTCTATCCTGCTATAAACTATAATGCACATTGCTTATGTGTTAGCGTGTATACCTTATACAATGTATTTCCCTAATATCAATATTTTACTAAATACAAGATAATAAGCTACAACATCACAAAACATTCATTTACAGATCTCTAATAAATACTGCTGAACTTGCTCTACAGTATGTACATATTTGCGATACAGTACTGCTATTTAACGGTGGAGACTACTGTACACTTTTTAAATATTTTTGCACTGTGATAGATGTGATTTAAAGGCTATGTACCCTTTGGAGGCAATTTTCAATATTCAAAATTGAATATTTTTTCAATTGGTCTTTATTAAAACAATGGAGCCGCTTTTTTTTCTGTACAGAGCTGACATGCTCTAGTAGCAGCCTGTGGATTTTCTCACTTTTCCGGCAGTTGGGGAGCGGACAGGCTTTTTATCTCTGCTCTCTGCGTTCTTATCTTACTGATAGGGTTTATTAGATGACATCACAAAGTAAAAGTTAAAAGTACAGATGTAGCAGGGTTAGCACTCAAACTCTTAACTCAAATTTCTTAAATCATTGTGTTATCTTTAAACAAAAGCCATTGAAAAGCAATTGAAGGTGGTTGCCTAGTTTAGATAACACATCTCAGAATTCTCAGAAAGCATGAGTGTTAACTCTACTACATCGGTACCAGTCACACAGAAAAAAAAGTTCACCCTTTGTGACAGAACGGCTCAATATTTTTATAAAGGCCAACTGAAAATGATTTTTAGCCAAAAATGAGTAAAATGCAATTATAAACAAAAATTTTCTCTGAAGGTGTACATAGGTCCATAAGTCTGTAGGTGTAGTCAGGTCCATAAATATTAGGACACCGGCACAATTCTAACATTTTTGGCTCTATACACCACCACACTGGATTTGAAATGAAACTAACAAGATGTGCTTTAACTGCAGACTGTCAGCTTTAATTTGAGGGTATTTACATCCAAATCAGGTGAACGGTGTAGGAATTACAACAGTTTGCATATGTGCCTCCCACTTGTTAAGGAACCAATAGTAATGGGACAATTGGCTTCTCGGCTGTTCCATGGCCAGGTGTGTGTTATTCCCTCATTATCCCAATTACAATGAGCAGATAAAAGATCCAGAGTTCATTTCAAGTGTGCTATTTGCATTTGGAATCTGTTGCTGTTAACTCTCAAGATGAGATCCAAAGAGCTGTCACTATCAGTGAAGCAAGCCATCATTAGGCTGAAAAATCACAACAAACCCATTAGAGAGATAGCAAAAACATTAGGCATGGCCAAAACAACTGTTTGGAACATTCTTAAAAAGAAGGAACACACTGGTGAGCTCAGCAACACCAAAAGACCCAGAAGACCACGGAAAATAACAGTGGTGGATGACCGAAGAATTCTTTCCCTGGTGAAGAAAACACCCTTCACAACAGTTGGCCAGATCAAGAACACTCTCCAGGAGGTAGGTGTATGTGTGTCAAAGTCAACAATCAAGAGAAGACTTCACCAGAGTGAATACAGAGGGTTCACCACAAGATGTAAACCATTGGTGAGCCTCAAAAACAGGGAGGCCAGATTAGAGTTTGCTAAATGACATCTAAAAAAACATTCACAGTTCTGGAACAACATCCTATAGACAGATGAGACCAAGATCAACTTGTACCAGAGTGATGGGAAGAGAAGAGTATGGAGAAGGAAAGGAACTGCTCATGATCCTAAGCATACCACCTCATGGTGGTGGTAGTGTCATGGCGTGGGCATGTATGGCTGCCAATGGAATTGGTTCTTTTATATTTATTGATTATGTAACTGATGACAAAAGCAGCAGGATGAATTCTGAAGTGTTTCGGGCAATATTATCTGCTCATATTCAGCCAAATGCTTCAGAACTCATTGGACGGCACTTCACAGGGCAGATGGACAATGATCGAAAGCATACTGCAAAAGCAACCAAAGAGTTTTTTAAGGGAAAGAAGTGGAATGTTATGCAATGGCCAAGTCAATCACCTGACCTGAATCCGATTGAGCATGCATTTCACTTGCTGAAGACAAAACTGAAGGGAAAATGCCCCAAGAACAAGCAGGAACTAAAGACAGTTGCAGTAGAGGCCTGGCAGAGCATCACCAGGGATGTAACCCAGCGTCTGGTGATGTCTATGCATTCCAGACTTCAGGCTGTAATTGACTGCAAAGGATTTGCAACCAAGTATTAAAAAGTGAAAGTTTGATTTATGATTATTATTCTGTCCCATTACTTTTGGTCCCTTAACAAGTGGGAGGCACATATGCAAACTGTTGTAATTCCTACACCGTTCACCTGGTTTGGATGTAAATACCCTCAAATTAAAGCTGACAGTCTGCAGTTAAAGCACATCTTGTTTGTTTCATTTCAAATCCATTGTGGTGGTGCATAGAGCCAAAAATGTTAGAACTGTGTCGATGTCCCAATATTTATGGACCTGGCTGTAGCTTTTATAGTAGCTCCATATGATTAACTGTCCTCAGACGCTGTTCACATGACATTTCCTGCCTTCTAAACAGATCACATCATCCTGAATGATCCTATCCACTGCGGTTAGTCATGTTTCAAGTAAAGGAATTCCATAACTGCTGCAGGACAGGCACTTTGCATCTGGGCAAGTTCCAGTTCACATGACTGTATGCTTTTTATACTGAAAGGAAGATTACCTCACACACAAAGGTATGTGTGTATTCTTTCCCACCAGCACAGAATCCCTCATCTCATTCTATTTCACTAAAAATACATGTCCACGTCAGTAAAACACTGAGCCATCACCTGGTGGGGTGCACATTTATAGGCTTGGACAACTAGCGTCTTGTTAAAGCTGTACTGGACAACAGACTAAAGCTGGTGACAGAGGGGATAATAGTGATCAGGTTCCATAAATTCTCTAGTTGGGCAAGCATGTTATATCCTTGAAGGTCAAGCAAATTGGGGAACATAGCCCAGGAGCCGATTACATAGGAAACAATGGTAGCTGGCCAGAAAGATCCAACCATCACTTATAACAGCCAGAGCATGAGAAAATTATATCATGCCTAGGCCGCCTTCAGACTATGACATCCACTGTACTTCCTAGGGCAGAAATACGGTCAACCAGGAATTGACAACTATATACTATATTCATGGGTCCAAACATTATGAAATAAGTAGCAGGTTATGTAAGGCATAGTCCATGGATACAAAAGAACTAAAGGGGCAGTAGACTAAATAAAACTTTACTTTTAATACATCAGGAGATAAAAAAGCCCCTACTAGACAAACAACGATTAAGACGTGCCCGGTGGGTATTAAACACCGAACAAAAATGTCACTGGTAAAACAGGCAGGAAGGGGGTAATTGACGGGCGGCGGAAACGTAGACAGAGACCACTAGCCCTAGTACCTCCCTGCTTGACCTGTGACACCCTATAAGTATCCGAGTGACGGGGTCCAAAAAACCCCGCAAGGGGTGGCCCAGACAGGAACTCTGTTCCTAAATAAAATTCCCTGGTAAAGCCCTATTAGAACAGTGCCAGAAAAAATAGGTGGAGTTCCCACTTTGGGATACTGAAGGGTACAAGTGAACACAATACAATAAAGAAAAAAAGGGTATAACACCACCTGGATGTCTAGAAGTCAGAGTGGGTGCATACCTATATAGTCCCGACGCGTTTCTTCAGTTTAGAGCCCCAAGATTCTTCAGGGGACACGGGGCTGCGTGTTCATGTAAGTCAGATCTTGACTACGCTTCGTTTGCGGCTGCGGTCGAGAGTGGCTGTTAGCGCACTATGTGGCAAGACCCAGTGTGGTGGTGTCTGCTGGAGTTGTGACCGGCATAGTCCATGGATGTAAGATCTCTTACTATTTTTTTCTGGGTGCCGCTCCGTTCCCCCGCTGTGCCCCTGTTGACTTCTCCTGCCTGTTATGCTAATGAATAGCATCGGTACAGGGAGGAGGAGACTGCCCTGTTTCTTCCTCTCCCTGGCTGTAGCGCGGTCCAATCACAAAGGAGAGCGTCACAGCCAGGGAGAAAAAAAACTTCACCTTCTCCCTGGCTGTGACGGTCTCCGCTGTAATTGGACCGCGCTACAGCCAGGGAGAGGAAGAAACAGGGCAGTCTCCTCCTCCTTGTACCAATGCTATTCATTAGCATATCAGGCGGGCAAAATGAACGGGGGCCACAGCGGGGGAACGGAGCGGCGTCCAGAAAAAAAATTGTAAGCGATCTTACATCCATGGACTATGCCTTACATAACCTGCTACTTATTTAATAATGTCTGGACCGATGAAAGGTCCTGTTTAACCTATTATTTATTAGTCATTTATTTTTTTTACATTCCTTTTTACTGCCTTTTAAGAAACCAACGAAACTACTCAAATATGTCTGATATAGGGTCCTTTTACACAGGTAGATTTCATGGGATAACCCCTTTAAAGGATAGTACAAAATACCGACAATATGCTATAAACTCCTGCAGAATCATTTTTCCTGTTCTTTTTAGTTAAATTTCACGGTCATTATATACATGTTATATAATACACTTTTTGATAACTCATGAAAAATGAGGAAGGATATGTAAATTTATAACAGTAAATTAAATGTGCTGGATGTTCATATCCTTCATAATAATATATAATATATGCTGTGTTGAAAAAAGAAGAAAATTTTGCTTTTAAAAATTTGCTAAAAGAGATTTAGTACTGATCCCATGATTTAGACAATCAGATGAAGATGAGGTGTAACCTTAGAAGACACTGATTTGTAGATTTTATTGTTAGACAAAAAAACAAACTGACTCAAACAATAATGGAATTTAGATTCCATTTCATCAGTCTGAACAGGGTTCATATAAGGTGGCTCGGACCCTGAGGAACTGCACATTATGTATATATGCCATGACATGACAAGGCACCAAAGGGGATACTGAAACTGAACGCCGATCCAGGGAGGAAAGCTGCTCAGAGCAACTCACATTCTTCAGGCAAATTAACTTTCCAAGGACATGAAATATATTCCTTAAAAGAAGAGTCAAACAGCTCTGTACCAGTATGTGTCCATGTACTATAACCTAATTATAATTCCCTGTAAATACTTCTTTGTAGAAGACATCTCTTTTGATCGAAGACACAAAAGATCCCTATAAAGATGATTATCTGGAAAAATAAAAGTGATTTGACTCCTTTGATCTAGGTCGTACCTGCTGTGGGAGAGTTGGCATGATGAGACTTTTTTGGCAGGTTGAAGATCTGTTCACCGGGGTCTGGGGGTGGAAGGGCGTCCTGTCCTTGTCTGGCTTCCATGGGATCATATTCTTTGCCATCATAGTTTGCATCAAAGAATTTCTTAAACCACTGAATAAAATCCAGGTTGTCTTGGAATCGTCCTTTAACCAATTTTTCTACCGGTATGACCTAAAAAGTAATCAGAAATTAGTCAACTATAGATGCATAGGAACTATGGGGCAAATTTACTAAGCCTATCGAGTGCTTAGACAGTCTAAACGTGTGCCACATTTATCGCGGTGGCTCATTCTGGATAGTAAATTTGGTGCACATTTAGACACTTTCCTCCCCCCTAATTTTACAATAATTTTACTGGTTGACTTGCTTTGTGCCAAGATTTTGGTGCATATTGGTGGATCCTCACCAAGTTACACACATCCTTCTTAAAGGGAATCTGTCCATCAACTTTATGCTGCCCATACTAAAAGGCAGATTAAGGCCCCTTTCACACGGGCGAGTATTACGCGCGGATGTGATGCGTGAGTTGAATGCATTGCACCCGCACTGAATACCGACCCATTCATTTCTATGGGGCTGTTCACATGAGCGGTGATTTTCACACATCACTTATGCGTTGCGTGAAAATCGCAGCATGCTCCTCTTTGTGCGTTGCGGTGCGATAATCCACGCAACGCAAGCCCCATAGAAGTGAATGGGGTTGCGTGAAAATCGCAAGCAAGTGTGGATGCGGTGCGATTTTCACGCACGGTTGCTAGGAGACGATCGGGATGGAGACCCGGTCATTATTATTTTCCCTTATAACATGATTATAAGGGAAAATAATAGCATTCTGAATACAGAATGCATAGTAAAATAGCGCTGGAAGGGTTAAAATAAATAATAAATAAATAACTTAACTCACCTTAGTCCACTTGCTAGCGTAGCCCGGCATCTCTTCTGTCTTCATCTTAGCTTTTTGTAGCAACAAGGACCTTTAGTGATGTCACAGTCATCACATGATCATCACATGATCTTTTACCATGGTGATGGATCATGTGATGACTGTGACGTCACCAAAGGTCCTTGTTGCTACAAAAAGCTAAGATGAAGACAGAAGGAGATGCCGGCTACGCGAGCACGTGGACTAAGGTGAGTTAAATTATTTTTAATTTTTTTTAACCCCTCCAGCGCTATTTTACTATGCATTCTGTATTCAGAATGCTATTATTTTCCCTTATAACCATGTTATAAGGGAAAATAATACAATCTACAGAACACCGATCCCAAGCCCGAACCTCTGTGAAGAAGTTCGGGTTTGGGTACCAAACACGCGCGATTTTTCTCACGCGAGTGCAAAACGCATTACAATGTTTTGCACTCGCGCTGAAAAATCGCGGGTGTTCCCGCAACACACCCGCACATTTTCCCGCAACGCCCGTGTGAAAGGGGCCTAAGGCCTAGTGCACACGACCGTTTTACGGTTCCGCATCCGAGTCACAGTTTTTGCGGCTTGGGTACGGACCCATTTACTTCAATGGGGCCGCAAAAGATGCGGACAGCACTTCGCGTGCTGTCCGCATCCGTTGCTCTGTTCCGAGGAACGCAAAAAAAAATATAGCATGTCCTATTCTTGTCCGTTTTGCGGACAGGAATAGGCATGTCTACAATGGGCCACATGTTCCGTTCCGCAAATTGCGGAAGACACGTGGGCGGCTTTTTTGCGGGGCCGTGGTTTGCGGACCGCAAAAAATGGCACGGTCGTGTGCATGTAGCCTAAAGTAGACACAAGTGAGTTGATTTCAGCGCTCTGTTATTTTGAGAGTTAAAAGTAAGTGGTTGCCGAGAACCAACATCACAATCCTTGCAGACTGGGCCTGGAAAAGAGTCCCGGCCACCTGAGAGGAGTCATGGTTATTCATACCACTTCTACCTAGTTTTCTCCCTTTCTGTCTAGGAGAGAACTGCCAGTCATCAGCAGATGGGTGAGAGAGCAGGAGATTATGAATATCCATGACTCTTCTCAGGTAGATGTGACTCTTTTCAAGGCCTGGGCTGCAATGATTATGATGTTGGTTCTCAGCAACCACTGACTTTTAGCTGATGAGTGACACACCGCTGAGATCAGCATTTCTGTCACTATTTTATGCTGCCCTTAGTGAGGTCAGCATACATTTGATGACAGGTTTCCTTTAAGGAAGTCTTTAAAAAGGGACAGATTTAGAAACCGGTCTAAAAGAAAAACTGTCTATTGTCTATGGCGATCACAAAATGGTTTTCATTTCCTAAAGTACTCTTAAAAAACTTTTGCTCTGATTGCTGTGGGTGACAAAGACAGTTTAGGCATCTTTAACATCAATCATTATGACGCTAGGAGTTTGGGTCATAGAAGCAGTCTGGGAAATACGGCCCATCCCACAGAGCATGTTTCCAGGACCGAACTCGCTTCTGTGAAAGAGGCATCTATTTTAGACAGTTTCATAAATCTTGGGTGCAAAGCATGTACGCCAGTTTTTAATTGGTGCAAATTTAGCCAAAATTCTGGCACATTTAGCTCACTAAATCTCCTCCAATATGTTCACACAGCAGTTTTTCCACCCACGCATATTTTTTGGTGTGTATTCTGGGGCAAAATCCATGTGCGATATTCTCAAAGCTCCCCCCATCCCCCACTGCCTCAATTGAAAATCAGTCTCGTTCACACAGTGGCTTATTAAGCGGAATTTTGGTGTGGAGAGTTGCACCGAAATTTCAGAGTTGCATCCTCTCTGCCATTGAGACGTCGAGAAGGGACATGTCCTTTCTCAGTGCGGCCGGGGCTTTAAGCCGCCACTCTGCAATCCTCAGCGCTGCCTCCCATTCAGATGTATGGGAGGCAGAGGACGCGGCCATCGTCTGTTTTTCAGCTGTCCGTGCCAAAATTTCTGCTTACAAAGCGCCGTGTGAACGTCCCCTTAAAAGCATGCCACTTCTTGGCGCAGTTTCCATGGCGGTTGACCACATGCAGATTAGCTGTATTAAATAAGGTAATTCCATGTGCAGATCTACAACTTAAAATCCATGGCAGAAATCCGGGGGTCAGCCTCCAATTTCTACTGTGGATTACATGGCATATTTTTCCGACAAAACAATTCGCTATGTGTGAATGGAGCTGTGGTGATCGGGCTCTGTACATGGTTAACTTATGGAACCATTAGGTTGCTGCCTAAAGCTGGCTCTTCTGTCCGGCTACCACCAACTAATGACATCATTTTAATATTTAGGGTTAAGTTTAGTTGAATAGAAGATAGTAGATTAATCAGTCTTCATGAAGGTGGCCCTCGTGTACGGCTTGTGAAGTAGAGCAGGAGATATAACCCTGTGTAGTGTTTGTGAACTCCTCTGCCTACAGCACTCCCACGTTTTTCTCTGACCTGTTAGAAAGTTACATGAAGTAAACTGTGGATGAAGGCAATTTTCTTACTAGTGACTGTATTTGTGAGTTATCCCCTCCCTTCTGATCCTCAGCTGTGTCATATGACCAGCAATCAGACTTTCCAAATAACACAGCATCTTATGTGTAGACAGGAAGCATCTTATGTGTAGACAGGAAGCCAGTTTCTGTATGTATTCCTATGGGAGCATCAATGTCAGTCTCATAGGAATGAATAGAGAGGTGACTGACCTCCTGTCCTCTGTTACTTGGAAATAAGTGTTGGTCACATGACACAGGATCAGAAGGGAGGGGATAACTCACAAATACAGTCACTGGCAAGAAAATGACCTTCACTACAGTTTACATTATGTACCTTTCCAACAGGTCAAAGAATAAAACATTTTGTGAGTGCTACTTTAAATAAGCAATAATGTATTTAATCAATAGTTCATCTCTACAACTATTTGTACAAATACCATGCATTCTAGTTTGCTGAACTAGTTCACCCAGTCCTCAACCACAGAACCATGAGAATCGGCAGACATAACACTACAGCTTATCCTGTGAGAGTTAGATAATAAGAGTGTCATGTTAACAAGCGATAAGATATTCACTGTTATATACTGCCAGGATATTTTTGGAATCTAGACAGATAGGAACCTATTGAGCTCATAACTTCCCATGGTTTATTAATTGTATACCATGTAATATTTACTGTGATTTACTATGTGTGTATATGGATAAATAGATAAATGGATAGAAACTTGCATGCTAGGATATAATTGGGCATAGGATGAAACAAGTACTGTTAGGTTCTGGCAGGTGTTCTATGAGTGCAGTAATATTGCAGAATATGTGCTACTTCTGTACTGTAAAGAATGTCTATTACCATGATCAAATTTATTAAACCAAACATACTGTCTGGTAAAGTCAATCATGGTGGCTAAAATGAGGCATGTGTCTCTGCAATCAGTAATACTGATCAGATTCCTGCCCATGAAATCATGTGCATGCGCAGGCAGAAGTACCATCAGCGCATGGTACTGATGGTACATGACCACAAGAGATCTTCACTGTGACAGCACATGCACGAGATTTCAGGACCAGGCATCTAAGCAGTGAGGATATCTGGCCCTGTCAATGTCACTGGAATAGGGCATGGCTACAGGGAGAGGCGGAGATGTAGTGGTGCTGTGAGGAGCAAGGCCAACCCCTCATTGCTTTGAGCACCTCATTTATATATAACTAAAAATAAGAAGTTCTCTGCATTGGTAATATCATTTGCAAAGAGAAAGAGCTAATTTTAGTCACCATGATCAGCCCTACCAGGCAGTATGCCTGGTTTAATAGGGTTTATCATAGTGACAAATATTCTTTAAGGGTGCTGTATGGAGTTAAAGAGTTAGCACAAATGTATATGCAGGTAGGCTAAAGCAAGCTCTGCCTATACACAAACTACTAAATAGCTTATTTTCTGCTAATGTTAGATAATGTAAATGTGCTTGAAAGGGTTCTGCAGTTTTATAATCACATTTTTTATCTGCCCAAAGTACCCCAAACACCGCAAATTTTTGACCCATAGACCTGTTTTTTAGGTCAGCACTTTCATTGTCCTTTTCCCAGCATCACTGCATCCTGGCAGAATGTTTACAGGCAGAACTTCCTGTTTTCCTCAGCTTCCTGTTGGGTTTTCTAGCCAATCCCAGCATACTTATTTAAAGGGGTTGGCCACTCTGTTAGCACTTATTAAAACTATAAAGAAAGTAGGGAGATATAACACTTACTAATATATCTTCTTAAGCAGATCTGCCTGGTTTTCCTGCTATTGGCAGCCACGCCACCTCCTGTCCTGCTCTCACCACGCCCTCTTCTGTCCTGCTCTCACCACGCCCCCTCCTGTCCTGCTCTCACCACGCCCCCTCCTGTCCTGCTCTCACCACGCCCCCTCCTGTCCTGCTCTCACCACGCCCCCTCCTGTCCTGCTCTCACCACGCCCCCTCCTGTCCTGCTCTCACCACGCCCCCTCCTGTCCTGCTCTCACCACGCCCCCTCCTGTCCTGCTCTCACCACGCCCCCTCCTGTCCTGCTCTCACCACGCCCCCCCCTGTCCTGCTCTCATCACACCCTCTCCTGTCCTGCTCTCACCACGCCCCCCTCCTGTCCTGCTCTCACCACGCCCCCTCCTGTCCTGCTCTCACCACGCCCCCTCCTGTCCTGCTCTCACCATGCCCCCTCCTGTCCTGCTCTCACCATGCCCCCTCCTGTCCTGCTCTCACCACGCCCCCCTCCTGTCCGGCTCTCACAGCTACCTGTCTTTCCATTCCTGCAGGTGCCATGTAGGCGCTACCTTGTCGATGCCTGAAGGAGTGTGCTGCTGTCTGGGTCCTAAAGCACCCTGCTTGTATCAGATGTGCTTTCCTTTTGTGACTAGCACTCCTGGCTGTGCAGGGCTGGCAGGGCTTAGCAGGGACACTTGTTAAAAGCTGAAATAAAGACACTTTTGCAGGAGGAAGGGAGACTGAGGAGAATATGTGATGGCTGATCTGACTGCAGGCTCTGCCCCCTCTGTTTCCCCTGTACTGAGAGGATCCCGCCAACATGTGAGGATGTAGCAGAGCCAGGGAAGCGCTGTGGACCACAAACTGTGAGCAATCCCAGTGTCTGTCCTGTTTATGGCCCCTCTGCTCTGTGTTCTTATCACAGACATGATATTACAGCCAGACCAACAGTTCAGGAGCTTTAACCCCTTGTGAGCTGTCAGTATGGATGAGGTCAGTGATATCAGCAGCAGTCACTGGTCTGACCATCTATAAATGTGCGCCCTCTCCATCCTGCACTCTGTATATGGTGATATGTGACCCCCACCACTGCATATAGAGATCTGTGACCCCCTGTACACTGTATACAGTGATCCGTGCTAACAGTAGTCCACGAGTGCCTCCGGAAGTCCGCTCTGGCCCCATTCACTCTAATTGGTAAAGGTCTGAGATGCGGCCACAGCACAGCAAACATGCTGAGAGGCGGCCAGACAAAAAACGCAGCGTGCTGGGCATCAGTGAATAGGGGCGGAGCGGACTCCCAGCGGCACTCGTGGGCTAGAGTTAGCACAGATCCGGCAGGGGAACAGCCTGCTAACGCTAGTGTGAAAGTAGCCTTGTCGTGTGATGATAGACTGGAGGCTCCTCTCTATGTCAGCAGATCGATTTGTACAAATTTATTCATCAGAGTTCTTGTGCAACAAAGATCTGTCCCCCCGCTCAACAGCCCTCCTCCGGCAGTCCGTGCACCTAAACAGAGATCTATGACAGCTCAGTCCGAAAATTGCCGAAAATGAACATAAATTTGTTGGGGCGACTGGCAACTCCCCCTCCTGGCAATTGTCACGCCCTTTTTTTCTTTATTTTTTAAAGGCACATGGCCCCCCCCAGTAACATATGTATGATACATTAGCATCATATTCCTGTATGCTGCTGGGGCTGGGGCGCACTTCCTATTGCTATGTCTGTACAGCAGTTATTCACTGAGTTATTGATATTATCTGAGGGCCTCTTGTCTCTATGGAAACACAGGTGGGCGGGGATGTCATGTGACTGCTCCTCTGAGCATGCTTGCTGCAATGCATGCTGGGATAATTACTTTCACTTTACAGCTGCTCCTCCCACACAGTCGGTCTGAGGAGCCTCCTCCAGGGAGCCGCGTCATGGTGAACAGGTTAGAACAATGACATACAGCCAGTACATGTCACATGAAAGAAATGCTTCATGGTTTTGGCTATTGTCTAGGGCACTTTGGATTTTTGATACTTAGGGTGGCCAACATCTTTAATTATAAATTTTACTATAGGTGGTCTGGAAGGTCATTACACAATGTACTACCCCTGAATGCACTTAAAAGAGTTTGGATTTGGTAGAACATTAATAAAAAGAACCATAAAAGTTTCAAACAGCAAAATCCACAATAAATCCAGGTCTGGCTTCGTAAAAAATCCACTGTGGAAATACCACCCCAAATAGCAGATTTTGCAGAGTTTGCTCCAGACTCCCACCAATTGCTCCCACCAATTTTACCCTATGCATTGCAAAGGATGAACTCCACGGTAGAAATCACCATCATAATTTGACATGTTGCAGATATAAAATCTGTAAATTTACACTGGAGATTTGTTTCCCCAGCATGTGGGTGCGATTCTGCTTTGCTGATACTATAAAATGGAATGGAGGGAGGAAAATCTGCATCCTTTACACCTTTGTGGCCAAAAACTTAAGATGGGGCCTGTAAAAAATAAATCTAATTATGCTATAAAATTCTGAATTTAGATTGAGCAGAGCAGAAGTGCAGGATTCAAGTGTCTCCATGCGTATTTGCCACATGTAGACGTACACTTACAGTTAACTCTGATAATAAATTTACTCAGTAATATTAGGCAAAACGCATCCATCATGCCCTAACCTGTAGTTTGCGCTCTAGGATCAATTCATTTGACTCCAAAGCAGTGTTACCCAGCAATGTACCGTAATACATTCCTGAGGAAAATTTAACAGGGAGCTTCATGGTGATAGTGGAATTAGAAGAAGGGGAGATAAAATTGTAATTTGAATAATGTAATTGAACTGGAAGAGATAAATATGGTAATTGAGCTACGAGAGATAGCAAAACACAGTAAAATAGAACCTGAAAACATTACAGTGTAGTCTGGTCGGCATGTGTGAAAATGGAACTGGCGAGTAAATTACAGGATGAAACTTACATTGCAGACCCCTGTTATCTGCACCGCCAGACATTTTCATACAATGACTCAGTAAACAATGTGTTTGTGGATATGACAACCGACCTTCTTACTATGGAAGGGCTTGGTGTGCAAAGTCACAGCATACCTGTCCTTTGCTCCCTAAAGGTGACCATACACTTTCATCTAAAGCTAATCAAAACAGACGATTTCAGCCCAAATGATCTTTCATCGGGTGAAATTGAACAAACGATCTTTTTAGCCAACCCATGGCCGACCATTATCATCTGAAAAGAAGTCGGGCGTTTTTGACATTTTCATCTAGTAGCTGAACGAAAGATCTTTTGCTCAAAGAAAGATCGTCAGTGGACAAAACATCTCTCTTTGAAACAAGAGCTTTTACTTAAAGGGGTTGTCCAGGTTCAGAGCTGAACCTGGACAGCCCTCCATTTTCACCCCGGCAGCCCCCATGACATGAGCTCGGAGCAGTTCATGCTCCGATGCTCTCCTTTGCCCTGCGCTAAATCGCACAGGGCAAAGGCATTTTTCAGAGTTCCGGTGACGTACCGGGGCTCTCTATGGGGCTGACAGGAACCCCGGTGACGTCACCGGCACTGATGGGCGGGATTTGGCTCTGCCCTAGCCAGTAAAATGGCTAGGGCAGAGCTAAAGCCCGCCCCTCAGAGCCGGTGACGTCACCGAACACACTGCTGGGCGGAAGTTACCGCCCGGCAGTGTGTTATTGAAAACAAAAGAGCCCGTGCCCTGCGCGATTTAGCGCAGGGCACTGGAGCGCATTGGAGCATGAGATGCTCCGATGCTAGGCTCAGGGGGGCTGCCGGGGTGAAAATAAGGGTATGTCCGGGTTCAGCTCTGAACCCGGACAACCCCTTTAACACATACGGCCAGTTTGACCATGTTTGCGAAAAGCACATTCATCAGATGTTTGTTTGTTCAACTATCAACTTACTTCTAGGCAATGTGTACGGCCACTATTAGGGAATCGTGCATATTAGTCAGTTGATCAAAACAGATGATTTCAACCAAAACGATCTTTAGTTGGGTGAAACAACAAACAATTGTTTTAGCTGACTGATGATAGACTGCCATAGTTCCCAGAATTAGATGATGGGCAATACAAGTTGACTCGTCCTCTTTCAGGGACAGTTATTTTTTTCCTAGGTTTACTTCCCTTTGGAGAGAAAATCATGTTCGCACCGCAAGACACCCTAGCTGTGACATTAGTTTCTAAAACTATATCCAAGTTCGAAACTGGGATCCATCTAAATTTGCATACAGGCTGTAAAACATAAAAGTGAGCAATCCAATATGTTTAGTATAAGGAAGGTTTTAAAACCAGCACAGAAGGGCGTTTTTAATATTGCAGAATTCCTCAATTACATGAGGACAATTTGGCATCTACTTCAAATGCATCAATTTTGCCTTCCTCTAGAATTAAAGGGATTGTCCAACTTTTATTAAGTGATGAGGATAAGCCTTCACAAGCTGATTGGCGGGGGTCTGGCAACCTGCGTCACAGAAGATAACTGTCTACTTTACGGTGGACTGGGCTTGTCACTGAAGCGCTGCTCCCTGACTGTTGGAGGTGCGGGGTGTCAGACCCCTGCTGATCAGCTAGTGATGCCTTGTCCTGGGAATAAGATGAGGACACCCCATTTAACCCTATATTATATAATAACATACATACATAACTTTCATATGTCCAGATCACTGCAGAGTTGTAGAAACATAAATGGGTATGTGTAGCAATATATCAGTAAACTCACATAGAGGCAGGCAGGGGTGAAGCCCCAATAAAGGAGGGGGGACTGCCTGGTCTCCTGTAGACTCAACGGCCCTGCAATTTTCCCAGGAGATGCTGATGAGATACAAATCATGCTTTGGCACTTTGCCACCTACTATTTTAGTAATTACCCAGCACGACTGCATTTTCCCAAAGCTTTCAGTTGACGGCAATAACAGCAGGAACTATGAACATTTTTTTTACATACCTTATCGACATTCATTCTTTTAAATGAGGCTTGTAGCAGTTTGAAATTGTGAATGTACTCGTGTTCCAGCTTGGCTTGAAACTTGACCTTCTTTAGGCTTATGCATTGTGGGAAGAGCATATCCATAAACTGGCAGTAGGCAGCACCTGTGGAGAGAAGCCAGGAGAATCACACACAGGGTAGGAACAGATTGGAACAGTAGCGCTCTGTCATCACATAGTGATCAGATGTGTTTCCAACTCCTTATGTAGAAGAACAGTTAATATTTGTGAAGCTGTGCGGAATGATTTATGGACAATGTTTTCAAATAGTGTGCGAGATATGAGGACCCTAGAGCAGAGGTCGCAATATCGCCTGTAGAGGCCACACAAAAAAAAGGTCTCACAAGCATCAATACCCTTCAAACTTTTCCCTGCCATTCACGAGTGCATTGCGCGCTATGAAAGGCACATCGATACTGCCGATGCCTGAAATATCCAGTAAGGCTTCTTTCACACTTGCGTTGTTTAACGGCTCCGTTTTGATTTTGCACATCAGGATGCATTCGTTCCGTTAGGGTGCAGTTGTGTGAAATCAAAACTGAAAAAAAAAAACAGAATGAAAAGGATACAGCGGCTCACTGCTATTTCGTATGGATAGGTGCTCACCCTCAGGTCTTACCCTCAAGACCAAAAATTGATATACCGTAAATAAATAGATGAGGGGGCACACTCAGAAGGAAAACACTGTTGGATGATGTAAATTTGATTTAATAAAAATAATATAAAAACAAACCCCTAAAATACACATAAAACATATACATCAAAATATCTGAATATGAAATATGCAGCAACCAAATGCATAAGAATATAGCAAAAAACACCAGTGTCCCACTTAGGTTTGCAGATATAAATGTAGCGATCACTGCTGTATATTTGAATATCTAACACACAATTTGATGATGAGGCAATCTAATTGGAAATTGATGGAGACAGCACTGTGGCCCCTTAAAATGATGTTGGAAAGCCCGCACTATGCTGCAGCTATAGTGCCGTGGCTTTGAACAATGTTCCAATTGGGAATGGAGTGTAGGTGCCTTTTTCCTTGATTATCAGGATTCTGTGTCCTTAGATATATGCATCCACTTAGGCTGCTAGTAGTGGCTCGGATTAAAGATCAAAGTCCGATACTTCGTTTATACAGAGATGCGTATATACCCTCCAAGTTACTTACTGATTCTTGCCGCTGTGACTTCTTATCCTTACCCCTTCTTGCTGCGAGACTGCAGCGCTGGTATCCCAGGTGGCCGTACACGGCCGGCTGTGGCGTCCCACGTGACCTGGTCTCTGGGGTTCCGGGTAGACGCTTGTCTATGACGTCACTACTATGCGGCTGTAACTTTGGTATTGGAGATGAACCGTTGGTATTTGTAGACCGCTGGTATTTTTCGATGATATTTAACGATCTTGCTGATGTTAAGGTTCCTTTCTTTGTTGTTTAGAATCCACGCTCACTCTGATATGCCATGGATGTGGCATATCAGAGTGAGCGTGGATTCTAAACAACAAAGAAAGGAACCTTAACATCAGCAAGATCGCTAAATATCATCGAAAAATACCAGCGGTCTACAAATACCAACGGTTCACCTCCAATACCAAAGTTACAGCCGCATAGTAGTGACGTCATAGACAAGCGTCTACCCGGAACCCCAGAGACCAGGTCACGTGGGACGCCACAGCCGGCCGTGTACGGCCACCTGGGATGCCAGCGCTGCAGTCTCGCAGCAAGAAGGGGTAAGGATAAGAAGTCACAGCGGCAAGAATCAGTAAGTAACTTGGAGGGTATATACGCATCTCTGTATAAACGAAGTATCGGACTTTGATCTTTAATCCGAGCCACTACTAGCAGCCTAAGTGGATGCATATATCTAAGGACACAGAATCCTGATAATCAAGGAAAAAGGCACCTACACTCCATTCCCAATTGGAACATTGTTCAAAGCCACGGCACTATAGCTGCAGCATAGTGCGGGCTTTCCAACATCATTTTAAGGGGCCACAGTGCTGTCTCCATCAATTTCCAATTAGATTGCCTCATCATCAAATTGTGTGTTAGATATTCAAATATACAGCAGTGATCGCTACATTTATATCTGCAAACCTAAGTGGGACACTGGTGTTTTTTGCTATATTCTTATGCATTTGGTTGCTGCATATTTCATATTCAGATATTTTGATGTATATGTTTTATGTGTATTTTAGGGGTTTGTTTTTATATTATTTTTATTAAATCAAATTTACATCATCCAACAGTGTTTTCCTTCTGAGTGTGCCCCCTCATCTATTTATTTATGAAAAAAAACAGATCCCTCACTAAATACATTGAAAGTGAATGGGTGATGGTTTTCAGGCTCCTAAAAAAAAAGAAAAAAAAAAAAAGAAGATCCATCACCATTGACTTAGGTCTCATGCACACGACAGTTTTTTTTCACGGTCCGCAAAAACGGGTTCCGTGGGTCCGTGATCCGTGACCGTTTTTTCGTCCGTGGGTCTTCCTTGATTTTTGGAGGATTCACGGACATGAAAAAAAAAGTCGTTTTGGTGTCCGCCTGGCCGTGCGGAGCCAAACGGATCCGTCCTGAATTACAATGCAAGTCAATGGGGACGGATCCGTTTGACGTTGACACAATATGGTGCAATTGCAAATGGATCCGTCCCCATTGACTTTCAATGTAAAGTCAGGAGTCCCTTTACTTTCACACTTGCGTTCATATAATGCAGACGGTGGCTCCGTTCAGAGCGGATCCGTTTGTATTATATTGTTAAAACATTTCTAAGTGTGAAAGTAGCCTCAGACGGATCCGTCCAGACTTTACATTGAAAGTCAATGGGGGACGGATCCGTTTGAAAATTGAGCCACAGTGTGTCATCTTCAAACGGATCCGTCCCCATTGACTTACACTGTAAGTCTGGACGGATCCGCTTGCCTCCGCACGGCCAGGCGGACACCCGAAGATAACTTGAAGCGTCCCCATCACCATGGGAACGCCTCTATGTTAGAATATACTGTCGGATATGAGCTACATCGTGAAACTCAGATCCGACAGTATATTCTAACACAGAGGCGTTCCCATGGTGATGGGGGGGGGAGATGGGAGGCCGCACACTGGCCACCAATGTTGTTACTGCTATAAAGGGAGGGGGGGCCGATGGGGGCGCACACTGTGCCACCAACGATTTATTACAATAGGGGGGGGGCGATGGTGGGCGCACACTGTGCCACCAACGATTTATTACAATAGTGGGAGGGAGGGGGGGGGCCGCACTGGCCACCAATGATATTCAAACTGGGGAAGGGGGGGGGTCTGCCCCCTGCTGCCTGGCAGCCCTGAGCTCTTACAGGGGGATATGATAGTACAATTAACCCCTTCAGGTGCCACACCTGAAGGGGTTAATTGTGCTGATCACGGCCCCCTGTAAGAGATCGGGTGCTGCCAGGCAGCAGGGGGCAGTCTTGTACACAGTTTGTAGTGTATTCTAACTAGAAGCGTCCCCATCACCATGGGAACGCTTCTGTGTTAGAATATACTGTCGGATATGAGTTTTCATGAAGTGAAAACTTAGATCTGAAAAAGCTTTTATGCAGACGGATCTTCGGATCCGTCTGTATGAAAGCAACCTACGGCCACGGATCACGGACACGGATGCCAATCTTGTGTGCATCCATGTTCTTTCACGGACCCATTGACTTGAATGGGTCCGTGAACCGTTGTCCGTCAAAAAAATAGGACAGGTCATATTTTTTTGACGGACAGGATACACGGATCACGGCCTTGGCTGCAAAACGGTGCATTTTCCGATTTTTCAACGGACCCATTGAAAGTCAATGGGTCCGCGAAAAAAAAACCTGAAAACGGCACAACGGCCACGGATGCACACAACGGTCGTGTGCATGAGGCCTACATTGTTTTTGGTGACGGATCTTTTTATTTTTCATTTTTATGATCGGACACAAAAGTACAGCTTGCAGCGGTTTTGTTCTCCGGTCACAAAATGGAATGCTGCCAGAATGGAAGACATCCTAATGCAACCTGAACGGATCCCTTTCCATTCAGAATGCATGAGGACTAAACGGAAACTTTTTTAATTTTTTTTTACGGTATTGAGATCCTCTGCTAGATCTTAATACCAGAAAACAACAACGCAAGTGTGAAAGTAGCCTAACAAAGCTCCTTAGAGCAATATACTGGACTGTACTTTATCACTTGGCCATAACTGCCTGCTGTGCATTAACTCCAGACCCCTCTCACAAGCTTATTAACCCTATCCTGGAGGGAGAGGAGCAACGCAATTTACATGGGACTGTATGTTGGAGGGGTGATGTTATTTACATGAGACTGTACTTTATAGGGGTTGGAGGGAGGGGGTGGATATTTACATGGAATTATATGTTGGAGATGCTGATGAGAGGGGAGAGACGTTATTCACATGGGACTGTATGCTGAAGTCGGCTGAACGGAGGGTAGAGATGTTTTTTAAGACTAGTAATGGTTTACTTGCACATATATACCCACCTCTTAGGGCACGTTCACACCACCACTATTTATTTCTGCTCTTCTGCTCCGTTAGATGAGCAGAACAATGAAAGTAATGGAAGTGCCGGATCTGGCACATCACTGAGCCGTATGGCGGTGAAGACTTCATTGACTATGATGGAGTCTGTTCAGTTTCAGTTCAGGGTCCTGTCTTTTTACTAGACAAAGAAGTCCTCCATGCAGGGCTTTTTAACAGAATCTATTACAGAGGCCCCGAATGGAGCCTCCCAAGCAGATGTGAACGAATCCTTATTATTTAGGCCTACATATTATTTAAACTACTCCTTGGCTAAAAATACGCCTCAAATGTTAAGAGGAGTATTTTTACTCTTCCAGAAAAAAATGTAGTGCAACCTCTGCCCTAGGCTCTCAGCCGGTTGTACAATTACCACAGGGGCACACACAGTTGCTTTTAGGGGTACTCGCCATGTCCTCATGCTGTGCTTTTTATTTGCAGAAATATATGATTATAACCTTGGTGATACTTTACTGGTAGAGTACTTGGCTTTGATAACCACTGACCTTGAGGCAGCCTCTGATGCTGCTATGTGGTGCATGGAGAGGATGGTCTTAGTAAAAGAATGGTCCCATTGTCCAAACCCTTGGTTGGTGTGAACCTACACAAGACTAAAGCTGGCCATACGTGTTCAACAGCTGTCGGTTGGACTATTACTCCACAGATAGCCATCTCTCCTGACTTCCTCACGACTTTCCATACACATTCGGTTTGGCCTAGTTTGTATGTGTTGGCAATGGGGAGAGAGTAAAAGCCACCATACACTTCTGGCAGTGACTTATCTCATTAGGTGAAATTGGGTTGTGTTCAGTTTGCCCAATCCTTCCCTCCCTGACATCTATCGGGGGCAGAGTTGGGAGCTCCCCATACATTTTAGACTGTATAATGTTTATGGGATCAGTAATCCTCAGTTGATACACCCATTCTCTGTCCCCATTTTTCCCTTTGCTAAACGGTTAGTATATAATTGGTGCCCTGTGAACATTCGCAGGTCGACTGTCAGTTTTCAAATCTGTTAATTTGATGCAACTTTTTGGATTTTGTAGTTGGGTTATGTGGGTGTTATATTTCCAAATAAAATTATGTCTAAGGTTAAGTTCACATCTGCATTTGGTAACCCTTGTAGTCTGCTCCGGTAGGGGAGCAGACTACCGGAGTTACTGTATCTGGCATAACCAGACACCGCCGGATCCTCATTCTGGCATAAATGTCAGCTTTGTGCCAGAAAAAAAGTGCTGCATGCAACGCTATTTTTCTAACAAAAAGATAAAATTTATATGGGAAACCCACTGGATCCCATTTTAGTGAATGGGCATATGGTATTTCTGGAACAGACTACTGGAGACCGTACACAGATGTGAACCTATCCTTACTGCGGCATTAGCCATCAGGTGAGATTGAAGGACCACAACGACCCTAGAAAAGATAGCAGGGTGTGTGTATTCCCAGAGGAAACTAATATCCTGCTCCGTACAGTATTAGAACAAAGTTTTATGCGAAACGACTTCGGATGTTTCATCTGAAGTCTATTCGCTCATCCCAAGAGTACAGCATGAAACAGTCATTGACTGCAAAAGTAATGCTATCACACACTGACCCATACTCTATATGGAAGCCTATCTGCATTATCCATAGGAGTCAATAGAGAAGTCTATGCCTGGCTCTTTCTGCAACTCCTATAAACTTCAATGGAGAAGAAACAGCAAATGTACTGCACGTCTCATAAATCTAGGATTGTGGGCTACTTGACAATAATATAAATAGAATTGTGCTTTTAATGTGAAAGTATGGACATTTTATGAGTCATATCCTCTTTTCTTTCCAGATGCATGCAATGAATGTAATCTGAATGCATCACACAAGGCTCAAAAGATACATTGCCTCATATAAGACCAGTAGCCGTCTCAATCATTTTGGGTCAAACAGACCAAATTCATACATAATGTTTGGAAAAGAACATGCAAGATACTCCAATGGTCGCATCCAAGTAATAGGGATACTCAGCTACATTAAAGAGGACCTGTCACCTCTCCTGACATGTCTCTTAATAGCTTCATACATTTCCCAAGTAATACAAATTCTGGAGCATCTATTCTTATGGCTCGATGTTATGCCATTCATTTTTTATTTCTGCTAGAAGTTATGAATGAATTTCTAGCAGTCTGCAGTAAGGGTACAAAGGGGAGGTAACCATTGGGGGTGGGGGGTGTCCCTGCACATACTCTAGCCAATCAGTGCTGCCATTTTCAGACTGTGACGGTATACCCCCCCCAACTAGTTACCACCCCTCCCTGATCTCATAATGATGAACTATCAATATGTGTATTATGGAAAACCCTTTTAACTAAACTGTTTGGCATGTAGCTGATTTACATAATAAATGGCTTGTGTATCCTACGATTGGGTAGGATTTGTAGACTGGAAATGCTAATGTAGATTGTTCGCTGACCACTTGAATGGAAGCTGAGCTGCAGTAATCAAGCATGGCAACTACACTGAGAATGGCGCTGTCTGCTTCCGTTGCCTGTGACAGTTCCAGCGCTAGACAGATGATTGGTGAGGTGCCTGGTGTCAGACCCTAGTGTCGGTATCTCTCAACCGTATAAAAGTTGTAAGATCACCTATTCTCATCTACACCCATAACAATAGCTCCAGCAAAACGTTCTCATCCATTTACAGCAACAACAAAGTGATTTGAGGTCTGGTGACATCTCTCTTCACAGCTCAATATTACGAGTACAGCTGATATAACTGTATATCATGTGAATGCCATAACCACAATGCATATTTTGGGGTTTTAAATCTATTTATTGTGTAGTATTTATTTGGCTCCTTTATCTGTTTTGGCAACGGATAATATAATAATGTGAGTATCAAAATAGAAGGGTAGCCGGGAACTTGTACAAAACCATATTTCTCCGGACACACAGTACAAACACAGAAGAGAGTTATAAATTAATCAGAAATACTTGTCTGTGTGCCAACCTGAAAGAGCTTCAGGCGCAGTAGAAAGTGCTCACGGACGTTTCCTCACAGCTTGTTGTGTACAAGGCAGATTAGAAAGCAAATGCTGATAACAGGTGACTGGATTTATTGTATAATACAGATGCCGAGAGATACTGCGAAAGCAATTTACAAAATGATTAACCATGTTTTGTCAGGAAACTATTCTGGGACCAATATAGTCGTATATCGTAATTATCCAGCCTCCAGCACAGTGCTCACATAATACGGTACATACGTCCAACACATTCACACCTTTTCAATATACGGCAGGTTCTTGCCAATAATACATATCCCTGGGGAATTTAACTTGTCGTAGTAAAGCACAGAGGTTGTATCACTACATTTTTCTATGATTTATTATCTCTCGATTTATTATCTCTCAACACAGGTACTACTTCTTGTGAAGGTACAGAGTCTACTACTGATATGTCTGAAAGTCTTTGGGCCAGATTTATCATTAGCTCAGGTCAGAATAATGGAGTGAAAAAGTCCCAAAAAAGTCCCAAACGCTAAAACTGCGCACAAATTTGCGACTTTTTTATGCTCTGCACTATGCTCACCAGTTTTCTGAAAGTGGGCGTGTTTTCTTATGTAAATGGATCTCTAGACAGATTTACTATTGGGACTATTTAAAAAGTCGGAAAAAAGTCACAATTTCACTCCAGTGAGGACCATGCTTATCTTATGAGACTTTTTAATAGAACATGCGACTTTTTCATAAAAACGTGCGACTTTTTCATAAAAACGTGCGACTTTTTTAAAGCTGCTTACTGACGGATAAACTGCTACCGTCAAACCACATTTATTACAGTCTTAAAGGGCCGATCATAAATCTGACTTTAGCCATATGTGAAAGTGGAGTGAGCTGTCAGAGTCATGATAAATCTGGCCCTTTGTGTAGACTACAAGTGCCACAGTGCTTCAGATAATAAAATATTGCTCCACAATTTTGACAAAATGTTTGAAAAATCTCTTAATAGCAATTACCTAATAAACGTAAAACAGCAGAAGAAAAATACCCTAGACCAAAAATACTATACAATCATTAGAAATATGTAATGATAAAATTATACATAGATCAAAATTAGAAAAATACCAAAAAAGGCATTTCATGGGAACGATAGTAGATTAAATTGCAGTGGAATTCTGCTAACCTTTAAACAATATGGAAAGAGAGGAAACCACTGTTGGTGCAGGGAGGCCGATACCGAAGAGGTTGCCCGATGCTGTGAATCCTTATAAGGAATATTTCAAGTGTTTTTGTTTTCTTAGCTGCTGATTAATCTGTTTCCTACCGTGGACTAACCACAATACTAAAATAGAAAATGGAGCATCTCTTGGGAATTTAATCTCAACAGTTATTAACTGTACTTTCTACTGCAGGTCAACCATGAAAGCCTTCGGAAACCAAGAAACAACACAGATTATACAAGCACCCTTTACGAAGCAATCAGACATTATTTTGTCAGCAGATCCAATCTTTTGATATATCAGACCTAGAGTTCAGCAAATCTGCCTTTTAGGGGTGATGTGCTGGTGGCAAATGCTGAATTTTAGGTGTATAAAAGCTGTCAATGTCCATTAAGTGGCATGTTTACAGAGGGCAATGATCGTGAACTCTGATGTGGCCATCATTAGTACCAAGGCAGAACCTGCTTTCATTACTGAACACTATTAATTGCCATTGATGGCTGCACCAGAGTTTGCAGGTGGGCTGGAAAGCGCCCATTGTCATCATGCATAGTGCAAAAACACACAAGACCAACAAAAGGTGTCATGGTGTGGAGCACGATAAGCTACCATGCCCGTTCCCATTGGTTATTCATGGAGGGAACATGGAGCAGCATTCAGTATGTCCATCCACCAGCCCACACACTGCCCACGCTAAACAACATTCTCCTCAGGGTATCCAGCAGCTCCCTTGGCCAGCTCAATTGCCAGATCTCTCCCCCCATTGGGAATTTCTGGGACTTGTTGGTGTGACAGATCTCCCAAGCACAGCAGCCAACAACCAACTTGGCTGAACTACAGATCCAAGCTGAAACAGAATGGAATGACCTACAGTGCCTTGCAAAATTATTCACCCCCCTTGACTTTTTTGTGTTTTGTTACACTACAGCCTTATGTTCAATGTTTTGTTAATCTGAATTAAACTGTTTAGAAATAGAAAACAGAAAATTGGTATGTGCATATGTATTCACCCCCTTTGTTAGGAAGCCCATAAAAAGCTCTGGTGCAACCAATTGCCTTCAGAAGTCACATAATTAGTGAAATGATGTCCACCTGCGTGCAATCTAAGTGTCATATGATCTGTCATTACATATACACACCTTTTTTGAAAGGCCGCAGAGGCTGCAACACCAAAGCAAGAGGCATCACTAACCAAACACTGCCATGAAGACCAAGGAACTCTCCAAACAAGTAAGGGACAATTTTGTTGAGAAGTACAAGTCAGGGTTAGGTTATAAAAAATATCCAAATCTTTGATCCCCAGGAGCACCATCAAATCTATCATAACCAAATGGAAAGAACATGGCACAACAGCAAACCTGCTAAGAGTCGGCTGCTCACCAAAACTCACGGACCGGGCAAGGAGGGCATTAATCAGAGAGGCAGCACAGAGACCTAGGGTAACCCTGGAGGAGCTGCAGAGTTCCACAGCAGAGACTGGAGTATCTGTACATAGGACGACAATAAGCTGTACGCTCCATAGAGTTGGGCTTTATGGCAGAGACGCCAGAAGAAAGACATTACTTTCAGAAAAAAACTAAAAGGCACGTTGTGAGTTTGCGAAAAGGCATGTGGGAGACTCCCAAAATGTATGGAGGAAGGTGCTCTGGTCTGATGAGACTAAAATTGAACTTTTCGGCCAGCAATGAAAACGCTATGTTTGGCACAAACCCAACACATAACATCACCCAAAGAACACCATCCCCACAGTGAAACATGGTGGTGGCAGCATCGTGCTGTGGGGATGTTTTCAGCAGCCGGGACTGGGAAACTGGTCAGAGTTGAGGGAAAGATGGATGGTGCTAAATACAGGGATATTCTTGAGCAAAACCTGTACCACTATGTGCGTGATTTGAGGCTAGGACGGAGGTTCACCTTCCAGCAGGACAATGACCCCAAACACACTGCTAAAGCAACACTTGACTGGTTTAAGCTACTTAGAGCTGCGATTGCCGCAAAAGGTGGCTCTACATAGTTTTGACTTTAGGGGAGTGAATAGTTATGCACATTGACTTTTTCTGATATTTTGTCCTATTTGTTGTTTGCTTCACAATAAAAACAAAAACAAACATCTTCATAGGTGTGGGCATGTTCTGTAAATTAAATGATACAAATCCTCAAACAATCCATGTAAATTCCAGGTTGTGAGGCACCAAAACACAACAAAAGTCAAGGGGGGTGAAGGCAAGGCACTGTACCACAGGAGGATATCCAGCATCTGTATGACAATTATCATGCCAAAGTAGCAGCTTGCACCACAGCAAGGGGAGATGCCCTCACTATTAATGTGATGCTGCCCAATATATACCCTGCTGCAGAATCCAAAATAAAGGCTGCACTATCTTTGTTGTGTGATGATTGTCCAAGCACCACTAGCAGTTTATAATTTGTCAATTTATGCTCAATCGCATTAGGTTTTCCAGGTGTTCCTTTTTAGCGGTGTAGAGAAGGAAAGAATTTGCTTTACAGAACAAATGAACATTGTAAAAGTTCATAATAAACTCTAAAATGCATGGGGGACTGTATGGCATGGGACCTTTAAACAAGGACTTTAGAGTGTTATCTTTAATTAGCAAATGTTAAAGGGATATTCCAGCAGACAAGAAACTAGAAAAGAGGCTGCAGGGGACTCATACACAGAGCAAAAATCGACATCCTAAACATTTAGAATTTTGTCACACTGTTGCTCACTACTTATGTGCTCCCCAAGATGCAGCAAGTATGAGCTTTTCTTCAGCAGCAGCACATATAGGTAGTATAGTTCCCATCTTGCATTACTGACATCTATTCCAGGATGTTCTCCTCCCCTGTATTTCGCTGCCTTTCAGATTTCATATTGTGCTCCCTTCCTTACTGTTGAGCCTCGCACAGTAGTTCCCAGTTAAGGTGCTATAACTCCTTATGCTGAAACTGAGCATGCTTGACCAGCAAACTGAAGCTGAACTTATGGTCGTAACCCTAGGTAGCAATAAACATCACATTTTGTGACTATAAGTGGTGAGTGATTATGTGGGAAGCTACTGAAAACATTTAATTATTGTATATTGAGAATTTTTTATTTGAGCGGCATACTTTTAAGACAAGTTTTGGGTACTGGAATACCCCTTTAGATCATAGAGTGAATATGTCACAATATTTTAAAAAAGAATTCCACTTAAAAAAAAAAGTGATTGTTCTTATAAAGGTGAAATGTGGTCTTTACACTTGATATTACTGCAGAGGATAATTTTGCCTATTATGGATATAACAACACATTACATCACAAATTAGCAAAATAATGAATGAACATGAAAAAAACATGAAAAATAAAAAACACAAACATAAGGGGAGACTAGGAACTTTTATGTATTCTTTTTAATGGTCAGAACCTGGATTATAATGAGCTAACATTAAAGGTTACGGACACATTTGTACTATTTATTGCTCATTTGCTTCCTACTGTAAATGCAACATTAAGCAAATTTTTAAATAGTCTTAAAAATCTAAACAAATCCTTCATGTAGCTGGGTATCCTGGTACTTCAGAAAAAGCTCAAACACACTTCTGCTGGTCGTGTGAACTCTATGCCCTCCCCATTCCATTTGTCGGTAAGCGATAGCAGCAGGAAGGGAGATGTTGTAAAAGGAAGATCAGAGTGTGGAGAGGGAGTAAAGCATCCACGTTTAGGGAAGACAGCGTTTAGGGAAGACAGCTCACACAGGCTGAACTGAATCAGATTCCAAACAGTAAGAACAGCACACACAAATCAGACTGCAGAGGGATGGTAGAGATCATAGAGGATGTGTATCTGTGCAGACAGAAAGGACAGACTGTGCAAGTTGGCTAAAATCCATGCCACTTTGTGATAGTCCATATAAAAGTGCACGTACAATGTTTCCGGTAATTAATCCTTCAGCAGCCATTTTTCAGGTCCCTATAAGGGATAATATAGGAGGAGAGAAGAGGATCAATTCACAGAAGGGAACTGTAATTGACTGACTACCCGGGGTCTGTAGTAAATTAGGGTAGACTCACTTTAATTGGGATATCCATAGGAGCTCTAGTCAGAGGGGAAAACAGCCCTCTGTGGGGGCATTTTACAAAGGTAAAGCAAAAGTGGGTCTGCTAAGACCCAACAGCTCTGCTATTCCCAAGAACATCCAGTTATCACATGATTGCCGAGTCCTTTGCACCATTGTTGCTTCCTCTATTCATTGCATATCACTCACTGAGCACCGTGTATCCAAGAAAGGAGAAATCAGAAAATGTAATAAAACTCTGATGTCTACTCAGGGTCTGTTGTCTAGCCAGGGACCTAAACTACTCCTACTAGATGGCAGGTACTTTAAACCCCCACACTGTACATATACAGTGCACCAGATTAAAGCCCAGCACCACACGACATACATGTACTGCATGTGGTCATAAACAAGTATTGATATACAAAATTCCATAGTATTTACCTATTTATTCGGACAGAGATCTCAATAATTCATTACTGGCTTAATCAACTGATCTCCCGCTTTACGTGGATTCTGCATAGTTCAGAACATGTTCACAGGATGAAAGAATAGCTTTCTAGTCCCGCAAAATTGGAATACTATGGTAAATTTTCCCATCCCCCAAACCAATGCGGTCATCTTGCCCAGAGGTTATTGCTGAAACTGGTCATATTTGGATGGTGTGAGATATATTCAACATCTGCAGTGTCTCCAGAATCAAGACACATGGGTGCTTACAGTGCAGTCTTGTGCTATAAACCATATGGTGGAGCAAGGCATCGTAGACTAAGAGTAGCTACAGTCTGCACATTCCCATACAAAGAATGTTTATGCATGACACCATCATAAGGAATGACCCCCTCATTAGCTGCGTTAGCTCCAGAGAGTCTTTCACTCTTTAAAAGACATTCTAAGACAGAATGTACAAATAATGGGTCATCAAATAATAATTAATACATTACTTATAGATTATAATGTGGCATCACAACAAGAACATGTGTCAGGGTAAGGCCAGATGTTCTTATACTTCCTCTCGTAAGTATTCTTACACTTTGGGAAATAACATTTCCTGGATCATTTGGCTAAAAAGTCCTGGAGTCTATTATTTTCCAGCCTGAATCACTGAGGCTGATGAGTTACTTCATAGGGATTATTTATAAAGGAAAGCTGTGAATGAAGCATTCTCAAAGACATTGTTCTGGGGAATCCCAGCAAACCAGAAAGTCATTTTAAATGTCACCTGAATGACAGAACTTTTCTATGTAGTATGCAAATAATTAGTCGACTAAAAAAGTAGAATAGCACACGACAGGTTTTACCTTGCTTAACCCAGAATTTTATTCAGTGGTTGGCTCAAATCCATGCAAACAACCGCTTTGTGATATATAGAGTGCATGTATAATTTTATGGATATTTAACCCTTCATCAGCCATTTGTCAGGTTTCCATACCATGGCACTGGTACATAAAGGGGATTCCCCGGATTAGAGAAAGGCCTGCTTCTTTTTCCAGAAACATTGTCCTCCCTGTCCTTGGACCATGCCTGGTACTGCAGGATGAGCTACTACATCTGACACTGGCAGGGCCAGACTGGGACTTAAAGTGGCCCTGTAAAAAAGAAAACTAAAAATGGCCCAATTTTGTAGGCGGGTCCAAATTAACAGAAGGCAGGGCAACACAAGTAGGTGTCACGGCTGAGGATGGGGAAAACCCTCAGCCGTGCGGTATCAGCAGATGGAGTCGCTGCAAGGCCAGGACAGAGAATTAGGGAGCAGGTCACCTCCTACACATCCCTAATTCTGACCCTGTCTCCTATCCGTATGAGCCAACCCTGAAGGTAGGAGGGCTCATCCTCCGGAACCTGATATTCCTGCTAGCCCTCAGGGTGGCCCTAGACTAGGAGCAGGGCAAGACGACCTGTTCCTCCTAGACACGGAGGAACAGGAGTCTCACTGGCCAAGCCACACAGAAAGGAAGTTAACCCTTCCAACACCAGGGAAGGGAAGACATCAACTTAAAGGGGAAGTGCACACAACACATATAACACCCCGTGCACACCGATAAAAGGCACACCTATAAGGAGAGGTTGCCAGGTGCAACCGCATGCACATTGCAGCAAGCTGCCTAGCACCGCTCAGGCTGCTCTGCTGCCACATACACAATGTTGCCAGCAGCAACCACAGGTGAGGCAACATACTATAGCCCTCACCTGTGATTGACAACAACACCAAGACCGCAGGCAACTGCATACAGGAGTCACGACCATGACCAAGAGTCGTGACAGTAGGTGGGACCAACAATACCATAGCGCAAAATATCATCCCAGCAGAACCAAATAACACAGTGTAGCACAATATACTGCCCCAAAAGCTGGTCCTCTGTGTTGGCCATCAATAGATACCATTTTCTGTCCTCCTCCTCCAGTTGTCTTTGATTACGATATGGAGCAGGAAACTTAGGAGGTGAGGTGCAGGACATGAGTACCTGATTCTCACAGTGTTAATAACTGTTGAGAGCTCATTATGTACACGTTCAGCGGCAGAGAGAAGGACTTGGGTGGCCCCCCCTTGGGCATGGACCCATTGGGAAATTTCCCTAAAGGGTCTATGGCTGCCCCTGGACAAGAGTGGTACTGTCGGGATTCGAACCCGTGACCGGCCACGTCCCAGGCAGTAGCCCTGCTTACTAGGCTACCATCCTCTCTGGACATTCCTCCCTGAAACCTATTAGTTAACCTCAGTCTTGCCAAGCCTTGCTCATCACCCTTGATTCCCCACACCTGGTACTTCCCTATATAAGTCCAGCCCCTTGCACTCTAGCTTGCTGATTATTGAGCTCCTGAGCCTTGATCAAGCTTCTCCTCATCTGCTGCTCTTGCTACTTGCTACTACCGCTACTACCACTGCTGACCAGGAATTGCCTACCGACTACTCTTCTGCTTTGCCCCTACCTGCTGAACTGCTACCACCGTTGCCATCCGGATTGTCTGACCACGCTTACTGCCGCCTGCCCTGACCTACCGCCTGCCTACCGACTACTCTTCTGCTTTGCCCCTACCTGCTGAACTGCTACCACCGTTGCCATCCGGATTGTCTGACCACGCTTACTACCTGCCTGCGGTCCTTGCCACTGGGCTCCACTCCTACCTCCAGCCAGCTGTCCTCTGACTCAGGTGAGCCTGTAGGACTGTTACAGGTACTATTTCTAGAGAATAAAAAAAAAATGGTATTTTCTTCAAATGCAGGAATAATCTTTAATATTCTAGTAAACATTTTCTGACAGCAAACACAAATCTAGAAAATGGTGAGGAATCGAAACAAAGTATATTACAACGTTGTAGAACTTCTCATTTATACCACAATTAGGATAGAGCTACACGGTGATCTTGACTGTGACACCCATCACATGTCTAAAGCAGGGGTTGTGGGCACTGCAACTTGTAATTTGTGCCATGACCTCCATTCAGTTCATTGGCTGCACTGCTACCCAGCCATCTCTGGTCATGAGATGGGTGTCGCAGCCAAAATTGCTGTGTAGCCCTTAAATTGTTTGGTATAAAGGAGTCACAACCATTTGGCACATGAGAGCATAAAAGGCACATATTACATTTAATAAGCATTCATTACATGTAACAATATAAGACCTCGTCCTCCATACACACAAAAGTGTCCACTGTTCTAGAGAAACAGTACAAAGTTCTGTTTTTCTCTGGGAAAAAAAAATAAAAAAATACAATTTCTCTTTTAACTGCTGCCCTAGTTACAGTTACTAATCCGCCCACGCTAATTTTTGGCCACATGAGGGGAAAATACAATTAAGAAAGTATGTCCATTCACATTGTTAGAAAATTACAAGAAACGTATTCATGTTTTAGCTACAGACAGACATAAAAAGTTTAATTTCCCACATGACTTTGTGCTGGTTGAGAAATAGGCTGGTCCTGAATATAAAGGCTGTGGTCAGCGATCCAAACAATTATACTAATGTTAAAGGGGATGGCCCATTTTATACATTGGGGGCATATCGCTAGATAAGCCCCAAATGTCTGATAGGTTCGGGTCCTAGCTCGCACCTATCTCTAGAACAGAGTCTGCAATGTGAAGGTGAGCGGATCTTGCATGCGAGGCTGCGCTCCATTCATTTCTTTGGGAGTGCAGAACATAGCCAAGGGGCGTGCTCGGCTATTTTCAGAAGTCCCATAGAAATTAATGGGAAGCGCACCGTGCAAGCGCCGCCACCACTCCAGTCAGTTCTATGGGGCTTACAAAAATAGCCAAGTATTTTCGTCAGCCCCATAGAAATGGAGGATAGCTGTGATTGGCTCTCCCACACTGTGCGGGCTCCATTCTAGAGATAGCTGCAGGTCCCATAGGTGGAACCTGCATCTATCAGGCATTGGGAGAATATTATAGCAATATGCCCCCAATGTACAAGATGGGCCAACCTCTTTATAGATAATTGTTAAGTCTATTAAAGTGTCGCAAAGAAACCATTAGGGGTATAAATTTATCAAAAGCGGTACGGTTGCTCATTGAAACCAAACATATTTCTGCCTTCAATTCTCACCAACAGGGCACACACCTTATAAATACCGAAAGGCCTGCCCTGGTATGGTAAATATACTGAAAAATATGGCCAAAATGTCATATTTCTCAGAATAGTTATGCTCCAACGTAGTTGATTTTTGTGTTGCATTTTACGGTCAAATTCTTCAAAATTATTTGCAGTATATATTGAAAATTCAGTCACCATTTAGTCTTGTAATAACATTTCTATTATTTCTCAGATTAATAAAAGCACTATGGTTGACAGACTTTAAAGAGCCGCTGTCAGCATGATCAACCCTATTAAACAAGGAATACTGCCTGGTAGTGTTGATTACGCTGATTAAAAATATTTGTCTGTACGTTAAACAGCTGCGGAGATTTCTGTATTTTTATTCATATTCAAATTAGCATGTTGGAGTTGAATCTTTGGAGCACTGCTTTTGTAACACACCTCTGCACACTCTCCCCCATTCCCCCGGTGATTGACAGGATTAGACATCAGCATGCTGAGCACAGAACTGTGTCCTAGCATGTATATATCGTATACACTACTTACTATAGACTTATGTTGAGAATAGAGGTTTTCTATTGTTAGAAAGCTAATGCATATTACCGATTTATTCACAGGCACAATATATGATCATAAAGACACCAGTAATATGTATTAGCTTTATAAGTATAAAAAAAAAAAACTTTTCTCAATATAATATGTGGTAAGCCTGGCATGTAGATGTCTCAGGTTCAAATCCAATGAGAGAATTCTAGATTTTTTTCTCTAGTCATTTTTTTTCTTTCTCATTTACACATAATTACAGGCTATGGCCTTACTAAATTGAGAATAGACATTTTCTATGGTTAGAAAGCTAATACATATTATTAATATCATAATAATCATATATTGTGCCTGTGAATAAACCAGCAATGTATTGGATTTATAATTATAGAAAACCTCTATTTTCAATATAGTAAGACTAGACTTTTATGATGCGTTAAAATAACGGAAGAAAATATCTAGAATTCGGTCAATTCGGTCATGGGATTTGAACCTGGGAAATCCACATGCAAGACTGACCATTTACCTCCAGGCCTTTTCATATTGAGACGTTTTCTATACTTAGAAAGCTAATACATATTACTGGTGTCTTTATTACCATATATTGTTCCTAAGAATAAACATATTACTGGTGTCTTTATTACCATATATTGTTCCTAAGCATAAACCAGTAATATGTATTAGCTTTCTAAGCATAGAAAAACTCTATCATCAACATGGAAAAGCTATAGTAATTTCTGTATATGATATGTATGTGCCATGACACAGCTCTGCCCTCAGTATACTGATGTCTAGTCCTGTCAATCAAGGGGAGGAGAGTGTGCAGAGAACAGGGGTGTTAAAAAAAACAGTGCTTTATGGACTAACCCCCACCCCTGGTGCTCCAACAAGCTCATTTGCATATGAATAAAAACGCAAATACCCTGCAGCTGTTAAACATGCAGACAAAAGAAAGGTATCGTTTTAATCAGCATGATAAACCCTACTAGGCAGTATGCCTGGTTCAATAGGGTTGACCATGCTGACAAAATCCCTTTAAAGGGGTTGTCAGCATCCTGTCGATCTGATATTGATGGCCGATCCTGAGAATAGGCCATCGAAATCAAATCCTGGACAACCCCTAAGACCTCATAAATCATCTTCATTTCCTCTATTAATTTCAACTATCCCATCTGTCCCAACAACATTGTTGCATTTGTAAGATGATGGCATTGGTGGCATAGTAAATTATATATAATATTAATACTAAAAGCAGGAAACAAAATACAGTATCATAAGCATTTATATTTTCAGGATGCCAATGATCCGTATAGATTATGAACAAGCAGATAACCTACCTGAACATAGCTGTTCGACCTTTGTGTAGTTTAAACACAGAATGTCATTCACCCATGCAATGATGTCATGTCTGCTCATAGTCTCCTGGGTTATCGAGGTAGAGTACACATTGACCGCCATTCCCCAGCTGTAAAGACAAACATGAAAATTAGGATCTGATGACAGGATCAGTATAATAAGAGTCTTAAACATCACCATAACCAGTGGAGTAATAGCTCAGAGTACAGCTCAGGTTTTCAGCTGGCAATAGTAAACCCATCAAAAACAGCAGTGTCTGGATTCACAGCATGTGCTAAATGACAATATTGCTGCATAAATTATTTCCCTGCTCACAGCACCACTATGTGTGCCCAGTGCTGTAAAGAGCCTATGGCACCAGTGGACAGGAGCATGCAGATGTGCGCATATGGGGGGGTCATCACTCGGATGGAAGTTCACTGTGGCCATATTGTCCACATATTATGATATCGGAAAGGTAATCCTCACAATAATTTTATGTGTAGAACTGGGATAACAGTATGAAAGCTCTATTGTTCTCTTGGCGGACCTATATAAAGATGCTTAGAGAATAGCATTGCACTGCTAATAATAATAATAATAATAATAATAAAATAATAAATAGTAAGAGTAAAAAATAAATAAAACAAGAGGAATGAGGGCCCTGCTTGCAGGCGTTTACAATCTGATCAATGCCATGCGTGATGCTCTGAGCCTGAACCAATCTCTCTGGCCAGACATGGTGATAAGTAAGACTGTCTGCCATGCTAAAAAGCCCAAACAAAGTAAAAGAGCCAGGACAAGAAGTAGAATAATGATAGCCCAAAAACCATCCTCCCATGATTGTATTTACAAGACAAAACATTACATAGGATAGTCACATATAGGCTGTTCATGTGTGATTAAAAAAATTCAGATGGAAATGTCCTTCAAAATTTGTCAAATTTTAGCTTCAATCTGAAACATTTATTGTGGACGTATGTTCCAACTGTAGCTCATTTCTTACTGAACAACAGAATTTGACACTTTTACATGTGTGTTTTCTGTTGTTCAAATGTGGGGTTTATCCAATATACCTGGCAGCATTGAGATGGCATAAAACGGGGTCTGTGGGAGTTTGAGGCGATGAGGATCTAGGGCCAAAGATTCATACAGTTCTATTACTGAGGACCTGGGGCCTGTAAATACCTACAATTTCATTTTCCATGCAATGCCTTTCATCTTCTCCAAAGAAAATACGGCAGGCCTTGCAAAAAGCAGCCAATGCGCAAATAAGCAACCAACATAAAGATCCTGGGTAAAACTGCTTGCCAAAAAATACACAGTCAAGTGTATAAAACAGCATGTGGTTGGTCTGCTTACACTAAAACAATCTATTACAGTTACATAGGTGGTCTGTGGTCATTTATCAAGCATGTTCATTAATGACTTTTTTTGGGAAACCATTACAAGGGTTCTAACCTCGCCTCCATACTGCAGTATGATAATTTATAGTCCTCTGGCCACAAAATGCTTTCCTGTCTTGCTCTATATATAGCACTGTGCAGTTTTAATTTAGTATTTCCTCTTAGTAGTGTTTTCTTATGAACAGTTTATACCATGTCTATCACGGCTTAGGAGTTCGTTTTCTGCATGAAGAATACTTATTTATAGACCGTTTTACCAAGACCTAAAACTCTACCAGATTAAAATAAATTGTAGCAATGTAGTCATTTGGAGTATTAGTGGGTACTTAAAGAGGTTTTCTGAGATTATGATATCTATGACCTATCCTCAGGGGTCCCAGGTGTCACCACAGGCTCTTTACAGATTACCAAGCACAGTGTTGTTAATGGGATAGTGGCTGTGCATGGTATTGCATCTCAGCCCCATTCACTTCAAATGTACTTAGCTGTGCCTAAGGCCACGTGACCGGTCTTCAAACAGCTGATCGGCAGTAGTGCTTGGAGACAGACCCCCACTGATCTGATATTGATGACCTATTCTGAGGATAGACCATCAATATCAGAATCTCAGAAAAACCCTTTCAAAGTATGGTTTGTTTGTTATTAGAGGCATTAGAGGCAGGTATTTCACCTACAGAATACAAAATCCACATTTGTAAATTATTATGATGTACTGTGTATTTTCAGGGCAAAATCAGGTACACAAATCTGCATGGCTAATATATTTACTGACATAGACCAGTTGGTAACATAGACCGTTCGCCAATCTGCATCCCAATGTAAATACTACTTATGATAAAACGTAAAGGGGTTATCCTGTGATTAAAAGGGTTTTCTCAGTTATTAATACTGATGACCTATCCTCAGGATAGGGCATCGGTATCTGATCGGTGGGGTGTCATCAGTATTAAAATCCCAGAAGACCATATGAAATCAGCTATCATATAGTACACGACAATCACTAACAAAGCTAGAACCAGCCCTGTACGTCACATCTCCCCATTCATGGCGCCAATTGTTCAGCTAGATTTATTTTAGGCTGGCAGCTCAGAGGTGCGTCTCCTTTCTCGAGTGAATTGTCTGAAGCAGCTCTCTTAGGGCGCATGTCTTGTAACTGGCACAGCTTCTAACAGTACATAGGGCTGGTGGCAGTTGAAGGATGGAACTGAGCATGTGCGACCACCTCAGTAGGCAGACATAGAGGTGGAAACAAATAGACAGCAGGTGGCACTATACAGAAACATGTTATTGAATAACTCAGTGGCTATACTATATGTTGAATTGCATACAATTAGAAAAGTATATGATTCCAGATGTTGATTGGAAAAATGCTGAATATTTTTAGTGGCACAATTCCTTTAAAGCGTCATGGTACTGATGACCTAGCAGTACACCCAATCCTCCACCAAATTGCTGTTTGAGGAAGCTACAGTGCTCATGCTGTAGAGGCAGTACAGTGTAATTACAGCTTCCTCTCCTGTTCACTTGAATCGGACAAACCGGTATAATTACAATGCACCACTGCTACAATGTAAACACTAAAGAGGACACAGGGCTTGCTTGTGAGATGCAGCCGCTTCACCAAAAAAAACTGATCTGCAGGGGGGGTCCAGAGTTGTACCCCTGCCGTTCTAATATAGGACATCAATCATCATGGTTCTACTCAATCCCTTTAAGGCCTTATATGTTGTATATTGGCTGTTCTTGGTATTACAGGTCACTTGAATGGGACTGATTGCAGAAAGGCCATGATGGACATTACGTCACAGGCAGCAGAAGAGGACATACCACCACCATATCAGATACTTAGGCCATCAATATTAAAGTCATGGACAACTGCTTTAAGACTAGTAAATCACACTTGAAAATTGGTATTCCGAAATTTCCCAATAAGCAAAATGGACCAGTCAGTCCATGACAGCTCCAAGTGATTTGTAAGAAGAAATACAAGATAATTGTGGCAGAAAATATAACAGCAGCTGTTATCATTACAGACTTGGATCAGTCACATAACCATTCCAATACACAATCCACAGCTTACGTTTCCAAGAACTGATAGCTGCTATTATAAGAAGATCGCTAAAACAATAGAGCATCAACGCATGTTTCTTATAAAATGCCAGAGCCAGAAAATGTTTAGAAATTTCTACAAATGCTTTCCACACAAGGTTAGACAAAAGCTTGACAAACATTAGAAAGACAAAAATGAACACACAAAATACCATTAGAGAGTCAAGTAAAAAAATAATAAGGCCCCTTTCACACAGGCTTTTTTTGCTCCATGGGTGCAATGCATGACATGAACACACCCGCACTGAATCCGGACCCATTCATTTCAATGGGGCTGTGTACATGAGCGTTGATTTTCACGCCTCACTTGTGTGTTGCATGAAAATCGCAGCATGTTCTATATTCTGCGTTTTTCACACAATACAGGCCCATAGAAATGAATAGGGCTGCCTGAAAATCACATGGCATCCGCAAGAAAGTGTGGATGCAATGCGATTTTCAAGGATGGTTGCTAAGCAGATGATAAATATAGAGATGAGTCCTGGAACCCCATTAAAGTCCATTTACTTTAATATTTTCCATTATAACATGGTTATAATGGAAAATAATAGCATTCTTTAATTCAGAATGCTAAGTATAATGTCCATTGAGGGTTAAAAAATAATATAAAAATTACTCACCTCATCCACTTGATCGCACAGCCGTTATCATCTTCTTTCTTCTTCTTGCAGAACCTGCAAAAGGACCTGCGCTTACGTCATCGCGCTCACCATGTGGTGAGCGCTGTGACGTTAACACAGGTCCTGCTAAATGAAGATAGAAGAACCTTATATCTTCATTCAGCAGGACCTGCGCTGACGTCACTGTGCTCACTACGCGGTGAGCGCGATGACGTCAGGGCAGGTCCTGCAAGAAGGGTCCAAATTATAACCTTCCCGCTGCTGACATACCTACGTGGGTTTTTCTTTTCTTCTGTAGCAGTAACACCTATTGCTTTCAAGAACACTTGTTACTATTTTTATCTGTTCCGTCCTCATTGAAATCTCACTTTATTTAATGCACTGTGAAATCTAATGGGAGTAGAGGCCAATGGGAAATCTTGCGGCTAACTGGGCTCTTGCAGGGATTGCGTAGCATAACGGTTTTATTGTACTCGATCATTCCTAGTACTGGCTCATGAAAGGACAGTTCTCTGACAGAAGCTTCTCGTATTTCCTATAAAAAGCCACATAAGGGTGTGGTAGAAACTGTTACAATATGAGTAATTTGTTTCAAGATATTTTCTCATCCAGCCCATGAAGGTTTATAGAACATAATATCTAGGTCTGACACTATTTTTAAGAGAATATTGACTGAGGCGATTACAATAAAACGATGGTACGGAGTATAAAGTCCTAGTAAATCCGGCATCATGCAGGCAAGCAGCCAATAAGAAAATAAAAAGTAGATGTACTCTGAAATAGCGCAAGAGTGTATTCACATATAGTGATATTGCATTTTTTTTATGTTATTTTGTTTAGATTGTGCTAAAAACCGCAATATGACTGCAAAATACAAACAAAAATAGATTTTTAGAAGGCATCAAATGGAAAAAAAAAAGCCACTGATGTAGTCATTGTCAGATTTAACTCAACTGAGTTCAACAGGGTTCTACCAAGTGTTTCATACTGATGGCCTATCCTCAGGATAGGTCATGAGTATCTGATCAGTGAAGATCCGACTCCTGGCACCCTCAACAATCAGTTGCTTGAAGAGGCCGTGATGATCCAACGAGTGCCACTGCCTCTTCTCAGATTACCCTAGGCCAATTACGTCACGTTTATCGGTCACATGGCCTAGGCGCAGCTCAGCCCGATACTAAACACAAACGCTATCAAATGGACAGCTGCAACCTCCAAGCAGTTCACCAAGCACAGTGGCCGCCTCAAAAAGTATAATATACTCATATGCACACATTCCATAAAATCTAGATATCAATTGTCATCTTCAGAGTAAACTACCAGACAGCCGGGCATAATGGGCACAGTTTATATTTATATCTAGGGAAAAAGTAAGACTAGAGATGAGCGAACTGATTTATAAGAATTGCTTCTTCAAGCAGAGTTCTACACTTGCGAAAAGGTGTTCCCAAAGGTGAGGATGCTCCCCGCGGCTTGACTGATGGGTCTGGCCCTGACAAACTCACACCTGCACCACTGCTCCAAGTAGCAGCACAAGCGCAGACTATGCTTCAGGAGCAGCAACTGGTCATGCACTGCCAAGAGGGAGTATAATGGTGTATGCACAGTCGATGCTCCAGAAGCAGAGCCCCTGCGTATGTGCCGCTACTCAGAGCGGTGGCGCAGGTGCAAGGCCAAGATGTTAAACCCTGCCTATCAAGCAGCTGGGGAGGGTCTTCAGCTTTGAGGACACCCCATCACAAGTGCAGAATGCTTTTCTATAAGACAAAGAGATTTATACAAATCGATTCACTCCTAGTTAAGACCTCTCTTTTCTTAGGAGTCTGTGAAGCTTATGTGCAGCCTAGTGTACTAGAAAGAAAGTAAAACAAGATTCCTGATTTATTTTTTTATTCCTAAAATTTGGCAATTTCATTGCAGACCGCACGGCGTATGTGCAGGAAGTTTCATGTTAGCCAGATTAGTAAAATGTGTTTTAAATATAGATATTTCTCAACAGGGTAATGTGCAACCTCTCGCCAGTAGAAGACACTGTGGAAGACCAGCACAAAACCTACGCTCCTTTTTCAGTGAGCAGACGTAAAAGCCTTGGAATGAAGGCTAAGATGGGGATTTCCACAGCAAATACTTTATTATTTATATAATATCCAAAGTCGTGACCTGTTTATACAATGCAAAGTGCGCATTTCATGGAGCAGAACAATAGAGCGGATGATATAAATGGCAACGTAAACTTAAAGAGGACCTATAAACTCTCCTGGTATCTCGGTTTAAATAATCACTAGCATCCCTCATGAAGCAGCAATCCTTGAGGATCTATTCTTATAACTCTATGCTGTGCCATGCCACCCTTTGCTCAAACACTTAACTGCAGTACTACATTAACAGTACTGCTGATATCGACTCCGGATTGCTACTCTATATGTGTATACTACCCAATTTCCCATGCAGATCGATTTGTAGCTCTGTGACCAAAGTTGTGTTTTGCTGAAGCTGCTTCCAATTTATACATGCAGTATTTTACGTACTTATATACTATCATACTATCATCACTCGCCCTCCCCAGTGGAGCTCACAATCTAAATCCCCTATCTGAATTTTTTGGGAGTGTGGGAGGAAACCTACAGAAACACGGGGAGAACATACAAACTCCATGCAGATGTAGTCCTTGTTTGGTTTTGAATGTAGCACAGCAGCACTGCAAGGCATCAGTATTACATTGACAGGACTCATGAGCCGCACACACATAATGGAGAGGACTTCCTGAGCAAAGCTTACAAGTCCTGTCAATGAATTACAGGGGCAATTTGCTGCAGCACAGTAGGAAAACAAGGGGCGACTATGAACTCCTTGTTTTTAATTATATCAGTGTACTGGTATACCCCTGCATTTGGGGTAATCAGCTTGTGTTCATTATTTTTAAGAGGTTGCATTAGTTACAGAATTGGTAGTGGGTTTGTACGGAGAAAGATTTTTGTATAATACATCTTGATCTTTTTCTGGAGAACAAGTAAAGGTTCACTTATGAACTGAATTGGTCCATTGTAACCAAAATTCCTCAAGAGCATTTAAGAGTGCGAGGGGAACTGAGGAATTTTACTACAAATTACTATCCAAGAGCCTTGCCATGTCTTCAGGGAACCCCTTCCGAGCCATCAAACATGTGTTTCATCATACAGGCCTTGTTATATCAAGGGAAGGAAATGACTGTCCTTGTTTTAGACAGAAACAGACTGTAGAAGTAATTAACCTATGAATGGTGGATTTTAGATACACATGTGGTGGTGGAGCGCATTATGAAGACACCCAGCCTTCATGTGAATTAGGAGAAGACAGGAATAAAATAGCTGTCGGGAGAAAACAATGGGCTTTTGTGAAGGAAAGGGTTAAGATCAGTTGTGAAAGCGTCAAGAGGTTTGAAAAGAAAAAAAATTATGTTTATGAGATTATTTTCAACAGTCACTTCTTGCACTTAAAACAAGGCAAATAATGGTAGCAGACTGGTGCTACTGCAGCGATCTTCTTCTAATGAGTAGAAGCTATGGTATGAGCTTTAGGTCAACAATTATCATTATATTGGCCCTTTTTTAGGGGGAAATTTTAGACCAAAATTGTTTATTATTTGTTGTGGGAAACATTGATTAACCATTTGTGCCAGAAATTAGAGCTCTTCTCTTGCTGCTTGGCCAGGATTTAGACACATTTACAAATTGCGACTTCATAAAATGTTTGCACAATCTCACTCCAGAAGGTAGATGTCGGAAAAATTTAAGAACATCTTAAGGCATATTTAAACGTGTCAACTTTATCAACCTCTTAGAACATTTTTATGAATTTATTGCAAATAACAGCAATGTTCCCTCCAGGAAAACGGACTTAAAAAATAGCACATTTGAATTCCCCTTAGTGTTTTTGAAAACCATTTCACACCACATTTTAATAGATCACCTATGTAATTATAAAAAAAACATACATTTTTCAGTCTAAACAAAAATCCATGGCAGCATGGTGCCCCAGTGTCCTAGGTTCAGATCCAAGAGCAACATCTACATGGAGTTTGTATGTTCTCTTTGAATTTGAGTGGGTTTCCTTTGGGTAGTTTGGTTTGCTGCCACTCTCCAAAAACAAACATACAGAAATATTAATTGGTTTCCTATGAAAGTGGTTTGTGTGTGTGTCAAGTAAGCCATATACACTGCCTGTCCAAAAAAAGTCGCCACCAAAAAAAAAAAAAAAAAAGATTCTCAATGGGGTTAAGGTCTGGACTCTGTGGTGCCAAATCCATGTGTGAAAATAATGTCTCATGCTCCCTGAACCAGTCTTTCACAATTTGAGCCCGATGAATCCTGGCATTGTCATCTTGGAATATGCCCGTGCCATCAGGGAAAAAAAAATCCATTGATGGAATAACCTGGTCATTCAGTATGTTCAGGTAGTCAGCTGACCTCATTCTTGGAGCACATACTGTTGCTGAACCTAGACCTGACCAACTGCAGCAACCCTAGATCATAGCACTGCCCCCACAGGCTTGTACAGTAGGCACCAGGCATGATGGGTACATCACTTCATCTGCCTCTCTTCTTACCCTGATGCGCCCATCACTCTGGAACAGGGTAAATCTGGACTCATCAGACCACATGGCCTTCTTCCATTGCTCCAGAGTCCAATCTTTAAGCTCCCTAGCAAATTGAAGCCTTTTTTCCTGGTTTGCCTCACTGATTAGGGGTTTTCTTACGGCTACACAGCTGTTCAGTCCCAATCCCTTTGAGTTCCCTTCATATTGTGCGTGTGGAAATGCTCTTACTTTCACTATTAAACATAGCCCTGAGTTCTACTGTTTTTCTTTGATTTGATTTCACCAAACTTTTAAGTGATCGCCGATCACTATTATTCAGGATTTTTTTCCGGCCACATTTCTTCCTCGAATACGCTGGCTCCCCACTATCCTTCCAGTTTTTAATAATGCATTGGACAGTTCTTAACCCAATTTTAGTAGTTTCTGCAATCTCCTTAGATGTTTTCTCTGCTTGATGCATGCCAATGATTTGACCCTTCTCAAACAGACTAACATCCTTTCCACGACCACGAGATGTGTCTTTTGACATGGTTGTTTAAGAAATGAGAATCAACTTATTGCACCAGTTGGGGTTAAATAACTTATTGCCAGCCGAAAGATAATAGCCCATGCAGTAATTATCCAATAGGAGGCTCATAACTATTTGCTTAGTTAAATCTAGGTGGTAACTTTTTTTTTTTTGGACAGGCAGTGTATTTTAGATGACTCCTGACCGCTCATACACCAGCACTGCAAGACACCAGTGCTAACCACTGAGCCTGAGTGCTGTCTTAATTATATGATGTATCCTATTGTCATGTTACAGTGACATCCAGCTTCAGCCAAATGTGCCCCGACTTTCATTTATGACCATGATCTTTTCAATCCCGTTTGTTTATATGCACAATAATTGCTCCAATAAAGTAGATATATTTTAATATATTATTTTGCATTTGTGGACCCTCATTTTCTGCATGTAGGTAATATAACATTTTAGGTAGGAGGTCCCATGTACGATTATTAGTACCTAGGTGCATACTTTTGTAAACCAACACAAAGGTGTTACGCAACTGGATGTGGAACAACTGTGTCCACCAACAGATTTGACTTTGGGCTAGTCCTAAGGCTATTATCCTGGCAGTCCTCTGGTGTTAACTCTTTAACCTCTATACAGGGATCTGAACTTTGCTGCAGGGAAGCCTCAAGGCCGCTACCTCTTAGAGTAGTCTCTGTGTGGCTAACAGCTGAACCACGGAGGTCAGAGACACCCGTACAAAACACCTAACGATCAGGCTAAACCGTAGTCAGGGACAGACTGATGTAAGGGGAGGCAGAATACGAGCAGGGTCAATACAGATATCAGGAAGGAGTCAGGTCAGACAGTGGAGTGTCAATATCCAGGAAACAGGCAGACGTCAGAATATGAGCCAATAGATACAACACAATTTTGCAGGAACTAGAAAACTAATCTATTGCTCAGGCACCCTCCCATAGGGCAAGATGCCTTACAAACTAAGAGGTGGCCAGCCATAGGCTGGGGTGAATTAAGGTGCTCTTGTGTTTGCCCCTTAAGAGGGCCTTTGCCAGCCAGGGACAAATACACAGTATTCCAACGACCAGTTCCACTGCCAGGGACCAGAGAAAGGCCATCGGGTCCACACCACTGAAGCAGCAGCAGGGTAAGTAGAGTAGTGCCCATTCCTACGTGGGAAAGAGGAACAGCGACGTGCACAGGCGGTCAACATAACAGGTTTTATAACCTTATTTAACAACAGAGACGTTTGATGTGGAGAATGTCAGGTGCACAGAGCAAATGGGGATAAAAGATTTTAAATAAAACTGGAACACATCCATAGACGATATTGTTTGTGTACAGCCGTCCAACATTCTCATGGATATTTATCTTCTACATAACAATGTGTATAACGTAATCTGGTCATTAAATTTCCACGCAATATAACCGTTAAGTGCAGATGTACAAGACAGATGTTTCGGTATAAGCCAAGTCTAATACAAAAAACAAGGAATTGTTAAATCATTACTTCTAAAAGGAGAGTAACTATGGCCACAAGAACATACAAAACAGCCAGAAACTCAGACAGTATGCATCCACAATGATATCATGTATGCAACATATCGCAGCCATCCACCAGGTCAAAATGATCCTCAACAAAGATACATTCAGTGCATAAAAGTAAATTGGTACATATTGCATCAAATTTAACAAAATAGCAATTGCTACACTAATTAGCACAACATAAAAAAAATGACAGAAGTCAATAATAAATTTGGCATAACTAATGCATGTTTTCCTCAGTGCAGAACAAAACCTGGTCCCAAACTGAAGGAATAGACAGAGAAAGAGGAACGTCAAGAATGAATGTGTGTCACTTAAAACCTACATTTTTTTCTACCCAAAACTTTTAAATAGCCATTTTAGGCTCACGTCTTTTCTAGGCGCATGCCTATAGAAGACACTAAGGGACAGGCAACTGGTAGAATGAAAATAAATACAGTCATGGTCGTAAATGTTAGCAAATTTTTCAAGAAAATTAAGTATTTCTCACAGAAAAGTATTGCAGTAACACATGTTTTGCTATACACATGTTTATTCCCTTTGTGTGTATTGGAACAAAACCAAAAAAGGGAGGGAAAAAACAAATAAGGGGGCGTTTACACACTTACACAGAGTACGCTATCAATCACTGATAATACATCCCTGTGTACATCTATCAGTGACTGACAGCTATCTCTGTATACACACTTACACAGAGTACGCTATCAATCACTGATAATACATCCCTGTGTACATCTATCAGTGACTGACAGCTATCTCTGCATACACACTTACACAGAGTACGCTATCAATCACTGATAATACATCCCTGTGTACATCTATCAGTGACTGACAGCTATCTCTGTATACACACTTACACAGAGTACGCTATCAATCACTGATAATACATCCCTGTGTACATCTATCAGTGACTGACAGCTATCTCTGTATACACACTTACATAGACAGCTCAGGAGGCAGGATGAAGGATGAAACTGAGCATGTGAGGCCTTCTCAGTGGGCCAGACAAAGAAATAAGAAAAAAATAAACAGCAGGTGGCGCTATACAGATACATTTTATTGAATAACTCAGAGGGTTACAAAATTTTAAATTACATGCAATTACAAAAGTATTCAAATCCAGGTGCTGGTTTGAAAACTGTAGAATATTTTTCGTTGGACGACGACTTTAATGTAGCCTATGTCAGAGTTCATACAGCAAGTTAGCTGCAACCATAGTTTTTTTTATTAAAACAGAATAGGATCCCCAAGAGAGAAGTGTAAGGTAATTCTTCCTTCTTTATGAACAGATTATGTTAAGAAACTAAATGAGCATCAAACCCTGTGTGCACTGAGTAATTTACATGAGAGCGATTTAAAACAAGTAAAATAATCTCAAAACCTAACAGAGTTATGGAGTCATTATTTCAGAAGTATTATGAGCAGAAAGAGACTGGAGAATGTGCTAAGCTGTGGAAGGCATTTACACGAGGAGCCTGGCAGCGCAGCGTAATATGATGATCTATATTCAGTAGTATATTTAGAAGAATTCTGGCAGTAACGCTACATTATTGTAGTTTGTCTCCCTATGCTAGTAATTAGTAGATGCTGCACAATGACGCACACACTAAGGAATTGCTGGATGATGATCTCATTTTTTCAGTCGTCTGTCACCGGCCATGTGTACAAGATGACCGGACCAGGGTGCTCTAGATCTCACTCTAGCAATCTCCATGCATGTTTTTTTTTGTTTTTGCTCACGTCTCTTCAGCTTTACTATGCCTCCATATTCTCGATTATGAAAGCATAGTAATTAAAAGGGACATCTCCATTTGCACTTTCAGAATGAGCACCTATCAACTATGCTGTTCACATGTTGGATTATAATCCTATGTGCGTTTTCACAGCAGAAATCCAAGGCTGTACGGGGCTCATCTGTAGTATTTCCATTTAAAAGAACAGACATGCCACTTATTTTTAAAGCAGATTTGTTCCCGCCACTGCACAGCTAAATTGTTTCAGAAACTCCATTGACACGCATGGGATGCAGATTGTTCTCAGATGTACATGTGGAATCCATGCCAAAATCCGTGTGAAATTCCAGATCTGTGAACATACTCTAACAGTCAATGACAATTACAGGGACTGTCCAAGATAATTATCAGTTCTGGCAATGCCCATGAATGCTGTAAAAAAAAATCGAAAGATTACATCGATCTATCTCTTGCACGCTCTCTGCACCGGTCAGGTCCTTCTCCCGCTGTCAGCTTAGAGATTGCAGTGCTGATGTGCAGGTATACAGTACATGACTGCTGCAGCCAATCACTGTCCTCAGCTTTAGGGGTATCAGTAGAGTTTCTAATAATTTGGGACAACCTCTATAAAGTGGACCTGCCACCACAAAATGCAACACAATCAGCAGACAGCATGTTATAGAGCAGGAGAACCGGAGTAGATTAATATATAGCTGTGTGGGAAAAGATTCAGTGAAACTTGGTCTACCCCTGTGTATCAGTGACTGTCAGCTATCTCTGTATATACACATAAACAGAGAATACTATCAATCATTGATAACACATCCCCATGTACAACTAACAGTGACTGACCGCTATGTATACACAATTACACAGAGAATACTATCAGTTCACTGATAACACCTCCCCTGTGTACAACTATCAGTGACTGACAGCTACTGTATGTATACACACCTACACAGAGAAGGCTATCAATCACTGATAACACCTTGCCATGCACCGCTATCAGTGACTGACAGCTATGTATACACACTTACAGGGAATGCTGTCAATCACTGATAACACCCCCCCCCCCCCATGTACAGCTATCAGTGACTGACAGCTATATCTGTATACACACTTACACACAGAATGATATCAATCACTGATAACACCTCCCCCGTGTACAACTATCAGTGACTGACCGCTATCTCTGTATACACACTTACACACAGAATGATATCAATCACTGATAACACCACCCCCCCGTGTACAGCTATCAGTGACTGACAGCTATCTCTGTATACACACTTACACACAGAATGATATCAATCACTGATAACACCTCCCCCCTGCACATCTATCAGTGACTGACAGCTATCTCTGTATACACAATTACACAGAGTACGCTATCAATCACTGATAACACCTCCCCCGTGTACATCTATCAGTGACTGACAGCTATCTCTGTATACAGACTTACATCAATGATAACACCTCCCCGTGTACAACTGAAGTCAGAAAAAGCAGAAACTTAAATGCATAAAATTACAAGTTTTACTGAATCTTTTTCCATAAAAATATATATCAATTTGCTCAGCTCGTCCTGCTCTATAACATGTTGCCTGCAGACTGCACTGCATTTTGTGGTGACAGGCCCGTGTTAACTTTATTTATATAGCCTTAGACGATAAAGCAGCCATTTTGGTGGCAAAATAAATTATTTCACCTATCAAATCACTTGATACTAATGACTCAAAGCATAGTGAATGTGTGCAATTGGAAGGACAGAACTAAGCCATAAGGCACAAAGTGGATTTTTTTTCATCCTATTAATAGTTGCTAGTGAACGCAAGGTCATCATAAAAAAATGGCCTTCACAAAATCCTCTACAAGTCTTTCCATAAAGTTGTAGGAATGGCCATCAGGCATATTGCCAGTACATAAAGTAGATTTCTGCGGGGGGAAAAAAGCATATAAAACATCCAAAGGGAGAGATTTTCGCTTTAGCATTGTAGAGAAAAAAAAAAATGTAAAGCCTTCATGATGAATTTAGCAGACTTCACAACTAAGCCAATATAAATGGTTAAACTTTATGGAGGAATGTTCTTCCTCTTACCCTTTACAGGGAGCATGTTCATTAAAACAAGGAAAAGAAAAAAACTGCAGAGAATAGTGAACTAAAGCAGAAGTGCTGCCCATACTAACCAATGAAGTAACAACTTTTGTCACCTTTACTACATAAACACTAGTACATATAAATCAGTATAGGTTGTAATGTCGTAAAGTAAGAATGCCATACACATTAGATCAAAGCTGTACAAAATTGGAGAACGTTTTTATATGAACAGGAAAATGTTTAGTAAAAGTTGAATCGGGCACGGCTGTTCCTCACTGAGCCACATATGCCAGCGGTGCAGTAGTGAGGAGAGATATCGAGGGGCCCATTTACTTGGCTGACGCACAGGGCAATGTCTGGGAACAAATTGATCAGCTCCTTCAACTGTATTCCTATGCTGCAAACATCTTACGTATGATCATTCATCCCCATACAGATTCCATGTTTACACAGGGGAATGTGTTGCTCACAAACAATGATTTTAGGTGCTGAATGAAAGATGCACTCACGCGATGAATGAGCGTTTCTCTGTTCGCCGGATGTCGACCTTTACAAAGGGTAATTATCAGAAATGAGCGTTCATATGAACATTCAGCCCCAATAACTGTCTCAATCCTGGTCCCAGGTAAAAGGGCATATACGCAAATTCTGGAGACAATTTTTTATCTCTCCCAACCCTCTCCATATACAGCCGAGCGTGCATGTGTTCTCAATGGGAAGAAGGTGAAAGTGTCTGAAAGACGGCAGCTAATCTCTCCAAAAGCAAATGGATTGAAAATGTTTAAATCCAACAGCCTGACACTCATCTCCTGCGACATCTGCTGTCGTGAGATACATTCAATGGTTGGCCTTTAATTAAAGTGGTTCTGCACTTTCATTTAACTGATGATCTATCCTCTGGATAGATCATCAGCTTCTGATTGGCCGGGGTCCGACACCCAGGATCCCCGCCGATAAGTGTGGGCGTGGCTAAGCTCTATTCAAGTGAACAGAGCTTAGCCCCGCCCACGCTAGTTGATACTAGTCGTGACGTCAGTGGGCCAGCGGCCCGGCAGTAAACAGTGAGAAGGCCGCGGCGCTGCTGGAGCGCCGCTGACTTCTTATACAGCTGATCGGCGGGGTCCCGGGTGTCGGACCCCCGCCGATCAGAAGCTGATGATCTATCCAGAGGATAGATCATCAGTTAAATGAAAGTGCAGAACCCCTTTAATCTAATGTGTATAGGCAGCTTAAGCCTTCAATTAGACAGAAAAGAACAGAGAGCACCTACAGCAAATCCTGGCAACTAAAGGGGGATAACCTACAACTGCAATGGAAACCACATCAGTGGTCAACAAAGTTTAAAGGGAACCTCTCATGTTGAACATGTTGTCTGAGCTGCAGGCAGCATGTTATAGAGCAGGAAGAGCTGAGCAGATTGACATAGTTTTGCGGGAAAAGATTCAGTTTAACTTGTATTTACTTAAATCTCAGCTGTTTCTGGGCTTTGAAGTCCAGGAGGCGGTCCTATCAGTGATTGACAGCCTTCTCTGTATGACTGAGTACACAGAAATAGCTGTCAATCACTGATAGGACCGCCTCTTCGATGTCAATGCCTGGAATGAGCAGGAGTTTAAATGGATAAAATACATGTTATACGGATTCTTTTCCTATAAAACAGATTGCAGTGCATTTTCATGGTGACCGGTCCTCTTTAATAAAACACACATAACAAGTAATATCTGAACAGAAGTTTTAACAACGTATTTTTACTGATGATTTGTGTAAATGAAAACAACGTATACTATATAACAGGGATGCTCAACCTGCGGCCCTCCAACTGTTGCAAAACTAGAATTCCCAGCATGTCTTAATAGCTGTAGGTTGTCCAGGCATACTGGGAGTTGTAGTTTTGCAACAGCTGGAGGGCCGCAGGTTTTGGGCATCGCTGGTATATAAGCCTGAAGAACATCAGTGGATCCTCTAATAGATGAAATGGTCATCCCAGTTAACAACTGTCCATACTGATCTAGAAACATGAAAGCACGTCATAACTGTAGGTCAATCAATATTAATTATTCATATGTTCTAAGAGCATTAAGTGCTGTCTTTGGGCATGTGGACATTGATCTGCTTTCCAGGTTGCTCTTATGTGACAGATGTTACCTCTCAGCTGTTATGGGTCATTTCCTATGTTCTTGGTGGACAGAGTCAGAACCTTAAATAAATCACACAGCGTAAACCAACATATACTAACATTAACTGGTTTAGGTCAAATGTTACACATGTGTTAGAGCTCCAGAAAATGTGTACATTAGCCTCTTCTGGTGTAAAGGAGACTCTATACATTTATCCACAGAAGCCGATCTAGGTCACTTCACAGCACTATTCTTATCCATTGCCAAATGCACGCAGTATATAACATAGGAAAACTGGCATTTTACTTGCTCGATAGGGGAGGGTATTAGAAGGACCCATCTGTTATATTCTAGAATTGTCTTCTGTAATTAAACATTAATTCCTCTATCTGGAGCAGGCAATGCTTATACCGAAGGCTTTTTTATAGGATGATGTGAAGTCTCACAATGATGTCCTAGAACTGCAAATGCGGTGAATGGAATTTGTATCAAGTACAGATGTCTGAATACAATGTGCTGGAGGTCAGAAATGCTGCAATGCTTAGATCATCTAACAGAATGTTTTATTCGAGAATTTCAGGTATGACAAAAATCTAAAGAAGCAGCAGTAAGAGCCATTCAGAAATACATAAAAAGTAGAATAAAAATGGTAATCTCGGAGACTAGAATATCTGTTGTCTTGTGCATCAGCACAGCACTAAAGCTACGTGAACATCTGCGGCCGGTAAATCCGGTAGGCTGTTCCGACAAAGGAGCAGACTATATCCGGCATATATCTGGACACCACCGTGGCCTGACGGATCCTTATTCACTATAGTTGGATCTTTTGGGTGCCCAGCAAGTATGCCAGCTTTCTGCAAAAAAAAATAAATTAAAATAAAATGCTACCCCGGACTTACCGAACACAGATGTGAACCTAGCCTTACAGGATCTAAGAGGGATGGGATACAAAGGGGGTTCCTACCACATGTAGGAAAGGATATTTGAAGAACACAACATTTTCATCAGTCACATGATTTTTCTCCTATCCATTTTTTCCCCCAATTATTTCAAGTTATTATATTCAAATAATTGAATGTGGAAACCGTTGTAAACCAAGAACTAGATAACCTATAGCAGAATTCCCCTTCCACTTTCATCTATGATCTATCACAACAGCCAAAGCACTGAGTACATGTTAGCAAACAGTAAATATGCTTTCAGTTTTAGGCATTCATTTTTAACCTGATGTCAATGGGGGGAAAAAAGTGGATTCCTCTCCTCAGACTAAAATGAAGATAAGGCAGGACTTACTGTACGTCAGTGGGTATTTATATAATATACCCCATCTCTGTATTCTACTGTCCTCCATGGACAAAGCAGCATGAACTCCAGATTGTCCATGCAGTTCATGGTCTATATAATACCCAGAAATTTGTCTCCTAGAGCTCCATTTTCAATATGGAACCCCAGCAGCAAAGCTTGTATTGCAATAGATAAGAACCTCATTTTTAGGTGTGTTACCGGATAAGGGATCCTTTAATGCATTCGTAAAGTCTTCAGAACCTTTAACTTTTTTCCTCATTTTGTGGCCATGTGCTAATCAAAAAAAAAAGTTTTTCCCCCATAATTCTGCACTGAGTATCCCATAATGACAAAGTGAGATTGTTTGAAATCTTTGCAAATTTTTTGAAAAGGAAAAACTAAAATATTGCTCTGACATAAATATTCAGACCCTTTACTCAGTACTTGGCAGCGATTACAGCCTCCAGTCTTCTTGATGCCACAAGGTTTGCACACCTAGATTTGGGGATTTTCTTCATTTTTCTCTGCAGATAAACGTCATGCAGATCTGGTTGGACAGGGATCATTGGTAGACAGCCATTTTCAGGTCTCTCCAGAGACTTTTTAGAAGGGTTCAAGATCGGGCTGTGGCGGGACATTCACTGAGCTGTCTCTAAGTAACTCCTGTGTTGTCTTGGCTGCGTGCTTAGGGTCAATAGGGGTCATTTACTAAACAGAAATACTAATAAATGACCCCCATTGTCTTTTTGGAAGGTGAACCTTCAGCCCACTCGGAGGTCCAGAGCACTCTGATCAGGTTTTCATTAACAATATCCCTGTACTTTGCTCCATTTAGCTTTCCCTCAACCCTGACCAGTCTCCCTATCCCAGCCGCAGAAAAATCACCCCCACATCATGTTGCTGCCACCACCATTCTTCACTGTAGGGATGGTATTGGGCAGGTGTTGAGCAGTGCCTGGTTTCCTCCAGACATGACACTTAGAATTGATGCCAAAAAGTTAAATCTTGTTTTCAGACTAAAGAATCTTGTTTCTTACACTCAGAGTCCTTAAGGTATTTTTCTGCAAACTCCAAATGGGCTTTTATGATTCTTTTACTGAGGGGCTTCTTTCTGGCTACTCTGTCACAAAGACCAGACGGGTGCAGTGCTGCAGTGATGGTTGACCTTCTTGAAGTTTCTTCCATCTGCAGACAATATCTTTGGTGCTCAACCAAAGTGACTAGCGGGTTCTTGGTCACACCTCTTACCAAGGTCTTTCTCCCCCAATTACCTTTTCTGGTGGGGAGGCCAGCTCTAGGAAGAGTCCTGGTTGTTCTAAACTTTTTCATGTAAAAGGTACAGGAGCCACTGTGCTCTTGGGAATATTCAATGCAGGAGACATTTTTTGTTCCCTTCTCCGGATCTGTGCCACCCACCACACAATCCCGTCTCTGACCTCTACAGGCACTTCTTCCCTCCTCGTTTCTTGGTTTTTGCACCCAAGGCCACAATATAAAATGTAAAAAAAATGAAAAGGTATGAAGACTTTACAAATGTACTGTAAATGAGAAAGTCCACTGCTCTGTCTCAAATTCCTCATTCTTTACATAAATTGCAGCATTGACAATGAGCAGTCCATGCAATGTATATGGCAGGCAGCAAGATTTAGAGATGGCTACACTCTGGGATATATATTTATTTTAAACTGAGATAAGAGACAGAAGCTTTAGGTCTGATTCAGACATCAATATTTTTTTTTATCTACGGACAACACATGGACCCATAGAAGACAAATGTGCAACCCTCATTCACTCCTTTGGTCTATGTCCCACAAAAAAAAAACTTGGGGACAATTTTTTACAATAGTCATCAGGTCCGTGTGCTTCATGGACATATGGAAATCACTGTGTGTTAAAAGTAATCTCAGGGTTGCTTCCATAACATGAACAACTTTTAATATGGTTGGCTGAATCTGGTCTTCAAGCTGGCCAAGCACGATAAAAGGCAAACCAATGCAGATTTGTTGGGACTGGCCAACTACCTAATGTATATAGGGGTCTCCTAACTCTCACCCTGTAGCAGAAGTCAGGGGAAAAAAGGACCTGGCAGGTGTAATTAATTTCTATGCCTCTACTGTGCGAAATAAACATGCACACTCAACTAAGCATGCATATATTGTGGAGTTGAGTATGGAAAGCTAGATAGATGAAGGTCATCTACTCAAAACTAACCATTACTACACAGAGCCAAGCATCATCAGTAGATGATCATTTCTCTCTTAAAACAATAGCATTTATGTTGTGACTCTCCCATGGATAACAGCTTACTAAAAAGTGTGTACTAATAAAGCAACCTCTATAAAAATGCATTTTCTCCAGGGGCCCTTGAAACCTAAAGTCTAGAAAAAGGTCTTAACATTTGTTTATTTTTCTTTTTTTTACTAATACATTGCTTCTGTTTGCTGCCAAGCAGTAATACCACCATAAGTAATAGCATGAATAACGAAAATCAAATACTTCACGCTACAATAGGATTTGTCATTGGGTGGCTTTGTAGTCTGCACCATACAACAATGCATTTAATCCGATTTCATAATGAATAAAGAATATTAATGCTAGATCTTGCTCTGCTCTACCAAACTCTAATCCCTCCACCAAGATATGGAAACTAGTAGCCTGGATTAATACAAATGTTACACAAGACTAAGAATTGGCCACATGCCTCCTTTATGGCACATTTCCCAGGTTTACTAGGTCAAATTTATTGATTGCATAAAAAATTATTTAATCCAAGCATAATTTCCTGACCTCATCAACAAATTTGTTTGCATCATACATACTATCCCTTTATAGACTGTTCAGATGATCTCCATTCAAGACCAGCACCAAGCAGTCTGCAATAGGGAACCATTTGTGCGATACAGATATTTTTGTAGATGAGCTTGCATTATTTTTTAAATAACACAAATCCTCTGTTTTCCTAGCTTTTAATTCCAAAACAGAGTAGTAGCTTGATGGGCGTCTAATCTGTCCTGGTAATACCATGTTTGTAAATGCAATTAATCCAGTCTATGACATGCTAATCCTACTATTACATGGTCTCTACTATCTAGCACACAAGAAGCCATCAAAAACAAAAGCATTAGCCAATATAGTCACACAATTATAAAAAGAATATTAATGCTAGATCTTGTCCTGCTTTACTAAACTCTGGTACTATTCCAGGCTCGTGGTTTCCATATCTTGGTGGAAAGTTCTTAGTGTCATATAAGCTACCTCAATATGGCCATATAGATCTACCAAATACTTCCCATGTTTAATATAAATGTATTAGTTGATTTAAGTATGGATTAAAAATACTTTTTAGTTTTATACCTTTACCATAATTCCAACTGTACAGTTGCAATAAAAAGTATGTGAACCCTTTGGAATGATATATTTCTGCACAAATTGGTCATAAAATGTGATCTGATCACAACAATAGACAATCACAGTCTGCTTAAACTAATAACACACAAAGAATTAAATGTTATCATGTTTTTATTGAACACACCATGTAAACATTCACAGTGCAGGTGGAAAAAGTATGTAAACCCCTAGACTAATGACTTCTCCAAGAGCTAATTGGAGTCAGGTGTCAGCCAACTGGAGTCCAATCAATGAGATGAGATTGGAGGTGTTGGTTACAGCTGCCCTATATAAAACACACACCAGTTCTGGGTTTGCTTTACACAAGAAGCATTGCCTGATGTGAATGATGCCTCGCACAAAAGAGCTCTCAGAAGACCTACGATTAAGAATTGTTGACTTGCATAAAGCTCGAAAGGCTTATAAAAGTATCTCCAAAAGCCTTGCTGTTTATCAGTCCATGGTAAGACAAATTGTCTATAAATGGAGAAAGTTCAGCACTGCTGCTACTCTCCCTAGGAGTGGCCGTCCTGTAAAGATGACTGCAGCAGCACAGCGCAGACTGCTCAATGAGGTGAAGAAGAATCCTAAAGTGTCAGCTAAAGACTTACAAAAGTCTCTGGCGTATGCTAACATCCCTGTTAGCGAATCTACGATACGTAAAACACTAAACAAGAATGGATTTCAGGGGAGGATACCACAGAGGAAGCCACTGCTGTCCAAAAAAAACATTGCTGTCCGGACAGACTAGGACAGACTAGAGGAATATTAAGTGCCAGGGTGATTTAGCGTTAGATCCGAGGTTCCAGCGGTTGTGGGGTGCCCTTTTAAGGGCGAGTGCCCGGAATACAGCCAAATAGGGGTTTCCCCACTTACCACGACTAGTAAGGATAGGGATAAAGCCCAGGTATAATAGCCTATTTGAAAACTTGTTCCAAGAGCGACCCTATACACGAGAAAACCGCTGCCAAAAGAAATATCGGTATCCTCTGGTCACGCCTGACACTATCCTCAAAGAAGCAGTGTGACACAAACATTGTTTCACTATAAGTGTCATATATTCTAAAATATTGATAAAATAAAAGTTATGTTTTAAAGTAACTATAATATAGGTACACTCAGCACAATAATTATATCCCAAGAATATTGCTGTACTGAAACAGTTCTGTAAAGAGGAATGGTCAAGAATTACTCCTGACCGTTATGCACGTCTGATCTGCAACTACAGGAAACGTTTGGTTGAAGTTATTGCTGCCAAAGGAGGTTCAACCAGTTATTAAATCCAAGGGTTCACATACTTTTTCCACCTGCACTGTGAATGTTTACATGGTTATTCAATAAGAACATGGTAACATTTAATTATTTGTGTGTTATTAGTTTAAGCAGACTGTGATTGTCTATTGTTGTGACTTAGATGAAGATCAGATCACATTTTATGACCAATTTGTGCAGAAATCCATATCATTCCAAAGGGTTCACATACTTTTTCTTGCAACTGTACTTAAGTATTTATTCACAACTTTGCACTTAACTCTAAGGCTACTTTCACACTGGCGTTTTGGACTTCCGTTTGTGAGATCCATTCAGGGCTCTCACAAGCGGTCCAAAACTGATCAGTTTTGCCCTAATGCATTCTGAATGGAAAAGGATCCGCTCAGAATGCATCAGTTTGCCTCCGATCAGTCACCATTCCACTTTGGAGGCGGACACCAAAACGCTGCTTGCAGTGTTTTGGTGTCCGTCTGAAGAATCTGAGCCAAACGGATCCGTTCTGACACACAATGTAAGTCAATGGGGACGGATATGTTTTCTATGACACAATCTGGCACAATAGAAAACGGATCTGTCCTCCATTGACTTTCAAGGGTGTTCAAGACAGATCCGTCTTGGCTATGTTAAAGATAATACAAACGGATCCGTTCTAAATGGATGCAGACGGTTGTATTATCTGAACGGATCCGTCTGTGCAGATCCATGACGGATCCACACCAAACGTGAGTGTGAAAGTAGCCTAATTTATAGGGGAGTTAAAGGGGACGCCTACGTTTTTGACACAGATTGCCCATTTTCAGGATAGGTCATCGGCTGTCTGGTGATGTGATGTTCATCAGTCACATGGCCTAGGTGCAACTCAGTCCTATTCAAGTGAATCAGGGTGAGCTGTGATACCAAGCATCGCCGGTATTCAATGGATGTCGTTGGTGAGCTGCAAGGAGGCCGCGGCACTGCTGCCTCCTCAAGCCCCTGATCGACAGGGGTTCTAGGTGTCGGACCCCTGCTGATTTCATCCTTTGGATAGGTCATCAATATCAAATCTCAGTAAACCCCTTTAAGCTTTATTAATATTGGTGCACTATGTGAACAGTGCACTAGAAACTCTTGCCCACGCAACGTGTAGCAAATCTGTCAACAGGGCACACATCCTGTTGATTAATCTGGCAGAGGTTAATGTACGTCCTGGGATGTCCTTCCACCTGATCTGACAAGTGCATGCTGGGTGATACAGTTTGCACGGCAACCATAGGACACCCAGCAAGCATCATGAATGGATCCTAATACTCACAATAGGACCTGCACACGATACTTGCTGGGTGTTAAATACTTGCCGTGACAACTATACTGCCCAGCATACCATAGCATCTTTCCACCTCAGATATTAAATCGGATGGGATAGTACCCCTGGAGATACAGTTTAAAATGATGCCAGGTGAGGCTACTTTCACACTAGCATTTTTACTGGATCCGGCAGGGTTCAGCAAAAACGCTTCCATTACTGAAAATACAACTATCTGCATCTGTTATGAATGGATCCGGTTGTGGTATCTTTAAAGTGTAACTGCCATTTCACTACCAAAAATGAAATTCCTAAAATATGTGATGCTGAAGGGAAGATATTCATAAAGCTGCATTTTTCAGCTAATTTTACCTTTCTGGTGTCTGTATTCAGCCCTTAGCAACCATATTTCTCTTTGCCTCTATTTTGGCAACTTCCTAAGGTGGCCTCTGCTGCTCTTCCTGTGATGATCTTTGCCCTTCCTTGAGGCCATCCTGTATTTCCATCACTTCCCATAAGCCCTTGCTATACTCGCATGAACTAGCAGGACCATTCAGAACGCAGATAACTTCCCACAGTACCCAGAGCAGTGTGTATCCTCACATACAGCTAACCAGAGACAAGCCCTGCGATTACATTGAATCAGTAAGCATTTTTTTAACCTCTTAATAGCCAACTGTCCCTCATTCTCTTCCAGACTGACGGGGAGGCTGCATTAGCTGCTTATATCTCTGGTTTGGTACCAGCTAGATGGGCTTTGTATTGTCTGAAAGCTGACATTCTAAACTTTCAGACAATACCAGAATGACATAAATCTGTTCAGTACAGGGGAATATATCAATGATAGAACTCGGGATGCAGTGAATGAAGCTGAAAGTAAAAGCAGATTTTACCCGTGATTATTCTCGATTCTAGTTCTAACAGCGATTTCTCCTCTGTTGCTTTGACTAGAGCTGCCATTCTTGTCTTGTATGAAAGCCTGGGCTGTCAGCTTTCAAACAAGACCATATTTCTAGCTGCTACCATTGAGAAGATATCACCATGGAAAGCAGCCCTCCCCCTCCACTTTCTGCCTCAGCCCAGCTCCTCCCGAGCTCATCCCTCTCTTGTTATAATAATGAGAAGACGGACTGCACATGGCAACGCTGTGAGACGAGAGCTGCTGAATAGGAAAGTAGCATGAGTTTGTGGGAGTTATTAGCAGGTAAAACTGAAAATGATCAAATTTCAAATCACAAAAGCACTTATACAGCAGGTTGTACTATACCATTAGGGAATAAAAACTGAAACGGCAGTTACACTTTTAACATTGCCAAGATGGATCCGTCATGAACTCCACTGAAAGTCAATGGAGAACAGATACGTTTTCTATTGTGGCAGATTGATCAGTTTCCATTGACTTGCATTGGGGGTCATGCCGGATCCGTCTTGCTCCGCATCCGAGGACGGAAAGCAAACTACAACATGTTGCGGTTTGCTCTTCGGTATGGGAACGCAACTAAACAGAATTCATTTTGGAGCATTCCGCCCTGCTCAGTTCAGTTTTACCCTATTGACAATGAATGGGGAACAAAACTGAATCTTTTTTTTTCTTTTCGGTATTGAGTCCCTATGACGGATCTCAATACCGAAAAACTAAAACGCTAGTGTGAAAGTAGCCTTAGGCCATACATTGTCATCTCTTTTCAAGGGAGAAAAGTTGTAGAAAAGCTCAATAAATTAGTAGCATTTAAAGGGGAACTATAACCTCTCCTGAGATGTCTATTTTAGCAACTACTTGCATTCCCCGTGTAATAACAGTTCTGGAGCATCTATTCTTATGAGTCTATGATGTGCCATTCCTTTATTATTTCTGCTAGAATTTATGAATGAATTACAGCGGTCTCTAAAGTTACAGTACTAAGCAGTTCCAGGACGACCATTGTATGTTGAAACCATTGTAAGTTGAGTAATTGGTTCCAAAGCCCCAAAATGTCATCCAAGATGAGAGAAAATGAAGATGTAAGAAAAGCAAGAAGATAACTAAGACAGATAAAACAAGTCCTTACCTATAACAGTCAGGAATAGCTGCTAACTATAACTAATCCAGCTATTTTACCAGAGAAGAGGCCTTGATTGGTTGGATCTGAGTCTGATGTGCTGTATGTGGAGTTTAGCTTCAACTTGTGATGTGTCAGAAAAGACCATTGTATGTCCAAAATATTGTATCCTGAGGTCATTGTATCTTGAGGGATCACTGTACTTGCGGTTTCCAATAAAGGTCCAGATAGGTGTTACCAGCCGGGGGGGTTTCCCTGCACAGTTTGACATTATCCAGTCAGTGCTACCAGTGGGACACCCTCCACAACTGGTAACAACTTTACTACAGACTCATTTATACACTTCTAGTAGGAATAATAATGAAATGGCACAACATGGAGCTATAAGAATAGATGTTCCAGAATTGTTATTACATGGGGAATATAAGCACTAAAATAGACATTGCAAGAGAGGGGAGAGGTCCCGTTTAAAAATAAGACCTTAAAAAATGACAGATGAAATCTGAAAGGGTTGCCGTGGCAACAACTCCACTTTTCATTAGCTTTGATAAATCTGGTAATCTGTAAATCTCTAAAGCTGAAATCTGGGTCAAATGTTATTTCTCTGGTCTGCCGTCAGAAAACCTCATGCAATGTCTGTCAGAGGCTTGAAGACCTATATATCATACAGCATAGTATGAAGAGCACCAACACTTTGAGAGTGAAAAACTAGCATGATATGACAGTGGAATCTGTAACGGCTCATTTACACGGCCCGAGAATTGGGTAGATTATCAGGAACGACTGTTCCCGCAAACGGTCGTTCCCGACAATCTGGACGTTTAAATGTGCAGCTAATAACCTGATAAATGAACGAAAACCTTGTTCATTGGGTGATCCTGCCGGTCATGCAGGCACCACTGATCATGGCTTCTGAGCAGCAGATCGTGCCGTCTAAACAGCGATCTGCTCCTAAGAAACCATGATATTGTATGAGGACGAGGGATCGCAATAGCATGTAATCACAATGTAGATGCAGCGGTCTCCTTCCCTGAACAGTCAGCCAACTGTCGGAGTATGAAGCGTACCTTCCCGACAATCGGTCGTTCAGTCGGCCCGTGCAAATCCAGCTTTACATAAAATGGTATTTCCTTGTGTTTTTAATGTGCATTTACCCAGAATAACATGCTTTATTTGGTACACAGTAATAAAGACACAGGGGACAGAAGGAGACAAAAAAAAGAGAATAATTGCGCTGGGGGAGGGGAATTTGTGAAAAAGAGCATAAAATCAGAAAAACCCCTAATCTTTGGGATGGGCTGTGAATAATGGGGGTGGGGGCATGCATTATCTGAAAAAGTTAGCCAGGTGGATTCACAAAACTAATTGGTAAAGAACCATTGTCTGGGTTAATACAGGCCACAAAAGAATCAGCAAGCAAACCAGGATGCATCTACTGCTTTATGCAGTGTAAAGACAGATAAACGTGACACCAAGAGACAGGACATTAAAAAATCACTACGTAAAAGGAGAAAAAAAAATATTTGAAAAAGTTTTGCTCTTATTATTAGATAATACATGTTCTAAACCAATAAACAAAATCTTTTCCACAGCAGTTAGAGCGGAGGACTATCTGAGGTCAGAGACAGTTTAGTTTTGATTAAAAAAAAGGCAAATTTTCTCCCTATGGAGCCTCAACAGTGGTGGGCAATGTATATAAGGTTACGCTGAGATGTAAATATTCCCATAGTAAAAAATAATGTTCCTCGATAAGAATAATCCACAACTATATTTAATAGAAATACAGACCAAGCTAAACTCGTTTTAGAGCTGGTAGTGGAGACTTCTTATCAGTAAATAAATGATAATATATATATATGATACAAATGATGCAGGAGATGAGTTGGTTGGTCAATAAATTACCTTAATTACCTTAATTAGTTATACATTTTACCTTTTTGATAGTTTTTCATCCATGATTGATTATGTTATCTCAACACTAACCACTATCCAGATGCCAGGCTGGACATACAGTTGCAAGAAAAATTATGTGAACCCTGTTATGCCACTTTTTGAATGCATTTTAAATGCATGTGCGCCTCAATTTAGCTGCATGAAATGTTTTTGTGCCATACTCAACACTGAGGAATAGTGGGGGTGGTGTGGAGGAGTGTCTGGGGCAGTGGGGGGGGGGGGGGGGGGGGACCATCACAGCAAATTCACAAACATTTACGTAAGGAAACTGGCATAAATGACTGAAATCTACTCAAGGTCGTAGATTTCAATCTAGGTGCATGGAATAGTGGAGGATGCACTTAATCTACGATGAGGCCTGAGCCTAGTCATGAATTAGGTGTAACCTCTGGCATCGCAGTGGGTATATAAAAAATCTGTTTAAAAAAAAAAAGGACTTTGATAAATGACTTCCATTTTTTATAATTAGTTCACAATTCAAAGACCAATCATAATTTTCAGCTTGAGAAAGCAATAGAAGAGAAGGCTTGTAGGGGAAAATGGGAAACTCCAGAAGATCTCTGGCATGATCGAGCAGCCAATACTTACTTTGTACAGCGCGATTTATACCCTGCTCCCACCGCATCTTTTCAGTTAAAGAAATATGGGACTCCTGAAGCAGATGTGTAATGTATGGATGTAATAACTCCTTAGGGGCTCTTGTTTTATTTGTGTATCAATTCTCAGTTTAACATTTTACGGTCAAGAAAACAAGAGGATTTTATGTGCAGGATGGGACTCTTTGTGTAAGCAGTCCCTGTCTACCCTTTTCCATTATGCTGCAAAGAACAAGCAGGGATGCGAGTTGTACAGCAGAAAATGGATAGCAGATGTCTACCGTTTGCATCTAATAGGTCACATTTGTGGCTGCATGCACTGTATACTGAGCGGACGCGCTGCTATTAGAAGTATTACATAAACATGTTTAACTCTGTCTATCAAAGAAAATCATTCAACTCAACACAGACCAACCCAACATGTGGCGAGATACAAAGTAGCCAATCAAAATCATTGTTACTCCCGTCGTCCTGCACTGAAGTATTTTAGTTTTTTTTTGCAATTTCTTTGGATTTTGTTTACTTGAATGCAATAAAAAAAAAGAAAAAAGTTCAGACACATGTGTTTCTTATTGCCACATTACAAAGTAAAGCTGGGAATAGTCCTGCACTGTTCCAGTAATTGAGCAAATGTCAACAACTACAGCACCTTATTTAAAATACGGACTCTGATTCTTGTTTGCAAGTCATCAACTGGGCCTATTGTGGGCCACGTCCTGGAACCGTGGGCTGTTGGCCCAAAATAGGATTAGAATTTGGTGATCATGGAAATCTCCAAACATAAACATTAGATGAACATTCTTTCATCTAATTTCTAGTTCTAGTTATCCCCCTCGTTTCCTAAACTAACTTTCTCTCTGAAATGTATAATAAATCCATTTTAATAGATTACATAGTCCCATAGAAGTCTATAGAAAAGGGCAGCGGGGAGAAAGTTTGCAGAGAGATCCCACAACACAGACATGATTCAGCAGCTAATAGAAAGTGTTATATCTCATCTCAAGTACTTTACTTACATCTATACTGTTCAGTGCTTCTCTATGACGTCATATATGGTGCTTCCGAGTGATTATGAGTGAGTGAGGGACAGTTAGGGATCAGAACCTCCTGTCTTTATGTGAACTCTATGGGTAGACATCATTACAGCCAGTTTCTCAATCCACCAGTTCAGAGACAACTGAGAATTAGAGATGCAGCACGCAAAGGAGAAAATTGCTAAAAAAGTTAAAGTTGTATAATGGCCAAATATAGTCTTATCAGTCATGTATACACGCATGGCTGCTTATTCTGAAAAGTTATCCGAAACAGGTACCCTTTAAGAAACGATTCCCACAGCTGTTACTTTGCTACAATTGCATTCAGTCTATACAGCCCTTAGTGAACTCAACAGCCTGAATCTTTGGGTAATACATTATACCAACACTTGTGGTACTTTACTGTAAGCAAACAATAGGGAAAGAGATATTTGTGATTCTGAAGTACTCAGCTGAGAGTTTGCTCAACTTTTACTGCAATCTAAGCAATCCTCCTTGAGCAAAATGCCACTTGACACTAAACAATTTAACAGGCGATTTTCTGGAAGGAAGCGTTCCTTCCCGACAATCGCCTGCTCGTCAGCAGAGTAGAGCTCTGCATTTACATGCAGCGATCTCCTCCACAGTGTGGAGAGGTGAGATCACTAATGCCATTGCTCGTCCCCATACAGAATCACCATTTGCCGGCAGCAGAGGCTGTTTAGATGGCACGATCTGTTGCCAGCAAACAATGATTTAGGTGACCACACAAAAGTTCTCATTACCCGATGAACAAGTGTTTCCCTCATTAACTGGCACCTTTACACTGGCAGATCATCGCTAACGAGCATTCCTACGAAAGCTTGTTAGTGGTTATGTGCCCGATGTTGGCATCAAGTCTGGAAATGTTTTCAGCTTCTGGACATTGGTAGCTCAAAATGCTGAGGAATTGAAATGCAAAGTATACGTGAAGTATCCATAGTATATATGAATTGGGAATTATCCATAGCTTTCATCATAAAATAATTAATGCTTGTTCGCATAACACTGGAAGACTCCTTAAGAAAAAAGATGTATGTTTGCATCTCACCAATAAAACCTACTCCTTTCTCATCACAAAATGTCAGGATCCTGAAAATCCCATATGGAGGGATCCTCATGGGATTATGATTATCCCATGGTGACTTATGGCTCGTTTTGGTGGGAAGTTTCCCGCCAAAAATTGATGGTCAAGATGGCTAAAAATTGCCTGTGTTACTAGGTTAGGGCAGGTAGCATGGGATTGGTCAGTGAGGTGTCCTATGGTGGGATTATTGCTGGGCTAAGATGTTTAGGGGACCCAGCAACAGTTAGGGCATTGGTTGAAGGGTTATGGGGTCGTTTTACCAAGGGATATATAATGGCGGTCGCTGCCAGCTTTGTGCTGTCAGCCAGGCCGCAATTGAGGATCTGCTGCCCTCCCTCCCTGGTAATTTTGTTTGTCACTGTCACTTTATTAGAAGGAGGGGTAAAGTTGCTTGCTGAGAAGTTGTGAGCAGACGAGATGATTCTGGTATTTAGGCCGAGCTTATGGCTGGTCTAATCAGTGGTTAATAAGTTATATGGTTTGTTATCTGTGTTAAGCCATTCTTTAATAAAGTTGTCCGTCGCCTAAAGTATCCATGCATATTATGTGTCCACGTGTCCTATTTTACTTATTGATTAGTAGTTTAAGTTAGATAATTGGGTTTTCTATGTGATCTATAATCCCATGGAATGTTACTGGGCTCAGGCAGACATTTCTTCCTGGGTAATGCCCAGAAATCCAAGAAACTCATTAACTAGATCAAACTAAGTGTCCGAATTATTATAGTTAGGTGCTTGGCAGAAACAACATGAATCCTGAAACATTTGTGTTCGCTGCCAAGAACAGGAAAAGCAAATACGCACATAAAATCCTTGGTGTGTCTAGCTTCATTTGACTATAATATTTATATACGGAGCCGTCTAGCCAGCAAGATACATGGCATCTATACAGACACCACAGCCTGCAAAAAAGGCCAAAAGATGTACAAAAATAGAGCTTTAACCCTACATTTTAAACCACATAGTCAGTTACTAGAATTGACGCTTCACTGACTCTTGGCATGCTAAAGTAATTATTTGAATGGATACCAAAGAACAATGTTACACAGTTAAAGGGGTTATCCCACAAAAAAAATATTACTATTTAATGAACAGAGCATTTTAAACGACATACACTGCCTGTCAAAAAAAAAAAAAAAGTTGCCACCTGGATTTAACTAAGCAAATAGTTATGAGCCTCCTATTGGGTAATTACTGCATGGGCGATTATCTTTCAGCTGGCAATAAGTTATTTAACCCCAACTGGTGCAATAAGTTGCCTCTCATTTCTTAAACAACCATGTCCAAAGACATCTCGTGGTCGTGGAAAAGATGTTAGTCTGTTTGAGAAGGGTCAAATCATTGGCATGCATCAAGCAGAGAAAACATCTAAGGAGATTGCAGAAACTACTAAAATCGGGTTAAGAACGGTCCAACGCATTATTAAAAACTGGAAGGATAGTGGGGAGCCAGCGTATTCGGGGAAGAAATGTGGCAGGAAAAAAATCCTGAATGATCGTGATCGGCGATCACTTAAACATTTGGTGAAATCAAATCGAAGAAAAACAGGGCTATGTTTAATAGTGAAAGTAAGAGCATTTTCACACACAGAATGCGAAGGGAACTCAGGGGATTGGGACTGAACAGCTGTGTAGCCGTAATAAAACCACTAATCAGTGAGAAAAAACTGAAAAAAAGGCTTCAATTTGCTAGGGAGCATAAAGATTGGACTCTGGAGCAATGGAAGAAGTGATGAGTCCAGATTTACCCTGTTCCAGAGTGATGGGCGCATCAGGGTAAGAAGAGAGGCAGATGAAGTGATGCACCCATCATGCCTAGAGCCTACTGTACAAGCCTGTGGGGGCAGTGCTATGATCTGGGGTTGCTGCAGTTGCTCAGGTCTAGGTTCAGCAACAGTATGTGCTCCAAGAATGAGGTCAGCTGACTACCTAAACATACTGAATGATCAGGTTATTCCATCAATGGATTTTTTCTTCCCTGATGGCACGGGTATATTCCAAGATAACTATGCCAGGATTCATCGGGCTCAAATTGTGAATGAGTGGTTCAGGGAGCATGAGACATCATTTTCACACATGGATTGGCCACCACAGAGTCCAGACCTTAACCCCATTGAGAATCTTTGGGATGTGCTGGAGAAGGCGTTGCGCAGCAGTCAGACTTTACCATCATCAATGCAAGATCTTGGTGAAAAATGAATGCAACGCTGGATGGAAATAAATCCTTGACGTTGCAGAAGCTTATCGAAACAATGCCACAGCGAATGAGTGCCGTAATCAAAGCTAAAGGCTTTTTTTTTTGTGGCGAAACACTTTTCTCTCTGGTAGAGGCACCTGCTTTTTTTCCTTCTGGTCAGGGGCGGACTGGCCATACACCCTATAGGGAAATTTCCTGGTGGGATGATGCCCAGGGGGGCACCCGAGCCCTCCTGATGGATGCTGACCGGATACATAATCATCTGATGCTCCCTCATCAATAATTAATTTAGAAGCATCAGGTACTTATATACCTGAGTGGTGGCACTGGGTTATTTGGTTCTGCTGAGGCAGGATTTTGTGCTGCACTGTGGATTTGGGTCTGCAAGGGCGGTATTTTATGCTGTACACTACTGTATTTTAAGCCCCGCATACTTGGGTTGTCCTTGCCTATTTGCGTTGGCCCACCTTCTGTCAATCTGGACCAGCTACAACATGGGGCCACTTATTTTTTTTTAGTCCCCCTCTGCTACTGGTTCACCTTCTCCAGCATACAATGGTGGGTTAACATGGTCTGTAGCTTCCCCGAACCTGAGTGCCGAAGCAGTGATCTTATAGTGAAGCGGCCCAGACATCTTTTATTCATTCGTCCCTATATGGAATATAGAAGTATGTTGCTATTTCTCTCTCTAGACAGTTAGGGAGGACATTACATACCATATGCATCTCTGGGGCTATATGTGAAGGAATATATTTTAGGCAAGGGAGGAAAGTGTTAATAAGTGCTAATAGCAATGCATCCTGGAAGATGTAAGTGCTTGATGAGATGCTGCCCACCTACAGAATGGGGACTCCGAGTTCCCTGTGTAAATTGAGAAATGGTGGACATGCATGACCACCACTCCATTCTATTCAATGGAACTGACCGAGACAATCAAACACTTTACTCGGCAGTCCTATAGTGAATGGACTGGTGGTCACACATGGGTACATCTGTTCCATTCGCATTGGGGAGTCAGGCACTCCCATTTTCATGATTAATGGGGTCACAGCGGTTGGACCACCTGCATTCATAAATTTATCACCAATGTACTGGATAGATAATATAGGTTTGTGAGCCGACTACCCTTTAACATTCATTGTGTAAGTTTCCCTTTTTTATGGATTTTATCTTTCATCATTTTTATGTATCATGTGCAAATAAGAATGAAACGCATACTGAACCACTAAAAAAATTAATTAATGTTAGAATATATTAATTTACACCTGTCTATTAGTTCTAAAAGCTGGACAAGGAGCCAAATAGGACTGACCCATTAAAAGATGGGCTCTTGGGGATATGCCTAAGGCCTAATGCACTTAAAGGTCTATATGTGTTTTAGAGGGACCTAATGTCTATGAGGCAATGCATTTTTTTTTTTTCAACCACTGAATATACTACCCACATTTCAAGATCTGCACTTTTGTATGTATGCTTTAGGGTACTTTCACACTAGCGTTAAGGTTTTCCGGTATTGAATTCCATCCTAGGGGCTCAATACCGGAAAAAAAACGCTTCAGTTTTATCCTAATGCATTCTGAATGGAGAGCATTCTGTTCAGTATGCATCAGGATGTCTTCAGTTTAGTCACTCTTGCCGGAATGCCGGATCCGGCATTAATTTCCATCGAAATGTATTAATGCCGGATCCAGTACCAAGTGTTCCAGAAAACCGGATCCGGTTTCCCGGTCTGCGCATGCGCAAACCTTTAAAAATGTGAAAACATGACACCAGATGACACTGGAGAGACGGATCCGGTATTTCAATGCATTTGTTAGACGGATCTGCATCCGGATCCGGAAACAAATGCTATCCGTTTGCATACGGATTTCCGGATCCGGTAGGCAGTTATAACGCAAGTGTGAAAGTACATTTAGGCTGTTTGGCCACCTATAGACATCTCTGTTAGGACATTAGGATATTCCATCCACCGCTGTCCAGTAAAAGAAAAGAAAAATGTACGCTGCGCAGCATATGGTTTTCTTAACACGGTGGCTATGATAGATAGATACCTCCGCGTCCACCAGTGTTTTTTTTTTAAATGTTTACATCATAAGATTTTCATGATGTATCTGTTAAATCAATGCCATAATAGCCTTAGGGTGACAGATGCCTGTCAGTTGCCTAAAGTGCCACCATCACTCATACGTTATATAGCATCCATTTAATGGATATCTTATGACGTATATGTTAAATGGATGTCATTTTAGCATTCATCACAGCCTCCATTTAATGTAATCATCACAAGTTTTTCCCAACATACCGTGTTTCTCCAAAAATAAGACAGGGTCTTATATTATTTTTTCTCTGAAAAAAAGGGTTAGGGCATATTATCGGGGTAGGGCTTATTTTGGCTCCATGAACAACAATCACACATTTATGATTAAACAAAAAAAACAGGGAGATCCGGTGCGAGAGATGACAGGATGCTGATTGGTGGAGGCGGGGGAGGGAGCAGGATGCGCTCACCACCAATCAGCACCTCCAGCTCCAGGCAACAGAGAAAAGGACATCCTCCTACTGCCTCATTGTTAGAGCGTGTGGGCTGGCGGCCATACAGGGTAGCGAAGCCGTCCATCCTGCCCAGCGATGTACCCGTACGGTAGATGGAAGCACGGCTGCTGGCATAATTTTGCATTTAGTGAAGCCGCCAGCCGCGATGTATGTGCGGGCTAGCGGCTTCACTGAAGGCTAAGTGCTGGGAGCCTGCGCTGCTGTAACTCCTGCCCGCCTCCGATCAGCAGGGAGAGTGAAGATTTCCGGCGCCAAGTTCCTGCCTGCCTGCCCTGGCAGCTCAGGAGCCATTAGTGAGTGCTCCTGAGCTGCTGAATCACCCACACTTCCATAAATGTTAAATTTATGAAGTGAATATCACTTATTTTATTATTCTACACCAATTTGAGTTTGCTTAAAAAAAAATAATATATTGGTCGGACAAAGATAAAAACAACCCGATGCCGACAACTGCAATGCCAACTCAGTGTCAATGACCATGATCCATACCTCCCAACTTTTTGGACGGTCAAAGTAGGACACTTATGGTTCATTGCGTGAAACATCAATTTTTTCTGCATATCTATACAACAATAGTTTTTGCTTACGAAATGGCGCAAAAATAATCTGAATATATAGAAATTTCTAAAACCCCAACTGCATCACATAATGAAATAATATACAAGATGGGCTCAAGTATACAGAAATGGAACCAACACTTTCTGGCTCAATATTGTGAATGTAATGAAAATCTATACCTCAGATCAAAAAGAGGGACATTTAAGGAGCAAAGAGGGACAGAGGGACTTGGATCAAAAAAAGTGACTGTCCATCCAAAAGAGGGACACTTGGGAGGTCTGCATGATCCCCGACCCGACTGCTTTTCGGCATTACCATTTTTTTGGGAAGGTGGTGGTGGTTGGGGTACTACCATTAGTGTATATACACACACACACAGAGACACATACACCTTGATACTTTTACTTGCTGTAGGTTTTTCATACGCAGTGCATGGTTTTTCATGTGGTATGCAATAGTCATCACGTTTTTGGGACTATTGGTTGGTGCGTTTATTTGAACCTAAACCCAGATGATGTATGGTCCAGTACTGTGGCTCTACCAGATACTATTCAAAAATTCTGAATTGCAAATCACAAAAAAAATTTGCTGTCCACATTAAGTAGCGTTAGTGTAGAATAAGAAAAGGAGCACGGTGCAGAGATATAAATGATCTGACAGCACAGCATCTCTTTGCTTCAATATGGTGGATGTGATTGGCAACGTGAGAAGAATCAGATGTCTGCATTTAGTAGAAGGACATGGCAACTCCTGATGTAGACAGCGACATCATCGGACACTATGAGACTCTCTGTACAGGATTTGGTTATAAGTGATCTATGAGAGTTCATGGCTATCGAACATCCATCAGATGTTATACATTTCATCAAGGTGCAGGAATAAGAAACCAGCCCCCTACAACCCCTTAGAGATTCCCTTCCTCATCACCTTGCTGTGACAAACACACCACCAGCCAAACAATACTGTATGTAGTAAAACGAGACTGCCGCGAGGGTTGCTTCCCTTCTGAGAAGCACCAATGCAATTCATTTTCGTCCAACAGGGATGAAAAGACGCTTACACACATGGGCGAGAACGGTTTGCTGCAGATGTCTTCTTTTCCATAGACTAGTAAACATGAACCCACAGCTAGCCAGACAGGTATGGCCATTACATGGGGGTTTTCATGAAGAGCTAGAGTGGCATAAAATCAATACAAGACCACCATGTAAAGCATAGGATACAATGGTGAACAGTCCCTGGGAAATAATGGGTTAAGACAAGCCATGACCCTCTGACCTCCACAAATCAACACTCCCACCAATGACAAAGCTGGACCTTTACAAAGCCCTCTCAATCTGGCTTGAAACATTGCAGGCTGCAGCTTAGCCCAGTAAGGATCCTCATTTTCATGAGCAGCAAACACAAGGCTTCTGTTTCGTGACCATTTCCTTCCGTTTTTCAGCAGCTATATCAAGGAGGAAAAAAAAAAAAAAAAAAAAAAAAACAGAAAAGCAATGGCTGCATGCTGCCAGAAAGCTCCGGACTCGTCAGATGCCTGCCCTTCCCCTTCACCTCCGACACAAATCCAGCAAAAATGCAAGGGGACAATACCACCAATTACTAAAATAAATCCATGGACCATGGTCCATTATGTTCAGGTTTATACATGCTGCCAGAAGCTTTAGAAAATGTTTTACAACGTTCACCTTTAAGAACAGACGTGACGACTATAGAAATGCAAATCCAGCCATCACACTGACCTCAAACATGGCTTCTCTGAAATATCATACAATTGTCAATGCCGTAAGGTGCCTCCTTCTTCAGGAGGATGTGTCGGATGCTAGCACCTTTCTTGTTACAGTAACCAGCCTTCAAACGCTTTCCAATTACATAACCTGCGACGTAGAGCCAAATCCAGCACACGACTGGTGATATCTAAACCCAGCTTAGCTGAAGAGAAGACCTACAACACCCTAGCATCTGAAGGGTTAAATCTGCTGTTTTTGCAACGACATGCTCGTTCCCACAGACCATATACCATCCGAAAAAGGCGTCTAGGTCCAACGGCACATTCAAAATCTGGGAATGTCACCAGCTTTTGCAATGCAGATACATGACAACCAATAAAATGTCCCCCAGCTCGCCTCCATAGCAGAGCCCACCGGGCATCATCTTACCTGTAGGAGCGTTCTCCCCGTACGGTGTGCTTCCTAAAAGGGATGATGCTGCCATTATCATGAATAATGTCGTGGTTGTTGTTTTCTCCATTTGGGGACAGCGTTTGGGTAGGACCCGGCATTGGAGCTGTCCCAGCGATTGGGAGGAATTATTAAATCAGACTGGAAATATTTGGAATGGATGGCGGTGTAGAACGAGGCTTCTATATTGCAGCCCCCCTTTTTTTTTTTTTCGCAGCTTGTACGCTATGGGTAGGCTGAGACCCTGCTGCTGCTGCTGCTGCCACGGATTGCTCTCTCTTCCTCCCTCTCTCCCTCGCTCTGTCTATAGCTTGACGTCAAAACAGCCTGGAGCACCATCCTGATCACATGACCAGGTGCCTTACCATGGCAACCAGCTAACTCACCAGATCCCCAAAATCCAGCCCCACAATACACGCCTAATATCAAAAAGATGCATCCAAAAATAAGAACATAAACACATTAAACGTATGGAGGGGGAGGGGAAAGAGAAAGGGCTAAGACAGGCTTGTAAAAGAGCAAGGGATAACAACACCCCCTCCTCCCTCGCCACCATCCCTTTACACACCCCTCTTCCTCCTCCCTCTCTGTGCTGCAGCTCAGGCAGCTTTTCCTCTAACCATTTCCTTTCAGCTCTTTGATATGCAGCTGTGCACACAAAGATCTATTCACTGCAAGACAATTCTCCAGCAATGTGCAGCAAGCAGGGCTAGAGCAGGATAACATCATGGACCTAGATGCATCCTCCCCCCAGCACCATGCAGGCAGTCATAGTAACGCTCCATCCTGCATCATAAATGGAGCATAGAAACGCCCCTCCAAATCTAACCTTACAAATCAATTGTGCAATCATGCATTTTCTTTACTCAATTGCACCCCCCCTTTAGTAATATAAACCATATTTAATGAAGCCCTAAACTATACATCACCCTGTGTCAAGCTCAGTCAACTAGATTTTACAAGGCATGAATGGTATGGTGTGGACAAGCAAATGTATAGATGATCAAACGAGAAAGCAAGTGAAGAAAATGAATCAGGTTCTGGAGGTCCGCCGGCTGAGCATGGCTGTCAGATCTCCAGGTCCTTGGTAGGTAGCGTTGGTTTTCTGCCTAGATTTATTATAGCACTCATCTTGGAGTAGCTCCATCTCCGCTTGTATTGATGGAAGTTTTTGTGGCACACTGTTTGGGCTCACGTACACGGCTGTGGTTTTGGTCTGCATCCGATCCACGCTTTTTGTAGATCAGATGCGAACACATTCATCTCATTTCGGGCGCAAAAGATGCGGAAAGCACACCTGTTGGCTGTCCGCATCTGTAAGTCCATTCTGCGGCCCCCCAAAAACCCAAAACAAGTCCTATTCTTGTCTGTTTTGCGCCCCCATTTAGATGAAGACAAGAATAGGACATGTTCCAGATCCACGATTTACGGATACGGTCGTGTGCAGGAGCCCCTTGTATCTGCAGGTATCTACTAATCATATCTACAGCATCGGACAGTACATGGAACTAGAGCATATTATGGCAATGTGATATATTCCTGCATTAGATCTTAGTAACTTTGCCAACACACATCATATAGCCGGCAGACGTGCTCAGGCACTGGCACTCCATATGGTGAGCTCATGCTAAGTACGTATTAAGAGTACAAGCGCCCACCTACTCATGTGAATTAGCGCTTAGTTCTACATATATGAATTTTAGTTACGATGCTAATAACTCCTGTTAAGACTACCTTGACACCATTGTTTTGCTATTGTCGGCTACATATGAAGTCCTACATGAGCTTGCTGTACTGCTAACTCATCTTTAGTAAAGCTGTTCATTTTCCTCAGTTGTCAGAGTAAGTTTGTCGCCATCCACCTGTGTACCTTATACAAGGACTACCTTACAGAAATGGTGGTGCAGATGTGAACCTAGGCTAATATAAACCCCAGATCGGCCATATAATAAAACCACCTGCCTAATATAGTGTAAACTTCCTTCATGCCACTAAAACAGCTCTGGCTTGTAAAAGCATGAACTCTACAAGAGCTCAGAAGATGCCCTGTGGTAGGTGCCACCAACATATTACCAGCCGATCCTGTTTTTGCAGCATATCCCACAGACCGAGATCTTTGCCATGTTCATTGAATCATTCTTGAATAGTTTTTTTGTGTTAGGAAACACTTGAAATGCCTGTATTAACACCACCAGATTATCTGACCAATTTTTGTCCAATCAGACCAATAGCTGGTGTGTATAACAAAAGATCTGTGTGTGTAAATGGCCATCGATCTGACCAATGATTGGTCAGAAAATCTTTCAGATAATCTGTTGGTGTAATACAGGCCTTAAAGGCCCTTTTCATGGACCAAGGATTGAAAAGATCATCTCTAACGAGTGTACATAGTAACTCCTGTTAGCGATGATCTGGCGGTGTAAATGTACCGCCAAACGCTTGTTCACCAGGTAATTGGATCGTTAGTGTAGCACAACAACCCTTGTTTTTCAGTGGCAGATCGTGCTGTGTTACCACGATCTGCTGCCAGTAACAACGAGTCTCTATGGGTAAGAGTGATGGCATTAGTGTTCACTCCTCCTCACCGTACTGCACCGGTCTACTCTGTTAGCGATCAGCAGATTGTCGGGAAAGAACGCTTCCTTCTGCTTGTGCATCGTCCCATATACGGGGCCCTTTACTGTACACCATCAGGGTGTTTTTGGTTTAGGTAGTGTGGGGATTCGCTCTGGTAGTTGGGATAAGCGGGTGCAGTACAGAGGCAAAGTACAAGTTCGTAATTCAAATGTCCTGTGCTTATTCACACATAAGGTCAAACAAAAACCACTCTTTGCAAGTTTGGTGTTTGTTCACACCAAGTAGAAACTTCGTGCATAACAAAAAACTTCACCTTGTCGGCGGTTCTGCATCCAGCAGTCCAAATGCAGGCTTTAGGTGGCCTGCTCTCCCAACACACAGGTCTCAGCTTTTTAGCCCAGCACAGGGCTCAGTTCCTACACCAGCGATTGCCAGAGCTCCTCTGTCAGAGAGAGGTAATTACTCCCAGCATTCCTCTCTTTGGCCTGGCTCATCCATTTGAGAGGGAAGTGGTCGGTCACCAGACGGAACTTTCTCACCAACAGATAATAGCGGAGAGACTCGAGTGCCCATTTGATGGCCAGGCACTCTCTCTTGACTATACTGTACCTGGTCTCCGCTGGGGTGAGTTTGCGGCTCAGAAAAACAACGGGATGTTCCTCCCTATTGATTTCCTGAGAGTAGTACAGCTCCAAGGCCTACTTCAGAGGCATAGTTCTGTACCACAAACTCCCTTTTGAAGTTGGGCGTCACCAAAACTGGTGACCCGCACAGGACCGACTTCAACGTGGAAATAGCCTCTTCCACCTGGTCATTCCAGCGGACCATTATGAACTTCAGTCCCCTCAAGAGCCCTGTCAACAGAGAAGCTACAGTGGCAAAATGGGGAACGATAGCCCCCCATTCACAGGAACGACTTTACTTGCCTGGTGGTGACATTCACCTGGGGTTTGATAACTCCACGTCCATGATGTACCACAGATACTATGTCTCCACTAACCCTATTGCACATTTCTTTGGGTTAGCGGTCAGTCCAGCCTTCCTAAGGGAGTCCACTACAGCCTGCACTTTGGCTAGATGACTTGGTACTGTGGTGACGATATCATCCAGGTAAGCCGACGCGTACCGACGATGAGGACGAAGTACAATGTCCATGAGTCGTTAGAACGTGGCGGGGGCACCATGCAGACCAAAGGGTATCACTTTACACTGATACAGCCCCTCAGGGGTGACAAAGGCAGCTTTCTATTTGGCAGCCTCTATTAAGGGCACCTGCCAGTGGCCCTTCGTGAGGTCCAAAACATAAAAATATCGGGCTTGTCCTAACCTCTCGATAAGCTCATCCACCCGAGGCATGAGATACACATCGAAATTGGAGATTTCGTTTAGTTTGCGAAAATAGTTACAGAACCGTAATGTCCCGTCCGGCTTGGGTATTAAGACTATGGGACTGGCCCATTCACTTTTGCACTGCTCAATGACGTCTAGTTGCAGCATTAGCTGCACTTCCTCCGTGATGGCTTGTCGCCGAGCCTCGGGTACCCGGTATGGTTTTAACCGGACTTTTGCCTGAGGCTCAGTGACAATGTCATGCTGTATTATGGAAGTGCGTCCAAGGAGGTCCGAGAACACATCAGTGTTCCAACTAATGAACTCCCTGGCTTCCTGAGCCTGTTTAGAGGAGAGGCTATCAGCAATTTTTACTGTGGCAACTGCTTCTCTTACATCAGACCAAGGAGCCTGAACCTTTTCTCCTACAAAACCTGGCCACAGGCTGTCTTCAGTAGAGGACTCCCTATCTTTCCATGGTTTTAGTAAATTCACATGGTACACCTGCTCTGGATTTCGCTGGCCCGGCTGGTGTACATTGTAATTTACCTCTCCCACTTTCTCGGGTACCTCGTACGGCCCCTGCCACTTAGCTAGGAACTTACTGTCTACCATTGGTACCAGAACCAAAACCCAATCACCCGGGTTAAAGTTCTGGACCCAAGCCTGCCGTTTATAGACCCTACTCTGGGCTTGCTGCGCTGCCTCCATATGCTCCCTGACCAGAGGCAACACTGTCTCCATCCGTCCTTGCATCTGGGTGACGTACTCAATAACACTTTTGTGCGGTGTGGGTTGTTGTTCCTATGCTTCTTTGGCTGGGGTGTCTGCCATATAGCAGTTCGAAGGGCGAGAACCTCTCGCACTGCGGACATGAGATATGGCAGAAGAAGGTCCCAGTCCCATCTCCTTAGACACCACTCATTTTAACATGTTTTTTAATGTTTAATTAAATCTCTCTACCAGGCCATCCGTTTGCGGATGATACACGGATGTCCGTAGCTGTTTTATGTGGAGCAACTTACAGATTTCCCTCATGACCTTGGACATAAAAGGGGTCCCTTGGTCAGTCAGAACCTCTTTAGGTAGATCCACTGGGGAAAACATCTCCATTAACTCCTTAGCTACTGTATGAGTTTGGCTGATGTATGATGCAATGGCACCGCCTCCGGGTACCAAGTGGCGTAGGCTACGACGACGAAGATGTGTTAGTGCCCTCTAGCGGGCTTCGGTACTGGGCCTATGAGATCCATAGCGATTCGCTCGAAAGGGACATCGATCATTGGGAGAGGCACCAGGGGGCTCCGGAAATGTGGCTGGGGGCTATTTATCTGGCAAGTTGGGCAAGACAAAACTCTTCTACCTCTCTGAACACACTGGGCCAGTAAAACCGCTGTAGTATCCGGTCCTGCGTTTTCTGCCACCCCAAGTGACCCCCAAGAACATATTGGTGGGCAAGCTCCAATACGAGCTTGTGATACGCCTTGGGCACCACCAGCTGTTCAATATGCTCACCCCGTAGTTTGTTTACCCCATACAGCATTTCCTGGGAAACATCGACTCGGCCCCAGGTTTTTGTGGTTCACCATCAATTATTACAACATTCTCCCAGGCCCGGGATAAGGTTGGGTCCCGGTGTTATGCGGTTACAAAATTTTCACCGTGAGGTCTGCCAATTCAGGACCCGGCGGCAAGTCCTCAACGCCTCCTACCAACACACTCAGGTGGGTTGTCTCCCCCTCTTCACCGAAATGACGATCACCCCTACCGCTGGTCCTTCGGCCTCGGGTTCCCAGGGTTATGGCCTCCCGCCCGAGCCAGGCCACTCTGCTGACGTTACCCCTGACGTCAGGGGCATCAACAACTCTCACAGCTGGCCACAGGGCCGGGAAGCCCAGAAAGTCTCTCCCTATTATTAGTTTATAAGGTAAAGTAGTGGCAACGGCCAACTCGTGAGTCCACTTGCCGCCTCCTGTGGATAGAGACACCAGGGCATGGGATAGTCCTTTAAATCTCCATGTATGCACACGACCCTAATTTTTCGGCCAGTAATGCAAGGTGTGAAGGCGTAGTAACTATTCAATTGTGTTACATGTGATAATAGTAATGAATGTAGATCACTTTCTAGAGATTTTTTTTTTCACTTTCTATTGATCAGTGTCAAAAGTCTAGCTAAAGCAACAGAGGGTCAATGATCTCACAGGGTGCAGAGTAACAGGTGATGTCTCACACTGAATTCATGTGTGTCATTAACATTTTTAAATTACTGCAAGGTCCAGTGTCATCCAGAGATACCGCAGTCTTGTCTGTGTACAGTTCTCCCATTCATAAAAAGGTATTGCTACTGCACACAAGGTGGTGATGCAACATTGGATGATTTACTAAGCCTGCAATTGGTATAAACTTACGTATCAACGTATCAAGCTTTTCCACATCATTCTGCACTTAATACTCATAATGAGAAAGTGAGAATTCAATAAATTAGCAAAGATTTTGAATATTGTAAAGGAAAAACGAAAATCTTGCAATTACATAAGTATTCAGACCCTGTACTTGGGGATTTTCTGCCATTCTTCTCTGCAGATCCTCTTTAGCTCTGTCAGGATGGGGACCAGTCAGTGGACAGACATTTTCAGGCCTCTCCAGAAATATTCAATTGGGTTCAAGTGAGGGCTCTTAAGGAACTCAAGGACATTCACAGGGTTGTCCCTAAGCCACCTCTGTGTTGTCTTGTCTGTGAGCTTGGGGTCATTGGGCGTCTTTTACCAAGGCCGACTTTTTACGCTGGCCTTTGATTCCCTCTGTGCTGTCGTAGGAAGTGAAAGATACTGTGTGCTTTCCACATCCATATGTCCATTCCGCAAAAAGGTAGAACATACGCTATGCTTGGCAGCAAATGCGAACCACGGACCTATTGAAGTCAATAGGTCCACAAACTGTATCCGTATTTTGGGGATCTGCGTTTTGCATACCACAACATACATACGTGTGAATGTACCCTTCCGCTGCAGTTTTTCCACAATAACATGAATGGAAAAACCACGCAAAATCTGAAATGTGCGCACGTAGCCTTTGGGTACTGCCTCACATAGTGTAAATGCTTAAAAAATATAATAATCCCACCCACATGGTGCAGAAAATGTCCACAGTGAAATCTCGTCAGGTCAATTGTGGTTGCAGAGGGTGAAATTTGGGGACAGTCTGCAGTGGTGCCGCATCCAAAATCACAGCAAAATCCACACAATCTGGTTCAGATTTTGCCACAAAGAGAAATCCACAGCATAATCACTACGTGTGGTCAGAGATGCTAAAATGCGTCTACCTTACGACTGTCTACAAGTGGCTTTATGTTTAGGTGCCCAACTGCTTATGGATGTTCAAGCATAAAAAATGCAATGCTACAGTAAAATTAGTATGCCAATCAGAGAGCTTCACTGTGAAATGTGGGCACATATGTTTGCTAGAATGATTTAGTGCATTATAACCTTCTGTTCCTGGAAGGGCTGCTGTAATCCTTTCCATGCATAACACCCTTTAACTCTCCACCTGTCCATCAGATGCTGCAAATAAAAAGCGAGTGTGCAATGGACACATGGTAAATGTAAAATTATATGTAACTAACTAGACTTCAGAAAATGTAGAATGTAAATAAGTAACACATTCAAATTGTTAAATTGAACCTGTCATCAACTTTATGCTGAGCTCACTGAGGGCAGCATAAAATAGTGACAGAAATGCTGATCTCAGCGGTGTGTCACTCATTCAGCTAAAGGTAAGTGGTTGCCAAGAATAAGCCTCATAATCATTGCAGCCCAGGCCTTGAAAAGAGTCAAATCTACCTGAGAAGAGTCCTGGTTATTCATAATCTCCTGCTCTATCACTCATCTGCTGATGATTGGCAGTTCTCTCCTAGAGAGAAAGGGAGAAAACTAGGTATTGGACGGTCAGTCATCAGCAGGGAGAGCAGGAATTCATGAATAACCAGGACTCTTCTCAGGTGGCCATGACACTTTTCCAGGCCCAGTCTGCAATGATTATGATGTTGGTTCTCGGCAACCAGTTACTTTTAACTTTTAAAGTACTCTCTACTTTATGCTGCCTTTAGTATGGACAGCATAAAGTTGATGACAGGTTCCCTTTAACCAATTAATCCTATGTACTGCATATTAAAGGGGTTGTCCAATTTTTACTAAGTGATGGCCTATCCTCAGGACACCAGGGACCCCCGCAATCAGCTGTTTGGGTGTAGTACTGTAACCAGAAGTTGGTGCTGAACCTGCACCATGAACTGTGTAGTGGACAAAGCTCGTCACTGCAGTGCTGCTACCATTAAAGTCAGTGGGAGCAGCTCTGTAGTAACAAGCTCCCTCCACTACAATGAGGACAGTGCAGTGTAGTTGTGGCGCAGACTTTTGGCACTACAGCTGAACGGGGGACCAGCGGGGGGGGGGGGATTGTCGGACCCACTCTGATCAGCTCATCCTGAGGATAAGCCATCACTTGAATGAAGGCTCGTGCACACAAGTGTTGCCTGTTTTACGATCCGCAAAACACAGGATACTGACCGATGCATTCCTCATTTTGTGCAGTGGAACATCTGGCCCCTGGTAGAACAGTTCTATACTTGTCCGTAATGCGGACAATAATAGACATGTTCTGTTTTTTACAGAACGGCCATGTGGACATGGAATGCACACGGTGTAAATTCCATTTTTTATGCGAACCCATTGAAGTTTCCGGGAGAAAAAATGTATAAAAAAACGTTTGTGTGCATGAGCCTAAAAGCTAGACAACCCCTTTAATAAAAAACTTAGCAGATTATAGAGGTTATCCCACAAAAAATATTTATTGCCTATTCAGCAGTGGACGCCCCACAGTCCTGAGAGGTCTTTCTCTGGATGGCGCGGTGGTATCTCCACTGCTCCATACACCTCTATGGGATTGTCTACATCAGCCGCATAGAAGTGAACAGATATACGCACTAATGATCCATTCAGATAGGGGACTCTGGGACCTATCATTCTCAGGATCACGTGGAGGGTCCCAGCAGTCGGATCTGCTATATCTATTATTTATCACCTATACTGTGGAGAAGTTATAAATCATTTTAATAGGATAATCCCCTTTAAGGCTACTGCATGATTATTACAGCATGTCTATAGTGCAGATTCTGTGTATACGCCATTGAACTCCAAATATATAAATTGTGGTATACTTTCATTAATGTTTAGGGCAGACATATTCAATTGTATGGGGTCAATGTTCCAATCACAAATTGCTGCAAACCTACAATAACAGAGACAAAAATGTAAGACACCAGGAAGCAGCTCATGTGTGAGACGCTCCATTATCATGAATGCTATGACCAAAGCCTCTCCAGAGAACATATGCCGTAGCCTCACAGATGTTCCCAGCATCTTACTACATGGATGCAGTTGTGTCCACTTGGTGCTTAGCAGATACTAAAAAACAAAGCAGTCAACATGTTCACAGGCCAAGTGCCAGGCAGAGAACATCTTTCAGTGTATCTCCAGCTGGCTATGCTCTGCAGAGGTCCTACTGAAACAAGCCAAGTTTTATACGCCTGCCATGAATGCCAAGTGTGGTCTGTGGCAAATCTGGAAAATCTGTTCCTCCCTGTGGCTTGCTAATCTATTCCATACCATACAACGATAGGAAGTTGTGACTAACCCTCCACTTACCGCTCGGAGCTTCAAACCTACCAAAGAACTAGGCTGAAATAATCAAATCATTGTTCCAGTGTTAGGGTACAGCCATTTTGGGGGGGGGGGGGTTCCTGGTGCAGTTTTGGAAGCCAAAACCAGGAGTAAAGTCACTTATTCTCCTTTTATGATCCACTCGGATTTTGGCTTTCAGAACTACATGCACAAAGCTTATGACACCAATAACTCAGGCTTTCATACGTATACCATTCATATTCGAATTGTGTGCTTGCAAAAAAAAAACAGAACGCAAGGAAACCTTCGCACAGAGCTTTGTGACTTTCCTCGGACATCGTCCTATACTACCTTGTCACAATATGTTCATCTCTTCCATGGCCCAATAATATGGCCATGTGAATGAGGCTTAAAGGGGTTGGTTATATTGCTAGATGCGTGTCCTGATAACAGCACATACATGCAGCTAGTAATAATCATCATTAAACATTTGCCACTGATGTCCGATAGCGGAACATTAATAATTCATGTATACATACATGCCCCGTGTGCCGGTTCTGCACTGGGAACATGGCTGCTGATGGATGATTCCGTCAGCGGCCTCCATTCACATATACTGGGGATTGACAGGGGAACTAACACATGCACAGTCCGTCCCCAGTGTAAGTGAATGGAGGATGCTGACGGATAGGACCCTCCATCAGCGGCCTTGTCCCCAGCGCAGAGTAGGCACGCAGGGCAGGTTCTTACTTGTGGCTAAACAGCAAAAATGACTACTTCCTATTAATAACAAAAAAACTCCACCCCTATTAGCCATTTGCAATAAGAGACGTGATTGCTGACCTACCACACAGATCAGAGAGTCCATCACATCTAGTTTGTGTTACTATTGAAGCTTGGTTGTTTTTGGGGGCAATAAGTTAAAAGGCAAAGTAGTACCTATACAAATAGCTGTTATATTAGTTAATTAACATAACAGCCATTTTGATAACTTTTTATTAAAAGGGGTTGTCTGGCCATATATATTGATGACCTAACCTCAGGACAGGCCAATAATATCTGATCGATAGGGGTCAGACCCCCGGCACACCCGCCGATCAGCTATTTGTCTCGGAAGTGCAGTGTAATACAAGTACTCGCATGGAGCGCCGCCTCCTCATCAAACAACTGATTGGTAGGGGTGCAGGACCCCTACCGATCAGATATTGATGACCTATCCTGAGGACAACCGCTTTAAGGCCATGGCATCTATTACTGGGATGAAGGAAAATGCATCCACCTTAAAAAAAAAAAATTTAAACTGATGATCTATCCTCTGGATAGATCATCAGCATCTGATCGGCGAGGGTCTGACACCCAGGACCCCCGCCGATCAGCTATTTGTGAAGACAGCGGCACCTGCAGTAGCGCCGTGGCCTTCTCGCTGTTTACCGCAGGCCCAGTGATGTCACGACTAGTATCACTGGCCTGGGCGCGGCTAAGCTCCATTCAAGTGAACAGAGCTTAGCCGCGGCCAGGCCATTGATACTAGTCATGACGTCACTGGGCCTGAGGTAAACAGAGAGGCCGCGGCACTACTGCCAGCGCCACTGCCTTCTCAAACAGCTGATCAGCGGGGGGGGGGCCTGGGTGCCGGACCCCCGCCGATCAGATGCTGATGATCTATCCAGAAAATAGATCATCAGTTTAAACAAACTGCAGAACCCTTTAAATTGTACTGGCTAAATAATAAACTAGACTAGCCAAAGCACTCAAAAACCATTCAGAGTTTGACCACTCTTATCAACCAAAAACAAACAATATCAATAATGAAACAATAATTTCCTTTTTGAGGGAATTAATTGGTTGAGACATTGTGGAGATCTAACTAAAAAGAGGCCTCCTCATACCCCCACCTCGACATGACTATCAAAAACGTATTATCTGTTGTGACTCTGAATGAGATGTTTTGTCGCGCTGGAAATGTTCTCTCTATTGGAATTGTTAATATAAATCAAGTGCTCTAACCTGCGGGACGTACTCCCCACATATATGTCATCACACTCTGTGCGTAACATAATCTAAACAACTAATTCAGATTTACAATTAATGTATGGTCTAATTTGGGAATATATTTGCATGACTGAATCTTGAAAAGTTTTACATGTACATAGACGCATTTTACATGGGTGCGAACCGTACCAGAAAAAACATTATGATGCAGCCTAAGTTAACACTAGATGACACAAGCAGGCTGGGGGAAAAGCGTGACCTAACTGCCCCTACACCCTTTGGCCAGCAAAGTTTCAATTTTTTCGTCTTTTAAATAATTTAATCACGGCACGCTTGATATAAGGAAACTACCTGTTGTACAGAAGTGTAGGTACATGGGTATTATTTCTCGTTTTATGTTGGCTGTTTTTAAATAATAAATCCTGTCTGTGTTTGGAATATGTGATTTTAAATGCCTCCATTGGAGGTATCCTCTGGTGCTTAAAGGGGTTCTCCGGGAATTATTCAAAATGGCTGCCAGCAACTTGTCCTAGAATGTGAGTAGGACTGGTTGCCTCCACTTTCAGTGCTTTGTAGGGGGTGTGGGGACGGGGCCACACTCGCATCACATGAAGACTGGTGTTTTTTTTTCACGTTTACTGTAATATTGTTCATAACAATAAGACCACATCCTATTAGTAAATCAATGCCAAAATCCAGGTCATTTGAAATTATTTCCCAAAATTTTTTTTTTGAAACTGTTTATGGTCAACTTAAAGCGTTGTCCACTACTACCCTCATGATAACCCATCAGTATCTGATCAGTGGGAGTCCAATACTGTGCATGCCCCAGCAGTCATCTGTATCAGAGTAGTTGGAGGACTACACAGCTCTGTCCATTGTGCTCCTCACTTCAGCTAATTGGAGGGGGTGTGGACTGTCGGCAGGGATGGACCGGGAACTTAAAGTGGCACTGGAAAAAAAAAACTAAAAGTGGCCCCATGTTGTAGGTGGGTCCAAATGGACATAAACAGACCAATGCAAATAGGCAAGGACAACACAAGTAGGCTTGGCCTAGAATACCGTAGTGTGCAGCATAAAATACTGCCCTAGCAGTACCAAATACCACAGTGCAGCATAAAATACCACCCTAGCAGAACCAAATACCACAGTGCAGCACAAAATACTGCCTCAGCAGAACCACAGTGCAGCATAAAATACCACTCTAGCAGGATCAAATACCACAGTTCAGCATAAACTACCACCTTAGCAGGACCACATACTACAGTGCAGCATAAAATACCGCCCTAGCAGAACCACATACCACAGTGCAGCACAAAAACTGCCTCAGCAGAACCACAGTGCTGCATAAAATGCCGCCCTAGCAGAACCACATACCACAGTGCAGCATAAAATACCGTCCTAGCAGAACCACATACTACAGTGTAGCATAAAATACCGCCCTAGCAAAACCACATACCACAGTGTAGCATAAAATGCTGCCTCAGCAGAACCAAATAACAGTGCAACATAAGTACCTGGTGCTCCTAAATTAATTAATGATGAGAGAGCATTAGATGATTATGTACCCGGTCAGCATCCATCAGGAGGGCTCCCAGAGTATGGTATATTGGAGACAGTCCTCCAAGTGCTGAAGCCCCCTTCATCCGCACCGTAGGTCATGTACATTGTATTCTATGAGAATTTTGAATTCTCAATGCACACATGCAGATTTTTTCGGCGTGGAGTTTGACCTGCGGTGCGGATTTTAAAATACGCATCATGTCAATTTATTTTATCTGACCGGATTTCTTCATTCACTTAGTAAAATCCGCATGCGGAAAATCCGCTCCAGGCGATACGTATTGACGGCTCAGATTTGCCTGCGAACACCTGCGGATTTCAGTGCGGATTCTCTGCACATGAATCCTGACCGTGTGCATGTACCCTTAGATGTCCTACTCAGGAAAGACAAGGATGGTTGCTGTTGGATGAAATGTTAGTGACAGCAGGGGGTCCAGCAGTCAGACCCCAGTGGTCAGACAGTGTACCTTGTAAGTGTATTTTGCAAGTTTCAGACCAATTTTCTTTCATTTGTGCACCGTGTATGTGAGTCATAGTATCGCTGCTGACTCCAAGCCATTAAAAACAAATGTTATTTCACATGGCTCTGCTACTTGCTAAGCGTCAGCAGATATTCTGGCAGACTGGTTCTGTGATGTAATTAAGGCACTACCCTCACATGTGGGACACTAATGTAGGATATATTCAGGAGGGGCGTTTATAACACCGCCTTCACTTCATATAACTGGTGGGTTTCTATTGTATCTTATTGTAATATGGTTCATATATTAAAAGGTCTTGGAGCGGTTAGTAACTTCTGCTCTATGGCAGTCTTCTGGTGGAGAAAAGTGACAAACTTTATCAAAATCCTGACACCAAGTGTGACTTTTTAGATTTTTACGACACCATCACCACTTTTCCAAAAAAGTGGGCAGGAGGGAGCAGTCCTTGGGTGAGAGCTCTGTGCCCCTACTAGAAAACTGGTGCACATTACATCAGAAACCTACTCCAGCTCCTAGAGAAGATTTCAGTTCTGGTGCACAGACAGCGAAAGATACAAATTTATTAAAGGGGTTTTCTGGGATTAAACTTTTATGTTCCATTAAACATGCACTGGTCATACGAACATATATCTAATATGGTTTTATTACCTATTCTGCTCTGTTTGCTCATGTGAGCTGGTTTGTTGTCTTGCTGACATCACGTTGATGGGTCACATGGTTTCACCACCTCTCCCGACCCCGAGCTGCACTGCCCATTGAGGTGATGTCAGCATTGAGGGGCAGAGTCAGGGAGAGGCTGCCCCTCTCCTGTGTCCACAGCTCTGCACCACCATTCTCCGCCTCCAATGATGCCCCTTCACTGGCTCCCTCATCATCCTTGACTTGTCCCCACTGTGTATTAGTGCTCTATCAGATGCTGATTTGAGGTACGTTTTTTGGGGCAATGACCTTGGGTCAACCGTTCCGGAAGTGGCTTGTTATCGTGCCCACCGTGGCCAATCACTGGCCTCAATGGTTATGTGTGCTAGAATGCCATGTTACTAGCAGTGACATTGTGTTTTTTAGCACATGTGACCACTGAGGTCAGTGACTGGCCACAGTGCTCACAGGACCAAGCCACTTCCTGGGGACCTGAAGCACACAGGTGAGAGATTATATATATTTTTTCATTTAATTGGCCACAGGGTCCGAGGGAAAGTCTCCTAAACCAGACAATCCCTTTAATTATGTATAAAGTATACACTGTAAAGATTTACTGTAATTATAATTGCAGCCTAAGGAAAAATAAAGATGTTTATCTTATGAATAAAAGATCAATCCCACCAGATAATACTTAAGGAATCTGTGATATAAATTTGCTTGTGGAAGGAAAAAGCATTTTTGGAGGTTTTGGAAACTTATCTTTGTTACAGCTTTTATGTGGGAACATATTGAAACCAGTCACACACCCATTAGTAAAAAAAACATGAGTGATGCAGATCACGCAACACCCAGTGACTTCATCATTGGTGCATTTCACACTGATGGTTTTTACAAGACACCATTACAGAGTTTCTCAATGATTAAGTTTGCATGGTACTGCCAATATACACAGATTTAAGCAGTCATGATCTTCTAAGGAGAAAACGAGGTGCCTGCAAGAACCACAAAACTATTCTTTAAGGAATGAGCAGAATGGCAGTGATCTGACAGTCAATTATGTCTCTACACTTACTTTTTGATATGTTAGAAACACCCCCCCCCAATCGCTAGAACCAGGAGAGAGAAGCTCTCCCCTCTCTGGAAAGGGCTTGATAGAAGGTCTTCAGGCCAGGCTCTAAACCACCCTCTGCAACGATGAAAAACGGTGCGATATGCTCAGCACTCAGACCCTCATTGATCAAAATGGTTGATATGTCTTTAGGACAACAATTTTACCAAAATTCTGTGACTACTGCATAGCTGAAACGTCGTATTTTGTCTGTGTGTGCACTCAAGGCTTCCAATAAAAGACGCACTGGATATGCTGCTGTGATTCCTACTTTGCATCGTTATTCCTGGACTGCTGGGATCTGCGGTCCCTTCCGGGGCTGTTGCATTCCGGTTTTGGTCTAAAGGTCCGGTTGTGCTGTTCTTTCACCTTTGTTTTGCTACCCAACAGGATAGGTGACAAGTATTTGATGGGTGAGGAACCCACCAATCAAGAGAACAGGGGTCATGTCCCCCTCTTTTGAGCAGGTGTAGTTACGGTTCATTCGAATTCATGGCGCTGTACTCCGCTATTTTCAGCAGTCCCATCGATTCTAAATGGAGCAGAAGCGCCCATGCTCGAACATAGCTGCATTTAAAAGATGGAAACATGACCGCTTTGCTCCATATCAATGGAGGCCCCAGTGGTCAAACCTCTACTGATGAAACACTGTGGACAGGTGATAAGTTCTCATTCTGGGACACCCCTTTCATGAAAATTCGACCTTGAATTATAAACCCGAGTTATCAAGAGAAACCTGAGAATTCAACTGTATTGCTGTCCTCAGAACGATGATACAGTTTCATACTGTGGCACGGATGGTAGTATTTTATGCTGCACTGTGGTAATTGGCTTTGCAGAGGCAATATTTTGTGCTGCATTGTAGTATCTGGTTCTGCTGGGGAGGTAGTTGGTTCTGCACTGTGGTACTGTTGCCCCACTTACTTTTTCTGTACCACCTTCTGTCAATTTGGGCACTCCTACAACATGGGGCCACTTTTAGGTTTTTTTCCCCCAGAGCTTCTGTAAGTTCCCAGTCCGCCTCGGATTCCAACCTTCAGCACAGCAATGAAACTACAACTCCCAGCTCTTCAGCTGTTCTCAGAACTCCCACAGAAGTAAATAGAGCTTGCTGGGAGTTGCAGTTTTACAATTAAGTCATATCACATCATTCCCCATCTCAGTATGCAGATCAATCACTGCCATACCTTAGAGCAGCATATGGTAGAGAGGCGACATAAAAGAATGGAAATGAGTTATATATACTCGCTGCTACCTGGCTTTTAAGTATAGGAAACTGGCTCTGGCGTGCCCTCAGTGACTGACAACCCTCACTACATGGATCACAAAAATGCCTACCCAGGAAAAGTGTAGGTATGTGTGTGGGGCGGGAGACATGCACTTTAAAAGGGTTTGCCCCAAACTTGTCTACCACCAATATCTATAAGGGACGTGTTCTCTTTAAATGAAGAGCTTGAAAAAAAAGAAAAATATTCATCAGCTCTAAATAGGTTACGGAGACAGAACTAGAACAGAGATTTATAAAACATGCAAAAGCTGCAGTACTCAAGGTAGCCAAGAGAAAAGCAGAGTTTGAAAAAAGTGCACGACAGATCATTTAAAGGATTAAAAAAAAAAAAATACAGAAAAGAAGTAGAATATATAAAAATAAAACCATGATGTGGTGCCATAATGGGCAATAATATTGGCCTGATTTTTTCATGTAATTATCATGGCAATGGTGCAAAAGGGCAATGTCCCTTCCATATATAGTTTATGGATGAGTCCCAGGACTGAGAAATCTTCTGGTTTCAAATGACAGCTTTGTACAACATGGTAAGTGCCATGTCCAGGCATCTGCAGAACCCTTCACAGCAAGATACCAAGGCACTCCTCTCCAGATCATAATGAGAAGCTTAAAATGAAACAAGTATAACTTTCATTTGAACCTCTCAATACAAGACTATAATACAGTATAAAGGAAAAAAGGCACTGTGCACAGTAAACGGTCCTAATTTTGATGCAGATGGACTATGTAATGTTGGAAAGGTCCAGGACTTTGTACAAAAACTGTTCTAACAGGCAGTAGGGTGAGGTTTGGCAACCCTGGCATAAAAGTTGAGGTCAGTAAAGTTGCCCATACTGAATGTTTTCGACAATCCACCAATAATCTAATGTCCATAGGGACCCCATGACTCTCCTCAACAGCAGATAGAGTTGGAAACTGGGATTAGGTGTGTTACACTGGCCAATTCAGAAGGCGATTGTTCGCCAGTGGAGGAGTGATCACTAGTGCCATCGCTCGTCCCTAGACTTGCCGGCAGCAGAGCATGTTTAGACAGCATGATCTGTCGCCGACAGATGGCTACTAGGGATGAGCGAATCAAGTTCAGATGAAACAACCGAAGTCGATTTGCATAAAACTTGCGAGGGCTCCGTACAGTATTAGAAGGTATTGACTCCGATGGTCGAAGTTATTACTCTGCGGTCTCGTGAGACTTTGGGTAATAACTTCAGAAATTCATTTCTACTGTTAAAAACCTTTTTCAAAACTCGTTTTTGCTTTCAAGAGGCCCCTTTGAACCGAACCAGAGTTCAGTAAAAGGTTTTTAACAGTAGTAATTAATTTCTGAAGTTATTACCCAAAGTCAAAACAAAAAGGCATGCTCAGTCAATCCAAATATTTATGGGGATGTTTTGGGAAGACATCCTAAAGTTTATTTCACAGAAACAAGTTTTCCATCCAGATGCAATCCATTTAATGAACAGACAGTATCCGGACTGAATCCTCACCCATTCTTTCAATGGGTATGTGCACATGAGAATCAAGAATCAATGATCAGCTTTGCATTCTGCAAAAATCGCAGCATGTTCTATATGGCATCCAGATGCAATCATTTTTTCACTGACAGTCGCTAGAAGATACTGAGAATTGGGGTCATGCATACGAATGTGTGCCACCCACGCCGTGCATTGGGGCTGCAAATTGCGGTTTCCAATGCACGGGCACCGGCTGTGCGGTCGGCACTGACAGGGCAGCCGGCGGTCCTTTCATTCACTAACGGCAGGCACGGCCTAGCGGTGACGTCATGACGTGTGTCTCACTTCTGCGGTGGGCCAGGAGATCAGCTGCGTTTAGTGAATGAAAGAACCGCCAGCTCCACTGTGCACCAGCAATGATAGGGCCACTGGGGAGTCATTACACTGTGAGGGGGCCAGGGTTATAATACTGTGGAAGGGGGCCACCGGCAGGGTCATTATATTGAATGGAGGACCACTGGGGGGTCATTATACTGAACGGAAGGCCACTGAGAGGTCAAAATACTCTATGGGAGCACTGGGGGTAACTATACTGTGTGGAGGGCCACTGAGGATCATTATACTCTACGGGCGGCACTGGGGGGCGTTATTATATTGTACGGGGGCACAGGGGGTCACTATACTTTCCAGTGGGCACTGGGGGTCATTATATGGTGTGGGAACATAGTAGTTTTGTATGGGATTCTACAGGCCATATATGCAATTGTATGCCTACACAGTGGGTTGTCTGCACTTGCGTTCAGAGCGGATCCGTCTGGTGTCTGCACAGACGGATCCGCTCCTATAATGCAGACGATGGGATCCGTTCAGAACGGATCCGTCTACATTATAGTTTAGAAAAAATTCTAAGTGTGAAAGTTGCTCAGACGGATCCGTCCAGACTTTACATTGAAAGTCAATGGGGGACGTATTCGTTTGAAATTGAGCCATATTGTGTCAACTTCAAACGGATCCGTCCCCATTGACTCACATTGTAAGTCTGGACGGATCCGTTTGCCTCCGCACGGCCAGGCGGACATCCGAACGATGCAAGCAGCGTTCAGGTGTCCGCCTGCTGAGCGGAGCGGAGGCTGAACGCCGCCAGACTGATGCATTCTGAGCGGATCCGCATCCACTCAGAATGCATTAGGGCTGGATGGGTGCGTTCGGGGCAGGTTGTGAGAGCCTTCAAACGGAACTCACAAGCGGAGCCCCGAACGCTAGTGTGAAAGTAGCCTTACTAGGGACATGCTGCCTCACAAGACTGTGGTTGGTAATGAATCCTTAGCAATCGGACTGTTAGACATGATTAAGAACTGCTCATCTTAGGGATGGATTTGCTCCGTGCTCACTGTGGAGAAGAGGAGAATCAGTACAACAGCAGTCAAGCTGTGCCATTCTTCATAATATTTAAAGTTACAACTAGGAGGAGAACCTTCTAATGATTTTCGCATAAAACATACATTTGGTATACAACACTGCAGGGGATGACGCTATATAAGAAGAAGCGAAAAATAAAATGCAAACACTTCAATACCGCCTAAAATTATTTTTGTTGTAACAAAGTAACGGATATCCTTTACTAATAAAAAAAAAATTCTATTTACAACATATAATATGAAACAGGTAAAGGAGGACAATAAGGTACTGTGATCCTAAACAGCCCATCACTTATTCATGGGGTTATAAAGGGCAAAAACCTGTAAAATCTCCCTCAGGGCTACCGTATTTTTAGCCCTATAAGACGCACCTAGGTTTTTTAAGAGGAATAAGAAAAAAAATTTTTTACCAAAAGGTGTGCTTTTGGTGGGTTTTGAATTAATGGTGGTCTGTGCATGACACTATTATGGGGGATCTGTGGATGAAGCACTGTCATGTGGGGGATCTGTGGATGGCACTGTTATGGGGGACCTGTGGATGGCACAGTTATGGGGGATCTGTGGATGGAACTGTTATGGGGGATCTGTGGATGGAACTGTTATGGGGGATCTGTGAATGGCACTGTTATGGGGGATCTGTGGGTGGCACTGTTATGGGGGATCTGTGGGTGGCACTGTTATGGGGGATCTGTGGATGGCACTGTTATGGGGGATCTGTGGATGGCGCTGTTATGGGGGACCTGTGGATGGCGCTGTTATGGGGGATCTGTGGATGGTGCTGTTATGGGGGATCTGTGGATGGCGCTGTTATGGGGATCTGTGAATGGTACTGCTATGGGGTGAGAGATCTGTGGATGGCATTGTTATGGGGTGGGGGGATCTGTGGATGGCATTGTTATGGGGTGGGGATCTGTGGATGGAATTGTTATGGGGGGGGATCTGTGGATGACACTGCTATATGTCATCCACAGATCCCCCTCATAACAGTGTCCCCCAATACACCGGCCCTCTGCTCACCGAAGTATTTATAAACATGAATTCTTATCCTGTTATTAAGTTTAACTAACGCTGCGCTCTCCCATGTTCCCCTGTATCCCCACAGCACTTACGAACAAGCTTCAATAGCAGGCAGAGCGGACGGCAGCAGTAACGTCACTCACTGACATTGCGCGCCTGCTCCGCCTGCTTCATTCATAAACTGAGCGGAGCAGTGAGTGATGTTACTGCTGCCGTCCGCTCTGCCTGCTATTGAAGCTTGTTCGTAAGTGCTGTGGGGATACAGGGGAACATGGGAGAGCGCAGCTTTAGTTAAACTTAATAACAGGATAAGAATTCATGTTTATAAATACTTCGGTGAGCGGCGGGGCCCGATGTAAGAGTACAGTCACTGCCCCTAGTTCCGCACTCCAGCCCCTCCTCTCTCCCGGCTCATACATCGCAGTCTGCAATGTAAAATGAAAGCATTTGCCCTATAAGACGCAGGGGCATTTCCCCCCCACTTTTGGGGAGGGGGAAAGTGTGTCTTATGGGGTGAAAAATACGGTACACTTGCGCAATAAATAAAAAATAAAACATTGTTTTTCATTTTTCTACAAGAGGTTTGAACAGTGTTTTTCAAGCCCTGTGGAGAAGCCATTAAGAATATGTCAGAAAGAAAAAAATAGTCATACCCTAAGCATGCTGCATTCAGGAAACAAAAATCCACAATAACACCAGAAACAAAAAACACCTTGGCCCAGATTTACTAATGTGTGTGCGCCAGAAATCTGTCTAAAAAGTGGAGCAAATTGATGCATCTACGGTTTCTACACTTTTTCCCCCTGATATGCTTGACAGGGAATGGGTCATAGCTGAAAGGGGCAGTGCTTCACAGAAAAGGGTCAGTGCCTAAGATGTGCCTTTTTGTGCCAAAATTTCTACATAAGTTTGGCTTAAAAATAAGCCAACCAATAGCAGGTATAGAGTCCGAGAAAACTTTCTATCCCTGCACCAGATTTATCATCCAACCTGATCCACTGTGATAAAGCTGGTGCAGGTCTAGACAGCCAGTGTAAGTTTAAGCCATTTTTAAGATTAGTAAATTAGACCTTTGTATGTGGAGTATTTGATACCGCATCATAGACTTTAAAAGGGTTTTCCAGGATTTTTTATACCAATGGCCTATCCTCAGGATTGGTCATCAGTATGCTCAGCGGGAGTCTGACATCCTGCACCGCCACCAATCAGCTGTTCCCTACTAGATCCAGTGCCAGAAACGACACATTCATTGTGCAGTGGATGACTGAAGTCAATGGGAGCAGTGCTGCAATTACAAGCTCTGTCCTCTACACATTGGACGAAGCTGTGTAGTTCTGCTGCAGGAGCTACAAGATAACAGCTGATCAGCGGGGTTGCAAAACCCCCAGCAATCTGATATCGATGGCCTATCCTGAGGATCAATAGAAGTATCCTGGATATACAATACGGATACATATTACATCGGTATGATGGCCATAAGACCTAGACTCCAAATAGTTTTTACTATGGTCATCTACATTTAGACCAGTGGTCCAGGTGCCACATTCATGATACAGATGCTAAAACTTGGTCACGTGAAACAGACTTTACAGAGGTTCCTCTGCTCTAGGCATAAAATATTTGCTTGCAGCAAACAAAATAAAGCAGCACACTGTTATACATGCAAACAACGGAACTAGGGATTAAAGATTATTTTGGATTACATTGGTACTATACCTACTATACATGAAAAATGGAAGCTTCTAGCACAAACTTGAATCAGGCCCATCTACCAACGTCAAGGTGGCTTATGCAGATGGGTACCTAACACTAATAGAACTGCCTCTCCTGGGCCTAACTTAAACGGGTTTTGTCACTTGAGCAAGTGGCATTTATCATGTAGAGAAAGTTATTACAAGCCAATTACTAATGTATTGTTATTAACCATATTGTCTCCTTTGCTGGCTAGATTCATTTTTCCATCAAATTATACACTGCTCATTACCATGTTTACGACCTGCAAACCATCAGTGGTGGTAATGCTTGCACACTATGGACGTGCTAGCTCCCTCACGTTTGCACCACAGATCCACCATTATAGCAAGCCGACAAGCTCCCACCATGGTCAAAATTACCAAGGAATGTTCTGGGGAACCGATAAGCAACCCCAAGCTGGCTGCAAACCAGTTGGACATACAGAAGTGTTGGAAAAAGCTAACTTTACTTGCTGCTGGAAACTCATCCAAGATGAGACAGCATTTCTGAAAGTGACGGGGGTGAGTCCACCTCTGCTCCCATTACTAAAGCCTTTCTCAAAAAAACAATCCTCCAAACCTTGAGACCGGTAATGGAGAAGTTAGCGGACAAAGGCAGATCTGAGACACATAGGCCATAGAGTGGAGAGTCTTGAAACAGCTCAGTCCTCCATAATAGCCTTCTCAGAAGCAGTAGCAACGAGCTTTTCGCAACACGCTGAATTTATTAGCAAAACCCTATTGCTGATCGAAGATCAAGAAAATCGAAGTTGGAGGAAAAATATTAGAATCAAAGGCCTACCTGAACACTTTGCTCCGGAGTCTCTTCCGAAAGTGGCACAGGAGATTTTTGGTGACCTGCTAGGCCAAGACAGAGCAGCGGGAATAGTTATTGAACTCATACATAGGGCGCTACGCCCCAGGCCCAAGCAGGGGGAGCCGCGGCAAGATATTATCTGGGGTCTACTATCCTTTGTGGACACTTCACAAATACTGATGGTAGCCAGAGAAAAACAGCCTATACATTATGCTGACTTTACCTTGCATTCAGGACATTGCACCGGCTACTTCGGCCATTATTGGAGGTCCTCAGATCGAAAAATCTACAGTACACGCGACTCTTTCCATTCGGGCTGGCTATTTAGATTAATGGTCGCAGACTTACAGTACACACACCAAAAGATTTTGAGAAAGTTTGGAGTGTAGTGGAGATACCACCGGTGACTATACAATCATGGCTACCGATGTTGGATGATCAAGACCTTCCCTAACTCCCTAAAGTTGAGCCATGCAATGTAGCACACGGGCACCCATAATCGAGACTTAAGATGTCTCCCAGGTCGGCGAACCAGATCATCTGATCGGCAGGAATCCACCAAGATCAGTATTCTCTCGTCTCTAATAGGTCATTATGGGGCTTGAGTAAACAGAGCAGCTTAAGGTCCATCAGCTCTGGTTTTGCATAAGGCGCGATAGGCACATATTAATATATTGTTGGTTTAGTTAACAAATGTTAGCGTATTTTGCTTCCTTTTTTCTTTGCAGAGGGGTATATTATAAACAGTCTTTTATCTCTAAATATTACCCCCCCCCCCCCCATCCTTATCCCCACCAGCGAGAGTAGTTGATGAGCCTGATTCAATATATACCGGGAGGCTTCATATGATCCCCATACATAGAAGCGGCTGTAAATTCAGCTTAGCAGGTTGTACCTTTTTTTTTATTTATTTTTTTACTTCTATACTCCACTTTATTTTTCTCTTATTCTATATACTTAAGTGGTTTCCTTTACATGCCCACAACCTGTTACTGTCCTCATTGGTGGACTGGGGTGCACTACATGTCTGGGTATACTCGATCCCCCCCCCCACTCCATAACCACTCTTTAGAGTCGGTTGGTAGGAGCTCAGGTGTCTAACTAGTGTGTCTTTGCAGGCAAGATACACATGAATATCCCTTATTGGGCTCTAGCCTAAATTTTCTACTTTAGATTTATTACACATCGCAACTATCTGATAGTTAAGTAGCTGTTGATAGTCATTTAATTGTCTTGTCTTGTCTATGGTCTCTACCTTTGTCCGTTTGTCTACTACCCCTCCCCATTCTCCTTTTTTTTTTTTTCCTCCTTTTTTCTCATTTTATTCAGTAAAGCTGGTCTGTAATCTATCTTGCCTTTCTGGAACACTAGGTCTTTGTCGCCGGACTGGCACGGGGAGATATGGCGGATATAGTGGTCACCACTTTCAATTTAAAGGGACTAAACTAGCCCAACAAGACACATAATACAATTTTTCTACTAAGTAAACTTAAAGGGACACTGACAGGCCCAATAACCATAATTAGCTGTACATATGCATGCACAGGTCTTCTAATGTGCATTAAAAACATATAAGTATCCCCCCTGTCCACATTATGAATACAGTAAACTCATGTTTTATAACCTGAAGTAATCGCTTTTCTTTCTGCCCAAGGGGCGGCGTTTCAGCTCCACTTGCGCCCATCCAGCCTCAGCCCAACCGCCGTTTGAAGCGCCGCCCAGCTCATCAATATTCACTTCGCTGGGCGGCTTCTGCTGTCCCTGACCTTCCGAGATCCGGCGCATGCCCAATAGAAAGCTATGGGTGCCGGGCGCATGCGCAGAAGCTGAAAGCGAGTCCGATGCCCATAGCTTTCTATTGGGCATGCGCCGGATCTCGGAAGGTCAGGGACAGCAGAAGCCGCCCAGCGAAGTGAATATTGATGAGCTGGGCGGCGCTTCAAAACGGCGGTTGGGGCGCTGCTGGCTGGGCGCAAGTGGAGCTGAAACCCCGCCCCTTGGGCAGAAAGAAAAGCGATTACTTCAGGTTATAATATAAAACATGAGTTTACTGTATTCATAATGTGGACAGGGGTTATACTTATATGTTTTTAATGCACATTAGAACCCCATTTTGCGGAACGGAACACAACAACGGTCGTGTGCATGAGGCCTTAGCCTACAATGTTCAGGGCATTTACACTCTGCTTAGAAGCCCTAGGCAGATGGGCAGGGAGTGCGTAATCTAAAAGGAGGCAGCTACCCTCCAAAACACACTGCAAGAAAATTTAGACTAGCACATCCAAAGTCACAGGTGCACATCCATAAAGCTAACTTACAAACAGCTAAAAAAAATATATGACAGCACACTGTTAAACAGGCAAACAATGGAACTAGGGATCAGAGATCATTATGTTGCTGTTTGTTGCAAAATGTCAACTATTACTATGAAAACCGTGACACATCATACCTACAGAAAACTATTAGGGTACTTTCACACTTGCGTTGTGAAGATCCGGCAGGCAGTTCTGTCGCTGGAACTGCCTGTCGGATCCGGAAATCTGTGTGCAAACGGATGGATGCGGATCCGTCTAACAAATGCATTGAAACACCGGATCCGTCTCTCCAGTGTCATCCAGAAAAACGGATCCGATATTTTATTTTTTGCATTTGTAAAGGTCTGTGCAGACCGGAAAACCGGATCCGTTTTGCCGGAACACTTGGTGCCAGATCCAGCATTAATGCATTTCAATGGAAAATAATGCAAGTGTTCCGGAATTTTGGACGGAGAAAATACAGTAAGAGTGACTGAACTGAAGACATCCTGAACGGATTACTCTCCATTCAGAATGCATTAGGACAAAACTGATCAGTTTTTTCAGGTATTGAACCCCTATGACGGAACTCAATACCGGAAAAGGATAACGCTAGTGTGAAAGTACCCTTAAACGCACCAATGTTATATGAATACAGCAATTGTTACAAATCGCTGAGTAAACAGAATTCTAGGCACTGCTCTGATACCTTGTGAAATCTAACTGGAAATTTAAGAACGCCGAAAAACAAGAAGCCTGAATCACAAGGAGTTTATAGGAGGCACGTTTTACAACCGTTTCTAACAATGCTTGTTATTGTGCTTTGTCAGCGGATTTATAAGCTATTTTTGTGTTCAAAACAGGTTTCCAAAGTAACCAAGTAGGTAACATGGAAAAAGAGTCATCTGTCAGGCAGGTAATCATTTCCCCAACTCCAGAGATACTCCAAACTGAACTATGGTCCTTGTAAGTGAGGGGATGACTACATGGATGAGGGAGAGGATCAGATCTCTTTAATTAAAAAAAGGACACATGGGATCTATTGGCTGGAAAAATATGCAACAAAGAATTTACTTAGAAGTAAACAAAAAAAAAAAAAAGCATGAAATGGGAGCATCCAATGCAAAATCTCTGGTGGAAAGGGATGATTTTTTTTTTCCCTACAAAAACATAGTTCGTTTTTCTTCATGGCGTACAGGGTCTGGCTAAGCTTATAATGTTGAGCTCTTTCTATCTTACAGAGACATTCCAGATGTTTCATGTTCAGGGAATTTTTTCTGTTTCCTCCAAGACTGAAGTAAACCACACACTAAAAGAATGTGAGAGAAAGTGGTTTCTATGAAGGTGTTAGACTGTGAGACATTTGGCGGTATAGTAAGAAAGAAAAAATTTAGAAAAAATCATAAACTGCCTCTGTACAGTTTGATCTTAGAAGGCGTCCTTTCTGTGGTCAACATCACAAGCCTACTACTGGTCTGCATAATAGCACAGTGGTAAGTATTACTGCCGGTCCTACAGGTAATGGGTTCAGAACTGGACCTTAGTGTGGTGCTCTAAGTTCTCATGGGAGCCTTAGGGCCCATTTAGATGGGCACATAATCTGCTTGTAACAAGTGTGATTGCTATGTAGCAAATTGATGAATGCTCGTTTGTTTTCTTTTATTTATGTTCTGATAAAACAATTATTATTTCAGCCATACTTTGTTGCTATATAGTTTGCATTATTGTTGACAAACTATACTTGTTATGCCCGTACAAAAAAAAAATATGCTCTCTATGTGCTGTGTGGGCCCTGGCTGCTGTCATAGGAATGTCACTGTTACTGCATGAGGTGGGTTACCCTTTGTGTTTGCATCATATAATAAGCTAAATGTTAAAGAAGCGACCTGTAGCCTTAAATGCACTACAAAGCCTAGCAAGCACTGAGCTATTTATGCCATACAGACACTGAATGGATATTGTATATGTAGGTGTAATAGATAGCATACAATAACATGTTACATTACATAATGTGTAGTCCTTACAAATAAAGATATTGACTTGTCTATATAAATACAGTCACCGATCATGCAGTGTTGTGATCAAAGGAAAATATATATTGAGTTTTGGATTTTTACTACAGAATTATATCACTGCAGTGTGCTGCCATTTCTTTTGGAATATGTGAGAATACCACTGCATTATACAAGCGATGTCTCCTATAGGGACTAAAAGTTATAGATTAATAAAGTTTATTGTAAGAAAAAAAAATAAAAAAAATAAAATATATATATATATATATATATATATATATATATATATATATATATATACACATATACATACATACAGTTGCAAGAAAAAGTATGTGAACCCTTTGGAATTATATGTATTTCTGCACAAATTGGTCATAAAATGTGATCTGATCTTCATCTAAGTCACAACTATAGACAATCACAGTCTGCTTAAACTAATAACACACAAAGAATTAAATGTTACCATGTTTTTATTGAACACACCATGTAAACATTCAGAGTGCAGGTGGAAAAAGTATGTGAATCCCTAGACTAATGACATTTCCAAGTGCTAATTGGAGTGATGTGTCAGCCAACTGGAGTCCAATCAATGAGATGAGATTGGAGGTGTTGGTTACAGCTGCCCTGCCCTATAAAAACACACACCAGTTCTGGGTTTGCTTTTCACAAGAAGCATTGCCTGATGTGAATGATGCCTCGCACAAAAGAGCTCTCAGAAGACCTACGATTAAGAATTGTTGACTTGCATAAATCTGAAAAGGGTTATAAAAGTATCTCCAAAAGCCTTGCTGTTCATCAGTCCACGGTGAGACAAATGTTCTATAAATGGAGAAAGTTCAGCACTGCTGCTACTCTCCCTAGGAGTGGCCGTCCTGTAAAGATGACTGCAAGAGCACAGCGCAGACTGCTCAAAGAGGTGAAGAAGAATCCTAAAGTGTCAGCTAAAGACTTACAAAAGTCTCTGGCATATGCTAACATCCCTGTTAGCGAATCTACGATACGTAAAACACTAAACAAAAATGGATTTCATGGGAGGATACCACAGAGGAAGCCACTGCTGTCCAAAAAAAACCATTGCTGCGCGTTTACAGTTTGCACAAGAGCACCTGGATGTTCCACAGCAGTACTGGCAAAATATTCTGTGGACAGATGAAACTAAAGTTGAGTTGTTTGGAAGAAACACACAACACTATGTGTGGAGAAAAAGAGGCAGAGCACACCAACCTCAAAACCTCATCCCAACTGTGAAGTATGGTGGTGGGGGCATCATGGTTTGGGGCTGCTTTGCTGCGTCAGGGCCTGGACGGATTGCTATCATCGAAGGAAAAATGAATTACCAAGTTTATCAAGACATTTTGCAGGAGAACTTAAGGCCATCTGTCCACCAGCTGAAGCTCAACAGAAGATAGGTGTTGAAACAGGACAACGACCCAAAGAATAGAAGTAAATCAACAACAGAATGGCCTAAACAGAAGAAAATGCACCTTCTGGAGTGGCCCAGTCAGAGTCCTGACCTCAACCCGATTGAGATGCTGTGGCATGACCTTAAGAAAGCGATTCACACCAGACATCCCAAGAATATTGCTGAACGGAAACAGTTCTGTAAAGAGGAATGGTCAAGAATTACTCCTGACCATTGTGCACGTCTGATCTGCAACTACAGGAAACGTTTGGTTGAAGTTATTGCTGCCAAAGGAGGTTCAACCAGTTATTAAATCCAAGGGTTCACATACTTTTTCCACCTGCACTGTGAATGTTTACATGGTGTGTTCAATAAAGACATGGTAACATTTAATATTTTGTGTGTTATTAGTTTAACCCCTTAACCCCTTAAGGACCAGGCTCATTTTCACCTTAAGGACCAGGCCATTTTTTGCAAATCTGACCAGTGTCACTTTAAGTGCTCATAACTTTAAAACGCTTCGACTTACCCAGGCCGTTCTGAGATTGTTTTTTCGTCACATATTGTACTTCATGACACTGCTAAAATTGGGTCAAAAAAGTAAATTTTTTTGCATAAAAAAATACATTTTTTACCAAAAATTTTGAAAAATTAGCAAATTTCAAAGTTTCAGTTTCTCTACTTCTGTAATACATAGTAATACCCCCAAAAATTGTGATGACTTTACATTCCCCATATGTCTACTTCATGTTTGAATTGTTTTGGGAATGATATTTTATTTTTTGGGGATGTTACAATGCTTAGAAGTTTAGAAGCAAAATTTGAAATTTTTGAGAAATCTTCAAAATCCCACTTTTTATGGACCAGTTCAGGTTTGCAGTCATATTGTGAGGCTTAGATAATAGAAACCTCCCAAAAATGACCCCATTCTAGAAACTACACCCCTCAAGGTATTCAAAACAGTTTTTTCAAACTTTATTAACCCTTTAGGTCTTCCACAAGAGTTGATGGCAGATGGAGAAACAATTTTGAAATTTCTATTTTTTGGAAAATTTTCCAATATAATCAATTTTTTCCAGGAGTAAAACAAGGGTTAACTGCCAAACAACACTCAAAATGGGTTGCCCTGATTCTGTAGTTTGCAGAAACACCCCATATGTGGTCGTAAACTACTGTTTGGCCGAACGGTAGCACATAGAAGGAGGGGAACACCATATGGGTTTTGGAAGGCAGATTTTGCAGGACTGGTTTTGTTTATACCATGTCCCATTTGAAGCCCCCTGTTGCACCCCTAGAATAGAAATTTCAAAAAAGTGACTCCATCTAAGAAAGTACACCCCTCAAGGTATTCAAAACTGGGTTTACAAACTTTGTTAACCCTTTAGGTGTTCCACAAGAGTTAATGGCAGATGGAGAAACAATTTTGAAATTTCTATTTTTTGGAAAATTTTCCAATATAATCAATTTTTTCCAGGAGTAAAACAAGGGTTAACTGCCAAACAACACTCAAAATGGGTTGCCCTGATTCTGTAGTTTGCAGAAACACCCCATATGTGGTCGTAAACTACTGTTTGGCCGAACGGTAGCACATAGAAGGAGGGGAACACCATATGGGTTTTGGAAGGCAGATTTTGCAGGACTGGTTTTGTTTATACCATGTCCCATTTGAAGCCCCCTGTTGCACCCCTAGAATAGAAATTTAAAAAAAGTGACTCCATCTAAGAAAGTACACCCCTCAAGGTATTCAAAACTGGGTTTACAAACTTTGTTAACCCTTTAGGTGTTCCACAAGAGTTAATGGCAGATGGAGAAACAATTTTGAAATTTCTATTTTTTGGAAAATTTTCCAATATAATCAATTTTTTCCAGGAGTAAAACAAGGGTTAACTGCCAAACAACACTCAAAATGGGTTGCCCTGAATCTGTAGTTTGCAGAAACACCCCATATGTGGTCGTAAACTACTGTTTGGCCGAACGGTAGCACATAGAAGGAGGGGAACACCATATGGGTTTTGGAAGGCAGATTTTGCAGGACTGGTTTTGTTTATACCATGTCCCATTTGAAGCCCCCTGTTGCACCCCTAGAATAGAAATTTCAAAAAAGTGACTCCATCTAAGAAAGTACACCCCTCAAGGTATTCAAAACTGGGTTTACAAACTTTGTTAACCCTTTAGGTGTTCCACAAGAGTTAATGGCAGATGGAGAAACAATTTTGAAATTTCTATTTTTTGGAAAATTTTCCAATATAATCAATTTTTTCCAGGAGTAAAACAAGGGTTAACTGCCAAACAACACTCAAAATGGGTTGCCCTGATTCTGTAGTTTGCAAAAACACCCCATATGTGGTCGTAAACTACTGTTTGGCCGAACGGTAGCACATAGAAGGAGGGGAACACCATATGGGTTTTGGAAGGCAGATTTTGCAGGACTGGTTTTGTTTATACCATGTCCCATTTGAAGCCCCCTGTTGCACCCCTAGAATAGAAATTTCAAAAAAGTGACTCCATCTAAGAAAGTACACCCCTCAAGGTATTCAAAACTGGGTTTACAAACTTTGTTAACCCTTTAGGTGTTCCACAAGAGTTAATGGCAGATGGAGAAACAATTTTGAAATTTCTATTTTTTGGAAAATTTTCCAATATAATCAATTTTTTCCAGGAGTAAAACAAGGGTTAACTGCCAAACAACACTCAAAATGGGTTGCCCTGATTCTGTAGTTTGCAAAAACACCCCATATGTGGTCGTAAACTACTGTTTGGCTAAACGGCAGGACATAGAAGAAGGGGAACGCCATACGGTTTTTGGAAGGCAGATTTTGCTGGACTGGTTTATTTACACCATGTACCCTTTCAAGCCCCCTGATGCACCCCTAGAGTAGAAACTCCATAAAAGTGACCCCATCTAGGAAACTACGGGATAAGGTGGTTGTTGTTTTGGGACAATTTTTGGGGTAAATTAGATTTTTGGTTGCTCTATATTACTCTTTTTTGAGGCAATGTAACAAAAAAATTTAATACTAAAATTGTTTCTACATTCGCTATTTAGTTTTGTGGAACACCTAAAGGGTTAACATAGTTTGTAAAGTAATTTTTGAATACCTTGAGGGGTGTAGTTTCTTAGATGGGGTCACTTTTTTGGAGTTTCTAGTCTAGGCTACATCAGGGGGGGCTTCTAATGGGACATGGTGTAAAAAAAAAAAACTGTCCATCAAAATCTGCCTTCCAGAAACCGTATGGAGTTCCCTTCGTTCTATGCCCTGCCGTGCGGCTATATAGCCATTTACGACCACATATGGGGTGTTTCTGCAAACTACAGAATTGGGGCAATAAATGTTTAGTTTTGTTTGGCTGTTAACCCTTGCTTTATTACCGGCAAAATGGATTTAAATTTAAATTTTGCCCAAAAATAGGTGTTTTGGCACCGTTTTTATTTTATATTTTTAACACCGTTCATCCGAGGCGTTTGGTAAAAAGTTATTTTTATAGCGACGACTTTTACGCACGCGACGATGCCCAATATGTATGGCTCTCAGACTTTGGAGACACTAAGCAGGCATCCTAAAACTGCGGCCCTCCAGATGTTGTAAAACTACAATTCCCACCATGCCCTGATGATGGCTGTAGGTTGTCTGGGCATGCTGGGAGTTATAGTTTTACAACATCTGGAGGGCCGCAGTTTGAGGATGCCTGCACTAAAACTAATATTTTTTGGGGAAAGAAAAATTGTTTTCGTGTCTCCAAAGTCTGAGAGCCATAGTGTTTTATGTTCTCTAGTGAACTGTTGGGGATTATAAAAATTTAGTACTCCATGGAAGTGTGATACTCCCTGAAGCAATCGATAATGCAGAGGCCCGGATGATCGGGGCACGTGTCACATTGAGTTGTGGTGTCCTTCCGTATCCCCCTCTTGTGACACACTCTGCACTTTTTTTGGGTTCGTCCCTTCTTTCCAGTATGGGGGACCACACCTGGAAAGTGTTGGCCAGGGACGATCCGGGCGCCTCCAGTTCCCGAGGTACTCCGGCCTGCTCTTTCCCGGTCCGAAAAGATCAGGTCTTTGAGGACTGCCTCATAGAATTGGAGGAATGTCCCTGTGCTGCCAGCGCTTCGGGATAGTACAAAAGAGTTGTACATGGCAACCTGCACCATGTAGACCGCAACTTTTTTGTACCATGCCCGGGTTTTGCGCATGGCGTTATATGGCGTGAGGACTTGATCAGAGAGATCAACTCCTCCCATATACCGATTGTAGTCGACGATACAATCGGGCTTGAGGACCGTTGCCGCGGTACCTCGCACAGGGACTGGGGTGGTGCTGTTACCGTGGATTGTGGACAGCATAAGGACATCCCTCTTGTCCTTATACCTGACCAGCAACAGGTTTCCACTGGTAAGTGCACGGGTCTCACCCCTGGGGATAGGTACCTGGAGGGGGTAGGCAGGGAGGCCGCGTTGATTTTTCCGCACGGTCCCACAAGCGAACGTGGATCTGGCGGCAAGGGACCTGAACAAGGGAATGCTGGTATAAAAGTTGTCCACGTACAAGTGGTAACCCTTATCCAGCAGTGGGTACATAAGGTCCCACACGAGTTTCCCGGTAACACCCAGAGTGGGGGGACATTCTGGTGGTTGAATCCGGGAATCTCGCCCCTCGTACACACGAAATTTGTAAGTGTACCCTGAGGTACTCTCACAAATTTTGTATAGCTTCACGCCATACCTCGCCCGCTTTGTGGGAATGTATTGGCGGAAACTGAGTCTCCCCTTGAACGCAACGAGAGACTCATCAACCGCGACCTCCCTTCCAGGTACGTAGGCCTGCTGAAATGTGGCCCCAAAGTGATCGATGACCGGCCGTATCTTGTACAGCCGGTCATAGGCAGGATCACCTCGGGGGGGACATGCTGCATTATCGGAATAATGCAGACATTTCCGGATGGCCTCAAACCGGTGACGTGTCATGACCATACTGTACAGTGGGGTCTGGTATAGGACGTCCCCACTCCAGTATTGCCTGACACTGGGTTTTTGGACTAGACCCATATGCAGCACGAGGCCCCAAAATGTCCTCATCTCGGCTGCACTGACCGGCGTCCAGCCACCGGGTCTAGCCAAAACTGAGCCTGGGTTTTGAGCGACGAACTGTTGGGCGTACAGATTCGTCTGCTCCACCATCAAATTCACCAGTGGGTTACTGAAAAAAAAACTAAAAAAGTCTATTTCAGTAAACCCCACTGTGGGAATCTGGATTCCAGGATTGCCAGCGAAATCCGGAATCTCAGGCTCAAAGTCCACTGGGGGACACCAGCTAAGTTCATCGGCAGGGGGCTCCGGTGAACTTATTTGGTGGGCCGGGAAACCAGTACGAACCCCAGGGCGGCTCGTACTAGGGTGGGCCACAGGATCCCTAGCATGTGTGGCCCCTGGCTCCGCCTGGCGGCGTCTCCGCTGCCTTGGTGGCTCATCGTCATCCGATGATGATGAGGAGGATGCGGATGACAAAAGGAACGTGGGGTCATCCTCATCCTCACTGGGGCTCTCAGAGTCGGAGGCAATCTGGGCATATGCCTCCTCGGCTGAGAACACCCGGCGGGCCATGGGTGTGTGTGTGTGCGTGTGTATGTGCGTGCGTGTAAACCTTTATTCTATGTGCGTGTGTGTGGGGGCACGGGTGTTCACGTACTAAAAAGTCCAGGCAAAAAAAATGGGCAAGTGTTAGGAAAAAAAAAAAAAAAAAAAAGTTCAAACTTGCTGATCTGCGGTTCAACGCTGATTAGCGGTCGGTGGGGTGGTGGGGCGGGCGATGCGCTAACAGTGGACGGACGCTAAAAAGTGCCGGCCAGTCAGCGCACGCAGAAAAAAAAAAATGTGGTGGTGGGGGAAGGGTCTGGTGGTGGGGGGAGGGGGTTGGTGGGTGGGGGGGGGTGGGGGGGGGGGGGGCTGGTGGTGGGGGGGATGCGGGGGGGGCAAGTGGCGTGGGGTCTGGGGTCTGAAAGTTGTAAAAAAAAAAAGTTTGGAATAAATGTGCTTTTTTTTTTTTTTTTTTTTTCTAACTTTTCCCTTCTTTCCCTGCCTAACGGTGCCTCTCCCTCACTGACCCTAACCTACCTGGGTGGCGATGGGTGCAGGAGGGTGATGGATGCCGATTTAGGGGGACACAGGAGCTGGTGCTGGACGATGCTGCACGGTCAGGGTGCTGGACAGGAAGAGGAGGGGAGAGAGGAGCGCAGGAAGTTTGAATCTCGCGCCTCTCTCCCCTGCACCAATCAGCACCCTGGACAGCGGCGTTCAGCACCAGGGCCAGCTCCGCCTCTGCAAATCCTCGGACTGCGATTGGTGGTGTAAAATTACGCCACCGATCGCAGTCTTTTTCCGGTTCATCGGGTCACAGGACACCCGAATGGACCGGAAACGCAGAAAACCGCAGGTCTGAATTGACCTGCGGTTTTCTGCGATCGCCGATACGGGGGGGTCCAATGACCCCCCCCTGCGTTGTTACGGGATGCCGGCTGAATGATTTCAGCCGGCGTCCCGTTCCGATTAACCCCTGCGGCGCCGGAATGCAGATTTTAAGTCAGGACGTACCGGTACGTCCTCGGTCCTTAAGGACTCGGGAAATAGGGCGTACCGGTACGTCCTCGGTCCTTAAGGGGTTAAGGACATAGGACGTACCGGTACGCCCTGTTTCCCGAGTCCTTAAGGACACAGGACGTACCGGTACGTCCTAACTTTAAATAGGCATTCCGGCGCCCCAGGGGTTAATCTGAACAGGATGCCAGCTGTTTCCTCCAGGATGCTGCGCTTTTTGCAGTTTCTGATCCCCGCGGTCCCTGACCGCGGGGATCAGAAACTTTAGAGTGCCTAAATTAGAGATTTTGCACCCATGCACAATTTGATGGCGGCGGGTGGTGCAGGGGGGGTGTCGCAGGCGGTGGGGGGGTTGCGGGAGGCGGGCGGTGCGGCAGGCGCAATCCCCCCGCCCGCCTCCCCTTGAATAATCGTTGGCGTCTAGAGGGTTATACCAGGGTGCCAGCACATTGCTGACACCCTGGTATAAACGGCTGACATCTGCGCAAATGTCAGCCGTTTAACCCTTTCCATACCGCGGTCCGTACGGACCGCTGTATGGAAAAGGTTAACTGTCATCGGTCAGGGAGCTTCCTCCCTCTCCCATCGGGGGGCTGCTGTGCCTTTGCAGCCCCCTGATGGAGAGAGCCCCCAGGCAGCCCCCCGAAGCCCCGTCCTCACCCTTCCCCATCTGCGAAGTTGTGGCAGACGGGGAAGGTTCCCATGGCAACAGGACGCCTGCTCAGGCGTCCTGCTGTCCATGGTGCTGAACAGATCTATGCTAAAAGCATAGATCTGTTCAGTGTAAGTAAAATACAGTACAGAACCCTATAGGGTTCTGTACTGTATTTTACAGACATCAGACCCGCTGGATCTTCAAGAACCAAATGGGTCGGGTCAAGAAAATGTAAAAAAAAGTGAAAAAAGTTAAGATAAAAAAAACATTTATCACTGAATAAAAATTAGAAAAATAAAATACACTACACATATTAGGTATCGCCGCGTCCGTAATGACCTGATCTATAAAACGGTCATGTTACTTTCCCCGTACGGTGAACGCCAGAAAAATAAAAAAATAAAAACTATGAGAAAATTGAAATTTTGCCCACCTTACTTCCCAAAAAAGGTAATAAAAGTGATCAAAAAAGTCGCATGTACGCCAAAATAGTACCAATCAAACCGTCATCTCATCCCGCAAAAAATGAGACCCTACTCAAGATAATCGCCCAAAAACTGAAAAAACTATGGCTCTTAGACTATGGAAACACTAAAACATGATTTTTTCAAAAATAAAATCAGTGTGTAAAACTTACATAAATAAAAATAAAGTATACATATTAGGTTTCGCCGCATCCATATCGACCGGCTCTATAAAAATATCACATGACCTAACCCCTCAGATGACCACCGTAAAAAAATAAAAATAAAAACGGTGTAAAAAAAGCAATTTTTTGCCATCTTACATCACAAAAAGTGTAATAGCAAGCGATCAAAAAGTCATATGCACCCCAAAATAGTGCCAATCAAACCGTCATCTCATCTCACAAAAAATTAGACCCTACTCAAGATAATCGCCCAAAAACTCAAAAAAATATGGCTCTTAGACTATGGAGACACAAAAAAAATTTGGGGTTTTAAAAATGACGTTATTGTATAAAACTTACATAAATAAAAAAAATTGTATACATATTAGGTATCGCCGCGTCCGTGACAACCTGCTCTATAAACTTACCACATGATCTAACCTGTCAGATGAATGTTGTAAATAACAAAAAAAAAAAAAAACGTGCCAAAAAAGCTATTTCTTGCTACCTTGCCGCACAAAAAGTGTAATATAGAGCAACCAAAAATCATATGTACCCTAAACTAGTACCAACAATACTGCCACCCTATTCCGTACTTTCTAAAATGGGGTCACTTTTTTGGAGTTTCTACTCTAGGGGTGCATCAGGGGGGCTTCAAATGGGACATGGTGTCAAAAAAACAGTCCAGCAAAATCTGCCTTCCAAAAACCATATGGCATTCCTTTTCTTCTGCACCCTGCCGTGTGCCCGTACAGCAGTCTACAACCACATATGAGGTGTTTCTGTAAACTACAGAATCAGGGCCATAAATAATGAGTTTTGTTTGGCTGTTAGCCCTTGCTTTGTAACTGGAAAAAAAATATAAAAATGGAAAATCTGCCCAAAAAGTTACATTTTGAAATTGTATCTCTATTTTCCATTAAATCTTGTGCAACACCTAAAGGGTTAACAAAGTTTGTAAAATCAGTTTTGAATACCTTGAGGGGTGAAGTTTCTTAGATGGGGTCACTTTTATGGAGTTTCTACTCTAGGGGTGCATCAGGGGGCTTCAAATGGGACATGGTGTCAAAAAAACAGTCCAGCAAAATCTGGCTTCCAAAAACCATACGGCGCACCTTTCACTCTACGTCCCGCTGTGTGGCCGTACAGTAGTTTACGGCCACATATGGGGTGTTTCTGTAAACGGCAGAGTCAGGGCAATAAAGATACAGTCTTGTTTGGCTGTTAACCCTTGCTTTGTTAGTGGAAAAAATGGGTTAAAATGGAAGATTAGGCAAAAAAATGAAATTCTCAAATTTCATCCCCATTTGCCAATAACTCTTGTGCAACACCTAAAGGGTTAACGAAGTTTGTAAAATCAGTTTTGAATACCTTGAGGGGTGTAGTTTATGGAATGGGGTCATTTTTGGGCGGTTTCTATTATGTAAGCCTCGCAAAGTGACTTCAGAGCTGTAGTGGTGGCAAAAAAATTGGGTTTTTGTAAATTTCTGAAAAATTTCAAGATTTGCTTCTAAACTTCTAAGCCTTGTAACATCCCCAAAAATTAAAATATCATTCCCAAAATAATTCAAACATGAAGTAGACATATGGGGAATGTTAAGTCATCACAATTTTTGGGGGTATTACTATGTATTACAGAAGTAGAGAAACTGAAACTTTGAAATGTGCTAATTTCTCCAAATTTTTGGTAAATTAGGTATTTTATTATGCAAAAAAATTAATTTTTTTGACTTCATTTTACCAGTGTCATGAAGTACAATATGTGACGAAAAAAACAATCTCAGAATGGCCTGGATAAGTCAAAGTGTTTTAAAGTTATCAGCACTTAAAGTGACACTGGTCAGATTTGCAAAAAAAAACTGGTCCTTAAGGTGAAATAAGGCTGTGTCCCTAAGGGGTTAAGCAGATTGTGATTGTCTATTGTTGTGACTTAGATGAAAATCAGATCACATTTTATGACCAATTTGTGCAGAAATCCATATCATTCCAAAGGGTTCACATACTTTTTCTTGCAACTGTATATGAAACTTTTTTTCATAAAAAGTGTTTGCCAGAACCTATGTAATAACGATAACATTATTTAAACCACCCTGTCAACAAAAACACAAAAATATGGAATTTCTTTTTCCTATTCACCCCAGCCTTCCTAAAAAGAATAAATGTTAAATCAAAAAGTTCCAAGAACCCCCCAAAAAATTGTCCCAATGAAATCTACATTTCGAGCCTCCCAAAAACAAGCCCTCATACTGTGAAATCTGCTCAAAAATGAATGATTCCTGGTTCTTGGAATGTACCAAAACAACGAGACAAAACACATAAAACTACACATATTTTGGATCACCGTAACAGTACTGACCCACAGAATAACAGTAAAATGCTACTAATGTCACACTGTGAAGGTCGTAAATTTAGAGTGCAAAAAGCAGTGTCGTAACTGCATTTTTTTCCCTATTACCATCCCAAAAAGGGTAATAAAAGTTAAGTTATATGTCCCCCAAAATGGTGTCACTAAAAAGTACAGTTCACCCACACAGAAATAAAAAAAAGTTATGGCCACAGAAATAAAAAAAAATGCAGTTTTGAACTCCTCATTGGCTGAAAATACTCTCCAAAAATGCGAAGAGGAATATTATTACTCCTCCGGAAAAAATGTAGTGCAACCCCTGTGTTAGGCTCCTTTCACACTAGCGTTCGCTGGTCCGCTCGTGAGCTCCGTTTGAAGGAGCTCACGAGCGGACCCGAACGCAGCCGTCCAGCCCTGATGCAGTCTGAATGGAGCGGATCCGCTCAGACTGCATCAGTCTGGCGGCGTTCAGCCTCCGCTCCGCTCGCCTCCGCACGGACAGGCGGACAGCTGAACGCTGCTTGCAGCGTTCGGGTGTCCGCCTGGCCGTGCGGAGGCGTGCGGATCCGTCCAGACTTACAATGTAAGTCAATGGGGACGGATCCGTTTGAAGATGTCACCCTGTGGCTCAATCTTCAGGCGGATCCGTCCCCCATTGACTTTACATTGAAAGTCTGGACGGATCCGTACGAGGCTATTTTCACACTTAGCTTTTATATGCTAAAATAATGCAGACGGATCCGTTCTGAACGGAGCCTCCGTCTGCATTATTATGAGCGGATCCGTTCAGAACGGATCCGCCCGAACGCTAGTGTGAAAGTAGCCTAATATATATATATATATATATATATATATATATATATATAGATATATATATATATATATATATAGATATATATATATAGATCCATGGCACTCCAAAAAAGTTAAATAGATGTGACTTTTTATTCATCAATGCAACATTTCGGTCCACACACTGGAACCTTTCTCAGGAAGGTTCCAGTGTGTGGACCGAAATGTTGCGTTGGTGAATAAAACGTCACATCTATTTTACTTTTTTGGAGTGCCATGTAATATTAATTTTCTGCATTTTTGGAGATTGGATCGCTTTAACATCCGCTGGCACCCATTTGTCTTTGTATTTGCGGTGCTGTTCACACTATTATTTTTGAGATCCATATATTTTATATATATATATATATATATATATATATATATATATATATATATATATATATATATATATATATATATACACACATATATATATATATATATATATATATACACACACACACACACACACTCACATACACACACATAAATACACCTGAATACACACAGCTCGTGGCTCATTGCAGTACAGTTATTAGAACGTTGTCCCATCACATGACCAGAACAAATTTTTACCCAATGGGAGTAAAAATTAGGGGCATATCGAATCAATGCAAGCCGAGATCAGGAGGAATTAATGTAGAAAGTACACTGGAAAAATTATATAACTTTTCATTACATATTGAATAAAATATATTGGCATAACTCAGTAAATACCCCTTTAAAGTTCTACAGTTTTATAGTGTTAGAGAAGATCATGCACACTGGTAGAGCAAGCATCATAGATTCGAGCAGAAAAAAAAAAGCTAAATTGTAGTCATAGTTGCATTATTAAAAATGTTATACTGAAAATATCCAAAACAACCATCCAATAAGATGAAGATTAAAAACCTAACCATTATTAATTTCACTCATATAATGCATGTAGAAGCTACATCACGGTGCAGACACACTATATGGCTGCATGATGACATCATTTCCCAAATGACCAGCCTACAGCTCCAGCACTAGAGACACAGCATATTCTGCCTGCACTGGAATGAACTACTATAGTCATTAGGGCGCATATGGCAGGTCCGCAATACACGGGCACCGGCCATGTGCATCCCGCATCACAGATTGCAGACCCATTCACTTAAATGGGTCCGCAATCCGGGAGATGCTGAACGGAGGCACGGATCGGAAGCCCACGGAAGCACTACGGAGTGCTTCCGTGGGTTTACTGTACATGCCTCTGCACCGCAAAAAAGTAGTGCATGCACTACTTTTTTGCAGTGTGGACCGTAGGATACGGACCGCAGACCGTATTCAAGTGAATGGGTCCGCGATCCGCATGTGGCTGCCCCACAGTCCGTACCCATGCATTGCGGACCTCAGTTTCTGGTCCACAGCACAGGCACGAATCACTTACGTTCGTGGACATGAGCCCTTAGTGGTATATATATATATATTCAAGGGCGGACTAGGATCTTAAAATGATGTAGGTCCAAACTGACGGAAGCCATAAGGTACATAAGAACCTTGTGCTTCTAGCATTGATTAAGGCCTCTTGCACACAACGTTGTGCATCCGTTCCGTGCAATTTGCAGTCGGGATGGATCGAGACCCATTCAACTTGAATATAGCCACGGGCACACAACGTTCGTGTGCAAGAGGCCTAATGCTGAGAATATCAGATCATTATGTACCCAGCTGGCAGGAGGGTTTGGGCGGCCCCATAAGCATCGGCCCACCAGGAAATTTGGCTAGTCCATCCCTAAATATACTGTAGTGGGGTCAGTATATGTGTCTGGCTAATAAATAGACTCCCTAGAGACCAATAATCACATCAGTCTCGGGTGTTCAGTAAAATATACTATTCTTCCACGAGCAATGAATACCACCCATGTGTTACTACACTGGTGTTCTGCTCTGTGAAACAAACCTATTCTTCTCTTCTGGCCTCAAACCAAGCAGGCTGAAGGTGAAATCATACTGAATTCCTAAATTCTGTTTCTGCACTATGTCAGATTTTACAAAGAGCAATAAAAGTAAAAACAAGACGTTTAACAGGCAGCAAGCACAGCTACAAAAGGTGAAATATCTTACTTCTGTGCTCGGATGTATACGGATTTATATACGTCCAGCACGCATAAGTAACACTGAACTACTGTTGAAGCGGAGGCCACAGCAAGCTCTATAAGGTTTATGCGACTACTACTAGACCAGGAAAAAATCTATATTGAACAACTAGAGAAACGGAAATTAGCCCTAACAGAGACGGCTTTAAAATTTAAAGACCGTACTGAATTCCCTAAAAAGGAACTTGAGTTGCAAAACAACATTGAAAAATTTAGAACAACATTGGTTGAGAGGAAACATAGACAATTTACCAAAGATCTAATGGAGTTTAGAAATAACACTGCCTATACGAATACTAGAGCAGATCAAAGGGGGTCCATTACAGAAACATCAGCCTCAGAGGCAGAAAGTTCAGACCCGGAATCCACCTCATATCGACGACTGTACCCATATCCAAGAACACATTGGAGGGACACAACAGATTTCCGGGGGCTAGATCTACCTGGAGAGGTGAACAATATACAGGTGCACATTATTCTAAACAATGGGGGCCATAAAATATGGGAGGGACGGAAGACAGGTCAAGGAATGAAAGAACTCAGGAACAATTAGAGCAGGATGGATGTACATCTGGATCCTCTGCTTCCTCTGGAAAACTAGTACCCAACCCTCAAACTTTTTAGGCCAACCCCAATTAAACACCTATGCATTAAGAGACCGACAACAACCCCAACAACAGAACAAGAAATAAACACATCCTCCTCTGACACCCTGATTATCAATCTATCGGGAGTTATCTTGTCCAAAGATGAAATGTCTATTTTGAGAAAAGGACTTACTTTTGTTCCAACTACACGCTTTAATTGCTTTGATTGGATCAAAGATATACATCTCTTTACTAGAAAACTCCGGTGGCATAAGATATTTGCAACATCGGACAAAAAGAGGTGCTCTGAGTTAGGCCTAGATAGAGAAGACTTAGAGCAGGGGTGTCAAACTCAAATTCATCGGGGGCCGCATCAGCAGTTTGGTCATCCTCAAAGGGCCGGTTGTATCGGACTTATGGGGGATCTGTGGGTGACACTTATGGGGGATCTGTGGGTGACACTTATGGGGGATCTGTGGGTGACACTTATGGGGGATCTGTGGGTGACACTTATGGGGGATCTGTGTATGACACATATATAGCATCTTATGCTATGTGTCATCCACAGATACCCTCCATAAGTGTCCCTGTAGTGAATGACCCTCAATACACAGGCTAGGGGCCGGCATCTGCTTTTATAATGACAGCGGGGCCCGTGCAGTGACTATTCTACTACACGGGCCCCGCTCACTGTATAATGATGCTGTGTATTACCGGTACTTACAACTACAATCGCTCGCCGAGAGGAGGGAGAAGGCAGGCCGGGTGGACAGGCGCTGGCAGCGTGAGTCATACGTCATGCGCCCACGCCGCCTGCTTCATTCATAAAGTGGGCGGCGCAGGCGCGTGACGTATGAATCACACTGCCAGCGCCCATCCTCCCAGCCTGCCTCCTCTCGGCGAGCGCTTGTAGTTGTAAGTACCGGTAATACACAGCGCTCAACAGGGCTTTTTTTCTCAGAGAAAAGGTGGTGGAACTCACCCCCCCCAGCCACGCCCCTACCCACCCCTAGGACCGCCCCCTAAAACTGCCCCTTTAGAGAACAGGGATGCAAGTAAAATTTGGGGGGGCTATAAAAGTCCAGCCCAGTAAAGAAACCCCCCAGATGGGGATGGCACTGTTAATGGGGGATCTGGGGATGGCATCCACAGACCCCCCCACCCCATAACAGTGCCATCCACAGACCCCCCCACCATACGGCAATCCACAGACCCTCCCCACCCATAACAGTGCCATCCACAGACCCCCCCACCCCATAACAGTGCCATCCACAGACCCCCCCACCCCATAACAGTGCCATCCACAGACCCCCCACCCCATAACAGTGCCATCCACAGACCCCCCCACCCATAACAGTGGCCATCCACAGACCCCCACCCCCCATAACAGTGCCATCCACAGACCCCCACCCCATAACAGTGCCATCCACAGACCCCCCACCCCATAAACAGTGCCATCCACAGACCCCCCCACCCCATAACAGTGCCATCCACAGACCCCCCACCCCATAACAGTGCCATCCACAGACCCCCCCACCCCATAACAGGCCATCCACAGACCCCCCCACCCCATAACAGGGCCATCCACAGACCCCCCACCCCATAACCAGTGCCATCCACAGACCCTCCACCCCATAACAGTGCCATCACAGACCCCCCCACCCCATAACAGTGCCATCCACAGACCCCCCCCCAAACCTCCCCCATTGCCTGCTCCAGTACAGACTAGTTATAAAATGTGTACAATTAATAAGGATTCTATTCACATGCCTGCGCCGCCTCCTTCATTCAGAAAGTAGGCCGGGCACATGACGTCAGTCGTGACGCTGCCGCTCGTCTGCCCGGCCGGCCAGCATTAAGATAACAGCCCTGTGAGTAGGATGTGGCTATATTGAATGTTCTACTACAGAGGGGGCCTCATGAATAGAATCCTTATTAATTGTACACATTTTATAACTACTGGAGCTGGGGGCCGGAGCACAGTGAACACACCGGCCCCCAGCTCCTCCTCCCAGTCCCTCCCCGCTGATACATCGCAGCCTGCGATGCTGGAGCATGGCAGGCTGCGATGTCAAAAGGTGGCCGGTGCGTTCCGCCAGAAAAAAAGCCCTGCCGCTCATTATGCGATTTATTATCACTTCCTGCAGGGGCCGCCTGCAGGAAGTGATAATAAAAGGTCAAGGCTGGCAGCCGGCGGTGGCTACGCGGGCCACATGACGAGGTCTGGCGGCCCGGATTCGGCCCGCGGGCCTTGTGTTTGACACCCGTGACTTAGAGAGTCTAGATAACTTGACACATCTGCTAGATGAGAATGAACGACCAAGTGGACAAGGTCCCTTCACTTCCCTGAGAAATAAAAGTGTAAAAATGCCACCAAAAACACTGAACGAAGCCAACATTGATATTTTTCTCAGGTCAGTTATATGTGATTTGGAGAAAATTGGACACACCAGCCCTAATAAAAACTATACTCGAACAGAGATGATGGCGTTACAAAATCTGAGTACGAACAAAAAGATTATAGTAAAGTCATCTGATAAAGGGGGAAACATTGTGATCCTCTCCCTTCAACAATATAGAGGTATGTCTCTTTCTCTATTATCAGATAAAAATAGCTATGAAGTACTTAGGGGGGACCCTATTAGTTTGTACTCGGCTGAGCTATCTCAAATTGTACATGGGGGATTGGTAGACAAATCTATAGACCGCAAAGAACTTGAATTCCTGTTACCCACTACTCCTAAAATAGCAATATTTTAAGGACTCCTTTAAAAGGACGCCCTATAGTTTCAGGAATTGACAGTCTCACTCAACATGCAGGGACCTATATTGACCATGTGCTAAGTCCCTTTGTGTCATCTTTACCTTCCTATCTTCGCGACACGACGGACCTATTAAAACGAGCGGAAGGTATAACTATCTGGTTTGCCTCTATTGATGTAGAGGCACTCTATACATCAATCCCCCATGAAAAAGGCCTCTCAGCAGCTAAATATTTCTTAGACTCAAGATCTAAAGATATGTATCATCAAAACCTATGTTTCATCAAAACTTCTCAACTTTGTCTTAACACATAATTACTTCCTGTTCGAGGACCGTTTCTACCACCAGATCAGGGGCACCGCGATGGGTAGCCCATGTGCACCGACATATGCTAACTTGCTCCTGGGCTGGTGGGAGGACACAGAGGTCTTCTCTGAATCTATGACTGAATGGACCTTCTGGTCCAGGTTCATAGACGATGTTCTACTTCTCTGGTCAGGGACTGAAAGGGAGTTCCAACAGTTCATGGATAAATTGAACTCCAACCATATTGGTTTATTTTTTACCTCAGAAATTCGCCGGAATAGTATCACCTTTCTAGATGTAGCTTTGGAGAGGGATGACAATAATTATATCAAAACGATGTTATTCCCGGAAGAAGACCTCGACCAACAGCCTCCTACGATGGGATAGCTTCCACCCTAAGCCCTTAAAGAAGGGTATCCCCAATGGACAGTTTTTGAGGGTACGGCGGAACTGTTCTGAACCTGAGATATTTACACGTGAGGCATCCAAGCTATTCTATCACTTTAAGGAAAGGGGGTACCCCAGCCCATGCCTCTATAAGGCATGGAACTGGGCAAAATCTAGAGACCGCTCCTCCTTACTACGACCACAAATTAAGAAAACTAACTTAAAAGGACCTATAAGGATCATTGGGACCTTTGACTCTGAGTCACAACAGGTCCACGATATTTTGAGTCGCTATTGGTCACTAATTAAAACGGATCCTGACTTAACTACAGTTTTACCTGAAAATCCGTCCATTACCTTTAGACGTGGCTGCAGTGTAGGGGATGCGCTCTTCCACAGTCATCTAGATCCACCTGTAACCAACACTTGGTTGTCCAATAGACAAGTAGGTACCTTCAAATGCGGTAAATGCAAGGCATGCAATTTTATATATCTCTAGAAAATACGTTCAAGAATAGTTCTGAAGATACACTATTCCACGTCCGGAGCTTTGCGAACTGCAATACCTCGGGAATGATCTATTGGGCTCAATGCATCTGCCGACTCAAATATGTAGGGAAAACTAAGAGGATGTTCAAGAAAATAATTCTTGAGCACTATTGGGGACATCCGTAATAGACGGGATAAACCTATTTCCCGACATGTATGGGACATGCTGGGGTTACGAATGTAATTCATTTCTCCATGATTGAAGTATTGAAATTAACAAATGGGGGGGGGGGGGGGGGGATTTATACAAATTTCTCAGACAGAAGGAGTCCAGATGGATCTTCATGCTTAACACTGCTGCACCTGCTGGACTAAACGAATATATTGATTTTGCGTGCTTTCTATGAAAGGGTCTCCCATATCTTTCTCGGATATGGGGATTAAAGTATCATTGACATCATATGTATATAACTAGTGTGGGAAGGATTCTCCCGACACTCATCCCCATAGCCCTTAGAGCCAATATTTCCCTTACTAGACCATGGGCAATTTATTGAATACACTGACATGTCATCGGTTAAATGGTCATCTTGTCCATAACTGGACTATCTGGAATCTCAAATGGGGGGCGTCCAATATATAATATATAGATATTTAAATGAACTATCACAGGGGTTACCTAATCTATAGTTAGGACTACCTGGCGATCACTTGGCCTATGTGATCTTTATTCACTGCAGCATCATATCCCATTGAAGCTTGGTGATCAGCGCACTGAATGGGAGGGGGGGTCACGTGATGGGGACTTAGACACGTGACCATTTACGTCAGCCGGCTAGCGCAATCACCTAATCGGGATCGAGGTCAGGTGCGCACTAACGTCATATCCGGAAGTGGTGTATAAATGGCGAGAGCGTGATTTACTGATTGCTGCCTCCATCCGCTTTACATCTTGAAGACTCCGGGCCGCCCAGCATGTGTCTGCATCCGAACACTGCCTGTCGCTTCCTCCCTGTGGACATGAAATAGGCTGCCATGCACATCTTGTGGGCACGCAAGTACTGCTGGTTTTACCAACCCATGTATACATCAGGGAGACATTGTTGACTGATTACTGAATATGTCATGGCATCTATGTGTATCATCTCTACCTGAAACCCTAATTGACAGCCATTAGCCCACATATTTTCTTGAGTCAGATATAAGACATGCTATTCATAAAGGGATCTCCCTTCCTTTCTTCTATCCAGCTATTGTGCCCAGAAAGATAAGAAAGGTTCACTATGATTTTCTCCTAACTCTACTATTATCCTATGCTATGAAACGGTTTCATTAAAACGTTACTTAGTGATATAGCAGTGGCTCTTTATAATAATGATGACTCGGCTATGACTTTTCACCCAGGTCTTGAATTTGTTTACTTAAGAAGCTATTTAGCAATTTATATAACGGTGGTGTTTCATAATAATGACCACTGACCTATGGGATAAGTAATACCTTGGCTTCTCTCTACTCTGGTGTTAAATTTCTGGTGACGGACACCCTGTTGTCTTGGTATATACAGGGAGTGCAGAATTATTAGGCAAATGAGTATTTTGACCACATCATCCTCTTTATGCATGTTGTCTTACTCCAAGCTGTATAGGCTCGAAAGCCTACTACCAATTAAGCATATTAGGTGATGTGCATCTCTGTAATGAGAAGGGGTGTGGTCTAATGACATCAACACCCTTTATCAGGTGTGCATAATTACCTCAGAGACATGGCCAGGGTAAGAAAGGCTGAAAGACGACCACCACTGAACAAGACACACAAGCTGAAACGTCAAGACTGGGCCAAGAAATATCTCAAGACTGATTTTTCTAAGGTTTTATGGACTGATGAAATGAGAGTGAGTCTTGATGGGCCAGATGGATGGGCCCGTGGCTGGATTGGTAAAGGGCAGAGAGCTCCAGTCCGACTCAGATGCCAGCAAGGTGGAGGTGGAGTACTGGTTTGGGCTGGTATCATCAACGATGAGCTTGTGGGGCCTTTTCGGGTTGAGGATGGAGTCAAGCTCAACTCCCTGTCCTACTGCCAGTTTCTGGAAGACACCTTCTTCAAACAGTGGTACAGGAAGAAGTCTGCATCCTTCAAGAAAAACATGATTTTCATGCAGGACAATGCTCCATCACATGCGTCCAAGTACTCCACAGCGTGGCTGGCAGGAAAGGGTATAAAAGAAGAAAATCTAATGACATGGCCTCCTTGTTCACCTGATCTGAACCCCACTGAGAACCTGTGGTCCATCATCAAATGTGAGATTTACAAGGAGGGGAAACAGTACACCTCTCTGAACAGTGTCTGGGAGGCTGTGGTTGCTGCTGCACGCAATGTTGATGGTGAACAGATCAAAACACTGACAGAATCCATGGATGGCAGGCTTTTGAGTGTCCTTGCAAAGAAAGGAGGCTATATTGGTCACTGATTTGTTTTGTTTTTGAATGTCAGAAATGTATATTTGTGAATGTTGAGATGTTATATTGGTTTCACTGGTAAAAATAAATAATTGAAATGGGTATATATTTGTTTTTTGTTAAGTTGCCTAATAATTATGCACAGTAATAGTCACCTGCACACACAGATATCCCCCTAAAATAGCTAAAACTAAAAACAAACTAAAAACTACTTCCAAAAATATTCAGCTTTGATATTAATGAGTTTTTTTGGTTCATTGAGAACATGGTTGTTGTTCAATAATAAAATTAATCCTCAAAAATACAACTTGCCTAATAATTCTGCACTCCCTGTATGTTATGTCCCCTGAGGAGCCTGTAACCACCTGACTTGTATAATTGTTGCATCACTTACTATTTTCACTGTATGTTACCGGGTGGCTTTCTCGTCACTCCACCAGGGGTTCTAAAATTGTACTTTGTTAATTTTTTGGGGTATCTATACTAATCCAGGTCTCATCATAGGACCAGTATTTCACATTGTTGAAATAATTCCCCGTGCCAGGAGGCACGAGACACGGGATCGCCCCTATCGGGGCGGCTATTCCGTTTGCAGGCAAGGCGACAATAATAGGGCCAGAATCAGGGACATTGCCCCACAAGCCTATGAAACACTTGTTTGCCACCCTGCAAACGTTAGGCTAGTGGAACATTATTTCCACATCTATTTTTTTTATTTATTTCTTGATTTATATTTTTTTCTGTACTATAAGGGTCCATTGCCTTTTATTAGCGACTTATTAAAAGTTATGTTTTAGAATATATGGTATTTCTGTAAAGTGGATTCACGGTTCATCACATTATGCAGGTGTTTCTCAATAAATTAGAATATAATCGAAATGTTATTTGAGTAATTCAATTCAAAAAGTGAAACTACTATTCTTCAGATTCATTACACAGTGATCCATTTCAAGCATTTATTTATTTTACTGGTGATGATTGTGGATTGCAGCTAATGAAAAACCCCTAAAATCAGTATCTCTAAAATTAGAATATTATATAAGACTAATTATAAAAATTATTTTTAATACAGAAATGTTGGCCCATTAAAAAGTCTGTACAGTATATGCAGTCAATATTTAGTCAGGCATGGCATGGAGAAGATCAGCCTGTGGCACTGCTGAGGTGTTATGGAAGCTGAGGTTGCTTTGATAGTGTCCTTTAGCTCATCTGCATTGTTGGGTCTGGTGTCTCAACTTTCTCTCAACCAGGGATGGCCAACTTGAGGCTCTCCAGCTGTTGCAAAACTACAACTCCCAGCATGCCCAGACTGCCTACAGCAGGCATGGTGAGAGTTGTAGTTTTACAACAGCTGGAGAGGTGCAGGTTGGCCATCCCTGCTCTTGACAATACCCTATAGATTCTCTATGGGGTTGAGGTCAGGTAAGTTTGCTGGCCAACCGAGCACAGTGATCCCATGGTTATTACACCAGGTATTGGTACTTTTGGCAGTGTGGGCAGATCCAAAGGCCTGCTGGAAAATGAAATCAGCATTTTCATAAAGCTCGTAAGCAGAAGGAAACATGAAATGCTCTAAAATTTCCTGGTAGATGGCTGTGCTGACTTTGGATTTGTATAACACAGTGGACCAGCACCAGCAGATGACACAGTTCCCCAAACCATCACCGACTATGGAAACTTCACACTGGACCTAAAGCAACTTAAATTGTGTGTCTCTCTACCCTTCCTTCAGGTTCTGGGACTTGACATTGCAGCAGCAGAGCAGCTATAATTACATCAGCTCGCCACTGCAGTGTCAATGGTGAGCAGATAAAAAGTGAAGAAAATGCAGATATCGCAGCACCCTTTAATATATAAGCATCAAAACATCAAGGGAATTTTTACAGTCCTATAATATGGGACCATGGTACTATGCTGTAGGACCCCTAACATGAAAAAGTTTATGTAGTCTAAAAGAAATGTGGGGGATGCGAGAACCTCTCTACATATTGGCCCAGATTTACTAATTTGTCTGGACCATAAATCTGCCTAAAAACATGTGGTGTGATTTGGTGCATCTAGGTTTCCTACACTTTTTACCGACATGCTCGGCATGGAGGGCAGGGCTTAATGTGAAATTGGTGGAGCTTTTTAGCATGCTATTTTGGCAAGATTTTGGCATAATTCTGGCATAAAAATCTGTCTGAAAGTAGGCCAACCAATAGTTGGTATACAGTCCATGGCAAGCTTTTCCCCTTGGACCAGATTTATCAGCCTGAGCCACTGTGATAAATGTGGGGCAGGTCTAGGCAGCCGGCATAAGCTTAAAATGCATTTAGACTGTGCTGACCGGCAGACTAATATCAGGAAGGAAGCGTTCTCTTAAGAATAGTAAATTGGTGAAAAATTGTGAAACTGTAACAGAGATTGCATTACAAAGTGGAATGGTGACATTGACATACAGGTCCTTCTAAAAAAATTAGCATATTGTGATAAAGTTCATTATTTTCTGTAATGTACTGATAAACATTAGACTTTCATATATTTTAGATTCATTACACACCAACTGAAGTAGTTCAAGCCTTTTATTGTTTTAATATTGATGATTTTGGCATACAGCTCATGAAAACCCCAAATTCCTATCTAAAAAAATTAGCATATCATGAAAAGGTTCTCTAAACGAGCTATTAACCTAATCATCTGAATCAACCAATTAACTCTAAACACCTGCAAAAGATTCCTGAGGCTTTTAAAAACTCCCAGCCTGGTTCATTACTCAAAACCGCAATCATGGGTAAGACTGCCGACCTGACTGCTGTCCAGAAGGCCATCATTGACACCCTCAAGCAAGAGGGTAAGACACAGAAAGAAATTTCTGAACGAATAGGCTGTTCCCAGAGTGCTGTATCAAGGCACCTCAGTTAGAAGTCTGTGGGAAGGAAAAAGCGTGGCAGAAAACGCTGCACAACGAGAAGAGGTGACCGGACCCTGAGGAAGATTGTGGAGAAGGACCGATTCCAGACCTTGGGGGACCTGCGGAAGCAGTGGACTGAGTCTGGAGTAGAAACATCCAGAGCCACCGTGTACAGGCGTGTGCAGGAAATGGGCTACAGGTGCCGCATTCCCCAGTTCAAGCCACTTTTGAACCAGAAAAAGCGGCAGAAGCGCCTGACCTGGGCTACAGAGAAGCAGCACTGGACTGTTGCATGTCATTCGGAAATCAAGGTGCCAGAGTCTGGAGGAAGACTGGGGAGAGTCTGAAGTCCAGTGTCAAGTACCCACAGTCAGTGATGGTCTGGGGTGCCATGTCAGCTGCTGGTGTTGGTCCACTGTGTATTATCAAGGGCAGGGTCAATGCAGCTAGCTATCAGGAGATTTTGGAGCACTTCATGCTTCCATCTGCTGAAAAGCTTTATGGAGATGAAGATTTCATTTTTCAGCATGACCTGGCTCACAGTGCCAAAACCACTGGTAAATGGTTTACTGACCATGGTATTACTGTGCTCAATTGGCCTGCCAACTCTCCTGACCTGAACCCCATAGAGAATCTGTGGGATATTGGGAAGAGAAAGTTGAGAGACGCAAGACCCAACACTCTGGATGAGCTTAAGGCCGCTATCGAAGCATCCTGGGCCTCCATAACACCTCAGCAGTGCCACAGGCTGATTGCCTCCATGCCACGCCGCATTGAAGCAGTCATTTCTGCAAAAGGATTCCCGACCAAGTATTGAGTGCATAACTGAACATAATTATTTGAAGGTTGACTTTTTTTGTATTAAAAACACTTTTCTTTTATTGGTCTGATGAAATATGCAAATTTTTTGAGATAGGAATTTTGGGTTTTCATGAGCTGTTTGCCAAAATCATCAATATTAAAACAATAAAAGGCTTGAACTACTTCAGTTGTGTGTAATGAATCTAAAATATATGAAAGTCTAATGTTTATCAGTACATTACAGAAAATAATGAACTTTATCACAATATGCTAATTTTTTTAGAAGGACCTGTAAAACCCATTTAAAGGGAATGTGTCATCAGAAAATGACCTACTGTTTAAATCACTTTTTTATGTTTAACATATTTTTAAATAATTTTTGATGAGGTTATTTTTAATTTTCCATATCACTCTTTACAGGCCCCACTTCTTGGTCAATACAGATCACTTTACTGCAGTTATATATTATTCTAAACCTGCCTGAAATGATAAGGGGGTATCGCCTCTGTGTGTAGATAAGACAGTATCCACCATTCACAATGGATGATTGTAAGATCTTATTTCTTCCTTGTACAATTATCTCTGCACAGGTCACAGGCAAATTGCGGTCCCCAATGCACGGAACGGCTGCACAACGGCCATGTGCATGAGGCCTAAGAAAAGGGGCAAGCTGTTGTTTTACACTCTTTGGATTTTGCCATGCAGTAATATTGCAAGAGGGTATTTGGAAGGCAGACAAGAAATGTAGAAGGAATGCGATGTACCTGCAGCGATATAAAGTGATTTCCTCCTAACTATGACAGTTACTCTTTCGTTGTTTTCTTTTTATGCAAAATTGTTAGAAACGCAAGACAAAACTATCCACGAGACTGTGCTGGCAGACAGCTGTCTAAGGTAAGCGGATAACCTGCCTGGAGGCAGCAGCTGTCTATTTGACAGCTCCTTTTTCTTTATTTCTATAGCATGCAGGTGAGACAATTAGCTGTGTCAGGATCTGACATGTAGACTGCCACACTTGAGACGTTGTTCAGCAGTCTAACCTTAGATTGATGATGGGTTTGGTATTGGCATTGCTTTACTGATATTAAAAGGGTTTTCCGAGATTTTAATACTCAGGATAGGTACTGATCAGTGGGGGTCCGACACCAGGGACCCCCTCTGATCAGCTTTTTGAGAAGGCAGTGGCACCCGCAGTAGCACCACGGCCGCCTCTCTGCGTTTCCCAGGCCAGTGACGTCACGTTCATCGTTCACGTGGCCTAGGTGCAGCTCAGCCCCATTTAAGTGAATGGGACTGAGCGCGATACCGAGCACAGCCGCTATACAATGTACGGTGCTGTGCTTGGTGAGCTGTGAGAGTACCGGCACCTTCTCAAAACAGCTGATCGGCGGGGGTCCTGGGTATCAAACCGCCACTGATCAGACACTGATGACCTATCCAAAAGGATAGGAGGTCAACAGTATTAAAATCTAGGGAAACCATTTTAAATATGTTAGGAGTGTCAATGTTGCAAACATATCCTTCCAAAACTCCCAACACAAACAATATAATACTATAGTAAAATTGTAACAAACCAGCATCCATAGAGCCAGGGCGTTATCATTAGTGCATTCTTCTGACTATCTTAGTCTGCATTACAATGTAGTATTATGCTGAATAGTGTTATCACGGCTTTGGATTCATTTTCGGCGGCACAGTTTTCACGGGTGAAACATGTCTTTAAATATCACAGAGACAAAAACTGCATTGGGAAGCCACGGCAACTCATGGTAAAACACATGCACCATACTGCCGCTATATGTGAGCCTAGCCTTAAAGGGGGTTTTCCAAGATTTGGTCCCTTTTTAGGCAGGTCCCATAGGATGTGGTAACTAATGAAAGAATAATACTCACCTGCTTCCCACCCCTGGCTTGTTTACTTGCAGCCAGGATCACATGCACCACCCCAGGCCTCTGTGGTAATATAGACTCACTTGGGGACACATTTATTGGCTGCAGCAGTGGACATGACCCTGTTAGAATCCCGCCTAAAAGTAAACAAGCTGGGGCCAGGTTCCCGTTTCCACTCAGATGGAGCCAGGGCACCAAACCCGAGTGCCAGGGAGAAGAGGAGTATGATTCTTTTACTAGGCAGTACACGCTACGCTAGAGGGCATAATTTAAAGGTGACTAAATCATGGAAAACTCCTATAATTGTACAAACCAAACTGGGGAAATTCAGCCTTCCTAACAACCACCTAGCTAAACAGCAACCATTTGGATACACAGAGCTACTTGCACTTAAAGGGAGCCCATCAGCAGTCTTCACCATGTAAACCGTCTGTCAGCAGTAGGTAAGGGCAGTGGTGAGCAGTGAACTTCACTGGGAAGTGTTCTCTGTCTTATGTTGCTTCACATCCCCTCCCTTCTGCTCCGATTCATGGTGGCAACATCCCACCAGGAGACCACCACAGCTGGAAGCAGTGTGGGATGAAACATGTAAATACAGTATATATTCTTTTACTATTTTATGATTTTTTTTGGGGGGTGCTTTTTTTAAAAAACAAACAAAAACAAACCCTTTTTTTTAATAGCGTACAAACCCTTTAATAATTTTGGTGTCTTCCAAAAGGGGCATTCGGGCCTCTCAGACACCAATCACTTGGCGCCTCTCTTACTGCTCCTTTTCAGTCCAACTTGTATGCAGCGTATCATCTATGCCTGGGTACAGATGACTTAAAACCATGTGGGTGGCATATAAATAAGAACAGTACATAGTGAATATATATATACAAATATATGGTATATGCTGCGGTCCTAATTACTGCAAGAGGACATTTGCAGCGCATGACCTTATAAAGTCAACTTATCTTTATTTTCACTTGTTTGTAGTTAGAATAAAAGGAGAACCACATCTTTGTCAAGACTTCAACTCTAAACAAGTGCATTAAGCGTGCCCAGCAGAAAGAGGCTCATTAAGTAGAATATTTTTCTAATTAAAAGAAATAAACACACTTTGCGGAGAAAAAGAAATTTTATTTACTGATCAAATACAATTTTAGTTATTATAATCTCTAAATAAAGCCATTTATGTAAACCAACCAGAAGCAAAACCAGATGAACTTCACTTGAAAGCTACCAGTAAAGCAGAAGAATCTTGGGCTATGATATTTACTAAAGCAGGGGATAAGACGGGCATAGCAGGCTTTGATTTAGCTCAAGATTCAAGATTAAAACAAGTCATCCCCAAAACAAAGGGAACAGACTAGGATAACCATATAAGTCATTAAATCCTTGGTGGTCCATTCTCCTTTTTAAACATTTCCCATGAACATCTGAGGGGTGTATTTAAGGAACCGTAGAGATTACATTCATTCTGAAGTATATGACAACCAAACTCTTCTCCTGGCTTTAGATTAAAAAGTATATAAAGCTAATACATCGTTCCAGAGCAAATGTCCTCATTGAAGAGCTTTAGATTGGAATCCAGTTTATAAACTGAAAACCGTTTCACTGCCCCCAAGAAAAGCCGTGTGGTCATAAAAGGGGTTGTATATTTGAGGCCAGTGTGAAAACAAAATCAGAGGCCTTTGATTTTACACTAATTTTATATATTTTAGTTACAGGAAAATTAGAGCATGTCCTACTCTTGTCCATTTTGTGTGACCTGTGGAATGTAAAAATGTGGCATGGACACAGCTGGTTTCAATGTTTTGAGGACCGCCAAAACGGATAAAGTCGTGTACATGGGGCCTTAAAGGACATATTCATAAGTTGAGTATTTGTCACAGAAAAAAAAAGGTGCAAAAATGCTCTGGTGAGTGCAACCGGCTCCCATCAGCTTTCCAAGCACAGCGACGTACATAGTACAGCGGCTGGCTGTGCTTGGTATTGGGGCTCAGCCGCATTCACATCCATGGGGCTGAGTTGCCAAACTGTCATGGCCTATGGTGTACGCTGTGACACTGTTGCCACACTTGCGGTTGCCCACGGCAACGTGTTGCTGTGAGAGCATGCGGTGGCAGTGTCTCGGCCTTCTGGGTGATTGCTGTGACATGGTTGCCACGCATGCTGTTGCCGGTGGTTACGTGTTTGGTATGTGTGCACTTCCCCTTTAAGTTGTAGCCTCCCTCTGTCTGGTGCTGTAAGGGTTAACTATCTGACTGGGTGTGGTCACTTGGCTAATATCTTCTGTGGTTTCCTGGCTGGAGTGAGTGGTACTTCAGCTGTCGTTGGTGCTGGAGCTCTGCTCCAGTCCAGGGTGTTCCATCTGTCCAGTGAGGCCACCCTTGTGGTCATCAATGTCATCCTGGTGTCTCCTTCCCTTCCTGTCCCTATTTGTATGGAGTGGGTTATGTTCAGGGAGTTGGTATGTCTAGTTTGGTGTTACATGTCTGGTGGTGTTTGGTGTCCAGCTTGTTTACAAGACCTTTCCCTGTCTCATGTTTTTTGCACCTATGGGTGTCCTGGGTTTCTGTGTGGTTTGTGGTGTGTGCTGTGTCCTTTAATGTTGGTGTGGACAGCAGCGCTAGTGCACGGGTTCCAGTCAGTGTGTCTGTGGCAGGTAAGTGTGTTATTTGTTTTTCTTACCTGCCATCTCCATAAGCTGTATGTGTTCCCCTCTCCTTGCAGCCTGGCCTCAGATAGAGACTCCTGTCCCTCCATTACTGGGATGAACAGGTCGTCTCTTCCCTGCTCCTTGGTGAGGGATTACCTGGGCGACTTAGGGTCTCTAGGAATCCAGAGTATGAGTCGTCCTACCATTAGGGGTCCGCTCATACGGTGAGGATTAGGGATGCTGTAGGAGGTGACCTGCTCCCTTATTACTCCTTTTACCCAGGCTGATCCTTTTTACCCTTTGACACCATACTGGTGGGGGGTTTCCCTCACTCCCCATCGTGACAGCCACGTGACCGATGTACGGTGATGTCACATAGCCTAGGAAGAGGCTGCGGTGCTCATAACAGCTAATTGGAGAGGGTTCTGGGTGTCGGAGCCTCGCCGATCTGATATTGATGGAGGATAGGTCATCAATATTATTGCCGGATAACCCCTTTAACAATATTGTTCTACTGCAGACAGGACAAAAGCAGAGAGGCTCCTGCCCCTGCCATTTGTCATTCACTGTAGGTCTCAATTTTAACTGTAATTTAAGACAAAATAGAGCCATGTGCTGTGTTTAAGGTGCCTCTCTTTAGGTGTGGGACTAGGGAATCCTCACAGGCTCTGTTGCTTTCTCCCACACACTCCATAATCACCTGCTCCAGCAAGGTCCAAGCTATGAAAAAGGGAAACAGTAATGGACAGAGGAGAAGAGCTTCACACTTTTACATTTTGGATACCAAAAATGAAGTCTACGAGTTTTTACTGCATTGTATTATACACCTGTCTACAACCCTTTTAAGACACCTTAGATATTTATTGATATTATTGAAGTACAAAAAAAAAACCAGCATCATTCATATATAAAGACTGACAGTCTGCAGGAGCAGTTGCCTAGCAACCATTTTAACAAAGAATCAGTGATGATGCCTGACCTCCATTATTCTGTGTCTAGCATTGTCACCCTGCTCCAGCAGTGCTTTCTGGCGTTTCCTCCCTGAGGGACCAGACACTATTTCAGAAACTGAATCTAGAGATTAAAAATAGAAATATCAGGCTGGAGGTGTATGGAGGCGGCGAAGGTCTTACCTGTAGTCAAAAGAAGCAGAAATTGAGTCCAATATGATAAAATCTAATTAAATCCTTAAATTATTAGGAATGAAATGAATACTAAACTCTAAGCCAGGGGCGTAGCTCAAGGCTCATGGACCCTGGTGCAAGACTTCAGCTTGGGACCCCCCTTCCGTCAGTGCTTTGTGGCAAGGGGCAGGGAAGCACATAGCCTTCATGCTACCTTCAGGCAAAAATGTAAACTGTACCCCCCCCCCCCACCACCTTGCCAGATTCTCAACCTAACCCCTTCCCCCATGCCAGAGGTGTAACTTAGGGTACTTTCTCACTAGCGTTTTTCTTTTACGCCGCTGAGTTCCGTCCTAGGGGCTCTATACTGGAAAAAAAAAGATCAGTTTTATCCCCATGCATTCTGAATGGAGAGCAATCCGTTCAGGATGCATCCAGTTCAGTCTTTTTTACTGATCAGGCTTATCAGAAAACCGTAGCATGTTGTATGTTTACCTCCAGCCAAAAATACGGAACACTTTGACTGAACGCCGGATCCAGCATTTTTCCCATTAACTTGCATTAATGCAAGATCCGGCGCCGTGTGTTCCGTCAAACTGGATCCGGCTGTTGCATGTTAAACCCGAAAAATGGGAAAAAAAGTTAAAGTCTATAAATGGCGGATCCGTTTTTTTCCAATGCATTTTTTCATTGTGATCAGAATCCTGATCAGGATTCAAATGTAATCCGTTTTCACAAGTTTTTCCGGATCCGGCGGGCAGTTCTGGCGACGGAATTGCCCGCCAGATTCAAACAACGCTAGTGTGAAAGTGCCCTAACCAGCATGGACTTTCTATAATATCGGTGTCTTCTTGTGCAGCACAGGGGTTTTTGGGCCCCCTCAGGCTCCTGGGCCTGGTAGCGACTGCTACCTCTGCACCCCCTATAGCTACGTCCCTCCTCTAAGCATCATATCTAAACTCTAAGGTTGGCCATACACATTAGATAGCTGTTGGCCGACAATAAAGATGAGCAAAGCGACTTCGGATGCTTCATCTGAAGTCACTTTGCTAAAAAAATGTGTTATAATACTGTAGGGAGATTCGTCTCCGTACAGTATTACAATGTATTGGCTCCGATGAGCCAAATTCCATTATTCATGAAGTCACGCACAACTTTGTTGAATAACTTCAGTAGCTGAAAAATCTTGGAACCGAACTCGGCTTTGGTTCCAAGGGCCCACTTGGAACCAAGCAGAGTTCAGTTCCAAGTTTTGAAGTGTTTTTTCCCTGTAATAATCAATTACTGAAGTTATTCAACAAAGTCTCACGTGACTTTGTGAATAATTTACTTCGGCTCATCGGAGCCCATACATTCTAGTATGGTATGGAGACGAATCTCTGTACAGAATTATAACAAATTTTTTAGCAAAGCGGCTTCAGACGTACCATCCGAAGCTCGCTTCGCTCATCTCTAGCCGATAGCTATCTCATCTCTAGCCGACAGCTATCTCTCCTGACCAGCCCATACATATGCACGCTCGGCCAAGCATTCATGTGTGGAATGGCAAGAATGGAGTAAGCCACTGCCAGACATCTCTGGCGGTCGGATTGGGCAAGTTGAAATCCAACTGATCCTTCTCTCCCCTGACATCTGGCACCAGGGAGGAGAGTCAGGAGGCCCCATACACATTAAGCTTCATTCACACGTCAGTGTTTTGGTCAGTGATTTCCATCAGTGATTGTGAGCCAAAACCAGGACTGGAGCCTCCACAGACATAAGGTATAAGGGAAAGATCTGCTCCTGTTGGAAATCACTGACCGAACACTGACTGTGAATAAGGCAGGGCTAAAAGATGGAGCAAGTTGAAATCCAACTCTCTGTTCCTTCTCCCCACTGCACCTGCCATTGAGGGAGAGAAGGACGGGCCCATACACATTACATGGTCAGCCAGTCCCGCAGTCCCGGAGATATTGGCGGGTCTGGGAAAGATTTATCTAATGTGTATGGCCAGCTTTACTTTGATTATCCGGGAAGTCAGGAGATATGGCACTATAGATTTCTCCCCCTTTTGGGGGTGTAGCCCTTTCTAAATTTTGCTATGGAGCTGTCACGGTCTCTCAGGTGACTGATGTCAGGAAATCAAGGAGATTGGCTGAGCGGGGAGGAATCTAACAGCCTCCTTGATTTATTTTGATTCAGTGTTGATAGGGTTAATGACCACTTTCCTTTTCTCAGCTGTTCCTCAGTTGTCATCACTTCTACCTTTTATAGTCTACCCTTCTGACTATGAGGTAGATGGCTTCATTTGGGTTTGGCTGAGCTGGTGTGAGTTTGTCTCTGGTGTTTCTGCTCGTCCGTCTCTTCAGAAGTTAAGTGTCGCGTTTGTTTGTATTAGTTATATTCCCTGTTGTTGTATCTGGGCCTGAGACAGAGACTTCCATTCTTCCATCTGGGGATAATAGGGATATAAAGGGCCTAATAGGGATATAAAGGCCTAGGTATCCTGCATATGAATATTGCTACCTTCAGGGTCTATTAATATTGATAGATAGTTAGGGCCCGGATTAGGATTATTTAGGAGGTGACCCGTTTCTTCCCTAGTTTCCAGGCCGACTTACTGTTTCCCTTCCCTCCTGTGTTCAGTGTGGAGTCCCCCCTCCCCACTGATCATGACATTATCTACCGCCCCAAGAAACTGCCATTTCGTTCAGGTCAGTGCAGCTGTGCAGCTATGTCTGTACTGGTCGAACAGCTGCAGGGACTCTCTTTGGAGGTAGCTGACCTCCGCGCGAAAGTCTTACGGCTTCAGAGACCACAGGCGGCTGGTTCCGATGGTGGATACCAGGTCTGCCCTGAATCTAAGGTTGCCCTCCCGCATAGATTTTCTGAGAGTAGTGACAATTTCATTCGATTTAGGGAATCCTGTAAGTTGTACTTTAAGCTGCGTCCATACTCTTCTGGGGATGAGTGTCAACGTGTGGGTATGATCATCTCTTTGCTTAAGGATGATGCACAGTCTTGGGCTTTTTCTCTGCCAACTGGATTACCGTCCCTCCAGTCTGTAGATTAATGTTTTAGAGCCTTGACCCGGATTGGATCTCTCAGGCTGAGACCAAGTTACGTGGTTTACAGCAGTGGAAAACGCTCCCCGGAAATCTTTTGCTCTGAATTTAGGAAATGGGCTACGGATACAGAGTGGAATGATCCTGCTCTCCGTATCCAGTTCTGTCAGGGTCTATATGAGAGGCTGCAGGACGCGTTGGTCTTTAATGAAAAACCTGAGTCATTGGAAGCAGCTATGCTTCTTGCTGTACATCTGTATACACGTTTGAGGGAGAGATCTAAGGGTCCTCACCCTCAGGACGTACTGTCAAATAAGGTGGCGGCTTCATTCGACACTTATGGTAAAGAGACACCTGTGGTTACACCTTGTGAGGAGCCTATGCAGTTGGGGGGAGCTACTCCTGGGACTGCTGGTAAGAGATCTGGTCATATGAAGGGAGTCTGTTTTTGTTGTGTTAAGAAGGGACATTTTGTGAATATTTGTCCGTACATTCAGCGTCAAGGTGTAAACAATACAAAAAAAAACGCTTAATCCCCAAATTACTATTGGTGGTGTGGGTGGGGAGAAAGAAAACGTACTTTCGTCATTTACTGGTAGTACCTGATTTCTCCCGTCTGCCGAGGTGGCACTAGAGTCCAAAACTGTGGAAATTGAGGTATTTATCGACAGTGGGGCTCGGGTTAACCTGATTGATGGACAGTTTGTTCGTATTCATGGGTTGACTACTAGTGCACTAGAGAAAATCATTTCTGTCTTTGCAATTGATTCTGCACCTCTTACCCAAAATTGCCTGTCGCAGGTGGTAAATGACATCCATTTAATAGTGGGTGATTTCCATCAGGAATCTGTCTCGTGTTATGTGTTGGAGGGTCTGCCTGCTCAGATGGTTTGGGGCTTACCATGGTTAAGCAAACATAACCCTTCCATCGACTGGCTAGCGAGACAGATTCTCGATTGGAGTGATTATTGCATGGACAACTGTCTTAATGCATCTTTCTTTGTGGTCACCACTAAAACTGTACCCTCGTTAATTTCCGAATTTTGCGATGTGTTTTCTGAAAGTGGTAACCAGGAGTTACCCCCGCATCGGGAGTATGATTGTCCCGTCAATCTTATTCCTGGAGCTAAACTGCCCAAATCTCGGTTGTATATTATTTCGGAGCCCGAAAGAAAGGCTATGCGAGAGTATATCACTGAGAGCTTGGCAAAGGGTCATTTCAGACCATCCAAATCCCCAGTGGCTGCTGGGTTGTTCTTATTTTTATTTTTTTACAAAGATGGTACTCCTAGACCATGTCTGGACTTCTGTGAGCTCAACCGTATTTCTGTCCGTGATCCTTACCCCCTTCCATTGATTCCAGATTTGTTTAATCAGATTGTCGGTGCCAAGGTGTTCTCTAAATTGGATTGAGGGGGTATATAATCTGGTAAGGATCAGGGAGGGGGATGAGTGGAAGACCGCATTTAATACCCCTGAGGGTCATTTTTAAAACCTGGTCATGCCCTTTGGGTTAAACAACGCTCCAGCGGTTTTTCAACACTTGATGAAAAATGTCATTGATAATCTGGTGGGGAGATTTGTTGTTGTATATCTGGATGACATACTCATTTATTTTCCAGACATGGAGACTCATAAGGATCATGTGAGACAGGTGTTACAGGTCCTAAGAGAGAATAAATTGCATGCGAAGATGGAAAAATTAGTTTTTGCTGTTCAGGAAGTGCAATTCCTGGCTTACCTGCTCTCACCCTCAGGTTTTCGTATGGATCCCAAGAAAGTCTGTGCAGTGTTGGACTGGGATCGACCTGAAAATCTGAAAGCGCTTATGGGGTTTTTGGGATTCACCAACTACTACCGTAAATTCATCTTGAACTATTCAACTGTGGTTAAACCTTTAACAGACATGAGTAGGAAGGGGGTTGATTTCTCTGTTTGGTCTGAGGCGGCATTAGAAGCCTTTTCTGCTGTGAAGGAATGTTTTGCTTCAGCCACTATTCTGGTGCAATCGGACGTGTCTCAGCCATTCATTGTAGAGGTTGACGCATCCAAGGTAGGGGTGAAAGCAGTTTTGTCACAAGGTTCTTCACCAAGTAAATGGCGCCCATGTGCTTTTTTCTCTAAAAAACTCTCGACTGCTGAAAGAAATTATGACGTGGGTAAATAGGGAATTGCTGGCCACTAAGTTGGCTTTTGAAGAATGGCGCCATTGGTTGGAAGGAGCAATTCATCCTATTACGGTAAATACTGATCACAAAAATATGGCTTACCTTGAGTTGGGTAAACGACTGAATCCAAGGCAGGTTGATCGCTGTTTTTCACCAGATTTAACTTCATTGACACCTACCGCCCTGGGGTTAAGAACATCAAGGTGGATGCTATGTCGCGCTGCTTTCCTGGGGGGTGATTCTAAAGATCCTAGTCCTATTTTGGCTGAAGGGGTAGTCATATCTGCCCTATATCCTGATCTTGAGGCTATGGTGTTGGAAGCCCAAGAGGATGCACCAGACTCTTGTCCTCCAGGGAAATGGTTTGTTCCTTCAGACTTACGTCATAAGGTATTTGAGGAACATCACTGTACTGTCTTGGCTGGACACCCTGGGAGTAGATCCACTGTCGATCTCATCTCGTGCAGATTTCGGTGGCCGGGGCTGCGTAAGTGTGTTGAGGACTATGTGTCAGCCTGTTGTACCTGTGGGTGACACATACTTGGCCTTCTGGATCTCTTCTTCGGTTACCCATCCCGTCCAGACTTTGGACACATTTGTCCATGAACTTTATCACAGATTTACCGAATTCTTCGGGAAAAAACGTGATCCTGGTGGAAGTTGATCGGTGTAGCAAAATGGTTTATTTTATAACATTGCCTGCTCTACCTAATGCCAAGACTCTTGCACATGTGTTTGTTGATAACATCGTGAAACTTCATGGCATTCCCTTTGATGTGGTGTCTGATCGGGGGACTCAGTTTGTTTCCAGATTCTGGAAAACGTTCTGTACTCGACTGGGTGTACAAATGTCCTTTTCTTTGGCTTTCTTGGAGCGCACCAATCAGAATCTGGAGACTTACTTGAGATTATTTTTTTCGGAGAACGAGGAGGAGTGGTCTTCATTCTTGTCGTTAGCTGAGTTTGCCATTAATAACCGTAGACAGGAGTCCACTGATAAGTCGCCATTTTTTGGGGCATATGGATTCCATCCGCAGTTTGGCACATTTTCTCGTTCCCAAACTTCCAGTATTCCTGAGGAAGAACAATTTTCCTCTTCTTTGTCTTCAATTGGTGTGGGAAAATCAAAATAACCTGAAAAATATGGGCAACAGGTATAGGCGTGTGGCTGACAGGAGACGTATGAATGGTCCGGACCTGAGAGTGGGTTATTCTGTGTGGCTGTCCACAAGAAATATTAAGCTTAAGGTCCCTTCTTGGAAGTTGGGCCCAAGATTTATATAAGATCATTGCCATTGTTAACCCTGTAGCCTTCCGTCTTGAACTTCCTCAGACTTTGAAAATTCATAACGTATTTCATAAGTCGTTGTTGAAGAAATGTGTCGAACCTGTTAAGCCATCCTCCTTGCCTCCCGCTCCTGTCATGGTGGATGATAATTTATAATTTGAAATCAGCAGGATTGTGGACTCCCAAATTCTCCGTAGATCCCTCCAGTATCTCGTCCACTGGAAGGGTTAGAGGAGAGGATGTGGGTTCCAGCGGCCAATGTTAATGCGAATCGTCTGGGGAAAGCCTTTCACAGAGCCCATCCTGATAAGGTCGGTCCTGGGTGTCAGGTCACCTGTAGAAGGGGGGGGGGGGGGGGGAGTACTGTCACGGTCTTTCAGGTGACTGATGTCAGGAAATCAATGAGATTGACTGAGCGTGGAGGGATCTAACAGCCTCCTTGATTTCTCTTGATTCAGTGTTGATAGCGTTAATGACCACTTCCCTTTTCTCAGCTTTTCCTCAGTGGTCATCACTTCTACCCTTTATAGTCTGACCCCACCCTTCTGACTATGCGGTAGATGGCTTAATTTGGGTTTGGCTGAGCTGGTGTCAGTTTGTCTCCTCTGGTGTTCCTGATCGTTCGTCTCTTCAGAAGTTAAGTGTCGCGTTTGTTTGTGTTTGTTATAGTCCCTGTTTGTGTCTGGGCCTGAGACAGACACTTCCATTCTTCCATCTGGGGAGGAATGGGTTGTCTCTGGTCCTCACCTTTTCCAGGGCCTAATAGGGATATAAAGGCCTAGGTATCCTGCACATGAATATTCCTACCTTTAGGGTCTATTCATATTAATAGATAGACAGCGCCCGGATTAGGGTTGTCTAGGAGGTGACCTGTTTCTTCCCTAGTTTCCAGGCCCAGTTACTGTTCCCCTCCTGTGTTCAGTGTGAAGTCCCCCCACCCCCACACACTGATCGTGACAGGAGCTGTATGATTTCTGTGCATGCACCTGGGCTAGGAGGATTAAATAATACAGATAAATATAACTCACTTCCACTTGCCCATTGCTTTGTAGCCTTGTAAAGGCTACATATCGGAAGGAATAGTCTACCTGTCCTGGTCAATCTTCACTAAGCCCAGCCCTGGTCCACCGATTGATGTGGATGACACCTATGAGGTCATCCACAGGCTGCACAAAATTTGGCAGTTACATGGTAAAGCTGAAAACCACCACCTGCACAGGGTGTTTGTCCTTGTGTGGGCAGCATAATTAATTATGGTCTGCGCATGCAATGGTCCCGATGACTAGGTAGTTAGCTTGTGACAGGCAAATACACAGAACTAAAGTGATTACTCTGATGACTTAGTTAGCAATTTGTCATCTCTATTTCAATCAACAGACCAGGGCTGGATTTAAAGAGAGTCTGTCACCAGGATCTTGAACTATTATCTGCAGTAATAAAGGAGTAGTACAGCAGCTAAGAAGTACAGATTGCGATTTCGTATTTTCCTATTGTCCTCCACCCCCTCGCCGTTATAGTTCAAAGCGCCACCGAAATATATTGCCGGGTCAGCTGTGCATGCGAACAGAAGTCCTCTCCGTTACCTTAACATTGAACAGCAGTCAGGACTGTGTTTTAAAGTGCTCCATTAATTTGGAGGGGCTCCATGTGGTACAGGACCCTCGTTCCCATGGTCAGCGTGGGTCCCAGCTGTAGGACCCCCACTAGATAGATGATAACTTTATATAACAGGATTACCCCTATAAGGAAGGACACTTCTATACTCTCGATCAGTGGTGTACAACATGCGGCCCTCAATATCATTCTATGCGGTACCCAACCATGGTGACAGACATGCATGTCTATGTCTTGTGGCTGCTCACATGCACTTTTCATGTATTATCCAATGAGATGGGAATCCTCGAGGTGCAACCAGGCGTATTTATAATATATACTGTATGTACAATATGTCATAAATACAGTATTTCAGTTGGTAATACCCATTTAACTTTTATTTTCGGCCCTTTAAATTCCTTAAAGGGGTTGTCTGAGTTATTTTTTTATTCTTTCTAGGTTTCTAACTAGGCAAATGTAACAGCTTTCCAATTAACTCACTTTATCTCCAGTGGCTGGTTTCTAAGATTTCTCTGAGGGTCACATGACCTGTGATGTCAGCTTCTCTCCCTGCTCTGATGATGTTTCGTGCACAAGCCTGAGAGATCTGTACACTAGAAGTCACTGTGCTGGCCACGCCCCTCTGCACTGCCGGCTGCTGCTTATTGCTCTCTCCCAGGATTCTTAACCCCTTCAGCTGTACAGACTCAGGGCTGAAGTGTTTACTGTGCAGCTGCAGGCAGTGAGGAGACAAATGCTGGGCACAGGAGCGGAAAGAGAATTTCTGCACAGCATTGCAGGTAGGGGGAAGAGCCTGTGTGTATTAGCAGTGTCATTGTACAGCTGGGACTTGTAGTTCTAAACATACAACATGCTGCTGAGTCTCCCAGCAGGCAGACATGTCACTCAGGGCAGCACTTGTATTCACTCCCTTAGCGGTGTCATTGCACAGCTGGGACTTGTAGTTCTACACATACAAAATGCTCCCGAGTCTCCCAGCAGGCAGACATGTCACTCAGGGCAGCTCTTGTATCCACTCCCTTAGCAGTGCAGGGGGAGGGGCAGAGATTGTTGTTATTGCAGGTAAACAAAGGGCCAGCTTAGTTATATATCGCTGACCATCAGATTTACAGTGCTGTATCTTTTTTTTTTTCCCGTAACTCGGACAACCCCTTTAAGCCTGACAATGTGGCCTCCGACCAGAAAAGGTTGTGCACCCCTGGTCTGGATACACCGAGCTGACATTTGAAGCCTCATTTTAATATGGCGCGGGAGTTTTTCAAAGTACTTCTTATAAGGTATGCAGAGATACAGTTGACTTATGGATATCACTTTAGAAAATCTTCTCAGGCCACAAACTGTAGTGGCAGCGGTTTATAGGAGTAAATCATGCTGACAGTCCTGCGTGGCAGCGGCAGCTTTTCCCAATTAACATAACAAAAAATATCAAACTTAAGCCAAAGAATGTCTAATCCACAAGTGTGATGCGGCTTTCTAAAGGTGACACAGCTGACGATCACATGCACCACATCACTCACTCGTATTTATTCTCATCAGCTTTCTGCATGTGGCGCTACCATTTCATCCCTTTCCAGGATGGAAAATACCAAAGAACATTCTTCATAAAGTTCTAATTCCTTCTGAAACCATGGTTTACTCTTAAGAAATAATATTGGAAATAATACGGTTTAGAAAGACACAAATCAAAGTAAAGATTACCGAGTGCATTAAGCCTCACATGTCACAGCTGTGTAAAATCTAATCTGACTTCTTACAGGAATCCCTTTAAATTCAAGCATTTTAAATCAGTTCTGTGGTGTGAAAACATCAACACATGAACCCTGTTGCCATAAAAGTACTGTATTGGCTCGGTGTTTTCTGATCCTTCCAGATGCCATGTTTCTGTAACTTATAATCAAGGGGCAGAAAAACAACCTCTTGATAAAATGCAGAGCAGCAGAAGATGTAGTTGTGCAGCCAGATCTAACTGGAAGCTGTGCTTTTAATTACAGTACAAATGTCGCCACCTGCTGGATGAATTAATTATTACAAGAAGTAGGCTCCATTCCTGAAAAATAAGTTTGGTAAGGAGAACAAAGTACTCACAATATCCCATAGGATAAAGGGAAACTAATCAGAATATTAAGAAAACCCTATACTTACTGTACAAGCCCACTCCTGTGCTGCACCACCACACCTCTCCTCCCCGCCACTGCAGCCATGACATAATGCTTTGGCTGCAGTGGTGCAGTATATGGCACAAGGCTATTGAGGCTAGCTACTAACTGCTGCATTCATGTGGCGTATACTATGGGCAAGTCACTGCTGCAGCCAGGAAAACAATGGCCAGTGTGGAGGACGGGGTGCCGGCAATGGACCAGAGGGGGCTTGAGGTAGTTTTTTAAATTAGGCTACATTCACACGACAGTGAAAAATACACTGTCAGTTTCTCATGGCCATTTTGCATCAGTGTATGCATCCATTTTCTGGCCTTTTATCCATTTCTAATATCTGTTTTGCATCAGTTTTTAACTTTTTTTTATATTTAAATCTTAAACCCTGCAGTACCCTTAGTATACAGTATCTCACAAAAGTGAGTACACCCCTCACATTTTTGTAAATAGTTTATGGTATATTTTCATATGACAACAATGCCCTGCTGTAGGCTGTTCGGGCATGCTGGGAGTTGTAGTTTTGCAACAGCTGGAGGGCCGCAGTTTGAGGATGCCTGCTTTAGGGGAACAAAAATGTAAAAACCCTTTAAAAGCTACGTGCATCTTCACAGGATAGGTCATCAATATCAGACGGGGTGGGACACCTTCCGACACTCTGCTGATCAGCTGTATGAAGAGAATAGGACAGAGCCGCCCCATTGAAGTGGATGAGATGGAGGAGCTGTAATCACACCTGCTTACCTCTACCATGTCAACGGCAAGCAGGTAAGCAGCGAGATCCTGAGGATTGGTCATCAATATAGGATAAGCAGATAACCCCTAAATCAGCAACATATGTTAATTTTCCTTGTGGATCTATTCAACGGTGTGTGCACGAGAACTGCTAAACATTGACTTTGCTGGTACATAATTTCAGTCACATGAAGACATGCCTTAAATGTTCTGTATCGGCAAATACAGCTGTAAGGCTACTTTCACACTAGCGTTTTTACTGGATCCGGCAGGGTTCAGCAAAAACGGTTCAGTTACTGATAATACAACCGCCTGCATCTGTTATGAACGGATCCAGTTGTATTATCTGTAACATGGCCTTCTTGATCCCACTGATTCACTGAAAGTCAATGGGGGACGGATCAGTTTTTTATTGTGGCATAGTCAGTCTTGCTCAACATCCCAGGACGGAAAGCAAACTACAACATGTTGCAGTTTGCTCTCCGGTATGGGAACGCAACTAAACGGAACGGAATGCATTTTGGAGAATTCCGTTCAGTTTTGTCCCCATTGACAATGATTGGGGACAAAACTGAAGCGTTTTTTTTCCCGGTATTTAGCCCCTATGACAGATCTCAATACCGGAAAACTAAAACACTAGGGTACCAAAATTAGCTGCATAAGCAAAAAGCAGACAATGCTGGGACTAAAATTGTGCAATCTGTGTGCAGCAGCAGCTAGGAATTACACCTTTAGTAAAATAATTAAAACTATTAAAATTATAAACTACTAAGTTTAATTTAAAAAAAAAGTTAAATGGTTGCAACCAATTATAAAGCATAGCATTATTACCTATTGCTGTCTGCATGCTTAAAGGGGTTGTCCGGGTTCAGAGGTGAACCTGAACATATCCCCTTCTTCCCACACTCAGCCCCTCTGACGAGCTTCGGAACATTTAATGTCCAATGCTCTCACTTGCCATGCATGCACTTATGGACGGGCTTTAGTGCTGCCCTAGCCATTTTACAGGCTAGGGCAGCACTAAAGCCCACTCATCAGTGCAGGTGACGTCACTGGGCTCACAGCTAGGCGGAAGCCTCCACCTAGCTTATCCATGGAGAGCCCGTAAGTCACTGAACCTCCAGAAAAAGCCCTTGCCCTGTGCAACCCAGGGCAGGGCAAGGGAGAGCATCGGAGAATGAAATGCTCAGATGCTCATGTCAGAGGGGCTGAGTGAGGGAAGCAGGGGATATGTCTGGGTTCAGCTCTGAACCCAGACAACCCCTTTAAGAAGGTGACACTTCAATGTCTTACTGTACAGTATTCCAGGCTGGGTGCAAAGCCTCAGGTCTGACCCATCACCAGATTTCACTATACAAGCTGCATACATTATTATTTACATCTCAGCTGATGAGACTGGTGTACTTACTTCGAAAATCCATGGCGAGAATGGCTGTATAAACATTTCTGAAAGTTTGATATTAAAATGAGCTTTCTATGGCCCAGATTTACTAATGTGTCTGTGCCTAAAATCTGTCTAAAAAATGGTGCAATTTGGGCTTCTACAATTTATTTTACTGTCTCAAAAAGATATTTTTGTGCCAAAACTGCACCACAATTTTGTCTTAAAGTAAGGCAACAAATAATTGTTTATAGCGGGAGATTTATCCCCCGTAGAGTCAGAGATAAGTGTCTATCCTTGTACTAGATTTATATTCCAGCCTGAGCCCCTGTGATAAATCTGGTGCAGATCCAGACAGCCAGTCTAAGTTTCTGTTTAGTAAATCTTCCCCCACGAGTCCACCTAGAGGCTGAACTTTCACAAAGTAAGTACACCAGCCTCATCAGGTCTAAGAAATCTATCTAATAATGTGTGAAGTATGTAACAATCTATACAGTCTGTCCTCTGAGTATCAGAGAGAAAAGTCAGCACTGAAATGATAGTCAATAGTTTTTTGGTTTTTTTCCCCATCCATCTTTAATATATCATTCATGGAGAATCTGACAAGCTGTGCTGCTTCTTCTCTTGGCTATTGGCTTGATATGCTATTTAACTGATGTCGTTTCATTGCTAAATCGTCCACATGGCAACCTTTCATTGCAGGGCCAATTTCTGAAATTGGAAGGGGGAGGTGATGGGCACATTAAGAGACAAGTCAATGGTTATAAGATGTTATCGCCTATCCACAGTGGAGGGGGTCCTACTGCTGAGGCCGCCACCGATTACAAGAATGGGTGCACCATAACCAGTAAGGAATAGAGTAGCTGGTCAAGCATGTGCCATTTCATTCATTCTCTATGGGACTGCCAAAGACAGCAGGTTCTAGCACTCGCCTATTTCTAGGCAGCCTCATACAGAATGCATAGAGCAGCGTGGTGCGGGACCCCATTTTATAGTTATCCCCTAACCTGTGGAGAGGTGATCGTTTCCCATAACCGGAACACCCCTTTAATGCAAGCAGAGACCATACATTGTAAAACCTAAACCTGCATGCAGTGCTAATCACTTCTAGGACACATTGCGTTATTCACATTGTAACCTGCATGCAGTGTTCATATAACTAATCACTTCTAGGAAACACTGTGTTAAGGTCCATTCACGCGTCCGCAAAATGGGTCCGCGTCAATTATGCGGAACAGGTGCGGACCCATTCATTTTCAATGGGGCTGGAATGTGCTGTCCGCATCTGCATTTGTGGATCCGCACTTCCGTTCCGCAAAAAAATAGAATATGTCCTATTGTTGTCCGCAATTGCGGACAAGAAAAGGCATTTTCTATAAGAGTGCCAGCGATGTGTGGTACGCAAAATGCGGAACGCACATTGCCGGTGTCCGTGTTTTGCGGATCCGCAAAACACATACGGACGTGTGAATGGACCCCTATTCACATTATAACCTGCATGTCATGAAACCTGAAAATGGATCTTGCACACTGAGCTATGTAAATGTTTCCATAGTTATAAGATTGTATCATATAACCAGACTGCAGCACGTATAGTTCACAGTCCGTTCTAAAGAGTTATGTCATTTGTCACTTCAGAGACTGGCTGCCGTCCAGTTAGCATTTACTGTAAATGGAGTGGCCTGCTGTTGCATGTTCATGGTCTATAAGGATCCCTGCTTCAGAGATTACTGAACATGTCACTATAAAAAGTCTACACATCCCTGTTAAAATGTCAGGTTTCTGTGATGTAAGCAAATGAGACAAAGATAAATAATTTCAGAAATGTTTCCACCTTTAATGTGACCTATAAACTGTACAACTCAATTGAAAAACAAACTGAAATCTTTTAAGTGGAGGGGGAAAAAAAAAAACGTAATAAGTGGTTGCATAAGTGTGCACACCCTCTTATAACTGGGGATGTAGCTGTGTTCAGAATTAAGCAATCACATTCAAAATCATGTGGAGTCAGCATACACCTGCCATCATTTGCCTCTGATTAACCCCAAATAAAGTTCAGCTGCTCTAGTTGGTCTTTTTCTAAAATTTTCTTAGTCGCATCCCACAGCAAAAGCCATGGTCCACAGAGAGCTTCCAAAGCATCAGAAGGATCTCATTGTTAAAAGGTTTCAGAAAAGAATTTCCAAGGCATTAGATATACCATGGAACACAGTGAAGACAGTCATCATCAAGTGGAGAAAATATGGCACAACAGTGACATTACCAAGAACTGGACGTCCCTCCAAAATTCATGAAAAGACGAGAAGAAAACTGGTCTGGGAGGCTACCAAGAGGCCTACAGCAACATTAAAGGAGCTGAAGGAATATCTGGCAAGTACTGGCTGTGTGGTACATGTGACAACAATCTCCTGTATTCTTCATATGTCTGGGCTATGGGGTAGAGTGTCAAGACGAAAGCCTTTTCTTACGAAGAAAAACATCCTAGCCAGGCTACATTTTGCAAAAACACATCTGAAGTCTCCCAAAAGCATGTGGGAAAAGGTGTTATGGTCTGATGAAACCAAGGTCGAACTTTTTGGCCATAATTCCAAAAGACATGTTTGGCGCAAAAACAACACTGCACATCACCAAAAGAACACCATACCCACAGTGAAGCATGGTGGTGGCAGCATCATACTTTGGGGCTGGAACTGGGGCCTTAGTTAAGTTGGAGGGAATTATGAACAGTTCCAAATAACTGGCACAAAACCTTCAGGCTTCTGCTAGAAAGCTGAACATGAAGAGGAACTTCATCTTTCACCATGACAACAACCCAAAGCATACATCCAAATCAACCAAGGAATGGCTTCACCAGAAGAAGATTCAAGTTTTGGAATGGCCCAGCCAGAGCCCAAACCTGAATCCGATTGAAAACCTGTGGGGTGATCTGAAGGGGGCTGTGCACAGGAGATGCCCTCGCAATCTGACAGATTTGGAGTGTTTTTGCAAAGAAGAGTGGGCAAATCTTGCCAAGTCAAAATGTGCCATGCTGATAGACTCATACCCAAAAAGACTGTGCTGTAATAAAACCAAAAGGTGCTTCAACAAAGTATTAGTTTAAGGGTGTGCACGCTTATGAAACCATATTTTATTTTTATATTTTTTCTTCCCTCCACCTAAAAGATTTCAGTTTGTTTTTCAATTGAGTTGTACAGTTTATAGGTCACATTAAAAGGTGGAAAAGGTTCTGAAATGATTTATCTTTGTCTCATAACAGAAACCTGACATTTTAACAGGGGTGTGTAGACTTTTTATATCCACTGTAGATATAATATAAAGGTCCAGGTCCAGTTTCCGATTATCGCACGTTCGCATGAGTTGCATTTACAAGCAGCAATCATCCCCTTTGTATAGAGAAGAATGGTCACTACTACGATTATTCATTCCCATGCAGATTCACTGTCAGCAGAATATCAGTGCTCACACAGGGAGATGTGCTGTCCACAAAATTATGTGTCGCAGAAATGATCAGGGTACCCAACAAACAAGTGTTGTGCTTGTCTGTCGGGTGATCGTTGGCATATTTACAAGGACGGGCCAATTATTGGGAAGGAATTCTCATAGGAATGTTCACTCCCAATAATTGGTCCGAACCTCAGCTCATGTAAAACACGCGTCAACGTTTTATCTGTTTTTGTATCCTGCAAAGAAATAAAGAATCCGGTTTTTCAAGTACGGCAGTGCTGGAGTATTTTTTCTGCATTTGGGGTGTGGCAGTGCCATATTGGGCTGGATTTGCAACTGGTGTTGTCCAAGGCATTCATTATGAACAACTCATCACTTATTTACTGCAGATGACAAAGCTCCGGTACATTTTGCTTTGGTTTACTCATTCCATTTCTGTCCAGAGTGGGGCACACATTAATGCACATGGGACAGCTATTGTTTTTGAAAAAATACAATTAACCTTTTAACATAAATTTAAATGGAAAAAATTTATACTTGTAAAGGATTACACAACACTTAATTTATTCGTTCAAGGTGAAAGGATTCCCATTAAATAGCTTTCTTATGTATACAGGCATACAGTTGTAAAAAAAAAAGTCCTGGTGCTATAACTGTAGATAAATGACAAAATATATGATAATAGAACATTTAAAGATTGGTAAATTCCATCTCAAATGAATGGCTTCACCAGAAGAAGATTAAAGGGACACTGACAGGCCTTCTGAGCATAATTAGCTCTTTAGATGCCCCCCTAGGTCTTATAATAAGTTTCCAATTCATATAAGTATTATCCCTGTGCGCATTGTAAAACGTTAAAAATAATCTTTATAATCACCTGTCCTTTCTGCCCAAGGGGCGTTCTTTGTGCCGCATTTGCGCCCAGCCGCGTCCCAACTGCCGGATCCTTAGACACGCCCATCTCATTAGTATTCACTTGGCGCAATGTGATCCCGGCGAGCGAGGGTGCCGGGCGCATGCCCCTTGGGCAGAAAGGACAGGTGATTATAAAGATTATTTTTAACGTTTTACAATGCGCACAGGGATAATACTTATATGAATTGGAAACTTATTATAAGACCTAGGGGGGCATATAAAGAGCTAATTATGCTCAGAAGGCCTGTCAGTGTCCCTTTAAAGTTTCGGAATGGCCCAGCCAGAGCCCAGACCTGAATCCAATTGAAATTGAGTGTTTTTGCAAAGAAGAGTGGGCAAATCTTGCCAAGTCAAAATGTGCCATACTGATACTCATACCCAAAAAGACTGAGTGCTGTAATAAAATCAAAAGGTGCTTCAACAAAGTATTAGTTTAAGGGTGTGCACACTTATGCAAGCATTTTATTTTAATATTTTTTTCTTCCGTCTACCTAAAAGATTTCAGTTTGTTTTTCAATCGAGTTGTACAGTTTATAGGTCACATTAAAGGTGGAAAAAGTTCAGAAATTATTTATCTGGTCCTGGTGCTATAACTGTATAGACAAATGACAAAATATACAATAATAGAACATTTGTAGATTGGTAAATTCCATCTCGGGTACAAAGCACCAAAACATATTTGGCGCACACATGCAAACATTATGAGCTGAAAGTAATCTGTATGGGGTAAACACAATTGTAGCAGAGCAATTGCTACGTAAAATCACAAATGACACATAATGAACTAAGCTAAAGACACACTTAGCTCTGCTACACATACTGTATATGCATACATATTGCCAAGGATACTTAAGCAGGAGTAACTTTTGGGTATATTTATGATATATAAGCAGTATATTAGCCTGAAGACCTGCTCCAACAAACTCTGCATACACCGTCACAGTGTCCCCAAGGTGGGGAATACGTCATACGGTACCTGATCAATGCAACGTTTTGTATAGAAATGTGGTAAATCTTAGTACATCACTCCTCCTTACTTTTAACACAAATTAAAATTGCAGCAGAAGCAATATTAACCTGTCATATGCATCAACAACATTATAAAATGTGAATCCCTTACCCTGTGCATTCAGCTTATACACCACTTGGCAAAATAAATGTCTCCGACAAGGTTGCTGCCCTGAAAGATAAGCAGACCTTAGATTAGCTGGTACGTAGGGCAAAACAATCGCACACAATCTATCCAATACAATGCCGCTTCTGTTGCGTTTCTGACAGTGCCATTACTTGTGGTTTTCGACCCCTTCAAGCTGTTAAATAGAGGCCTTTGTTGAAAAACAGCAATGTGACCCGTTTCAGGAAGGCCTGGCATCTGGTTCACTCCTTTGAGGTTTTCCTATCCCTTGGTTTCTAAGATTGAGGTGCCTGTGGTGCGGAAAGACCTGCAAGTTTATACTGCCCCGGGTACATAGCTATACGGGGTGAGAGGTGGCAGTGACACCTGGGCGCTAGTGCCAAAGACTCCACCACTATTATAAAGGGTAGAGGTGAGGGGGTCCCATTACACCTGTGTCCTGCTCATGAAGAAGAGAGAAATGGGTTTCACATTTCCAAGTCCTCCACATATATATACATACACATGGTGTGTTCGGGGTTAAGATGTGTGCTTGGCCTCTGGCTTTTCTTATACTGTGGTGTGAGCCTGAAGGTCAGTTGGTTGTTTGCCTGCGTATGTGTAGGAGCTCTGCTCCTTTCTTGATGTCTATTCTTACTTGTGTGAGGGCATCCTAGTTGGACATCGTTTGTCTCCCTATGTCTCCTCCATTTTCCCTACCTTACCTGTGGTTATGTTTGGTGTGGGTATATGTTCTGGGGTGGCTGTTCTGTGTTTGGTGTATTCTGTCCGGCATGGATGCTAGATGTTCCCCTGTTTGTCTGTCGTGGCCTTCGGAAGAGGGCGCAGCATGTGTCGCCTGCTGTTTTCTGGAGCACATGCTTATCCTCTGGAGGGAGGGTTAAGGGAAACCCTCGTCCATGTCTCAGTGGTTCTGTCGCTTGTGTTGTGGTGGCTGGCTGCATTCCTTGTTGAACTGGCTTTGGTGTATGCTGGTTGGAGATGCATGCTGGCAGCGACTTGGCACGAACCATGTCTGAGGTGGACGCAGCGTTCAGTGCGGTGTTTGGTGGCTGGCGCCCTGGTTCCTGTGTGTTGCTCCAGGGGCTGGCGGCAGTCTTAGAGCGACTTCCTTGCACTGGTGCTGATTTTATTTTTATTTTTTATCCCCCCTCCCCTGTTTGTTGTGCTCCACTAGCTTCCCCTTTTCTGTTTGGGGGGGGGGGCTTTAAGGGGTAGGAGTGTCACGGCCTTTGCTGTGAGCGCTGTGACACTGGTGCCATGCTTGCTGCTGCCAGCCAGTGGCAAAGTGTTGCTGTTATGGCATGTGGTGGCGGTGTCTCTGCTTTGGCTGTGTGCGCGCTGTGAGATGGTTGCCACGCATGCTGTTGCCGGGGGCAACGTTGTGGCTGGTGTGTGTTATCCCGGTGTCCCCTTCTCTTCCTGTCCTTAATTGTATGTAGTGGGTTATGGTCAGGGGGTTTGTAGGTCTAGTTTGGTGTTGCATGTTTGGTGTCCAGCATGTTTGCTAGACATTCCCCTGTTATGTTTATTGCAGCTAAGGGGGTCCTGGATTCCTGAGCGGTTGTGGTTTGTGCTGTGTCCTTAATGTTGGTGTGGACAGCAGCACTAGTGCACGGGTTCCAGTCAGTGTGTCTGTGGCAGGTAAGTGTGTTATTGGTTTCGCTTACCTGCCATCTCCATAAGCTGTATGTGTTCCCCTCTCCTTGCAGCCTGGCCTCAGATACAGACTCCTGTCCCTGCATTACTGGGATGAACCGGTCGTCTCTTCCCTGCTCCTTGGTGAGGGATTACCAGGGCGACTTAGGGTCTCTAGGAATCCAGAGTATGAGCCATCCTACCATCGAGATCCGCTCATACGGTGAGGAGTCAGGGAGAGCATTAGGGACTCTTTAGGAGGTGACCTGCTCCCTTATTACTCCTTTTGGCCAGGCTGATACCCTTTGACACCGCACGGTGGGGGTTTTCCCCCACTCCCCGTCGCGACAGTATGTCCTACTAAGCCTCTCCGCTTGGTGCCTCTGAAAGGGGGCTCAGCATGTGTCGCCTGCCATTTTCTGGTGCACATGCTTATCCACCGGAGGGAGAGTGAAAGGGGAGTTACTGTTAACGGCGCGATTCTGGGCAACTGGTGTTGCCATGGTTGTTGAACCATTGCTTGTGTTGGTGTGTCCCCTAGTTCCGTTCTCAGTTGTTCCATGCTCTTGGGCTGGTTGCTGGCAGCATTCCTTTGGTGTGCTGGTTGGGAATGCTTGCTGATAGCCGCCCAGAGTGTGAACTGTGTCCGAGATGGACGCTGTGTTCAGTATGGTTTCTCCTTACTGCTTGCTGGCTGGCTGCCAGGGACCTAGTTGGTGGTCCTGGCATGCTGGCGGCAGTTTTGAGGGATGTGCTGACACAGAATCTGCACTTTTTTTTTATTCCCCATAATTTTTGGGGGAGGGCTTTGAGGGGTGGGAGTGTCACTGCTGTGTCATGGTCTGGCTTAGTGGACATGACACTTTTGCCGTGCATGCTTGTTGCTGGTGGCAACATGTTTTGCATGTTTTGACACTTCCCCCTTTAAGTTGTGTGACCCTTCCCATCCTGGTGTGTTCGGGGTGAAGATGTGTGCTTGGTGGAGCTGGGGGTGGCCTCTGGCTTTTCTTATACTGTGTTGTGAGCCTGAAGATCAGTTTGTTTGCCTGCGTATGTGTAGGAGCTCTGCTCCTTTCTTGATGTCTATTCTTACTTGTGTGAGGGTATCCTAGTTGGACATTGTTTGTCTCCCTTGTCTCCTTTTCCTTCCTCGCCAGTTATGATGTTTGGTGTGGTTCATGTTGGGGTTTTGTTGTTTGTCATGTCTGGTGTTCCATGTCAGGTCGGTTTGGTGTTGTGATCTGCATGGATGTTTGATATTTTCCCCAGTCTGTTGTTGAACCATAAGCCTGGAGCTTCCATGCACCTGGTGTTCGCACAGAGGTCCGGGTAGAGGTTTGGCTCAGTCTTTGCATCTCTGCTCCGGGAGGTAAGTGTTCTGTTGTTGCACTGTGTACTTACCTGCCGTCCAGTTGCTGCATTTGGTCTTTTCCCTTCTGTTACTAGGCCTGTGGGAGACTCCAATTTATCTGTGTCGTGGATGAATCGGCCGTCTTATTCCTGACTTCCATATTGCAGGGACCGATAGGGTCAGTAGGGCCCAGGTTCGAGAGTATGAGCCCCCCCCTACCAGCGAGGGCGGCTCATACAGCTAGGAGGTCAGGGATAGGATTAGGGAGGCTGTAGGAGGTGACCTGCTCCCTATCCCTGTTTTCGGGCTTAGTAACAGCTCTAATTATACGGTGGGGAGTTTCCCCCACTCCCCACTGTGACAACATAGATGTCATAGTGACCTTCAAGTTACCTATACAATCTATTAAATTTTTTTATAGACATACAAACAATATTTTAAAAAAAAACAATAACCAGTAACCTGTATTTCAGACTCATCTCAGGTTAATTTGCATATGTATCAAATCTTTTTTTTTTTTTTTACACAATAAAAGCACACAGAGCTATGGGGACTGGGTATTGCAGATGTGCTAGTGGCCATCTAGCAACCCATGTCCTCAGCTCTATACACAAAATCCCGGTGACAGGTTCCCTTTAACATGGGTTGTCTTTGATGGTTTGGAATAAATTGTTGGAAAAACTGAATATACTAAAAATAAAGAAAAATAAATAAGACAAGATGTAACAAGCATGCAATACACAAAGCTTTGTAGATACTCAAAGGCTGATACTCGTCTTACAATTCCCCGCACCCACCTCCTGTGTTTGACAGTCCCTGAGTGCCAAGCGGAGACAGCCCTGTTGTAGACACACACCAGAGAGGAGTGGGCTGGGATTTCTGTCTGTGTAGTGGCAAGCCAGACTCACAATGAAGAAGCAGCGTGGTAATCTTCCCAATGACTACACCTCCATTCTTCCGAATAACATAGTAAATATAATGAGGGCCCGCTTAGAATGAGAGCCCATGTTCCCCCTCTGTCCTATAAAGTGCTGCACTACTGACCCGGCAATTCCGGATAATTTACTCCAGCACATTCGCTGTCCTATTTCTTCCAATGTGACCTTATATATAGCACAGCTGTGGTGGTCTAAGGCTGCATTCACACGTCCGTGGTGTCTTGCGGACCCGCAAATTGCGGGTCCGCAACACACCAGCCCGTCACCCCCCTAGAAATGCCTATTCTTGTCTGCAAGCTGCGGACAAGAATAGGACATGCTCTATCTTTTTGCGGAGTTGTGGACCTAAAGATCGGGCGAGCGCACCGAAAATGCGGATAGCACACTGTGTGCTGTCCGCATCCATTCCGTCCCCATAGAGAATGAATGGGTCCGCACCAGTTCCGCAAAATTGCGTAACGGATGCGGACACATTCTGCGGACGTGTGAATGGAGCTATAGTTGTAGTTAATCTTGAACTTCAGACTTCTCTCATGCTCCACTGATATGGAGTTTAACAGGTTAATGCTGTGGTGTAGTTACAATTAATATTAATCGCTGGCTGATTAAAGAATGTCACCACAGCACATAGGGGTTTTCTTACAGAGAACACATCGCTTATCCACAGAACAGGACATAAGTGTCTAATCACGGGGGATCCAAAAGCTGGGACTCTCACAAATCACAAGAACGGAGATCCCAGACTCCCCATGTGAAAGGAGGGGTAGTGTACACGCATGACCACCAACTCCATTCACTTTGGAGATCTTCATTCTCACGAATGCTGGATGTCCCCAGAGATCAGATACCTATCCTTTTAATAGTTTTAGGTCTCATGCAAACTACCATATCTTCCTTCCGTATCTGATCCTAATTTTTTTGTGGATCGGATGCGGACTCCTTCACTTCAGTGGGGCTGCAAAAGATGCGGACAGCACACGGTATGTCTGTTCCTAGGCCTCACCCAAAAAAAAAAAAAAAGTAGAACAGGTCTTAGTCTTGTCAATTTTGTGGACAAGAATAGGCATTTGTAACATACTGTGGGACCTGCGGAAGGGAAAATGTGGGATGCACACGGCCGGTATTAGTGTTTTGCATGGACTGCGAAAACAGATATGGTCATGTGCATGAGGCCTCAGTATGGTTTAAATACTTAAAGGGGTTGTCTTACTTCAGCAAATGTCATTTATTATGTAGGCAAATTTAATCCAAGGCACTTACTAATTTATTATGATTGTCCATATTGCTTCCTTTGCTGGCTGGATTCATTTTTCCATCGCATTATATACTGCTCGTTTCCATGGATTATGGCCAGGACAGGAGCTGCTGCAGATGTGCCTATGTGCACTCCCACAGTCCTGGCCATGAGAGAAGCAAGTAATTTTTTCCTATAATGTGCAAGCACGACCACCGCTGCTGGATTGCAAGGTGGTCGTAACCCCTGGAAATGAACAGTGTATAATGTCATGGAAAAATGAATCCAGCCACCAAAGGAGGCAATGTGGACAATCACAATACATTAGTAAGTGCCGTGTATTAACTTCATCTACATGATAAATGTCATTTGCTAAAGTGAGACAACTCCTGTAAGGAAGCAGCAACTTTTCATGTGTTCATTTTGTTTTTTTTCTGCCCCACCTTTCAAGAGCGGTAACTTTACTTTCCCGTTAGCACAGCCATATGTGGGACAAGCCCCCCCAATCACCCCCCCCCCCGGGTGTTCAACTACTCAGCTCATACATACCCCAAGTGCAAGTGATGGATATAGCCATCATGTAGCGCAAAGAGGTTAGGCTGAGTTCACATCAGCGTTCAGCCTTTCCGTTCTGAGCCGAACGGAGCCTGCGGACACCAAAGACTATAATGGGGGTCCATTAGGTTTCCGCTCAGAAGATTATTTTGGAGCGGAGACAAAAGTTGTGCGCACAGGACTTAACAGACTCCATTATAGTCTATGGGGTCCGCAGGCTCCGTTCGGCTCAGTTAAGTGCCGAATCCGTTCTTTCCGTTCACTTGCTCCTATAACGGAGCAGGAGAACAGAGCGGCTGAACGCTGATGTGAACTCAGCCTTAATTACACAGTAAGCTAGAGAAACCTATGAGATTGATGCAATTTGCAAGGATAGTTTTATACAGACCCGATAGAAGAGGTAAAAATTTAAGTGGCATAGATTTGGAGTTGCAGTTTCAACCAGAACCCTAAGCCGGAGGTGCGGTGCGGAAGCACGGAACGGAACCCCACGGAAGCACTACGGAGTGCTTCTGTGGTGTTCCGTGCATCCGTTCCGCAAAAAGATAGAACTTGTTCTATCTTTTTGCGGAATGGACTGATCACGGACCCCATTCAAGTGAATGGGTCTGCGATCCGCATGCGGGTGCTCGTGCATTGTGGGCCGCAATGTGTGGTCCACAGTATGGGCACGGAGTCCTTACGATCATGTGCGAGAGCGCTTAGAGGGATCAGTGCCCAGGTATCTTACTAGCCACAAAGGCTTGGAGAGAATACTGTCAGGAATGTAGCTGAAAGCTACAGATTCTGCAGATTTTTTTTTTAATATGGCATGTTAATAAGATTTGTTTAACTCTCATCCACTCTGCTCCTGTAAATGCAGATTTTCTACCCGAAAATTCCACAGTGGAAAATCCACAGCCTACACACCCCATGAGAACATACCCTTCTAGTAGGTCAATGTAAATAGTGATATACATGACTAACTATTGCTTTATATTGCAGTGAACCAGGGGCACAGCGCACACAGTGGAAAAATCAATGCAAGTAAATTACATGTCAGCAAGTTTAGTGGCTCAGTCACAAGTCATAAGCTGGATGTAATTCAGAATAACTTGTTTCCAGTGTTAGCTGTTACATATACTGTCTGCATGCATATGCATGTCAGCCATTGTAGCATGCACCTGTAATTTATTTCATATTGCTTGGACGGGATGGTCTTTGTTTTTTTAAAGTCAAATACTGTAGTCATAGGGGGGAGATATATCAGGATCGTCATAAATTAGGCGCATCCTCCGGCAGTCCGAGCACTCTGAGCTGCTACAGATTTAGTAACCTAGTTTATAAGGCTGAAATTAAAGACATCTGTCCATCCAGTTCGGCCTGTTATCCTGCAAACTGATCCAGAAGAAGACAGACAGTTTTACTCATTTTAGGGTAAAAAATTCCTTCCCAACTCCAATCAGACAATCGGAATAACTCCCTGGATCAACGACCCATCTCTAGAAACTATAACCGGTAATATTATTACCCTACAGAAATACATCCAGGCCCCTCTTGAACATATTTAATAGGGATCGACTGATATTGATTTTTTTTTTTAGAGCCGATACCGAAAATCTGTGAACTTTCAGGCCAATAATTTATACCGACATTTAATATCTTATAATATTAGTTGGTAGTCACTGAGGTGGTGGAAATTTGCATTTGGCACTAGTATATTATAAATTAATAAAGCCCATAGTTGGCAGTCAATTTTATAATTTACATTTATAATATATTAGTGCAAAATGGCAATTTCCAAACCATCCCCACCTTCCCCCTCCTCACTGACTTTATTAACCCCCATCAGACCTCAGATCAGCTTTATTTTTTTTAACCCCCTAACAGACCTCAGATCAGACCTGAACGGGGTCAGGACAGTGCAGCGCAGGCCCCATCAAAGAAGACCAGGGAGGTTGAGTATCAGAAGCGCTTGCTGCGCTTCTTCCTCGCTCCCGGCACCCGATGCATACTAGTGCGCGCTTCCATAATGGAAGAGATCACTAGTATTCGCTTTATACGCATTATCGGTATATCGGCAAGGTTAGATACCCATACCAATAATGTACAAAAGCCTAAATATCGGCCGATAATATCGGTACTTCCGATAAAAACATTGTGAACTAAGTATCCTGACATGGAGAGCAGCGGCCGGGGATCTCACTGCACTTACTATTATCCCTGGGCTCCGCTCTGTTCTCCCGTTATGTCCTCCGGTATCTTCGCTCAGTAAGTTATAGTAGGCGGAGACTGCCCGTGTTCTGCTGGGCGTCTCCTCCTCCTAGGCTGTAGCGCTGGCCAATCGCAGCGCACAGCTCAAAGCCTGGGAGGTATGTTTTTCCTGGTGAAAGGTCCTCTTTAAAGTAGAACCGGCTTAGTTGCCCATAGCAACCAAAGATTCCACCTTTCATTTTCCAAAGGAGCTGTCAAAAATGAAAGGAGGAATCTGGTTGCAATGGGCAACTAAGTCAGTTCTACTTTACACCAGTTTCATAAATGAACCCATTTGTTTGTGATATGGGCTTTGGGAAACATTTACAAATAAAAAAAATGGTGCACTACAATGGAAAATGCAATTGACAATATATGGCTAAACTCTCACACTGATATTAAAGAGACTTTCGCCAATATATTCTTATATCAAGAACATACCGGAGCCCGCGCACCCCTTCAAGGTCTCTCAAAGTGGCTAAAGCTAAATGTTTAATTTATATAGCCAATTACATCCACACATTTGGCTCCCCTGTGTAGCATGTGGTCTGTTGCCGGCATCCTCCATTGTATACATTTTTCTGGGGGTTGCTGTTAGAAACGGACCACATGTATAAATGCGCAACAGCATATGGGGTTTTGGGCATCCTTCTGCCTTTTATAACCCCGTTATTTTGTTATTGGCTTTGGGCCATGAGAATAATTTCCTCTGGTAGGCCCAAAGAAGCCCAGTCCAACCCTAGTACTGGAGATAACTCTAAATTCAAATTACATAAATGTAGGTATGGAACTGCTATAAGGACTCTGTCAGAGGGGTACGTGACATCTGGGTGTTGCCCGAGTATAGAACGAACAGAACGTGGTCTGAACTCTGGGAAAGATTTATCAAAACTGGCGGAAAGGGAAACTGGCTTAGTTGCCCATAGCAACCAATCAGATTCCACCTTTCATTTTTCAGAGCGCCTTTGAATTGGGTGATATAGGCAACTAAGGCTACTTTCACATCTGTGCTGCTTTTTCTTTCCTCTATTTAAGTCCATCATAGGATCTCAACAGAGGGGGGGAATACTCTTCCGTTTCGTCCCCATTCATTATCAATGGGGACAAAACTGAACGAAACAGAGTGTACCAGAACGCATTCTGTTCCATTTGGTTGCGTCCCCATCGCGGACAGAATAACTATGCAAGCAGTGTTTTTCTGTACGTCATGTGGTGCGGAGCAAGACTGATCAGTCATGACTCACAATGTAAGTCAATGAGGACGGATCCATTATCTTGGACACAATAGAAAACGGATCCGTCCCCCATTGACTTTCAATGGTGTTCATGACTGATCAGTCTTGGCTATTTTAAAGATAAATACAACTGGATCCATTCATGGTTGTATTATCATGACTGAAGCGTTTTTGCTGATCCATGACGGATCCAGCAAAAACGCTGGAGTGAAAGTAGCCTAAGCCCGTTCTACTTTCCACCAGTTTGATAAATCTCACACTGAGTATTATAGTCAATAAGCCATAGTCAGGGCCGTCTTTAATATTGATTGGACCCTGGGCAAGAATTTACTTGGGCCCCCTGGATCCTGCCTTCCCACATAAAACAAGTATATATATATATATATATACATATATATATATATATATATATATATATATATATATATATATATATATATATATATACAGTGAATTACTGTAAATGCTTACAGTTCTGAAGACTCCAGCAGGCTGAGGATCAGTGCTCTGGGCAGCTGGAGATCAGGAGGAGCAAGCAAGTACCGTATTTTCCACTTTATAAGACGCACCTAGGTTTTTGAGATGGAAAATAAGAAAAAAAATATATATTTTTAACCAAAAGGTGTGCTTTTGGTGGGTTTTGAACTAATAGTGGTCTGTGGATGAGGCACTGTTGTGGGGAGAATCTGTGGATGACACATATATAGCATAAGTTGCTATGTCATCCACAGATCCCCCCCCCCCCCCCCCTCAAAACAGTGTCCCTGTGTAAATAGTGACCAATACAGGGGGTGGAGGCCGGCAACTAATCGTGGCGGGGTCTTTATATGTAAAGTGTAGTCAACTAGTCATGGCTGGAAGGCTAGTACTTGCTATCAAACATTCAAACTACCATAGCAGGCAGGCACGCAGTCATGCCGCACGTGACTGCTCTTCCCACTTTATTAATGAAGCAGGCGCGGGACTGAGTGAGTGACGTTACGCGGCCGGCCAATCGGCCATCCTGCCTGCTATGGTAGTTTTTGCCGGGACACGGAGCCGATCATGTCATTGTGGCTGTGGGCAGTGGGCAGTGGCCAGCGGGGCTCAAGAGGCAGCTGCTCCTTTGCCCCGTTTTAAAGATGGCCCTGACCATATGTGATTTTCTGCATGGACCACCAGTCTGTGCAGAAATAATTTCAGTAAGCGCTATTTAGGTCTTATTTTCCATATTTCCTGACCAGAACACGGACGAGTTTCAGATTGCATGTCTAAAAGAGTCCCAAGGCCAAGTTTGTTCAACCCACTAGTTATATTTGCTCTAAGGCTATCAGATTTACGGAGCGTGTAAATTTACAGAGATCCAACTAGCCCCTTGTGTTACGAGCCCCCCGTCAGAGCACGCACATCATTCACTCCAATGACGTGCATGTCTCAGCGCTCTGAACTGTCTTCTTTCTCCATCCTTGGACTACTTTGCGCAAACAGGATTTCTCTTTTGTGCAAGTCATTCCCCAGAGAGTTCGGCTGTCTCTAGTGCTTTTAGCTGGAGTAAAGTGCCACCCCTGATGTATATATCTTTAGGTCACCGTGTGGCTATTCTTTGTGATTCCACAGAAGTGCAGCAGGTCCTCTTCTAGACGAGGCCACCCCCCACCATCACAATCCATCTCTAAATGTGCCTAATCATTGATTCAGCGCATACATTAGCGGTCCAGGAGCTGGCAGCTGGGGACAAGCATCTCAATAATAACCCTAATTATCCATCTGGGGCTGCGAGGAGAGGGCTGACCGGTGACAGCAGGAAGGTTACCAGCTGCCATCCTCCTGTGGATGTCACTATGAGAAATGGACGGCATAAAGCGCCACCCCAGCTGGAGTAAAACAGGGAATAGCAGCACTTTAAAACCCCAAGTACTTTAAGTGACTGGTAATATGTTATTTATAGAGGTCTCCAGGCGGGGAACCAGTGGATTCCAGATGTGGGCAGTAGCTGCCCTGACAGGGAGCTGACAGCAGCTCTGCAGTCAGTCAGAGTTGGGGACACTTCCTGGTCATGTGTCATGGAGGAAATGCAGAGCAGACACCTATAGGTCTGGCACCACCTATACAGAAGGCTATATAAAGTGCACTGCCCCTCTGTACAGCAATGCGGGCGTGAATGAGTCATTCCCTGGGGTGCGGTGTGTGACTGACAGAGACGTACATCTACACCACAGACTGAGCGTGCAGCACATCACACATGTGCACAATGCACCGCTGGCAGCCACGAGTATACACTGGTCCATGGAGGAGAGCCGCACACGCGGTACAGGTGCGCACAGCAATAAGCAGCACTTCACAGCCACAATGCACTTGACTCACCTGCTGCTGCTGTTGTCGCGCCCTCACCCGGACTCGAACTCACTGACAGCTGCTGCCGGCTCCACCGCTTTGTTGTTTACCCTCCCTCTCTAACAAGCTAGTGACACGCCCAGCCCGCCTCGGTCCTTCTGCTGGATCACATGACCAAATAGGACACGCCCTCTCACCTCATACCGCTGGAAGTCTGGGGAAGCCGTCAGCTGGGGGGCGGGGCTAGCAGGTCGTGTGACGTATCTGTGTTTCCCAGCTGGAGGGTGAGAGGCGGCGTGTTCAGACCCCTCGACTCTCTTGCGGCGAGGGGCGGTAACGCGTGTGGCAGATACCTGTATAAGGATAGCTTCACACGGAGGAATTTGTCCGCGACAAAATCCTCTTACTATCCCACTGCAGAAATCGCTGCGGTTTCTGTTGTGGATATGCGTGCGGACTCCAGGTTGAATGGAGCAGAGCCGGCTTCTGCTGCGGTTTAGCAAGCAGTCTGCCAGGCTATGATGCCAAAAATGGATCCTGTGCTGCATAAACTGTGGGCGATTTTCGGCAGTGAAACCTGCGTCCAAATCGCTCTGTGTGAACCTGCTGTAACCGTGCACTTTCTGGGCTCTGCTACGGCAGAAACGCGCACAGGAAGCGTCGTTGTGGAATGGATTTAGTGAGACTTGTGTTAGGCCTCATGCACACGACTGTGTGTCTTGCTGGCAGTATCCCGGCCATGTGCATGCCGCCGTTTTTTTAAACCCTGTAGAAATGTCCCATCCTTGTCCGCAAAACTGACAAGAATATGATATAATGTTCTATCCTTTTTGCAGGGCCGCGTTACGGACCTATGGATGCTGACAGCACACCGCGTGCATCTTTTCTGGCCTCATAGAAGTGGATGGGTACACATTTGATACGCAGACTCCAGAAAAATTTAGTCATAAGGGCCTTATCTGCAGGATGATAGCCCCCCTCAAGGGGAGGGGGATTCTGATATTCTGCCCCTATGTATCTGTAGCTAAAATACTGAGAATTAAGGCCTCTTTCACACGAGCGTGACGGATTGGCTCCGGATGCGTTCAGGGTGCGTTCAGTGAAATTCGCACTATTTTGCAAGCAAGTTCAGTCAGTTTTGTCTGCGATTGCGTTCAGTTTTTTCCACGCGGGTGTAATGCGTTTTGAGGCCTTTTTCACGCACGTGATAAAAAACTCAAGGTTAACAAACAACATCTTTAACAACCATCAGTGAAAAACGCATCGCACTTGCTTGCAGATGCAATGCGTTATTCACGCCGCCCCATTCACTTCTATGGGGCCGGGGCTGCGTGAAAAACGCAGAATATAGAACATGCTGCGATTTTTCACGCAACGCAGAACTGATGTGTAAAAAACAACGCTCATGTACACAGACCCATTGAAATGAATGGGTCAGGATTCAGTGCGGGTGCTATGCGTTCACGTCATGCATTGCAACCGCGCGGAAAACTCGCTTGTGTGAAAGGGGCCTAACAGTGTGTGTCCGTTTTTCAGTGTTGTGGCAGGTGCTGGCAGCCGGCCATAGACCCTACTGGGAAACCCTAGGTGGGCTCCTCAAGCCCTCTTCATGACTGCCAGCTGGGTATGTAAAGACCTGATGCGCCAGGTGTTGGGGTATTAATGTACCCTGCCAGCAGCCGCTGGTGCCCTCCTGAATTCAGCTGTATCGCATGAAGCAGGTACAGTACGGGTGCTAATGAAACAATGACATCATCAAAACTGTCAGCTGGTGCTGCCCACCAAATAGGGGCAGCTTCTGGGGAGGTTTTTTGTGTTATGTGTTTTTTGTGTACTGTGCTATGTGGTTTTGCTGGGGCAGTATATTGTGCTGCACTGTGGTATATGGTTTTCCTGGGGCAGTATATTGTGCTGCACTGAGCTATGTGGTTCTGCTGGGGCAGTATATTGTGCTGCACTGAGGTATGTGGTTCTGCTGGGGCAGTATATTGTGCTGCACTGTGGTATATGGTTTTCCTGGGGCAGTATATTGTGCTGCACTGAGCTATGTGGTTTTGCTGGGGCAGTATATTGTGCTGCACTGAGCTATGTGGTTTTGCTGGGGCAGTATATTGTGCTGCACTGAGGTATGTGGTTCTGCTGGGGCAGTATATTGTGCTGCACTGAGGTATGTGGTTCTGCTGGGGCAGTATATTGTGCTGCACTGAGGTATGTGGTTCTGCTGGGGCAGTATATTGTGCTGCACTGAGGTATGTGGTTCTGCTGGGGCAGTATATTGTGCTACACTGAGGTATGTGGTTCTGCTGGGGCAGTATAGTGTGCTGCACTGTGGTATATGGTTTTCCTGGGGCAGTATATTGTGCTTCACTGAGCTATGTGGTTCTGCTGGGGCAGTATATTGTGCTGCACTGAGGTATGTGATTCTGCTGGGGCAGTATATTCTGCTGCACTGTGGTATATGGTTTTCCTGGGGCAGTATATTGTGCTACACTGAGGTATGTGGTTCTGCTGGGGTAGTATTGTAGCTGGCCAGCTAAAACCTGTCCTAGGGTGCTAATATAGGTTATATGTGTATACAGCTAAACCTGCTAATAACCTTAATACAGTTCCTATGTTTTAGGGTGACCACGTCTCCCGGATCGCCCGGGACAGTCCCGCGTTTGGAGAGTCTGTCCCGGGTCCTGGTCACCCTCATTCCGGGACAATGCAGTGTCCCGGAATGACCTGAGCCGCCGACCGCTGCTGTGACCAGGGCCGTTTCTTGGACCGGGTGGCCTCCCGGGGCACTGTCAGAAGGGGGATGCCGGCAGGGCACAGCAGGAGATGAGCGCTGCGCTTCCATTGTGGAAGCGCTCGCTCATCTCTATAGTCATCTGTATCGCCGTCCTCAGGAGAGGTGTGTTCCCTCCCTGTTCCTCTGATAGGCTGCTGGCCTAGTGCTGGCAGCCTATCAGAGGCTGGTGCAGGGACACAGGCCGGAAGAGGCCTGCATCGCTCGCATCCTGGAGGAGGTAAGTATACATTTGTGTGTGTGTTATATTATATATATATATATATATATATATATATATATATATAAGAGATTCAGGCAGCACTCCCTTTAGTGCAAATATAATAATGCAGGTGCACGCGGTGGTCCCTCGATATGGGACAAATTCAGTAGAGAAGGAAAGTCCGCAGCACTCCTTTAAGTAAAAAAGTGAAATTTATTCACACATGTCAGACAACGTTTCGGTCCTCTCACAGGACCATTTTCATGGTCCTGTGAGAGGACCGAAACGTTGTCTGACATGTGTGAATAAATTTCACTTTTTTACCTAAAGGAGTGCTGCGGACTTTCCTTCTCTATATATATATATATATATATATATATATATATATTTGTGGTCATGGCTACGGCCAAGAGGTATCCGAAGAACCCTAGGGAGAAAACAACAGGAACAACCTAACCCAGCTAGGCGTGTCTTAGCTGACCTCACTAAATGGCTTGTTGTGTGCCCTAAGCCATGATCGTGGGTAGGCCTATAAGTGGGCATACCCTGTGGAAATGAGAAGATAAGGGAGGGAGGGTGGGGCACCTGAAAACACACACCTGTGAGTGAGGGTGTGGCTCGTATATGAAGAGCCTCCGCCCCTCCCACAAATGCAGGCTGACTAATCAGCCTTACCAACTTGTGGTCATGGCTACGGCCAAGAGGTATCCGAAGAACCCTAGGGAGAAAACAACAGGAACAACCTAACCCAGCTAGGCGTGTCTTAGCTGACCTCACTAAATGGCTTGTTGTGTGCCCTAAGCCATGATCGTGGGTAGGCCTATAAGTGGGCATACCCTGTGGAAATGAGAAGATAAGGGAGGGAGGGTGGGGCACCTGAAAACACACACCTGTGAGTGAGGGTGTGGTTCGTATATGAAGAGCCTCCGCCCCTCCCACAAATGCAGGCTGACTAATCAGCCTTACCAACTTGTGGTCATGGCTACGGCCAAGAGGTATCCGAAGAACCCTAGGGAGAAAACAACAGGAACAACCTAACCCAGCTAGGCGTGTCTTAGCTGACCTCACTAAATGGCTTGTTGTGTGCCCTAAGCCATGATCGTGGGTAGGCCTATAAGTGGGCAAAAACCAAGCCAAGTAGGGTAGAAGAGGAATTTGAATGGCATGTACAAACTAATCCCCAAGCCAACTGCAAGGCATCCGGGATCTAGAGCGAAAATTCGGGGTATGTGAGGCAAGACCAGTAGGAAACCTACAACCCATCTTGTGGATGACAAGGCCAGAGACATGATGCTCAATATTGCGGATACTGCACAAAAGCGGAATGGAGGACCGAGAAAACGTTGTGAAATGGATCATAAAAACCAACTGAAACTTGTAAAGTTTGGTTCTAGTGCGAGTACTGGCAATGCCCTAGCGTCAGGAGATCGTGGGACCAAAACCTAACTGCCTAGACTATGCAGGAATGAGGGCCAAAAAGAACCATGTAGATAGGAAGAGAATCCTTGAATAGTTACCCAGACAACAGCTATCCGCGCTTTGTTCTACTGTGCGCCCCTGAGAATTGTTTTTACGCTTGAGACGTGAAGACCGACCTACTATCTGAATCTTCTACCGTGAGAAAATGCTGGACCTTGTCCAAAATCCGATTCAGCGTGGTTGTAGGGAGTCGGAGGTTAGTGCGGCAAGAAGCTATGAAGCCATAATATACAAGATTGTGTCTATGCCCTCCCATGAGTGAGGGAATGCAATGCAATCAAGCTACTGGCGAAAATGAATTCCTGGTTGTGGTAAAAAGGCAAAGACTTTGCGCGGGGACCTGGTTGACAAGATATGATCGACTACAATCAGAGACTGAAATGCTAGAGCGAATTGCCCTACTTGTTCTTCCTCTGGCAGGACCTGAACAAAAGCATGAACAATTAAAGAAAGACGAAATATCTGCGTAAGACATGACAATAATGCTGTGGGGCGAACCGGACCAGTTTGCGGTCAAAACATAAAATGAGCGATCAACATGGATTATTAGGGAAGCGATGTATGCGATACATAGGGGCCATGGGGCCGAAGCAGTCATCGGGCCCCCGAAGCCATGGGGCCGAAGCAGTCGTCGGGCCCCCAAAGCCATGGGGCCGAAGCAGTCGTCGGGCCCCCGAAGCCATGGGGCCGAAGCAGTCGTCTGGCCCCCGAAGCCATGGATCAACATGGAGCGATCAACATGGATTATTAGGAAATTAGGGAAGCAGGTATGTGTGCGATACATAGGGGCCAGCCTAGATGCACAGATGGACAACCAACCAGGCAATTAGCCCAGCAGGACTGAAAACAGTCGTCGGGCCCCCGAAGCCATGGGGCCGAAGCAGGTCGTCGGGCCCCCGAAGCCATGGGGCCGAAGCAGGTCGTCGGGCCCCCGAAGCCATGGGGCCGAAGCAGGTCGTCGGGCCCCCGAAGCCATGGGGCCGAAGCAGGTCGTCGGGCCCCCGAAGCCATGGGGCCGAAGCAGGTCGTCGGGCCCCCGAAGCCATGGGGCCGAAGCAGGTCGTCGGGCCCCCGAAGCCATGGGGCCGAAGCAGGTCGTCGGGCCCCCGAAGCCATGGGGCCGAAGCAGGTCGTCGGGCCCCCGAAGCCATGGGGCCGAAGCAGGTCGTCGGGCCCCCGAAGCCATGGGGCCGAAGCAGGTCGTCGGGCCCCCGAAGCCATGGGGCCGAAGCAGTCGTCGGGCCCCCAAAGCCATGGGGCCGAAGCAGTCGTCGGGCCCCCAAAGCCATGGGGCCGAAGCAGTCGTCGGGCCCCCAAAGCCATTTTTTTTTTTTAAAAGAATTATAACTATGAAAAGTGACATGAATAAGGTGCACGTGAATTAAACCATGAGCCTGACCGATGTGGCAGGTGATACCCAAGATAAACTACGTGGCCTGAATAACATGCAAGGCGAAATATCGTTAGGAACGAGACCTGACCGACGTGGAAGGTGACCCCAATAGTTCAACTGCATGACCTGAAAAGACGAAGGGAAACGTGACAGAAAATGGAGATAATAACGGACATTAACTAAAATTAATAACATAAGCAGGTAAAGATATGAGTCATTCAAAAGCGTAGCTGCACAGGTGGACAGACAACCATTGGTCAGACCCCTGAAGCCATGGGGCTGAAGCAACCACCAGGGGCCCATGGGGCCGGGCAGCCGCCGGGATGCGAACCTTAGAATTAAGGACGGCTGGGGAAAAGATTGGGCCTTAACCCAACGGGTTTAGTAAGCAACCGGGACTCGAGAACCTAGAAAGACAAAGACATGGACTCGCATAACCTCCAACAGAAACCTGGGACACTAACCAGCCTACAACCATGTCGTACCCTTAACAAACAAAACATGAAAAGCGGTCAAGGGGCCCCCGGAGCCATGAGGCCGGATCGGTCATAGGGCCCCCGAAGCCAGAGGGATGACGTTGCGGTGACGATAAGTAATTAAAACGTAAGCCGGACCTGATGGCATATGAAGCGACTTGAATGATTGGATTGGCTATAAGGTGGCCTAAGGAACATGACTGCCAACAGGCGTTAAAAATATAGACATTAGTAATCCGAAGCACGTGCATACATAAAACACTAACCACCGTGAACCATAAACGTAAACATGAAATGCCTGGGGCATTGCGAGTTCGCTAAGAGAAGTCTCTTATTGTGACAAACAAATGAACAGCTTGTGAAAACATACCAGGAAACTGACTCCTATCGGCCCACTGACCTCCGCTGAGGAGCTGTTTGGTGAACTGGGGCAGGAGACCAGTCTGAGTAAATACGAAACAGGATTAAACAGAAACTAGGCCTATGGAATGTGACAGACCACCGAGGAAGGGAACGTAAGCCTGAGGTAGCAGATTCTGAGGCGAAGCCTCCCGTTCGCTAGCAAAGTCGGATCCGACCGGCCTGGAGAGACGGCCCCGGCCCAACCTACTTACGTAGTATGGCGCGTGCATGCTACGGTAGCGGAGAGCAAAATAACAAGCTCCATGCTGCAAAGAAAGACTCCTACCACCAGAGAAGCTAGTGTGCTAATGACACCCAGCGGCAGCTGTGCACCTGAAAACACACACCTGTGAGTGAGGGTGTGGCTCGTATATGAAGAGCCTCCGCCCCTCCCACAAATGCAGGCTGACTAATCAGCCTTACCAACATATATATATTAGTACAGACCAAAAGTTTGGACACACCTTCTCATTCAAAGAGTTTTTTTTCTTTATTTTCATGACTATGAAAATTGTAGATTCACACTGAAGGCATAAAAACTATGAATTAACACATGTGGAATTATATACATAACAAAATAGTGTGAAACAACTGAAAATATGTCATATTCTAGGTTCTTCAAAGTAGCCACCTTTTGCTTTGATTACTGCTTTGCACACTCTTGGCATTCTCTTGATGAGCTTCAAGAGGTAGTCACCTGAAATGGTTTTCACTTCACAGGTGTGCCCTGTCAGGTTTAATAAGTGGGATTTCTTGCCTTATAAATGGGGTTGGGACCATCAGTTGCGTTGTGGAGAAGTCAGGTGGATACACAGCTGATAGTCCTACTGAATAGACTGTTAGAATTTGTATTATGGCAAGAAAAAAGCAGCTAAGTAAAGAAAAACGAGTGGCCATTATTACTTTAAGAAATGAAGGTCAGTCAGTCAGAAAAATTGGGAAAACTTTAAAAGTGTCCCCAAGTGCAGTCACAAAAACAAGGGGTATTTTATGAGTGGCTGTGTATAGGGGCATTTTATCCTGGGACACATTATGGTGGGTACTATGGGGTCATCTACGGGGGGCACTAAAAAGGGGTATTTTATATTGGCACATTATGGTAACATTAGCTCAACTGGGGGCATTACAAGGGGTATGTAAGGAAAATTATTTCTACTGGGGGGGCATTATGGTGGGCTTTATTACTCCCCCATGGTATGACCCCCTAGTAGCAGCACCAGCCTCTCTCTGCTCTGCTATCCCTCTGCCCCTTCTCCAAATCCTTATTATGAAATCTTTCTCATTAGGATAAAGCGCAACATCAGCTCCACCGAGCCCCCCAGGCAAAGTGTTGAAGTGGCGTCCGAGATCCCCAAGGGCCAAGCCAAGTAACGAAGTTTTCATGTGAAATATGTTTGTTATACACATATAGTATACACTGTGCCACACAATATACAGTATACCGCTACACTGTGCCCCAGAATATACAGTATACCTCTACACTGTGTAGGGGTTATACTGTTTATTGTACAGCATGGCACAGAGGTTATATTGTCCGGCATGGTGTAACCTCCATACATTTTATGTACAGTATACAGTAATCCACCTTGCCATCTATGCTATGAATCTGGTTTTATGTTACTTGGTACATTTACTTGCGTGTGTTAGTTGAGACCTGCTGTGATTGGGTTTTAGTTAGTTATTAAATGTTAACATGACAGTTTTTTGGTTTAGCCAGTTAATGTGTGCAGAAATACTGAAAAATGCACAGGCAGATATGTTTTTGCCAGTCTCAAGTATAAGTTTGACGAAATGCACTTGTGAAAGTAAGTGTCCCTGAATGGCAGTTAGGAAATGTGGTCACCCTACTATGTTTGTGTTAAAGACAAGAGCAGAGTTTTCCCCATGTCACGACAGCACCACCAGAGATGGACTCCTCCACCAGGGACAGGAAACCTAGAGCACAAAAGGAAGCATTTCTGTCCCATACATCAGTGGTTTCCTGTCCCTAGGAAGCCTGGAGTGATTCCATTCCTGGTTGGCTGTGTGTAGTATCTGTTTGGGGGACCTGGGAAGTTAGACATCCCTATGGTTTAGGGGAGCTAGGTCCCCCGTATGGCTCCCTGGTGTGGAGCCGGTTCTTTCACCCCCAGCTGCCCACTCATAGTGCATGACGGCATGAAAGCTCACCGCAGCTGCTGGTGGAATGAAGGAGGGGTCCGTGCTCTGGCGTGGTTGTGCTGCGAGCTCAGATAGCCGTGGCCATGTTAAAGGCGGGCCTAGGTCACATGGGGCTGGTAGGAGGGATGATGCCGGCACTCATTGATGACGTCAGATGCCGGCTCTCCCAGCCTCAGAGCGGCAGATTTGAAAAGGAGTTCCTTAGGCTGCAGTTCTACCTCCCTTAGGTGACCTGAACAGCCAGCGTCGGTGATTCAGCTTTCAGGAGGGGGTGCTTGCCCAAGAAGATGAGTGCTTCCAGTGAGGATACAGGCTCCAGGAGGCCTCGCTCAGAATCTTCTATCAAGGTCCCATTTACAGTACCGTAGGGCGAGGTGGTGAGTGTATGCGTTTTTGTTTTGTGAATAATTTTTCCCTGACCCTTGGTATGGTTACTGTTTTTTAGGATGAGGGTTCCAGGAAAAATAAAGTTAAGAGTAAGGAATGTGCCATGTGCAAAGTCAGTCTTGCGGCTGACTATAGTAACCTAATTGTGTTAGCTGCACTAATAAGGTTATTGCGCAAGAAACACCTTCACTACTGCTGCAGATGCAGAACATGGTCAAGAACCAAATAGACTCCCTAAGAGGAGTTTTGCCAGCGCTTACATCACCTACACTTCAGCCGGCAGTTGCCCCTTCTGTCCCAGTTCTATCTGATGTTGAGGAAGAGGGTTTAATTATGGCTCATTCGGACTTGGGTATAGTCTGCGGCTTGTCCGACCTTTACTTCGATGTATATATGATATTGCTCCAGCTATTTCTCTTATGGTTATGCAGGAGAGGAGTCTGAGGGGTCTGAAGATGTCATGTCAGGCAGACCGTTGTTTCAATGTGAAGATACGGATCAGTTGGTCAAGGCAGTAAGATCAGCTATGGGTCTGGAAGAGGCTAGAGAACAGAGATCTATCCAAGACATCATGTTTGGGGGTCTTGAATTAAAGAAAAGGAAAGTTTTCCCTATTCACCGGACTGTGTCCCAACTTATTAAACGAGAATGGGAGAACCCGGATAAGAAATCGTTTATTCCTAGGGCCATAAAAAGGAAATACCCCTTTTGACACCGAGACCAGATCCTGGGTTCATCCGCCTAAAATTGATGTGGCTATTGCCAAAATTTCTAGAAAGGGTTTTCTGCCCTTTGAAGATTTGGGGACTCTTAAGGAACCCATGGATAAAAAGGCGGAGGGGTTCCTTAAGAGAGCCTGGGAGTCCACGGGGGCAGCTCTTAAGCCAAGCATAGCAGGTACCTCAGTGGCTAGGTCCATGATAATTTGGATTGACCAGCTCTCATCAGACATCCAAAATGACGTACCTAAGGAGCAACTACTTGCCTCTCTTCCCGCAATTAGGCAAGCAGACGCCTTTTTGGCAGATTCTTCTTCTGATACCCTGAGGCTGTCCACTAGGGCTGCGGCCTTGACTAACTCGGCTAGGCAGGCTCTATAGGTAAAGAACTGGTCAGGGGACCTCAGCTCCAAAAATAAATTGTGCCATACCTGTGAGGGCGAGTTACTTTTTGGTTCGGTCCTCACATATTTATTTGAAAAAGCAGGGGATAAGAAGAAAGGGTTTCTTCTTCCTCAGTCCTCTAGGCAATATCGGTCCTTTCGTGGGAAGGGGAGGGGGCCAGGATAGAGGTAAAAGCCAGTCAGGCTTTAGATGGAGGGGTTCTCCCGTAAAGGTAGCGGCTTTATCTTTAACCAGCCCTCCTCCTCTAAAAAGCCCGGCCCCCAATGACTGGGTCTTGCGGGTAGGTGGCAAATTAAGAAACTTCTTGGCAGAGTGGTAGTTAATTTCAAGGAGTGTGTGGGTCCCAGAGCCCATAAGGGATGGTCTCCGTCTCGAGTTAATCAGCCTGCCACCTACCAGTTACATAGTCACAAAATGTCCGCCGGGTCCCTCAGGTCTGTCTTCTCTCGAGCTGGAAGTTTTATACCTGATGGAAAAAGGGGTTCTGGTTCCAGCAGAGGAAATAGGTCAGGGTTTCTATTCAACTCTCTTCCTTATATTAAAAAAAAAAAAAAAAAATGCAGAACGGAACTTTTAGAGTCATCATAAATCTGAAACCTCTAAATCGGTTTCTCACTTGCCATCGGTTCAAGATGGAGACCCTGAAGTCAACGATAAATCTGTTAACAAAGGACTGTTATATGGCATCTCTAGACCTAAGACTCCTACCTCCATGTGCCCATCCACAAAGACTTTTAAAAGTACCTAAGGTTGGCAGTTCATGTAAACTCCCATCTGTTGCACCTACAGTTCTGTGCCCTGCCATTCGGACTTGCCGTCGCTCCAAGGATCTTCACAAAGATCATTGCCCAGGTGGCGGCCCACATCAGAGAGGGACGGCATCTTCATCCTGTACTTGGATGACTTCCTGCTGGTGGCAGAGTCCAAGGAAAAGGTACAGGATTTCCTAGTTTATACACAATTGTAGAAAAACTGGGTTGGGTAATTGACTGGGAAAATCTTCTCCCCTTCCTACAAGACAGAAGGTTTTGGGGGGGAATCTTATTAGATGCTGAGGTTCAAAAGTCCATTCTTCCCAGTCAGAAAATTGAGAAAAATGTTTCTTTGGTGCAAGAAGTTTCCTCTGCTCCCTTTAGAACTCTCAGGAAGGGTATGTTTCTATTAGGTCTGTTTACCGCTGCTTTTCCTGCAGTTCCATGGGGTCAGCTGCATTCTAGGAGTTTACAATTACAGCTATTAGATTCCTGGGATGATTCTCAGTCAGACCTGGATAGGAAGATTAAGTTGTCTAAAGATGTTATCTCTTCCTTAGTTTGGTTACAGGAGGAAAATGTATCCAGAGGTCTTGATTGGAACCCTCGATGTTGTGCGGTAATAACCACAGATGCTAGGGGGCGCACATGGGGGAGATAAACTGCCAGGGGTCTTGGGAACTGGAGTCTCAAACTAGATCCTCAAATTACAAGGAGACTCTTGCAGTTTTTAAGGCCCTTCAATCCTTAGCTCCTTCTATCAGGGGTAAAGCTGTAAACATGTTGTCCGATAATACAACTACTGTGTCCCTGATCAACAGACAAGGAACTATGTAGTGTCCCACTAGGTAAAGGTGGGCACTGCACAGGTTAATGTGTTGCATTGCATTAAATGTCATGTGCATGTTTTTCCCTGTATTATCTGGGTGTCAGGCCTGTCGGGGTGTAGTTTAGCCTCCCAGACGTTAGAGGGAGCTGGAGAGCCCTAGTTACATATAGGAAGGCCCAGACAAGGAAGTGTTAGTTCATTCCAGGGGACTAGAGGAGTCACCTCGTCCACCTGAAGCTAGGATCATCTCAGGAACCAACCTCCTGGGAGAAACCTACAGTTATCCACCTGATAGGAGGAGGCGACCCAGGGTAAGCAAAGTGACCCTGATGGGCAGAGGATTCAGGAATCATAGCAAGGAGTATAATACCTGAGGAAGAAAGTAACCAAGGATTTAAGCCACCCTTTTAGGCATCCGGGCCTTGGGAGATATAAAGCCAGAGCAGGAGTTCTAGAAGGGACACTGTACATTGATTCTGAGGAAAGGTACAACCTGCTGCTCAGTGCTTGTGGAATTTACCCTCAGCGTATCTTGCATGACTATTGCCTGCCATATTGTGAATGAGCCCCTTTGTGGAACTGTAATATCAAGACTGTGCTGCACCTGCTGTACAAAGTTGGATTGTCCAGTAAAGTTTACGTTTGGTTCACTATATACTTGTGTACCTTCATCATTCCAACCACCAACCGGCGTGCCACCGTCCAAAGGCACTGGCGTCACGAATACCACAGGGACCTTGCCCCAGGCACACAAAATACCTGTAACATCCAGGGCACCTCAACTACCATCAGGCCTGGTCCCTATCTACAGAGCGTGCCCCAGAGGAACTGTGTCTACCTCTCCTTCACTGCCACGCGCCTGCCCAGGGTTCTTCAAATATAGTGAGTACCCTCGATTGCCCATAACTGTGACCTCACTTTGTCATACCCTGCAGGTCTGGCGTGTTGCATAAATTGGCTTCACGAACAGGATCCGAATATTCCTGCGCCATAGCGGATTTAAAAACTGTGTGCTGAAAATCGTCTTAAAGTGACATGCCCCAATTGTTTTATTGAAAATTGCTGGGCCAAAGTGAACTGTAATATTTGCGGTGTGAAGATTGCATTGTATGGACTATTTTCTGCCGATTTGAGTCACCGCTTGCTGTCAGTGAATAGACAGCCATATTGCCCATTTAACCTGATCGGATTACAAGTGCGCCTCGTGGAGCTGTTTGGCGCGAAAAAGAGGACTTTGGCGCGAAAAGAATCAGGCGGAGCCATTGCCCAACCAACCAGGAAGAAGAACCCCGCCTACCTGAGTCCCGGAGCTGCGCGAGGCCGCGCCCACCTGCTGACGCGGTACACAGGACGTCCCGACACCGGAGCTGTGCATCTCGCGAGACTTGGAGCGAGCACCACTGGAATGAGTACCAACTTTAAAAACTTTTACCGGCTTCTCCGCTTACCTGTCCGGAAGCTCCCCGACCCCTGCCAAGGCACCGGAGGGATCCCCGCTAATCGTGAAAGACTTGTCCTGAAAAAAAAAAAGTTAAAGTTACTGCCATAGCCGCTCCGGTCCGCTCCGCTACATTTAAAGGGCCATACCCACCTAGCAACGCCATGTCCGCGGTCGAGGAAATCGCACAGGCAGCCCCAGTCGTGCCTGCTGAAGTACCCGCAGCCGACTCTGGGCCCCCTGCCGCCGCGGCACCGCCAAGCCTGATGCCGCTAACCATGCCGTACTATTTCGGGGCCCCCTGGTTCCCACGTTATTCAGGGGAAGCCCACAAGTTAAAAGACTTTAGGGAACAGATACTGGCTCTGTTCCGGCTTTATCCCATCAATGCTGAGCAGCAAATGGAGATCCTCTTAGCTCAGTTAGAAGGGGCCGCCCGCAGGGAAGTAATGTCATGGCCCTGTTCTGAGAAAAATAGCCTGGAACAGATCTTTGAACGTTTGGGCACCACATTTGAAGCCAGAACGGTGTCAGAAGTTAAAATGCGTTTCTTCAGCAGAAAACAGCAGCCTGGAGAGTCGCTCCGTGATTTTGCCCTGTCCTTACAGGAGACGCTGAGAGCTGTAGTCCAAGTGGATCCTAAAGAAGCTGAGGACCAGGACCGGACTCTTAGAGAGCAATTCATTGCAGGCATAAGTACTGAACATTTAAAGGGCCAGCTACGGATGTTGTCAGCTCAACACCCTCACTGTACATTCTTGGATTTTAAAGAATTGTCCATCAGCATACTGGGCCAGAACCCTGCTCCAGGGCCAGCAACCTTCCCTGAACCCCAGGCTTGTCAGCCAAAGACTATTAATGTGGGGTCTGCAGGAGTCGGTCAAGCCACCCAAGCTCCAGTCACAGATGTAGTGGCAGCACTAATGGAGCAAGTGAACTATCTTACTCTAAGTCTAGAGAAGGTGTGCAAAAAGATAGAGGAGTGGGAGAGACCATTGTTACTAGAAGATAAGGATCCTCTTCCTCCAAGGCTCCCACCTGCATATGGAGATGTGTATCCAAAAGAGCCTGATGGGCGACTGAAGTACCGGCCCATATCATCCGCCTCACCTGCTTCCAGAAGAGTTATTCAGAAAACTATTAGCGTGCTGTGCGCTCAACAAAGGTTCGCCAACAAGAAAGGAGAAATTTGCACTGTCCGGATCCGGGATAACCGGCCGGTGGTTTTGCCTCCAAATTCCCAGATCATCCTGTGGTGCCGTGCTGTATTAGGGATCCAGGGCCAGGACTATCAAGCCCTAGTGGAACCTATTCCTATTAAGGATCATCCTTTCGTACGGACAGCCAAGAGCATGGTGACCGTGTCCCAAGGTAAAGTGCCTGTTCGTTTAATCAACTTTGGTGATCATCCCGTTACCCTCTTTAAACACTGCCCCGTTGCTCAGCTTTTACAGGTGTCTTTCCAGGATGTGATCCGTCTGCCTGCCGCGGAGGCGTTCCAGACCGCGCAGAACAGCAGCACCCCTACGGCATCCTGGTGGGAAGAACTACATGTGGGGAACGAATCCACCCCAAAGGAGCAAATAGAGGGGGTCCTGAAGCTGGTGAAGGAGCACCACCAGGCTTTCAGCAAACACTCCACAGACTATGGAGAGGTCAGTGTGATCAAACATACCATACCCACTGGCTCTCACCCTCCTATTAAGGAGAGGCACAGACCCATACCACCTACTACCTATCAGTCTGTGAAAGAGATAATACAAGAGATGAAAGACTCTAATATAATCCGGGACAGCCATAGTCCCTGGGCTGCGCCCCTAGTACTTGTTCGAAAAAAAGATGGCGGCATAAGGTTCTGCGTGGATTACAGGAAAATTAATCAAATCACCCACAAAGATGCATATCCATTGCCACGCATTGAGGAGTCCTTGACTGCCCTGGGGTCATCAGCCTATTTCTCCACCTTGGACTTAACCAGCGGGTACTGGCAGGTACCCATGGCCCCAGAAGATCGGGAAAAGACTGCTTTCACTACACCTATGGGCCTGTTTGAATTTAATTATATGCCATTTGGACTGTGTAATGCTCCAGGAACGTTCCAGAGGCTGATGGAACGTTGTTTAGGCCATAGGAATTTTGAGACGGTGCTATTATACCTGGATGACGTCATTATATACTCCAAGACGTATGAGGACCATCTAAAGCACCTGGGTGAGGTGTTTCAAGTTCTTTCTAAATATGGCCTCAAGATCAAGCCGTCCAAGTGCCACCTGCTGAAACCAGCCGTCAGATATCTCGGGCACATTGTCAGTGCCGAAGGAGTGCAGCCTGACCCTGACAAACTTGCTGCTGTCCGTAACTGGCCTACTCCTACGACCGTGAAAGAGGTGAGAAGCTTTCTCAGTTTTGCAGGGTACTATAGGCGATTCATCCCGCAATTCGCACAAATTGCGGATCCCATCCAGGAACTCTTGAGGGGGTATCCAAAAAAGAGCCCAAAGACTCCTATTCCTGTTGAATGGAATGAAGAGCGGGAAATTGCCTTCCAACTCCTAAAGAAGAAGTTGACTGAACCCCCTGTTCTGGGTTACCCAGATTATCAGAAGCCATTCCACCTCTACACAGATGCCAGTAAAAGAGGCCTGGGGGCCGTGTTGGCTCAAGTGCAAGATAACAAAGAAAGGGTGATTGCCTATGCCAGCAGATCCCTGAAGGGAGCTGAGAAGAACGGCCAGAATTACAGTTCTTTTAAGCTGGAGTTTCTTGCCTTAGTGTGGGCTGTGACCGAAAAGTTTAAGGATTATCTCGCTGCCACACCGTTTGTTGCCTTCACAGATAATAATCCCCTGGCACATCTGAATACAGCCAAATTAGGGGCACTGGAGCAAAGATGGGCCTCCCGCCTGGCCAACTATGATTTCACTGTGAAGTATCGAGCAGGCCGCTCCAATGATGACGCTGATGCTCTGTCACGACTCCCCACTACAGAAGCCCCAGATGAACCGAAAGATGCCTGGGAAGAGGTGGAGATGCCAGCGTTTTATAACAAATTTAACCAGCAGGATAATATACGTACTGAAGATTCCCCTGCTGCTGATCCTTCCTCATCAGATGGTCCTGAGACCAGAGGCGATCAAGAAAGATGGATTAAGCTCCAGTCCGAAAGTAGAGTCCTCGGTGAACTGCTCGACTTCCTTACCAGTGGAAAAGTCCCTGAGAGGATCCGCAGGAAGAGTGCAGACCCAGAGCTAGTGAGACTGTGGAGACATCGCCATCAACTATTCCTTCAAAAGGGCCTGTTGCTCAGAAGGAGTCTGGATCCAGTGTCCTATGATAGAGTGTATCAAATTCTCCTGCCACGTCGGGATGCCAGCCTGGTGCTGGATATGTACCACAACCAGTCCGGACACTTCGGTGTGCAAAAGACTGAGGCCACCATTCGCAGAAGATTCTATTGGATCGGGATGAGAGAAGATATCGAGAAATGGTGCCGAGAATGCACTGCCTGTGCTGTGGGGCGAACTGAACGCCATGACCAGAGGGCGCCTCTCCATCCCATCGTAAGTAAGGCTCCTTTAGAACTTGTTGCCATTGATCATGTAAAGTTAGAGCCGAGTCGCTCAGGGTATACATATGCCATGACTATAATTGATCACTTCACTAAGTTTGTCGTAGCAGTGCCTGTGAAAGACCTGACAGCAAAGACCACAGCGGAGGCGTTCTGGAAGCATTTCCTGCTGCCCTACGGTTGCCCAGAAAGGATCCTCACCGATCAAGGGTCCGCATTTGAGTCACAGCTGTTCCATGAGATGTGCCTGCTACACAACTGCCAGAAGGTCTGGACCACCGCCTATCATCCGCAAGGTAACGGACTCTGTGAGAAAATGAATAAGACTCTCATCGAAATGCTGAGAGCAGTACCCCCTGAGACGAGGGGAGATTGGCCTACTTTGTTGCCGCAGCTTATGTACACTTACAACAACACCATCCACTGTTCCACCGGTTACACCCCGTTCTATTTGATATTCGGCCGACAAGGGAGATTGCCTGCGGACCACTCCCTAGGGGTACAAGTGCCGGATGAGATCAACCCACTGCCCAAGACTGACTGGGTAGTGGAGCACCAAAGGCGTCTTCTTAATGCTAAGGAGATTGTCCAGGAACGGATGGAGATTGTCCGAGAAAGGCAGCAGAAAGACTTTGACCAGACTGCCCATGCGGGACCCCTGGCTTTGGGAGACAAGGTATGGTTGAAAAACAACCATCGGACCAGCAAGTTGGACAGCAAATGGGAAAGGATTCCCTACCTTATCACTGCCATACCTAATGCTGCGGCCCACATTTACCAGATCTCCAGGGAAGGAAGAAGTCCCCAAGTTGTTCACAGGAACCGCCTCAAGCCCTGTGTAGAAGGAGAACCAGCGGCGGAGGAGATGGAACCGGAGCCTACTGAAGAAGAGTTGCCGGCTCCACCTATGGACCCTATGCAGGCTGTGGAGAACTTAATCCATGATAAAGAGCCGCTCCACTGGGCCCTCACGCCTTGGTTGAATCTATTGGTTCCTGCTCCTGTTCCTGTTAGCCCTCAGCCTCCTGAAGAAGCTCCAGAGGCAATGGGCTCTTCTGACCTTCCTGAAGCCAGGCAGGAAGAATCCCTGCCAGTAAGGAGGTCTACCCGTTCTACCAGGGGGCACCGACCTGTGAGGTTTGTGGACTACGTTATGGGCCCAGGTAGCCCCTCACGGGAAACCCCTGTTTAACCATTGCAAGCCTGGGTACGGACTCATGTTGTTCTTTGAGCCTCCAAGGACTTCTGTTTATCTACATTTTATATGGACTATCCTGGGTTATTGACACGCTGTGCCAGGTCAGCGCCCCTGTTCCCTCACCTTATCCTGAGAGAAGAGAACGACGCCCCTTGTCATAACTCCTTTCAGTGCATTTAATAACTGTTATATTGTTAATGTGGTGAATATTGCATATGGATGTTCTCTGCTATCTTTCAGGTTGCCGCTTCCAGATGGGCGGACCCTCCATGTTGCGCCGAGGACGGGCAACGTTATAGCGTGGGGGTATGTAGTGTCCCACTAGGTAAAGGTGGGCACTGCACAGGTTAATGTGTTGCATTGCATTAAATGTCATGTGCATGTTTTTCCCTGTATTATCTGGGTGTCAGGCCTGTCAGGGTGTAGTTTAGCCTCCCAGACGTTAGAGGGAGCTGGAGAGCCCTAGTTACATATAGGAAGGCCCAGACAGGGAAGTGTTAGTTCATTCCAGGGGACTAGAGGAGTCACCTCGTCCACCTGAAGCTCCCGAAGCTAGGATCAGCTCAGTAGAGATACCCCAGTTGCAGGAACCAACCTCCTGGGAGAAACCTACAGTTATCCACCTGATAGGAGGAGGCGACCCAGGGTAAGCAAAGTGACCCTGATAGGCAGAGGATTCAGGAATCGTAGCAAGGAGTATAATACCTGAGGAAGAAAGTAACCAAGGATTTAAGCCACCCTTTTAGGCATCCGGGCCTTGGGAGATATAAAGCCAGAGCAGGAGTTCTAGAAGGGACACTGTACATTGATTCTGAGGAAAGGTACAACCTGCTGCTGAGTGCTTGTGGAATTTACCCTCAGCGTATCTTGCATGACTATTGCCTGCCATATTGTGAATGAGCCCCTTTGTGGAACTGTAATATCAAGACTGTGCTGCACCTGCTGTACAAAGTTGGATTGTCCAGTAAAGTTTACGTTTGGTTCACTATATACTTGTGTACCTTCATCATTCCAACCACCAACCGGCGTGCCACCGTCCAAAGGCACTGGCGTCACGAATACCACAGGGACCTTGCCCCAGGCACACAAAATACCTGTAACATCCAGGGCACCTCAACTACCATCAGGCCTGGTCCCTATCTACAGAGCGTGCCCCAGAGGAACTGTGTCTACCTCTCCTTCACTGCCACGCGCCTGCCCAGGGTTCTTCAAATATAGTGAGTACCCTCGATTGCCCATAACTGTGACCTCACTTCGTCATACCCTGCAGGTCTGGCGTGTTGCAACTACCAGATGTGCAAGTCTAATGTCATTGTCTTTTCAGTTTCTCTGACAGAATCTCAACTAAATTCAATATCAGCGGTTTACTTAGGAGGAGACCTGAACCTGAGAGCAGACTATCTCAGCAGACACCGGATTCGTTAAGGAGAGTGGAAGTTAAATCCAGAAGTGTTCTGGAAGATCTCAGCCTTTATGGGGCAAGCCTCAGGTAGATCTCTTTGCCATGAAAGTAAACAGACAGGTCAGCAGATTCTACTCCCGGTCTCCGGCGGACAGACCTCTAGCAGTGGATGCTTTATCTCAAAAATGGGATTGGGACCTAGCGTACGCTTTCCCCTGCTGGCGCTGGTCCCCAGGGTCATCAAGAAGATAAAGGAAGAAAGGGCCAAAGTCATCCTGGTGGCTCCTTTTTGGCCTCGGAGGGCTTGGTTCTCCTGTCTAAGAGCCATGTCGCTGGGGGATCCCTGGGTCCTTCCGGAGCTTCCCCAATCTACTCTTACAGGGCCCAGTATGTCATCCGGAGGTGCTCAATCTCCATTTGCCGGCTTGGCTTTTGAGAGGTTAACTTTAAAAGCTAAGCGATTGTCTGAGGCCGTCATCTCCACTTTGCAAGCCAGCAGAAAAGAGATTATGTATAAGATTTTATGTCAGGATCTGAAAAAAACTTCTGTCCACGATTAACCTGGCTTCCTTTGACCAGGAAAAATGCAGCTTGGCGGACATTTTGGATTTTCTGCAGAAAGGTCTTGAAGGGTTTCAGAGTGGCCACTCAAAGTTCAGGTTTCTGCCTTAGCGGCTTTGTTTGGCCAGAAGATTGCGGATCATCCCTGGATCATCAGATTCCTTAAGTCAGTCAAGAGACTACAGTTATCCGTACCGATACGATCGCCGTCTTAGGACCTTTCTGTGGTTCTTCAGTCCTTATGTGTAGGTCCCTTTGAGCCCTTATCTGATGTTCCTCTCAGACTGCTACTTCAGAAGACCTCCTCTTGGTCGCAATAACATCGGCTTGTAGGGTAGGAGAGTTAGCAGCCTTATCTGTCAGAGCCCTATACTCAGATCCTAGAAGACAGACTAATCTTTAAACCAGATCCAGCATTTCTGCCCAAAGTGGTCTCTGCTTTTCATATGTCCCAGGAGGTGGTGCTGCCCTCCTTCTGTGCTAATCCCTCTTCTGAGGGAGAAAGGCGTTTTCATATGTTGGATGTACGTAGATGTGTTCTGGAGTACATAGACAGGAATAAGGGCTTCAGGAAGTCTGATAGACTCTTTATTCAGGTGTCAGAGCCAAATAAAGGGGACAAAGTAAGAGGAGACACCATCTCTAGATGGATCAGGCAGGGCATTTCTACAGCATATGTTTCTGCAGGTTCATCTCCTCCTGATAATCTGAAGGTTCATTCTACTCGGGTGGTGCCATCTTCCTGGGCGGAAAGGAAAGGAGCCTCCATTGACCAGATTTGTAGGGCAGCTACCTGGTCGTCTCCACACCCTTTTTTCCGTCACTATAGACTGGACGTGGGTTCCTTTTTCTTCCTTAGCTTTTGGCTGTAAGGTGCTGCAGGCTGTGGTCCCACCCTAATTTCTTCTCTGGTATTCTCTTTGGTGGTGCTGTCATAACATGGGGGGGGGGGGGGGAAGCCGGTAATTAGTCGCCGGTAACTTTGTTTCCTCATGGTCATGACCACACCATGGGGCTTCCCATCCTTCTATCTTGATTGTGCTCAATTGGTGTTAACGGGGTGTGGCAAAAAAAAGAAGAAAAAAAGGTGTTAGCTTGTTCTTTTGCTAAGTTGTATGCATAATTTCAGATGTTAACTAACTGGAAGCTTCCTAGATCTCTGTAATTCACTGATGTATGGGATGGAAGTGCTTCCTTTTTGTGCTCTAGGTTTCCTTTCCCTGGGGGAGGAGTCCATCTCTCTGGTGGTGCTGTCGTGACCACGAGGAAACAGAATTACCGGTGAGTAATTACTGGCTATTTACTGTGACATCATGTTTTGGATGTCATATAACTGTTATATTTTGTGTTCACAGAAGCAGAAAAGATAATATGCCTTTTAAGATTCATTTTGTAATGTAAGGTAAGCTCAGTGACACAGCAGAAATAACAAAGCATAGTGTTAATCTGTTACTGGGCAGAAGTCTAGACCAATCAGACAGCCTGTCTGGGAATTCCCCTAGCAGGAGCTGCTAGAATCATTATTCGCCAGAGACAGGAGCTGAAGAGACATTCACTGCGCTGAGAGCTGTGTTTTTATGAGAGAAGAGGCCAAAATAGGTATTTAGAACAGTTATATAATGTTTATATTGTTAGTATTGTGATTAGAACTGTATACTGAACCAGTTGTATATGTGTTTACTTACAGTTCCACCAAATTTAATTGCAAAGTACAAATGCAAATTGCAAGCTACAGTTGCAAACTGTGTACTACAAATACCATACAAACATATTGCATACAACCATACCAGATCATACTCAACCAATCTGCAAATAGTTACTGCTAACTGCATACTGCCATTTTGTGATATCTTTTCAACACGTGTTTTGTACATGGACTATCTGCTGCGGAGGTGGCAGTGTTATATATGAAGAAAAGTTGAAGTTAATAAAAGTTATTTTCAAGCATTTGGTGTGCTCTTTAAACCTACTGTTTCCATAGAACGGCGCTAGAGGAATTACAGAGTAAGGCTACATGCAGACGACTGTTGTGTGTTTTGTGGTCTGCAAATCGCGGATCTGCAAAACCCAGATGGCATCAGTGTGCGTGGAACGGCACGGACAGCCTTTAATATAACTGCCTATTTTTGTCTGCAAAGCGCGGACAAGAATAGGACATGAGAGATATATATTTGCGGTCCACGGAACGGTTGCGGAAAGCACACTGAGTGCTGTCCGCATCTTTTGCGGCCCCGTTGAAGTGAATTGGTCCGCATCAGAGCTGCCAAAACTGCGGCTCGGATGTGGACCAAAACAATGCCGTGTGCATGAAGCCTAATACAGTCTGGTTAGACTAAAAGTCAGAGAGATCAAAATTCTAAGGGCTGTTTCACATGAGCGAGTCCATTGCGGGAATCGCGCTCAATGTGTGAGTGATTCTCTGCTCTGGACTTGCAGGAGTGCATGGCATTATCATGATTTATAATGCTGCTTGACATACAATGTCCTGACACACAATGTAAGTCAATAGGGACGGATCCGTTTTCACTGACACTATGCAAAACGGATACGCCCCCCATTGACTTTCAATGGTGTTCAAGATGGATCCGTTTTGGCAATGTTAAAGATGATAGAAACGGATCCGTTCTAAATGGATGTATGCGGTTGGATTATTGGTGCAGATCCATGACGGATCCGCACCAAACGCGTGTGAAAGTAGCCTAACATAGTTTTCTGTGCTTCATGTCATTTAGGCCTCATGCACACAACCGTTCCGTTTTTTGCAGTCCGCAAACCACGGATCCGCAAAAAACTGAAGCCGCCCGTTTGCCTTCTGCAATTTGTGGAACGGGCGGCCCATTCTAGAAATGCCTATTCTTTTCAATTTTTTTTTTTTTTTTTTATAAATCAATTCTTTATTATTTTATCAACAAGACGTACATCTCTGAACACAAAACAGCACTAAAAGTGCAATGAGCAATTCAATAACATACATAGGGGCATTATGCAGTTATAAATTAAAGTACAAGCAATCAAAATATGATGACATAATTAAGCAATACTCCCATAGAATTAAGACAGACTAGCAGATCGGAGCAACAGACGACCCAAGGTCCCCTTCAGTTGACCCACAAGGTACCATTCCGTAAGTGTCAACGGTCTCACAATTAATTGTATCTCCTCGTCGGACATACAATAAACAGTTTCCATTTCTGAAACAACCCCTTAGCTTGTCGTTCTTTTACAGCGAGAGAGTTTAATCTCTCCAAATGAAATACATTCTTTAGTTGTTCTATTATAAATTGTAACCCCGGAGCATCAGCTTGCAGCCATTTTTGCAGAATACTGCGCTTCACTACCATACAGGTCCTTCTAAAAAAAATTGCATATTGTGATAAAGTTCATTATTTTCTGTAATGTACTGATAAACATTAGACTTTCATATATTTTAGATTCATTACACACCAACTGAAGTAGTTCAAGCCTTTTATTGTTTTAATATTGATGATTTTGGCATACAGCTCATGAAAACCCCAAATTCCCATCTCAAAAATTAGCATATTTCATCCGACCAATAAAAGAAAAGTGTTTTTAATACAAAAAAAGTCAACCTTGAAATAATTAGGTTCAGTTATGCACTCAATACTTGGTGGTGAATCCTTATGCAGAAATGACTGCTTCAATGCAGCGTGGCATGGAGGCAATCAGCCTGTGGCACTGCTGAGGTGATATGGAGGCCCAGGATGCTTCGATAGCGGCCTTAAGCTCATCCAGAGTGTTGGGTCTTGCGTCTCTCAACTTTCTCTTCCCAATATCCCACAGATTCTCTATGGGGTTCAGGTCAGGAGAGTTGGCAGGCCAATTGAGCACAGTAATACCATGGTCAGTAAACCATTTACCAGTGGTTTTGGCACTGTGAGCAGGTGCCAGGTCGTGCTGAAAAATGAAATCTTCATCTCCATAAAGCTTTTCAGCAGATGGAAGCATGAAGTGCTCCAAAATCTCTTGATAGCTAGCTGCATTGACCCTGCCCTTGATAAAACACAGTGGACCAACACCAGCAGCTGACATGGCACCCCAGACCATCACTGACTGTGGCTACTTGACACTGGACTTCAGGCATTTTGGCATTTCCCTCTCCTTCCTCCAGACTCTGGCACCTTGATTTCCGAATGACATGCAAAATTTGCTTTCATCCGAAAAAAGTACTTTGGACCACTGAGCAACAGTCCAGTGCTGCTTCTCTGTAGCCCAGGTCAGGTGCATCTGACGCTGTTTCTGGTTCAAAAGTGGCTTGACCTGGGGAATGCGGCACCTGTAGCCCATTTCCTGCACACGCCTGTACACGGTGGCTCTGGATGTTTCTACTCCAGACTCAGTCCACTGCTTCCGCAGGTCCCCCAAGGACTGGAATCGGTCCTTTTCCACAATCTTCCTGAGGGTCCGGTCACCTCTTCTCGTTGTGCAGCGTTTTCTGCCACACTTTTCCTTCCCACAGCCTTCCCACTGAGGTGCCTTGATACAGCACTCTGGGAACAGCCTATTCGTTCAGAAATTTCTTTCTGTGTCTTACCCTCTTGCTTGAGGGTGTCAATGATGGCCTTCTGGACAGCAGTCAGGTCGGCAGTCTTACCCATGATTGCGGTTTTGAGTAATGAACCAGGCTGGGAGTTTTTAAAAGCCTCAGGAATCTTTTGTAGGTGTTTAGAGTTAATTAGTTGATTCAGATGATTAGGTTAATAGCTCGTTTAGAAAACCTTTTCATGATATGCAATTTTTTTTAGATAGGAATTTTGGGTTTTCATGAGCTGTATGCCAAAATCATCAATATTAGTTGTGTGTAATGAATCTAAAATATATGAAAGTCTAATGTTTATCAGTACATTACAGAAAATAAACAACTTTATCACAATATGCTAATTTTTTTAGAAGGACCTGTACATACCGTATGAAACAAACGGGGTAGCCCCCCTTGACCTACCTCTTCTTCCTCATAATGAAATAAATATAGTTGGGGGAACAATGGAAACTCCTTTGCCCAGATCCTCCGGACCAAATTCCCCATGTCCTCCCACAACCTTTTACTCTGTGGGCACGTCCAGATCCCATGAAATAAGTCAGAGAAACCCACTCCACACTTCGGGCAGCTAGTTATCCTATCTGGTTTCGCTGGATGAGGGGGGATATTAAAGCCATAGATAGCCCGATACATAAGTCGAACCTGCGTGTCCCTCCATGACTCGTTAACAACATGCCTCCTGACCACTTCCCAACCTTTCACTATCTTTTGTTCAATATCCCCATCATCTAGCTGCTCGGCCCATTTCCCAAAACTGTTACTCCTATCTCTAGTCCCATCTTCCTTCCTCATGTCAGTGTAGATTGTGAAAATCGAGACCTTCCCACCTCCTAAATCCAGGATCCTATCCAGAATATTCCTACGAATCTCTTTCTGCACCAACCCCAGTTGATTTATCACAGCCACCATCACCTGAGACCATTGAATAATTTGGAAGGACGACAGAGAGAACTTTGCAATCAATTCTTCACTTGTCAGCCATCTAGGTTCAGTGTCATGTAATAAATGTTTCACATATAAAATCCCCTTCCGCCTCCATTCCTCAAACAATTTATTCTTATTACCCTGTACAAATTCAGGATTATTCCATAAAGGAAGATGCTTAGAGATCCTGTAGGACAGCCAGTACTTTTTCCGAAGAATCCTCCACGCAGCTATTGTATCTTTGAACAACAAAGATTGCTTGATCCACACCGGAATCACCCGCACCTTGAATGTAGCAACGCCACTGGAGACCAGGGAGCACAGAATTCCCTCTCTAACATTAGGGCTGAGTAGAAACTAGAACCGTTTATCCAGTCGCAGACATGCCTTGCCATGCAAGCCAAATTATAACTCCTGATATCAGGAAAAGCAATCCCTCCTTGATCAATCCCCTTTATTAGGGAACGCATTGGTATCCTAGGTCTCTTGCCATGCCACAAAAATTTTAGAGACATCTTTATGTTTTAACAAAATGGGGATAGTCTGCATGGGATAAAGCAATTTAGAGACTGACATCATCTTAACCACCTCCGGACCGCCTAACGCAGATGTGCGGTCCGGAGGTGGCAGCCCTGCGCTCAACGACGCATATACGCGTCATCTCGCGAGGGCCGGGATTTCCTGTAAACGCGCGCACACAGGCGCGCGCGCTCACAGGAACGGAAGGTAAGCGAGTGGATCTCCAGCCTGCCAGCGGCGATCCGAATTTTTTAACCCCTAACAGGTATATTAGACGCTGTTTTTATAACAGCGTCTAATATACCTCCTACCTGGTCCTCTGGTGGTCCCTTTTGTTAGGATCGACCACCAGAGGACTCAGGTAGGTCAGTACAGTCGCACCAAACACTACACTACACTACACCCCCCCCCGTCACTTATTAACCCCTTATAAACCCCTGATCACCCATGATCACCCCATATAAACTCCCTGATCACCCCCCTGTCATTGATCACCGCCCTGTCATTGATCACCCCCCTGTCAGGCTCCGTTCAGACGTCCGTATGATTTTTACGGATCCACGGATACATGGATCGGATCCGCAAAAAGCATACGGACGTCTGAATGGAGCCTTACAGGGGGGTGATCAATGACAGGTGGGTGATCACCCCTATACACTCCCTGATCACCCCCTGTCATTGATCACCCCCCTGTCATTGATCACCCCCCTGTAAGGCTCCATTCAGACGTCCGCATGATTTTTCCGGATCCATGGATACATGGATCGGATCCGCAAAACACATGCGGACGTCTGAATGGAGCCTTACAGGGGGTGATCAATGACAGGCGGGTGATCACCCATATACACTCCCTGATCACCCCCTGTCATTGATAACCCCCCTGTAAGGCTCCATTCAGACGTCCGCATGTGTTTTGTGGATCCGATCCATGTATCCATGGATCCGTAAAAAATCATGCGGATGTCTGAATGGAGCCTTACAGGGGGGGTGATCAGTGACAGGGGGGTGATCACCCTGATTACCCTGATCACCCCCTGTCATTGATAACCCCCCTGTAAGGCTCCATTCAGACGTCCGCATGTGTTTTGTGGATCCGATCCATGTATCCATGTATCCGTAAAAAATCATGCGGATGTCTGAATGGAGCCTTACAGGGGGGGTGATCAGTGACAGGGGGGTGATCACCCTGATTACCCTGATCACCCCCTGTCATTGATAACCCCCCTGTAAGGCTCCATTCAGACGTCCGCATGTGTTTTGTGGATCCGATCCATGTATCATGGATCCGTAAAAAATCATGCGGATGTCTGAATGGAGCCTTACGGGGGGGTGATCATTGACAGGGGGGTGATCACCCTGATCACCCCCTGTCATTGATAACCCCCCTGTAAGGCTCCATTCAGACGTCCGCATGTGTTTTGTGGATCCGATCCATGTATCCATGGATCCGTAAAAAATCATGCGGATGTCTGAATGGAGCCTTACAGGGGGGGTGATCAGTGACAGGGGGGTGATCACCCTGATCACCCCCTGTCATTGATAACCCCCCTGTAAGGCTCCATTCAGACGTCCGCATGTGTTTTGCGGATCCGATCCATGGATCCGTAAAAATTATACGGACATCTGAATGGAGCCTTACAGGTGGGTGATCAATGACAGGGGGGTGATCAGGGAGTCTATATGGGTGATCACCCCCCTGTCATTGATCACCCCCCTGTCATTGATCGATCACCCCCCCCCCCCCCCCCCCCCCGGTAAGGCTCCATTCAGACATTTTTTTTGGCACAAGTTAGCGGAAATTTTTTGTTTGTTTTTGTTTTTTCTTACAAAGTCTCATATTCCACTAACTTGTGTCAAAAAATAAAATCTCACATGGACGCACCATACCCCTCACGGAATCCAAATGCGTAAACATTTTTAGACATTTATATTCCAGACTTCTTCTCACGCTTTAGGGCCCCTAAAAAGCCAGGGCAGTATAAATACCCCACATGTGACCCCATTTCGGAAAGAAGACACCCCAAGGTATTCCGTGAGGGGCATATTGAGTCCATGAAAGATTGAAATTTTTGTCCTAAGTTAGCGGAAAGTGAGAACCTTTCGGATTTCACCGGTCATTTTTTACAGATTTTGATTGCAAAGTACTTCTCACACATTTGGGCCCCTAAATTGCCAGGGCAGTATAACTACGCCACAAGTGACCCCATTTTGGAAAGAAGACACCCCAAGGTATTCCGTGAGGGGCATGGCGAGTTCCTAGAATTTTTTATTTTTTGTCGCAAGTTAGTGGAATATGAGACTTTGTAAGGAAAAATAAAAAAAATAAAATCATCATCATTTTCCGCTAACTTGTGACAAAAAATAAAAAGTTCTATGAACTCACTATGCCCATCAGCGAATACCTTAGGGTGTCTACTTTCCGAAATGGGGTCATTTGTGGGGTTTTTCTACTGTTTGGGCATTGTAGAACCTCAGGAATCATGACAGGTGCTCAGAAAGTCAGAGCTGTTTCAAAAAGTGGAAATTCACATTTTTGTACCATAGTTTGTAAATGCTATAACTTTTACCCAAACCATTTTTTTTTTTGCCCAAACATTTTTTTTTTTATCAAAGACATGTAGAACAATAAATTTGGCGAAAAATTTATATATGGATGTCGTTTTTTTTGCAAAATTTTACAGCTGAAAGTGAAAAATGTCATTTTTTTGCAAAAAAATCGTTACATTTTGATTAATAACAAAAAAAGTAAAAATGTCAGCAGCAATGAAATACCACCAAATGAAAGCTCTATTAGTGAGAAGAAAAGGAGGTAAAATTCATTTGGGTGGTAAGTTGCATGACCGAGCGATAAACGGTGAAAGGAGTGTAGTGCCGAAGTGTAAAAAGTGCTCTGGTCATGAAGGGGGTTTCACCTAGCGGGGCTGAAGTGGTTAAAAAGATGATTACGCCCCAGCAACGACAGCGGAAGATCATGCCATCTATGTAGTTCCTTAACTATTTTAGTTATTAACGGGTCATAGTTAAGTCTATATATGGACTCAGAAGTGGCCCCCACTCTAATACCCAGGTAAGTTATGTGAGAACGTGCAATTGGTATACCCCCCAGGTCACTCCCCGTCGCCCCCCGCCCTTCAAGAATAGAAACTCACTCTTTGATCTATTGATTTTTAGCCCAGATAGAGAACCAAATTCCTCCAATGCCTCAGTAATCCTCCCAATATCCCTAACAGGGTTAGACATGAAAAGTAAGATGTCATCAGCAAATAAAGCCGAACGCATCTGCTTCTTACCTACCCTCAAACAAATCCTCTGAATCCAGCCATCTTGACAATGGCTCTATCGCCGGGTCAAACAAGAGAGGAGATAGAGGGCAACCCTGCCTGGTTCCTCTTTGCAACAAGAAAGAATCAGACAACCTCCTGTACATACCCTTGCCCTCTGACCTAAATACAACCCTTCTAGGAGCGTACGAAACATCCCATTAATACCTACCGAATCAAGGGTAAGACCCAGCCATTTCCAGTTAATACTATTAAAAGCCTTTTCTGCATCCAAAGTGAGAATGGCTGGGTCTTGCCCCCAGTATTCCGCCTTCCCTGCCACTGAAAGGGCTAGCAGTACCTTCCTTAAATTGGTGACAGCCGCCCTACCTGTAATGAAACCCACTTGCGCAGGAGAAATCAAAGTGGGGAGAACACCTGCCAACCTATTAGCAAGCAACTTTGATAGAATTTTAAGATCATGATTTATTAGGGATATTGGCCTATAAGATGTCAGGCTTTCCGGATGTTTACCAGCCTTATGAAGTAATGTTATGTGGGCTGTATTCATTCGCTCGGGCAACACCTCCCCCTCGACTAGAGAAGAATAAAGCGACATAAAAATACGGAACCACCTGAGCATCCATAACTTTGTAAAAGTCAGACGTATACCCATCCGGGCCTGGGGCTTTACCAGAGGGAAAGGATTTTATAGTTGCCTGTACTTCCGTTGCAGGTTTTTTAATCAAATCTTTATTTTTCAATTTACGGCAATAATAGTACAGATGAAAAATAATAAATAAGAACAATAACTGCTCCATGAAAAACAATTCTGGTCACATGATTCATTTCACAAGTTACATATAAGGATACGTTACAATAGGCAAGTATACAAAACGTAAGAATAGGCACCTACACTTTAGAATTAAATCTGTCCTTGGTACATGGCATGGTACTATATTACTAAAATTGTACTCTCTACTTATTACACATAAGAATCCCTAATCCCAATTTTGGAGTTTTGTTAGCCCAATCCATCCCGAAACCTCCAGGATGCTGAGCCAGATTCCAACAAAACAGAGGCACATATGAGAATCTTCCCTCTACTCTCCACTAGAGACAGATTTATACCACTCCTTCCATTTTCCCCAAGTCAAAAGAAACTTATCATGGGACAAAGACTCCCAGCTAGTCAATTCCTCCAGTTGGCATAACTCCTGGACCTTGCACTTCCACTCTTGCAAGCTAGGTGTTTCTTTAGCCAACCAATACTTTGGTATCAACAATTTAGCTGCTGAAATCAGATGTGCCGGTAAGGAATGTGCTGCTAATTTATAATTGCTATCCGGCAAATTTAGAATAGCTACCATTGGTGTGATAGGAACCCCAATCTTGCAAATACTTTGCACCCTACTGGACACCTTCTCCCAAAATCTCCTTATTAATGGACAGGACCACCATATATGAAACATAGTCCCTCTAGCCTCGCCGCATCTCCAGCAATCTGCGGAAAAGGAGGGAGAGAAGCTATGTAACCTATCAGGGGTCTTGTACCATCTTGTGATAATCTTAAACGAATTCTCCTGTATTTTTATGCACCGCGAGTAACCATGAGAATGGGCAAGTATTCTCTCTGATGTGTTTTCATCAATAGTAAGATCCATCTCTTTGGCCCATTGTTCCACAAAAAGCGGTTTGGCATCCGGACTAGATTCCAAAATTTTATTATACAATCGGGAGATTGCGCCTTTACTGCACACTGACTGACTCCAAATTGCGTCATACCAGGTGGGGGTGTAATTGCCAGATGTGTTGTCTAGATACTGCTTACATATTTTGTTAAATTGTGAGAGATGTGACATGGTCCATGGCACCCTACCAAATGAGTCCTTTAAAGATGACAAAATGGGAATCTGGCGGTGTTGCACTTCCGCTGCTGTTAATGGGGCGTTCAGAGCACCTAGCTGCTCTGCTGTCTTCAATTTTATTTTTATTAAAGTTTAAACAATAAACCAGTACATACTGTATATATTGAATATACCAGAACACATTGTGGTAACAAGGTTCTACAGATCAAAATACAATGTGAGAACATATAAGATATATGTAAATAACAATTCGAGAGATAAACTGGTGTTTCCCTGGGGATTTGAAGACCATAAGTCTAAGTGTTTATTCTATTGTTTGATGACGAGTCTTCAATGGCAGTGGCTCAGATCGTTTGAGTCCATATTTATCTGAAGTCCTTCAGGTCCTTGTACATAAATCTTGAGTGTGAATTACATTTTTTTGTTTCTATGTAATTGAGCTATTCTGTATTCCTCGCTGGAAAGTAGAACTAATAAAAAAAAAAAAAACTTGTATAAAACTGAATTGTGTCTATGTAGTATGATTGGGGGAGGGTGTGAGGTAATAGGGAGGAGAAGGGTAATGAGGGAGGGGTGGGCAAGGGGGAGGTTGTTCAAATCTGAGATCTGTCTATCGTGAACAAATCTGTGGTAGATTTGAGTAGTGTGACTCCTTTTGTCTCTATGTATGTTTAGCTGCTCAAGTGCTTTCGTCTAAAGTGTGATTCAAGAAAGAGGTAGATTTACGGTAAGTAGTCCATGGTGACTAAAGTGACATGAATCTATTGTCTTTGATTAGTCCTTGCCACAATTTCTACCTTGAGTAACCATTGAGGTAGTGGTTTTTGGCTGTATGTTGTTCTCCATAGAGGGGGGGAATGAGTAGTTTAGCAGCTGCAATTAAGAAAGAGGGAAGGGACCTGTTCTGCCCTTTCTACCGTTCCTCGTCCCAACCCAAGAATATTAGGGCTGGTGAAGGTGTCGTATTCAGAGAGCAAATGGACTTGGTGGCCTCTAGTATAGAATTCCTTAATGGTACCAATTTAGAGCACGACAACCAAATGTGTAGGTACGTCCCCCTTTCCTTACCGCAGCGCCAACAAGTGTCTGGAATGGAAGGGTACCATATGTTAGTTTTGACTGGGGTTATATACCAGCTTGATGATATTTTATAGGAGTTTTCTTGGATGCGTATACAAGAAGGGCCGTGAGAGCATCTGTATATGGCAGAAATATCTATTGGTGTCAGTTCTAGACCTAAGTCTCTTTCCTATAGTCCTATGTATGCTTGTTTTAAGGGGGTGGATCTAGTGAGAAGGTTGTAGATTCTTGACAGTACTTTGACAGGTGGGTTTTGCTGCGCTATTAAGGTTTTGAATTGTGTTAGATGTCTGTCTAGGACTCCAATTGATTTACAAGACTGCAGGGCCAGTTTGAGTTTGTTGTAGGCTAGGACATTTAATGGTTTGTCATTTAATATTTTATTTATCAGCCAGAGGTTCAATAATTCAGTTTCTCCATTATTTTCTCTAGTGGGATGTTTAAGGTGTGTAATTGGTCCAGAGACTGTATTTTTTTGTTTAGCGTTTAAGTCTGGGAGGTTTCTTATTTCGGTTAATGGGGAGGGTGGCAGTGAGAGATTTGCTGTGTGTTTTTTCCATAATTGCATAGTCTCTTGGGTTATTGCATTCCTTAAGGTTATCGAGTCAAAGTTTTAAAGGTGCGGTTATCAGGGTTTTGAGGGGTAACGGAGCAGAGGCCCCATAGAAGTGAATGGGGTTGCGTGTAAATCGCAAGCATCCACAAGTAAGTGTGGATGCAGTGCGATTTTTCACGCACGGTTGCTAGGAGACGATCGGGATGGAGACCCGATCATTATTATTTTCCCTTTTATAACATGGTTATAAGGGAAAATATTAGCATTCTGAATATAGAATGCATAGTAAAATAGCGCTGGAGGGGTGAAAAGAAAATAATTTAACTCCCCTTAGTCCACTTGATCGCGCTGCCTGGCATCTCGTCTGTCTCCTTTGCTGAACAGGACCTGTGGCGACGTCACCACAGGTCCTGTTCCTGCAATGAATGCTCACCACAGGTCCTGTTCAGCAAAGGAGACAGAAGAGATGCCGGGCTACGCGATCAAGTGGACTAAGGTGAGTTAAATAATTTTTTATTTTTTTTTAACCCCTCCAGTGCTATTTTACTATGCATTCAGAATGCTATTATTTTCCCTTATAACAATGTTATAAGGGAAAATAATACAATCTACAGAACACCGATCCCTGGGTACCAAACATGCACGAATTTTCTCACGCGCGTGCAAAACGCATTACAATGTTTTGCACTCGCGCGGAAAAATTGCGGATGTTCCCGCAACGCACCCGCACATTTTCCCGCAATGCCCGTCTGAAAGAGGCCTAAAGGATTTGCAGTTCCTAATGGTGTGCGTGATCCATGTATCTTGGTTCTTGTTTGGAGCATATAGGTTTCCAATAGTGACCGATACGTTGGCTTTTTTACCCTTGATAAAAATATATCTTCCCTGATCATCTATTAGGGTGTCTAGATGTTGGAAAGGTACGTTTTTATGTAGCGCAATGGCGACTACTCTAGTTTTCCTGGATGTTGAGAGAGAGTGATGCCACTAAAAATAAAAGCATTTATGGAAGGAGGGTGTTTTGGTTTAGATTAGGTGTGTTTCCTGTAGCAGTAAAATGACAGAACTTGGGACCTTTTCACTGGTGAGTTGAACCCTCTCGCATTATGAGACAAAAGACATGGTTTGTAAATCGGTAGCTATTTGAGTGTGCATTAAGCAAATGGCTAAGCTAGGGCATGATCTCAGATAAATAATGTTGTGAGGGGTGGTAAGTAGGAGCTGGGGATATAAGTGTGAGGGTGGGGTTTTCATTACTCTTATAACAATTAGTAGTGTTGGTTTGAAAACTATGTGAAAGAGCTCACTTATACACATTTTTCTTTTGTGTATTTTCTTTGTGAACTATTTGAGGGGTAAATGCAGGCTATCTAATAGAACTGAGGAACATTAATATATTCAGAGAAAAAAAAGAACTTGTGATAGGCTAAATGCAATATTCAGCGTAGCAGTCTCTGGAGATGTGTCGAGGTTGCTCATGCTGGATCTAGGCGTCTAAGTGGAGTCGATACTTTTTGGGACTTTTGTGTTCTCTGCTGCATGGGCTTTTCAACTGTTTCTCATGGTGGCAGTGCTGGGAGAGGTGGAATGTCTATGCTTGAGTGCGCCGTCTCTAGGACTGGAGGCTGGTCCAGTGGTATGTTCAGTTCTGCTGCCACTGTAGTCACTTCGTCCGTGAGCTGTGTAGAGTCTTCCGTTAGCTGAGATGGAGATGGAGATGCCGAACGGGAATAACCAGCAGTACGCATGTTTCTGGCAAAGGGCATCTGTGAATGGCTTGCGTAAGCGACTCTTTGCTAGCGCGGTTGGTGCTAGATCATGAAAGATAGTTATTTGGTTGTTATCATATGTAAAAGATTTCTTAGATCTAGCGTTTTTGTAGGATTATTTCTTTTATACGAAAGTCTAAGAGCTTGCAGACAATATCTCTGGGGAGTTCGGCAGCTTTAGGTCTCAGTTCTGTGTGCTCTTTCAATTATCAGTGACTGATTGTTGAAGTCTTCAAGTAGGCTTGAAAAACATATTAATTAAGGTAGGCGTAATTTCTGTGGTTTCCACGGATTCTGGGACCCCCCCTTAATCCTCAAATTGTTTCGCCTATTTCGGTTTTCTAGGTCTTCCATGAAGGTATACAGTTGATTTCTGTGCGCCTCTTGTATTTGTAATTTTGAGGCAACTGCCGATGAGTGATCAATGAGTGACGTCTGCGTTTGTTCGAGCGTGTCAATCCTGTGGCCCAGATGCTGAAGGTCTTGTTTGATCTCAGAGATATCTTTAGCGATGGGAGCCAGGAAAGAGTAAGAAGTAGTAGTAGTAGTAGTAGTAGTAGTAAGCGGGTGAGGAATGCTCTTGAGAGAGGTTTGCTGTTTTGGGGATATTCAACCTCGTTATCGCTTGTTTGGTCTGATTCTGAGGCTGTGGCTTCTTTGGATGATGCCCCAGTGCCCTGTTTAGTCAGGAATTTATCCATGTTGGGATGAAAAGGTGTTATATTTGACTCCTGTTCGATGCTTGATGTTTTGCGGCCAATTTTGATCATATTGATCTCCTTTAGAGTGATAGCGTGCCTGAAATACCCCCAATGGAGTTATGGGAGTTTTACATTGTATGTAGCTCTAAGGCTGGGTTCACACCTGAGCGTTTTACAGCGTGTTCCTACGCGCTGTAAAACGCTCAACAAGGAGAAACCAATGCTTCCTTATCGGCATGGTTCTCACCTGGGCGTTTTACAGCGCGTACGATCGTGCTGTAAAATGCCCGACACCCCAAGAAGTACATGAGCTTCTTTAGGGCGTCTCGTCGCTCGTTCCCGTACATAGACTTTCGGGAACGCGTGACAATGGGCGTTCGCTTGTCTCTGTATGCGCAATTGCAAACGCCGGTACAATCACGCATACAGAGCGCTCCTTTCAGAACGCTCAGGTCTGAACCCAGCGTTAGGGATTGGAGAGAAGAGGGCCTATTCAAGCAGGTATTTTCCACATTCCAAGTTCTTTTGGTTCCTGCTGTATGTGAAGGAGATTGTAGGACTTTTATAGCCTGTTATGTGATAGAGGCTTATATGGTGATTGAGCTTGTAAGTAACTGGCTTCTGTGGATAGGGATGAGGAGCCCTCTTTGTTTCCCCTAACGAATGAGGGGATCAGAACACAACACAGGTCACAGGTGGGGGGCTTTTCGGTCTTTATTATGGGACACTTATTGCCTCCTCCTTTCTATAGTGTATGTATGGTGATCTCTAGCCCTTCAGACTTCTAAGCAGTGGTAGAGATGTGGCCCTCTTGTTTGTTTTTATACTTGGGGAGATTATGTCGCCGCGCTGAAGGCCTTGTCTGTGATCTTTCTTCCCTCCATCACCTCCGGTAGCAAGTGTCAGCGCCGCTCTCCCTTGGTCGCTAGCTTGGGGTGATGTCTCCTCCTGGATGGCACGTCTCTAGATGCCGGTGCCGTCCTTCCCTCCTCGCCACAGATCCCACCTGGACTGTCGGTCTGATGGTGCCTCCAATGTGCTGGGGATCTGATTTCTGTGGGCAAGTGTGGCAGGCGGTGGCGCTGCTCCTTCCCGGCGATTGACGCTCGGAAATTGAGGTCGGGGCTTGGCCTCATTTATGACTCCTGTTCTGGATGGCCCCGAGGTTCAGGCGAGCTGGCATTTAGTAGCTTGTGATGAGCTGGGGCAGGTTTCGTGTGTCTTGTTCTAAGATGGTGCTTTGGTGAGGCGCGATATCATAAGATGTGGTCCGGACCCCTGGAGCTCTCAAATGCCTATTCTTGTCTGCAAAACGGACAAGAATAGGACATGATATAGAGATAGATATATAGATTTTTTTTAGATTTTTTTTTTGCGGGGCTACGGAACAGAGCGATGGATGCGGACAGCACACTGAGTGCTGTCTGCATCTTTTGCGGCCCCATTGAAGTGAATGGGTCCGCATCTGAGCTGCAAAAACTGCGGCTCGGATGCAGACCTAAACGACAGTCGTGTGCATGAGGCCTTATATTATCTAGTAACAAGTTGTTACTTCCAGATTGTTGCCTGTATAATAGCATGAGGATACCATTGTCTGCAGCCTGAGGAAGGAGGTAGTCAAACTCTGAAACATGTTGCTTTCTGTCCTCTCATGTAGTTTATTTTTTACGCTACTATTTCAGTGTTCATCTCCTTAAAACCATTTTTATTTTTCTCCTCTTCAGTTATACCAACTATTAGTTGTTTTACTTTTTATTTTACTTTTTTTTTATTTATTTTTTTTGCCAGAATTGCACTAAAATTTGGGTGCAAAATGGGGCTTTGTAAGCCCCACCCTGTCAACATGAAGCTCCACACCCTTGCTGAGCATGTCAGAAAACAAGTGCAGAAACCCTAGCTGCAGCATTTTGTATCACAAGATTTTTGAGCAGACACATTAGTAAATTTGAACCTGCATTTTTGCAGTCTGTCTGACATTAAAGGGGTTATCCGAGTTATTATTTTTTTGTTCTTTCTAGGTTTCTAACTAAGCAAATGTAACAGCTTTCTAATTCACTCACTTTATCTCCAGTGGCTGGTTTCTCAGATTTCACTGAGGGTCACATGACCTGTGATGTCAGCTTCTCTCCCTGCTCTGATAAAGGTCGTTTACAAGGCTGTAAACGAAACGTCACTGTGCTGGCCACGCCCCCCTTCACTGCCGTCTACTCTTTGCTAGGATACTTAACCCATTCAGCTGCACAGCTCTGCAGCAGGGACTGGGCACTGGAGCTGAATACTAGAGAGAGCATTACACAAGAAGGTAGGGGGAAGATCCTGTGTGTATTAGCAGTGTCATTATACAGGTGGGACTTGTAGTCCTACACATGCAACATGCTGCAGAGTCTCCCAGCACTCAGGGCAGCTCTTGTATCCACTCCCTTAGCAGTGTCATTATACAGCTGGGACTTGTAGTCCTTCACATACAACATGCTAATAATGATAATGTTTGTTTACAAGCCTGTAAACGAAACGTCACTGTGCTGGCCACGCCCCCCCTTCACTGCCGTCTACTCTTTGCTAGGATACTTAACCCATTCAGCTGCACAGCTCTGCAGCAGGGACAATTCTGGGCACTGGAGCTGAATACTAGAGAGAACATTACACAAGAAGGTAGGGGGAAGATCCTGTGTGTATTAGCAGTGTCATTATACAGGTGGGACATGCAGTCCTAAACCTACAACATGCTGCTGAGTCTCCCAGCAGGCAGACATGTCACTCAGGGCAGCACTTGTATTTACTCCCTTAGCAGTGTCATTATACAGCTGGGACGTGTAGTTCTACACATACAACATGCTGCAGAGTCTCCCAGCAGGCAGACATGTCACTCAGGGCAGCACTTGTATCCACTCCCTTAGCAGAGCAGGGGGAGGGGCAGAGATTGTTGTTATTGCAAGTAAACAAAGAGCCCCATAAAAGAACCAGGGAAATTAGGAAAAATATATTTTTTTGCATAAAACTTGCTTAGCTCAGTTATATATCCGATTTTCAGGGCTATATTATTTTTTTTCATACCTCGGACAACCTCTTTAATGCAAATGAGATTTACAATTGTTTTTATTTATTACAAATTTTATGCTTTTATTTTTTCCATCATGCCCTATGAATTCAGGTATTGCTGTATATTTTCCATGTTGACTTCAATAAAGACTGCAGCATTGAAAACTGTCTGAAACCACAGCTATCCAAAAAAAAATCACTTCTAGAAACATCTTCGAATTGTCCCTTTTAATTGGAAAAAGTGTCAAGGCCTCATGCACACAACCATGTCTGTATTTTGGATCCCCAAAATACAGATCCCCCTCCTTGTGCTCTCCACTTTTCTCCCACTCCTATCAATAGAAATGACTTTTCTGGTTGCAATGCAGACCAGGGTAGGACATGTTCTAAAATTTGCAGAACAACTACATTGTGTGCATGACCCTGAATGGCTCAGGGTGCTAGCCGTAAAAATAAATGTGGGTAGCACAAAAACGTTCATGTGCATGAGACTTTAAAGGGAGTCTGTCCCCACTATATGACTTTATACAGTGCTTACATGGCTCTGTAGCACACCTATACAGGATTCTAATGGTACCTTTGTACATGAATCGATGCTATGCCCACAATGGGCCTCACAGTGCGCATGCCCGGGGCTGGTGGAGCAGTACGCAGGCGCGGGATCTCGAACAGACCTAGCGATGGTGCAAGGGACTTGGAGGGTGGGCAATAGAGGCTGGGGAGGAGTAAAGTAAAAAGAAAGCAGAGCAGCCTGGGCTCCTACACAGAGAACGCCGCCCTTGGGCACTTGCGAGTGCTCATTTGCATATGGATTAAACTGTGTTTTTCCTGCTTGTGCAAGTCAAAAGAAAAATAACAAAAGTACCATTACATTCATGTATAGTGTGCCATATAGTGGTGACAGAGTCCTTTTTAAAATGTTTTTGGCACAATTTACACTGAGAATTTTACACTGAGTGTATATTGCACAAGGCAAAGTGTGAACATCCTCTTCCATAGGTCGGAGGTGTAGAACTATTCTCTGAATCCTCAGATCTGAATGTGTGCATTACAAGGAAGCAGAGGAGGAGACATATTATATATATATATATATATATATATATATATATATATCAGTCTAAAAGCAGGAATGAATGCAGTGCAGCTATGAGAGGTTTTAAATAGCTGCTACCAAATTAGCTGTACAGATGAGTCAGCCTGAATGCCCCATGCCATTTAAAGTAGGTCATACTAACATCTAGCAGTGGATGAGCAGTCCGCACTTTCTGTAGCAACCTAAACTGTCGTGCACATGATCGTATACGTTTTGCAGTCTGCAAATTGTGAATCTGCAAAACACTAATGCTGTGCGTGTGACAACAGCATTGTCTTCAGTAGGTCCGTGATATGCATTTTGTGGGCATATTCTGTCTTTTTGCGAAACAGACGTACAGATGCTGAAAGCATGCAGAAAGAACATGTTCAAAACTTGTCCGGAAAATGCGGGCCATGGACCCACTGAAATCAATGGTTCTGCAAAAAAATGCAGATGCAACATAGACTGCAGCTGTATTTTGTGTCAAATAAAATAGAGAGGAAGTGGCAGTTGCACAGAGAGCAGGGTCTCTAGGAGTAAGGGCAACACCCCTGTTGCTCCTAGAGGCTCATTTTCATATATTAAACCATCATTGTCAGCAATACCGCACAACTCCCCCATGTGCAAGATACAGACAATACCCCAGAGTCTACTCCTCCTGTATTATAGTGACCAGATACAGACAATACACCTGAGATACATCCCAAGCCGCCAGCAGCGTGTTTCTGATTATGCCTTTCTTCCTGAAGCCAGATGCAGCAAAAGTACTGAAAATGTTGTTATATCCCCTGAGAGAGAGCGATCCCTTACAATATGCACTATATGAAGGAAATTTAATGTGTGTGTATGTATATATATATATATGGGAAAGAAAGTTGATTTAAGCAATTTTGAGCGTGGCATGGTTGTTGGTGCCAGACGGGCCGGTCTGAGTATTTCACAATCTGCTCAGTTACTGTGATTTTCACGTACAACCATTTCTAGGGTTTACAAAGAATGGTGTGAAAAGGGAACAACATCCAGTATGCGGCAGTCCTGTGGGCGAAAATGCCTTGTTGATGCTAGAGGTCAGAGGAGAATGGGCCTGATTCAAGCTGATAGAAGAGCAACGTTGACTGAAATAACCACTCGTTACAACTGAGGTATGCAGCAAAGCATTTGTGAAACCACAACACGCACAACCTTGAGGCGGATGGGCTACAACAGCAGAAGACCCCACCGGGTACCACTCATCTCCACTACAAATAGGAAAAAGAGGCTACAATTTGCACAAGCTCACCAAAATTGGACTGTTGAAGACTGGAAAAATGTTGCCTGGTCTGATGAGTCTTGATTTCTGTTGAGACATTCAAATGGTAGAGTCCGAATTTGGCATAAACAGAATGAGAACATGTATCCATCATGCCTTGTTACCACTGTGCAGGCTGGTGGTGTAATGGTGTGGGGGATGTTTTCTGGGCATACTTTAGGCCCCTTAGTGCCAATTGGCCATCGTTTAAATGCCACAGGCTACCTGAGCATTGTTTCTGACCATGTCCATCCCTTCATGACCACCATGTACCTATCCTCTGATGGCTACTTCCAGCAGGATAATGCACCATGTCACAAAGCTCGAATCATTTCAAATTGGTTTCTTGAACATGACAATGAGTTCACTGTGCTAAAATGGCCCCCACAGTCACCAGATCTCAACCCAATAGAGCATCTTTGGGATGTGGTGGAACGGGAGCTTCGTGCCCTGGATGTGCATCCCTCAAATCTCCATCAACTGCAAGATGCTATCCTATCAATATGGGCCAACATTTCTAAAGAATGCTATCAGCACCTTGTTGAATCAATGCCACGTAGAATTAAGGCACTCCCTCAGTGCGCCTGCGCCGATGACATCACCGAAATAGAAGACGTCATCGGCGCAGGCGCACTGAGGGAGTGCTGAGGAGACGAGCCTCCTCATCTCAGAGCGCCTGCGCCGAATCAACAGAGGCGCGCGATTTTTGAAATGCCGACAGGGCTGGCCGGAGGAGGAGATCCCGGCTGGCCCTGTCAATCAACACGACGAGGGGGCGGATTTCTGCAGCAGCTAGCAGCAAGTAGCCGCCCTACTTGCTGTTAGAGACCGAATTTACATATATTAAAACTTCGTTTTTTGCAGAAACTGCTGGATCAAAGTAAGTAACACAATTATATTGTGATATATCACAATATAACTAATTTCACCAGCCCAAAAAAAAAAAATCACTTTAGTGGGGTGACAGAAGCCCTTTAAGGCTGCTATCGAAGCATCCTGGGCATCCATAACACCTCAGCAGTGCCACAGGCTGATTGCCTCCATGCCACGCCGCATTGAAGCAGTCATTTCTGCAAAAGGATTCCCGACCAAGTATTGAGTGCATAACTGAACATAATTATTTGAAGGTTGACTTTTTTTTGTATTAAAAACACTTTTCTTTTATTGGTCGGATGAAATATGCTAATTTTTTTAGATAGGAAATTTGGGTTTTCATGAGCTGTATGCCAAAATAATCAATATTAAAACAATAAAAGGCTTGAACTACTTCAGTTGGTGTGTAATGAATCTAAAATATGTGAAAGTCTAATGTTTATCAGTACATTACAGAAAATAATGAACTTTATCACAATATGCTAATTTTTTTAGAAGGACCTGTATGGACAAAGTCTCTGATAATGATAATATCTGAGACACGTAGCCAATATATTTTGATCAAAACACATCTGAGCCTGCCTACCAAGCGCCAAGGTGGTCTCAGGTCAAGTGGGTCCTACGCTAAACCTACCTAAGCCATTGGGCTTCTATGTTCAGGAGCGCAGACGCCGCACATATGCTGTGCTGCTCCTAGTCACCTCCATGTGCATCAAGCAACCAATGGGAGGAGGAGCAAGCACACCTATATGTACCAGATGTGTTTTGATCAAAATATATTGGCTAAGTGTCTCAGATATTATCATATCAGAGTGAGGACTTTGTCCATATATAATGCTTGCATCTACTTTACTAAGTGCATTAGTATTATCCTGCATATAGTGTATATTTAGTAGATCTCCTGCACCTATACTACTATATATGCCCTATATGCAGGAGATCTATTATATATACAGTAGTAGATCTCCTCCATAATTGACCACATGGGGATGATGTTTTGGGAAAATCCAAAAGCCAAAAATTGTTGTCAGTGAAACATCCACAAATAGGAATGTTAAGCTTTTACACATTAACACAATGGCGTACGTACTGTGCAGCTCAATGCAAGGACATTTACAGTTTCCATTTAAAGCAATAGTAACTGTATGTAGCCCCCCCCCCCCTAGTTTTTCTAATACACTTTGTGATGGGAAGCAGATTTATCAATGTACAGTACTGCTCTCACTCCTTTTTCATAGACTGTACAATATCTTCAGAAATAGAAATGTACCAAAGTAATATCCTCATGATTTTTTAATTTAGTGGTCCAAAGTAATCCAAAAATAAAAGTTTTTCAACCTGCATGTTGTATTTCAAAGAAGAAACGGAATAAACAGCATGTGCAGCAATAAAGGCACCCCTAATTAATACTTGGTTGCACACCCTTTGGCATTGCCTCCAAACGTTTCTTGTAGCCATCTATAAGCTTCTTGCAATTCTCATGTGGTATCTTCTCCCACTCTTCCTTTGCAGTTTGTTCAAGCTCTTCAATATTTGCAGGGTTCTTTTTCCCAAAGGCAGATTTCAGCTCACCCCAAAGATTTTCAATGGGATTGAGGTCAGGACTCTGGCCATTTTAAAATGGTCCATTTTTTTCTTTTTCAACAATTCCTGTGTACTTTTGGATGTGTGCTTTCGGTCCTTGTCTTGCTGGAGAACCCATGATCTTCGACTCAAACCAAGTTTTCTTACACTGGGTAGGATATTTCTCTCAAAAATGTCTTTAATTCTCAAATTCACGGGTGTCAAACACAAGGCCCGCGGGCCGAATCCGGCCCGCCAGACCTCGTCATGTGGCCCGTGCAGCAGCCGCCGCCGGCCGCCAGCCTTCACCTTTTATTATCGTTTTGTTTTTTTTTTTACACTAGAAAGCCGCCTCTTCAGCGCATGCGCGGCAGCCTACAAGCCAGAGAACGTCTGCCCTCTAGCGGCGCCGGCCGTTCTACACAGGAAACCTCCACTTTACATGCATTCAGGAAACTTCCACTTGTTTTTATATTGAGCGCATGCCATCCTGTAATGTGACAGATCCAACGGCTGCCTGAACCCTTCTCTCCTGTACTGTAAGTACATATGATGTATGTGGGGAAGGGGGGGGGGGGTCTGCTTATTATTCTGCTTAAAAGTCTGATTATAATTAATTTGAGAATATAATTCCAATAGGAAGGTTGCACACTGCTGGTATCATCCGCAAGAAAACTTTATTGTAGACTGCTCAGACGGAAGAACATGGTATTTGGTCTGAGCAGTCTCCAATAAAGTGTCTTGTGGACAATATCAGCGATGTGTGACCCTCCTTTTCTGACTTGCATCATCTGCTACTGAAATGTGAGTGGGCTCTGCGTTGGTCTGCACCTGCCCTTCACAGCACTGCAATGGTTACATACCATGGCAGGTGGAGCGGTAAACTTTGGATATACTGACCACTTCCATGTCACTTTACAGTGGTATAGGGACCATAAACTACAATCAAATAACCCAAAAATGTCCAAGAAAAGAAAAGTTGATGCAGAGGGAAGGCAATTTCAGGAGAGATGGGAAAGTAAATACATGTTTGTGATTAATGGAGACAAGCCGGTATGTCTTATTTGCTATGAGGCAGTGGCAGTGATGAAGGAATACAATTTACGCCGGCACTTTGAGACCAAACATGGAGCCAAATTTGCTAACCTTAGCCACCAGGAAAAGCAACAAAAGGTCCAAGAATTAAAAGGTAGCCTGCATTCTCAACGGAATATTTTTGCAAAAATGACAGCAAAAAATGATGCAGCAGTGAAAGCCAGCTATCTTGTGGCTGAAGAAATTGCGCGAGCTTCAAAGTGCTTTTCAGAAGGTACAACCGGCCCTTTGAGGGTGACCAAACTGCTGATGCGGCCCCCGATGAATTAGAATTTGACACCCCTGCTCTAATTTCATGATTCCTGTGATACGGTCAAGGCTTCCAGTACCAGATGCAGCAAAGCAAACCCACAGCATGCTTAAAAAGAACCTGTCACCTCCTAAAACCATCCCAAGCCGCCAGCAGCGTGTTTCTGAAGGATGCCTTTCTTCCTAAAGCCAGATGCAGCAAAAGTACTGAAAATGTTGTTTTATCCCCTGCCCGGTGCGCTTCTCCACACATGCTTGCCTTAAGTCACGCTAACCACGCACCCTTCCCTGCCCCTTTGCTGTGACTGACAGCCAGCTGTTCGGCAAAGGCAGCCGAACTCTTGCGCATAAGCGCTGTCAGTCACAGCGAAGGGGGCATGCCTCCTCACCCTGCCTACAGACCCCGCTGAAGAAGGTCGCACAGACCGAAACGTTCGGGAATTATCTGATATGGCATAATACTTACTATATGTAAATTAATTGCACTGGATGTACATGAATGATATTCTGTATACTAAGAATTAAAATGTGAAATTTAACTTAAACTTTTGTTCCGTGATTTATGTTCTATTCTGAATAAAATATTAGAAGTTGGCACCTCCACATCATTGCATTCAGTTTTTATTCACGATTTGTATAGTGTCCCAACTTTTTGGGAATCCGGTTTGTACAACCTAGCATGCTTGAACATATGGTAACCAATGAGGATGTATCAGAACATATAAGCAATATGAGGATAAACTCCGCCCTCTTTCTTTTAGTAGTATAACATGGATAAACTGTTAGATAATGAAGATCACAGGAACAGGAATTTCTCTGCATCGGAAGACAGTAGAAGTTTGGGTATGGAAAGTCTATGGAAGGAAGTCAGAAGATTCTCATGGAATGTCTTTATTCTGAGATCAGGTCGACGATGGCTACTTCCCAGAAGCCTGAAGATTATTTTTTATTGTTGGTAAGCTGAAAATTATGAGAGAAAAACATAGGAATGGGTTAAATAGGGTGGTATAATGCTCGCCTCGTGTCCTTAATAAAAATGTATATTTTCCAGCACAATAGCTAGGAAAATCTCCAATTTTACTACAGTACCCGAGGCTCTCATTATACAAGTTCAAAGCTTGCTATATATATAATATTTAATTATAATGTCTATTACAAATCGAAAATAGCAAAATAATAAATAAGCAATTAGAATAACAATGACTATGAAACTATTCTAGTAAGGTCGTAGAAACATGAGAAATAGAAGGAAAATAAAAGGTTCGGAAAGTAGCAGCTTTAAGAAGATCAGCCAGGGAACCACCTGATTGAATAAGTTTGGTAGAAACGACTCCCCTAAGAGAATGGGCCCCAAAAGACGAAATGTCAATGTTAGCAAGGGACATGACTTGTTTAACCCATTGGGCTAGAGTGGGAGAGGATACCGGCAAGTGTCGTTTGCAGTAAGAGATCAGTAGTTAAGGTTTGGAGGGATGTCGAAGTGAAGCAGTCTTATACTCATAAGAATGTAGACATTTGACTTCACATAGGTGCTCATTGTGTGGAAGGGCTGGGTAGAAGATGGAATGAATGTTGGTCGTATTTCGTTTAGTTATAGTAAAATGTACGCCGTTATAATAGGATCTGTTAGAGATATCCAAGGTTTTTACATCCAAGACTTTTAATGGATATAAGACAGAGAGATAAAAGTTTTAGAGATGGAGTCATTATCTCCCCAAGATTATATAAGGTCCAGGACAACGTTAACTTCCCAAGTTGATTGGTATTTTGGCAAGGGGGGGATGTTTGAAATGAATACCCTTAAGTAATCTACAGACGAGGGGGTGTTTTCCTATGGGTAAGGATTGAATGGGAACATGAAATACAGATATAGCCAAACGGTAAAGGTTTATGGTGCGGTATGCTTTACCTGCATCAAAAGAGGCAGAAAGAAAATTTAAGATGTGGATGACAGAGGCATGTATGGGATCCAAGTCCCGTTGACTGCACCAATCAACCCAAATTTTACAGGCTGATCCGTCAGCCTTTCTGGTACCCGGAGCCCAGGCTTCAGAAAGGAGATCTTTAGTTGATTGAGAAAGGCTTGGGACACTTTTGGAAGGCCGGAAATGAGACAGGCTACTAGAGGCAGTTAGTGGGACAGTATTAGCGGGTGTTGTTCGCCAAAAGGGTTCAACTGAAGATTTGGAGAATAAGGGAGGATTCTCGGGAAATCTATAAGCATCCCCAGAATTTGGGGAAACCACGACTGGGTCAGCCACTAAGGGGTAATAAGGACAATTGTTGATTTCTGAATAGAAACCTGCAAGAGAACTCTGGGAATCAGTGCGAAAGGAGGAAAAGCATAGTTTTTGTCTCTAGGCCAAATCTGGAGAAAAGCATCCACTCCTGAAGTTTCGGGGTTGGGACGCCAACTGAAGAACCTGGGTACTTGTCGGTTGAGGCAAGAAGCAAATAGATGTAGGTGAAGAGGCCCCCAAAGAGTATTGAGGAGATAGAAAATGGCTGGATTAAATTGCCAATCGCTCGCATCTATGAGATACTGTGAATTCCAATCAGCTATGGAATTGAATAAACCTGGAAAATATTCTGCATTGAGGACAACATTCCTGATCACAAAAAAGTGCCAAAATTATTTTGCGATACTGGCCAGCATTTCTGATCTCGTGCCGCCCAGGCATTGGACAGCAGAAATGTTGTCCATCCGGAGGAGTATACAACGAGACCTGTTGATTGCGAAGCTCTTGAAAACAAAGAACCCGGCTAGAATTTCTAAGCAGTTGATGTGTAAAGAAGCTTCCGAATGAGATCATTTGCCTCCTGTGGAATTGGATCTGAATCTGGCGGCCCAGCCAGAAAGACTGGCGTCCGACTCTGACAAGGTCTGGAACGGAGTTGAAGATAGTCTTCCCGTTCCACTCTTGAACGTGTTGGAGCCACCAGAGAAGTTCTTCTCTGGCGTCTAACGAGAGGTGAACCTCATCTGAATAACCCAGACCATTCCTTAAGTGCTGAATTTTTTGATGCTGAAGCACCCTGTAGTGTAAAGGGGCTGAAAATATGGCTTGTATGGAGGCTGATAGGAGGCCAACTCTGAAGGTCCGAAGGGAAATGATATGTATGTTAATCGAACAAATCTCTTTCTGGATTACCTTCAACTTCTTAAAAGTGAGGCTCAACATGGCCGATTGGGTACTGATCATTAAACCCAAAAATTCAACCTCTTAAGAGGGGGTTAATACTGATTTCTCGTAATTGATGAGAAATCCGAGGTCCGTCAGAAGAGATAAGGTCCAATTCATATGAAGATGTGCCAGTGATATGGATTCCGCTAGAATCAGTATATCGTCCAGGTATATAATGAGGCGCACTCCATGGGAACGTAGGAAGGCTACTACCGGTTTCATTAACTTGGTGAAGCACCAAGGGGCTGAAGAAAGACCAAATGGGAGGCAGGTAAACTGCCATCTCTGACCTTCCCAAACGAATTGGAGAAATGACTGAGAAGGACGGACTGGTACCGTGAGGTATGCATCCCTTAGGTCTATTTTTACCAACCAATCAATTTTTTTAATAAAAGATCACAAAGTGAATCCTTTCCATTTTGAAGTGTCTGTATTGTATGAAATTGTTCAATAGACGTAAGTTTATTACTGTGCGAAATCCGCCGTCTTTCTTCTTGACCAGAAACAGGTTGCTCAGAAACCCGGAAAAATGGGAGGGAACTTGAATTATTGCCTGTTTGACTATTAATATACCTAGAAATCAAGGAATTATGTTTCAATCTTCAGTCCAAAATTGTATGGGATGAGGGAGGTGTGATTGTATTGGACAGGACACAAAGTCTATTTGGAAGCCCTGGACCGTATTGAGGATCCAGCAGTCTGCAGAAATCAAAGCCCAATGATGGGTAAAATGTAGGAGTCTGCCTCCTAGTATGAGAGAAGAATGAAGGAAGTGTGGACTTACCGCCAGATGCTCTCGGACGTGTGTGAAACCGCGTTGTCCTCAGCCACACCAGGATCGTCCCCGATAGGGGAAGAATGGTGAAAATAGGCTAGGTGGAGCAGAGAACACTATTCTCTCAGGTTGGTAGGAACCTCTGTTTCTATAATTTTGGTATGTCCGGCCGGGAAAGCGGCTCCTAATTCCTATCCCAGCACTGGTAAAAACCTTGTTCTGAAATATTTTCTTTAAATTGGTCTGTGCCCAGTCTAGAGAGGAAAATAATCCCACATATTAATTATTTTCAGTTCACCGAAGAGAGAGCCGTCCGTGTGAAGATTCGGTTCTGAGGTAGCCAATTGGGACAGTTGGGGTCTAAGTGCATCAGCACTGAACGGCGTCATTCCGCACAGAGAGCAGCATTAGCATTGCCTAATAGTACCATGGCTTTTTGAGACTAACCTTTTCATGGTAGGTATATCAATAGCAGCTCCAGAGACGACTTGACTGAAGAGGCAGCAAAGTATTCAGGTACGAGGTCCTAAAACATCCAGGAGCTTATCTTGACACTCTCAAAACGAGCGGTCTAGCCCCTTCTAGGTTTTTTTTTTCCAGATTTTTAACAGGTACTTTATAAGGATACCATCTATGTCGGGAGTAGCAGCCGCGTTTCCCAGTAATGTAGGTCGTGGGCATTCAGCCCTTAATTTGTTTCTAGAGGCACAATCTAGCCTTTTTTTGATCCATAGGGAAATAAACTGTTGGACCTGTGGATTGGGGACCCACTTTCCGGAACGGGGATGCTTAATTAAGGAGGGGTCGAAGTAAGGAGTCCTCATACCATCTAAAATTAAGGACTCTGAGGAAGGTGTCTCTCAAAGTCTGATTCTTCCTCCAGGTCATAATAGCCCTCATTGTCTGAAATATCGGACTGATCTAGAGAAGACCTGTCCGAAGACTTCATATATGAGTCTGGTTTAAGTCTTTTAACGATGGTCCAAGCGCGTTTTTATTTTTTTAATCGTCCTCACGGGCAGAGGGTCTGCGATGCATAGCACGAGCATCAGTATGGGTACTGCACGATAGCCGTGAGTCGTCATGAATTGCTTGACCTTTCCCAGTATGAGCAGACTTAGTCTGTGTGTTGGGAGTATGGTTGTCATTCATTAAATGCCGTTTGAGGGCAGGTTTATGTGATTTATTTTCTTTCATTTCTTTTTTTTTTTTTTTTTAAACCTTTTGCCAAATTGGTTGTAGAGTCAGTTGCTGACCAAAACCTCAGATGGAGTTTGTGGTGTAGAATGGGGGGATTTTGGAGGTGACGACTGGGCAATCGCCCTAGTGACTGACCTGGAAATTCTCTCTTGTACAGATGACATAGCTGGGCGCAATGCCTCCTGTACAGAGCGTGACACAGACTGGTCAATAAAATTTGGGATTTGGTCCCCTGACATAAAGACTGTGTATCCTTGTCTTGATTTGGGGCAGACATGACCAATATACAGTACAGACCAAAAGTTTGGACACACCTTCTCATTCAAAGAGTTTTCTTTATTTTTATGAAAATTGTAGATTCACACTGAAGGCATCAAAACTATGAATTAACACATGTGGAATTATATACATAACAAAAAAGTGTGAAACAACTGACAATATGTCATATTCTAGGTTTTTCAAAGTAGCCACCTTTTGCTTTGATTACTGCTTTGCACACTCTTGGCATTCTCTTGATGAGCTTCAAGAGGTAGTCACCTGAAATGGTTTTCACTTCACAGGTGTGCCCTGTCAGGTTTAATAAGTGGGATTTCTTGCCTTATAAATGGGGTTGGGACCATCAGTTGCATTGTGGAGAAGTCAGGTGGATACAAAGCTGATAGTCCTACTGAATAGACTGTTAGAAATTGTATTATGGCAAGAAAAAAGCAGCTAAGTAAAGAAAAACGAGTGGCCATCATTACTTTAAGAAATGAAGGTCAGTCAGTCTGAAAAATTGGGAAAACTTTGAAAGTGTCCCCAAGTACAGTCACAAAAACCAACAAGCGCTACAAAGAAACTGGCTCACATGCGGACCACCCCAGGAAAGGAGTCACCTCTGCTGCGGAGGATAAGTTTATCCGAGTCACCAGCCTCAGAAATCGCAGGTTAACAGCAGCTCAGATTAGAGACCAGGTCAATGCCACACAGAGTTCTAGCAGCAGACACATCTCTAGAACAACTGTTAAGAGGAGACTGTGTGAATCAGGCCTTCATGGTAGAATATCTGCTAGGAAACCACTGCTAAGGAGGGGCAACAAGCAGAAGAGACTTGTTTGGGCTAAAGAACACAAGGAATGGACATTAGACCAGTGGAAATCTGTGCTTTGGTCTGATGAGTCCAAATTTGAGATCTTTGGTTCCAACCACCGCGTCTTTGTGCGACGCAGAAAAGGTGAACGGATGGACTCTACATGCCTGGTTCCCACCGTGAAGCATGGAGGAGGAGGTGTGGGGGTGCTTTGCTGGTGACACTCTTGGGGATTTATTCAAAATTGAAGGCATACTGAACCAGCATGGCTACCACAGCATCTTGCAGCGGCATGCTATTCCATCCGGTTTGCGTTTAGTTGGACCATCATTTATTTTTCAACAGGACAATGACCCCAAACACACCTCCAGGCTGTGTAAGGGCTATTTGACCATGAAGGAGAGTGATGGGGTGCTGCGCCAGATGACCTGGCCTCCACAGTCACCGGACCTGAACCCAATCGAGATGGTTTGGGGTGAGCTGGACCGCAGAGTGAAGGCAAAAGGGCCAACAAGTGCTAAGCATCTCTGGGAACTCCTTCAAGACTGTTGGAAGACCATTTCAGGTGACTACCTCTTGAAGCTCATCAAGAGAATGCCAAGAGTGTGCAACGCAGTAATCAAAGCAAAAGGTGGCTACTTTGAAGAACCTAGAATATGACATATTTTCAGTTGTTTCACACTTTTTTGTTATGAATATAATTTCACATGTGTTAATTCATAGTTTTGATGCCTTCAGTGTGAATCTACAATTTTTATAGTCATGAAAATAAAGAAAACTCTTTGAATGAGAAGGTGTGTCCAAACTTTTGGTCTGTACTGTATGTGTGTATATATATATATATATATATATATATATATACACACTGTAATAACAGAAATTCACAGTTTATAGTGAGGCCTGTAAGGGTAGATAATTAACTACCAGTAAAATAATATATGTGCATATATCAAAAGTATATCAAAAATAATAATAATAATATATATATATATATATATTATATTATATATATATTTTTTTCATTCTTTGAATACCTCACCTGAGGAAAATACTTTTGATATATGCACATATATTTATTTATATATATATATATATATATATATATATATATATACCAAGAGTTTAGACACACCTTCTCATTCAAAGAGTTTTCTTTATTTTCATGACTATGAAAATTGTAGATTCACACTGAAGGCATCAAAACTATGAATTAACACATGTGGAATTATATGCATAACAAAAAAAGTATGAAACAACTGAAAATATGTCATATTCTAGGTTCTTCAAAGTAGCCACCTTTTGCTTTGATTACTGCTTTGCACACTCTTGGCATTCTCTTGATGAGCTTCAAGAGGTAGTCACCTGAAATGGTCTTCCAACAGTCTTGAAGGAGTTCCCAGAGATGCGTAGCACTTGTTGGCCCTTTTGCCTTCACTCTGTGGTCCAGCTCACCCCAAACCATCTCGACCTGGAGGTGTGTTTGGGGTCATTGTCCTGTTGAAAAATAAATTATGGTCCAACTAAACGCAAACCGGATGGAATAGCATGCCGCTGCAAGATGCTGTGGTAGCCATGCTGGTTTAGTATGCCTTCAATTTTAAATAAATCCCCAACAGTGTCACCAGCAAAGCACCCCCACACCATCACACCTCCTCCTCCATGCTTCAGGATGGGAACCAGGCATGTAGAGTCAATCCGTTCACCTTTTCTGCGTCGCACAAAGACACGGTGGTTGGAACCAAAGATCTCAAATTTGGACTCATCAGACCAAAGCACAGATTTCCACTGGTTTAATGTCCTTTCCTTGTGTTCTTTAGCCCAAACAAGTCTCTTCTGCTTATTGCCTGTCCTTAGCAGTGGTTTCCTAGCAGATATTCTACCATGAAGGCCTGATTCACACGGTCTCCTCTTAACAGTTGTTCTAGAGATGTGTCTGCTGCTAGAACTCTGTGTGGCATTGACCTGGTCTTTAATCTGAGCTGCTGTTAACCTGCGATTTCTGAGGCTGGTGACTCGGATGAACTTATCCTCCGCAGCAGAGGTGACTATTGTTCCCCTTTTCCTGACAGACAATTAAGATACATTGGGTAAGGTAGAAGGCGATTTTTTAATTACTTTTTATTTTTTTTCATTTAATAATAAAAAAAAACATTTGTCAGAAATCTGGGCATTCGTGCTTTGTATTTCGCCTTGCTTGGTAGTATTTAACACGTGTACTAAGAAACTAAGAAGATAGGTGTGGACCCTATGAGGTCTGTGTATGCCTCTGCATTAAAGGGGTTGTCCACTCCATTACTACTGATGGCCTATCCTCAAGATAAGCCATCAATATCTGATGAGAAGGGGTCTGACACCCTGTACCCCTGCATATCTGCTGTTTCAGAGTAACTCCTGCAGTGGAACAATACAGCTCCAAAATTGTCTGTAATTACATTCTAGGACCTGTATAAAATATACCTATAAAAATTCCTATTTATAACTAATGAAAAAAAGACTACAAGTATGGAAAATGTATTATAGTCCATGACAGACACATGCCGAGCTTTTCTCTAGATCATTGAAAGTGCCCTTTACCATACAGAAGTAGGCATAAATGGCACATGACGGATGAAACCAGTAATTGGCGGCAGCAGATACGTGAATACATCACTTCCAGACATAGGAGGCCACACCAGTGGCGTTGGGTGAACTGGATTTTAAGCAGTATAGCTTATTGCGTTGTATTAGGTTTCTGATCAGTGTTTGCACAGGGACAGCTATCCTTCTAACATAAATTATGAACATGCTGTCATATACAGTACATGCTTATGTCATTTCATCAAGGGCCGATTGTTGACGTCATACCCAGCATCAGATTGTTAGTATAACCGGTTGGTATAACTTAGAGAAAGCAATTCTTACATCTCCAGGCTGCAGAGCGATCACACGGCAGATCACGCCGTGCAGCCAGTCACATTCTGTTTACAACATGTAAATGTGGAGGAAGACTTCTCCTTAGTATGGGGCAGTTGCTAAGCAACACGTAGAACAGCACAGAAAAGGAACAATCAAGCCAATTGTGGGATCTGACCTGAGCAGTCATGTGGAACAGAATTATAAATGATGATATCACATCTGAATACTTTATTAGCCGATTAGTTTTTTTCTTTAACCATATGTAAGCAAATATTTTCAATGTCTATTCAAGTATATATTACTAGCTTATACACTTACCAGATTTCTTGAGAAAAATAACATCTTAGCCCAGTAGTTCATCTGTATTTAGATTGGCTATAATGATGGGTTTAGACATGTTGTAGGAGTAATGTCCTAAAGCAGGCATGTCCAAACTGCGGCCCTCCAGCTGTTGCAAAACTACAACTCCCAGCATGCCTGGATAGCTTACAGCTATTAGGGCATGCTGGGAGTTGTAGTTTTGCAACAGCTGGAGGGTCGCAGTTTGGACATGCCTGTCCTGAAGGATACAGCAATTACAACCAAACCCCCAGATCTAGGTCTTGACTCTCTCTTGTTTGCAGGTGTAATTGAAAATGAGGGTGAAGGCTGAGAGATAGTTGGGCCTGTATGAAGCACCACTTTCATTTGAGCAGGACCCTTGTGAAGTGAACAGGGGCAGACAACTGGAAATCATAACACTGTTATTTGTTTCTGTTTTGTTCAGTTAAAATTTGTGACATTTAACACCTTCACAAACCTGGAATCCAAGGTCCTTGAGGGGTTATTGAGCAGCTCACAAACTGGGTCCTCTCCATACGCGGCAGGTGCTGGCGGTATAATACAGTTCACACCCAGCCAGAGTGACTAAAATAGTAGATAACTCTGACCCTATTAATTTAACCCTGCATATACTGTAGTGATAACTGCACGGAGGGGTTAGTCAGAGGGAGGGGGGCGTCCTCTGACCTTTAGTTGTCCTCCTGCCACAAAATCTCAGGGTGCTGATTTGTTAAAATTTTTAGCCTGAGGCATTCTCCAGTGCCTTCCATTGAAAACTGCCTGTTGGTTCGCCAGGCTTTTAATATTGATGACCTGTCCTCGGGAGAGGGTCCGACACCCCTGCCGATCAGCTGTATAAAGGGAAGGTGCACTGCGTGCATGTGCCGTCTCCCTTCTCTCTTCCTGGTCGCTGCTGCTCTTCCTGGTCTGATATTGGCGACCTATCCTGAGGATAGGTCATCAATATTAAAAGCCCGGAGAACCCCTTTAAGGAAGTACAGAGAATCCCCACAGGTTCAAATAATAAACTATTGCAGTCTATGGTAGCGGCAATGAAAGTAAAAAATAAAATAAATATTTAAACAGAAATATCAAAAAAAAATTAATAATCCTTTTTGTAATTTTAAAAATAAACAAAATAATAAACATAACTAATACAGCTGTATCCAAGAATGTGTGAACTACTGAAATATAAAAGTTTATATTTACGGTGCACGGAGAATGCCATAATTTTAATGTATTTTATGTACTTATATAGTGCTACTATATTCCTCAGCACTTTACAGACATTGGCATCACGCTGTCCCCAGTGGGTCTCACAATCCAAGTTCCCTATTAGTGTGAGTGTGGAGGAAACCACAGAACATGGAGGAAACCCACGCAGACATGGGGAGAACATACAAACTCCATGCAGGTGTGGTCACCTCACACCTAAAAAAACAAACTGAACAAAAAGTGATCAAAGGGTCTTATGTACTCCAAAATGGCACCAATAAAAACTATAGCTTGCAAAAATAAAACTTGCATAACTCTGTAAAAACTTAGGAGCACATTTATTAAGACTGCCATTTTAGAAATTGTTCTTAATAAAGTCCCATCGCTGGTGGAGGATCTGCCAATGTTATGAAGAGACACAGGCCTTTCTAACTTCGGCGCATCCAGAACCAGTTCTAAATGTAAGGCAACTTCATAGCTGTCTTACATTTAGACTATTTTCTAAGCCTGAACCAGGCATAGAAAATGATGAATGAGATGGGCCTGTCCCCTTCCCCGCTAACAATTTTAGACCTGGCGTGAGCAGGGTGAAGTCGGTAGAAAAAATTGTAATGTAGTTTACTGTCCTCCTCTATACCTGTAGGAAATAACAGTACCATCTTATAAGATCTGTACCCACTGTCAGCATTTACCAGGTAAATAATATTCCCAGACCAACCTGTTTTGTCTGTCATTACTCTGGGCTCCCAAGGTGCTTTTTTTCGAACAGGTGGTAAAGTTGTTGTTGCACGGCAGATAATCTCCTGAGAATGCACATTTACAGACGTGGACAAAATTGTTGGTACCCTTTGGTCAATGAAAGAAAAAGTCACAATGGTCACAGAAATAACTTTAATCTGACAAAAGTAATAATAAATTAAAATTCTATAAATGTTAACCAATGAAAGTCAGACATTGTTTTTCAACCATGCTTCAACAGAATTATGTAAAAAAATAAACTCATGAAACAGGCATGGACAAAAATGATGGTACCCCTAACTTAATATTTTGTTGCGCAACCTTTTGAGGCAATCACTGCAATCAAACGCTTCCTGTAACTGTCAATGAGACATCTGCACCTCTCAGCAGGTATTTTGGCCCACTCCTCATGAGCAAACTGCTCCAGTTGTGTCCGGTTTGAAGGGTGCCTTTTCCAGACTGCATGTTTCAGCTCCTTCCAAAGATGCTCAATAGGATTGAGGTCAGGGCTCATAGAAGGCCACTTTAGAATAGTCCAATTTTTTCCTCTTAGCCATTCTTGGGTGTTTTTAGCGGTGTGTTTTGGGTCATTGTCCTGTTGCAAGACCCATGACCTGCGACTGAGACCAAGCTTTCTGACACTGGCTAGTACATTTCTCTCTAGAATTCCTTGATAGTCTTGAGATTTCATTGTACCCTGCACAGATTCAAGACACCCTGTGCCAGACGCAGCAAAGCAGCCCCAGAACATAACAGAGCCTCCTCCATGTTTCACAGTAGGGACAGTGTTCTTTTCTTGATATGCTTCATTTTTTCGTCTGTGAACATACAGCTGATGTGCCTTGGCAAAAACTTCGATTTTTGTCTCATCTGTCCACAGGACATTCTCCCAGAAGCTTTGTGGCTTGTCAACATGTAGTTTGGCATATTCCAGTCTTGCTTTTTTATGATTCGTTTTCAACAATGGTGTCCTCCTTGGTCGTCTCCCATGTAGTCCACTTTGGCTCAAACAACGACGGATGGTGCGATCTGACACTGATGTTCCTTGAGCATGAAGTTCACCTTGAATCTCTTTAGAAGTCTTTCTAGGCTCTTTTGTTACCATTCGGATTATCCGTCTCTTAGATTTGTCATCAATTTTCCTCCTGCGGCCACGTCCAGGGAGGTTGGCTACAGTCCCATGGATCTTAAACTTATGAATAATATGTGCAACTGTACTCACAGGAACATCTAGTTGCTTGGAGATGGTCTTATAGCCTTTACCTTTAACATGCTTGTCTATAATTTTCTTTCTGATCTCTTGAGACAGCTCTTTCCTTTGCTTCCTCTGGTCCATGTCGAGTGTGGTACACACCATATCACCAAACAACACAGTGATTACCTGGAGCCATATATATAGGCCCAATGGCTGATTACAAGGTTGTAGACACCTGTGATGCTAATTAGTGGACACACCTTGAATTAACATGTCCCTTTGGTCACATTATGTTCTGTGTTTTCTAGGGGTACCATCATTTTTGTCCATGCCTGTTTCATGAGTTTATTTTTTTACATAATTCTGTTGAAGCATGGTTGAAAAACAATGTCTGACTTTCATTGGTTAACATTTATAGAATTTTAATTTATTATTACTTTTGTCAGATTAAAGTTATTTCTGTGACCATTGTGACTTTTTCTTTCATTGACCAAAGGGTACCAACAATTTTGTCCACGTCTGTATATATGTGTTAATAACTCCTATTGTTTTGCTATGGCTGTTATTGCAGACCACATATTAGGATTTGTTGGGGAAAAAAACAATATATGCAATCCTGTAGCACCACTCATGGATACAGTAAATGTTAAAATGTAATTACTGTATATTTTTTTTCTGGTTTAGCAACATAATGGACTCCTTTTGCAATAATTGAATGTTCTACAGGAGACAAAATGTCACGGCTGTGTCATGTTCTGGTGGTTGTGGACCGTGACACTTGTGCCATTCATGCTTGTTGCCGGTGGCAACGTGTTGTTTTTGCATGTTTGGATAAGTCCCCTTTAAGTCTGGTGTTCCTTCCCATTTTGGTGTGTACGGGGTTAAGGTGTGTGCAAGGTGGATCTGGGTATGGCCTAATGGCTCTTCTTATGTTGGAGTTGTGAGCTTGAGGTCAGTTGTTTGCCTGCCTTTGTAGGAGAAGGAGCTTTGCTCCTCTCTGGATGTTTTACCTGTCCATGAGGGTCTCCTTTTGGAAGATCAAGGTCTTTAGCGAAGTCTCCCTACGTTATTCTCCTTGTTCCTTACCTTACCTGTTGTTATGTTTGGTGTGGGTTTGTTTTGGGGATTTGTTGTTATGTCTAGTTTGGTGTTCTATGTCTGGTATGTTTGGTGTAATGCCTGGCATGGTTGCTAGACATCCCCTTGTTTGTCTGTACCTATGAAGGGGGGTCTCAGGGTTCCCCGGAGGGGGAACCACTAGTCAGTGTGCAGCTCTGCTTGGGACGCCATGCATCCTATCCGCATGGGGGTCCAGGCAGTTTCTGGTTTGCTGGATTCTGTGTTTGTGTTTTGTGCTGTGGTCCAGTCATCGTGGTTGCAGTGGCAGGTAAGTGCGTGTTTTTCGGGGCTCTTACCTGCCGATCCAGTAGCTGTGCACTGTCTGTCCCTTCCCTGGCAGCTAGGTCAGTGAGACTCCTGTTCATCTGTGTCTGGGATAAACAGGTTGTCACATCTCCTTTCTCTATTTGAGGGACTATCAGAGCGACTTGGAGTCCTAGGTTTCCTGGATATGAGCTGTCCTACCATCCAGGTCCGTTCATACGGTGAGGATTAGGGATGCAATAGGAGGTGACCAGCTCCCTTATCCCAGCCTCTGGCCTAGTTGCTTTCCTGTCTGCTCTTAATTATACAGTGGGGAGTTTCCCCCCCACTCCCCACCGTGACACAAAACTTAAGATAAATTTGTCATTTTAAAAACTGGTGATGCGGACTATGACCACTGGTGAGGCCCAGATATGAGCATGTTCAGGCTGCTGAAGCCCTATTAGAAAAAGCCATGCCATGGACATATGCAATGACATGTCTGTATAGAAGCATTAAAGGGGTTATGCATTGCAGAGATATTAATGACCTATCCTCAGGATAAGTCATCAATATCAGATCAGCGGGGGAAGGACTCCCAGCACCACTGCCAATCAGCTGGTTGAAGAAGAGGTGGTGTGAGGACAGGTTAGCAAAATTTACCCACTGCATAACCTCTTTAATCTGCCACCGATTCCCATTTAACCTCTTAAGGACACATGACGTACCGGTACGTCATGATGTCCTGGTACTTAAGGACACATGACGTACCGGTACGTCATGAATGGTTCCGATCACCGCCGCTCATTGAGCAGGCACCTGGGGCAAATGCGCCGGGGGGGGTCCTGTGACCCCCCCATGTCGGCGATCGCAGAAAACCGCAGGTCAATTCAGACCTGCGGTTTTCTGCGTTTCCGGGTTATTCGGGTCTCTGAAGACCCGATAACCCGGAACAGGATGGTGATGGTGGTGTGATTTCACTCCACCAATCACCATCCAGCGATCCTGAGTGGTGATGGTGACATCACCACTCAGGATCGCTTTCTGATTGGTCTGTGGGCGGTCCGGCGCGATATTCAAAAGTGGCAGGCGCTCCTCTCCTCCTCCTTTTGTGTTCTCGAGCCGCAGGAGAGAGGAGCTGCCTGCACGTGTCTGCCACAGCTGCCAGCACCCCGATCTTTGCCCCCAGGATCCGATCTGTGACCCAGCACCCCCCATCAGGTACATAGGGACAGCTAGGGAAAGTTTGGGTTAGGCAGGGAAAAAAAAGGGAAAGTTAGTTTTTTGAACCTTTCATTGCATCACCCTAGTTAGGGTGTCTGGGGTCCACAGCACAGCTGTGTGACCCTAGACCCCCCAGGGGTGCTGCCACTTGCCCCCCCCCCCCTCACTTTTTTGGGGTGCAGGATTTTTTATTTTATTTTATTTTTTATTTTTTGTACGCTGACTGTGGCCGGCACTCTTAGCGTCCGGCCACTGTTAGCGCATCGCACACCCCACCGCTGATCAACTTCGGACGGTTGATCAGCGGTTTTGATTATTCTTTTTGGCCAGGCCCGGTGGCTGGACGCCGGTCAGTGCAGCCGAAATGAGGACATTTTGGGGCCTCGTGCTGCATATGGGCCTGGTCAAGAAACCCAGTGTCAGGCTGTACTGGAGTGGGGACGTCCTCTACCAGACCCCACTTTACAGTACGGCCATGACACGCTCCAGGTTTGAGGCCATCTGGAAATGTCTGCATTATTCCGATAATGCAGCATGTCCCCCCCGAGGTGATCCTGCCCATGACCGTCTGTATAAGATACGGCCGGTCATCGATCACTTTGGGGCCAAATTCATGGAGGCCTATGTACCTGAAAGAGAGGTCGCGGTTGATAAGTCTCTCATTGCGTTCAAGAGGAGACTCATTTTCCGCCAGTATGTGCCCTCCAAGCGGGCGAGGTATGGCGTGAAGCTATACAAAATTTGTGAGAGTACCTCAGGGTACACTTACAAATTTCGTATATACGAGGGGCGAGATTTCCGGATTCAACCCCCAGAATGTCCCCCCACTCTGGGTGTTACCGGGAAACTTGTGTGGGACCTTATGTACCCACTGCTGGATAAGGGTTACCACCTGTACGTGGATAACTTTTATACCAGTATCCCCTTTTTCCAGTCCCTTGCCGCCAGATCCACGTTCGCTTGTGAGACCGTGCGGAAAAATCAACGCGGCCTCCCTACCCTCCCCCTCCAGGTACCTATCCCCAGGGGTGAGACCCGTGCCCTTACCACTGGAAACCTGTTGCTGGTCAGGTATAAGGACAAGAGGGATGTCCTTATGCTGTCCACAATTCATGGTAACGGCATCACCCCTGTCCCTGTGCAAGGTACTGCGGCAACGGTCCTCAAGCCCGATTGTATCGTCGCCTACAATCGGTATATGGGAGGAGTTGATCTCTCTGATCAAGTCCTCAAGCCATATAACGCCATGCGCAAAACCCGGGCATGGTACAAAAAAGTTGTGGTCTACTTGGTGCAGGTTGCCATGTACAACTCTTTTGTACTATCCCGAAGCGCTGGCAGCACAGGGACATTCCTCCAGTTCTATGAGGCAGTCCTCAAGGCCCTGATCTTTTCGGACCGGGAAAGAGCAGGCCGGAGTACCTCGGGAACTGTAGGCGCCCGGATCGTCCCTGGCCAACACTTTCCAGGTGTGGTCCTCCATACTGGAAAGAAGGGACGAACCCAAAAAAGGTGCAGAGTGTGTCACAGGAGGGGGATACGGAAGGACACTACAACTCAATGTGACTTGTGCCCCGATCATCCGGGCCTCTGCATTATTGGTTGATTCAGGGAGTATCACACTTCCATGGAGTACTAAATTTATATCCCAATTTAGGACTGACATCGGATAAAAAAAAAAACTGGTTCTCAGACTTGAGACACCCAAAAAAACTAAAATAATTTATTAAAAGTAGACATATTAGGTATTGCCGCGTCAGTAATCTCCTCTATAAAAAATACCCCATGACCTAACCCCCCAGATTAACACTGTCAAGGAAAAAAAAAGATTTTTTTTTGTCACCTTACATAACAAAAAGTTTAGTAGCAAGCGATGATAAAGTCATATAGCCCCCAAAATAGTGCCCAAAAAAACGTCCGCTCGTCCCGCAAAAAATTAGCCCCCACATAAGATAATCGGATAAAAATTAAATAAAAAAATGACACCTAGACTTTAGAGATACAAAAAATTTATTTTTGTATCAAAAAAGATAATATAGTCAAAAACCTAAATAATTGTAAAAAAATGTAGACTTATTAGGTATTGCCGCGTCTGTAAGAATCTCCTCTATAAAAATATCCCATGATCTAACCCCCCAGATTAACACAGTTAAAAAAAAAAAAGAAAACGGTGCCAAAAACGCAATTTTTGCCACTTTTTCATTTCAATCCGTTTTTTCCGGTAACAAAACAAGGGTTAACAACCAAACAAAAGTTAATATTTATTACCCTGATACTGCAGTTTACAGAAATGCCATATTTGTGGTCGTAAACTGCTGTATCAGTAAAAGGGAGGCCGCAAAAGGAAAGGACCGACATGGTTTCTGGAAGGCCGCTTTTGATGGCCTTTTTATTGACACCATGTCCCTTTTGAAGCCCCCCTGATGCCCCCCTAAAAACGCCCTAAAAGTGACCCCATCTAAGAAACTACACCCCTCAAGGTATTCAAAACTGATTATACAAACTTTATTAACCCTTTAGGTGTTCCTCAACAGTTAATGGCAAATGGAGATGAAATTTCAGAATTTCAATTTTTGGTAACCTTGCCTCACAAAAATGTAATATAGAGCAACCAAAAATCATATGTACCCTAAAAATAGTCCCCCAAAAAATGCCACCTTATCCCGTAGTTTCCAAAATGGGGTCACTTTTAGGGAGTTTCTACTCCAGGGGTGCATCAGGGGGGTTGAAACAGGACACGGTGTAAATAAACCGGTCCATAAAAATCAGCCCTCCAAAAACCAAACGGTGCACCTTTCACTCTACGTCCCGCTGTGTGGCCGTACAGTAGTTTACGGCCACATATTGGGTGTTTCTGTAAACGGCAGAGTCAGGGCAATAAAGATACAGTCTTGTTTGGCTGTTAACCCTTGCTTTGTTAGTGGAAAAAATGGGTTAAAATGGAAAATTAAGACAAAAAAATGAAATTCTCAAATTTCATCCCCATTTGCCAATAACTCTTGTGCAACACCTAAAGGGTTAACGACGTATGTAAAATCAGTTTTGAATACCTTGAGGGGTGTAGTTTCTTAGATGGGGTCATTTTTGGGAGGTTTCTATTATCTAAGCCTCACAATATGACTTCAAACCTGAACTGGTCCATAAAAAGTGGGATTTTGAAGATTTCTGTAAATTTTTCAAAATTTGCTTCTAAACTTCTAAGCCTTGTAACATCCCCAAAAAATAAAATATCATTCCCAAAATGCTACAAACATGAAGTAGACATATGGGGAATGTAAAGTCATCACAATTTTTGGGGGTATTACTATGTATTACAGAAGTAGAGAAACTGAAACTTTGAAATTTGCAAGTTTTTGCAATTTTTGGGTAAATTAGGTATTATTTTGTGCAAAAAAAAAAAAAATTTTTTGACTTCATTTTACCAGTGTCATGAAGTACAATATGTGACGAAAAAACAATCTCAGAACGGCCTGGATAAGTCAAAGCGTTTTAAAGTTATCAGCACTTAAAGTGACAGTGGTCAGATTTGCAAAAAATGGCCTGGTCCTTAAGGTGAAATAAGGCTGTGTCCCTAAGGGGTTAAAATAAATACATTTTCTTGAAAAGCGAGGCCAGACAGCCAGGAAGTCATATGGGTCCAAAATATGGGCACATTAGAACAGTTACTCCAAACGTGATGTAAACCTAGCCTTTTAGTTTAAGAAATCTCCAATCACATTATACAGATACAATGTTCAATGTTTTAAGTCAGGTTGCAGATTTTCAGTTCAGATGGATTCTGTATGTTTCAGTATATTCCCTGTGGAAATGCAGTAGATTCTACTTAAATTATTGAAAGGGCAAGTCTGCAGTAAAATCCTCACCATTATTTCATACATTTTGCATCCAGATTTACACCCTTCCCTTCCTAAACATTAAAAGAGATTCAGAGAAAGATGAAGCACCACACAGGCCCCATTGAAATAAAATGAATGCTGGTAGTTATCTAGAACCAGTTAGCTACACCTTATGTGACACTTAGGTTTTGCTAAAAAGCAGCACTGGATTTAAGTCCCTTGGGCCCACCAGAGGAAATGATTCTGAGGGACCATCCTCAGTGTATATAGGATCTTAAGGTCCCTGTTTAATTAGGAATCCATTAATGTCAGAGCTTAGGCCCACAGAGGATCCTCTGCTACTCTGGTGGGCCAGTCCAAACCTGCTGGTAATCAAGTAATGACTTTAAAATTATTTCTAAAGTGTTGTCCCAACTTGATAATCCCATTCTGGGCTATTGTTGGCCATCCAAATCTACCACAGCAGAAATGTAGTATTACATGGCAGCCATCCTTTATAAGAATACCTTTCAAATGGCATCACGTATAAGGGTCTCATTGCTAGGGCAACTACTTTAAAAGATTTTTCCAGGACTTTAGAATGATGACCTATTTTCAGTATCTGATCGGTGGGGGTCAGACAACTGGGACCCCTGCCGATCAGCTGTTTGAGAAGGCACTGGCTCTCTGTGAGCACCGTGGCCTTCATGAAGCTTACCAAGCACAGCGCTGTACTTAGTATAGCGGCTGTGCTTGGTATCGCACTCAGTCCCATTCACTTCATTGGGGCTGAGCTGCACCTAGGTCACATGATTGATGAACGTGCTGTCACTGGCCTAAGAAAAGCTGGGAGAGGGGCGCAGTGCTCACAGGAGTGCTGGTGCCATCTCAAACAGCTGATCAGCTGGGTTCCCGGGTGTCGGACCCCCAACGATTAGATACTGATGACCTATACTGAGGAGGTCATCAGTACAAAAATCTCAGAAAACTGATTAAATATCATAACTTTTTCAAATAATGAATTCATGATTGTGTCACCTTAACTGTAAGGTATACAAGTGATGGAAAATCCAACAACACAAATATAAAGCCACAAAATCAATCCATAAGGTTTTTAAAAATTCATTTTAATGAAGAAATAATTCCATTCCAAAATATAGACACACAGTTATTATAACCACTTCAAAATAGGACATGTCCCATGTAGGTTCCCACACACACACATACACAAAAACAATACTTTAACAGCAATACAAAAAATTCCATACAGTAGTAGTTTTGTTACAATATCAATGCAAATTGTCATTCTTTAGTGTGTCTGCTCTTGTGGTCTTCAAGTGGTCAAGTACAGTAGTTATAGAATTACAAATATCAGTTAGTAACCTTGAGATTTTTCGATGATATTTTTGGTTCAGAGGTTAAAAGGCCTGTTCCAATACAGAGGATCGCTCACTGTTATCTGCTCTGTATATTACTATGACCCCACTTGATTGATGCAACCTGAGGTTGCCCATATTTACAAGGTCTATCTACATTATACTTTTCCCTGCACAACGACTTAGCAGCCATTTTGTGGGCTGACCACATGTTCCTGAGAACTCCTATTCCAGCTTCTCCAGTCCAAAGCCAACAGAATCAGCAGGACAATGACTCCACTGGTTAACAATGATAAAAACACATGAAAACTCCTTTTCAGCCCACAAAATGAGCTCCCCCACTCTGTGCAAGTGACAGGAGTACTACAAGATGGGAAATAAATAGAGCAATATGAAAAAGATACCTTTGCTAACTAATTATTACATGACCCATGCAAATAAAAAAAGGAAAAAAAAAACACAACAGCAAAAGTGCCCAAGGAAAGTATCATAATAAAGGCCACGCAAATAATATGCAAAAAAACTAAATATTCTACATTCTAATTACCTCTCTGTATACATTCTGTGAACACTCAAAAAGCAATATATGCGGAACTAGCCTACTCTATGGCTAAGTATAACATAGGCTAAAAGGCTGATCCTCTATTGCCAAACGCTTCTATGGAAAGCACCCAGCAGGTAAACCTTACCCTGACTCCTCAAGTGAAAACACCAGAGACTGTACCTTTACCATGACTTTCCAGGCATCTGTTTTCTCATGACACTTTTTCTTCAACTCATGCTTGGGTCATGAACACAAATTCAATGAAAAAATAGATACACACAATAATAGATAAGAGCTGATTTGATAGAGTTTCATGCAGTTATTACCTAATGTACAATAAAATTCCTGTAATCTGGAACTAACGGTACCCAACAGATGTCAGGTTATCAAACATCTGAACTATTTGACAAGAATGTAAGAATATGTATCAGAACTCCATATCTTGCAGTAAGAAAATGGAGGATAAATGATAAAAGGATAAAACAATTACTGGGGCAATACCATCCAAATTTACCTTCTCACAAATAATATGGCTGGAACCATCACTCACTGGAGAAACATAGGGTCCCACTGTAGATTGCATGAACTTACTACTGTATGATACAGTTCTTGCAATAAAGTATTGCTGATATCATAAAAAAATCTTCAACAAGTGCTTTAATCTGTGACCCAAAACTTGCAAATGGGTGCCATTATTGTTCAAAAACCCTTTACCTCGAGTGATCTTTCGAGCAGTGAAGGTAGCTCTCCCAAGCACCATGAGAAGGATTCCAGCTCTCTTCATTACTGTGAGACACTGGGAGTTAGATGGTCCCAGCACATGGCTCTATATAAAAGATCTATTAAATATGATGTGTAAGATGATACACTTTTCTTGAACTCAAATTTAACGACACATCAACGATAATGTCTAATGATGTGATACCCACAATAAATTACCATTGAGGTGTACTTGAATATCTAGTCAACATTTTTCTTCTGATCTTGAAAGATCCCATAGCATCAAAGCGTCAAGCCAACTGCTGGATGATCGGACACAAAGTTAAAGGAATTTTACTTTACTTGTAAATCTTCCTAATATAATTTAGACTAAACACATATGAACCGTAACAAAACCACTCCATGATTCATTTTAGGGAATCAACATAAAAACTGCAATCTGCAAAAAAAATAAAAAATCTAAATAATCAAGCAGACAACACACTCAAACCTCCACTGTCCGACTTATCGTCAGCCTCATGATTTCCAGTTGAGGACACTTCTGGTGAGGTATCTGGATTGAGTGGTTTAACGTAATGGAGACCCTCATAACACGAACAAAGGTTTAACTTTCAATTAAAATATGAACTTTATTTACATCCGATTGGCAGACACCTAGACTGGAACTTAGAGGATAGCCTCCATTAAAACCATTATTTGCAATCTGGTTCATTTGTAATTTAACTCCATCAGTTCAATAGTCTATCTGTAAGACCTTTAGGCTACATTCACACGTCAGTATTTTTCTATAATCCGAATTTTGGTCCGTTTTTTGCGGATCCGTTGTTCCTGAAAATGTTTCCGTATGTCATCCGTTTTTTGCGGATCCGCAAAAAACTGAAACATGTATACATTCAATAATCAAATAAAGTTGTTTGGATTTCTTTGAAAAAAAAAAAAAAAAAAAAAAAAAAATTGCTATGTGTTTCCAGGAACGGATTCCGCAAAAAACGGAAGACATACGGAATGACATCCGAATGTCTTCCGTTTTTTGCGGATCCATTGACTTTGTATTGTACCAGGATCCGAATTTTGCGGAAAAGAATAGGACATGTTTTATATTTAAACGGACATGCGGAACGGAACAACGGAAACGGACAGCACACATTGTGCTGTCCGATTTTTTCCAGGACCCATTGAAAATGAATGGGTCCAGATCTAGTCCTGATCTGTTCCGCAAAAAACGGAACAGATCAGGAAAGAAAAAACGGACGTGTGAATGGACCCTTAAGGAGGACGTCACGTCCGTACAAAAGTGTGACTGATGCCGACCACTACAGCTGCACTATCGCTGACTCCTGCAGTCTTTCTTTTCCTTCTAGCCTCAATTGTACAGTGGCTGGCGGTGGCATTAGCTTCGGCACTAGATAGCAATGAATTGACAGCTAGGTGGTCCCCAGTGCTCAGAGTTGATGGTTGAGGTAATGTGGCCGTCTACCTGACAATTTACTGCTGTCTCTTTAAAGATGATGCACCACAGGCAATATAACATAAGGTTCTTTTCTCTGTACTCCCAGTGCTCTTTTGCTGGTTGATATACTTTTAATTGTGTCCCCCGTCCCTACCCATCTACTGGTCTTAGAGATCCCTAAGTGACGCTCTCCAAGATTATACATTATGTGTCATACGATGTTAATTAACTCACCTTAAAAATACCACCTGTCTGCCCTCCTGACATGTCTGGTTTAGTAAATACTAGTATTTCCCAGGAAAGAACTACCATATTCTGGAGATTTTTTTTTCTTAGAACCCCACTTTGTGTTATTCCTCCTTGAAAATGTTGAATTAATTAATTAAATAACTGACAACTGGGTGTTACAATTCTCGTTGTCAGGGTGTAGGTCTGGACACAGTCAGACACTAGCAACCCTGATCTGAAGTGTGCAGGACTCATCCCCAACATCTAGTTGGCAATTTAGGAAGTAACAGATGCTGGGGTTTACCATTCCCATTATCAATAGGCTGTACACAATCTCAGCTGTCAATGTCTGACTGTAGTGGCACACCTTACTCACGGGCCTAATGGGAACACCAACTTAGTATATTATTCATACATGTACAGTATGAATAACATGGTAATGGTTCAATGCAAAGAAAGGTGCTCCAGGATTATTACTGTCTGGGGAATACAGACTAGTCAGTAGAGCTGACAGATCCTCCTTAATGTATAATTCGGAAGCTTGGACATTTGGGTACATGCTTAGTATGTACTTGGGCAAGTTATAAGGACAGAGATGATGTTCATTTTCAAAACAATAATGACCACTGGGTGATGATAATCTTAGTGAATGCCCTTAAATAGCCACGTTTTGTAATACTCCAGATTCTAGATGTTTATTTATGGCTGTAAAAAGGCTGACATGAGTTCAGAACTACTTTCACATACATTTATATTAAGAAAAACCTGCCTTCTCCTGTGTTTTCTTTTTTGCAGATTACCTTAAAGGGCATCTGTCAGCAGATTTGTACCTATCAAACCAGCTAAACCTGTTACATGTGCGCTTGGCAGCTGAAGGCATCTGTTAGTCCCAAATTCATATGTGTCCGCATTGGTGAGAAAAACGATGTTTTAATATATGCAAATGAGCTTTTAGGAGCAACGGGGGCATTGCCGTTACACCGAGAGGCTCTGCTCTCTCTGCAACTGCTTTGCCCTCTGCACTTTAATCGACAGGGGCAAGCAGTGTAAATGTGATCATGCCTGCCTCGTCCTGTCAAAGTGCAGAGGCTGTGGCAATTGCAGAGAGCAGAGACTCTAGGTGTAACGGCAACACCCTCATTTGCATATATTAAAACTCACCAATGTGGGCACATATGAACATGGGCCCAACACAGCCTTCAGCTGCCAAGTGCAGATGTAACAGGTCAGCCAGTTACATAGGTACAAATCTGCTGACAGATGCCCTTCAAAGGCCATGGACAACCTTGGCATGGGGAATTTTTTATTTTTTTTACAGACTATGTGACCTGCCTTCCCTGATGACATAGATGCTCCCCTTCTCGCACACTGATCTTCGGTGTACATCGTCCTCCCTCTCCCGGCTGGTATTTACAACAGTGGGAAAAGGGATGGGGCGAGTAAAAAAAGCTGACAAAGCCAGGAGCAGAGTGCTGTCTCCTCTGTGTCAGAAGCAACAGGATAACTAGCTATGTGAAGGCGTTACACAGACTCTACATGGTAGAAAATTTGTTATGACGAATATTTAGAAAATTGCTTCATTTTACATTTTGGAAGCAAATAAAATAAAAAATTGCAAAGGTGGCCATAGACTTTAGGTGTAGTGACTTTCCTACTTACAGGCATTAGATACAACAATTAACACAGAAAATTACAAATAAGTTTCACTGTGTAAACAGACTTTTACTAGCAAATGATCTACATGAAAGAGTGTTCCTGCCATTCTTAACCATAATCCAGTGCATCCCACCATTAGAGTTGCGTGCTTCCTCATATTCTCTTTCACGTACACGCAAGCCCTTGTGCTTTTCACTGCTCCCCCTACTCGTTCGCATGCAAAATGTCTAGCGGCCATAAGGCATTCAGAAAACAATTCTTAGTATATATTCACCGCTAATATGCAGGGGGACATTTTGCTGCATATTAGTGTGTGTATCTTATTAAGTCAGTAGGACCTCGTAATATCGCTGAGGCAAAATGGCTGCCTTCACTATGTCTATGTGACAGATGCATTTTTATTTTTGCAGGCATGCAATAACAGTGAATACATAGACCACAATACAGCAAATAAAATAGCAAAATGTCAAAGAACACAGGCTTAGGATGTGCAACAAACTGCAAAATAAGAACAGATGATTGTGATGCGACAGCAATGTGGAAGATAATGAGTCTCTGCTAGTTCGGGGTTTTTATGGCACCTGTGGTTTATAAACAGCTTTATCCTTTCAGCTGCCGAAGATGGGCATGCAGTGCCCAGCAGAACCCCGCAGCAGTGAAAGGGTTAATAATGAGTAGCTCAAAACATATAGTTCACAGTTTTAATAGCATCTGTGTGGATTGCAAAAACTAGATTCTAAATAGTCTGAACATTGTATAATTTGTCTCTTTTTCTTGTATATGATAGCGTCTATATTGAAAATGAAAAATATATTTTTATATATATATATAGATATATACACTAAAAACTCGTATGGCTGATCTGTGAGTTCTTGAGAGAATGAAAGAAATACAAAATTATACAATTAGCCCTAACGTCGTTATTTATTGTCAACGGGCTTTGAACACATAAATCTCTGTAGTTTTTTTAAAACTATTAAAAAATAATAGTTAAAATCAAGGAATCCAATTCTATCCAGTGACTGAAATAGACGTAACGTACTGTAGGGAACTGCTGCTTTACTACTGCCGTTACGGGCGACGCCAAAATGAATCCTGCTGCAGGAGAATGAAATAAAAAGTGCTGTTCTTGTGAGTGATTACCATCCATGTGCATGGCAGGGTGCTGGAGGCAGTACCCTAGTGTTCTCAGGTTGTCTAGCGCTCAGAGTACACTGAAGGAAGCCCGGCTTAACCAAAAAAAGGGGCTACCGGTATTTTGCAGCAAAACGATGCACTGCACAATGGTTCACAACGCAGCGGCGCGGCTTGCCTAGATACTGCTACTAGATAAGTGGCTGAGTAGGTTCAAATGGAACTAAGGCACTCAGACAAATAGTAGTAACAGCTGATATTATACAAATCATTGGCTTCTATGGTCCACCACGACGTGGTGATAGAGAGGGTCTCCTCTGGTAGTTTGGCCAGTGACAGAGAAGACGTTTGCATACACCTGGTTGATATATTCAGTGTTGTCTCGATAGTGCATTGGCAGGTCTGTCTGAACTTGTCTGAATACTTTTTCCCCTTCCCCTTGGAAGTTAGGGAGACTTCAGTTTTCAAAGACGAGACTGCACCAGCAGCTCGTATGTGTATCCGATCTATGACGACGAACGTATGACAGCGTGTACAAATGGCTATATTTAAAAAAATGCTAATTATGATTTAAGTTGAAATATTTTTTTGTTTGTAATGTAATAGTTAAAACACACACCTACAAACTACACGGTTCAGAACAAATGTGCTGTGCTACATTCCGGTGGACTCTGATGGGGGTCTTTGTACTAGAAGATGCAGCCGGTGAGGTCAACCTGCGTTTTCCTGCCGGATTGATGGGTGACAACCAAGACTTCTCATGCTTTGTGCATCTTCTCCACACTACAGCTTTTCTGTAAGATAATGAAACAGGCTGATTAGGCTGGGTCCCATCACGTTTCTATGATCAATTTAGCAGATCCATATAGCAATAAAAGCAGATGCAAACGGATGCCAATAGATGGGTATCCATTTTGCATAGACTTAAAATGTGATGTGAGCCCAACCTTACAATGCTATTCCCCAATGTGCATATAGATTCAGCTTTAATTACACAGAGAAACAAATACCTAGGGAGCTAATCTGATATGGCCTTCGATGTTTAACCCTTTTCTACCCAGGGCAATTTTCAATTTTTGTGTTTGTTTTATACTCTCTGCCTTCCCGAAGCAATAACTTCTTTCATTTTCCATTCACATGGTCATATGAGGGCTTGTTTTTTTTTTTTGCGGGACAAGTTGTACTTTCTTATGGCACCATTTATTATTGCAAACGATGTAGTGGGAAGCTGCAAAAACAATTCCAAATGTGGTGGAATTGGAAATGGAGTCTTGCTTTTATTGCATTCCCTATGTGGTAAAACTGACCTGTGCCCTTCATTCTCTGGGCAACTGCTCACTGTCGGCAATGCAGTGTAATTACAGCTCTGCCATCCCCATACACTTTGAAGTGAATGGGACGGAAGAGCTGTAATTACACTGTAGTTACTGCAATGTCGATGGCGAGCAGGTAAAAACTGAGGGGAACACAGCGCTCACAACTTTCAAGGAGTTTTCTAAAAGTTTCAAACTTTGATATTTTCATTGGAAACGGTGAGGGCGGCAGGAGTGGTAATTGGTCATATGCCTAGTCTGACCTTGCAGTTTAGTATAAGAGTTGTCACACTGTGGTGAAGATGGCTGCGAAACTTAGAACGCTCTATCATATGCGTTTTGTTGGCAGAATGTGTGCTGACAACGTCTTCAGGGGATCAGGCAGGATCATATTTGGAATAAACAGTAAGCAAATATGCTCCTCTAACCTGCCTCCTATACACAGTCAAAGACTAAGTGTTACCAAATGTAACAATGTTATAAACGTCATACAGGGTGCTGATTGGTCCTCTATTTAGTAATTATAGTAGCTATACAACTCACTAACAGTATGGCAGTGTTTCAATAAGATAAGCCTATAGTTGGAATGTGCAATTTCAGCACAGTATTTGATAAACAATGAAAAATAGGGTAAAAACATCATGCTATACGTTAATATTCATTGAGCCTACGTTCAGGTACTAGATTGAAATGTAATTTGTTTTTGAAATTCTTAATAAATAGTATTTAAAAAAAAAAAGTGTGGAAAATTTTTGAAGACCCCTCGTATGTACTATATTTTTGGAGAAGGGGACGTTGATCCAGCAATTTGTACTGACAGCCATATTTGGAGTTAAGATAGAATTGTTCCTGTAATGTGGGGCGATCGGCAACCTCCTTACAGGTTTTTTTTTTTCATTCCCCTGTGTCAAGAGAGTAAGATTACAGGTTGGATTTCATGAACCTGTGTCTTTTTTTTTTTTTTTTCTCAACCTTATCAACTAGGTACGGTAACTACATTGTATTGAAATGATATATATTATTTTGAGAAGCTGTAATTTGTAAAAATAATATTACAGAACATAACCAATTTCTAGAGCTCTCTGCTCTACGTTGCCAGTACTGAGAGATTGCTTACTGGCAGATATAAACTAAGCTTTGGGTGCCCTCTGCTGTTCATAGGACTGCACAGCCACTTAATACAGACAGTAACCATATAAAAGTGAATATATATACATTTCGTATATATTTTAATGGACATGATGAGTTTCAGTAATGACACAGCCAGGCAGAGGTTTTATGTAGTACAGCTTCCCTTCAATGTGACAGCTGTTCTAAACTGAGAATACTATGGACAATAAAGACAGCTGACCATGCCTGAAACTATATCATCTACATTTACTTACACCCAGTGGTTCATGTCTTTGGTTACAGCACAGGTTAATGAATGTTGTAACACTTAATGATTTAGTGCTAAGGTGGAGTATACTTACTTCAGAGGGGAAGGAAAGAGAAAAGTGCATTCAGCCCTGCAAACTGACCTGTAGAGGAAACAGACAGGTTTAACCCTACAATATCCTGGCAGGATCCTCAAATCTCTATTAGGGCTCATGCACACAGCGATTGCCCGGCTGTGCCCGTATTGCGGCCTGCATACAGCGTGTCAGCAATATACGGGCCCCGGCCGTGTGCACACTGCATCAAGGATGCGGACTCATTTACTTGAGTGCTTCCGTGGGGTTTCTCTCCGTGCTTCTGCACCGCTAAAAAATAGAACGTGTGGACGGATCACAGACCCATTCAAGTTAAATGGGTCTGGATCCGTCTGTGGCAGCCGCATGGATGGTCCTCAATGCATGGAACGGCCGTGTGCATGAGGCCTTATGCAGATTCAGTCTGCCCCCTTGGATTAAGCTCCCTTTAGAAAACCTCTATGACTAACTGATTGCAAAGGGTTCTGGTGGGAACACGCACGATCAGGAACTTCATGCTAAAACACATGGAGCAATATATGTTACCCACTGAAATCAGTGCACACATTTTGAAATATATGGATATGGCCTCATGCACACGACAGTATTTTTTGCGGTCCGCAAAAAGGGGTTCCGTTGTTCTGTGATCCGTGTCCGTTTTTGTTTCCGTGTGTCTTCCAAACATGAAGGAAAGTAAAAATAAAATTAAAGTTTAGTTTGCCATGCAAATGATAGGAAAAAAACGGACGCAGATGACAATCTTGTGTGCATCCGTGTTTTTTCACGGACCCATTGACTTGAATGGGTCCGCAAACTGTTGTCCGTGAAAAAAAAAGGACAGGTCATATTTTTTTCACGGACTTGAAACACGTATCACAGACGCGGATGACAAACGGTGCATTAGCCGAGTTTTCCACGGACCAATTGAAAGTCAATGGGTCCGCAGAAAATCACAGAAAACGGAACAACGGACACAGGACACAACAACGGTCGTGTGCATGAGGCCTCTCAATGGCCCTCCAGAGTGAGAGTTGGTCTCTTCAAATTAAATCTTTAGAAAAAAAAATTGAAACTTAAAGAGTCGCTAGGTCAAAACATCTGGGGCTTGGGCCCCACATGTTTTGTCCAGGGCCCTGAACAGAGTGACCTCCAACCATACAACTGTCCTGAGGACATGGGGGTGGGTCCCTGTCTGACACTCTCCAGTCAGTGCTGTCAGTGTCCTACTGCCCAGTGCCACAAACCACCTGGTAACACACAACTGGACCTTCATTGAAACTGTTAGCAGTTCATAACTTCTAGATGAAATAACAAGAATGGCACCACCACTGATGCTCCACAATTGTTATTACATGGGGATTGCAAGCAGACACTAAAACATGTCAGGAGAGATGACAGGTCCCAAAGATCAAGATTATGGCTCATACATATGTGTAAAGAGGTTTTCCACTTGTTTGGCTAATACATAATACCAAGGACAGTTTCTGAGGCAGAATAGTTTTTTATTTTTTTACAAGCCTGAGAATTACTTGGGTCATTTGAGAGAAAAAAAAAATATTTCTCACTTGTTCCAACCTAAAGTAGAGGCAAAGCACAATCATGTTACCTGGTAGGCTTCATCCTGCAGCTTTTGTTTGAGATACTCTTCCATCTTCAGTTCATTTTCAAGTTGGCGCACAGAGTCGTTCTCATAGGTTTCATCTTCATGTCTGTTATATTGATCTTCTGGGACCCTGCAAATATATGTTTAAAATTTAGGTTAACAGTAGTCGTTTCACCTGAGGCCACTTCTTTATGTAATCTTACTTATATGTTTCAAATGTAAATAGTAATATAAATGCATAATGGCCTGTTGTTACATTTTAATATAGTGACCCGCCATGGGAATCACTAGGTCAAAACATTCGGGGCCTTGGCCCCAGAAGTTTTGTCCCAGGCCCCGAATGTACTGCCTTCTAATGAAAAAACAGGAGATACTACTGACCGGGACGTACTGCAGGAGCTGAAGGACCTATGATGACATCACAGTCAGGTGATATGTGCTAGAGGCAGAGGTCCAGGGTGGAGAAGGACCTGCGATGATGTCACGTCATGTGATCAGTGCTATAGGGGACGGAGCTGAGCTGTGAAGAGGAGAACTAGTGGAGAAGATCCTGACTGTGAGGACTTCTGTGACATGAGGAGAGGTAAGTGAAGGGATAGATGCAGTGTGATAGTACAAGAGTAATCCTGGGAGTTGTAGTTCTCCTCTCTTACACCACCTCTGTATGTTAGGGCTGAAGGGAGGGGTGTTATTTACATGTGGAGTGACTGTATGTTGGAGGGGCTGAAGGTAGGGGAGTGATGTTATTTAGGCCTTGTGACAGCAGTTTAAGTAGCGTTCATCACATGGCCATTTTTATAACCAATTGCAGTCTGTGTTTTTTTTTTATTTCTTTTTTTAAGCGGCCAGTGAATAGTTTCATCTCCTATTATTGGCCATGAAATCAATGGGACCGGTTTTTGATGGTAAAATAGACAGGAGTGCGCCCATGTAAGACGATAAAAACAGGTACAGTGGAGGTAAATGACATTTCAGGAGTTAAAATAATTTTAAAAATACTCCCCTCATCCACTGACTCCTCAATGGATGCAGCAGGACCTGCGCTCCCAGTGTGATGACATCACACGATCACGTCCTGCTGCATCCAGTGAGGAGCGAGTGTCCCCACTCGTGAAAGTGAATAAAGTGGGGGGTTTTTTGGCAGTCAAAATGCTGTGGGCCACATTATTAACGCTGGGGGCCGCTATGGGGGACCATTAATAATGCTAGGGACCACTATGGGGAGCATTATTAATGCTGGGGGCCAATATGGGGTACATTATTAATTCTGGGGGCCACTATGGGGAACATTATTAATGCTGGGGCTACTATGAAGGACATTATTAATGCTAGGGGACATTATGAGGGATATTATTAATGCTGGGGGACACTATGAGGGACATTATTAATGCTGGGGGACACTATGAGGGACATTATTAATGCTGGGGGCCACTATGAGGGACATTATTAATATTAGGGGCCACTGTTGGGGCATTATTTACAATCAGGCCATTATGGGGGGTTGGGATAAGCCAATGAAATTAATCTGTTTTTAACAGCCAGATGGCGAGAAAATGGACGCACAAAGGGTGTCTGCTTTTAACGGCCTATTTTCTTTTACATTCATGTGCATGTAACTTTACATGGGACTGTATGTTGGAGTGGGGTTAAGGCAGGGGACTGATGTTATGTACATGGGACTGTATGTTGGAGGAGGCAGGAGAGATGGTGTGATGTTATTTACATGGGCCTGTATGTTGGAATGTCTGGGGCATTATACTTTCTGAGGGCACAACATGGAGGATTATAACTATAGGTGGCAATGCAGGGGCACTATAAATACAGGAGACATTATCGGCGTCCTGATTGCTACAGGGTGCTCTGTAGGAGTGCTTATACATCAGCCTTATTACTACTGAGGGGTCTGTAGAGAGCTTTTCTTACCACTGTGGGAACAATAGGCATGCCTTATTTCTATTGGGGGCTCTCTAAGGGCAATATTAATACTGGAGGGCTACTTCTACTAATGGGGGCATTCTTGGGGGGCATTATTGCTGTTGGGGGCACTGTATCCCTATACAGTGATGGCTTACCTTGGAACTCCAGCTGTGGTAAAACTACAACTCCCAAGATGCCCCCCTTGCTTGGCTGCTCTCAGAACTCTGTAGAAATAAATGGAGCATGCTGGGAGTCGTAGTTTCACCACAGCTGGAGTGCCAAGGTTAGCCATCACTGGTATAGGGTATTATTACTAATTAGGGCATTCTAGAAGAGAATTATTATTGGTGGGACTATGAGGAGCACTATTACTATGGGGGGCGGGACTATCTGTATGGCAGTAATTTTTCTTCAGGGTAGTATTTGGGGGTATTGGGGAGCAAAGCGAGCAGCAGGGTAACACTGTGGGGACTCCAGGTTGGGGGATGATGATAGAAAAGTGAGGAAGCTAAGATGTCTGTGTGTCACACTCTGCAGAGATGAGGTGCAGCTGAAGGAAGTTGTCTGGACTGAATGGAGATGATGACAGAGAAGATCTACATCAGAGGAGACGTCACTTGGGAGGCTCTGGATGTGAGAGGTAAGGGCTGCTGTATACTCCTGAATGTTTGATAGTGTCTATGCAGCAAGTAAATCAAGTAAAATGTCTTTAGTGCTAGTGCGGGCAGGGGGAGTCGAATGGGGCCATATGCATTGGGCTTGGGCCCCCGGATCATTTGAGACCCTAGCAATGCCCCTGGTGACCCCTGTATACAGTAATTTAAGTGAAGCCAGATAAAATTAGATTTTCTGTGCAACACCATACAATATACCATACCATGCATGAATGCAGTACCATGACAGCACTCCAGGGATGGTGGAAAGGGTTTCCATAGCTGTGATATTATGTCCATGATATAACTTACTGATGTAGGCAAGCGCTGTCAGCCTGCAGTAAACAGCTCACAATGTAACTTCCCTATCAGTATGTCTTTGGAATGTGGGATGAAACCGGAGTACCCGGGGGAAACCCATGCAAACACGGGAAGAACATACAAACTCCACGCAGATGTAGTCTTGGGTCAGAATCAAACCACTGAGCCACCATGCTACCTCACGGATTTTTTTTACTCCTGCAGCACCTCCTTAACTGTGCTTCTCAAAGTAATGTGGGTTACTAAATGTATAATGGGCCAACATGCCAATATAGCAGCTCGTGCAATGAACACATCTTATTTATCAGAATCTCTAGCATTCAGGCTCTATTTAAGGCTCATTCACACATCCTTGTCCGTGCTCAAATCCATGAGCAGGTGGTCAGTGATGCATCAGTGTGTCTGTTTTTTGCTGTCCGTGTTGCATCAGTGTTTCACGGACACTGAACAGCTGAAAAATTATTTTCAAAAGAATCTCTTCTTAATGATCCATCACTCCCATTATAGTCTACGGGTCCGTGAAAACCACGGATGCCATCCGTGTTGCATCAGTGTTTCACGGACCCGTAGACTATAATGGGCTTGATGGATTCGCGAACATGGACAAAATAGAGCATGCATCCGTGCTAAAAAACAGACCCACGGACCGTGCTAAAACACGGATGTGTGAATACACGCATTAAAATGAATAGGGACGTGTGCTGTCTGTGGAGAACACGTACAGCACACGTCCATGAAACACTGACGTGTGAATGAGGCTTTACACTGTGACATACGTATCAGAAAATGATCCAGATGTATGGAACTGTATGCCATATACAGTTCCATATGTTGCCTATATACCGCAATTGTATATTTTTTTCTTTTGCTGTGCTCTCCTGCATACTAAATAGTACAGCGAGCTGCATTTCCTTTCCAGCTAAAGATAAGATATTCCAATGTATACAAGCCCAGCGAATGCCAAAGAACACTTTTAGGCTAGGGCTACACTGCGAAAAAGTGTGTTGTGCGACAAAAAGGATACAACTACGCGGCGACATGTCGCACAACATCCCTTGAAAAAGCGGAGCGAAACCTACGTCGGGGTGTGCTCACAGCTGACTGGAGGTTGGATCCCTGTATTGTACCCCTTCCCAGGTATTTTCTGTCCCTCTTCCCTTTTAGCTGCCTGTAGTTTGTATATCCATTGATGGTTTCCTACTGGTACCTTGTGTGGATTTTTTTGCATACAGTGAATTTGGGATTGAGATCGGTTTCAGGTGATCATTGGTATATATATATATTACTACTGTATACGTTATTGCTCATTTACCCTTGTGCTGAGCAAGCTTAGATATTGGGATCTTATACCCTGCCGGTCAGCACGTGAGCTACTTCTCGCAACACTACCTGTATTGCTGCTTTACTTGTTTTAGATTATTGTCTTGAATCATGTGTCGTTGTAATTATTTGTCATTAATTACCTAATAAAGCTTTATATATATTTTGTATGTGTGTCCCTACGTTTTTTGGGGGTTTTCAACATCCATGTCGCGAAACATTTTATGTAATGATAGTCAATGGTGCTGCACTGAGACATGACAGTAGCACAAAAATCCAACTTGGATGGATTTTTATGCGACTGTCACACTACAGTTCAGCATGTTGCATGTTCCACACCATTGACTATCATTATAAAAAAAATTGTGCGACTTCTCTGCGACACGTCACCGTATAGCCCTAGCCTTAGGGTCTATAAACACATTATGCATATGCATCAGTAAAAAGTAGGAACAGATCATAAAAATATGAAATTATAAGAAACACATTGGAGGAGATTCATCAACTACCTTGCGCCTGAAAAGTGGCATTAAAATGTCGCAAACTATGTGTCGCATCTCTCAGATTTTTCACCGCCCTCGCCACTTTCCCGAAAGGAAGCATGGCAAGGGCGGGAAGCAGCCCCGACAAATTGATCTTCATTTATGGCAGTTTTCTGGTCCAGATGAAGTTAGAAATCTACGACAGCTTTCAGGTGTCGTAGATATCTGTTTAGGCGCACAGACTGCAGGAGGATGAGCCCAATTTATGACGAGGTGTGCGCCGGTCTTGATAAAGATCCCCATTGACTTGATTAAACAGATGCTTACATATCTGCACGAATATTTCCAGCCGCTGAAGAATTATGGTTGTATGTTGGTTTTCTGGCATGAATCTGAGCAAGGAAAGCTTTCTCTGAGGTTGGAGATGGGACCAGGTCCTCAAAGTGAACTCTCCCGTACTCGGCATTCACACTGCCTTCTGCTTCATTTCCCGCATCTAGAAAAGACAAAAATGGAGTATGAGATACAAACTGTTATGAAAGCAAAATTACATCCCCAGGCTGTATGTAGTGATCTGCTGTATTTAAAGGTATGTCCACACAGGAAGTAAAAAGCAGTGGATTTTTCTGGGGATTTCTAACTGCGCATTGCAAAGGGTGAAATACACACTGGAAGTCAATTTCCATGTGGATTAAATGCAGATTGTGCTGTCCCAACTAATAGCTCTAATTTAGAATTTATATTAAAGGCGCATTTTTGTACCTGTGAAACTGGTTGACCTGTTACATGTGCGCTTGGCAGCTGAAGGCATCTGTGTTGGTCCCATGTTCATATGTGCTCGCATTGCTGAGAAGAATTAAGTATTATTATATGCATATAAGCCTCTAGGAGCAATGGGGGTATTGCTATTACACCTGGAGGCTCAGCTCTCTCTGCAAACTGCCGCGTCCTCTCCACTTTGACTGCCTGGCCCTGTCATTCAAAGTGCAGAGGGCACAGCAGTTGCAGAGAGAGCAGAGCCTCTAGTTGTAAAGGCAACACCCCCATTGCTCACTTGCATATATTAAAACATAATCTTTCTCAGCAATGTGGGCACATATGAACATGGGATCAGCACAGATGCTTTCAGCTGCCAAGCGCACACATGCAACAGGTCAGTCAGTTACATAGGTTTATATCTGCTGACAGATGCCCTTTAATTGTATTCTGTGTTATATCTGTTTTCTGCTATACTTAGTGTACTTTGCTGCCATCTAGTGGCCATTGTTATATTTGGTTTTACGTAAATTATCTATGGTTGTAATTCATATGTCATTCTTCTTGTAACTCCTCCTCTTTTGTAAACTCATATGTTGTGTCCTTCAGTTTTTTTCTGACTGCATTACAGAGCCGAAGAGAGGATTTTCCATTGGCCTCTGTCATCACAACCGATATCATGCACAGAAGTATGGAAATGGCTGAGTGGCTTGCTGTGTTACACTGTTTGTGTAGCTCCCATTCACTGCGATGGGAGTTATGGGAACAGCAGAGGGCCAACCACTCAGCTGTTTGCATAATCTTTTCTCCTCAGACCAGTATTTACTGTGGGTTATTCCCATCTCCGCCATAAAAGGCTGAGATGGGACAACCCCTTTAAAAAGACTCTGTCACCAGGATCTTTCTTTTGTCTGTATGTTAAACAGCTGCAGAGATATCCGTTTTGCAAATGAGCAAGTTTGAGCACCAGGAGGTGGAAATAAATCCTTTGAGCACTGCTTGGTAACACCCCCTGTGCTCTACACACTCCCCTTCCCCTTGATTGACAGCTCAGCCCTCAGCATGCTGATGTCTTCCCCTATGTCGTAGCATCTACATATCATATACTCTATGTACTATAGCTTTACTTGCATCAACTGTTTCATTCTCTGCAGTTTTGCCTGTGCATAACCTTCAGCATGACAGGAAGATGCGCATTAAGGAATTCAATGTATGGCTTGGTGAATGGTGTCTGAATCGAGGGTTTGGCTTTGTGTCTCATGTTAGCTCTCGTTGGAATGGAAAAGAACTGTACAAGAAAGATGGTTTGCATCTTTCTCTCAAGGGAACAAATGTCCTCAGTGAACAGTTCAAAGTATTTGCTAAGGAGCATTTAAACTAGGAAAGGGGGGCAAAAGAGTGATAATCCAGCAGTCCGACCGCCCCCCGGAACAATGCCAGAAGATGCCAGTAGCACATAGGTTAAGAAATGACAAGCTCAGAGTCTTGTCTACAAATGCTCACAGTTTATGGAATAAGATCAATGAACTTGAGCCTATAATGGCATCTGAGAATATAGATTTAGTAGCTGTTACTGAGACGTGGTTCAATGGGAGTAATGACTGGGATATAACAATACCAGGGTTCTCTCTATATAGGAAAGACAGAGAAGCCAAGAAGGGGTGGCCCTGTATGTGAAAGATAGCATAAAATCTAATTTAATACAAGTTAGCGAGACCAATTTAGAGTCAGTTTGGGTTACCTTGCAGCTTGATAATCATAAGGTAACTCGTGTAGGTGTGATATATAGACCACCTAGCCAAGTCAAAGAATTAGATGATTTACTAGTTTAGGAAATAGCTAAAATAACATTGAAGGGGGAAGTTACCATTATGGGAGACTTCAATCTTCCTGATGTAAACTGGAAAACCAAAATAGCTAGTTCTGCCAGGAGTACAGATATTATAAATTCCCTACTGGGATTATCTCTACAGCAAGTAGTTGAGGAGCCAACCCGAAAGGAGGCCAAAGCTATTAAAAGAGCTCAGCTGTGAACTAGAAAAACCATTAACAGATTTATTTAACCAATCACTGGTAACAGGAGTCGTCCCAGAAGATTGGAAATTAGCAAATGTTGTGCCCATTCACAAGAAAGGTAGTAGGGAGGAATCTGGCAACTATAGGCCAGTAAGCCTGACATCAATAGTGGGGAAATTAATGGAAACCATACTTAACCCCTTCCCGACTGCAATCAGTCTATATACGTGATAGCTGCACATACCCTGTGCAGCTACCACGTGTATAGACGTCAGGCAGTTCTTTAATCCAAGCGCTGCAAAGCGCTTGGATTAAAGCTTCTTCCCCTGCCCTGGTGCTGTCAGGGACAGCATACAGTGCAGTAATGCCGGCAAGGGACCAATCAGAGTGGTCCCTTGCCGGCAATCGATCCGCTTGGTTAGTCTGTGCAGACTAACCAATCGGATTGCGGCAGTGTTAAAATGCCGGTTTCAGGCTCTGATCTGCACTCTGCAGATCAAAGCCTGAAATCAGGTAATGTTTAATGAAGCCCCCCGATCTGTGCCCCCGATCTTTGCCCCCTTCCTGTGCGCCTCCAACCCCCTTAACCCTCCTGTGAGCCCTGCCTACGATGCGATCCCCGCCCCCCCATCCATGTATTGTACCCCTTATGCGGTCCCCCCTCCCCCATGCATGCATCAGACCAACCGCCGACATCAGCAGCGAGTGTCAGCTGTATGCTGACACTCTGCTGTAACCCCTTAGATGCCACGGTAGCGGCATCCATGGGGTTAATAGAGGGAGGGGGCTCCCTCTCTCAACCATCGGGGCTGCCACGCTGTGATGGCAGCGCCTGATGGTTGCCATTACAACCAGACGCTTTGCAAAAGCGCTCTGTGTTGCCATCTACAGGACATTTAATAGTATTGTACTTTGCAATGCAAAAGCATTGCAAAGTATAAGACAGCCATCAGCCCCACTGGATCTTCAAGATCCAAGTGGGACTTGATAAAAAAAAAAAGTGAAAATAATAAACGTAAAAATAAATAAATAAAAATGTAATGTAAAATAAATTGCCTTTTCCTATGAAAAAAAAAGAAAAAAAAAAATACACATTAGGTATCACCGCGTCCGTAACGACAGTCTTTATAAATATATCACATGATCGACCCCATACGATAAACACCATAAAAAATAAAAACTGTGTAAAAAAAGCCATTTTTGTCACCTTACACCACAAAAAGTGCATCACCGAGCGATCAAAAAGGCGTATGTTCCACAAAATTGTACCAATAAAAGTCACCTCATCCCGCAAAAAATGAGACCCTACATAAGAAAATCGCTCAAACAAAAAAAAACTATAGCTCTCAGAACACCAAAAACCATACGGCGCTCCTTTTCTTCTGCGACCTGCCGTGCGCCCTTACATCAGTTTACGATCAAATGTGGGGTGTTTCTGTAAACCGCAGAATCAGGGTAATAAATATTGAGTTTTGTTTGGCTGTTAACCCTCAATGTGTTAAAGAAAAAAATGTAATAAAATGGAAAATCTGCCAAAAAAGTGAAATTTAGAAATGTATTCTCCATTTTCCTTTAATTCTTGTGGAACACCTAAAGGGTTAACAAAGTTAGTAAAGTTGTGAGTAACTTGAGGGGTGTAGTTTCTACAATGGGGTCGTTTATGGGGGTATCCACTATGTAAGCCCCACAAAGTGACTTCAGATCTGAACTGGTCCTTAAAAAGTTTTCTTAAAAATTTCTAGAATTGCTTCTAAACTTCTAATGTCCTAAAAAAATAACATGACCTTTCCAAAATGATGCCAACATAAAGTAGACATATGGGGAATGTTAAGTAATAAATGTTTTATGAGGAATCTCTTTCTGTTTTAAAAACAGAGAAATTGAAATTTTGAAAATTGAGAATTTTTCAAACTTTTGGGTAAATTTGGGATTTTTTCATAAATAAAGTTGAAATATATTGACTCAAATTTATGACTATCATGAAGTAGAATGTGTCACGAGAAAACAATCTCAGAATGGCTTGGATAAATAAAAGTGTTCCGAAGCTATTACCATATAAAGTGACGCATGTCAGATTTATAAAATTTGACCTGGACACTGGGGCATCAATGACCCTTGGTCATGAAAGGGTTAAGGAAAGGATTGTGGAACATCTAAAATCCCATGGATTGAAAGATGAAAAACAGCATGGGTTTACTTCAGGGAGATCATGTCAAACAAATTTTATAGATTTTTTTTTGATTGGGTGACTAAAATAATAGATGGTGGAGGTGCAGTAGACATCGCTTATCTAGACTTTAGTAAGGCTTTTGATACTGTCCCACACAGAAGGCTTATCAATAAAGTGCAGTCTTTGGGCTTGGACTCCCATATTGTTGAATGGATTAGGCAGTGGCTGACGGACAGGCAACAGAGGATTGTAGTCAATGGAGTATATTCAGACCAAGGTCTTGTTACCAGTGGGGTACCTCAGGGATCTGTTCTAGGACCTATATTGTTTACTATCTTTATCAGCGAAATTGCAGAAGGCCTCGATGGTAAGGTGTGTCTTTTTGCTGATGACACAAAGATTTGTAACAGGGTTGATGTTTCTGGAGGGATACACCAAATGGAAAAGGATTTAGGAAAACTAGAGGAATGGTCAAAAATCTGGCAACTAAAATTTTATGTTGATAAGTGCAAGATAATGCACCTGGGGCATAAAAACCCAAGAGCAGAATATAAAATCAGTGATACAGTCCTAACCTCAGTATCTGAGGAAAGGGATTTAGGGATCATTATTTCAGAAGACTTAAAGGTAGGCAGACAATGTCATAGAGCAGCAGGAAATGCTAGCAGAATGCTTGGGTGTATAGGGAGAGGAATTACCAGTAGAAAGAGGGAGGTGCTTATGCCGCTTTACAGAGCACTAGTGAGACCTCATTTGGAGTATTGTGCGCAGTACTGGAGACCATATCTCCAGAAGGATATTGATACTTTAGAGAGAGTACAGAGAAGAGCTACTAAACTAGTACATGGATTGCAAGATAAAATTACCAGGAAAGATTACAGGACCTTAACATGTATAGCTTGTATAGGACCTTACATAAAGGGAATCAACAAGGTAAAAGAGGAGAGAATATTTAAAAGAAGAAAAACTGCTACAAGAGGACATAGTTTTAAATTAGAGGGGCAAAGGTTTTAAAGTAATATCAGGAAGTATTACTTTACTGAGAGAGTAGTGGATGCATAGAATAGCCTTCCTGCAGAAGTGGTAGCTGCAAATACAGTGGAGGAGTTTAAGCATGCATGGGATAGGCATAAGGCCATCCTTCATATAAGATAGGGCCAGGGCTATTCATAGTATTCAGTATATTGGGCAGACTAGATGGGCCAAATGGTTCTTATCTGCCGATACATTCTATGTTTCTTTACCACATTAAGATATGCTAAGAAAGCTAATATATATAATAAATCCAAGATTTCTCCCGTGCATCCCCCATACTCTGGAACTCGCTACCCCAACATATCAGACTCTCACCTACAGTGGAATCCTTCAAAAGAAACCTAAAGACCCACTTCTTCAGACAAGCCTACAACCAGTGACCCTGCTGCCTCTATACCGCCATGACCAACCTTACCCTCTTCTACTGTGTCCTCCTCACATACCATATAGATTGTAGGCCCTCTCCCCTTCGGTACCAGTCTGTAACCCGTCTTGTTGATGCTTAGTGCAATTGTGTGTATTATGTATGTATACTTCTTTTCATATGTACAGCGCTATGGGATGAATGGTGCTTTAATAATAAATAATAATAATAAAAATATTTATATCTGCTTTATTCACAAGCACAATATATGATCATAAAAGCACCAGTAATATGTGTTAGAGAAGCATGTTTTTTCTATGCTTATAAGCTATGTGGTGATCTTATAGCTTAGTAATAGGATGTCTACATGCAAGGTAAACCACTTAAGTTCAAGTCCTAGGAGAGACTTAGGCTACTTTCACACTTTCGGCAGAGTGATCCGGCAAGCAGTTCCGTTGCCGGAACTGCCTGCCGGATCGGGAAAAATGTATGCCAACTGTTGGCATTTGTAAGACTGATCAGGATCCTGATCAGTCAGAAAAATGCATTGAAATGCCGGATCTGGAAAAATGGATCCGGTATTTACTTTTTTTTTAACCTTTTTTCCGGTCTGCGCACTAATCCAGCATTCCAGTATTTTGAATGCCAGATCCAGCTCTAATACATTCCTATGGAAAAAAATGCTGGATCTGGCATTTAGGCAAGTCCAGTTTTTTTGGCCGGAGATAAAACCGTAGCATGCTGCGGTTTTATCTTTTGCCTGATTGGTCAAAAAGACTGAACTGAAGACATCCTGATGCATCCTGAACAGATTACTCTCCATTCAGAATGCATTGGGATAAAACTGATCAGTTCTTTTCCGGCATTGAGCCCTTTTGACGGAACTCGGTGCCGGAAAAGAATAACGCTAGTGTGAAAGTACCCTTACATAAACTTTTTCGTTTTTTTTTTTCCTCTCTCATTTAAACTATAATACATAATACAGTATATAGACTTTTATTAAAGTATAATCATATAATAATTAAAAAGGCCTTACTATATTAAGAATAGTGTTTTTTTCTTACTTAGAAACCCAAAACTGGTTTATTCACAGGCACAATATATGATTACAAAGAAAACAGTAATATTTATTAGCTTTTTAAGCCTAAAAACATTATTCTTGTTATGATAAGGATACAGACTTAGGGTCCATTCACACGTCCGTTGTTTCTTTCCAGATCTGTTCCGTTTTTTGCGGAACAGATCCGGACCAGTTGCGTACCCATTCATTTTCAATGGGTCCTGAAAAAAAATTGACAGCACAATGTGTGCTGTCCGTTTACGTTGTTCCGTTCCGCATGTCCGAAAAAATATAAAACTTGTCCTATTATTATCCGCAAAATCGGATTCTGGTACAATACAAAGTCAATGGATCCGCAAAAAACGGATGACATACGGAAATATTTTCAGGAACAACGGATCTGCAAAAAACGGACCGGGATATAGAAAAATACTGACGTGTGAATGGACCCTTATTATTGGTTAAATGTGGAAGAAAAAAAAAACATTGAAGTCTCTCCCAAGATTCAAACCTGAGATCTCTACATGCAAAACCAAGCCAAGCCATAACATTACCACATGGAGATGCATGTTTTTTCTATGTTTAGAAGATAACACATATTTACTAGTGTCTTTATAATAATATATTGCACTTGTGAATAAAGCAGTAATATGTACATTAGCTTTCTGAACATCTCTCAATGTAGTAAAGCTATAGTACATAGAGTATATGATATGTAGATGCTAGGGCACAGCTCTGCCCTCAGCATGCTGATGTATAGCCCTGTCAGTCAAGGGGAGGGGGAAGTGTGCAAAGCACAGGGGGTGCACAAACTTGCTCATTTGCATATTATTAAAAGTGCAGATATCTCTGCAGCTGTTTTGTATACAGACAAAAGAAAGATATTGTTTTAATCAGTATGATGGGCCCTACCAGGCAGTATGCCTGGTTTTATAGGGCTGATCCTGGTGACAGAGTCTCTTTACTGTCTGCTTCCCTTATGATCTGGGATAGACAAAAATGAATTGGTACTATCCCAGGTGGTCTAGGGAGGTTGAGGGTTATTTTCCTCCATGGTGGGATACAGTGGTAAATGGTTTAAAGCTTGCTTTCCTTGTGGCCTAGTGGAGAATAGTAATGAGCATTTCACTGGTGGTGTCAAGTAATGAAGGGGTAGTACCTGCTTATCTGGTTTAGGGTAGTGGGCAGCTTAATGTATGCTTTGCTAGTGGTCTAAGGTAATGTATGGGAGCGAAGTGGTTTACACATCTTCCCAGGCTCTAACCATGTACAATGTGTCTTATCTCCTTCATGGAAAACTAAGTGTGATATGCTTGTTCCTTTCACCTTTCTTCCTGCCCTGCATTGATCAAACAGCACTGACAGCAAGGCTTGTGATTACAAAGTCACACAGTTCGCTCCATGACCTGGTTTTGCCTAATGATTAAGAAAGAGGTCATGGGCATGTGTCACCATCACTACCATACCATATACATCATATCATACATTTCTTGCTAAAAAAAAAAGTGTAATACAGGGGATATGCATATATACTGTGTATATATATATTTAGAATTTTAATAAACGATTAAGTGAAACGTCACATAACAGGTTTGCCATGAAGATGTTTAATGTTTGATTCCTTATAATAGTAGTGAAATAAGACAAAACAGTAATACATACAATTCTACAATAAGCACAATCATTGGCCTACTGTATCAACACAAATCACTCAATAAGAATATCATCAAAATAATATTTCCTTTTTAGCACCATGTTTTTTTTTTTTATATAAACTGTTCACATGTGAATGATCCCTGAATAATTGGAAAATAGTTTTGTAACCATTCCAAAAACTTACTGAACAACCTTCCAATCTTTAGTGAATTATGAGCACTTATTGGTGATATTTCTCATGATTTCTTTGTGTAAGGGTACTTTCACACTAGTGTTTTTCTTTTCCGGTATTGAGTTCCGTCCTAGGGGCTCAATACCGGAAAAAAAGTGATCAGTTTTATCCTAATGCATTCTGAATTGAGAGCATTCTGTTCAGTATGCATCAGTTCAGTCCCTCTTACGTTTTTTGGCCGGAGAAAATACTGCAGCATGCTGTATTTTTCTCTCCGGCCAAAAATCCTGAACACTTGCCGGAATTCCGGATCCGGCAATGATTTCTATTGAAATGTATTAGTACTGTATACGGCATTAAAATTGCTACATTGCGGATCCGGTCTGCGTATGCGCAGACCTTTTAAATCTGTGAAAAATAAATAAATACCGGATCCGTTTTTCAATGCATTTGGCAGCCGGATCCGCAAATGCCATCTATTTGCATCTGGATTGCCGGATCCGGCAGGCAGTTCCGGTGACAGAACTGCCTGCCGGAATCTTCTGCCGCAAGTGTGAAAGTACCCTTATTTTGTATTTTATAATGCTTTTTAAGCAAGAATTATACATGTTTGCTAGTACAGCTGTCACCTGTGCATTTTGCATATTTGTCCTTTTTGCTTGAATTATCAAAGTGATATAAACATAGTAATTTGTAAAGCAGAAGCGTTAAAATGCCACTGTTTATCTTTTCTGCTGGAAACAACTACTGACATAGCATCGCTTGCCTCAGAAAAGTATGTACTTATAACACACCTACCAAATAAAAGCCTTTACTGAAAGGTTTGCAAGAAAACCTTACAAGTTATTTTAAGCATCCAATATATAGTAAAGCAGATGCAGCAGCAGCATGGAGGACATAGTACAGCAGTAATGAACCGTGTAGCTGTGAATCCAGATAGACAATTCACTGGATTCTGCAGCAATGTCTCCTTGTGTCTCTCTGCCTCTCTCTAGCAGCTCCTCCCTCCTAATCATCCTGACTCCTCTATAGACTTCTATGGGCTGCAGCTATAACCTGATCTCTCAGTCAGCCGCTAAATTGTCTTCACTAAAGACGTAAAATTAAGATACATCGGATATATACAAACTTGACATTAAATAAAACTGATGTTACAATTCCTAGCTTTTCTTTCTTTCGTTAAAAAGAAGAAAAAAAAATCTTGTAACCTTACAGGTGACCCTGGGTATCGAGCAAGTGTATGGTGTCCCTGGGTAAACAATTTAGACACCTAAATACTGCAGCTTCGTCCAACAGCTGATGTTGGAGGTGCAGAGAGTCAGACCTCCAAAAATCTGATATTGATAGCCTCTCCGAAAATTCCTTCCTTTTAATCCTCAAATTCCTTCCTCCTCAAGCAGATAAAAATATATATCATTTTGGTTAAATAATTGCAGTTTAAATATTTTACACCATAGATAAACCTTAGCAATCAGAGCCTAAATCAAACACCTCTGTGTGCTGCCCAATACCCAAATGTGCACAACGTTACACTACTCTCTACATGTGGAAATCATGTATACTCTTCTGTCCAAGAAATAAAAGAGGATGCTCAATGCAATTATTTTTACCTGACTTGAGCTCCTTCACTAGAGAAGACATAGTGTTGGTTATGGAATCAGCCGCCACCAACAAATCGTTCCGCAGATTTCTTCTTGCACCTAAAAAGATCAAAGCAATAAAGACACAAGAGATTGATACCTAAAGCAGAGGGTAAGCTCATTGAGTTATCAATAAAACTTCTGTACCACTCAATTTTATGTTAATTGGCTTCCCACTTAAAGTAACTAGCTCTAGGGATTGTGTACTTAAAGGGTTTTTCCGAGTCTTTATATATGATTACCTATCCCCCGCCGATCAGCTGTTTGAGAAGGCATCGGTGCTCAGCGCCACAGCCTTCTCACAGCTTCTCCTAGGCCACCGGTCACTTGCAGCACAGCTCCATAGAAGTGAATGAGGCCGAGCGTGATACAAAGCACAGCCGCTGTACAATGTACAGTGCTGTGCTTGGTGAGCATGGAGAAGGTAGCGGCGCTCACAGGAGTGAGGGTGCCTTCTCAAACAGCAGATTGTGGGGGTTTGACATCTGGGATCCCCACTAATCAGATACTGATAACCTATTCACAGAATAGGTCATCAGTTATAAAATCTTAGAAAACCCTTTTAAAGAGAACCTGACGGGCCATACTCCTGACATCTCCTGCACAGCCACTGATGTGCTGGTGGATATGCCCCACTTCACACTGTCCCTCTGAAGTCTCTTCAATGATGACATCTTTGCTCTTAGGGTGCACATGCTCTCTCTGGCACAAAGAGCCAGTATGTGCATCCAAACCTGCCCAAGTCTTTGGCTGCCCTTCCCCGGGTATTTAAATGGCCACTAATGTTTCACACAATTTTTCATAAATCATTAGTACAAGCGACCATAATAAAAACTTTGTAATATGTCTTATCACAGACAAATGTCTAGTTCTCATTTTAGCAGCTGTTTACCTCTCCTCTCCTCCCTTTTCTAAATGCTTCCCTCTTTAAAATTTGATTTGAATCTGTCCAGGACAGGAGCAGCTCACAGAAGAATCATATTACAAATTTCAATACAAGTCTATGGAGAGGAGAGGGGAAGGGAGTGAGCAGGAGCTGAGGGAAGCAGAAGAGACAGACACAGACAAAGAGACTGCTGTAGCTAAATAGGAAGTTTATATCTTGGCCCATGTGCTTAACTCACACCCATACAGGTCAGTACCAATCTATAATGTCCTCCATGATCCTGGGAATCAGATTCGCTTCTGCTTTCTTTGAGCAGTGGATGCGGCTAGTTTCTACCCACTAGATCTGGGAGAACTGCAGACTAAATATTCAGCATGCATAGGGGAAAGCTAGTTAAAAAAAAATATTATGGTCCCAGCAGGCATGGTCATTATTTTTCTTCTACTTTAAGTGTACCTGTCAATTCAGGTGACTTTTCAGAATATGCATGTGTGTGTGTACATGGTAATTAATACTGCATTCGGCCATTAGATGATCTAAATCCTGCATTCATCACAAGTTTTCCCCTCTACAAGCTCCATTTTGTCAGTTTTCCCTGAGTTCATCACCAAGAGAGATAGAGAACATCTGCTATGATGTCTCCATTATACTGCACACAGACCAAAGAAGAGATCCTGCTTCCCTATCCCTCTGTAGCACACCCTCGGCAGCAGCAGCATGGAGGACACAGCAAAGCATAATAGCAGTGAATTTAGCACTGGGGTAAGACAGAAGCAGCAGCATGTTGTCTCGCTGCCTGTCTCTCAGTAACAAATCCTCCCTCCTAGTTCACCTAACCTCTCCATAGATTTCTAAGGGCTGCACCTGTAATCTGATCTCTCAGTCAACTGTCTTGACTGAAGATGGATTTTAGCAGTAAACTGAAAGCGAATGATCAATGTAGGGGCTGGGGAGCAAGACAAAAATCTTATCTTTGCTTGTACTATTAGGCCCCTTTCACACGGGCGAGTTTTCCGCGAGGGTGCGATGCGTGAGGTGAACGCATTGCACCCGCACTGAATCCGGACCCATTTATTTCTATGGGGCTGTGCACATGAGCAGTGATTTTCACGCATCACTTGTGCGCTGTATGAAAATCGCAGCAAGCTCTATTTTGTGCGTTTTTCACCCAACGCAGGCCCCATAGAGGTTAATGGGACTGTGTGAAAATCGCAAGCATCCGCAAGCAAGTGTGGATGCGGTGCGATTTTCACGCACGGTTGCTAGGAGACGATCGGGATGGAGACCCGACTATTATTATTTTCCCTTATAACATGGTTAATACAGAATGCATAGTACAATAGGGCTGGAGGGGTTAAAAAAAATTTAAAATAATTTAACTCACCTTAATCCACTTGTTCGCGCAGCCGGCATCTCTTCTGTCTTCTTTCTTCAGGACCTGGGTAAAGGACCTGTGATGATGTCACTGCACTCATCACATGGCCCATCACATGATCCATCACCATGGTAAAAGATCATGTGATGGACCATGTGATGAGCGCAGTGACGTCACCACAGGTCCTTTACCCAGGTCCTGAAGAAAGAAGACAGAAGAGAAGCCGGCTGCGCAAACAAGTGGATTAAGGTGAGTTAAATTTTTTTTTACCCCTCCAGCCCTATTGTACTATGAATTCTGTATTAAGAATGATATTATTTTCCCTTATAACCATGTTATAAAGGAAAATAATACAATCTACAGAACACCTAACCCAAACCCGAACTTCTGTGAAGAAGTTCGGGTTTGGGTACCAAACATGCTGATTTTTCTCACGCGCGTGCAAAACGCATTACAATGTTTTGCACTCGCGCGCATTTTCCCACAACGCACCCGCATCTTATCTGGGCAAAAAACGTGACGCCCGTGTGAAAGAGGCCTTAGTTTATGAAAAAAAATGAAATAACATGTACTCTTTAAAGAAACATTGGCATTTTTGCTGGCCATTTCATCAAAAGTGACAAAAGTGAGTGGAGCCCTATTGGTTTGCAAACACACTATGCAGCACTACAAGGCTAATCATTCTCTTTTATGACTTACTCTGAGCAAATGCTTCTTGCACATCTCCACCAACCCCTGTAAGAGAGTCCTGAGGAGTGTGTGTTGGGGTTGAGCAAGCTGATGCAGATCTTATAGGCATTGGGATAGGTCTGCTGATGGTATGACTGGGAGAAGAGCGAGGAGAGCCTGCCCCCTGAGACTATAAAACAAACAATCAGTAAGACAATGTATATATGACAAAGCATGTGTATCGTTATGTGTGCTATACAGATGTAGCAGGGTTAACGCACAAACTCTTAAAGGGGTTTTACCATCACACACAATGGGGGCATATTGCTAGGATATGCCCCACCTCTGGGACCCGCACCTACAACCAGAGTGGAGTGGGGAAATGAATGGAGGGCGCACAGAAATGAATGGGAGCAGGGGCCGCGCGTGCGCTCCCATTCACTTGTATGGGAGTAGCGCTTGGTGGTGGACGGACCAGCCATGGCTCTCACTGCTCCGTTCTCCTCGTAGATGCGGGTCCCAGAGGTGGAAGAATGGGGACATATCCTAGCGATATGCCCCCATTGTATGTGATGGGAATATCCCTTTAACTCAAATTTCTTAACTCATTGCGTTATCTTTAAACAAAAGCCACTGAAAAGCAATTGAAGGTGTTTGCGTAAAGCATTTAGCTTAGATAACACGTCTCATAAAGCATGTGTGTTAACTCTACTACATCTGTAACTTCGCAATCGGCTCATCTAGGCATTGTCACCTCAGGGGTCTAATATTCAGCAAAACAATCCATAATAGATGTTACCCAGTTTCAGAGACAAATATAACTGAACACAACACAGAAGAAAATAGAATGTATTATTGTATCATCCAAACTGTACCAAGAATGTCCGAGAACTCTGGAACATCCTGTCTTATAGCAATTAGTACATATAAACTGGCCTCAAAACAAAGATTTTTCTGCTTGGCAATTGATGGAAATTAAGCAAAACGCTGTGAAATCACAGTCAGAACAAGTCATGCAGGTAACGTGTCATACTGTAAGCTCTGATCGGGTATTAAATAATGGTTAACAAGAAGCATTACTACGTATTTCACATGTAAGTACCGGCATGCGCAAGTACGACCTCTGAACCAGCGAGATGCCTTGTTATCAACTGTGCACCATCAGTCCCACACTATTTAGGTCTTGGTTTCCCATCATCACTACTTGATTATTATCTCATAGAAATATGATATTTGCACGTTACATATCTGTAATGTGCAAACACATGCAGCAATGGGCACTGGCTAAAAACTGTTGTTAAAACCTGTATGTAAAGACATGGTAATTTTTTTTGCTGATTTTGGTGCAAATTTTGTATTGAAAATCCACAACACAAGTCCAGTGTAACACGTGTCAGTGGAGTTTCCAAAAAACCTATTTACATGGAGCAGAAAACATCTGTGTGGATTTAAAGGGGGTTGTGCAGGCTACATAGATTGATGACTTATTGTCAGGATAGGTCATCAATATGGGATCGTCAGGGGTTCCGTCAGCTGTTTGAAGAGGAGGCGTTGCTCCATCTGAATGCTGTTTCCTCTTCATTACACTACACGTCGTCTCCCTTGCAGCGGAGCCATAGTGTAATTACAGATACACAATTGTAATAACACTGCACTTCTAAGACGACGGACAGTGTAATGAAAAGGAAGCAGTGCTCGCATCGAGCTGATCAGCAGGGGGTGCACGGTGTCAGGCCCCTTCTGATCTGATATTGATGACCCATCATGAGGACAGGTCATCAATATATATTTCCTGCACAACCCCTTTATAGCAAAATGAAGAATATTAAATGTGCTACATGCTTATTATATTGCAGATTGCCCACAAATATTACCCGTTACAATTTACCCAATGATGGTGTGGTCTAGTGCATACTCGCTATATATATATATATATATATATATATATATATATATAAATGACAACTAAGAACACCCAGAGAGAATGGAGTGCATATAAGTATATGCAAATGTAAGCGCTCAAAACAACAGAAATAAGGTCAAAGAACAATTTAAAAAAATGCGTCTCACACGTATTTACTTTTATAATGAATACATTAAAATGGGGCAATAATAAGAACTCTAGAGACAAAAATGTCAGACACTTGTGATGCAGGTAAATATAGATTATGTATGCACACAACGTATCGTACACAAGATATCAATCTACAAATGCTCTCTGACCACGAAAAAAGTTTAGCTTCGGAAAAACTGCCATGTGGCTGCAGTTTTTTACAGGTGAAACATGTTAAAGGGCTTGGCCACTTTCTGGAATACAGATTGAAAGTACTTTTTCTGCATAATGAAGCAACAGATCACTAGGTGAAAGATATCATTACATTTAGCTGAGCTAGCCCTACAAGGCATTGTGTCTGGATTAACAGTGAATTTCCTGGTGACAGGCTCCTTTTAGGATATCTCAGATATATAAATTCTAAAACATTGTTAAAACTGTGGAATCCAGGTAAGTAGATAAAAGAAAGTAGACGGCGCTCACCGCTGCGGGGTTCATTCCTTTATTCTTGACATGCTTATACAAACCGGATGTACTGTATGCATTAGGGCTGGGGCGGACTGTTCCTACACCAAATACGGAATGGCCATACATCCGATTTGTATTAAGCATATGTCAAGAATACTACTACGTCTACTTTCTTTTATCTACTTACCTGGATTCCACGTTGTTCATATACATGGACTGAGCACCACATTGCTGTATTGATAGGATACACGGAGAGCCCGCGATTTAAACAGAGAGGCACTGAGCGGTGCCGCCTCGTTTTCATCTTTTCTATTTTATAGTAATTGTTAAAACTGTGTGTTAGTTGCTTGTTAATCCTGATTCCATATTTCACATCACACCAATACAGCCAAAACGTGCAACCAACAATGGCAGTATACGGGAGGACTTACTGCATGTCTCAGCTCTTGTTCCTGTAAAATGTTCATACACAGAAAACAAAACATGAAGGATCATTAATACGCCTGAGGCTCCCCAAACTATAGGAGGCTGCAAATACAGACTTACAGGCATCAGTATAAAGGGGTTAGAAAAACATTGCTGCTTTCTCCCAAAAACAGGGACACACATGTCCACAGGTTGTGTCTGGTGTTTAAGTTCAGCCCCATTCATGCCTGATGAAGCTGGGCTGCGATCTCAAACACAAACCATGGCTAGGTGGGGTTCTTAAGAAAAGGAGTCATGTTTTATACAACCCCTTGATTCATTCTACTATAACAAACTGTAAAATTTGACTTCTATCCCTCACCTTTAAAAGTTTCATGAGCCCTTCGAGCTGTACCATCAGCTCCCTCCTGCTTTCTTGTAAGGCGGACATCCTCTGCTCAAGTTCATCTTTTCGCTGTCTGAAGGATGACACGAATCAGATCAGAGCTCCTGATACATCAATCATGATTAACTGCAATCAGCCCCATCATTTAAAACCCTCTTGTCCCTTTACCTTAAAGGGGTTCTCCGGGAATAAAGAAAATAAAAATAGTTAAATATTACTTTATTATAAATATATTCTCAAATACCTTTCATTAGTTATAATGGCTCATTTTGTCTGGGGAGCAATCATTAGGAGAAATAAAATGGCCGCCGTCCTATTAGTACACACAAAACCTGTCCTAATCACAGCAGGACAAGTTACGTCACAACACTGAGCTAAAGAGCTGCCTCATCCTCCTCTCTGCTCTGCTTGTCAGGGATTATGATCCTGACTATAGCTGATAAGATCTTCAGCTGCATCTCTGTAGGAATGAAGTTCATGAGGAGACATGAAGTACAGAGAAGTGGTGGGGGTGTAGTAATGAGAAGCAGCACTTCTATGCAGTCTCCGTTACCACAGCCCCACATTACCACAGTCTGTCCTGTCCGTCCTCTGTACATCATGTCTCCTCATAAACTCCATTCCAGCAAAGATTCAGCTGAAGATCTTATCAGCTGTATTCAGGACCATAATCCCTGACAAGCAGAACAGAGAGGAGGAGGAGGCAGATCTTTAGCTCAGTGTTGTGAAGTAACTTGTCCTGCTGTGTGATTAGAACAGGTTTTGTGTGTACTAATAGGACGGCAGCGATTTTATTTCTCCTGACGATTGCTCCCCAGACAAAACGAGCCATTATAACTAATGAGGCGTCGGCCGCCAGTGTAAATGTTAACCAGCTTCCTTGCTGGTTTACATTTAGACCATTTTCTACGTCTAAAACAGGCCTAGAAAATGATGAATAAGATGGGCCTCCTGGCCCGTCCTCACCACGCCAACTTTTTTAGACTTGCCGTGAGCAGGGAAAAGTCACAGATTGCAGCGCAACTAACCTTTGCCAAGCAATCTGGACCAGAAATACGGCTAATAAATGACCCCCCAGTGTCTGCAGATGTGAATTATATAAATGACGGCAGAAACTGCTCAGGTCCAAAACCTCAGAGACCGCTAGTAGAAATGCCTCCATTGTGTATTCTTTTCATAATGCAAAAGTACAAATTAAATTATCAGCGTTTCATCTGCGTGTAAATTGGAATCAACAAGGGAGTGCAAAACGGAATGAGCTATGTGATTTCAGCAAGACTGAAAAATGTTCCGGAGATGTTAATGAATGCTCTGCATTGTCCCTCTTCTAGTGCCTCCACACATGATCAATAGGGTTGAGGTCCGGTGACTTATTTGGACTTCATGTAGTTCTTCCAGAATTTTGGTGTGTGTTTTAGGTCATTATCCTGCTGCAGAATCAATGCTATTCCCAAGGGGATCATGTGGAGTAAAAGAATTCAGCACTACTTTTCCTTTATCTGGACCTAGTCAATTTGAGTTACGGTAACTTCACATAGCAGGCAAAACTTCCCCAGAATCGGATATTACTACCTTCATATTTCACTGCCTGATTGATACTAGGTGGTATCAATTTCTCTCCTGTTTGTCTCTTTACAGAAACCCTTGTATTTCAAACTTATAGGGGTATTTCCTATAAAGTTCTCCCATGACATGAAAATGGCAAGGAAGCTAATACTCGCCTTGCTAATCCCCCATGCTGGCAGGGTCTCCAGTGCATTCCACCTCCTGCTCCTGTCTCAACACAGCAGGAAATGATACTCCGTGCAGAATCAGCAGTGCAGGGGAACAGCCAGGGGAGTAGAAGTGCCTATATTTTTTTAACCATTTAAAGGCCAAGGGAGAGCTTTTGTATCATGCTGGAAATAACCATTTAAATCTCAAACTTGGACCATAGTAAGTAGGATTTTTTTCCCCAGTGAAGCATTGCTATGTCCGGGCGTTGGTACATTCCAGCATTTAGTCTCTTGCCAAATACTTCTGCTGATTGGAGTCTCTCATTCTTTATTCAGCACAGCCTGTATCTTTGATAAAGTTGCTGTTCTCTCATAGTACTCATCACAAGACCAGTAATTAAGCTTTATTCACTAGCTTGTAGTTTGCCTGCTTATTAGTATGCTTTAAATGTATTATCCCGTTTCTGGAGAGTGTCTTAGATTGTCATGCACAGCCCACCTAGAAACTCTCAGACTAAGGGCTCATTCAGATGGCCGTATGAATGAGTCCGCATCTGTTCTGCAATTCTATGGAATGGGTGCGAACCCATTCATTTTTATGGGGTAGCAAAAGATGTGGACAGCACAGCGTGTGCTGTCCACATCTGTAGTTCCATGCCGCAGTCCCACAAAAAAAAAAAAAAAATAGAACATGTCCTATTCTTGTCCGCAATTGCAGACAAGAATAGGCATTTTCTATGATAGCGGCGGCATGTGCGGTACGCAAATTGCGGAACAGACATGGGCTGGTATCCGTGTTTTACCTAAGGGCTCATTTACACATCAGTGTTCGGTCAGTGATTTCAATCAGTGATTTTTGAGCCAAAACCAGGTGCGGCTCAAAACACAGAACAGGCGCAGATCTTTCTCTTATACCTTGTCTGTGGAGGCTCCAATCTAATCCTGGTTTTGGCTCACAATCACTGATGGAAATCACTGACCAAACACTGAAGTGTGAATGAGGCTTAACTATAATTTAATGCTAAGAAAATCCTTTTCACTCAGAATCACAATTTTGTTGCCATGTTCCCACCGTCACATACCACTGCCCCGATAAGCAGATCAGACCCACCTGAGAGTGGTTTGGACACGAGCTTGTGGGGGCTGCCACATGTTCACGTTTTTTTTACACCAAAATCAGGAGTGGATCATAAAAGGAGAGAAAGTATAATTGACAGATACTACATCTCGTCTTTATTTTTATCCCTACCTGGTTTTGGCTTCAAAACTGCATCAGTAAGGCCTCATGCACACGACCGTTGTGTGTTTTGCGGTCCGCAAATTGCGGATCCGCAAAACACAGATGGTATCCGTATGCATTCCGCAATTTGCGGAACGGCACGGACAGCCATTGATATAACTGCCTAGTCTTGTCTGCAAAATGGACAAGAATAGGACAGGTTATAATTTTTTGGCGGACCACGGAGCAACGGATGCGAACAGCACACGGAGTGCTGTCCACATCTTTTGCGGCTCCATTAAAGTAAATGGGTCCGCATCCAAGCCGCAAAGACTGCGGCTCGGATGCGGACCAAAACAACGGTCGTGTGCATGAGGCCTAAATCTAAATGTGTGGCCGTAAACTAAGGCTGGGTTTCTTGGTTTAGGCATTTTGATCCTGTTTTTGAAGCCAAAACCAAGTGTGGCTCATAAAGCGAGAGTAAGTATAAGGGTACGATCACACGTTCAGGTTTCCTGATGCAGTTTTGGAAGCCAAAATCAGGAGGGGATCGTCAAAGGAGAAAAAGTATAAAGGACAGATATACAACGTCTCTTCTTTTCTGAATTTACTCCTGGTTAGGACCTCCAAAACCTGAAAACCAGAAAACCTGAATGTATAAACCCAACCTAAAGGAGTTGGCCCCTTTTGTAGTACTACACCATGGGTAGGCACTGGACAGTGGGGGACTATGATACAGATGCCCTGATAAGAATATATTAGTAAGCCGATTATAGTGCTGTTTCCATATTTGAAAATATTAATATAAAGTGGCCAACCCCTTTTAAGGCTTAGTTTCCATGAAGCGACTACTACATGCAGCCATAACACCACCTTCCTATGGCGACCAATACCACACAACTGTGCAGGTAGAACAGAGCTGCAGGTGGACTGGGTCTCCACCACATTAACATTTTTTTGCTGCAGTTTTTGAAGCTAAAGCCAGGTGTGGAATCAAATATAGGAGTCTTTCCTTTGAACGTGGCCTCTGCTTATGATCTGTTCCTGCCTTTAAAAATGGCATAAAAACTGAACATGGAAACTAAGGCTAGGGCTACAAGGTGAAGAGCTGATCACTACAGGTCTATAATACTCTTATATTTCACAGGCCTTTAGCATATAACACACAGCACAGCTGAGGTGCATGTTTTATGAGGCTCAGTTCAATTAATGAAGGAAGGTCCCAGTTTGAACCCCCACCAATTTAAGGCTAAGTGCACTTTTGCAACCATTTTATTGCTCAAAAGCTTAACTTAAAAAAAATGTTTACAAATATTCTTGGTTTAAAAAAACTTCTCCTTGGTTACAGACTTCGAACGAACCCTGCTTGTGGCCGGATTCTGATGTCTATACTTCCTTCTTTATAACATCTCTTCTAGTATTTGTAATTTTGGAAAATAATCAGACTAACGGATTAGACTGCACAGAGGTATAATGTCTTTCAGGAAAGTTCTTGGTAAGCAAAATACATATTCCTGGCTGGTAAATGATGCTGTTTATTTATTCACTTGTAGCTGCCGCTCACCATGGTCTTCAGTTTGCCTTTCCCTAATATTACATCCATGTACATATCGTACAGGATGGTATGAAATTACTTTTTTGGTCAATCTTAGGGCTCGTGCACACAAACATGTATTCTTTCTGTGTCCGTTCCGTTTTTTGTTTTTTTTTGCTGACTGTATGCAGAACCATTCATTTCAACGTGTCCACAAAAAAAAATGAAATTACTCTGTGTGCATTCCGTTTCCGTATGTCTATTCCGCAAAAGAATACGTCCTATTATTGTCTGCATAACGGACAAGTATAGTACTGTTCTATTAGGGGCCAGCTAAAATACAGAATGCACACAGACATCATCCGTATTTTTTGCGTATCTGTGTTTTGCGGACTTCAAAATACATACGGTCATGTGCATGAGCTCCTAAGGTTTTTTACACGAACTGATTTAGCATGCAATTATCGGGAATTGCCTGATCATCAGGGAGATGAGGGGTGCATTTATATATGCAGCAATCATCTTCTCTGCATGGGGATTAGAAATTGCTACAGCGGCAGCTTGTACCCATACAGTTTTATTCTTCCTGGGAGATCGCAGTTTACAGAGGGAGATGTGCGGCACAAAAACTGTGATTTTAGGTGCTGATGATGACCTGATGAACAAGTGTTTGCTCGTTTCATGGACAGGACAGTTATAGGGAACAAGAGTTTCTGCAAACAGTCATCCCTGATAATTTGCCATATTGTTGTAAAATGTCCAATACTTTCATAGATCTCTTTTTAGATATGCAACCTTCTCATTTAGAGTCTTTGGTCAGATAGTCTTTCGTGTAGTTACACACATATAAGCTAAGTCCTGTGTTTTTAGCAGAGAGAATAAATACACTTTCAGTACAAAAACAAATGTGCTCCAAAGTGCTAAAAGAAAAATATGTAAAGAAGGACAAATAGAACAATATGTGGCAATACTTTAAATTGTTTGCTCTCCATAGTTGATGCACTATGTCACAGTTTGGTCTTTTTTGTTTGACGTTTGCCCTAAAAGACAACCCTGCTGTCAAGAGGACTGTTCTGCGGGATCACTAATAACTGTATGGATGGGGACAGTATGTAAAGAGTCTGCTTAATAATGCTGTTCTGTAGCCAAGCTGTGATGGAGTTCATCTTTTGTTACCTGAGCAGTCGGAGTTCTGCCAGTAAAGTGGGGTTCTGTTGTGCTTTTTCTGGTGTGGGCTGAGAGGCCTGTTCATGTTCAATTCTCAGCCTCTGTATTTCCTGCAATATTTCTCTAAAAACAAATTGAGGACAAACAGTTACTGTGATGTACACTAGTTTCACATTTGCATTCACATCTGCTGCTCACCTCTGGACCTCATTGACTAATGATACCTGGCGGATTTCGGCCATCCAAAAAATGCTGCATGCACTGGTTTTTGTCTGCACTCTTACCTGGAACCGGAAGTGTCTCATTATAGTCAAAGGGGTGAACGCTGTGGCCTCTTCCTTGGCCTGTGACATCATGTTCATCAGTCACATAGCCTAGGCCAGTGATGGCGAACCTATGGCACGGGTGCCAGAGGCTGCACTCAGAGCCCTCTCTGTGGGCACCCACACCGTGGAAAAAAAGTCTATGGTGTACCAATATGCCCTAGACTTTTCCTGCCATTCATCAGCGCAGGGCGCACTATGAACAGCACAGGCAGCGCACTGAATGTAGGCAGGCTATTATTGCTGAATGATAAAGTACATGGAATATATACTATATTGGACTGTAGTATTCAGGTTAAATTGCTGTGTTGGCACTTTGCGATAAATATGAGGGTTTTGGGTTACAGTTTGGGCACCTGCTCTGTAACAGGTTTGCCATCACTGGCCTAGGCGCAGCTCAATCCCATTCAAGTGAATGTGTTTGAGCTGCAATACCAAGCACAACCGCTATCCAATGGGGGGAGCTGTGCTTAGTAAGGTGCTAGGAGGCCTCGGTATTCACAGCACCACGGTCTCCTCAAACAGCTGACCGGAGGGGGTGCTGGAAGTCAGGCCCCCGCTGATCTGATATTGATGACCTATGCTGAGGATAGGTCATCAATATCAAAATCCCAGAAAACCCCTTTAATTTACAACGGTGGCTCTCCCCCTAAACAAAATCAGCAATCATGCACTGGCAATGCAGACTTTTATCATTATAACTGCTATTTTTAATAATAATGACAGTAGTAAGATTACATACCCATGTCCAAGGTAGTAGGAGGTGAACAGAACCTATGTAAATACGCTGGCCTGAATTACTAACAACTGTGTGATATGGAGCCTGGAGGCATTCCCAAACTATCAAGATCTTCACTACAGGTAACATTACCCTGCCGTGTAATGACTGTACTCGGAGCGTCCCCAAAAGAAGCCATAAACCTTCCACAAATGGCACACACTGTACCTGTTCTTATTTTCCAGCTCTGCAATAAGCTGTCGCTGCTGCTTATTGGCATCGATCGTAAAGGAGATGTCTGGGCCTCTCTGCTGACTCTGCTGTAATAAAACAAGACATTCTTATCAAGACTCCCTCCAGAATCCCGCATAAACCTCACAATGACACCCAGTGGGGGAATAGACAATCGACTGCAGGATGTGCTGAATGGAGAGAAAAAGAGCAACGTTTTTGTCTCAAGCTGTTCTGCTTCAAGAAATACTGTTTCCTCTGCATGTGACCATCAGCACCAAAATATACGCTTACACACCAAAGTAATAAAACTCTGTGCAGATGTTAAAGGGGCATTCCCATTTTACGCATTTATAGAACAGAAGCAGTGTATGTCATCAGGATTTGATAGGTGTGGGTCCTGTCTATGGGACCATCACTTTCTAGATGGACTACGGTACATTGAGCTGAATGGAGAGTTGGCTGTGCTTGCCTATTACCCCCAAAGGTGCTGGTTTCATCTCTGTAGTATTATTTAGGGATAAGTCCTTTAAAGGGCGTTACCAGGAATTGAATATTGATGACCTACCCTCAGCACAGGTCATCAATATCTGATCAATGGGGGTCTGACTTCTGGCATTCCCAACCAGCTGTTTGAAGAGACCACAGCGCTCTGATGAGTAAGCCACTGACACAATGTTCCTTGGTTACATGGCCCAGATGCAGCTTAGTCCCATTCAAGTGTACAGGCCTGGCCTGCAAAACCAAGCACAGATACTATACAATGGACGGCACTGTGCTTGGTATGCTGTGAGCACCCCGGCCTCTTCAAACAGCTGATCGCTGGTAGTGCTCGGTGTTGGACCATACCACTGATCAGATATTGATGACCTATCTTGAGGATAACCCCTTTAAGATAGGAATACCCCTTTAAGTAAATTACCAACCGCTGCTTCCAAAAAGACCAACCTTCAATTTCATGAATTGTCACTCTTGATATAGATTACATATACATTTCAGTGTAGATACCGCTTTATTTCAGACAATAATCCTTGCAAATGAAAAGAAGTGTGGGATCCAGCTCTTTATAACAAAGGATTCTTTATTTCAAGCGGTTAAAAAATTCCAACAACAAATGCAGGATAGTCGGTCTACGCGTTTCGGACCCTTGTATTTTTGTCCTTTCTTATGACATGCATAACTAAAAACTAGTCGTTTCCTATATACCCCCATTCCACCTATCCCTGAGGATTACGGCGTCACATGATCGGAGTAGAAAGCAAATTAAAATCTGAACACATGGTTCTCATTAATAGAAATTCCAAAAAGCCTATAATTAAAACATACATGAAAAACCTTTTTCACTTAGTGCAGGAAAAATGTGTCAGCAATATTGCAAAATGAGGTCATGCCTTTTATTTAGACCTGTGGGGGAACAAGTTGAGGAGCTTTCTCCTATGATCTCGACCCCTTATGGGCGCAGTAATTCCTTGTACTGTCAATGCTGTTGTATCACCTTTATGAATTAACGCAAAGTGTAAACTGGCTGCTGAAACATTGCGAGTCCTGTAATGCGGTACATCTGAGATGTGTTTACGTATTCTAGTTTTTATTTGAATTATATTTCAGGTCAGGTAACGAAACCATTCTATTCTTCCCCGCAGGTTTCATTTGAACCCAACAAAGCAGATCTGCCGTCCTCCTCTAGTATCAGACTCACAGCAGCAACCAACTGTCATGTCAACTTGAAATCATTAAGACAACTTGGTTTTCACAGATATACAATTCTACCCCCTATGGTGTCCTGTCTGATGTGACAACTGAACAGAAAGCGGCTAGGTTGAGGGGGTCATGGATTATAAAATTCTAGTAACTGAAAGATCTTACATTAGTTGGGAAATAAAAAAAATGCAATATATTCAAAAGGTGTAAGTATGATTGCTACATTGTAGTATCTTATTGGGATGTCCAAGTCCACTAGGACCAGACAGAAGTCACTGTCAATAAAAATAATTCAGGCTTGGGCATGGGACAAATCCCCATCTGAAGCCTCTGCAAAGACCATAGACTGCAGCAGTGGATAGAAAGAGAGAAGGGGGACGGCACGTGCACACTGCATGAGCTGTCGGGTGTCAGACACCCCCCCCCCCCCCCCGATCTGTTACTGATGACCTATCCCGAGGACAGTCATCAATCGTAAAAGCCCGGAAAACCCCTTTAATAGGGAAAGACATCATCCCAAGCTCAAGCCTGAAATATTTTTTATTAACAGCACTTCCATCTGGTCCTAGCATATACTCCACTATCACAATGGATATGGTAGAACCTAAAGGTTCACACTGAGACTGCTACAGTCATTCAAAATATAAATAATGTAAAAATACTGTAAAAGTATTATATATTATAATTATATAAAATTACTGTAAAAATAGATATTGAAAACTATAAAAACAAAAGAAGCACACAAAGAAAGTCCTAACAGTAATGTAACTTTTTCATGTTCCTATTCTAGAAGAAATGTACTTACTGATGAAGTGGTCTCGGCTGCCAGCCTCGCTGCATATCTGGCGATCAATCTATGTTCTTCATCTAGGCGGCTGGGACTGTCAAGCATTCTGTACAAAGAAATTTAGCAGAGGAAGAAAATGAGCAAAATAAATATTTTACACCTTAAAACTTACTATATAATAAAAAAAAGTGAATGGCACTTCCACATTCATGATAATTCCACTGCAACAAAGAGTAATGTCAACTGAAATGTGCTCCAGACAAAAAACTGAGATTTATTAAGGAGATTGTTAAAGAGGTTTTCCAAGATTTTTATACTGAGGACCTATCCTCTGTCAGACCCCCATTGATCAGCTGTTTGAGAAGGCACCAGTGTCGCAGCTTGGTATCACACTCTACCCCATTCACTTCAACAGGGCTGAGCGCAATACCAATCACAGCCTCTATACAATGTACGGCGCTGTGCTTGGTAAGCACAGAGCGCCGGTGCCTTCTCAAACAGCTGATCGGCGGGTGTCCCGGGTTTCGGACCCCCACCGATCAGATACTGATGATCTGTCCAAAGGATAGGTCATCAGTATCAAAATCTTAGAACATCCCTTTAAAATATAATTACCGGTTTATAAAGCATTTAGTGCAATTTGTTCTGTGGGACTGTATAATAGTCTATACAAACACAGCATGATAATAAATATAATTTTATAGTACAGTACAGTATAGTAGCAGGCAGCCCTATGGGTTTGTATGTATCATATACCCAGTAGTTCAGACTTGACAATGTGAACAATGAGAGTACATTGTGCAGCAGGTTCATTCTTAATTGGACGGTGATGACTACTTTGTTCTGCTCTTAGAAATTAAACCTATGACTTTTCAAAACACTCCATGATGCTCTGATCATAAAATGTAGTCAAACACTTCTTGTTAATGATTATATGCATTTTCATTGGGCCACTAGACCATCAGAAAGGTAAATATTAAAAAGCATATACAATTTCGACTACCTATCGGATTTATCAAATAAAAAGCAAATAGTGGAACTACATACATGCCCATGTAGGACTAAATGTAGCCATACATATACACATTAGATTGAAGCTGTTTAAAGGTTGAACAGCAGTTAAACGATTGTTTCACAGACACGGCCATACACATTGCAGTCCATATTGGCTGTAACAGTTGTTCAAATTGGTCATACATGTTCAGTTAAACTGGCCAATAGATGAAAAGTCTTTCTAAAAAATGATATTTCAAAGAAAGATCTTTAGTTCACAAACAATCTATCTTTGAAAGAACTTTTGTCCGACTATCGGACAAAAATATTAAACACAGCCAGTTTCAGATGACTAGCGAGACATCAAGAAAAATAAATACTATATATAAATATATATATATACATAGATATATATATATATATATATATACATACATACACACATACATACATAAAAACAGCTTCTCTGACTTATTACTACTGACAGTGTCGGACTGAGGCGCCTAGGGCCCACCTATAAATTTTATTTTGGGGGCCCACCGTACGGATACATTCAATTATTACCGGCTCACACAGCAGCAAGATACTACCAGATGATTAAATATGGGGGTCTCTGCAGCAACTTTGAGAAGGTCCTGGGAAAAGAGGATACTGGTAGCTTTCCTCTACACCTAGAAGTCATCTCAGCTCTGATTGTGTCTATAATAATCTATCAAGTTTTTTACATGAACATAGGCTGGTTGAGGTGCTGTACATTGAATATATGTATGTAGTGCAGTAAGTCTACTTTGTTATGCACCACTTGTGCAGGGGGTGGGAGACTAGTGGCCCACCTCGCTCAGGGGCCCACCGGTGGATTCACCTGTACCCCTGTGGGCCAGTCCGAGCCTGACTACTGATTACCATGACCTGGATGAGTGAGAACCTTCCACTGTGCCAAAACCAGGATTCAAGCCTTCACAGAGATAAAGTCTAAGGGAAAGATTTGCACCTGGTCTGTGTTTAGAGCCGCAACTGCTTTGGGCTGAAAATCACTAATGGAAATCACTGACCGAACACTGTTTGAATAAGGCTTTATTCTGACCTAAGCCAAGTGCTGTGCCTTGTAAATTACTGCTGTGTTTTAACCACTAAACGTGCCCTCTGTGAGAGACACATACTGTAACTATTGCATTAGTTCACTCAATACTGAGTAATTTCAAGCTTTTATCTGGCTTTTAGTCACGCACAGGCTTCTCTTTCTGTCAGGTGTAACTCACCCACATACACTTCAAGCTGGAATCTGGTCCAAATCCAGACGCAAGCTAAAATTCCTTGCTATACAAGCCCTCAACTTCAAGTCCCAGTGGAAAAGTCTGCTGGAGAATAAATCTCGGCATGCCCCTGCAACCCTAGCCTCCTCCAGTCCTTACAACCCTCCAACCCATCTGACGGTCAATGGCAACTGTTTCAAACAATTCTGAGGCCTCACAATTCCAAACATGACATGGAGTGGTCTCAAAAAGGAAATGCTACCGGCATTGTCAGCCTGGCCACATACAGATCAGCTGTCTAACAAAAATCAGAGGGATTATCTCCCTTTTGCCCCTCATCATGTACATATTGTCCACACAGTCAGACCACTTCAAGTCGAGTTAGCCTCTCAACCCATCTGAAGGTCAATGAGCGCCTTGCTAAACAATCCTGGCATTTCACCATTCTGACCACGAGTAAGTTCTACAGCTGTGGCCAATCCAGTTGCCCAACCAGAAAGCACAGGGAGTTTCGCCCATTTCCCCCCTCGCCTATACATCTCATGCACTTCAGCTTGCCTAAGGAAAAGCTACCACCTCCAGAGCGGACCAATGGACCCTGCATCGTTGAAATTCCTCCTAGGGCGTATAGCACCCAGCTCCAATAAAATGCCATCTGCAGAATGTCTTTATTGATGGACACAAGGTAACTGACTTCATAGACACAGGGGCATTCCTGACCATTGCTGACCCGTATGGTTCGACTGGAAGCAATTTATCCAATTACAACGCCATTTTGTGGGAGCCATCACCAGACATCAAACTGCCCAGGTACAGTAAAAAAAATATGGAAATGATAGTGGGTCAGCCTCAGTGACACTCTGTTGTGGAATAGGAAGCCCAGCAGGACCTTTTGTTCCAGAAAAACTGCTGTGAATTATTTGTAAGAAGATTTTTTTGTAGTAGTCATAATGTTTTTAGGCATTGTTCTTCCCTTGGACATTCTGAGCTATGGACTATCTGTATGGATAATGAACTGTTAATCATAGTGCAGCACAAAATCCTATCGCTCCTGCTACAGTATTCAACGGTACTACCATCTTGACCACGGTGATATTGTTGAAACCTTGAGGGCACCTGGGGCCAGCAGCGAGGTTCATATGTATCTGATGCTCCTAGCATTAATTAATGTTGAGAGCATCAGATCATTATGTACTCAGCTAGCGGCTATGAGGAGGACTCGGGTGGCCCCATGTGCATAGGCCCACCGGGAAATTTCCCTGCAAGATCGATTGCTAGTCCGCACCTGAAATACAGTGAGTCTCCATGCACCTCTATGGCTCTATAACTGTACTACAGCTATGTCCATGGGGCTTAAATGCAATGCAACTTAACCTAGCAGTTAATCAGAAAAAGCTTGCTTCAATTGTGTTCTATACTTTGATATGTACTATGATATGTTTGTGTAATTTATCATCAGTCATCCCAAGCTTTATGAAGATCGCTGGTTGCTAGAAAAGTCTCTTATACATTTCTACATTGTGTGAAGATCACAACAAGTGTGTCAACCCGTATGTTATATTTCTGAAGGGAATGTTTTAATATGTTGGTTGATCGTATCTTTTATGCACCACTAAAAATCTGTTTTTTAGTGGTGCATAAATCAGTTGCTCCCAAACTGAAAATAACTGCTGTCTGTAAGTACAGGTAATGGCTGTTGATTAACGTGCTGTGATTGTCAATTACAGCTCATTACAGGGCTGACTATCTGCCCTTGTAAGGTTGCCTTCACACCGGGCAGATTCTGTTGCAGAAAACTTTCTGCAACTGAAAGTCAGTTCTATTCATTTGAAAGGTGGTGTTTTGGCGGGAAGCACAGTTTAGTCTACTTTCACACTTGCGTTTTGGCTTTCTGTTTGCGAGATCCGTTCAGGGCTCTCACAAGCGGTCCAAAACAGATCAGATTGCATTCTAAATGGAAAAGGATCTGCTCAGAATGCATCAGTTCAGTCTCTATTCTGCTTTGGAGACAGACATCAAAACACTGCTTGCAGCGTTTTGGTGTCTGTCTGATGAAACTGAGCCAAACGTCTGTTCAGATAATCCGTTCAGATAATACAACCGTCTGCATCCGTTCAGAACGGATCCGTTTGTATTATCTTTAACATAGCCAAGATGGATAGTCTTGAAGGGCTGCAGCTGTCATTCAACAGTTAAAAATCACGTGCTACAAAAAGTCGTATTGTAGCCCAGGCCTTAAACATCTTTTTCACCCCATCCAACAAGGGTCATGAATTTACTGGAAACTGGCATAGGTTATCTGAAAGGGGGCGTGGCTTATGATACAACAACTCTGGCACAAAGTAAGCAAACTAATAGGTTGTATAAACTTAGTCTAGACAATCTAATGATGCACATTATATTAAAGGGGTTGTCCAAGTTATTTTTTTGTTCTTTGTATGTTTCTAACTAATCAAATGTAACAGGTTTACCATGCACTTACTGCATCTGTAGTTGCTCCTTTCTCAGCTTTCACTTAGCGTCACATGACCTGTGATGTCAGCTTCTCTCCCTGCTCTGATGATGTTTCGTGCACAAGACGTCACTGTGCTGGCCACACCTCCCTGCTCTGCCGTCTGCTGCTGCTGTCTGCCCTGTGTCTCCCTCCCACTGTATACTTCAGGAAAGATTAACCCCTTCAGGAGCACAGATTCAGGGCTGAGGGCTTTACTGAGCAGCTGCAGGCAGTGAGGAGACAAATACTGGGCACAGGAACCCACAGACTAGAGGAGTTCTGCACAAGAACAGGTGGGGAGAAGATCCTGTGTGTATCAGCAGTATCATTGTACAGTTGGGACTTGTAGTCGTACACATACAATATGCTGCTGAGTATCCCAGCAGGCAGACATGTCACACAGGGCAGCACTTGTATTCACTCCCATTGCAGAGCAGGGGGGGGGGGGGGAGGGGGGCAGAGATTGTTGTTATTGCAGGTAAACAAAGAGCCAGAAGAGGACCAGGGAAATGAGGAAATATAATTTTATTTTACCTAAAACTTGCTTAGCTCAGTTATATATTGCTGCCCATCAGATTTATAGTGCTATATATTTTTTTTTTTTTCATAACTCGGACAACCCCTTTAATATTAGGCAGGACAGTAAATCTGCCCCTATGTTTCCAAGCAGTGAAACAGTTCACCTACTGTATGAAACATAATGCAGACCTTTACAATGCAATGGAAGACATCTATTAAAATTCCAGAAGAAATCGAATTAATTTTATCCACTGAATGTGAATGGAATTGAGTAATACCTCATTGTCACATGTATTGTACTGTACTTTGTTGAAATCTGTTGTGTAAAGGTGGCCCAGCAAGTCCTGCTAACTTTGTGTCAGGTGGTTGAGATGGCTGTTTTTGGTAGCCTGTTTGTGAAGCATTGGTGCTCTTTGGCTGTAGAAAGATTTCTGACTACATCAGGCTCATTGAATCCTTCAAATTTGTGATTTTGCGATATTCCCCTAATGCAAATACTGTACATTCTGCCAAGCCACTAAATGATGCATACTGGGAGTGTTAATGCTTGGTACAGAAAAATGAATAAATCTAACTGCTCTTCTAAACAAATGAGATGAGTATCAGTGTCTTATACAATATGTAACAACATCTGGAAGTCTAAGCCACCAAACTGCCGAGTATCTAGAGCATGATGCAAGCTTAGTCCCGTTCTTACACATGCATATCTCTTCAAGTAACTGGGGCACTTAAGAACATGCTGAATTACATCATCTGACTTGGCTTCTTCAGCAAGTGACCATCATATGCTTCAACCTCTGTGTTGTACAAACAAGACAATCTCCAAGCCTTAACTAACCGTGAAAGGTTGTTCTGCAGCATATTGGTATATACCCCGATGAGAACATGTTCATCAGCCAGCCTGTCTGCCACATCCAGGCTGTACTGTAACCTAGAAGGATGGTTTGGAAATGGGAAAGACTTAAATGTAAAAGTAAAGCACAAAGGAAAATATAACGTGTACATGCCAGCATGAAAGTGAGGAGAGCAAAGATAGCATGCAGCCAAAAACACCATCCCCTCCAGTCAGGATATTAGGATACAGGAAGCATACACTAGCTCCTACAGCTCACGTGCTCAGCTATCTGGAAACTTCAGTTCTACAAACTGGCGAGCAGTGTGAACAAAAACATATATCATATTTCACAAAAAAGTCCTAGGATCACTATAGCCCTGTTAGCATCACGTTTGAGCCCTACCATGTTCAGTGTACACTGCCATCAAAGGTATGTAACTGTACAGTTCCATACATGTGCCAGTCTTTGTTAAAAAAGATACACAATGCGGTGTATATTTTAATTGGGGCATCCAGCTGTACTGCAAAATATATAATGAAATATACTATTAGAAGTATGCCACAAAAAGACCCTCAACTCCAGTCCAGGCAGCAGAGGAGGACGCTAATGTTTTAGTCATTACACCATGAGCATATTATACTGTTTGTTAATATCCCTCTAACCGTGACCCTGCAGTGCTTATATCATTAGTTTTAATATGAGGGAGAAAAATAGGCATTACTCGCTCCGACAGAGGAACAGCCTGTTGGATCCGTAACTGCCGTGTACAGCCATGCGCTGGCCGCAGCGGTAATTGTCCGGCTGCCTCTAAGCATATTTGCTGTGCTGCGGCCAGATCTCCGCCGGTCTCCATTAGAGTGAATGGGGCCGGGCAGACTTCAGGCAGCACACAGCTGTACACGGTAGTTACGGATCAGGGTGGGGTTTAGCAGAGGGGGCTTAGCCTCCCATAGCCCACCAGATCTACTATAACTTAAGCCAGGAAGTGGCATAATTTGTAGCTACAATCTACACCAGCTCCTAAATGGCGTAGATTTCTGTTTCTGGCACACAGAAGGCCAGAAGATGTGCCACCACAGGCATCTTAAAAAATCTGGCGCATCTTGCTCCAGTGCACTTTTTATTAAGACTGGCGTAGGAAACCCCCACAGTGTCCTAGCTGTTAGTATGCCCATTCTGTCCTGACTGACATCCCAACTGGTACAGCTCTAACTTCACAGGAGGATAGGCATGTCAATCAAGGCAGAATGGGCACGCTAATGCTAGTTTCACTCTAGCGGTCAGGAGATCTGCCAGGGAACAGCCAGACAGATCTTTCTGGTTCCGGCATTGCGGGAAACTACATGAATGATGTCTGGCCCTATTAACTATAATGGGGACAGGCAAAGATCCGGCCGCAACCTGGCAAGCATGCCAAGAATCGGCCTGACAAGTATAGGTGCTGGAACAGTTTGCTGGATTTCCCAAACGTTAGTGTGAAACTAGCCTAACACTTCTTTCTCCCAAAATCGGAGAAGACTTGGGACACCCTCCTATAAACTAGTTGGCGAGTTTTGCCAAAATCAGTAGCTTTGCCCAATATTCATCTAATGTTTATGGCCACCCTTAGAATATCACTTTGTAATCATCTGCAAACTTTATGAGCATAGGCATTCATCATATTAATTTTCCAAGATTTTTATACTGATGACCTATCCTCAGGAAAGTGATATAAAATGTGGGAGGAGGGGGCACACCAATAAATTCAAATAATCCAAGGAGTGCAGGAGGGTGGTTTAAAATGATACAAAACAAGACGGACCCAGAGAAGAGTCAAAAGAACCACCCTATAAATGCACATCCAACAATATCCATGGATAAAAATGTATATAAAGTTTATTAGACAACTACAACAGACACATTAAAAAAAATTGTATACAATGTGAACAACGTGTCGGTAACAGGATAAAACCGACACATACAGAATCCACTGAACGTCCACAGATCAGGACATACAATATGTATTCTGTATGTGTCGGTTTTATCCTGTTACCGACACGTTGTTCACATTGTATACAATGTTTTTAATGTGTCTGTCTGTTGTAGTTGTCTAATAAACTTTATATACATTTTTACTAATGGATATTGTTGGATGTGCATTTATAGGGTGGTTCTTTTGACTCTGGGTCTGTCTTGTTTTCTATCCTCAGTAAAGGTTATCAGTATCTGATCAGTGGGGGTCCGACACCCGGGACTCCCACCAATCAGCCGTTTGAGAAGGCAGTGGCGTTCGCAGTAGTGCCACAGTGTTTGCTCTGCTTTTCCTAGGCCAGTGATGACGTGTTCATGTGGCCTAGGTGCAGCTCAGCCCCATGTAATTAAATTGGGCTGAGTGCAATACCAGCGCTGTGCTTGGTAAGCTGTGAGAAAGCAGCGCTGCTCACAGAAGCGCACGTGCCTTTTCAAAACAGCTGATGGCCAGGGGGTGTTGGACCCCCACCGATCAGATACTGATGACCTATCCTGAAAATAGGTCATCAGTTAAAAAATCCTGGAAAACCCAGAAAATTTAAGTAATGAATAAATAATTATTATAATGTCAAATATAAAAGCTGTCTTACTACAATAAATCCTGTAAGCTGGTGGAAACCAGAAAATACTTTCCTTCACGTGTAGATGGAAAAGTAGCAAGAGAAGCATGAAAGAGCAAAAGATTGCAGATTTTGACACAAAATATTGTGAGTATAAAACTGGTGCAAAGCTCTTGATAAATTCCTCCTCTGTCCTTCATGCTATATCTTCCTGATTACTTTAGTAGATGCTCTTACACTACAGTATAGGCAGTTTAATTGAATAACACCCAATGAGCTAAACTACACACAATTTAGTAAGAAACAGTCACCGGGACCAAACACATCGATGCCAAAGGTGGATGGTAAAATGTTACACCAGTTACCGGTGACAAATGCTGAAATGTCCTATATTGTACTCACCGTGGTTTCATATAGTCACTTTTATGGCTATTATATATAGACAACATGGCAGGAAACGCAATGTTGACAGTTGTGGAAAGGCATTAGGTAAGTCTATATATTCTGGTCCAGCAAACTTCAAACAGCAGCCATCTTCACGCCCAACGCTCTGCTTCAGTTAGCCTCATTATAAGTGCACTGCCGCTGTTCAGAAGCTGTAAGCAGGCAGCCGGACTATTACATAAACCAGCATCTACGCCTCTTGTGGAGAGGTCAGGGCTCTCACTAGATAGATGCGTCCACTCTGACTACATGTCTCCGAGACCTTGACCTTCAGGCCTCCTGTTTCCTGCAGCCAAATTGGCCTTGATCAGGTGAGAAAAGATGAGTATGACAACAACAAGTGGAGTACCGGATGGTGGAAGACATGGTTGTGCTATGATAATAGTAATGACTGCTTGGCTCTCCTGTTTAATCCCATAGGACACATCACTGCTGTCAACAACGCTCATGGCTACAACGGACATGAATCTGAGTACTCTGAAAAACCACTCGGTCTTCCTATTATTGTAAAACCAATCACATTTAGTGTTCTGACAACTAACAGTGCATGCTACATTATAAAATGGACTGTACCAGCTATTACAGCTCCTCCCTATTCCAGTGAATGGGGCTGAGCTGTAATGACAGACAGAGGCCACGGACAGGAGAAGCTCTATTTCTGGGGGCAGGGGGAAAAGGGCCCTTTTTTCTAATCCTAGACAATTCCTATAATAATGTGTCACTCACATTAATGTCAGACAATTATGGAATGATTATATTAAAGCAACCTTACAGTTCTAGATAAAAATTTGACATAGCATGAGGAATGCATGGGGTTGTTCAGCCTACAACCCCTATAGTCCTAACCTGTGCCCCATAAAACAAAACACACACTCAACTGTCTACGATCCCACCGTGTCCACGCTGCTGCCCCATTCTTGGCTGCAGGTAGTGGCTTGGTACCATCCCCGCTGTGGATAATCACATTCCTCAGTGGTCACATCTGCTTGAATGATAAGTCACAGCAGTGACAGATGTGACTGCTGAGTCCTGTGACTGGCCACGCTGGTCATGGGACCAAACCCTGTTTCTGCAGGGACCAAAAATGGCCAAAAAAACGGGGCAGCAGCACGGGCATGGCAGGACCTACCTTATGTCCTTCATTTTATTCATTTTGCAATGGATCCACCAATATCAGGTCCCCTCTGCATTCATCTAAAATGTCCACCTGCTTCTCAGACTACTCTATGCGCTGTATATTTGAGTACTCAGAGAAACTTCTCTCTGCTCTCAGATGGACCATCACTGATGGGGGCAGTGTTTTAGACTACCAACATACAGTGTGGATAGGATATTCTGAGACACAACACCCTTCCCCCATTCCTGGAGTGCCTCAGACTACCCTATCTACACTGTACTCCTGTAGTCTTAGACACTCCCCATGTTATTTTTGGGCCGTCTGACAGAAGGGGGGAGCTTCTCGGACTACTGAAGCACACTGTGCATATGGTAGTCTGAGAAGTGGGTGGCCATTTTAGGTGAATGCACCGGAGAGATGAAATTGGTAGATTTGCAGCAGAATGAATAAAACAGACTGCATCATACTTTAACTATAAATTATCCCGTTATGTCAAAATGTAAGGCTAATTTCATATCTGCGTCTGGCTGTTCCAGCAAGCTGTTCCAGCAGAGAATGCCAGGAATTTGCAGGACAAAATCGCTGTATGCATAGTTCCCGGGTGATAGGGACCAGCGGAAAGGCGGCAGTATCCAGCAATGCCGGCAGGCTGTTCTGTGCCGGAACAACCTGCTGGAGACGCAGCAGCAAGTGTGAAACTAGCCTTATCCAGAACCAGAGGTTGCTTTAATGGTGATGAATGTTAATATTAGAAACCAAGGATTCAATCAAGTTAATGCTGGGAGAATAAGACAAAGATTTTTGTAAATTGCCTTTTCTGAGTTTGTAAGTGATGAAAGCTTTGAATACTGCACTTTGCATTGTCATTAGTATAGGTTAGCAGGATTGAACTACCACTACACACCTGCATGCTCTGCCAGGCTGCATGCAGATCCTAGTACTACAGCCCAGTCTCAAACTTACCCTTTGCCTTTAAGTAAAGTTGGAGCAGCCATAGCCAGCTGTCTGCTCTGCTCAGTTTCTGAGGTCTTTTGAGTAAGAGCTGGTTAAGGAGACAGAACAATGCTGAGAAAAGTTCATAGGAAGAACAAAGGGGCGCGATATACAAGTGGTGAATGAATTCTGCAGAACGCAAAGTAATTGGTTCTCTGGTAATGGAGAAATTAAAAGAAGGACGAAATATAATTTAATTTACAAATGCATTAAACAGAGGAGGGCTGGAATGATGGATAATACTTAGCCACTCTCAGCTACTCTAGACATGGAAGAAGCAGTACTGTTTTTATCCTGCTAATGAAAATATGCTCAACGGAATTAGGAATTATCTGGCCATAGATATAAGAATGTTAATAAAGCTCCACTGTTAATCTATTGTGAGAAGTTTTTTTTTTACCCAATGGGGAAGATTTATCATGGGGGAAAATTTTAAAGTTGGCTCTACAGGAGTCTGTGTTGCCATATTAATTTTGCCAAATGTATTACACGCAGGGCTGTGGAGTCAATAAGCCATTCCTTCCAACTCCCCTGTCTTTCCACACTGTACTTTCACACTAGCGTTATTCTTTTCCGGCATTGAGTTCCGTCCTAGGGGCTCAATACCGGAAAGAACTGATCAGTTTTATCCTAATGCATTCTGAATGGAGAGCAGTCCGTTCAGGATGCATCAGGATGTCTTCAGTTCAGGCTTTTTGCCATTTCAGGACGGAGCAAATACTGCAGCATGCTGCAGTTTTCTCTTCGGCCAAAAAGACTGAACACTTTCCGGAATGCCGGATCTGGTATTAATTTACATTGAAGTATATAAGTGCCGGATCCGTCATTAAGTGTTCTGGCAAAACTGAACCGGTATTCCAGTCTGCGCATGCACAGACCGAAAAAAATGCAGAAAAAATTTACACCGGATCCATTTTTACGGATGACACCGGAGAGACGGATCCCGAATTTCAATGCATTTGTCAGACGGATCCGTGTCCAGATCTGTCTGACAAATGCCATCAGTTTGCATACGTTTTGCCAGAATCCTCTGTCGCAAGTGTGAAAGTACCCTCAGACTCCAGCTCTTATACAGGTCCTTCTAAAAAAATTTGCATATTGTGATAAAGTTCATTATTTTCTCTAATGTACTGATAAACATTAGACTTTCATATATTTTAGATTCATTACACACAACTGAAGTAGTTCAAGCCTTTTATTGTTTTAATATTGATGATTTTGGTATACAGCTCATGAAAACCCCAAATTCCTATCTAAAAAAGTTAGCATATTTTATCCGACCAATAAAAGAAAAGTGTTTTTAATACAAAAAAAGTCAACCTTCAAATAATTATGTTCAGTTATGCAATACTTGGTCGGGAATCCTTTTGCAGAAATGACTGCTTCAATACGGCGTGGCATGGAGGCAATCAGCCTGTGGCACTGCTGAGGTGTTATGGAGGCCCAGGACCTGTTGGGTCTTGCGTCTCTCAACTTTCTCTTCCCAATATCCCACAGATTCTCTATGGGGTTCAGGTCAGGAGAGTTGGCAGGCCAATTGAGCACAGTAATACCATGGTCAGTAAACCATTTACCAGTGGTTTTGGCACTGTGAGCAGGTGCCAGGTCGTGCTGAAAAATGAAATCTTCATCTCCATAAAGCTTTTCAGCAGATGGAAGCATGAAGTGCTCCAAAATCTCCTGATAGCTAGCTGCATTGACCCTGCCCTTGATAAAACACAGTGGACCAAAACCAGCAGCTGACATGGCACCCCAGACCATCACTGACTGTGGGTACTTGACACTGGACTTCAGGCATTTTGGCATTTCCCTCTCCCCAGTCTTCCTCCAGACTCTGGCACCTTGATTTCCGAATGACATGCAAAATTTGCTTTCATCCGAAAAAAAGTACTTTGGACCACTGAGCAACAGTCCAGTGCTGCTTCTCTGTAGCCCAGGTCAGGCGCTTCTGACGCTGTTTCTGGTTCAAAAGTGGCTTGACCTGGGGAATGCGGCACCTGTAGCCCATTTCCTGCACACGCCTGTACACGGTGGCTCTGGATGTTTCTACTCCAGACTCAGTCCACTGCTTCCGCAAGTCCCCCAAGGTCTGGAATTGGTCCTTCTCCACAATCTTCCTCAGGGTCCGGTCACCTCTTCTCGTTGTGCAGCGTTTTCTGCCACACTTTTTCCTTCCCACAGACTTCCCACTGAGGTGCCTTGATACAGCACTCTGGGAACAGCCTATTCGTTCAGAAATTTCTTTCTGTGTCTTACCCTCTTGCTTGAGGGTGTCAATGATGGCCTTCTGGACAGCAGTCAGGTCGGCAGTCTTACCCATGATTGCGGTTTTGAGTAATGAACCAGGCTGGGAGTTTTTAAAAGCCTCAGGAATCTTTTGTAGGTGTTTAGAGTTAATTAGTTGATTCAGATGATTAGGTTAATAGCTCGTTTAGAGAACCTTTTCATTATATGCTAATTTTTTGAGATAGGAATTTTGGTTTTTTTATGAGCTGTATGCCAAAATCATCAATATTAAAACAGTAAAAGGCTTGAACTACTTTAGTTGGTGTGTAATGAATCTAAAATATATGAAAGTCTAATGTTTATCAGTACATTACAGAAAATAATGAACTTTATCACAATATGCTAATTTTTTTTAGAAGGACCTGTATAAATGTATCCTCATGTATAACAAGTAATACAAACTAAGTAACTGTTGTAAAGTGTGACATCAGGCTTTTCATCAGCATCATCATGTAAATCAAGCTACTTAGATAGAATATAAAATACAGTGGATATAAAAAGTCTACACACCCCTCTTAAAATGTCAGGTTTCTGTGATGTAAAAAAATGAGACAAAGATAAATCATTTCAGAACTTTTTCCACCTTTAATGTGACCTATAAACGGTTCCACTCAATTGAAAAAAAAAAGAAGAAATCTTTTAGGTGGAGGGAACAAAAAAAAAAAACTAAAATAATGAGATTGCATAAGTGTGCACACCCTCTTATAACTGGGGATGTAGCTGTGTTCAGAATTAAGCAATCACATTCAAAATCATGTTAAATAGGAGTCAGCATACATCTGACAGCATTTAAAGTGCCTCTGATTAACCTCAAATAAAGTTCAGCTGCTCTGGTTGGTCTTTCCTGAAATTTTCTACGGCCATGGAACACTGCCTAGATTCCTGCTGAGAGCAGGAGCGCACGGCGTCATTGGTTGCTATGACGCCGTGCGCTTCATGCCGCTGCTGCACTACGTGTTCCACGGCTGTGTGCATTCGGCCTTAGTCGCATCCCACAGCAAAAGCCATGGTCCACAGAGAGCTTCCAAAGCATCAGAGGGATCTCATTGTTAAAAGGTATCAGTCAGGAGAAGGGTACAAAAGAATTTCCAAGGCATTAGATATACCATGGAACACAGTGAAGAAAGTCATCATCAAGTGGAGAAAATATGGCACAACAGTGACATTACCAAGAACTGGACGTTCTCCAAAATTGATGAAAAGACGAGAAGAAAACTGGTCTGGGAGGCTACCAAGAGGCTTACAGCAACATTAAAGGAGCTGCAGGAATATCTGGCAAGTACTGGCGGTGTGGTACATGTGACAACAATCTTCCATATTCTTCATATGTCTGGGCTATGGGGTAGAGTGGCAAGATGAAAGTCTTCCAAGCCAGGCTACATTTTGCAAAAACACATCTGAAGTCTCCCAAAAGCATGTGGGAAAAGGTGTTCTGGTCTGATGAAACCAAGGTTGAACTTTTTGGCCATAATTCCAAAAGACATGTTTGGCGCAAAAACAACACTGCACATCACCAAAAGAACACCATACCCACAGTGAAGCATGGTAGTGGCAGCATCATGCTTTGGGGCTGTTTTTCTCCAGCTGGAACTGGGGCCTTAGTTAAGCTAGAGGGAATTATGAACAGTTCCAAATACCATTCAATATTGGCACAAAATCTTCAGGTTTCTGCTAGAAAACTGAACATGAAGAGGAACTTCATCTTTCAGCATGACAACGACCCAAAGTATACATCTAAATGAATGGCTAAACAAAGGAATGGCTTCACCAGAAGAAGATTAAAGTTTTGGAATGGCCCAGCCAGAGCCCAGACCTGAATCCGATTATAAATCTGTGGGGTGATCTGAAGAGGACTGTGCACAGGAGATGCCCTCGCAATCTGACAGATTTGGAGTGTTTTTGCAAAGAAAAGTGGGCAGATCTTGCCAAGTCAAAATGTGCCATGCTGATAGACTCATACCCAAAAAGACTGTGCTGTAATAAAATCAAAAGGTGCTTCAACAAAGTATTAGTTTAAGGGTGTGCACACTTATGCAACCATATTATTTTATTTTTATGTTTTTTCTTCCCTCTACCTAAAAGATTTCAGTTTGTTTTTTAATTGAGTTGTACAGTTTATAGGTCACATTAAAGGTGGAAAAAGTTCTGAAATTATTTTTTTTTTACATCACAGAAACCTGACATTTTAACAGGGGTATGTAGACTTTTTATATCCACTGTATATCTGGAATACAATTTCTGAATAAAAATATTTTCTAAGACTCAGTTCACACAATGTTATAGACCTCTGTAGGGCTTTCCATTGACGGTATACTGGGGTTGTTTCGATACCAAAATTTTTATTTGGTTTCAATACCATTAAAAAATATTGCGGTTTGATACCACGCAAAAAAAAAATAAAACGCCAAAAAAGCCACATTTTATGGAACGTCCGGCCCATAATAGAACAGTCCTATGCTATTTTTGGGGGGGAACAAGGTGACAAAAAAAATAATAATGGCGAATCGCGCAGTTTTTCTTTTACAGTGTTCACGGCATAAGAGAGATTTTTTAAAATATTTTTGACGTGGCGATATGTAATATTTTATTTATTTATTGTTTATATATTTTATATATAAAATTGGGAAAGGGGGTGATTTATACTATTTTGGTATATTTTTTAAAGTTTTTTTTTTTTTTTTACTGTTTATTTAATAACTATTTCCCCCCTTAGGGGTAGAACCTGGGATCTTTTAATCCCTTGTCCTATTCACCCTAATAGAGCTCTCTGCGCCACAAATGATAATTAACGTTTAACCCCTTAAGGACTCAGCCCTATTTCACCTTAAGGACTTGGCCATTTTATGCAAATCTGACCAGTGTCACTTTAACTGCTCATAACTTTAAAACGCTTTGACTTATCCAGGCCATTCTGAGATTGTTTTTTCGTCACATATTGTACTTCATGACACTAGTAAAATGAAGTCAAAAAATATATTTTTTTGGCATAAAAAAAATACCAAATTTACCAAAGATTTAGAAAAATTAGCAAATTTCAAAGTTTCAGTTTCTCTACTTTTGTAATACATAGTAATACCCCAAAAAATTGTGATGACTTTACATTCCCCATATGTCTACTTCATGTTTGAATTATTTTGGGAATTATATTAAATTTTTTGGGGATGTTACAAGGTTTAGAACTTTAGAAGCAAATATTGAAATTTTTCAGAAATTTACAAAAACCCAATTTTTAGGGACCACTACAGCTCTGAAGTCACTTTGCGAGGCTTACATAATAGAAACCAACCAAAAATGACCCCATTCTATAAACTAAACCCCTCAAGGTATTCAAAACTGATTTTACAAACTTCGTTAACCCTTTAGGTGTTGCACAAGAGTTATTGGCAAATGGGGATGAAATTTGAGAATTTCATTTTTTTGCCTAATTTTCCATTTTAACCCATTTTTTTCCAGTAACAAAGCAAGGGTTAACAGCCAAACAAGACTGTATCTTTATTGCCCTGACTCTGCCGTTTACAGAAACACCCCATATGTGGCCGTAAACTACTGTACGGCCACACAGCGGGGCGTAGAGTGAAAGGTGCGCCGTTTGGTTTTTGGAAGGCAGATTTTGCTGGACTGGTTTATTTACACCATGTCCCATTTGAAGCCCCCTGATGCACCCCTGGAGTAGAAACTCCCTAAAAGTGACCCCATCTAAGAAACTACACCCCTCAAGGTATTCAAAACTGATTTTACAAACTTTGTTAACCCTTTAGGTGTTGCACAAGATTTAATGGAAAATAGAGATACAATTTCAAAATTTAACTTTTAGGGCAGATTTTCCATTTTAATATTTTTTTTTCAAGTAACAAAGCAAGGGTTAACAGCCAAGCAAAACTCAATATTTATGGCCCTGATTCTGTAGTTTACAGAAACACCTCATATGTGGTTGTAAACCGCTGTACGGGCACACGGCAGGGCGCAGAAGGAAAGGAATGCCATACGGTTTTTGGAAGGCAGATTTTGCTGGACTGGTTTTTTTGACACCATGTCCCATTTGAAGCCCCCCTGATGCACCCCTAGAGTAGAAACTCCCAAAAAGTTACCCCATTTTAGAAATTACGGGATAAGGTGGCAGTTTTGTTGGTACTAGTTTAGGGTACACATGATTTTTGGTTGCTCTATATTACACTTTTTGTGCAGCAAGGTAACAAGAAATAGGTTTTTTGGCACAGTTTTTTTTTGTTATTTACAACATTCATCTGAAAGGTTAGATCATGTGGTAATTTTATAGAGCAGGTTGTCACGGACGCGGCGATACCTAATATGTATACAATTTTTTTTATTTATGTAAGTTTTACACAATGATTTCATTCTTAAAACAAAAAAAGTTTTAGTGTCTCCATAGCCTAAGAGCCATTTTTTGTGGGATGAGATGGCTGTTTAATTGGCACTATTTTGGGGTGCATCTGACTTTTTGATCGCTTGCTATTGCACTTTTGTGACGTAAGATGACAAAAAATTGATTTTTTTTTAAACCGTTTTTATTTTTACTTTTTTTACGGTGGTCATCTGAGGGGTTAACTCATGTGATATTTTTATAGAGCCGGTCGATACGGACACGGCGATACCTAATATGTATACTTTTATTTATGTAAGTTTCACACAATGATTTCATTCTTAAAACAAAAAAAGTTTTAGTGTCTCCATAGCCTAAGAGCCATTTTTTGTGGGATGAGATGGCTGTTTAATTGGCACTATTTTGGGGTGCATCTGACTTTTTGATCGCTTGCTATTGCACTTTTGTGACGTAAGATGACAAAAAATAGATTTTTTTAAACCGTTTTTATTTTTACTTTTTTTACGGTGGTCATCTGAGGGGTTAACTCATGTGATATTTTTATAGAGCCGGTCGATACGGACACGGCGATACCTAATATGTATACTTTTATTTATGCAAGTTTTACACAATTTCATTTTTGAAACAAAAAAAATCATGTTTTAGTGTTTCCATAGTCTAAGAGCCAAAGTTTTTTCAGTTTTTGGGCGATTATCTTGGGTAGGGTCTCATTTTTTGTGGGATGAGATGACGGTTTGATTGGCACTATTTTGGCGTACATGCGACTTTTTTGATCACTTTTATTACCTTTTTTGGGAAGTAAGGTGGGCAAAATTTCCATTTTCTCATAGTTTTTATTTTTTTATTTTTATGGCGTTCACCGTGCGGGGAAAGTAACATGACCGTTTTATAGATCAGGTCGTTACGGACGCGGCGATACCAAACATGTGTAGGGAATTTTATTTTTTTCATTTTTAATTAGTGATAAATGTGTTTTTGATTTTCACTTTTTTTTACTTTTCTTTTTTACCCAGACCCACTTGGTTCTTGAAGGTCCAGTGGGTCTGATGTCTGTATAATACAGTACAGTACAATCTATATTGTACTGTCCTGTATTTTACTTACACTTTGTCTGAACAGATCTATGCCTTTAGCATAGATCTGTTCAGCACCATGGACAGCAGGACGCCTGATAAGGCGTCCTGTTGCCATGGAAACCTCCCCCCGCTGCGAAGTTGTGGCCACAACTTCGCAGAAGGGGAAGGGTAAGGACTGGGGCTCCCTCCCTCTGTCACCCCATCCTGTCGGGGGGCTGCAAAGGCACAGCAGCCCCCCGATGTGAGAGGGAGGGAGCCGCATCTTATTGTGGTTGTACTGTGCTGACACCCTTATTGTGCTGACACCCTGGTATACCCACTAGAAGCCAACCATTATTCGGCGACAGGCGAGCAGGGGATCGCGATCCCGCCTGCCGCACCGCCCGCCTCCCGCACCGCCCGCAACACCCCCCCTGCACCTCCCACCAGGCTAAAATCATGCAGGGGTGCAGGGGGGGTGATACATATATATTTGTGCCACACTAAAGTTTCTGATCGCCGCGGTCAGGGACCGCGGCAATCAGAAACAGCAGAAATCGCAACAAACCGCAGGTCTGAAATGACCTGCGGTTTGCTGCGATCGCCGATACGGGGGGGTCATATGACCCCCCCCAAGCGTTGTGACAGGATGCTGGCTGAACGATTTCAGCCGGCATCCTGTGCGGATTAACCCCTGGGGCGCCACAATCTCACTTTAAACTCATGACGTATACAAATACAGCCGGCAGCAGAAACACATTGCTGGCACCCGACCTCTGACAGGGCGCTGCAATCAGTGGCAGTTAACCCCTCAGGTGCCGCACCTGAGGGGTTAATTGTCGCGGATCGCAGCGCCCTGTCAGAGGCAGGGTGCCGGTAATGTGTGTCTGCCACCGCCTGCATTTGTAATGTATTAAACGTTAGTTATCATTGGTGGTGCAGCCCCTCCCTTCCTCCGCGCTCTCATTGGTGGCAGCAACACAGGGGGAGGGAGAGACTGCTTCCTTCTCCCCGTGCTGCTGAGGGAACATGGCCGCGCTGAGAGCAGGCCATGTGTAGTAGCACGGCCTAGTATTGTCACGGACGGTGTACAGAAAACAAGACAAAGCAACATGCATATATGACTCACTGGATCCAAAGCTAAGGAACCAAAAGGGAGACCCCTGCACAAGAACTGAGACTTTCCCTGGCTGCTCAGCCTATGCAAAGATCCCAGAGGTGGATGGTTGCATATCCACGTACCTCGACTGTATAACCCCTGAACACCCTACAATAGTGAGGGGACACGACCACCGGCTCCCTACACTAGACACGGAGGAAGTCAGGGTCACCTGGGACCAGCAAACAGAAAATAACAGATAAAAGTTCAGCACTTAACTTTGTAGCAGACTGCAAAACAGGACCAGCATGCACACACACTCCAGGAAGTAGTATAAGCCGCCCAGTAATGCATTATGGGGTGGAATTTAAAGGGATGCAATCGGTCCAACTACATGACAGCTGAGAGAGGCTAACGAGATGAGGAACTGAACCTCACAATAAAGAAAACTCAAGGAGGAGGTTCTGAAAGGCTTCTGTCAGAGCTTCTCAGCTGTCTGGTTGTGACAAGTATCGATAAAAGGCAAATCGATACCGGGACAAAAGTATTGACTGGGTATCGAAAGTTCGATACCCGAAACAACCCTACGGTATACATCCGAATACAGAAGCCCACCACTGTTTTAGATAAGTATGGGGCTAATGACCCATTTACACAGGCATATTATCTGGATGATTATCGGGAACAAATGTTTGCTGATGTGGTACAACAAATCAGAAGCACATCAGCCTGTTAAAGAAGGGATGTGCTGTAGGCAAATAGAGAAAGTCTAAGCAGAAAAACGATTGCAATAACAATTGTTCACCCTCACACAGGTCAGATGATCGCTGCATGTAAATGCTACTTAACCAGCAGGCAATGACTATGAACAAGCATTCATACGAACACATTTATACCGACTCCACAGCCCAGGCACAATGTTTGATGTGCATCATAAAGTCTAACACTTCTGATGTCACTTCACTTTCTTCACCATCCCTGTACTAGAGTAAGGTTCCTTTCAGACGAGCGTATTCTACACATTGGACTCGCAGCGCGAGTATGTGGCAGCTCCAGTCCTGACCTCCCAACACTGATGGGTTCCACATAGCATTATATTGATTTATGATACTAGGTAACCCTTACAGTTCTGGAATGTATTGGATAGCACTGACATAATGCGCACAACCATCCACACTAGCCTACGGCCAGTTAAAGTCAGAGGCACACTCCTGGAGTTCAGAACACCAAAATGCAAGACAAAAGTAGTATCCACAAAGCTAAATAGATTTGCACTTGATGACAAGGAGTTGTCTCTATAAGACACATAGCACTGTGCTATATCTAGTGAAGGACCAGAAGAGGCAGTGCATGGCAATAGAATTCTCTATTTGGTGTTTCCCTGTTGAATCATTGTCATGTACTGCCTACTATGGTCTGGCACTAGGCATAACATGGCATATCAATTTGCCCTGAGGATTATCCTCTTGAAATAAATGGGAAGCCTCCAATACACATCAATTTAAACATATCTGTTTTAAATAGGACTAACTAGATCCTACAGTATTTTTAAAGAACTAAAGCCTTTATTGAGAAGAATGAGCACCACTTCCCTCATACTTTGTTTTACTTGTATTTACAGCACTGGGAATTGACATTGTTGCAGACCTATCCTATATTTACCTCCAAACAATGCCAATTTTGATGGTATAATACTAGTGTTAAAAAGGTTGTCTCAGACATTGGGGGCATATGGCTAGGATATGGCCCCATTGCATTATAGGTGTGGGTCCCACCACTGGGACCCGCACCTATCTCTTAAACTAATCCCTGCAGTGGTGGCTAGAGGACTCCGGTATGGCCACTAGCAAGCGCTCTTCCCATAGAAGTGAATGGGAGCGCACCAAGCATGACCGGCCCCCGCTCCTATTCACTTCTATGGGCCCACCACTTTTGGAGCTCCGTTCTCAATATAGCTGCAGGGGTTGTCTCTGCCATTGTCTGAGATGAGACAACCCCTTTAAATTTCACACTAAAATATTTATCAGCAAATGTTTGCAATTTCATGTTTTTTGTTTCTTCACATTTAAAATTTCTCTCCTCTATTTTTGAATTGCCTGTTGCTCCTGACCATCCCTGAAGGTTGAATGTGGCTGTATTGTAAGGGAGTTTTAAAGTACTGATTGGTTCTGCCTCTTTAATATTACTTTTAATATGTGCCGATAAGACCACATTCCTGACTGATCTCACAGGCATGCGTGAAGCCCTCTGGAGGAGGGGGTGAATGGAATAATACAGGTTTGCACACATACATTCGGGGGACTCCACCTGGAACTTCATCTTAGGTAGGATATAAGTATTGATTTCTTCTTTATCTTGTACACCCTGGGGTGTCGGTAATGTGTTATAAAGTGGTAGACAGCCGTGTGTTATAGCATGGCCGACTGGATCCCTACACCATATTTAGGTTAGTGATGTTAATTTACTTTTTATTATTCTGTATGTGATCTTATATTTAATCACACTTAGCAAATATATGTATTAACTTAGCCTGCATAAGCTTATTCATTCTCAAATCTTTAGAATTTACATTTTGAAACAGTGGCTCACATACATAAGTTTGAGGACCACCAGAATACATTATAGAGCCGGTGTGCTTTCAATAAACATATTTTCTAATGGGCACATTGAGCTAACAGAATCCAGTCTACTGGCTGAAACTGTCATGGTAGGTAGGTAAGCAGGGAAATAACCAAACACAGGGAACACAAACACAACAAATGACTAGGCCCAAAAGCTAGGGAGAAAAGGGTCATCTCCTAGCGATCTCTAAGACTTTCCCAATACTGCTGTTCACATGTGCATACCCTAATGGTGGATATGCACATGCCCTCGTGCCTAAGTCTATACACCCTGGGAAAACCCTGAGCTGTAGGGAAAAGGGAAGGGGCGACCTGCTTCTTCAAACAGGAGGAAGCAACCGTCTCCCTAGAGGCCTATATAAAAGACACCAAGGGAAGAAACAGAGAGGACTTATCTTCAGCTGAGCTGGAGCAGACGATCCACAACACATCCAAAGCCCACAGGAATGAACTATAACCCGCACAGGCCACTGGGGGAAGGAGGAATAAATAGCCTCGCTAACAATAAACCCAGTACACCTGAGGGAAGGTGGATCCAGCTCAAACCCAAACAAAAACAAAGAGAGGAGTCAGACATGTGCAGCCAGTCTGACAGATCTCCGCACATTCACAGGGCAAGGCGTGACAGAAACTACCTAGATCTTACAGTATTAAAAAAAAAAAAAAACTTTTATTGAGAACAATGAGCACCACTGCCCTCATACCTTGTTTTACCTGTATTTACAGCACATTGATAAAATCTATATACTCCGATTTCAAATGTTCCCAGCAGTGACACCTCGATCAGCAACTAGCAGTGGGATGAAAGATCTGAAAAAATGCTGCCCAAACTGGACAATCACTTTAGGCTACTTTCACACTTGCGCTTGATCGGATCCGTTCTGAACGGATCCGATCATATTAATGCAGACGGAGGCTCCGTTCAGTACGGATCCGTCTGCATTAATAACTTAGAAAAATTTATAAGTGCGAAAGTATGTGTTTTACTGCCTGAATATACGCTTAAAGGAAATTTTATTATTCATAGATTAAAATCGTGGCGAGCTTGCCACATGTAGGATTCGTCAGGCTAAGCCTGGATGGGTGGCTCACTCCACAATTGTATGGGTATAGCCACTCAGACCAGGCTTGTAAGACGTGCAGAGCTGGAATATCAGTATGGTCCGTTCTGGATGCCTCTTCTGATGATTCACAGATGCACTCCCATACATTCACTAGAGGTGCTTGGATTCCCAATGATGTGTCAGGGGTACCAGCAAAAACATAAGTGGCAGCTTCAATAGCCAGCAGCAACAGTGTATCCACGTAGTGAGTATGGGTAGATAGAGGAAAGGATAGGTGAACTGTGGGTGAGAGCCGTTATGTACGAGCTCTACTTACAACCCAGCTGATTTGCATCCCTATTGTCCGATCACTATCTAATAGAGAACCGTCTCTGCAAGTATAAGCGTCTGCTCGACGCGTTTCTATGTCACTCTATATGTGGTGACATTTCTTCAGGAGCAGAGTAGCAGTGGCATAAATTAAAATTCTTATAGTCTTAGACAATTTGAACTATGCACACTGATGAAGAACGCTGCACGCTGCTATTTGCGCGCGTGCAGCTTCAAGAGATACAGCCTCCGGCGATATGTTAGCAGCCGTCTCACGGCCGCTCAGCCGCCGATCTCATATTGAAGTCGCCACTCCCACTGGGCGGAGCTTCACCGGCAGGCGGTGACGAAAGTAGCCTGAGCGGATCCGTTCAGACTTTCAATGTAAAGTCAATGGGGGACGGATCCGCTTGAAGATTGAGCCATATGGTGTCATCTTCAAGCGTATCCGTTCCCATTGACTTACATTGTAAGTCTGGACGGATCCGCACGCCTCCGCATGGCCAGGCGGACAGCTGAACGCTGCAAGCAGCGTTCAGCTGTCCGCCTGGCCGTGGGGAGGCGAGCGGAGCGGAGGCTGAACGCCGCCAGACTGATGCAGTCTGAGCGGATCCGCATCCATTCAGACTGCATCAGGGCTGGACGGAAGCGTTCTGCTCCGCTCGTGAGCCCCTTCAAACGGAGCTCACGAGCGGACAGCAGAACGCTAGTGTGAAAGTAGCCTTAATATGGTAAAGACATTCCACATCCAAATATGGTATTTCATACCCCATTCAAAAGCAGAGAAAAAAAAATCCAAGTGGAATAATTGTTGTGGATTTTAAAATGTGCAGCATGTTCATTATTTGCACAGATTCTACACAGAAAAACCAAGTTTCAATGGGGCTAATCCTTATGTATATCTATTGGAACACCCGCACAAGAAACCTAAGTGCCAGTCTCAGATTTCTGTCATAGATTATCTTAAAAATAGACATCTACACCAGAATGTATACCCTACTGTATTTCTACAGTTATTTTTTAACAGCTGGATACTTTTCTAGAGAGGCGGAAAGGTGTCCACATCTGGTAATACATGGGCTGACTCTGCACTTAAAGGGGTAAAATATTCTACAGTTTTCAAACCAGCACCTTGATCTGAATGCTTTTCTAGTTGTATGTAATTAAACATTTTGTATAAACACTTATTCAATAAAAGTTATTCAATAAAATGTATCTGTATAGTACCAGCTGCTGTTTGTTCTTTTTCTTATTTCTTTGTCCTGCTCACTAACAAGGTCGCACATCCTCAGTTTCATCCTTCAACTGCTTATTGAGCTGTGATAGAAAGAGAGCTGTAGCAGAAAAGACACTCCCCTGCCAGCTTGATATAAATCTAGCAGAGCAATGACCGGGGGGAGAGCTCTGGATCCATGTGAGGTACAGGGCTGGTTCTAGCTTTGTTAGAAAGAGACTGTCATGAATGTACTATATGATGTTTGATTTTCATTTTTTACATTAATCGTGGGATAATCCCTTTAACAGCAAGCATGCAGGACAGGATTATGGTCAGTCTATGGCTCCTGTAAACTGGCCATAAACGTCATAAGTCAGCCCAATCATGTCAATCTAAAATGATCTGCCTAACCGTTGTATAAAAATATTAAGATTGTATGTAACAGATTAGTGATGAGGGTGACAATTGCAAAAAAGATGGTCAGTTGGATTTTTCAGACCCTCTCTCTCTGCAAATTTACAGCATATCTGATCACACATTGCTTTAGGAATTGTTTTTACATCATAAGGTAATTTGCTGAAAAGGTAGTAAATATATGCCCCTTCTCTTGTGTGACAAAGCTGCAAATTTAGTCTGCCTCGTTTTTGGCAGAATTGCTTTGACATACCACTAGGCAGCTGGACGCAAGATGCTTTTCATTCTTTTATCAAGGTGCATGGCCAGCATTACATAATTACTCTCATACATACATCCATTAAGCTCTAAAATATTTACGGTAGCTAAATTTCATTTTGAACTTTTTAACAGTATTGAGTTTGTATTGGCTCCTTCCCATCAATCTTGGATGCAATATGAGATCAATAAAACACTGGACCATTTTCTAACCATGTTTGATACAGTATCTACAAGAGATACTTTTATGTCCCATCAAACAGAAAACTGAGCAGTTTTGGAACTGATTCCTTTTAGATTATTCATCCAGAGCTGCTGGTTTATGGTAAATCAAGTCTGAGTACAGAGCTGTATATTGTAACTTGCATATGATGACATAAATGAAAAATCTTGACTGCACCTTGGCTAACTTTCAACATTATTTTTAATTTTTTTTAATAACCCCCTTATCCATCCAGCTAGACCAGTCAAGGGAAGCATACTTACCTGCTCCCCAATTCTCAGTTCTGGCTCCATGGTACTGTGCCACTTGGGGGACACATTACTGTTGTGGCCAGTCATTGGCTAGAGCAGTGCCCAAGGAAGTTTACATGCGGGGACTAAAGCATGGTGAAGACAGTGGTGGACCCATGAAGCTGGAACTGACAGTCAGAGAGCAGGTAAGTGTGCTTTTCTTAACAGATCCCACTGGGTAGTATTATTTAAAAAACTCTAGAAAGTTTTCTAGACTCTTGGTTTTACTGCCAATCGGCTGTCTTAAGGGGCGATGGAAGCTTGTGCCAGTGCTGCAGTCTCTTTGATGTCAGATTATCTACTTCTATACAGTACATACAGCATCATATTCAAGTGAGCAGGATTAAACTATAATTCTTCTAACAGCTGATCAGGGGGTGCAGAGAGTCCGACCTCTGATGATCTGATACGTTGATCCTGGAAAAACGTGTTAAATTATGCTACTAGGAAACCCAAAAACGTTCACTTTGACGACACTCACAACCTGTATTCAAAAGAGTCACCGGTGACATACAATTTTGTCACTATAGAAGACACAGCATGCAGTCTATGTTAGCATTAGCTGCCACCTCTGGCTTATCTAGAAGCATCTAACAGCACCAGGAAGCTAATGGTTTAGGGTACAGCCTAGTGAGCTAAGACGGTTAGTGGTTTAGTTCTCTCATACTGACCGTGGCATGTTCTGCAGCTGACATACATACATCTTTATCAGAGAGTGTTCATCAGTGGCGGCACTAGTTACACTTACATTGTCAGGTAACCTGAATGAGTCAAACAGGCCATAGTTATGTCACAAGAAGTTAGTTGGGTGGATCCAAAGACTCCCAATAGTACCACAGCTTCATAAAACACAACCACAATGCAAACTGGAATATTTATTAGAGTCTGATGGCCTCAAACCAGAAGCAAAACCATGCAGCTTGCATTAGTGCAATGTAGTATAGTCTGCATTTTTAGCTTTAGATTGAATGTTCTTGTCTTCAACTGTTGATTGCAATATACAATGTATGGACAAACTTATATAGTGCTGTAAAGATCACATTAGGATCCCACAAACAACGAAGAGAACATCCCATTACCAAATCACTGTACACCTACAGTATATGGTATCCACTATTCACTGGCTATACAATGATCATATTCTACACTTTGCTTTATAAATGTATGTGACTTTTATACTTACATTTTGTTAGTGAAAGGGCTTCCTGAGGGAACGGAGTGAGAAAATATAGTGTCATTCATGCTGGTAACTGGTCTTGGAGGCCTACAAGAAAAGTAAATCTTTAGATTCACAGCGTGTTGCACAGTGCACATAACACAATTTACAGCTACTTAATGATATAATTCTTCATTGCAAGACAGTGTGAAAATGCAAGCTGAAATAACCAGTCCACATAAGGAAAACGACTCTGCGCTACCTCCATATTAAATTGGATAGGCAGCTTTCTGGTGTTCGCAGAGCTCTGTGAAGGTCAGAAGTGGCTCTTTATAAAATATGTGGTATAACTGGGTATACAAACGCTCAGCTACTATACTGTGTCTCAGCAGTGAATGTTTGAAATATTTGACATCTTGCCTATGAAAGTCCGCTTAGATTAATAAATCTGTGTGTTTGTGCATAACATATATACAGTTGAAACCAAAAGTCTACATACACCATATAAAAAGACACATATGAATGTTTTTCTCAATATCTGACATGAAATCAGAATAAACCTTTCCTGTTTTTGGTCAATTAGGATTACCATAATTATTATTATTATTTGCCAAATGCCAGAATAATGAGAGAGAGAATGTTTTAAGGCATTTTTATTACTTTTTGCAAAGTCAAAAGTTTACATACATTTCATGAATATTTGATATCATTGCCCTTAAACTGTATGACTTGGGTGATACATTTTGGATATCCTTCCACAAGCTTCTCACAATAGTTGGTCGGAATTTGGGCCCATTCCTCCTGACTGGTGTAACTGAGCCATGTTTGTTGGTCGCCTTGCTCGCACCTGCCTTTTCAGCTTTGCCCATAAATTTTCAATAGGATTGAGATCAGGGCTTTGTGATGGCCACTCCAAAACATTGACTTTGTTATCCTTAAGCCACTTTGTAACCAGTTTGGCAGTATGCTTCAGGTCATTTGGAAGACCCATTTCAGCTTTAACTTCCCGGCTGATGTCTTGAGATGTTGCTTCAGTATTTCCACATAATCTTCTTTCCTCATGATGCTATTTATTTTGTGAAGTGCACCAGTCCCTCCTGCAGCAAAACAACCCCACAACATGATGCTGCCACCCCCTTGTTTCACAGTTGGGATGGTGTTCTTAGGCTTCCAAGATTCTCCCTCTTTCCTCCAAACCTAACGATGGCCATTATGGCCAAAAATTTCAAATTTAGTTTCGTCAAACCACAGGACATGTCTCCAAAAATGTAGGTCTTTGTTCCTGTGTGCATTTGCAAACATTAATCTGGCTTTTTTATGTTTCTTTTGGAGTAATGGCTTCTTCCTGGCAGAGTGGCCTTTCAGCCCATGTTGATACAGTACTTGTTTCACTGTGGATATTGACACAATCTTACCAGCTTCCGCCATCATCTTCACAAGGTCTTTTGCTTTGGTTCTTGGGTTGATATTCACGTCGGACCAAAGCACGTTCATCTCTAGGACACAGAACCCGTCTCCTTCCTGAGCAGTATGATGGCTGGACATTCCCATCTTGTTTGTACTTGAGTATAATTGTTTGTACAGGTGAACGAGGCACCTTCAGGTATCTTGAAATGGCACCCAAGGTTGAGCCAGACTTGTGCAAGTCCACAGTTCTCTTCCTGATATCTTGGCTGATTTCTTTAGACAAAGAAGCAGTGTGTTTCAGGTGTGCATTTAAATACATCCACAGGTCTGTCTCTAATTTAGGCCTCATGCACACGACCGTTGTGTGCATCCGTGGCCGTTGTGCCGTTTTCCGTTTTTTTCGCGGACCCATTGACTTTCAAAGGGTCCGTGGAAAAATCGGAAAATGCACCGTTTGGCAGCCGCATCCGTGATCCGTTTTTCCTGGCCGTGAAAAAAATATGACTTGTACTATTTTTTTCACGGCCAACGGTTCACGGACCCATTCAAGTCAATGGGTCCGTGAAAAAACACGGATGCACACAAGATTGTCATCCGCGTCCGTGATCCATGTCCGTGATCCGTGTCCGTTTTGGCAAACTTGACTTTTTTTTTCATTTTTCATGTCCGTGGATCCTCCAAAAATCAAGGAAGACCCACGGACGAAAAAACGGTCACGGATCACGGACCTACGGACCACGTTTTTGCGGACCTTAAAAAAAAACGGTCGTGTGCATGAGGCCTAACTCAGATGTTGCCAACAAACCTAACAGAAGCTTCCAAACACATGACATCATCATATGGACAGTCCAGAATTGTTTAAAGGCATAGTAATCTTAGTGTATGTAAACGTTTGACATTGCAGAAAGTAGTAAAAATGCCTTAAAACATTCTCTCTCTCATTATTCTGGCATTTGGCATATAATATTAATTATGGTAATCCTAATTGACCAAAAACAGGAAACGCTTATTCTGATTTCATGTCAGATATTGAGAAAACATGCATATGTCTTTTTATATAGTATATGTAAACTTCTGGTTTCAACTATATATATATATATATATATATATATATACACACACAATGCCATTTCTTAATCTTCATCGAAGAAGCAGGAATATGCACTCCTGTTTAGGGGAGGTGCTGTGGTGTAAGAGTAATGACCCAACCGATCTTCTACATGTAATAATGTTTTAATAGCTAATGTGATTATTAAAATGTATAAACTCCACGGCACATCCAGAGGTAGCAAAAGTAACAAAAATATTTATTCACCAGACATACAGCAACGTCTTAATCCTCTCAGTGGGATCTTTCTCAAGTAAATGGTGATGATGTCATCACCATTTGCTTGAGAAATATCCCACTGAGAGGATTGAAACGTTGCTGTATGTCTGGTGAATAAATATTTTTGTTACTTATGCTACCTCTGGATGTGCCGTGGAGTTTATAAATTTTTGTAAGTAAGGTGGGTGGATCGCCCCCACAGCCGCTGGCACCCTACCATACTAATTTCTTTGCTGCCCTTCTGCTGTGCTGCCCTTGTTTTGCACTTTAATGTGATTATTAAAGAGGACCTAAATGAATACATTGACACCTGCACTCCAAATAGTAAGGATCATACTATGGCACTCGATATTTTTGTTATTCACATGAAAATTTTATTGTTGCATGTAAATTTCATAAAGTCCGAACAAAAGTATGATGTTGTTTGATCATATAAATTGAATGTTTCGGTCTGTACAGACCTTCCCCAGCTACAGTGGAATGCAAAAGTTTGGGCGCCCCTGGTCAAAATTACTGTTACTGTGAACAGTTATGCAAGTTGAAGATGTAATGATTCCCCAAAAGGCATAAAGTTAAAGATGAAACAGACTTTTTAAGGAATATCAGTGTACTATTTTGGTTTTGTACAATTTTAGAATGAAAACACGAAAGGAGTACCTTGCAAAAGTATGGGAAGTCAAATAACGTTGACCGAAGTCTCACACCTTAAATAGCCTGTTAGGGTTAAGGCTTGTTCACAAGCATCATTAGAAAAGGCCAGGTGATGCAATTTTCATAGCTTTAAACAAAAAACAGACTCATCTAACCTTGTCCTGAAAAAAACAGCAGCCATGGGTTCTTCTAGGCAGCTGAAAATAAAAATGGTTGAGACCCATAAAGCAGGAGAAGGCTATAAGTAAAAGGCAGAGCATTTTCAGGTTGGCATTTCCTCAGTTCAACATGTAATTAGGAAATGGCAGTTAACAGGAATAGTGAAGATCAAGAGAAGGTCTGGAAGACCAAGAAACATTTCAGAGACATCTGCTAGCAGAATTGCTAGAAAGGCAAATCAGAACTCCCAATTGACTGTAAAAGACCTTCAGGAAGATTTAGCAGACTCTGGAGTTGTGGTGCATTGTTCTACTGTTCAGCGACACCTGCACAAATATGACCGTCATGAAAGAGTCATTATCAAAAGAAAACCTTTTTCCTGCAGCCTCACCACAAAACTCAGCATCAAAAATTAGCAAAAGAACATCTAAACATGCCTGATGCTTTTTGGAAACAAGTCCAGTAGACTAATTAGGTTAAAATAGAACTCCTTGGCCACAATGAGCTAATGTATGTTTCGAGAAAAAAGGGCACAGAATTTCATGAAAAGAACACCTCTCCAGCCATTAAGCATGGGGGTGGATCAATCATGCTTTTGGGTTGTGTTGCAGCCAAAGGCACAGGAAACATTTCAAATTCTGGAAGCAAACATGACACCAACTGTTAAAAAAAAGCTAAAGTTGAAAACAGGATGGCTTCTACAAATTGATAATGATCCTAAACAAACCACAATAGACTACCTCAAAAGGCAGTCTTCTGGACATCATTGAAAATCTGTGAACAGACCTCAAAAGAGCAGTGCATGCAAGATGGCCCAGGGGTCTCACAGAACTAGAAGACTTTTGCAAGGAAGAATGGATGAAAATCCCTCAAACAAGAAAGTGAACTGTTGGCTGGGTACAAAAAGCGTTTACAAAATGTAAAAGATAAAAATAAAAAATAGTTTTTGCTTAAATACAAAGAGAATATGTCATGTTATGCCTTTTGGAGATCATTTAATCTTCATAGATTGTAAGCTCCTGCGAGCAGGGTCCTCATTCCACTTATTGTAATTGTTGACTTGTCTGTTGCTATGTTTTTTATGACTGTTAGTACATGAACCCCTGAACTGTAAAGTGCTGTGGAATATTTTGGCGCTATATAAATAAAGATTATTATTTTTATCTACCACTTTCTTAACTGTTCATAGTAACAGTAATTTTGACCAGTGGTGCCCAAACTTTTGCAAGCCCAGACTCTCTCTTCTCAGATTCACACAGCTGCCGCACTTCTGTCCAGACCGAAACGTTCAATGTATACAAGCACTGCTGACAAACATTATCATGCTTTTGTCTTGACTTTATGACATTAACATGCAATAATAACATTTACGCCTGAGTAAGAAAATATTGAGTGCTGTGGTATAATCACTGGGATTAAAAAGGCCCTTGCATTCCTAATGTTATAACAATTCTGAAGTCTAGTCTTACAAAGCTATGATGTGCAATTCCTACTAGAGTTATGAATTAATTACTAGCAGTTTGCAATGAAGGTTCCAATGGATGTGGGGTGGGGGCTCCCTGCGTCTGACACAGGAAGCTATAATTGAATAATGTTTGACTGTGCAGGGACAACCACCCAACTGTAATCACCCATCTGGACCTTCATTACAGACTGCTAGCAATTCATAAGTTCTAGCAGGAATAACAAAGGAAAGATACAACATAGACTCATAAGAATAGATGCTCCAGAATTGGTATGACATGAAGAATGCAAGTAGTTGCTAACACAGACATGTCAGGAGAGGTGACAGATCCTTTTTAGCCTAGAAAATACTATTTCCAACTGAATTCATTTTGTACTGCAAGAAATTCAAAGAAAAAACAACGTTCTTTTGATATTTCAATAATGTACCATGTTTGGATGAAAACAGGTAGGAATAATGGATGTACATTTTATATATAAGCAGGAGTATAAATGTCAATGGAGACTAAACATAATGCAATCTATTCACTAATGATAACTGTGCGGGTGATCTTTAGCTAGAATGGTGGCAGGTGTGAATACTCACCAAGTGTCCCTTTTGATGCCAGAAAGGAACAGAGAGTACAGAATTTAGGTACATATGACACTGAGTAATGTAGTAATACAAAGCAAATTTGGCTAGTGGTATTATTTATTTGTAGCTCATCTTACATGTACATTGTAAAACAGATTAACAGGTGATATACAGTATGGAGAACATACAAAGAACTATAGCACAATTTGTACCGAATATGAGGATACACAGAGGGAGAGCTCTGTCCATACAAGCTAGCATATAGCTACAATGTATAATTAATGCAATTTAACGGCAAACTAATGCAAGGGATTTAAAGACATACACGTCTGGCACCTCCCACGCTCACTGGCTTGAATGGAATACCATCTCCCCATTCAGTCTGCAGGTGCCTCACCTGGGGTATATTCGGTTAGAAAAGCCAGGTTTTCCCAACAGGTGGAGATCCCAGAAGTGGGACAGACTAGACAGTGTAGCTAGAATAATTCTTTCCTCTAGAACATCAATTTTATCTATTATAACCTTTTAACCTAAGCACTTTTTAGCCACAAATCCATTATAAGGGTGTCTCATGATGACAACCTCTTTCCATATACCCTGGAAATATGGATCTGATAAAAGGTGGTCACTCATTTGGAAGCTCCCTCTATGTGCGGCTCCTGTTCTGGCCAACTTGCATTACATGGACAGCCATGCACTTAAATGAAACACTGTGTGATAGTGGGTCTCTGTTTTAGAGAGACTTCTCTGCACTGAATATAGATATAAGTTATATGAATAAAAAATGGCAAAAGTCCAAAGTGGCTGGAATTGAATTACTTCCAAAGCCAGATTAATAGCCAATTATATTTTTAAATGATTTTCTGGGCAAAACTAACTTATGGTCATAAAACCCACTTTATACATAGCTAACTTCCTAAAATACTTAACTTACTTGTCTGAAGTTCCAAAATCCAAACTCACGTGACCACGTCCACTGCTCCACACAGCACCCCCTGCCAATGTCACGTCCATAGAGGAGCTTCTCTCTCTTTCGGTTCAGTGAAAGACTCTGAGCGTGTCAATGCCTAACTGATTTGTAAGGGAAAGTAGGTTATAAGGGAATCCAGCCCCCAGTCTTGTTGGATATGGTCATATGAAAGGGTCTATAGTGCTGTCTGCACATGCTCCAGGGCTGGAGCCTCTGCCTGGACTAGAAGAGATTCATCAATGGTTCTGATGTCAGTGGAAGCGCTGTGTAGAGCAGAGGACAGCATCAAGCGATCAGAGTTTGGATCTGGAGATACAGACATTGCAAGTATATAAAGTACATTAGGAAGTGTGTATAAAGTGGGTTTCACGACTAAGTTAAGTTTGCCCGGACAAACCCCTTAAGTATATGAATTCTGGAGAAAGTCAGTATGTTTTGGATATGGGCCCAGAATCTAATTTCCCTATACCACACACACAGAAGTTTTATAGCATTTCAATTAAATAGTAGCGTTCCAGAACAGAAGCAACACTGCTTTAATAGATCCATTGCACATCAGACACCAGAGGTCCGAATGAGGTGCCTGGCCTTCTTTTGGCCTTAATAGCGTTATTTGCTTTGTCTTCTTGTCATCAAACGAGAAGGAGCCTATGACAGGGACTCCAAACAAAGTCTCTGAAGGCAGCATCAAATCAGCCTTCAAGGGGTTTTTCAGGAGAAGAATATTGAAGACTCATTATCAGGATAGGTCATCAATATCTGATCGGTGGGGGTCCAACACCCAGCACCTCAGCTGTTCCAACTGAGGATAGGTCATCGATATTCTACTCCCGGAAAACCGTCTAAATCTGACTGCAAGTGAAAATATCTATAATACCTTTAAAGAGGACCTTTCACCGATTATGACACTGTGAACAAAGTATACAGACATATAGAGCGGCGCCCGGGGATCTCACTGCACTTACTATTATCCCTGGGCGCCGCTCCGTTCTCCCGCTATGCCCTCCGGTATCTCCGGCCACTAAGTTATAGTAGGCAGAGATTTCAGTCACTAAGTTATGGTAGGCGGTCTGCCTTTGTTCTACTCTAGCGCTGGCCAATCGCAGCGCAGAGCTCACAGCCTGGGAGGTTATTTTCTCCCAGGCTGTGAGCTCTGCAATGCGATTGGCCAGCGCTACAGAAGAACAAGGGCAGACTCCGCCTACTATAACTTTGTGACCGGAGATACCGGAGGACATAGCGGGAGAACGGAGCGGCGCCCAGGGATAATAGTAAGTGCAGTGAGATCCCCGGGCGCCGCTCTCCATGTCTGTATTCTTAGTTCACAATGTCAGGATCGGTGAAAGGTCCTCTTTAAAGTTCAAGGGTATCAGTACAAAAAGTATAATTTTCTGTCAAACTAAATCAACAACAGAATGGGTGCAGGCAGACAAGAATTTCTTTATGGCCAGTGTTCTAGTTGCCCTAGGAGACATTTCCTTATGGTTTTACTGATTTGGTTCAAAGTAAAAATGTGGCAACTTTCCTTCAGATAAAAAGTAATTGGCATTGACTAAGAAATAACAATTTGTTCTTTTGCATAAAAAACTGAGTTTACCAATATTAAGGTTATTATACTTTGTACATTAGTGAATATACTCAAAGCCAACATAATAGTATCTATTGTACATGGTTATTGTCATTCACATCAGAATTCCGACCTTGAGCATGTTACTCGGCTGCATCAAAGATTGGGGATACAAAGGATTTGCATTTGTTTTCATGCCCAAGGCTAACACGCAATTCACAGCAACGTAAAGCTCTTTGGTCCTTACAGACATTTACAGTAGGTTCTATATAGGTGAGGAGTATAATACTCACACAATATGAGCCAGGTTTAAAGGCTTTTCAGGCTGATCGGGAAACATAGGATGCAGAGGCTCACGGCTGGAAGCACAGCTTAAAGACTTGCTTAGTGCATTAGTGAGCTTCTTTGCAGGGGATTTCTGTGAATAGTAAATACACATAATGAATAAACCATTTTCTTTCATTAGAAGTTTCATTCTAAGGGTCCATTCACACGTCCGTGTTTTGCAGACCGCACATTGCCGGCACTCTCATAGAAAATGCTTTTTCTTGTCCGCAATTGCGGACAAGAATAGGACATGTTCTATTTTTTGGTGGAACGGAAGTGCGGCTGCGGAAATGCGGATGCGGACAGCACATTCTGGCCCCGTTGAAAATGAATGGGTCCGCACCTGTTTGGCAAAATTGCGGAACGGATGCAGACCCATTTTGCGGACGTGTGAATGGACCCTTAGTAGTTTTTTTTTCCACAGCAGTGGGACAGGTACAGGTACCAATAGTGTACTATGACTACTACTATAAATTTCCTACAGTGCTTCTTAGGCTCCGTTCACATCATGTTTTGAGACTTCTGTCAGAGGTGTAGGTCTGGAGGTCTCAAAATGCATACGTGACGGAAGGCTCAAACGTATCCTACTATATAGGCATACGGTAGGCTACGTCCCCCACACAGTCCCTCTCTACAGTAGTTTAGTGCATTCACTACTTTCCTATTGAATTATTTTCCAGAATTTAACCCCCCCACCATGAACAGCACAGCCTCAGATGAGGTAGAGCCTCCAGCTGTGCTGCTTATGTTAGAAGCAGGAGCGTACACAGATCTCATAGGGCTCCATAGCAAAACTTAGTATAGGACCCCAGCACCGCTTGACGTGTGTCAATTGCTCACAGGTAATGCAGGACATGCGAAACGCCCCATAGGTTACCTTTTTTGGAAAAATATATAATACAATTAAAATACAAATTGTAATCACAAAACAGTTGACTTTGGCCTCACCCACTTTATTCGCCTTTTATGCCGGAAAAAGTGGAACAACTTCAAATATTTGGCGCTCATTCTGAACACCATATTTCTCAATGTATTTAAACCAGAAAACGTATTAATACTTTGATAAATCTGCTTCCCTTTAAATACAAAGCTTACTGGCTGTCTGCAGCCACCACTAGGGGAAGCTCAGTGAATAGGAATGAATAATACTACTATAGAAGTTTTGATAACCTCTTTGCACTGAGCTCCTCCTAGTGGCGTTTGTGTGAAAATGCAGTGTTTTCAAATAGGGAAGAGATGAACATTTGGTTTCCTGTTCTTCTGATCCGTCAGAACAGAAAAAGACAAAAATAAAAAATAAAATACGGAAAAATGGATCCTTTATTTTGAGCATTCGTTGGGTGGGCATGCATGACTTTTTCTCCCCTTGTAAATAACGTATCTCTGATGGAAAATACAGAAACTGATGCACAATAAGCACAATAAGCACAACGCATGCTCAAAATAAAAGATCTATTTTTTTTTTCTTCTGATGGATCAGAGGAACAGAAAACAAAACGGTGATGTGAACTCGACCTAATCCTAAGTTGTCCCTGAATTGGTAAGATGGAGACTAGTTTAATGATGTCGCCCCATAGACTACACATAGAGACAGCAATTCAGCTCCCTAACGCTTATTCACAAAATCACCACACAGGACATTATAAAGAAGTGGTGAGCAGTAGCGATATGAATAAAGTACTTGGTGTGACATATAACACTTCTTATTAGCTGCAGAATCTGCTGAACAGTCAGCAAGTTCACAGACCAGAGTCTTTAATGTACACAGATTACAGATGGCATCTTTTTTAGCTGCATCGGGTTACATGCACATTTCCATATTCTATGTATGCACTCACTTTGATTTATACCAGTGATCAGCAGCGATCAGTACAAACAATATATAATATCCACTGCTGCATGGCTTTTTTATTCAATACAAACATGTACCGTATACAGAACAATACAAAAATGAGAATGAAAATACCTGAAAACAACTCATAGTTCTTCTAGTCCAGTCTGCAGCACCAGCTCTACCAACATAGTCCAACTGCACACACTATGCCGCCATAAATGCTTACACATGTGCAGGTTATAAACTAGGTCCTTCCAGAACCATAATCAATGTACTAATCCCTTCACTGACCAAATTCCTTGTCTGCCCTGCCCTATCCTTGGTGGTTAGTTCACTATTGTGTGTGCTGCTTGTGCGGTGCAGCTGCAGAACCCAGTGAACCTTCTCTTACCCATGACGTATACTCTTTCATTTGGTGTTGGTTGCTATGGGAACCACTGGCGTGCCCCCTCCAGAAGCAGTCCTGACAGAGCTGGTAATTGTGACATTGCTGGCAGCGATAGCGGAAACCCATCATACTCTCACTGTGGCAAAAGGAACACTCGACGGGATGGAAGACTGAAAAGAGAATATTTCACAATTAAAACTTATAAGAAAGAGGTTAATTGGGCTCTAGTCAGACCTAATCCATATTGTAGTCCAGGGATCGGCAACCTGCGGCACGCGTGCCAGAGGTGGCAAGCAGACCAAATTTAGCTGGAATGCTAGCCGACACAAAAAACATTTCAGTCTTGCCATTTGTTACTTGCTCTGCCACCGAGCTGTATATTAATGTCAAAACACTTCAGACAAGTCGCATACGACGTGTCTTCTAGGCCCGTCCATCACACTTCCCAACCTGGCCTGCACATAGGAACGATAGCTGAGCGCGAGACTCTACTACGGTTCTGTCTTCTACTTCACTGCTGCGATCCTCCTCTTCAGGGCTGATACAGAAAGGTATGTGAATGGACTGGGAATGGGGAGAGCATGGGGAGCTTGGGGACATAGGGGAACAAGTTCTTTGACTAGTTTGGGGGTGGGGGGAGGATAGTGAAATGGGGGAAGGAGGATGGCGGTCAGTTGGGCAGGGAGGAGTATGGAGAAATGAGGTAACAAGCACTGTGACTAGTTTGCAGGTGGGGGGAGAACCTCTAAATTAATTCACACCCCAGAGCAGTTCCCTTAATAAATTATAACCCCTGACATAAATTCAAATTGACAGATCCAAAAATCAATTTAGACCCTATAATTGATTTAGATGCCCCTCCTCACACAAGGTCATGCTGAAATCATATACAGCACCGTGACTCGTTCAGGGGTGGGGGAGAGGATGGTGAACTTGGGAAAATGGGGGAACTAGCATAGTGACTAGTTTGAGGGTGGGGGGAGGATGGTGAGCCTGCATGTAATTGCTGGGGGTGATGAAGAGCCAACTTTCTGACTATATGTGGTGGGAGGATGGTGAGCCTGTATTTGCTGGGGGGATGAAGGGGAGCAAGCTGACTACTTGGGAGGTGAAGGGGATAGGGAGTCTGCATGTGATTCTTGGGGCAAAGGGGGTGGCGGGAGGATGTTGAGCCTGAATGTGATTGCTGGAGGGATTAGGGGCTGGTTATAATGGGAAACCAGCTTTCTGACTACTTTGGGGGATTGGGGGAGTGGTGAACCTAAGGGGCGATGGGGAACAAGCTTTTTAACTACTTTGGGGTGTGTGGTGGGCATGGTAAGTATGAATGTGATTACTCTGTGTGTGTGTGGGGGGGGGGGGGGGGGGGGATTAGATCTGGATGTGATTGGTGCATTGAGGTGAGCTCTGATATATTCGTGCATTGGGGGGGGGGGCATATATTCGTCCCTTAAGCAGATTCGGATGAGCAGTGGCATGCTTTATTATCCATATATTTGCCGGAAGGCAATAAAAAGCTGGAAACTTCATTAAACTGTGCATGTCAGGCAGTGTTGTTCAGAATTTTGGGAGGGAGACGTTGCCAATAAATACCTGTTTTATGTCACAAGTTTGTGTTATGTGACTTTGTATGGCACGGCACACTTCAGCTTAGATTTTTTTTTCCAGCACTCCATACAAAAAAGGTTGCCGACCCCTGTCGTAGTCCATTACCTATATTCCAGACTTGTTACATGTCATGTAAGGGAATGACCGTCACTTTGTTTCACCCCAGGAAAAAGCACAGACCTCGCAATGATATATAGGTCATCAACATCAAATCAATGGTGGTCCAGCTACCAGCATCCCCACAGATCAACTGTTTGAAGGAGCCGCAGGACTCTGGTGAGCTGATCCTGCCCAGAATTAAGTTTGTGCGCCAAAAATTTGGTCAACGCGCCAGGATTTTGTCTGAGCACACAAAATTTGTCTGTGGTCCAAAAAACGGTCTAGTCCAAACTTATAGAGTTGTTTCATGGTCTAAACTAAGTTCCGCCAATTGGCTTAGTTTCCTCCCAATAATGCTCAAAATTTTGAGCTTGATTTAGGCCACTGGCCCGTTCCCACAAAACCACACCCATTTCATGTTAAGCCACACCCCTTGTCAGATGACATGCTTAGAAAGAATGTAGTAAATGTGATGTAAAGCACTCACGCCAGATTTCTGAGGCATTTTCAATAGTAAATCTGCCCCACTGCCTTCATATAACACACTCTTTGATCCTCCTGAATATACTTTAGGGGTTACAGCTGACTATACAAGCTACAAACTACCTTTCTTTCACTTCTGTACAACAGTCAGTGGGGCTTATTTGTCATGCCCCTACACCAGAAAACTGCAAATTGTGTTTTTATGCCACCCTTGCCACTCTCTGAAAAGGGGACATGTTATGGGTGTAGGCAGAGCCATCAACTCAGCATGGACTGCCGAAGGATGCGTTAAATTTATGACGAGGCGTGCCCCTCATCCTAAATTAAGGGCATCCTCCTGTGGCGCAGGGGGATATCAAGACTGGCGTAGAAAATGCAGATCTTGATAAATGACCCCCAACGTTATTAAGCAATGCCATCACTAAAGCTCCAGTCTTCAGTCTCCTTTACAGATAGGAAAACCCATTAGACTAATTCGCTCAACGCGAATTATAACTAAAAATCTGTGATGTGTGATCTAATGCACAGCAACAAAAACCGTACAGAGCTGTACCTGCTAAGCAACAAAATGGGCGAACACTCGCCAGAGTACTTTGGTCTTTTCAGTTGGACCCCCTGATCTGATATTGATGGCCTATCCTAAGGAGAGCATAGGGCAAGTCTACACTTTATTGCAGAAGAAATCTAGCAACGTACTTACCATTTTCTACATTCGCCAGTCGATGCAGAAGAGGTAACCAGACAAGACACTGAGGTGGTGGATCAGACATAAGTGTGTCCAAGAATGAATTTAAGCTAACTTTTTTCTGTAAAAAGAAACAAACATAAAAAAACATAAAAATCCAATATGATCATATCCATTGAAAATATTCAAGTTATCAGCATATTTGTGAATTGTTCAGTAAGATTATTCTCTAACTATACTGTATTCGATAGATATGTCACATCTTCATATTGGTAGGTAGGACACATTTCACCTTTCACTCTCTTTTTCTAGCTTGCAAATCTTGCGTATGTTTTTTTCCCATTATTACAGAAATCTACTACTAGGCTAGAAGTTAGAAATGGCCATATGATAATGTTTCCATAAGCGTCAAAAAACAGAGTCTAAAGGGCATCTGTCAGCAGATTTGCACATATGAAACTGGCTGACATGTTCCATGTGCACTTGGCAGCTGAGGGCATCTGTGTTGGTCTCATGTTCATATGTGTCCGCATTGCTGAGAAAAAAGATTTTTTCATGTATGCAAATGAGCCCCTAGGACCAACAGGGGCGTTGCCATTACTCCTAGAGGCTCTCCTCTCTCTGAAACTGCTGCGCCCTCTGCAGTTTGACAGCGCCAGGCAGTGTTAACCTCATCACCCCTGGCGTGACTTTTCCTAAAGTCAATCAAAGTGCAGGGGGCAGTGCAGTTGCAGAGAGAGCTGAGCCTCTAGGAATAATGGCAACGCCCCTGTTGCTCCTAGAGGCTCATTTGCATATATAAAAACATCATTTTCTCAGCAATGCGGGCACATATGAACATGGGACCAACACAGATGCCTTCAGCGGCCAAGCGCACATGTAACAGGTCAGCCAGTTTCATAGATACAAATCTGCTGACAGATGCCCTTTAATAATGTATTGTGAAGAAGATTGGTACTAGAAATACAACAGAACAGTAAAAGCCTAAAATAAATCACACGTTTGTTAGAAATTGCACTCTGTGCAATACTTTCCATTTTATTTGAGGTCATTAGAAGACTCTACGCAAATAGGTTCTGTAACCAGTTTATTTTTACCCAAAACACATCATTTGTCATATCATGAAAGGTGGCCAGTTTAAGGGCCTGTTTACATGCCTGTATCTGAGGTCCATGTTCCATTCCATACTTTTTTTTGTCAAAATCAGAAGTGGGTCCCAGCAGGAGAAAAGAGGTAAAAAAACAAAAACAAAAACTCAATGATAAAATATTTTATTCCAAAGGAGTGACACACATCTGTAGACCCACAGGCATGAAACGTGCCTTTTTCGTATTTTTTTTTATTCTGCATACACTTTAGCTGATTTGTTTACCCATAACACCATTACATGGCTTTAATAAACTTTTAATAAATTATTAAACACAACTGTTTAAATGAAAATATTCTCCATGCAATGGATCTAAAATTGTGCAGATCTCACTGGTCCGCTCATTAAAAAAAACAAGCCCCCGGCTAAAAACGCAGCATTAGATGCTGGTCGAAGTGTACAATTTATTTGACTGCAATGCTTTCACATAGCGGAGAGTGCTGGTGTCTGGGACACAACAGCAGAATATTTATGTAAAATACATTGGTAGCAAAAAGTCGAAATCAGCCTTTGCAGCGTCTAAAATCATCAATGTATGGGCAACTTAAAGGGGTTGTCCAATGAAAAATATCTTAAATGTTTTCAAACCAGCACCTGGATCGGAATACATTTGTAATTACATGTAAATAACAATTTAGTATAGCCACTGAGCTATTCATTAAAATCCCAATGACAAATCTTGCATACTGTAGCATAGCCAGACAGATTTGTCATTCCAGGAAATGGCTCATGTTGGAAAACGGACAGATTCCTGCCGTATCCCATTATAGCTTATGGAGTCCGGCGGTGAGCAGCAGTATCCGGCAATGACAGATCTGGTGAACTCTGGCAGGCTTTTCTCTGCTAGAACAGGTTATCTGCTTTAGCTGCTTTCTTCAGCAGTTTTCAGATGTCCCTGAAGAAAGGACTACACACAAACGTTCCTGCGCAAGTTATGCTTTATTTTTCTTGTTTTTCAAGGTTTAGTGTCCATTCAAGACCATAATTGGCCACATTGTGGCTGATCAGTCATCCACAGGATCTTCATACAAACTAGACCACCAGCAACTCGTCTGACTAAACTGAGTGGCCAGGGAGTCTGTGTATCTATTGGAAATATTCCTCAGTGAACCTCACCTCCTCCTATTTCTAATGTGTTAATTAGCTCTGATATATATGCTGTGCTGTTTGTCTCATTGCCTGAGGATTAGGTTTACTAGGTTGCTAAATTCTATAAAGGCGCTATAATCTACTTGTCTGCCTATGTACTGACTTCTTCCTGATTACCAGGTTCTGACCCTCTGCTGCTTGACCTGACCCATGCCTGATCACTGTACTGACCCTGTGCTGCCTGCCCTTACCTTTGGACTGTTTCTCGGAATTTGCACAATCTCTGCCTGCCCCAACTTTGGACTGTTATTGACTACAAGTTTTGCCTTAACCCTCGGTGCTTTGCACCAGGGTCTCTGACCCCATGGGCCAGCTGTCAACCACACTGGGACTACTCCAGAAGGTAGGGTCCTGGTGGCTCACCTGCAGAGAAGTCCAGATCCCTGTATAGGGGTTAAATAGTGAATACCAGGATTATGCCCTTAGGTTTAGCCCAAGAGAAAACCATGGAGTTGAAGCATCATGCACATGACCATTGTATGTTTTGCGTTCCGCAAATTGCGGATCCGCAAAACATGGATGGCGTCCGGGTGCGTTCCGCAGTTTGCGGAACGGCACAGACAGCCATTGATATAACTGCCTTTTTCTTGTCCGCAAAACGGACAAGAATAGGACAGGTTATATTTTTTTTGCGGATCACGGAACGGAGCAACGGATGCGGACAGCACACGGAGTGCTGTCCTCATGTTTTGCAGCCCCATTAAAGCGAATGGGTCTGAATCCAAGCCGCAAAAACTGCAGCTCGGATGCGGACCAAAACAACGGTTGTGTGCATGAGGCCTGATACAGTGGTTCCACACACACTGATCATTACAACTGTCATGTACTATATGATGTCCTATTTTCATTTTAAATAATCGAGGAATAACCCCTTTAAGGCAATAGCCACACAGTGCAGCCATGATGTGGCCACTGTTCGGTGATATCCCTATAGCCATGCAATTAACAAATTAGAAACTGATTTGTTTGCTCAGCATTCTTCGTTAATGCCTGTCACTCGAACACTGCAAACAGTAAACATGCTGCCAGTCATCTGCCAGACAAGCAACACTCGTTTGTTTGGGTGATCTGATGTTTCATACAACATTAAAAATCATTGTCCGCTATAAACAGAGGGTGAGCTGCCAGCAAATGAAAACTGTACGGGGATGAATGATCGTGTTAACGATTGTCCCCACACTAATGATAACTGCTGCATGTAAACAGGCGTTCTCCGACTACAGATATTGACAGCTCATCATCAGAATATGTCCTCAATATCAGATCGGTGAGGGTCCGAAACCCACCCTGATCAGCTATTTTGAGCTACTGTAACGCTGAAACTTAGAAGTGTATGGAGCGGAAACAGAAGGCTCCGTACACTGTGTACTGAAGCTCTGCTCCCATTTATGTCGCATGCTGGCACAGCCTCTACACAGTATATGGATGTCTGCCTCCAGCTATGTACACTGTATAGTTTCTGGTGCCACAGCACTAATGTGAGTGTCGGACCCACACAGATCTGATATTGATCTAGAGGAGAGGTCATCAACCTCTTTAATGAGCGCTGATTTACATTCTGTATTGTTGATCGGCACTAAATAACAGGCTGGGTAAAAGGACAACGGATGTTAGAACAAAATATGGACCAATGGAATTTATTGCATATGAAATGTAACTTCTTGTATGGCTAAAAATTATTTGATTTGACTATTAGAGCCTTTATATTCATTCTTAGTCTCTGTTCACATTGGTGGTGTTTAGAGTTCTTTTGGGGGGAGCTCCGTATACCATTAAGGTATTTTTTTTACATCAAGAGAAGTACTTCTGCAGTAGTATTCATGCTGTTAAATACACCCCAACCCCAACCTAGTGTCAGTTCAGATAAGTCCTGTTTCATGGCTTCCGTTAAAAAAAAAAAAAAAAATGAAATCCATGATGTCAGTGTGAACATAGCCTTAAAAAAAACTCAAGATAATCATGACGTTGCATCCTTCTACCTGCTGTGAGAAGCAAGATCTTGCAGATTGCTCTGTGTAACCAAATGAAGGTCCTTCAAACACAGCAGTTGGCAGTTTCAGCACCTCCTTCAGAAACTGGTCGTACTTCTGGTATACCATGACACCACTAGAATCAGAGATCAGTGAGAAAATATCTATAAGAAGCAGAAAAAAAAATAATCTGAGATTAAAAGGGAAATCAGGTGTCAACAATTTTTTTTAACATAAATTTGGCAATGTTCCCCACAACAATGTTTATTCTGGCCTGATAAAAAGGTACACAATGTAAATTGTGGTAAAGGTAATCCTTTTATTGGTGACTGTATTTGTGAGTTATCCACATCCTTCTTGTCCTCAGCTGTGACCAATTCTCATGTGAATTGCAAGAAAAGTTGCAAGTCCCTTTTTTGCAATAATATTTAGTTGTGCAGCCGCTTTTACACAATGTTGGACAGTTGGGCCGATGGGACATAGCTGGGGTCAAATTTACTAACATTTACTAGTATGCCTGGAAACGGGGGTAAATGTTAGCCAGGGGCTGAAGTAGTTTTTACACCAAGTGCATGGATTGCTGTAGATGTGCCTAATTTATGTGGTGCACACCTCGTCATAAATTAGCCAAATCATATGGTGCCATAGGGGGGAATCTAAGGGCTGTATTAGACTGGCAGATCGTCTGCCAGATCATCGCTAACGAGCATTCGTAGTAACGCTCGTTAGCAATGAACCGGGCAGTGTAATACTGCCACCGATTAACCTATGAATGAGCAACAGTTGCTGTCTTCAGTGATACCAACACAATTCTCATCTCCACTGTGCAATGGAACAATAAAAAGTAGACAATGTAATAACACTTTGTGCAGACAGATCTTTGTAAAAAAGTGTTTATTCATACAAACAACTGAAGAAAAACTGCATTATAAACATAGCTAATGTGAACGTCGCATCAAATTCCAACAGCCAGACTCGAGTTTCGCCATCAACTGGCTTCTACTGTGGCACTGAAGTATATGTCCCTCAAAAAACCAGCTGATGGCAAAAAATAGGTCAGGAATTTGATACCACGTGGATTTCACCCATGTTTATAAGCGGTATTTCACCTGCTGCTTGTCCGTTCAGGTTTTTTTTTGCGGAAATGAAGGAAATGACTCTGTGTGTGTTCCGTATGCGTATGTCCGCAAGTCTGTTCCACAAAAAAACAGAACATTTACTATTCTTGTCCCAAGGACAGGCATTGTTAAAATGGATCCACAAAAAAAAACAAAAAAAACGGATGTAACACAGGTTGGACTTCATGGACTTTTGTTTTTTTTCCAACCTTGACAACTATATTAACATGGATGTCATCCGTGTTTTTTGCGGATCCGTGTTTTGCGGACCACAAAATACATACAGTTATTTGCATGAGCCCTAAAGCTGATCAAAATTGACCATTTTGATCAAAACAAAGGTTTTTCTGTTAAAATTTTAAAACAAACTATACTTTTAGCCGACCGTTGACAGAGCACTATCGTCTCAAAATAAGTCAGCCACGTTTAATCTTTTCACCTGATAGTTGGATTAAAGATCTTTCATACAAAGAAAGAATCGTTCATGGATGAAAGATATTTCTTTGTAAGAACGTTCTCAGAAAGATCTTTCGTCTATTGCCCGGTTACATTGAATATATATGAATATATAGGCCTGTTTGAACAACTGTAATGGCCAATACAGACTAAAATCAGTATGGCTGCGTTTGTAAAGCGAACGTTCACCAGATGTTTGTTCAACTTCTATCTAATGGGCGTCTGTACTTGGTGGGGTCAGCAGTGACAGACTTGCCAGGAAAGGGTTGGTCACTTCCTGGTTACTTTTGACCAATATGTATGTAAGATGACTATATGACACTTACTAATATACAGTATGTCACAAAAGTGAGTACACCCCTCACATTTTTGTAAATATTTTATTTGACACTTTGATACAATGTAAAGTAGTCAGTGTACAGCTTGTATAACAGTGTACATTTGGTGTGCCCTCAAAATAACTCAACACACAGCCATTAACCTCTTAAGGACATAGGGCGTACAGGTACGCCCTTGTGCCCTGGTACTTAAGGACACAGGGCGTACATGTACGCCCTGTGCATTTTCGATCACCGCCGCACGGCGGGCGGTGATCGGAACCCCGTGCCTGCTCAAATCATTGAGCAGGCACTTGGAGCAAATGCGCCGGGGGGTCCGGTGACCCCCCCATGTATGCGATCGCAGAAAACCGCAGGTCAATTCAGACCTGCGGTTTTCTGCGTTTCCGGGTTATTCGGGTCTTTGAAGTCCCGATAACCCGGAACAGGATGGTGATGGTGGTGTGATTTCACCCCACCAATCACCATCCAGCGATCCTGAGTGGTGATGGTGACATCACCACTCAGGATCGCTTTCTGATTGGTCTGTGGGCGGTCCGGCGGCAGATTCAAAAGAGGCAGGCGCTCCTCTCCTCCTCCTTTTGTGTTCCGGAGCCGGAGGAGAGAGGAGCTGCCTGCACGTGTCTGCCACCGCTGCCTGCACCCCGATCTGTGCCCCCCAGGACCCGATCTGTGCCCCCCAGGACCCGATCTGTGCCCCCCAGGACCCCATCAGGTACATAGGGACAGCTAGGGAAAGTTTGGTTTAGGCAGGGAAAAAAAAGGGAAAGTTAGTTTTTGAACTTTGATTGCATCACCCTAAGTTAGGGTGTCTGGGGTCCACAGCACAGCTGTGTGACCCTAGACCCCCCAGGGGTGCTGCCACTTGCCCCCCCCCCCCCTGCCCCCCCCCCACCTTTTTTGGGGTGCATTTTTTTTTTTTTTCGTGTACGCTGACTGTGGCCGGCACTTAGTGTCCGGCCACTGTTAGCGCATCGCACACCCCACCGCTGATCAACTTCGGACGGTTGATCAGCGGTTTTGAATTTTTTTCCCCACATTTTTTGCCCTTTTTTTTAGTTAGTTTATTTTATTTTTTTTCTGTTAGTTTTAGGGTGAGTTCGTGAACACCCGTGCCCCCACACACACGCACACAAAATAAAGAGTTACACACACGCACATATACACGCAGACACACACTCCCCTATGGCCCGCCGGACGTTCTCGGCCGAGGAGGCATACGCCCAGATTGCCTCTGACTCCGAGAGTCCCAGTGAGGATGAGGATGACCCCACATTCCTGTTGTCATCCGCATCCTCCTCATCATCTAGCGATGATGATGAGCCCCCAAGGCGGCGGAGACGCCGCCAGGCGGAGCAAGGGGACCGCCATGTTAGGGACCCTGTGGCCCACACTAGTACGAGCAGCTCTGGGGCTCGTACTGGTTTCCCGGCCCACCAGTTAAATCCACCGGAGCCCCCTGCCGGTGAACTTGTCTGGTGTAGCCCAGAGCGATACGAGCCTGTGATTCCTGATTTTGTAGGCCAATCAGGAATCCAGATTTCCACAGTGGGCTACACTGAATATGACTTTTTTTGTCATTTTTTCAGTGACCCACTGGTAAATCTGATGGTGGAGCAGACGAATCTGTACGCCCAACAGTTCGTCGCTCAACACCCGGGCTCCTTTTTGGCCAGGCCCGGTGGCTGGACGCCGGTCAGTGCAGCCGAAATGAGGACATTTTGGGGCCTCGTGCTGCATATGGGCCTGGTCAAAAAACCCAGTGTCAGGCTGTACTGGAGTGGGGACGTCCTATACCAGGCCCCACTTTACAGTACAGCCATGACACGCTCCCGGTTTGAGGCCATCAGGAAATGTCTGCATTATTCCGATAATGCAGCATGTCCCCCCCGAGGTGATCCTGCCCATGACCGTCTGTACAAGATACGGCCGGTCATCGATCACTTTGGGGCCAAATTCATGGAGGCCTATGTACCTGGAAGAGAGGTCGCGGTTGATGAGTCTCTCATTGCGTTCAAGGGGAGACTCATTTTCCGCCAGTATGTGCCCTCCAAGCGGGCGAGGTATGGCGTGAAGCTATACAAAATTTGTGAGAGTACCTCAGGGTACACTTACAAATTTCGTGTGTACGAGGGGCGAGATTCCCGGATTCAACCCCCAGAATGTCCCCCCACTCTGGGTGTTACCGGGAAACTTGTGTGGGACCTTATGTACCCACTGCTGGATAAGGGTTACCACCTTTACGTGGATAACTTTTATACCAGTATCCCCTTGTTCCAGTCCCTTGCCGCCAGATCCACGTCCGCTTGTGGGACCGTGCGGAAAAATCAACGCGGCCTCCCTGCCCACCCCCTCCAGGTACCTATCCCCAGGGGTGAGACCCGTGCCCTTACCACTGGAAACCTGTTGCTGGTCAGGTATAAGGACAAGAGGGATGTCCTTATGCTGTCCACAATTCATGGTAACGGCATCACCCCTGTCCCTGTGCGAGGTACCGCGGCAACGGTCCTCAAGCCCGATTGTATCGTCGCTTACAATCGGTATATGGGAGGAGTTGATCTCTCTGATCAAGTCCTCAAGCCATATAACGCCATGCGCAAAACCCGGGCATGGTACAAAAAAGTTGCGGTCTACTTGGTGCAGGTTGCCATGTACAACTCTTTTGTACTATCCCGAAGCGCTGGCAGCACAGGGACATTCCTCCAGTTCTATGAGGCAGTCCTCAAGGCCCTGATCTTTTCGGACCGGGAAAGAGCAGGCCGGAGTACCTCGGGAACTGTAGGTGCCCGGATCGTCCCTGGCCAACACTTTCCAGGTGTGGTCCCCCATACTGGAAAGAAGGGACGAACCCAAAAAAAGTGCAGAGTGTGTCGCAGGAGGGGGATACGGAAGGACACAACTACTCAGTGCGACACTTGCCCCGATCATCCGGGCCTCTGCATTGACGGTTGCTTCAGGGAGTATCACACTTCCATGGAGTACTAAATTTATATCCCAATTTAGCACTGACATCGGATAAAAAAAACTGGTTCTCAGACTTGAGACACCCAAAAAAAACTAAAATAATTTATTAAAAGTAGACATATTAGGTATCGCCGCGTTGGTAATAATCTCCTCTATAAAACTACCCCATGACCTAACCCCCCAGATTAACACGGTCAAGGAAAAAAAAAAAAAAAAGGTGCAAAAAAAGGTTTTTTTTGTCACCTTACATAATAAAAAGTTTAATAGCAAGCGATCAAAAAGTCATATAGCCCCCCAAAAAGTGCCAATAAAGCCGTCCACTCATCCCACAAAAAATGAGCCCCCACATGAGATAATTGGATAATTTTTTTTTTTACAAAAATGACCCTTAGACTTTAGAGATACCCCCAAAAAAATTTGAATCAAAAAAGATAATATAGTCTAAAACCAAAATAATTGTAAAAAAAGTTGACTTATCAGGTATTGCCGCGTCCGTAAGAATCTCCTCTATAAAAATACCCCATGACCCAACCCCCCAGATTAACACGGTCAAAAAAAAAAAAAAATAGGTGCAAAAAAATAATTCTTTTGTCACCTTACATAACAAAAAGTTTAATAGCAAGCGATAAAAAAGTCATATAGCCCCCAAAATAGTGCCAATAAAACCGTCCGCTCATCCCGCAAAAAATGAGTCCCCACATGAGATAATTGGATAAAAAAAAAAAAAAAAATGACCCTTAGACTTTAGAGATACCCAAAAAAAGATTTGTATCAAAAAAGATAATATAGTCAAAAACCTAAATAATTGTAAAAAAAAAGTAGACTTATTAGGTATTGCCGCGTCCGTAAAAATCTCCTCTATAAAAATATCCCATTACCTAACCCCCCAGATTAACACAGTAAAAAAAAAAAAAAAAAAAACAGTGCCAAAACCGCTATTTTTGGCACTTTTCCATTTCAATCAGTTTTTTCCGGTAATAAAACAAGGGTTAACAACCAAACAAAACTTAATATTTATTACCCTGATACTGCAGTTCACAGAAACACCACATTTGTGGTCGTAAACTGCTGTATCAGTAAAAGGGAGGCCGCAAAAGGAAAGGACCGACATGGTTTCTGGAAGGCCGATTTTGATGGCCTTTTTTATTGACACCATGTCCCTTTTGAAGCCCCCCTGATGTACCCTAGAGTAAAAACTCCCCAAAACTGACCCCATCTAAGAAACTACACCCCTCAAGGTATTCAAAACTGATTATACAAACTTCATTAACCCTTTAGGTGTTCCTCAACAGTTAATGGCAAATGGAGATGAAATTTCAGAATTTCAATTTTTGGTAACCTTGCGTCACAAAAATGTAATATAGAGCAACCAAAAATCATATTTACCCTAAAAATAGTCCCCAAAAAAATGCCACCTTATCCCGTAGTTTCCAAAATGGGGTCACTTTTAGGGAGTTTCTACTCTAGGGGTGCATCAGGGGGCTTCAAATGGGACATGGTGTAAATAAACCAGTCCATAAAAATCAGCCCTCCAAAAACCAAACGGCGCACCTTTCCCTCTACGCCCCGCTGTGTGGCCGTACAGTAGTTTACGGCCACATATTGGGTGTTTCTGTAAACGGCAGAGTCAGGGCAATAAAGATACAGTCTTGTTTGGCTGTTAACCCTTGATTTGTTAGTGGAAAAAATGGGTTAAAATGGAAAATTAGACAAAAAAATGAAATTTGCAAATTTCATCCCCATTTGCCAATAACTCTTGCGCAACACCTAAAGGGTTAACGACGTATGTAAAATCAGTTTTGAATACCTTGAGGGGTGTAGTTTCTTAGATGGGGTCACTTTTAGGGAGTTTCTACTCTAGGGGTGCATCAGGGGTCTTCAAATGGGACATGGTGTAAATAAACCAGTCCATAAAAATCAGCCCGCCAAAAACCAAACGGCGCACCTTTCCCTCTACGCCCCGCTGTGTGGCCGTACAGTAGTTTACGGCCACATATTGGGTGTTTCTGTAAACGGCAGAGTCAGGGCAATAAAGATACAGTCTTGTTTGGCTGTTAACCCTTGATTTGTTAGTGGAAAAAATGGGTTAAAATGGAAAATTAGACAAAAAAATGAAATTTGCAAATTTCATCCCAATTTGCCAATAACTCTTGCGCAACACCTAAAGGGTTAACGACGAATGTAAAATCAGTTTTGAATACCTTGAGGGGTGTAGTTTCTTAGATGGGGTCACTTTTAGGGAGTTTCTACTCTAGGGGTGCATCAGGGGTCTTCAAATGGGACATGGTGTAAATAAACCAGTCCATAAAAATCAGCCCTCCAAAAACCAAACGGCGCACCTTTCCCTCTACGCCCCGCTGTGTGGCCGTACAGTAGTTTACGGCCACATATTGGGTGTTTCTATAAACGGCAGAGTCAGGGCAATAAAGATACAGTCTTGTTTGGCTGTTAACCCTTGATTTGTTAGTGGAAAAAATGGGTTAAAATGGAAAATTAGACAAAAAAAAGAAATTCTCAAATTTCATCCCCATTTGCCAATAACTCTTGTGCAACACCTAAAGGGTTAACGACGTATGTAAAATCAGTTTTGAATACCTTGAGGGGTGTAGTTTCTTAGATGGGGTCATTTTTGGGTGGTTTCTATTATGTAAGCCTCGCAAAGTGACTTCAGACCTGAACTGGTCCCTAAAAATGTCGTTTTTGTAAATTGCTGAAAAATTTCAAGATTTGCTTCTAAACTTCTAAGCCTTATAACATCCCCAAAAAATAAAATATCATTCCCAAAACAATTCAAACATAAAGTAGACATATGGGGAATGTAAAGTCATCACAATTTTTGGGGGTATTACTATGTATTACAGAAGTAGAGAAACTGAAACTTTGAAATTTTCTAATTTTTCCAAAAATTTGTTAAATTAGGTATTTTTTGGTGCAAAAAAAAATATTTTTTTGACTTAATTTCACCAGTGTCATGAAGTACAATATGTGACGAAAAAACAATCTCAGAACGGCCTGGATAAGTCAAAGCGTTTTAAAATTATCAGCACTTAAAGTGACACTGGTCAGATTTGCAAAAAATGGCCTGGTCCTAAGGTGTAAAAAGGCTGTGTCCTTAAGGGGTTAATGTCTAAACCGCTGGCAACAAAAGTGAGTAATTGTGCCCAATTAGCCATTTTCCCTCACTGGTGTCATGTGACTCATTAGTGTTACAAGGTCTCAGTTGTGAATGGGGATCAGGTGTGTTAAATTTGGTATTATCACTGTCACACTCTCTGATACTGGTCACTGGAAGTTCAACATGGCACCTCATGGCAAAGAATTCTGTGAGGATTAAAAAAAATAAAAAATAATGAATTGTTGCTCTACATAAAGATGGCCTAGGCTATAAGAAGACTGCCAACACCCTGAAACCGAGCTGCAGCACAGTGGCCTAAAACATACAGCGGTTTAACAAGACAGGTTCAACTGAGAACAGGCCTCGTCCTGGTTGACAAAAGAGGTTGAGTGCACGTGCTCAGTGTCATATCCAGAGGTTATCTTTTCAAAATAGACATATGAGTGCTGTATGAGTGCCGCCAGCATTGCTACAGAGGTCAAAGGGGTCTGCCTGTCAGTGCTCAGACCATATGCCACACACAGTATCAAATTGGTCTGCATGGCTGATGATGCACAAGAAAGCCCACAAACAGTTTGCTGAAGACAAGAAGACTAATTACATGGATTACTGGAACCATGTCCTGTGGTCTGATGAGACCAAGATAAACTTATATGGTTCAGACGGTGTCAAGCGTGTGTGGTGGCAACTAGGTGAAGAGTCCAAAGACAAGTATGTCTTGCCTACAATCAAGCCTGGTGGTGGGAATGTCATAGTCTGGGGCTGCATGAGTGCTGCCGGCTGTGGGGAACCATGAATGCCAACATGTAGTGCGACATACGTGATCCCCTCCCTTTGGAAACTGGGTGCAGGACAGTATTTCAACATGATAACGACCCCAAACATACCTCCAAAACGACCACTGCCTTGCTAAAGAAACTGAGGGTAAGGATGCTGGACTGGCCAAGCATGTCTCCAGACCTAAAGCCTATTGAGCATCTATGGGATATCCTCAAACGTAAGGTGGAGGGGAGTAAGGTCTCTAACATCCACCAGCTCCATGTTGTCATCATGGAGGAGTGGAAGAGGATTCCAGTGGCAACCTGTGAAGCTCTAGTGAACTCCATGCCCAAGAGACAAAAGTGAGTACACCCCTAAGTGAAAATGGCCAAATTGTGCCCAAAGTGTCAATATTTTTTGTGGCCACCATTATTTTCCAGCACTCCACTGGAAAATAATGGTGGCCACACAAAATATTGACACTTTGGGCACAATTTGGCCATTTTCACTTAGTGGTGTACTCACTTTTGTTGCTAGCAGTTTAGACATTAATGGCTGTATGTTGAGTTATTTTGAGGGCACACCAAATTTACACATTACACACAAATTTACACACGTTATACAAGCTGTACACTGACTACTTTACATTGTATCAAAGTATCATATCTTCTGTGTTGTCCCAAGATATAATAAAATATTTACAAAAATGTGAGGGGTGCACTCACTTTTGTGACATACTACAGCTTTTGTTGATTTTCTGTGCTGGTTTGCTTTATTTCATAAATCATGTCCCCTTGTTGGGCAATTCTTCTGTGCTGTCAGCACAGTAGACCTGTCTATAAAATGGCCACTGATGTAGGGTCATGTGACCAGGCAAAAATAACTCCAGACACATCACTCTGCCTTCTCCACTCAAATACCACATCTGCCATCTGCACTTGCAATGTTGAGAATTTAGTGCAGATGGCAGAAAATGGCACAGAATATCAACAAAGACAATATTAGTAAGTGCCATATTGTCGTCTCACAAGCACATTGATCAAGAGTAGCCGGAAAGTTGTCAACACCTTTAAAAATTCCAAATTAGAGTGTATTTCATCAAAAACAATATAGCAGACACCAAAGCCAAGTCCTCATTTTGAGCAAGTAAACAATCATAAACAAAGAAAATACCTGTCTGCCTGGGTGCTAGTGAAACTGTGGTTTTCTCACTTATAGCTTCAGCATCAACATTAGATCAGGCTTTGCACAACAAGCAGGTCTTGCAGACATTGATTGAGCATTTAAGTCCTGTATTTATCCCGAAAGTAATAAGCCCAGCGGTTACACCTAAGTTTGCTTCAAGCTCGGGGAACATTGTGTACTGGAGTGGGGGATGGAATGGCAAGTCCCACTACAAACACCTACAGTGGCATGCAAAATTCGGGCCACTGGTCAAAATTACTGTTACTGTTAACAGTTAAGCAAGTTGAAGATGAAATGATCTCCAAAAGGGATAAAGTTATAGATGACATGTCCCTTTGTATTTTAGGCAAAAGCTGATTTTTATTTTCATCTTTTATATTTTCAAAATAACAAAAAAAAGGAAAAGGGCCCAAATAAAAATTTTGGCAGCCTGTATGATCAGTTCAGAATAGCACCCCTTTTGGCAGGTATCAAAGCTTGTTGACGCTTTTTGTAACCAACCAAGAGTTTTTCAATTCTTGTTTGACGGATTTTCATCCATGTTTTTTTCATGTTATCCAGAATTTGCTAGAATTTCATTGAAACCATTCTACCCTCTACTCAGGAAATACTCCCTGTGCTATTGGCTGAAACACAACCCCAAAGCATGATTGATACACCAGCATGCTTAATGGTTGGAGAGATGTTCTTTTCATGACATTGTGTGCTCTTTTTGCTCCAAACATACCTTTGCTAATTGTGGCAAGAGAGGTTTTCTTCTGATGACTCCTCCATGAATGCCATATTTGGCGTGGACGCCATTAATCTGGTAGCCCATACCTGTGACTGATTCCCTAACCATAGGGACTTGGAGGAGACATCAATCTGGAGAACTGAAGCATAGCACTATTATCAGTACATCAAAAATGTCCCCTGACGAACCAGTGTCTATACTGGGGAAACGCAGCGTTGGGACCTTTTTTATTAACATCTTTTTGTTTTCGACCTTTTATTTCAACAAATATATTTTTGGTTTTGGGAATAATGACCACTTTAAGGGCAAGAGCAGGGGCTATAAAGGGTTTAGCCACGAGAGGTGGGGTTGGCCCTTTCGGGGTGGGTGCTCTGCCTGCAGGCAGCGAGAGTTCCAGCGAAAGATCAGAGATATTAATGTTATTCTCATACACCTGGACTGTGAAGGAGAATTGGGACGTATTTGGTGTCGTGAACCCTACACAAGAAGGACACATTAATCCCACCTTCCACCCTATCTTGTGTCAACAAATGGTGAGTAGGAAGGACATTTATTGTCCCACCTCTTGAATCTGCCTGAGATTTTTTACTCTATATTTGATGTATTAAATGGCAGTTACAATAACCATTTGAATATCTATTTTTGCACTATTTATAGGGGTTTTTTCTTTTTTTTGGAAGATATATTTTAAGGTATCTAATAAAAGGTATATTTTAGAGAGGGAGAGAATTTATTATATATTTTTTGTGATGCATTACTCCTGATGAATAACCAATACTAGTGTTCTTTCCATATTTGTGCAGTTGTCGTGGAATAGTAGCGCAATATACCACAACTCCAAAGTCTGCTAAGTCTTTCTGAAGGTGTTTTGCAGTCAAGCGGGGGTTTTGATTAGTCTTTCAAGCAATACTACAAGCAGATGTCTCTGAAATTTGTCTTGGTCTTCCAGACCTTACCTTGACCTCCACTGTTCCTGTTAACTGACAATTCTTAACCCTTTCAAGACCAAGACATTTTTTACCTTCGTGACCAGGCTTAATTTTTCTAATCTGACATGTGTCACTTTATGTGCTGATAACTTTAGAATGCTTTTATTTATCCAAGCCATGCAGAGATTGTTTTCTCGTGACATCTCGTACTTGATGTTAGGGGTAAATTTGGGTCAATAACTTTTACTTTTATATTATAAAAATCCAAAATGTACAGAAAATTTGGAAAATAAAATGTAATTTTCTAAGGGAAATTGAATTTCTCCACATTAAAGATAAATAGTGATACCTCATTAGATAGCTTTTACTTAAGATTCCCTATATGTCTACTTTATGTTGGCATCATTTAAAAAATTACATTTTATTTTTTTGCGGGATGGGCTGTTTCTTTTTTTTAATAGTACCATTTTTGTGAGGTGATGTGGGCTAAAATGTTTTTTTTTATTTTTTTTATGAGGTTCTCCATGTGGTATATTTGATAAGATAATTTTATTCTGTGGGTTGATACGGTTATGGAAAAAAAATTATATTGTTTTATTTATGTTCTACCACTTTTATACCATAAAATCACTTTTTATAAAAAAAAAATTTGCAGCACCAAATCGAAAACCCATAACTTTTTGATTTTTCCATCAATGTAGCTTGTTTTTTTTTTTTTTTTTTTTTGCTGAACAGGCTATAATTTTTACCGGTACAATTTTGGGGTCTCTATGACTTTTTGAGCGCTTTTTATTCCATTTTTTAGCAAGTTAAGCAGGCAAAAATTGCATTTCTGTCAGTGTTTTTTTTATTTTTTATGGGGTTTTTCCATGTGGTATATAAGATAATTTTATTCTGTGGGTTGATACGATTATGGAAACACCCAATTATTATATTTTTTATGTTCTACCAGTTTTATATCATAAAATCACTTTTTATTAAACATTTATATATATTTTCTTTTTTGCATCAGCAAAATCTAAGACCAATAATTTTTTCCCGTCAACATAGTTATATGAGGGCTTATTTTTTGCGGGATGGCCTGTAGTTTTTTATTGAAATCATTTTTGGTATGCATATGACTTTTTGATCACTTTATATTCATTTTTTTGGGAAGTGAAACAAAAAAACAGCAATTCTGCCCAAAAAAAATATTTTTATTTTTACAGAATTTACCATGCGGGATTAGTACCATGATCATTTTATATATCAGGTCATAACAGGATGCTTCGATACCAATTATGAGCAGTTTATTTTATTTTTAAAAATGTTTTATTTCTTATAAATGAGCCGATATGTGAAAAGGCTATTTTACATTTTTATTTATGTTTAAACTTTTTTTATTGTCCCACTTGGATCTTGAAAATCCAGTGGGGCTAATGGCTGTACTATAGTTTGCAATGCTCTTGCATTGCAAAGTATAGTACTAGCAGGTTTCCTGGTAGATGGCAACACTGGACGGCTTTGCAAGGCGTCCGTTTGCCATGGCAACCATTGGGCCTCTGCCATCGCAGCGCTGCAGCCCGATGGTTGAGAGGCCTCAAGCATTTTCATTTTCTGAGTGTTAGGCAGCTGCTTAGAAGAACCCATGGCTGCTGTTTTTGGAGACAAGGTTACAGGAGTCTGGGTATTTATAATACTTTGAAATTTGCATCAACCATTTCCTAAGGATTTGTGAACAAGCCATAATCCTAACAGGCTATTTAAGGTCTGAGACCTTGGTCAAAGTTATCTGAGATCTCAAATCTCCTTGGGTTCCTATACGTTTGCAAGGTACTCATTTACTTTTTTTTACTCTAAAGTTGTAAAAAAAACTAAATAATACACTGATATTGCTTAAAATATTGAAAAGCCTGTTTCATCTTTAACTTTACAACTTTTGGAGATCATTAAATCTTCAACTTGCTTAACTGTTCACAGTAATAGTAATTCTAACCAGGGGTGCCAAAATGTTTGCATGCCACGGTACCTAAAATTCTATAAAAATCTAGCCCATAATAAAATTTTAACTAAGCTCTTCAGCAAACTACACTTCACTGAAACAACCCAGCTTTCTGGACTTTCTTTTACCGCACACATCTGAGCATTCTGGGTTAGATATAGACCCCCAACGGTACTTTACCAGACACAGTGTTACATCAATCTAAGACAAGCATACTCATCCTATGTAATACACAAGTTAGAGAGATCTTCTGGCTGTCCTAAGCAATATTTCATGTCTTCTTTCTATTGTTCTGTTAAACAGCAGAGATGAGAACTCTGTTGACATTGCTGAATAGCTGACAATCAAACTCTGCTAACAGGAAGACAAATTGCTTGGCTTCGGTGAAATGTTACGTCATGGACTGACAGTAATTCTGGGGAAAGGTAGCACTGTATCTGTGTTGCTGGTTGAGCGCTATAAAATGTCAACAGGTGTCAAAAAATTTACCCCTTTATAAACCCCATATAAGGCTACATATATAAAGGATATAGGAGAGCTAGAAAGGGTTCAGAGATGGGCAACCAGATTATTAAATGGGTCGGAAGATCTCTCCTATAATGAAAAGCTTAAAAATTGGGCTTTTTCAGCTTAGAGAAGAAAGAACCTTAGAAGAGATGTTTTTTTACATGTATGAATATATGTATGGTCAATAAAAATTGGGACATGATTTATTCATTCTAATGACTTTACAAAGGACCAGGGAACATTTATCACGTGAGGAGGAAAAGAGATTTAGGCTGGGTTCACACCTGAGCGTATTCGATAATCGCTTTTTACAGGTGTTTTTAAGGCGTATTTTGGGGCGTTTTTGTATTTTGGAAACGAGCGTCGTACGCGTGTTCTTGCTATTGACCACAATGAAAAACAGAGGTGTTACGCGCAACAATACGCCCCAAAGAAGCTCCTGTACTTCTTGGGGCGTAGGGCGTTTTACAGCTTGTTCGTACGCGCTGTAAAACGCTCAGGTGAGAACCATGCCTATAGGGAAACATTGGTTTTTGCCTGTTGAGCGTTTTACAGCGCGTAGGAACGGGCTGTAAAACACTCAGGTGTGAACCCAGCCTTAGACATTACTATAGTAATGGATTCTTTACAATTGGAGTAGTAAAACTATGGAATTCCCCAATAGGTAGTAATGGCAGATACTACTTCAGCATTTCAAAAAGGATTAGATGCTTATCTAATAGTAAACATTTGAGGATTATTAACAAATGAACAATTACTGTATTTTTCCCCTCAAAGGTTGGGTGAAATATCCCTGTATCTTATGGGCTAAATACTAATCAGCGCTTCCATCTCAGACCCCAATGTCATTTACATTGGGGTCTGAGCTGGAGTCTGATTGGAGGTCTGATCTGAGGTCTTATTGGGGTCCTATTAACATTGGGGGTCTGATTGGGGCTGTCAGCTGAGGTCTGATAGGTTGGTCTGACCTGCGGTCTAATGAAAAATATTTTTTTCTTATTGTCCTCCTCTAAAACCTAGGTGCGTCTTATTGGCCGGTGCGTCTTATAGAGCAAAAAATACGGTAATATTGTACTGTATAATTGACCTGCTAAAGGTTGAACTTGGACCTCTGTGCGTTTTCCAACTGATACAAGATAATGATACATATTCTTAAGGTCCCATTACATGGGCCAACAATCAGGGCAATTATAGGGAAGGAGAGTTCCTATGAACACTTCTAGAACCACCTGACCCTGGTCTAAGGATGGTTAGTATAATGTATGATAATGTCTCTTGGGCAAAAAGAGACCCTGCTTGCAGTGACCACAATAAAGGAGTGTATTAATACATAACTTTTATTTTGGCAAATTTAAATAAAATAACTGTGCTATATTAAAAACTGCTACTTATCGCCACACACCTAAGTATTCTTTCATATCGCTGCGGAATGGGTATTATTGGGTGTGCATCCCCATGATTCACTTTCTCCCATACTGTTGTGTCCTGTCAGTTTGACCTGCACTGGTGAATGCACAATGCTGTATAGGTAGCTTCTATAAGTTAGGATCACTCATCATTACCATAGCATCCAATCATCCATCATCTAATCCACTCCATTCTGATGTAGTGTTGCAGAAAAAGACATGCTCAGGAACATAGTAGTTCCTGCTATCTCAGAGCGCTACTGCGTCTGTCATCGGACTTAAACTTCAAGAATGAAGGCACACACTGCGCTTGTCACAGAATATAGAGTTAAACTCTATCCTCATGTTCGCTACTGCACTTGTCTTAGGACTTCAGAACTGATGAGCAGAGATCGGGTGCACTTCTGCACCTGTTAAAGGTCTTTGGCTCAGAAGGTAATGCCTGCATCTACTACTTCGCCTGTAAAAGAACTTATATATGACAGGAATCGTTCCTGTGCATTTCTGTACTGGTCTTAGGCTACTTTCACACTTGCGTTAATTTCGATATTGAGATCCGGCAGAGGATCTCAATACTGGAGTTAAATGGATCCTTTTTGATTTTGCATAGGGTTGTGTGGAACTGCCTGCCGGAATCCTCTGCTGCAAGTGTGAAAGTACCCTTACACTGCCTTCTTCAGGACCAGAGTAATCCGATTCTGATATGTCTTTATCTAGAGGTTTCCCCATTTGTTTCACCCGTCCTTATTGGAAGTGTTGATTTTATTATTATAAGGCTACTTTCACAATAGCGGCAGGATGGATCCGACAGGCTGTTCACCCTGTTGGATCCGTCCTGCCGCTATTTCACCGTGCTGCCGCTCCGCCCCCATTGACTATAATAGGGACGGGGGCGGAGCTCTGGAGCAGCACAGACATGCAGTACTTTTAGTCCGGTGGCCTTTCGCCGTGCACTGTCGTGCTGCGCCGGAGCTCCGCCCCCGTCCCAATTATAGCCAATGGGGACGGAGCGGCAGTCTGGCGGCATGGCGAAATAGCGACAGGACCGATCCGACAGGGTGGACAGCCTGTCGGATCCGTCCTTCCGCTAGTGTGAAAGTACCCTAAATCTGTCCTTTTTTAAAATCTCTTGTCTCTTATATACTTCCTGTGTTACCTTTCCTTTATTTCTGTTTGAAAATTATCAATATTTTTTTTAAGCTGTTGTTCTTCTCACATTCCAGAAGTATTAAAATGCTCCGTTTTTTGTTGTCAAGGCAAGCAGGGTACCTTTTTACCCAAGAGGCATTGATGTAACCTATGAACACTTGTTACCAATAAATGCTCATTCATCGCATGATAGCACACTTTTCATGGCAATTTTCAACCATTTTTGCATACGTTTTCTGGCCGTCTTTACTGGACATTTTTTATAAATTTTTAACAGTGGTTAAAATGGCCATTAAAATGGATGAGTTTCATTGGCTTTTTTATTAAAATCCCAACCACTGCAGTATACATAATCTCCCCCATAGTGGCCCCCGGCAGTAATAATGTCCCCCTTAGTGGTCCAGAGAAGTAATATTGTCCCCCATAGTGGCCCCCGGCAGTAATAATGTCCCCCTTAGTGGTCCAGAGCAGTAATATTGTCCCCCATAGTGGCCCCCGGCAGTAATAATGTCCCCCATAGTGGTCCAGAGCAGTAATAATGTCCCCCATAGTGGCCCACAGCAGTAATAATGACCGCCATAGTGGCTCCCAGCAGTAATAATGTCCACTGTAGTGGCCCCCAGAAGTAATAATGTCCTCCATAGTGGCCCCCAGCAGTAATAATATCCACTATAGTGGCCCACAGCTGTAATAATGTCCGCCATAGTGGTCAAAAGCAGTAATAATGTCCACTATAGTGGCCCACAGCTGTAATAATGTCCCCCATAGTGGCCCCCAGCAGTATTAATGTCTTCCATAGTGGCCCCAAGCAGTAATAATGTCCTCCATAGTGGCCCCCAGCAGTAATAATGTCTTCCATAGTGGCCCCCAGCAGTAATAATGTCCTCCATAGTGGCCCCCAGCAGTAATAATGTCCTCCATAGTGGCCCGCAGCAGTAATAATGTCCTCCATAGTGGCCCCCAGCAGTAAGTGGGGGCCACTAATAATGTCCTCCATAGTGGCCCCCAGCAGTAATAATGTCCTCCATAGTGGCCCACAGCAGTAATAATGTCCTCCATAGTGGGCCACTATAGTGGCTCACAGCTGTAATAATGTGCAGCTGAAATGTTTGTGCAAAAAAATAAAAAATAAAATACTCACCTCATCCACTTGCACACACAGGGATAGTTATTGTTCACTTGATACAGAAGGACCTGCGTTCCCGGTGTGATGCCGTCACCATGCAATCATGCTGGGAGTGCAGGTCCTTCATCATCAAGAGAGGAGCGACTGTCTCTGCACTATTTTTCACTAGTCTACCTCCTTTTCTGATCATTTGCTACATGGTAACCTTACTGGAAAGCCCATTTGTAGTTTAGCAAGAAGCAATTTGAAAGTAGAAACACATAACCGAACGATCAGAGCAGAACTTGCCAGCAGTCAGTGCCCCTGGCACAATGTAAAACTAACTTTGGTACAAATAGGTCTGCAATGGAGATGTACAGAGAAATGTAATCAAGACTATTGGTAAAGTTTTTCATTTACTGTTTTAGAGGCATTTGAACATATAAAATGATTGCAATATTGTGCTTACAGTGTTAGTAATAAGCTTGTGTGTTTTTCTTCCATTGTGACTAGCCTTCTCCAGCCGCCATCACTACACTATGGATTTTTAATTTGTTTAATTGTATTGCATTCTTCCACAAGCATTATCTTTTTAATGTAGTAGTGTAAAAAAACTAAAGCAGGTGGCACTGCCGTGTGTCATATGTTAATGGATGGGTCCTCTAACCCCTGTCCCTTTTCCCAGTACGTCTACGTGGTGCTCAGCCTGAAATAAGTGCCAATAACAATAAAACGTGGAGAGTAGAGAAAGGGCGGCACTCGCCAATGCTGGATACAAAAGTCCTTTATTCATCCGATTAAAACATCCGGGCAGGAGCATATGGCTGCAGTGTTCACAACAAGGATAAGTGGCGATGGCCGTTTTGCGCTAGATTGCGCTTGGTCTGACCACTGACCTCATAGCGCTGCTACATTCAGTATTATCGTCATTGCGTCTGGTTACCATAGTAACCTAGACGTCTTCCCACCAAACATCACAAGTATCGACAACATGAAACAAATAAATCCATGGACACACATTCCTATCATGGAGTACCGGAGGACCTAGCGGCGGCAGCTATTATTATCCACCTGTCCTGGGGCATGTTCGCCACTAACTCTATTCCGGCAAAGGTAAGGCAGCGCACACTCCCTCCATGTGTATCACTGACATGTTCAATGAGTCTTGTGAAACCCTTACCGGTTTTTAAAGAGTTAAGGTGTTCTCTGAATCTTTCAAACAAGGGGCGGATCGTTTCTCTACTCTCCACGTTTTATTATCTTCTTAATGATGGTAACATCTGGTATTTATATTAATATCGTTACATATATTAACATTTCTACAGTATTTATTGAGAGATTGAAACATTTTTAAGATTTATTCACGACAGTAGTAAATCCACATTTGCCCAAGATCTACATTTCTCTTCAACTAAAAGGTTTCCATTTTCTCCATCATTAACATCAGGATGTGCTCACACATTTCTACTCAGAAAACTCTGAACTGTAGGGGATGCTCCTGGTTCTAACCGCATAATGGGCCATGAACATGATGGCGCAGAGGCCCCTGTGCCCGATCAGCAGATGGGTTCTAGTTATTCAATAGCAAATTAAGGGCTCCTCTCTCATGTCTGTCTAGCAAATCCCTCACAGATAACCTGCTGGATTATAATCCAAAAGTAATAGAGACCATAAAATACAAAATAATAAGCATTAACCCTTTGAGTACATGGCCCGTTTTCATTTTTGCATTTTTGTTTTTCACTCCCTGCCTTCCCAGAGCTAGAACTTTTATATTTTTCTGTCCACACAGACATATAAAGGCTTGTTTTCTGCAGGACAAGTTGCACTTTCGATTATCACCATTAAATATTGCATACAATGTAGTGGGAAACTGGAATAAAAAAAAAACACACACACACACACACACAATTGCACTATGGTTTCATGGGTGTCTTTTTCATGGCATTCCCTATATGGTAAAACTAACCAGTTCCCTTCATTTTCCAGGTTTCTTTGCATTGCCATATTCTGACCCCTATACATTTTTTATGGTTACATCTATGGAGTTGTGTGAGGGCTTATTTTTTTATGGGGGCAATCTAAAGTTTTTTTTTGATGGAATTTTGAAGTGTGCATGACTGTTTATTAAATTTTTGGGGGAGGTTAGGTGACAAAAAATAAATAAATATGCAAATCAGCCATTTAGCATTTTTTTTACGTCAACTAGGGTACCTGAATGTGCAATCATTAGACTGCTTCTCACATATACTAGTGTGATTTAAGACAGTAGTATATGGTACATTTTGTATATTCCAATTCAGCACTGCCACCTGCAGGCCTATATTGGTATATACCTGTGATATGCTGGAGCCTGTATGAGGCTAACAGGCCTATAGCCACCGAAGAACAGATTTCCAAATCTCATCAAAGGGGAAGTCATTTGGGCCCCGGGTGCATAGTTCTCTCGGGGAAAGCTGCCTCAGCTGCCGTGTTCATAAATGACCACAGCATCTGAGGGGTTAAATGTCTATGTGATGAGCGTTATGGCTGGTCACAGACATTAGCCTCAGGTGTCTGATGTGTGAAACAGCAGGCATCTGGTGGCTATGGTGCCCGCTCCTCTTTAGAGCAAGAGATGAAATGCACAGTACATGAATGGGTTAAGTCGTAGTGGCCCCCCCCCTTACCTAAAGGGATTTTGCGCAGTTGTACAGGTTGCACATCTACATGTTGCCAATTCATAATGCCTAGTGCTGGGCCATAGGGGGCAGTACATTACACAGTAATTTAAAGACAGAAGCTGTGCACATCCCCATTTGGTCCAACAAATATTAGTTTTGCAAGGAGTGCTCCTTCAAGGAATATTTCAGCTCCAGTTTATAACCAGAAGAGAAACCTTCTATTGCTTTTCAATACACTAAAAGCTGTCCATATTAACTTAGTATAAGCTGAGATTGAAGAATATAAAGTTGGACTTACACCTCAATTTGTCCATGATTTTTCCTCCACATAGTGTGGCCAGTGCCATTTTGACAGAAAACACTGTGATCTTGCCATGTCCTTCCCTGTAGAACAGAAAGAAATGGAAAAAAAATAAAAATGCTGTCACTGAAAAACAGGAAATTTCATTAAAAATAAAATAAAATAGCAGAACAATGTGCCAAATCCATGAAATGAATCTGTAGTGTGTACTTTCAGTACAAGATTTTATCATTATCATATATTCTAAAAAAATATCCCCAGGATAGTTGATAAATGTCTAATCTGCGGTAATCTGACCATTGAAGCCCCCCACTAATCACTAGAACTGATCACTGCTCTATGGGACTGCTGGAGATAGCCAACTGCTTGTACTCTGCTATCCCAGGCAGCCCCATAGAGTTGATTGGAGTGTCGAATACGCATCAGTGTCTTCTCCTCCGTTCAAACAGGAAACACAGACCCTCATTCTAGTAAACATTGGGAGCCCCACTGGTCAGAACTCCACCGATCAGTCGATAGGGGATAAGCTGTCATGGGGCAACCCCCTTAAATAGCCAGAAGACGTTTAGTCGGCTTATCTTACATATGACCGTGCAAAGGATCTGTCTGACCAGCAGTGGCTTCCCCAGCGATCACAGTGATTGCTGGAGATTAAAGACCCACACCAACTTCTACTAAAAAAAATTAAAATGGTTGTCTTCCTGAGTAATTAATTGATGTAGCAAAAGATTCTCCGACTGATCACATTTTGCAATTATCAATATGGCATGTGGATATTCAACAGGACAACCACTTGCACATAAGATGTTTAATGACTGCCCAAACCAATTGGGCACAATTCAGCCAGCATTGCCAACATACTTAGAGGTTACATATACGGAAATATACTTACGGGTCATAGGCTGCCAACAAGAAGTTTAACAACAAGCTGATGGACTCTTCTACTTTGATTTGGTGGGTTGTTGGCATACGCTTATTGAGCTGGTAAAATATTGTTGATAGGACAGCCTCCAGACGTGCCATGTTCAGTTCTACATTAGGGTCCAGGTTGTTTAGTGAATTTTCCCGAAGCACCTCAATAATATTCCATATATCTACCAGGTGCACTGCGTGGAAACACACGGCAAATCAGCAATGTCCATGACAACAATTATGCATGTAACACCGACATTATCTGTGTATGGAGTGTGCCCGGATGGCTGTGATGGAAGGGCACAAATAGCGAAGGCAATAAGACAGATTAACAACATTTCACTATACACGTAAATACATACATCTGTCAGCAGAGTTGTACCCATGACAAAGGCTGACCTGTTGCATCTGTGCGCTCGGCAGCTGAAAGCATCTGTGTTGGTTCCATGTTGTTGTTTTAATATATTCGGATAAGCCTCTAGGAGCAATGGAGGTGTTGCCATTACACCTAGAGGCTCTGCTCTCTCTACAACTGCCTGGCCCTGTGCACTTTGATTGAAAGCACTAGGGGTTTTAAGGTTTTTACTGCCTGTCCCTGGCAATCAAAGTTCAGAGGGCACGGCAGTTTTAGAGAGAGCGGGGCCTCTAGGTGTAACGGCAACGCCCCTGTTGCTCCTACAGGCTCATTTGCATATAAAACATCTTTTTTTCTCAGCAATGCGGCACATATGAACATGGGACCAACACAGATGCCAAGCGCACATGTATCAGGTCAGCCAGTTTCACAGGTACAAATCTGCTGACAGATGCCCTTTAATCAAACATCAACAAGTTTCTTAAAGGCACAGCTATTGTTTCTGTTACAGTCTTTCAAATGAGAGTATATACTCTTTTCCACTTACAAAGTCTTTTAAAGGGTACATCAAGCTTGGCAGTTCTCACTCAGAGACACTTACTTTTCATTATTGTACGGTGGAACTCATTGCCTTTCAAATCCACTGCAGCAGGTCTCAACTGGTGCTCACCCCAAGAAGCTGCAATTTCATCATGGTGCCTGGCCAGCACTTCTATCAGAGCCTACTGTCCACTATAGGAGTATGACACCAAGCCATGTCACCACTGGTCATATCTTCTCTGCCCTGCTCACTCCATAGAGCAGTGTGGGGTCTCCATTTATGGAGCATTTAGTAGCACCAACTAGAGGCCAGTGTGCACCACTACCTGAACTCAACTTCAGCGCAGAACTGCACTCTCAAGGTGGTTGTATTCCTCCCACCTGAAATCTTCACGTCAAACAAAATATTTTTACGTTATGTTAGCACTGAATAAAGGGATAGCTAAATTCTTACCACACTAATGAGGGACATTTATCAAAGGCTGCACCTATTTATTGCCTCTTAACAAATCAGAGCATCTCTGCCCCGCTGTGCGCCAGTTACTGAAGTATACGGCGGCTACAGGCTGGCATAGACTTCAGCTATAGCTTCTGCCACTTTCTGGCAAAAGTTATAGTAAATGCGGGAGGTGGCACAAAACCCTGTCCTCCTGCTTAGCTCCACCCCCTCAAAAAAGGGCAGAGAAGCTCTATAAGTCGCACATGGTGTGCCCCATAATCGGTGACTTTTTTGGCGTAAAGAGCTTGATAGGCGTCCCTTCTTTGTTCACTTCAGCTTCTGGTTACAGCTGCAGGGATTTCACTAAGGAAAAAAAAAACTTTTGATCCAGTACCACACAAGGACCTTGTGCTGAAGCTACAAATGCAGGAACTAGGGGACAATATATGTACATGGGCAAAGAATTGGTTAAGGGACAGAAACAAAGATTCACTATATATGGTACATACTCAAAATGGGCTAAAGTAAGCAGCAGGGTACCACCAGGATCAGTGTTAAGCCCAGTTCACTTCAATCACTTTATTAATGATCTTGAGGACGGGACTGAGCATAAAGTGTCAGTTTTTTTTTTTTACTGTGACGTGGAAAGGATTCTTTACAGTTAGAGCAGTCAAACTGTGGAATACCCTACACCAAGAGCTAGTGAAGAAGATCCTATGTCAGCACTGTGAAAAGGGCTAGATGCTTATCTAATAGCAAATGTCAATAAGGGTTAAAATTAATGTAACAATGTTGTATAATTGATCTGAGAATGGTTGAACTAGATAGACCTGTCTCTTTTTTCAAGCTATATAACTGAAAAAATCCCGTTAAAGGGCTTCTGTCCTCAGGAACATCGTTATTAAGCTGGCTGACTCTAGACATGTGGCAGAATTGTGGAGAGCAGGGCTTGATAAATTCCTGTCCAGTGTCTAACTGCATAACATATTTCCAAAAATGTCCTTTTTATTTATAAGACTTCCATACAGAAAACATAGGGAATCGTGACCTATACTTAAAAGGGGTAAGAAGCAAATGAGTCAGCATGCTAGAAAGCATTGTAGGGGGTATAAGAAAGAAAACACATTTTTAAAAAGCTGAATCTATTACTTCTATTGTGTGGGCAGGCAAAGAATTAGATTTATGAAAACCCATCACAGCCAGTTGGGTCATTATCAGCCGGAAACAGCAATTGAAGTATATGGTAACATCTGCTGTTGTCTTAATTAGGTACCCCCCATGTCCTGTCATCTCTCTCTCCTAGCCCGTTCATTTACCAGCATAAGTAAAGAGTCACACTGAATTTCATCACGTATGTGACTTTATTCACTCCTACATCTGTCTAATATAGTCTTCTAGTCTTCACGTATCCAGAGTATGGAACGCGTCACAATCTCAACCCAATTGAATAGTACAAGCATGGACCATGACCTACTGAATGTTTTACCACTGTAGACCTGCCGGCCAGACTGCTTTAGAGGAAATATTCATCTTCTGATATTTACCATTTATCACCTCTCCAGATTCATAATCTGGGATTACAAACTCATGTGGCAGCACGAGTTACCCCCCAAGTAAAGGTATTTATCGCAATTAATACAAAACCATGAAAGGTCCTCTTTAAAAAGGTTGTCCTGCCTTTACTAAGTTATAGCCTATCCTCAGGAGTTAATGGGAGCAGCAATGTAGTAAAGAGCTCTCTCCACTACAAGGCTGAAGTTGTTGCGTAGCTCCGGTCCTGAACTGCTAATTGGTGGAGGTGCAAAATGTTGAATCCCTATTAATCAGCTGTTGATGGCCTATCCTGAGGATAAACCATGAGTTAGAAAAGGCTGGACAACTCCTTTAACCCTTGGGCTGCTAGTACGGTGCTGGGAGGGTCCTTAAACATGGCGTCCATTTCAAACAGCAGAGGCCCACGGGTAATGTACACAACCGGCAATAATGCAAATCGCAATCATTTAAGCCTTTAGATGCCATGGGCGAGTGCAACACGGCATCTAAATAGCAAAAAAAAACGGAAGCGCATGCTTCTGGGATAAGAACAGCATCCCCGTGCGGTGATCAGGGATGCTGGTCATTCATTCTAAGATGCTAAGTCTCTCTGAACAGCAGTTAAAATGTTGGCCAATAGTTGGCAGGCCAACAGAGGATAACTGCAAAATCAACTTATACTTATATATTAAATGTGAATACAGTATAAGTTGTAATCAACCCGAGTCCTGTATTTTGTAACCTCCTAGAGGGGCTATAAAAAAAGTTAAATAAAAATAAAAAAATTTAAAATCACCCCCCTAAAATAAAAAATAAATACATAATATAAATATTAACAGCATGGGCATCGCCACGTCTGAAAGTGTCCTTACTATTAAAATATTTATCCCATACGGTGATTGGCATATTTGAAAACCAAATGGCCAATTCACCATTTTTTCATTGCTTCTCTTACTACAAAAAATTGAATAAAATGTGATCAAAAAGTCACACACACTCCAGAATGGTATCAATAAAAAACTACAGATTGTCCTGCAAAAAATGAGCCCCCACATACCTCAGTAGATATAACTTTAAAAAAGTTATGCGGTAAGAATATGGCGATGTAAAAAACGTTTTTCTTATTTTTTCAGTATTAAGACTAATCTACACGTGATATAATTGTAATCGTACTGACCCAGAGAATGAAGGGTACAGGTCAGTTTTTACGCATAGAGAGCGCTGTAGGGACAAAACCCTTAAAACTGTGGCTTAATTAACTGTTTTTTCCAATTTCACCCAATTTGGAATTTTTTTCCTGATTCCCACTACATTGTATCCCATATTACATGGTGGCATTAAAAAGTACAGCTTATCCCACAAAAAACAAGCCCTCATAAGGCTATGTGAAACGAATAAAAAAAATAAAAATAAAAAATAAAGATGTTATGACTCCGGGAAAACAGGGGGGAAAAAAACGAAAGCATAAAAAAATATAAAAGAAATAAAAAAATAAAAAAAAAATCCTGTATCCAAGGGGGTTAAGATTTTCCCAATATATCTACTCTGCTAAACAAAGGTGAATCCAGTATTCCCACTGCCTGACACCACAAATGAAGTGGCTCTCCTCCTTTAGAGGTTCTGCCAAGAATTACTTTTATCAAAGATCAATACAATATACTGCAGACACCAAAGGAGTAGAGGCCACACAGCAAGAAAATAAATGATATAACAAAATTGGAGTGTAATCTAGGATTTATGGTAGAGACAAAAAAATGAAAGTGGTGCTCCAGGAACCAAACTGGAGCAGTCATTTCACACCACAAAGTGTGAGCACTACAGGAGCTTGTTCTGTTAACCTCTCATTAGCAAAAGGCAAAGAACCTCTTGCTGGGCACTGCCTAGCCACAATGCATCAAAAATACATATTATTCATCACGAAGTCTGCTGTCAAAGCAAAGCTCTTTGTAATGTTTTCCCCCCCCCCCCTTTGTAGTGGTTGAAAACGCCACCACTACAGTCCAAATACAGTTTATTACCACTGCTTCCCATATGTGAAGAACCTAGAATTCAAATACTATCAAGTCTTTATTAATTGGGTTGTTTTAGATTGCTCAACAACCTGGAGAATTATCGGTGAAGAATTAACAACTTTTAAGGTACTACATATTCCCAATCTTGGTTGAGAAAATCATCTACATGTCTGTGAACGGAACGCCTAAAAACCATGGTCAAGATTTACTAAAGTGTCTGCTCCAAAAAAGTGGTGCAAACTGGTGCATCTAGGGTTTCTACACTTTCTTCAGAAGTGCGTGACAAAGAGTGGCGCTTAGTGGAAAGTGAGTGTAGCTCCACATGAAAGGTGCGGGGCCTAAAACGCATGCATGTGCGACAAAATTTTGGCACAAATCTGTCTCAAAGTAGGCCACCAAAAAGTTGGTAAAGAGTCAGTGAAAAGTGTCTATCCTTGCACCACATTCATCATCCAGCCTGAGCCCCTGTGATAAATCTGGGACAGGTCTAGGCAGCCTGTCTAAGCTTACACCATTTTTAAAATGAGTAAATATGGGCCCATGTTTCTTTCTAACTACAGGGTTGTAGTTGCGAGTTGAAGAAGGTGATTCTAGGTGTTTGCAGGTCATGATAATATCCTCAGTATTTCCTATAACATTCATGATTCTTATTCATTTGGTGGCTGTTTTAGTATTTGGACAAGGAGCAAAACATTCCATTATAGGCAAATTCATTTCAATTCATGCTAAAAGGTCATCTTCATTTATGCCACATCTAGTTTTAGTAGCTGCAGAATGGTTTTTCATATAATGAATACATGGAAAAGCATAACGAAAGCAATAACAATACACAAAACTCAAGAATGTATGGAAGAGCGCATTATTATTCAACCGAGGCTAAACAATACCCTGCTGTCGAGGAGAGGCAGGCTTTAGTCTAGAAATACTGATGTCTATTAAGATGTGACATCATCGTATTTCCCTCTGCCACTGCCGAAAGCAGAGTCTTGCTGAGCTGTCAGAATGATACGAGACTCCCACTCTTCTCAGATCCAACCGATGCCAATATAAATGCACAGATGGGGAGCGCAGGCAGTTCTGTGTTTGGAAATAAAAGTGGGACCGTTTTCCGTTGGCTTATAAATTACAACCTGTCCTTAAGAAAAGTCATGAAGTTCTGCAGTCTTTTTTATATTTACCACCGGCAGTATGTTATTGTGCCCTGACGGGTGATGGTAAATATATCTCAACAAGGCTTTTAAAGCACTCATTTTTACTCTCTAATTTCTCATGCTTAGAGATAAATATCAATGCACTATACTGCATAATACAGAGAAATGCACGGATGTAAAGTTGGTTCACTTATATTCAAATATTGGGGAAAGTAGTAAAGCAAATACAATGAATTAAATGGCTAAAACTTTTTACTAATAAGCTATCTGACTGACGCTGGGGCAATCTAAGGGTAGGTTCATAACTAGTGAAACTAGGTTTTGAGGCAGATTTTCCTGCAGTTTTTTTTTTTTCAGCTAAAGCCATAAGTGGATTGGAAAGGAATCCGAAATCTAAAGGAAGGACTTATACTAGTTACAGACGTTCGATGAGCATTTTCATTCCAAGAAACATGCTGTGTGTAAGAGGTATGACCCGGCCTGAACGCTTCCCCTGTGAAGTGAATTCACATTATAATGAATTATTATGTGAATTTCAGTCTCACCGTCAATCTACTGAACTGTTATCGCAAAATGCATGACTACAGTTCAGTAGATTGGAAGATTATTTATTGAATTTACTTTACTCAATTATATGGTGCTGGCATATTGGAGAAATTACCATTGCTTGCTGTCCCCAATAGAGCTCACAATCTGAGTTCCCTATCAGTATATCTTGTGGGAGGAAACCCACACAAACACAGGGAGAACATACAAACTCCATGCAGATGTCTTTGGTTGGATTCAAACCTAGGACCCCAGCGCTTCAAGCAGTGCCATACATAGAGCAGTAAGGGTCCCATAGCAAGGATCAAACCAGGCCCCCCCACACAGGACAGAAGGGTTTCTGCCTAAACCCTTTTCCATGACCTTTGGACCATTTCTTCCACTGCTTCATTTGCTAAAAATCTGCTAAAGTTCCTTTAGAGGGTAGAGTCCTGACTAAGTTTTCACCTCCAGTAGGAGATAATCCCAACTAAGATTGGGCTCCCTCTTGCCCTGGGCCCCATAGCAGTTGCATGGTCTGCTGCTATGGTAGTTACACAGCATCATAAATCATTACCGGTATATTGTTGCGAGTTCACTTCACAAGAACAGCATTCAGGCCGGGAAATACAGCACACCAAGGGTCCATTCACACGTCCGTTGTTTCTTTCCTGATCTGCTCCGTTTTTTGCTGAACAGATCTGGACCAGATCTGGACCCATTCATTTTCAAAGGGGTCCTGAAAAAAATCGGACAGCACAATGTCTGATTTTTTTTCAGGACCCATTGAAAATGAATGGGTCCAGATCTGTTCAGCAAAAAACGGAACAGATCAGGAAAGAAACAACGGACGTGTGAATGGACCCTAACAGAGTGTTTCTTGGAATGAACATGCTCACCTGAAACTAGTCTTATACTCCTTATCCTGCTGGATCCACTTCTGGCTTTGGTTTAAAAATCTGCCGGAAGATCTGCCTCAAAAACGCCTAAAAAAAACTCCATGTGAGCCTACCCTAAAAATGACATGAAAAGCTGCCTGGACACTAGCGTCAGAGCTCTGGCCTACCGGACCTCTGCGCACCCTGGCATTGCCAGATGTTTAAGAAGCCCCGTCTGGCCCCATTCACTATAATGGGAAATATCGGAGATCGCTCTGCATTCCTGCAAATATGGCGAGAGTCGGCCCAGAAGAAAACTGCTGCGTGCAACAATGCCGGAGTGCGCAGAGCTCCGCCGGAGTGCGCAGCCTGTTCCCTGCCAGATCTCTGACGCTGGTGTGCAACTAGCCTTAACCCCTTCACGACCACAATCTGTATATATACGTGATAGCTGCACATACCCCGTGCAGCTACCACGTATATAAACGTCAAACAAGCTCTTTAATCCAAGCGCTGCAAAGCGCTTGGATTAAAGCTTCTGCCCCTGCACTGTATGCTGTCACGGACAGCATACAGTGCAGTAATGCCGGCAAGGGACCAATCAGAGTGGCCCCTTGCCGGCAATCGATCCGATTGGTTAGTCTGTGTGTCTGTGTTAGTCTGACTAACCAATCGGATCGCGGCAGTGTTAAAATGCCGGTTTCAGGCTCTGATCTGCGCTCTGCAGATCAGAGCCTGAAAGCCGATAGTGTTCCTCATGCACCCCCCCCCCCGATCTGTGCCGCTCTAAGACCATGATGCCCCACTGTGCCTCGCCGATCTGTGCCCTCATCTCCTCCCTGCCATGCGATCCGCCCCCTGCATTAATTTTCTAGCCGCCCCTCCGCCCCTCCTGTAGTTTGTACCCCCCCCGATTTATCCCCCCCTCCCTTCCAGCGCTGCCCCCGATTCCCCATTCTGTGTGTGATGGCGGCGGCTCCATTCCTGAGCCGCCGCCATCAGCAGAGTGTCAGCTCTATGCTGACACTCTCCTGTAACCCCATAGATGCCGCGGTTGCGGCATCCATGAGGTTAACAGAGGGAGGGAGCTCCCTCTCTCCACCATCGGGGCTGCAGCGCTGTGATTGCAGCACCCGATGGTTGCCATGGCAACCGGACGCTTTGCAAAAGCGTCCGGTTGCCATGGCAAAGGTGTCCAGTGCTGCCACCTACAGGCAATCTGGAAGTATTATACTTTGCAATGCAAGAGCATTGCAAAGTATAGTACAACTATCAGCCCCACTGGATCTTCAAGATCCAAGAGGGAACTGATAAAAAAAAAAAAGTGAAAATAATAAAAGTAAAAATAAATCAATAAATAAAAAAATGTAAATAAAAAAAGACATTGCCTTTTCCTATGAAAAAATAAAATAAAATACACATATTAGGTGTCACCGCGTCCGTAACGACCGTCTCTATAAATATATCACATGATGGACCCCGTCCGATAAACACCATAAAAATAAAATTAAAAAAACAGTGCCAAAAAAGCTATTTTTGTCACCTTACATCACAAAAAGTGCAACAGCAAGCGATCAAAAAGGCTTATGACCCCCAAAATAGTACCAATCAAACCGTCACCTCTTCCCGCAAAAAATGATTCCCTATTTAAGACAATCGCCCAAAAAATAAAAAAGATATGGCTCTCAGACTATAGAGACACTAAAACATAATTTTTGGGGTTTCAGAAATGCTATTATTGTGTAAAACTTAAATAAATAAGAAAACGTATACATATTAGGTATTGCCACGTCCGTAACGATCTTCTCTATAAAATTATCACATGACCTAACTCCTCAGATGAACGCTGTAAAAATAAATAAATGAAAACTGTTCCAAAACAGCCAATTTTTGGGTCACCTTGCCCCATAAAGTGTAATAATGAATGATCAAAAAATCCTATGTACCCAAAAATGGTACCAATAAAAACCTCAACACTTTCTGCAAAAAAACGAGCTCCTGCACAAGACAATCGGCAGAAAAACAAAAAACATATGGCGTTCAGAAAACCAATCCAGCACAATCTACCTTCCAAAAACCGTATGGCATTCCTTTCCTTCTGCGCCCTGCCGTGTGCCCGTACAGCAGTTTACGATCATATGTGGGGTGTTTCTGTAAACCGCGGAATCAGGGTAATAAATATTGAGTTTTGTTTGGCTGTTAACCCTCAATGTGTTAAAGAAAAAAAATATATAAAATGGAAAATCTGCCAAAAAAGTGAAATTTTTAAATTTCATCTCCATTTTCCTTTAATTCTTGTGGAACGCCTAAAGGGTTAACAAAGTTTGTAAAATCAGTTTTGAGTAACTTGAGGGGTGCAGTTTCTATATTGGTGTCATTTATGGGGGTTTCCACTATGTAAGCCCCACAAAGGGACTTCAGACCTGAACTGGTCCTTTAAAAGTGGGTTTTGGAAATTTTCTTTAAAATTGTAAGAATTGCTTCTAAACTTCTAAGCCTTCTAACGTCCTAAAAAAATAAAATGACATTTCCAAAATGATGCCAACATAAAGTAGACATATGGGGAATGTTAAGTAATAAATATTTTATTAGGTATCACTTTCTGTTTTAGAAGCAGAGAAATTGAAATTTGGAAAATTGTGAAGTTTTCAATTTTTTTTGTAAATTTGGGATCTTTTCATAAATAAAGGTGAAATATATTGACTCAAATATATGACTAACATGAAGTACAATGTGTCACGAGAAAACAATCTTAGAATGGCTTGGATAAGTAAAAGTGTTCCAAAGCTATTACCACATAAAGCGACACATGTCAGATTTGTAAATTTTGACCTGGACACTGGGGCATCAATGACCCTTGGTCATGAAAGGGTTAAGAAAGCATGAAAGTCATTACTATGGGTATGTTCACACATGGAAGGTTTGTTCCAGAAATTACCCGCCTGTTTCATACATCCGAATGGATATCCATGGCTGTTCTGCAGAAAACTATTTCTGATATTTGCATGCTAAAAATGTGGCTGCAGACTGTGCTATTGTTGCCATCAAAAATGCCAGAAACCTTGACGTTTTAGAATGCAATTAAGATCTGTATTTTTTTCTTGGGTCACTACTGAGAGTTGTCACAACCAACAATGCGGATTTTGTAGTTGAATTTAGCTCATAGATCCACATTAATGTGTGCTGCTAGGTATTTCTGCAGATGTTTTCTTGTTTGCCTTGAATGAATTTGATGGTCCATAGATCTTTCATGGAATAAAAGTCATTCTGATCAGCTTCTGAGTTTTTTTTTTAATGTGATTGGCCTTTGTGGTTCACTCAAAGAAGCAGTCCTAGATAGAAAATGTTCTGCTCATGGTTTTCTGTGTAAATGAATAATACTGCAGCAGACAAAATGTAAAAAAATATACACAGCGCCTGAAACTTGTACTACAGGTCCCCAATGGGGCTGACATTCGAACCTAGCACCCCAGTGCTGCAAGGCAACAGTGCTAACTAACCACAGCCACTGAGCTGCCCCCATCCAATACAAATATTTTTTTCAGAATCTGCATTGTTCCATTAGCACAGGACAATCACATCTCACAGCAAGGATTGAAGTCTGACCAGGGTGGAAAAAGTAATGCATAAAATTTCTGCAATGACTATTACCGTAAACTTTTACTCTAAGGACAAGGTTTATACTTTTTGACAAACACAAATAATTATAAAATTCATTTTAAAATAGTCATATCATAGCTTTCCTGAACGTACACATCTCAGTCGAAATCAAACTGTACAAACTGCACTGCACAATTACGAGCATGTTCGTGCAATTTTGAAAATATCAATTTCCATCACAATGTAAAATCTTGAAAAGTCTGACTCAAGCAGAGACTTACACACAAAACAGCTCCTGAAAATGAAAGTTAAGGATGTGCAGAGTTCTTACGCGTCACTTATGCCTATGCCTGCCAGCAAACAAATGGTCTGATTAGTTATAGCTCTATTCACTCCCTGAGCCTAATCGTATTCCAACTACTTTATCAAAAACAAGCCCCCATACAGTATGTGACACAGAGAACACATACAGTGCATTCGGGAATATCTTCAGACTCTTTCACTTGTGCTAAAATTAAAATATATTCACGTTTTCCCCTATCAACTTGCACTCATAAAAGGGTTGACTCACTTCAGCAAATGGCTGAAGGAAAAAGCACCAAAGGACCACAAGAGTGCGCATAGGAACTTTTTCCTATAATATGCAAGCGCGACCACTGCTAATGGATTTCAGGGTGGTGGTAACCCCTGGAAACGAGCAGTGTATATACACTTTGATTGGAGTCCGCCTGAGGTAAATTCAGTTGACTGGACATAATTTGGACCCCTGTCTATATAAGGTCTCACAGCTGACAATGTATATCAAAGAAAATACCAAGTCATGAGGAAGAAAGAATTGCCTGTAGAGATCAGAGACAGGCTTGTGTTGACGCACAGATCAGAAATAGGGTACCAAAAAATTTCGGCTGCACTGAAAATTCCCAAGAGCACAGTGGCCTCTATCATTCTTATATGGAAGAAGTTTGCCACAACCAGGACTCTTGCTAGAGGTGGCTGCCACCAAACTAAGTAATCAGGGGAAAAGGGTCTTGGTAAGATAGGTGATCAAGAACCCAACGGTCACTATGGCTGAGAACCTGAGTTTCAGAAGGTCAATCACTGCAGCATTCTACCAATCTATGCTTTTTAGCAGACTAAAGGACTGTGAGAAACATAATTCTCAGGTCCAAAATTGGACTTTTTGGCCTCAATTCAAAGCGTTATGTATGGAGGAAACTAGGTTATGTATGGAGGAAACTAAGACATTCTGTACTTGGACCTAAGACCAGGGGTCGAGTGGAGGGGGAACACGTGGGAACAGCGTTCCTGCACTTTTTTCATGGCAGGAACGCCGTTCCCTTTCAGCCTCAAGCCAGGAGAACGTGGCTGAAATCAGATTCACAGGGGGCAGAGACGGAGGCGAGGCCCTGCGTGAAGTGCACTGTGCAGGGCAGGCTAAGGGAGGAGGAGCGGCTTCAGTTGAGAAGACAGAAGTAGAGGAAGCTGTCTGTGCGGTGCTGCTGCCTGCGACTCCTCTCATGGCGCCCCGCCCCCTACTGACATCATCTCCTTCACTTCTTCTGTCGGCCAGATACGCTGCGAGTATGTTCAGTTACTTCGGGCAGAGCGTTCGCAGCTGACACATAGCTACGAGATCATTTAGAATGTCTTTCAGAAAAGTTTGTCCTGGGATTCAAACTCACAACCTCTACACATCAGAGGAAGGCATTTACCCTCACAGCCATGAAAGCTGTCTAGGTGTCTAGTTGCTTTAAAAAAAAAAAAAAAAAAAAATATAAGACTTCTACTTCTACTATACCTAGTGTACTGATACCTAGTGTACAACCATACACATGACAGCTGCCCACTGTGTATGGATGTAGCAGAGCTGGGTGTGTTGGGGCAGCTGTCATGTGTATGGTTGTACACTAGGTATCAGTACACTAGGTATAAGTAGAAGTCTTATATTTTTTTTTTTAAGCAACTACATAGACAGCTTTCATGGCTGTGAGGGTAAATGCATTGCCTCTGATGTGTCATGAGTTCGAATCCCAGGACAAACTTTTTTTTTTTTTTTTTTTTTTTAGAAAAAGACTTTTTTAGAAATCAGACTTCTACTGATACCTAGTGTACAACCATACACATGACAGCTGCCCCAACACACCCAGCTCTGCTACATCCATACACAGTGGGCAAAGTTACCTACAGTAGAAGTCTTATATTTTTTTTTTTTAAGTAACTAGCTAGACAGCTTTCATAGCTGTGAGGGCATATGCCTTGCCTCTGATGTGTAGAGGTCATGAGATCAAATCCCAGCACAAACTTTTCAAAAAGATTTTTTTTTTTTTTTTTTTTTTTTAAATACCGGACTGTTACTTTACTGCCACGGGGGAGGGGGGCTATTGGCGCCATGATACTGGCACATGAAGGGGGTAGGAGAGAGGCACTTGATACTGGCACATTAGGGGACAGGGGGAGAGGATGGCACTATGATATTAGCACATGGGGGGGCAAAAAATGGACATGAATCATGAGGGGCAGAAAATGGACATAAATCATGAGGTGTCAGAGGCTGCAGGACAGTGACTGGCAGCAGGGTGGCACACACTGGTGTACAGGGGTCAGGGCACACCTGCTGCTTGACTAGAGGCCATGGATTCTGACTGGCACAGGGTGCCCAGCAGTGGCACATGGAGAATAATAGGTGGCACAGACTGTCTAAAGGGCTATGAATGGTACAGGGTGCAGGACAGTGCCAGACTGGCAGAGGGCACAAGGCAGCATACTGTTTTATGTTGCCCTGGTGGCACAGGTTTTCAGACAGTGGCAGAATGGCACCTGGCAGTGAATAGGTGGCACTGCTCGTGTTTGGTGTGCCAACCTGCTGAACAGCGCAGAGTGATTGGCATCACTGCGATGGTACTAGGTGGCAGACAATGGCTGGATATTATATATACATGACCATAGTCAGACTGGCACAGGGTACACGACCATAGTTAAATATTACATGCAATAGGTGGCTGAAAAAGGGGCGAGTAAAGGGATGTGGTCAATGGGTGGAGTCAAGGGGGCAGCAAAATTAGCTTTTGCCTAGGGTGGCAAAAATCCTTGCACCAGCCCTGCCCGAGAGCTCCCCTCCTCCTGTCCTGAGCCAGCCTGCGACGAGTGTGACTGTCTGCTGAGGTGAGCGTCCGTGGCTGGACCATCCGACCGGACCGGGGTCCTGGTGGTCCGGTCCAGACCAGTCTAGACTAAGTGTCTGTGGACTGTGACTCCATGAGTGAGTGTCAACCAAGCGATCGATCAGCCAGGGCAGGATTAATGTGCACAGCCTGGTTGGGAGGCCCCCCTTACCCTGGCCTTAGGCAAGTGACAAACTGCTACCCCTCCTCAATCTTAGGCAAGTGACAAACCCAGCTCTGCTACATCTACAATGAGCATCTACAACAAATGTAATGCCAAACTGCAGTTCCTCTATGTGATTGTGATGCCTTGGATAGCTTCCACTGAACCCACAGCCAGGGTCCAGTGAAAGCTATCCAAGGCATCACATAGAGGAACTGCAGTTTGGCATTACATTTGTTGTAGTTGCTCATTGTAGATGTAGCAGAGCTGAGTTTGTCACTTGCCTAAGAATGAGGGGGGGCAGTTTGTCACTTGCCCAAGGGAGGCAATAGCTACGCCCCTGCTCACCGCCACCTTCCTGGTCCTCGGCTGTCGGCTGTGAGGGCTGCGCACAGGAGCCGAGTGAGTCGCTCTGTGACGTCACTCCGTGCGCAGCCTACAGCAGTAGAAGAGGAGCGTCTGCGTCCAGGAGCAGGAGAGGTAAGTGTAAGTTTATTTATTTTATACTAAAAGCGTATAGGCTGAATGGAGAGGCACTGACTGGAGGCTGGTGGAGGGGGCACTTGGGGCTGGTGGATGGGGCAGCACTGGGTGCCAGTGAATGGGGCCCTGGGGGCTGGTAAGAGGCACTGGGCGGCTAATGGAGAAGAGGACTGGGGGCTGATGGGGGCTGATGAGAGGTACTGGGGGGCTGATGAGAGGCACTGGGGGGCTGATGAGAGGCACTGGGGGGCTGATGAGAGGCACTGGGGGGCTGATGAGAGGCACTGGGGGGCTGATGAGAGGCACTGGGGGGCTGATGAGAGGCACTGGGGGGCTGATGAGAGGCACTGGGGGGCTGATGAGAGGCACTGGGTGCTGATGAGAGGCACTGGGGGGCTGATGAGAGGCACTGGGTGCTGATGAGAGGCACTGGGGGGCTAATATAGAGGCACTGGGGGGCTAATATAGAGGCACTGGGGGGCTAATATAGAGGCACTGGGGGCTGATATAGAGGACTGGGGGCTGATGAGAGGTACTGGGGGGCTGATGAGAGGTACTGGGGGGCTGATGAGAGGTACTGGGGGGCTGATGAGAGGTACTGGGGGGCTGATGAGAAGTACTGGGGGGCTGATGAGAGGCACTGGGGGGCTGATGAGAGGCACTGGGGGGCTGATGAGAGGCACTGGGGGGCTGATGAGAGGCACTGGGGGCTGATGAGAGGCACTGGGGGCTGATGAGAGGCACTGGGGGGCTGATGAGAGGCACTGGGTGCTGATGAGAGGCACTGGGGGCTGATGAGAGGCACTGGGGGCTGATGAGAGGCACTGGGGGGCTGATGAGAGGCACTGGGGGGCTGATGAGAGGCACTGGGGGGCTGATGAGAGGCACTGGGGGGCTGATGAGAGGCACTGGGGGGCTGATGAGAGGCACTGGGGGGCTGATGAGAGGTACTGGGTGCTGATGAGAGGCACTGGGTGCTGATGAGAGGCACTGGGGGGCTGATGAGAGGCACTTGGGGGCTGATGAGAGGCACTGGGGGCTGATGAGAGGCACTGGGTGCTGATGAGAGGCACTGGGGGCTAGTGTAGAGGCACTGGGGGCTGATATAGAGGACTGGGGGCTGATATAGAGGACTGGGGGCTGATATAGAGGACTGGGGGCTGATATAGAGGACTGGGGGCTGATATAGAGGACTGGGGCTGATGAGAGGTACTGGGGGGCTGATGAGAGGTACTGGGGGGCTGATGAGAAGTACTGGGGGGCTGATGAGAGGCACTGGGGGGCTGATGAGAGGCACTGGGGGGCTGATGAGAGGCACTGGGGGCTGATGAGAGGCACTGGGGGGCTAATGTAGAGGCACTGGGGGGCTAATGTAGAGGCACTGGGGGCTGATGCTAATGTAGAGGCACTGGGGGCTGATATAGAGGACTGGGGGCTGATATAGAGGACTGGGGGCTGATATAGAGGACTGGGGGCTGATGAGAGGTACTGGGGGGCTGATGAGAGGTACTGGGGGGCTGATGAGAGGCACTGGGGGGCTGATGAGAGGCACTGGGGGGCTGATGAGAGGCACTGGGGGGCTAATGTAGAGGCACTGGGGGGCTAATGTAGAGGCACTGGGGGGCTAATGTAGAGGCACTGGGGGGCTGATGGAGAGGCACTGGGCTCTTATCTAAGGTCTGATTGGGGGTCATTCATATTGGGTTCTGATCTGAGGTCTTATTGGGGTCTTATTGGGGTCTTATTAACATTGGGGGTCTAATTGGTGGTCTGACCTGAGGTGTAATGAAAAATATTTTTTTCTTATTGTGCAGTGCCCACTTCCAGCCCTGAGCCCAGCTGCCTAGAGCACTGATCCAGAGCAGCTTGGAGAAAAAAGGCCTCAGAGTCCCACACTCCTTCTGCTCGGCCAAACCAGCCAGCAGCCCTGAGGCCAAGCCAGCCAGCAGCCCTGAGGCCAAGCCAGCCAGCAGCCCTGAGGCCAAGCCTGTCAGTCTTCAGAACTGTAAGTAAATTATATATAAGGGGAGTTTTTGTTTTGATCACAATGTGTACATTTGGCTCAGTCCGCAGCGACACAAATTACAGCATGCTAGATTTTCTGTGCTTTTTTTTTTTTTTTGGAGGGGGGGGGGGGGTTGCAGTGGATCTTGGGTGAGTTCCCACACTTTTTTTTCCCAGGACTTGACCCCTGCCTAACACTGGGCTGAAGGTTCACCTTCCAACAAGACAATGCCCCTAGTTACACAGCAAAGACAACAGAGGAGTGGCTTAGAAACTGTCCTTGAGTGGCCCAGCCAGAGCCCTGACTTGAACCCAATCGAACTCCCCTTGAGAGACCTGAAAATGGCTGTACACCAATGGTTATCATCCAACCTGACAAAGTTTGAGAAGATCTGCAGAGACGAGAAAATCCCCAAACCTGTGTGCAAACCTTGTGGCATCATACCTAAGAAGACCAAAGTCTGTAATTGGTGCCAAAAGTGTTCAACTAAGTGCTGAGTAAAGGGTCCAAATACTTAATGCAAGATTTTAGTTTTTCCTTTTCAATAAATTAGCAAAGAGTTTGAACATTCTGTTTTCACTTTCTCATTATGAAGAAATGAAGTTCAGAATGAAGAAAAATGTTAACTTTTTTCATTTTATTTTCAACATAACAGAAAGTGAAAAAAGTGAAAGGGTCTGTAGACTTTCTGAATGCGCTGTATCCTCTGTAATTCTTAAGAGGAGAAATAACATGAACAAACATATTTGTATAACCCCCCTCGCCCAGGGTCAGTGGAGGCTTTACAGGGGAAAGATAACATGACAGTAACAGGCTGTGATGTTTCTTCCTGATGTAATTTGCAGATTCACCCTCCCTTATACATAAAGAACCCTCCCCAACTTCAAATGAGTGCTGTGCCCCTAATATTGTTTTTGTATTCTGCATTTTAATCGGTATTCTGTTCTGTAGGCGCTAATTATCAGTTTTCCCTGAGCTAGTAGCCAAGATGTCTCTCAAACATAGCATTTAGAGAAAAGACCACCCTACTCCCGTCTCTCTGTGGCACACCCATAGAAGCAGCAGCACCATGGAGAACATTATACAACAGTACTGAGCAGTACAGCTGTGAATCCTGCACTGGGGTGAGATAGAAAACTAGAGTCAACCGCAGCATCAGTGTGTCTGAGCCTCTGTCTCCCTTCAGTAGCTCAATCATCCTACTACCCCTCCCGATAAGACTTCTCTGGGGAGCATGCAAGCCAGTCAGTGATCTGAGAGTACATTTTGTCTTTCACAATGGATTTTAGATGTGAACAGAGGATGAATGATCAGTTTAGGAGAAAGTGAGGGAGGGAGAAGTAGAAGTGACTCATTAGTGGAGAAAGAGGCATTTTTCTTTAATAACATATATTAGGAAGTTTCTTCTATTCTCTTGTACTATTAATTAATTAAACAAAAGGTTTGTTGAAAGTTCAATGCCTACTTAGGTATACGTGTAAAGTACCCACATTTCAGCAGCCAGCTTATCATTTATGTTACTTGACACTAAAATATTTAGCTCTGTAGCAATGTAAGCATTAGCTAGCAAATACTGCTCCAAAATTTTCAGAGAGAATAAAAATGTAAGAACATCTAAACAAGAAATCTTCTGATAATAATCACCACCGACCATCGCTTCCCCCGCACTGTACGTCTAAAGCAGTACACCCCCGAGATTAATGAAGGGCATTGTGTGATGTAACTAAACTAACTGGAAGCATGGGTGATTCATCACGAATGACCTATTGGGATTAAGCTGGAATATTAAGACATGCTACAATGGTTATGAAAATGTGAATACCGCCTACAGGGTCCATATTTATCCCATGTAAAATTCAAACATCCCAGTATAACAGATATGTGAGCATGGAGTAAAAGAAAGGGTGTATTTACACAAGAACTGCAGGTGCTGCATTTCACAAAGTGACCAGTAGATGTCTCTGTGCATACTCCCATAAAATAAAACAGCTAAAAAGTATTTCTTGGCCATATATCATAAAGGAAAAAAAAATACTTTTATTTGATTGGTACACAAATGTATATAATGGCTTTATAACAATATTGTACACTATTATGTACTGGGCAAAGATGTGACAGAAAAAAAACATACTGAAAAGCAGTCCGTACATTCTGGGCAACCTCCCTGCTTGTATGTTCTGTTTTGTATTTGAGGGTCTGCTGCATATCTATGAATACATTGTATTGTCTAAAATTTTACATATAACAACAAAGATGGAAAAAGAAGTCTTGTAGAAAAAGCAGCACATCTGAAAAGAAACATTATTTACTATGCAAAATAATAAATATTCTCTGGCACAGATTACAACACTGGTTAGCTACAAACCTCTCCAGCAGATACTTCATACTCCAGGTACACAGAAGATCAGTATTTCTATACTCGCATGTTTGAGTCTAGCCAAATGGTTACACAACTGGTTAAGTTATTGCCTTTGGCATGTTATCAGGGTTCTTCACATATCAATCAGTAGACTTGGTAAAAATAAAATATAAAGGACCCAATCATTACACATCATTACCATCAGGTTAGTCTGATTTGGCTATATGTATAGAATGCTACATAGCAATCCCGCCTTACAAACTATTACTGCATTTGCATGTGTCTCTATATATCATCTCCAGTCCATATTTTCCAAGGTCAGGGTTGCAGTTGCTGTCCATAGGAATACATTGCATGGGCAACTTTCATGCAACTCTGTGTGACAAAACATCAAGGAGGAAAAGTGAATAATAAAAATTGGACTCAGGCTGCATGAAAAACACAATCGATAGCTACTAACAGAGCCATTGTGGGAATGACCTGCTACGCATTATGGTGAAATTGTCGGGCAGATTCACTATTACTATCGTACTCCTCAGGTGCAGAGACCTTTATAAATTTGGTGTATTGTAAATCCTGAGCCAGATTTATGCCAGAATTTTGCCCAAGTTCCAGAACTGTGGTATTACTGCCAGTAAAGCCTCATGCACGCGACCATGCCGGTTTTTGCGGTCCGCAAACCGCGGATCCGCAAAAAACGGAAGCTGCCCGTGTGCCTTCCGCAATTTGCAGAACGGAATGGGCGGCCCATTGTAGAAATGTCTATTCTTGTCCGCAAAATGGACAAGAATAGGACATGCTATATTTTTTTTTTGCGGGGCCATAGAACGGAGCAACGGATGCGGACAGCACACAGAGTGTTGTCCGCATCTTTTGCGGCCCCACTGAAGTGAATGGGTCTGCACCCGAGCCACAAAAAATGCGGCTCGGATGCGGACCACAAAAACGGTCGTGTGCATGAGGCCTAACAGGCAGCAGTGAAGTCAGCATGGCGAATACTAATACGGTCTAAACGTAAAACAGTGTAAACTTCTTTCACATCTACGGTACAGCCTTTCAGCAGGCTGTTCCGGCACAGTTGGGAATTAGCTGAACACAAGCCGTTGCGTGCAGCGTTGTTTTTTTCCGGCTTAATCCTGGCATATTTCCCGTGTGGCGGCTGGATCTCCCCCAGACCCCATTATAGTTAATGGGGCAGGCGGGCATTTCGGTAACATCTGGCCATGCAGGATCCGGAGAACTGCCGGAACAGCCTGCCAAAATCCTGTGCCACAAATGTGAAACTAGCCTCAGACAATCATTACCGGTAACTGAGCCAGATTTATCACAGTGGCTGATGTTGGATGGAAAATGTGTTGTATCTTTAGACTGTCTAGTGTAACTTTACATCACCTATATGTTGGCTTCTTTGTTTGGCGCATTTCTTGGCACAGGGAGATGTAATTAAAGGGAACCTGTCACCGGGATTTTGTGCATAGAGCTGAGGACATAGGTTGCTAGATGGCCGCTAGCACATCCGCAATACACAGTCCCCATAGCTCTGTGTGCTTTTATTGTGTAAAAAACCCGATTTGAATATATATGCAAATTAACCTGAGATGAGTCCTGTCCCTGACTCATCTCACATACAGGACTCATCTCAGGTTAATTTGCATATGTATCAAATCGTTTTTTTTACACAATAAAAGCACACAGAGCTATGGGGACTGGGTATTGCAGATGTGCTAGTGGCCATCTAGCAACACATGTCCTCAGCTCTATACACTAAATCCCGGTGACAGGTTCTCTTTAAGCCAGTCACCATTTTACATGAAACCCTGCCCCTTTATGGCAAGCCATGCCTCCTTGTTGGACGAGGTGTAAAAATGTTAAATAAATGTTGAAAAGACTGGTCGCAAAGCATGTACACCAGTTTTTTTTTTTATAATTGTGCATTAGCAATAGTAAATCTGTCCTATGATGTTTTCTGTGATTTAAAATATGAGGATTACTTCCCTTTAATAAATATCCCATGGTGTACGTTTCACAATAATTGAATAATCCTGATAAGTGCAGCAAGCAGGGAATGGGTATTTCATGTAACTGCACCACAAATACAAAATACATAGAGGCAATGAGAAGTGAGGAGAGTAAAGACAGATCAGACCAGGAGATTGGTTATGAGTTCCTGGCCATAAGTAAAACTAAAGGTACCTTTACACGATATCTAGGGCGTTGCTAGGTTAAAACATTCGGGGCCTGGGCCCCTGATGTTTTGTTCCAGCCCCAAATGTCCTGCCTGCCTGCTAGATACAACTGTATTGCCGTCCTGAGAACGGCAATACAATTGAATCTAATGCACTGGAGCAGCTGAAGGACCCGTGATGACATCACAGGTCATGTGACCAGTAAAACAGGCAGTGGTTCAAAAGGACCTGCAATGATGTCACCATCATGTAACCAGTGCAGGAGAGGACGGCAGTGAAGAGAAGTCCTGGGGATGCTACATGAGGAGAAATAAGTGAAGGGAGAGGCAGAGCAATGCTGGGAGTTGTGGTTATTTACTTGGGACTGTATGTTAGGGCTAAAGGGAATGATGTTATTTACAAGGGACTGAATGCTGGAGGGGCCTGGGTGATGTTATTTACATGGGACTGTATGTTAAAGGCGGCTGTGGGACGGAGTGATGTTATTTACATGGGACTGTATGTCAGAGGGGGCTGGGGGAGGCAGTGATGTTATTTAGATGGGACTGTATGGTGATGGCGGCTGTGGGAGGGAGTGATGTTATTTACATGGGACTGAATTTTACAGGGGTCAGAGAGGGAGTGATGCTATTTACATGGGACCGAATGTTGAGGGGGCGATGTTATTTACATGGGACTGTATGTTGAAGGTGGCTGGTGGGGAGTGTAGGTTGAAGGCTGCTAGGGAGGAGGTGATGTTATTTACATGGGACTGTATTTTGGAGAATGCTGTAGATCGAGAGGGATGTTATTTACATGGGACTGTATGGTGGAGGGAGGAATATAACTACAGGGGTCACTGCAGGGGGCATTATAAATACTGGGGGCACTTCAGAGTGAGCATTACAACAGTAGGGGGCAGTATAAACACTAGGGGCACTGTAGGGGTATTATAAATCCAGGGGACATTAGGTGCTCTTATTACTACTAGGGGCTCTATAGGATTGACTTATAGATCCGCCTTTTTCTACTAAGAGCACTATGGGGGCCTTATTACTACTAAAGGGTCTGTAGATAGCTTTATTACCACTGGGAGAACAATAGGGGGCCTTATTTCTACTGGGGGCTCTTCTACTTATGGGAGCGCTCTTGGGGAGCGTTATCACGGTTGGGGGCACTGTAGGGGACAGTATCAGTATTACTAATGGGGGCATTCTTGGGGAGCATAATCACTGTAGGGGGCAGTATTACTGGGGGCATTCTAGAAGGGAATGACTATTGCTAGGACTATGAGGAGCACTATTACTATGGGGGCACTCATTTTTTTTCAGGATAGTATTTGGGGGTATTGGGGAGCACAGCGAGCAGCAGGATAACAGTGTTGGGACTAGAGGATGGGGGATGATTATAGAAATGTGAGAAAGCTAAGATGTCCGTGTGTCACACTCTGCAGAGACAAGGCACGGCTGAAAGAAGTTGTACGGACCATATGGAGAATATGATGACAGAGAAGATCTACATCGGAGGAGACGTCACCTGGAGGCCCTGGATGTGACAGGTATGTGCTGCTATATAGCAAGTACAGCAAAATGTGGTGTGTGGGGGGAGCGGTGACTTAGAAAACTGGGCCATATTCATTGGGGCTTGGGCCCCGAATCTTTTGAGACCTTGGCAACGCCCCTGCACGATATTACAGCAGACTGTCAGGCAGAAAGCGTTCCCTCCCAACAATCTGCTGCTCACTGGTGGAGTAGACCCCTACATTTACATGCAGCAATCTCCTCCAGAGTATGGGGAGGACCGATCGCTAATGCCATCGCTCTTCCCCATAACGCCTCGTTGTTTGCCGGCAGCAGATCATATTTACACAGCACCATGTGCTGTCAGGAAACAAGGATTTTTGTACACTTACACAGCCAGATCCATCGCCCGTTAGCGATGATCTATGCGATTCTTGGCCTCTGTAAAAGGCCCTTTAGAAAAGAAGTAAAGCAGCATAATCATCTGTGCTTAGGATACTTCCGTTTTAACCATTTCAGGATCTGGGTAGTTTCCCCTATAAATGTCTAGCCAATTTCAGTACATGTGCTTTAAATGACATAGTGACAGAAGTCACCAGAAGCAAAATGGCCGCAGGTAGAAACTGTCACCACACATTTTAATGTCAGGCATCTAAAGATTTCTTAAAGAAGGAAGGAATATCATTTGAGTGACCACTATTTTGTCACCTGCTAGTTCTTTGAGATGATATCTGTAGCAGTGCCTGTGGTTACCTTTTTACAGTTCTACATAATATTTCATGTCTTTTAGACTATTCAATTGATTTGCTTACTCACAATTGCATTTCTTCTGTACAAATCGAATTTTACAAGCCGTTCTATATGTAGATAAGCGAATACGATCCAGATCTTGAGCCCCTAGTAGGAAATAAATGGATCACATTAGAGGAGGGATGTAACTTATGATACACTGTACATAGGGTTCAATCGGAATCATGCTGGCTTCTCACACTATGTTTTTAACACATAATAAGTTCAGCATTGAAAAAAAAAAAAAAAAAAAAAAAAAAAAAGCGTACAATTTACAGTTTAAAAAAAATAAAAAATGGTACACTAGTCCTACTGTGTAGCTAGCTTCAGATACCTCACCTCATGGGTGCATTCTGGTTTTCTGCCTGTACAGATTCAGAAAATGTTGCCCATTGTATGAACCTCGGTGTGGCTCGGTTTTTCACATAGAGGACACCTTCCACTGTTGACACTATCCTCAAGACATCAATAGCTGATTAGCAGGGGTCTGATGCTGCACACACCCATCTGTTTCAGTGTAGTTCCATTTAGGGGTTACAAGTACCCCCCAGATCCTGACTTAGGCCTCTCCCCTAGTTAAGGCTACTTTCACACTAGCGTTCGATCGGATCCGTTCTGAACGGATCCGATCGTAATAATGCAGACGGAGGCTCCGTTCAGAACGGAGTGTGAAAGTAGCTAAGTGTGAAAATAGCCTCGGACGGATCCGTCCAGACTTTCAATGTAAAGTCAATGGGGGACGGATCCACCTGAAGATTGAGCCATATTGTGGCATCTTCAAACGGATCCGTCCCCATTGACTTACATTGTAAGTCTGGGCGGATCCGCACGCCTCCGCACGGCCAGGCGGACACCCGAACGCTGCAAGCAGCGTTCAGCTGTCCGCCTGTCCGTGCGGAGGCGAGCGGAGCGGAGGCTGAACGCCGCCAGACTGATGCAGTCTGAGCGGATCCGCTCCATTCAGACTGCATCAGGGCTGGACGGCTGCGTTCGGGTCCGCTCGTGAGCTCCTTCAAACGGAGCTCACGAGCGGACCAGCGAACGCTAGTGTGAAAGGAGCCTAAGCCAGTACTCTCTGTTCTGCACTGATTAGTGCAATCATCCTGAAACAGCTGTCTGCAGATGAGGTGCTGGCTTATTTAATATCACAGTTATGTCTCAAGGCTTATTTATTTAAAGGGTCAAACATTGACTTAAAGGATAGTTGCCTTATATCTGGTTGCATTAGAGGCAATGCTTGTTAAGAGCTCATTTGCATCCCATTCTTTCCAGTGTAGTTCCAGTGCAGGGAGTCGGCACTGGAACTACACAGCTCCATTCATTTTTTAGCAGAAGGAGCTGGTTAGTACAGCACTGTGACCGTTGCGGGGTGTTGGACTCCCGCCGATCAGGTACTGATTGTCTATCTTGAGCATAGGCCATTAATAACTTAATCCTGGAATGTCCCTCTGATGCAAGTACATTTATTAGTATCTGAATTTTGCTTTCTCCTTTTTATGTAGATTGTCCACTATTGGGCAATCCTTCTTCGGACAGAAAGCTACTAATCTTCTCTAAAGATAAAAATGACAAATCTTATTTTCTACAATTTGTGTATTCAGCCAGAACGCTCCTGCTCCCTGCTTATATGCCAACTAACATTTCCATAGACCAGGAACACTCAACTGCATCTGGACTGGCAACCCCTGCATGTTTTGATTTCAACTGGACAGAGGATGCAGAAACGGTTGAATACAATGGTGAAGCAGGGGCCTCACCATTCCCTGGCCATTAGTGATTCCAGGTAAGGTGATGCAGTAAATAGCTGAAAAGGAAAAGAAGAGGAAACATCCAGTTGGGACCAGAGCAGAAGAGCTAGCAGCCTGAGTGCAGCAGAGACGCTTGGAGGATGGGTAAGTATTAATAAAGCTATCTTTCTTCAACAGGTCTGAGGAATGCTTGTATTTTTTATAATGCCTGGAGAACTTGAAGGGAGCATTACTCTGTGAGAGGGCACTCCCAGGGAGAGCATCATTCAGAGGGCATCATTCTGTATGGTGGACACTTGATGGCATTAAGGGATCATCCTGCTGTGAAGGAGGCACCTAGGGGAATTATACTGAGTACACTAATCCTGTGACCTGGTGGTTCTCTGCTAAAAGGGTTAATTGTATCATGTAATGTCTTGTTACTTACTTGAAAGTTTTTTTTTGGCAAACCCCTGCTCCTTCTCCTCCAGGCCTGTGATGCTTTGCTGGGCTCTCTCGATGGGGTTTGACATCTCTGCAGCCAATCACTGCCCGAGGGGGTGACTGACTCCCCTTATGTCATGAGAAATGGTCACATGATGCAAGGGGATCTGGTTCTCTGCTGTGGCCAGTGATTGACAGCAATGTCAAACTAGATGTTGAAATCGAGGGAGCCCAGTGGAGCACTGAAGAAAAAGGGGCGGGGAGTGGCACTCGGAAGTAGGCAAGTCATCTTTCCTTTATAGGTCTGGCCAAGTGTGTAGGTATATACGTAGGGGGGTTGCCAACCGCCACCCCCCCCCCCCCCCATTCTTGCACATATGGGTGAAAATGGAGTAAAGAGTTAATTTACCACTCCTAGATTTGGTTACTAGGTGTGGGCTGGTCCCACCCTTCTTGTCTGGGAGGGACTCAATACTACCTTTTCCACCTATGCTATATACAGCCTTTTGGGAGAACTGTTTGATGCAATCTAAAGAGACAGTGCCTAACCTTGCAAGTGTGTGTGTGTTCATGAACTACTGTACCAACATTTCCATGGTACATAGCATGGTACATAGCACTAAGAGAGCATCATACTGAGTCAGGGCACAAAAAGAGAATCATAATGTAAGGGAGTACAAAGAGATCACCGTGCTGTGAGGGTGGCACTTGTAAACATCCTGTAAGGGCGCACTTAGGGGCATCATACTGCGTAGGGGGCACTATACTTTGTGGGGAGGCATCATACTATGTGGGAATCACTAAATGGCAGCATTACCGTCTGAAGGGCACTAAGTGGACATTCTTACTGTACTGGGGCAATGATTAAGGATTCTTACTGTGTGAGGATGCGCTAAAAGGGCACAATTACTGTGCTTGGGAGACACCGGGCATTGGGCAAGAGTAGAGGCATGGTAAAAAAAAATTAAAAAAATTGCTGCTACTTGCCACTGGTATCGTCCCTCCTTACATTTTTTCTGCTTGGACTTTCACCCGACTGCAGACCCAGGTATATGGACCTTTACAAACAGTACTTTTGTGTGCTGAATACCGTACTGTAGGCTTAGATGTTATGTATGCATCAGATCATGTTTTTCTGACTCTATTGAAAAGCATATTTTTTTTTAATACTTTTCTACAATGGGAATCTAGTCTACAGGAAACATGTACAGCATTACATAGAGATGCAGCGACTGGCTAGAGTAAAGCTAGAATGTTTCTCTGTGGCTTTCTCTGAAAAGAATAGCAAAGAAACACTATATGAACAAATTGAAATTGACAGAACACAAAGAAAAGGCACCACAGCAGCCAGTCAGATGTTTATATTTAAACCTGCCCTTGAAAAATGAACACAGAACATATTTTCAAACCCAATTGTGTTGAATAGAAGTTTTCGTGGCGGCATCTATGAACAGAACAGGTGATAGAAGCATGGAAATAATAACTGTCTGATAATGGACACATTCATACCACTAGGAATGGTCACAATTTGGCTTTATATGAAATAAGCTATACACAATGTAGGAAAAAAATGTTTTAAACAAATTGTTCCAAACAACCCAGCGGAATTTTTCTAAAGAAAGGCCTCATGCACACGACCGTGCTGTTTTTTGCAGTCCGCAAACCGCGGATCCGCAAAAAACAGAAGCCGCCCGTGTGCCTTCCGCAATTTGCAGAACGGAACGGGCGGCCCATTGTAGACATACCTATTCTTGTCCGCAAAACAGACAAGAATAGGACATGCTATATTTTTTTTGCGGGGCCTTGGAACGAAGCAAAGATGTGGACAGCACACGGAGTGCTGGCCGCATCTTTTGCGGCCCCATTGAAGTGAATGGGTCCGCACCCGAGCCGCAAAAAACTGCGGTTCAGATGCGGACCCGGAAAATGGTCGTGTGCATGAGGCCAAAGTGTCATCACTTGGTTTCAGGCAGCCTCCATGCTGACTGGTTTACAACGTTTTTAGAAGAATAGTGTAATCGGTCATGATTCTCAGTTAAGTTAAAAAAATATTACAAACCTGCAGGACCCTTTAAATTCCATGGCCCCAGTGCAATTGGTTAGCCCTAAAGGGGTTGTCTCACTTCAGCAAATAGCATTTATCATGTAGACAAAGTTAATACAAGGCACTTACTAATATATTGTTATTATCCATATTGCCTCCTTTACTGCTCATTTCCATGGTTACGACCACCCTGCAATCGAGCAATGGTGGTCATGCTTGCACACTATAGGAAAAAGCACCAGTATATGTGCGCTCCCTTAGTCCAGCCACCAAATAGACCGGAGCTTTTTCCTACAGTGTGTGAGCACTGTCACCACTTGTGGATTGCAGGGTGGTCGTAACCATGGAAACTAGCAGTGTGTAATGTGATGGAAAAATGACTCCAGCCAGCAAAGGTGGCAATATGGAGAATCACAATACATTAGTAAGTGCCTTGTATTAACTCAAAAACACAAATGCAATTGCACTCTGCAACCAGCACTCTGCCCTGCCTTTATGCTGGATGTTGAATGAGGCATTAGTATACATTTTGGCCAAAGCGTAATAAGCCACTCACCACGTCAAGGTCGCCTCCATGAGTGGTCCCTAACACTAGTTCCTACCTGTTATGGGCCATGACAGCCACACAAAGTCCAGGGAGTGCAGGTACAGCATGCACGCCAGGCACAGTCTGCTTTTAACCCCGTCCGGTGCCATTACAGCTTTCATCGGATCCAGGGATGCAAGTACCAACATGCATCCTGAGCCCACTATATACTTCTGGAGCCAAATGGCTACTGGTAGGCGCTATGAAAGCAGACTCAGTTTTATACTGACTTTAAAACCAGCCTCCAGGGCAGACTAACTGGTCAGGTGTGCATGGCTGCTTGGAGATCGCCACGCCTCCAATATATACTACAAAGAAAAAAATGTGGGGGTTCAGCCAGCACAACCCTGTATGCAGGTGCACATTGCAATGGCGAAATACAGATACAAACGCAAAAACACAAATGCAATCGCACTCTGCAACCAGGTAGGAACTAGTGTTAGGGACCACTCATGGAGGCGACCTTGACGTGGTGAGTGGCTTATTACGCTTTGGCCAAAATGTACACTAATGCCTCATTCAACATCCAGCATAAAGGCAGGGCAGAGTGCTGGTTGCAGAGTGCGATTGCATTTGTGTTTTTGCGTTTGTATCTGTATTTCGCCATAGCAATGTGCACCTGCATACAGGGTTGTGCTGGCTGAACCCCCCACATTTTTGCCTTGTATTAACTGTCTCTACATAATAAATGCCGTTTGCTGAAGTGAGACAATCCCTTTGAAGGTGTTGTCTAAAATTTTGACAGTGATGGCCAGTCCTCAGGATAGACCATCAATATTAGATCAGCAGGAGTCTGACATAGCACACCCCCTGCCAATCAGTTGTTACCTTGTAGCCCTGGCGCCAAAAGTTTGCGCAGGAACTACACAACTCCATCTATGTGCAGTGGACTGAGCTGTTAACTGCAACTACCAGCTCTGTCCTCTAGTCTACACAATGTGTAGTTTTAGCGCCATCTTCCGGCACCAGAGCTACGTTCCAAAAGCTGATCAGCAGGAATGCAGGATGTCAGACCTCTGCCAATCTGTTATTGTGGCCTATCCTGAGGACTGGCCATCAGCATCAAAATCCTGGACAACCCCTCTAAAGTTTTCTTTCTAGGTTTTATTCCTCAATAATAAACAATATCTCTGCTTACTGACACTGAATGAGAACAATTTACATGACATTCATTAAATGTATAAGGGTCATTTGACATGTGGGTTTTATCCCTTTTTTTTGGGTATAACTGTGCAGAATTGCGGTACAAAGAAGTCCACTGCAGTTACACAAAATCGCTGCAAAAAAGCCACAAAACTGCAATATGTGAAAATACCTTTTGAGCCACAGAGTTCAGTTTGCACAGAATCAGAAGTACTTATGTGCCACACTCTGAAACCAGACAGCACATTGCACAGGTAGTGGCGTAGCCCCAGGCTAAAGCTGTCTGGTTGCAGTATGTATTATCGGGAAGGAACAGTTCCTTCCTGACAATTGCCTGCTCGTTCATTTACACGCAGCATTCACCTCCACAGTATGAGGACGAGTGATGGCTACTGCCATACAGATTCATTAAGGTGTCCCCATGATGGAATTTTTCACCCGATAAATAAGCATTTCGCTGGTTCATCGGGTGATCTGCGGCATCGTTAGATGGACAGCTTATCAGGAATGAGCGTTTGTATGATCGCTCGTCCCCGATAACCTGACCGACAATTGGACTATTAATTCAGTAGTCCCAAGTCCCAGATGGTCCACTGGTCACGGCTTTTAGTTTCACAGACATCTAGAGAGAAATACGGTTTGACTGTTATTGTACTGTACCGTATCTTAAGAGTAGAGATGAGCGAACTTCTGTTTTAAGTTCGGCGTCTAAAGTTCGGGGGCGGGTTACCGGAGAATCCCGATCTGGAACCGGATATGGATTCCGACTTCCGTTGTGGTCCGTGGTAGCGGAATCAATAATGGCCGATTATTGATTCCGCTACCACGGACCACAACGGAAGTCGGAATCCATATCCGGTTCCAGATCGGGATTCTCCGGTAACCCGCCCCCGAACTTTAGACGCCGAACTTAAAACAGAAGTTCGCTCATCTCTACTTAAGAGGTTTGTCTAGTTAAAAAAAATTAAAACACATTCTAAAGGATTGTTTCCTTGAGCCTGAAGCTAGTGTGTTTCCAGCTACCGGACTAAGTCCATATTATATAAAGCCTACTTATTGTATAAGGCTAATTTCACACTAGCGCTTGTACATCTGGAAGGCTACCTGGGAGCAGCCTGCCAGACCTCTCTGTATTTCGGCCCTGCCGGCAGCTACAGCGTTGCCGCCTGGCCCTATTAAATGTGGTCTCACTTCAGCAAATAGCATTTATTATGTAGAGAAAGTCAATACAAGGCACTTACTAATGTATTGTGATTATCCATATTGCTTTCTTTGCTGTTTGGATTCATTTTTCCATCACATTATGCATGCTCGTTTCCATGATTATGACTAGGCTTGAGCGAGAGCAGCTTTATCTGAGCGCAGCTCCGCCTAGCTAATCCTGGCACAGCACATCATTATAGGCTACCGATGTGCTATGCCAGCATTCAGCCAAGCTCAGGATGCAGCTTTGTGTGCGCCTACTTGTACACCATTCGCTGTGGCCCCCACTACTACAGTGCAAGGAATCCATACTCTGTACACTGCTGAGAAATCAGTGATGTGCGAATATAGTGAATTTAAAGCACAGTAGAAATCAGGGCTTTGGGTGTCAAATTCTTTAATAAAAAGGAAAAATCTGTTAATAAAGTATTTTAGAAAAATTATTTTTAGGGCATTTAGAATTTTTTTTTTTTTTTTAAGTTGAATGAAAGTTTAGTTACTCTTTAAGTATGACGAACCATAGGAAAATCCAGTTCAGAAAGTATTTCTTGTGGAATGGGACGTTAGAGATAATATTGCACGTTTTATTCAGGACACTTCTGTTGTAGGGCGATTTATCATCAAACTGGAGTACTTGCATTTAGCAGCACCATAGATTTTGAATGCAGCAGCAGCCGACATGATTGACTTCTGCTCCACTCATACTCATCCTGCCATGTGGCTGGGGGGTGGGTGAAGGCCCAGCGACCCTTGTTTTCTCAATTAACTAATTTATAACCTATCCAGTGGATTTGAGGCTGAAATAGTCAGTAATCCTGCCATGCTAGTCATCCTGCTATTAGGGTGGGGGTGGGTGAAGGACCAGGGTCCCTTGTTCTCTCAATCAACTAATTTATAACCTATCCTGTTGTGAAATACTCCTTTGTGTCAGTCATTCTAGTAAAAACATACCTACAAAAATGTCAACATTAAAGATGCTACTCACGCATTTCTGCAAACAGCTGCCTTCTGTCTGCCATGTTATTCCCCCTTTTCCCACAGTCTTCAATCATTCTGTAAAGAAACAATATCAGTATGAGGCACAAGTAGATGAGACAGAACAGGGAAGATATGTATTGCATGATATTACACTTCTAAAGATTCCACACATTTCCATAAGAAAAGGTCTCTACATAGCAGTTTTCTAAATTTATTAGACAACTAAAAAGATTTGGCAATTCAGTATACGTCAAAAAACTAATATGTATGGAACTAAGTAATGGTACCAATTATGATAAATTGAGCAATTATCTACAAACGTCATATTATTAGCATCACAGTTCGAGAGGGTTACACATTCACAATTATACCACAAAGACAATATGTTGCATAACACGAAGCTTCAGTTTTCAAGTACACATCCAGCTTTAAGGGACTGTTCCACAATGACAACTTAGTATAGCACTTGGCCATCTGTGGCAGTCTTAATGGAGTAGTAGTGTGCATGCTCAACCACAGATTCATTAAGGGGGACACGAAGCTGTGGGTAGGTGACAAACTGGCATTCTGGGACAACCCCTCTAACTTGAAAAGCTCAAAAGGGTCTCCGAGGTCGAGATGTGAAACTCTTTGGCAGGTCTCTCACATTAGAAGGAGATGCTTAACTGCCATGGAAGGAACAAGGTGGTCCAGCTTTCCATAACAAAATTGCGTTTCTGTAGAGTCAAAGACCATCTATTTTTGACCACTTTGTCCTGTGGGGCCACGATTTTGCTACACAGAGAGATAAATTAATTGAAATAGCCTTTACAATGTTATTTAAGGCAGTCCTCAGTGCAAGGACAATGCAAAGAGCAGCAAAGATCGGAGCTCCATTGAGCCCTGTGGTCATGAGATGGGTTACCATCACTCAAATTTGAATTTTCATAGCTTTATTAAGACGGAGGCTCCACAAGCTGTCTCCTGTCTCCACCATGAATCTGACCGCAACTGATTGAAAGCAGACTAGTTTAAAAATCCCAACTGTTGTGAAAATGCCATGGACTTTCATTCTGGAAAAACCAAGGCATTAAAAAATGTAAAAAAAAATACAATGTATGGAATATTTCCCAAACCAATTTGTAATACCGAGGTGGCTTCACTGACCCATGTTCCACCAGACGAGGTAGGCAACACATCCTAGTGGAGAGCGAGTGCCCAGTTAGCTAAGCACATGTACAGCGCTGTACATTGGTGCTGGTTGGGGGATCCCCATTCTTCCCATTTCGTAGATATTAATAGCAAAAACACTGTAGCTCACTTTTATACAGATAGGTTTAGATATCTCAATATAGTTCACCATCACTTATGTATTACATAATAAATACAATATCTTCTAGACACAGTTTCTAGATAGCTAAGAACATGTGCGGTCTTCTTTACAAGGAGACAGGAAACATTTTTAAATAGTAGGAAACTAATTTGGGACACGTTGTCTCCATGGTTCTTTTCACTTGGCCTCATTAAATGTCTATTCTAGGAGTTAACATTTATCACCTATCCACTTAATACTACTCTATGAGAGTACAGAAGCAGGCGAGTATTCTCAGTATAGCAATTAGTGAAGTCCCAGCAGTTGGACCTCCACCGGTTTAACAGTTATCAGCTATCCACGGTATAGGTGATCAAAGAATACCTCTTTCACATACAGCTTACTGTGCAAATTAAAGGGGTTGTCCAGCTTCTACAACAATTTTCCCGGAGGTTCATGTGTCACTTGGGAACACATCACCTCTGCGGCACATCATGTGACCCATCCAGAAGTTTACTCACTGGAAACCAGCAGGAGCAGGACCGGACCCTCATCGCTGGAAAGGAGCAGCAGGAGGCAAAAAAGTGTATTTTTATGCTATGTTCAGCACTGTCTGGGGGAATAGGTAACATTTTGTAGAAGCTGGACAACGCCTTTAAAGACACAGTCGGGGGGAGGGGGCAGAGCTTGCCAATGGCAGAGTGAGCAGCACGAATCTCTGGTTCCTGAATATCTCCGGCTTACTTACTGCATATAGGGCACTCTTGGCTGCTATTTGGGTCGAAGGAAGAGACCCTCTTCAACACCCATGGATCGAGATTCTGGAGGTATTTCCTACTTTTTCGGCTCATCCAGCCAGCCCAAGGGTAGCGTGTCTACCAATATGACGGAGGCAGCATGTGGGGCAGCCTTGCCTGCACACACCCAGAACTCAAATTCCCCGACAAGTGGACTTTCTACACACCAGGACACTAAGACCACCGGATCTCTGGGCTCCTATGCAGCGGCAGCGAGTCCTAGACACATGAACCACCTCCTCTCCCTCCCTTTCCAGATATGCGGCAGCATCCTCCGGCTCCTCGCCCCAGCAAGGAGGCTCCCCCACCATGACACCCAGGTCATTGAGGTCGTCAGATTTAAAAGACTAAAATGGCGAGGGTAGAGGAGATAGAGGAGCTACAAGTACTTGCAGTACTAGACTCACATCATAAAGTCATAAATGACCATACTGCACAGATCCAGGATATACTAACCCACCTGGATGACATTGAAAATAGGAATCGGAGAAACAATCTCCACATCAGGGGGATCCCTGAATCAGTTTCTCCACCAGACTTAGAGACTTGGGCACACAAATATTTTGGCAAATTGCTGAATAGAGATCCTGGTCAGCCCATAGATATTGATCGAATCCACAGAGCTCTAGGCCCAAAAACAGGAGACCTTTCCTGCCCTCGTGACATTATATGCAGAATTTATTTCTACAAAGGACAAGGAAGCCATTCTCAGAGCTGCTAGAATCCCAGAGGCAACCCTTTTCAAAAACAAAGAACTCCTCATCTTGCTGGACCTTGCGAGGCACACTTGTTACGTAAAGCCCTAAAACCTTTCCTGAAAACTCTCAGGGACAGCGCCATTATCTACAGATGGGGATACCCCTTTCACCTAATTGCCAAGAAAGATGGGAAAACAGCAATTTTTAAATCTCTAGCTGATTTACCAAAACGAATGGAAGTCTTTGATCTACCATTATTGGAACTCCCTGAATGGCCAAGGCCACGCTCAGTCCACTTCAATCCACGGCGCGATAGCTGGCATACATAGGCGCCTAAGCCTCAGAAATCTTCAAAACGACCTCAAGCACCAGTAGACCGAATAGGACACTCATGGCCCCATTGACAATGAAAGGGGACAAAACTGAAGTGTTTTTTTACGGTATTGAGACCCTATGACGGATCTTAATACCGGAAAATAGAAACGCTAGTGTGAAAGTAGCCTTACAGTGGAACAATGGAGTAGATCTGTATTATTTACTCATAAATCATCAGTGTCGTGTAGACCAGCGGTCCCCAACCGCCGGGCCGTGGCCCAGGACCGGGCCCTGGAAGATGGTTTACCGGGCCGTGGCGATCAGGGGAGTCTTTAACGCTGTACTAATGAAGCGCTTCCATTATGGTACAGAAGGACCAGGAAGCGGTGAAGGATCTGTACTCACCACTTCCTGGTCCACGGCTCGGCTATCAGCTGTGCAGGGCTGCGCACAGAGTGAGGTCTCTCTGCCGACAGCAGAATGAAGAGGATCGCGATGGTGACCAGGAGCAGGAGAGATAAGTGTTTTATTTTATTTGCACTAGGGGCTGATGGCTGACCTGGGGGACATATGGCAGGCGTGAGGGGCTGACATGAGGGGCAGGCATGAGGGGCTGACATGAGGGGCAGGCATATGGCTGGCATGAAGGGCAGGCATGAGGGGCAGGCATGAGGGGCTGGCATGAGGGGCAGGCATATGGCTGGCATGAAGGGCAGGCATGAGGGGCAGGCCTGAGGGGCAGGCATATGGCTGACATGAGGGGCAGGCCTGAGGGGCTGGCATATGGCTGACATGAGGGGCAGGCATATGGCTGACATGAGGGGCAGGCATATGGCTGACATGAGGGGCAGGCATATGGCTGACATTAGGGGGGTTTATGGCTGACATTAGGGGCTGATAGATGGCTAAAGGTTTGGGGGTTGACCTGAGCCATTGTGGGTCTGATCTGAGGTCTGATTGCTGGTCTGACCTGAGGTGTAATGAAAAATATTTTTTTCTTATTGTTCTCCTCTAAAACCCAGGTGCATCTTATAGGGCGAAAAATACGGTACAGTGCAGCAGAGACCAGTGCAGCAGAGACCATAGTCAGTTTATATAGTCGTTATATAGTGTTATATATTTTAATATGCACCTTGTGTTTTGTTATGAGTGTGAATCAGTCATCCCCGCCCACCGCCTAAGCCCCGCCCAGAAACCCCACCCCCGCCGCCACCCCGCCCGGTTGGGGACCACTGGTGTAGACTGCAGGAACTCAACTTCAAGATACTGCCTCGGTGGTATAGGACACTGGTAAAGCTCCATCAGTCTTATCCTTCTGTACCCGATACCTGCTGGCGTTGTTCGGCGATGGTTGGCACAATGCTTCACGTCTGGTGGGATTGCCCGGGGGGGGGGTTCTTTTGTGGCAAGATGTTTTCACCTTATATAATTCCCTTTACCGGTCTAATATACCTCCCTCACCTACAGTAGCCTTATTATCAGTTTTTTTATGGGTCGGATCCAGCAGACTCTTTGTTTTGGCCATGAGGCAAATAATTCCCAGCAGATGGAGATCAACTGAGAGTCTTCACATGAAAGAGTTTGGGGCTGAAGATCACGATCTGGTGTCTGCCTTTGCACGGGCTTGGGAGCCTTGGCTTCAGTTCTGCATGACCTTGCAATTCTCGGATTGGCTGAACAATGGCGTTGTTCCTTCACAGGTCACCTAGATGGTCAGTATCTCTGATAAGGTACAAATTATTGCCCACCCTAACCCCTTGTATCTGTCCAGTCTCCTATGTAAGTCTGCGAGTCTGTGTTCTTTTTTGCCTGTCTTATCATTTCTATATACCTCACCCTTTGCACTTTTTAATAAAAATTATAGTGCCTTACACTGGGTTTCTACCTAAGTTACATTACATTACTGTCTCTATTACATCTGTTCTTGGTATTCCACCGTATTATGTAGCTACATTTGCCTATGATACTGCATTATGTCAAGCTTTACCGATAGAGACACAATGTTTTTGTGCCTATATTACCTTGCTATTGTATTTCAAAACGGTCTTAATAAAAAGAGATTGAACCATAAGGATAGAGTCAGGGACATTTATCAAGCCCTATACGCCACAGTTGTGGCGTAAAAAAGTCGCACATTATGGCATATGGCATTTGTGCACAGTAATTTGTGACTTTTTGAACTTCTCAGGGGGTATGGCTTCGCCCTGCCACATTTACTATTACTTTCGCCAGACAGTGTCGGAAGTTATAGCTGAAGTCTACGCCAGGCTGTAGCTGGCGTAGACTTCAGTTTCTGTTCTGGTTCAGGGCAGAGATGTGCCCGATTTGTTAAGGCTTGGATATATCTCCCCCAGTGATTTTTTTATATTCACCTTTTTTATTTTTCCATTGACATAGCTGCACAAGGACATGTTTTTATGGCATAATTTTGTGGTACATCTAATGTACTGTATAACAAATTTTTGGGGAATGACTGTAAATAATAACAGCAATTATTTTTATTGTTTTCACACTGTTCACTGCGCGGTAAAAATTATGGAGACACTTATTTATATAGTTTTTATGTTTTACGACTTTTACTTTAAAAAAATATATAAAATGATATAAGTGAGGTGCATTTAGACAAAAGTGTCTAAAGATGCACCAAATTTCTCATCTAGATTCTGGCACATCTTTAGATTGTCTAGTGTAAATTTACACTGTCCTAAATATTTAACTGGATTGCGCTAGTATATTTCTAATTAGAAGACTAAATTATTAGCTGAAATAGCAGGAAGGATTACCTACACATAAACTTGCTTCTTGGCCAGAAATATGGTATTTATTAGAGCACAAAAAAGGGCAGCTAATTATTACAACACACATTAAGTACCCTGTAGTACATCGCAAAAACAAAAGCTCAATAAACCAGGCAACAGAGCAGCTTTCTGACTTCATCATGCACTGCCATTTTGGAAAGCGACATTATAATTTCTCAGCTGAGAATTTGGTACGCTTGAGGTACTGTGATTAGACGTTTTCTTTTCAAATATAGCCGAAATTCTTGAAGGAATTATGGTTCATGCATTCTGATTTGCTGCAGAGGCTTACTACTAATCCTAGTGCTTTGCAAGTATGTACCTATTAATATTAACCAAAGTGCGTACCGCTAGCATACAAGATACCGTAAGTCTGACTGAGCCTAAAGGAAAAAGAAAAAATGTTTTTAGAGACCGCCAAACTTAATTACCCTTTCCTCGCTGCAATAAATTTGTCTACTTTTTCAGAGCCTATGTCGATAATTCACGGACCACCTAAGTACTACGTGTACAAACGACACAATCCTTTTAATCTAAGACTGATACAGACAAACATTGAACAAGGTGATTGGGGAAAAAAAATAATATATATATATTCACCTTAAACTACTGTTCTCTGATTTTGCCGCCAATATATTATTGTACAGAATGAGCACATTCTATCTTGAAAGCACAGGTTTATTTTCTTAATTTGCAATTCCCTTCCTTTACCCCTAGAAGCCATCAGCTGAATTTACAAAGGTGTACTGCTATTTTCTGCCGACAGACAGTAGAGGGAGACTGCGGGGGATATGAACAAGCCGCAGCCCTGTATATTATATTCAGGTCACTACGACAGCTGAAGACACACATTCAAATAGCAACATTATATTCAAGAAAATATGAATACATTCTGAAAGAGAAATAAACTAAGAAAGACGATCTTAGAGGGGTTTTCAGAGATTTTATATCGGATGACCTATCCTACGGCGAGCGCCACTGCCTTCTCAAAGAGCCGATCAGCGGGGGTCCCGGGTGTAGAATCCCCACCGATCAGATACTGGTGACCGATCCTGAGGATAGGTCATCAGTATTAAAATCTCAGAAAACCCCTTTAAATACATGTAGCATGATAGCCATAGCCTGATTTGATCTTTGATCAAATATGAATCTGTATCATGCACATTTTTCTATCAGGGGGTCGACCTGAAAACATAATTATAAGACCTTTAAAATAAAATAAAAACCCTGAGCTAAAGTGGTTGTCTGGGAATACAATATCAATGCCCCTGAATATGTCTAACTCCCAGCAAATCGGCTGATCAGCTGTTTGAAGGGGCCACGGTGCTTCATTGAGCACAGCGGCCTCTTCACAGCAAACCAAGCACAGCACCATACATTCTATAGTGGCTGTGTTTGGTACTGCAGGCCAGATCCATTCACTGCACCTACCGTAGGTCATGTGTCCAATTAATGTGACATCACTGGCCTGGGAAGAGTTGTCACCAGAGCACTGTGACTTCTTCAAACAGCTGATTGGTGGGGGTGCCTGGAGTTGGATCCCCACCAACCTATTATTGAGGATATATTCTGAAGATAGGCCATCAATATTACAATCCCAGACAACCCCTTTAAGCTTATTTCCACACAGAAGTGTGTTACGCAGCTTGCATGGAGATAAACTGCTGTCTAAGGCTACATGCACACAAACTTTGTTTGTTTCAGTGCTCGTTCCGTTTTTCTTGCGGATAGGATGCAGACCCATTCATTTCAATAGGTCCGCAAAAAATGTGGACGGCACACCGTTTGCTGTCCGCATCAGTATGTCCATTCCGTACCTCGCAAAATAAAAATGGAACGTGTCCTGTTCTTGTCCGTTTAAGGCTACTTTCACACTAGCGTTCGGGCGGATCCGTTCTGAACGGATCCGCTCATAATAATGCAGACGGAGGCTCCGTTCAGAACGGATCCGTCTGCATTATATTAGCAAAAAAAAGCTAAGTGTGAAAATAGCCTGGGACGGATCCGTCCAGACTTTCAATGTAAAGTCAATGGGGGACGGATCCGCTTGAAGATTGAGCCACATTGTGGCATCTTCAAACGGATCCGTCCCCATTGACTTACATTGAAAGTCTGGACGGATCCGCACGGATCCGCACGCCTCCGAACGGCCAGGCGGACACCCGAACGCTGCAAGCAGCGTTCAGCTGTCCGCCTGTCCGTGCGGAGGCGAGCGGAGCGGAGGCTGAACGCCGCCAGACTGATGCAGTCTGAGCGGATCTGCATCCATTCAGACTGCATCAGGGCTGGACGGAGGCGTTCGGGTCCGCTCGTGAGCTCCTTCAAACGGAGCTCACGAACGGAAACCCGAACGCTAGTGTGAAAGTAGCCTTAGGCATTATTACAATGGATCCGCAACAAAAAATTTTTTATTTTTTTTTGGGACTGCAAAACACATACGGTCATGTGCATGTAGCCTAATTCTAAGGCCCCTTTCACACAAGCGAGTATTCCGTGCAGGTGCAATCTGTGATGCGAGCAAAATATGGACCCATTCATGTGCATTGGTTTTCACGCTTCACTCTTGCGTTGTGTGAAGATCACAGCATGTTGTATATTCTGCGATTTTCACGTAAAGCTGGCCCTACAGAAGTGAATGGAGCTGCGTGAAAATCGCATCGCATCTGCAAGCAAGTGCGGATGCGATGCGTTTTTCACGCATGGTTGCTAAGAGATGTTGTTTGTATACATTCAGTATTTTATCACGCGAGTGCAAAACGCATTAAATCGCATTGCACCCACGCAATGAAAACCGAAGGCGATAGCAGGCAAAACTAAATGACTTTACCTGCGAAATTGCGCATTTTTTCCTGAACTGACCTAATCCGGACACGCTCGCCCGCAAGGGGCCTAAGAGAAACCAGAAGAATTTTTAAACAAGCTGTTTATGTAAATGAAGAAAACCACTATTGTGCGTTCAGGCCAAGTACTTTGAATGCATAATGCGTTTTGGGTGCTCGTGTCAGAGGTTTGTTTCCCTGTACATAAATATTAATATCAGCTCTGTGGCTATATCAGAGGGCTGCCTACACCGGATACAACAGCTGCAAACCCATCTATTGCTGTTATTGGGCCTGTCGATCTTCAGAGTCTCAGACTCCAAGTTAAAGCTAGACTGGAAGACCCCTTGAACAATGAATGGTTTCACACCTTAATTTTCATATTTTTAGTAAAGTGTTAAAGGAATTGTCTAGTCAAGGCACTCAAAAATTATATCTAAGTCACTATCTACAGGGGATCATTACCTAAAAAAAAAAATTCTCAGATTTTCCAGCTTGACTGCATTTTAGCCCAGCTGTATTAGAGCAGAGGTGTGCTCTGTGACTACAGTTTAGATACAGTGCCTACAGGGAGCGTGAGGTAGTTCGACACATCTATTGTCTCATTAGTTCAGGCTGCTGCTTACTCCCTCCTGCAACTGCCTCCTCCGATTGGCTGCTGTGTGGAGCTGCCTCCTCTGATTGGCTGCTGTGTGGAGCTGCCTCCTCTGATTGGCTGCTGTGTGGAGCTGCCTCCTCTGATTGGCTGCTGTGTGGAGCTGCCTCCTCTGATTGGCTGCTGTGTGGAGCTGCCTCCTCTGATTGGCTGCTGTGTGGAGCTGCCTCCTCTCATTGGCTGCTGTGTGGAGCTGCCTCCTCTCATTGGCTGCTGTGTGGAGCTGCCTCCTCTCATTGGCTGCTGTGTGGAGCTGCCTCCTCTCATTGGCTGCTGTGTGGAGCTGCCTCCTCTGATTGGCTGCTGTGTGAAGCTGCCTCCTCTCATTGGCTGCTGTGTGGAGCTGCCTCCTCTCATTGGCTGCTGTGTGGGGCTGCCTCCTCTCATTGGCTGCTGTGTGGAGCTGCCTCCTCTCATTGGCTGCTGTGTGGAGCTGCCTCCTCTCATTGGCTGCTGTGTGGAGCTGCCTCCTCTCATTGGCTGCTGTGTGGAGCTGCCTCCTCTCATTGGCTGCTGTGTGGAGCTGCCTCCTCTCATTGGCTGCTGTGTGGAGCTGCCTCCTCTCATTGGCTGCTGTGTGGAGCTGCCTCCTCTCATTGGCTGCTGTGTGGAGCTGCCTCCTCTGATTGTGTGGGGGAAAAAAAAAAGTATCACAGACTTGCCAGGAAGCCTGTGTATACAGCGCTAAATTTCTGTTAGAGAAAAAGCAGAGAGATTATAAATTACAGGACGACATAAAGCAATAAATAGGAAACAGTAACACATATACTAAGAAGAACAGAGGTGCAACTACAGAGGGCGCAGCTGTACCCAGGAGCCAGAGGAGGCCACAAGGTCTCTCTTCCCCATATGAGATGGCACAGTAAATGAAGCATTATAGTTGGAGGGCCCCATTAACAATTCTGCATTGGGGCCCTGGAGCTATAAGTTACGCTTCTGAAGATCAATATGCCTTAGTGCTTATCCCCATTCTCACCCCTCTAGCACTCTGATATAAGCATTGGAACATTTCTTGTTCCAGTGCTTTCCTTTTAAAGAACTGTAAAAAAAAATCTGTGAAAATCACAGCAGAAAGGGTACTGTGAAAGATTTGAAAATCCGCAACACGCCCAGAGCCTGCTGTTCATGTGTGAAACGTGTCTGTTCATGCAAATTGCCATATTGTTTCTCCATACAATGAACAGTACAGACCAAAACATAATGCCCGTTTCAGTGTATGGGCCCCTATGTAAATCCGCTATGGAATCTGCCGCATGCTCCTCAGTATTCCATAGATATGGATGTGCTTATGCCCAGCACCTGATAACCCTCAGCTTGGCTGTGTGCATGAGGCCTAATCATCCAGTAACAAGTACATCAGCAGGACCAACATGTATAGGGGCTCTGGAAATGGCTGGATATCAGCAAAGTGTGTATGTATATGAAGTCAGAGGTCTTTGAATGGACCATGAGCTGCTTCTGAAAGTCACATGAATACCTTTTTATTATATTATAATCTGACAGCTGTGTTTAGTAACGGCTGGAACAGAAGGCTATCTCAGTTGTCTTTCGTTAGTTATTCTAGACAGCATTTTCACTAACCAAATAATGTCAACTAAAATGACATTTTCATGGGTCCTGCTGTACACAAAGCTGGCTTCCAGCTCACAAGAAGGGACCCTTAAATAGCTATGAATAATGCTCTTCTCATCCTCGCTGTGCAGGAAACAAGGGGAAATGCTTAATTCATAGGAATCAAAAATGCGTTTATGAATTATTTAAGATTTTTGCAAGTCAATGTGATTTCCACATTCTTTCAGAGATATCCATGCACAGGTTGTGCTCCTATAGAAGTCTATGCAGCACAGACATATAATGCAATCAGCAAGGAAGGTTGATACATAATGTTCAAATTCCAATGCCGTTGACAAGAATTAACATTTCTTTATTCTTATTTTTCATCAAGACAAATGCAGAAACCTACATTTAGCAACTAATAACCTGGCCTGAAACTATTTTGAAAAAGGACTATTTATAATACTTGTCAATCCCTATTTGAGGGTACTATTTCTCCTTATGTAAAGTGTAGATGTAGTAGACGTAAGAATAGTAAGCTTAACTTCCTTTTCTTTTTCGAAAGAGCTAATTTGCCAACTTTTTTCCCCAGAGGAGCACTGTCTGGCCTATAAGACTCCTTACATTAGGCGCCCTCCATAAGGAGAAACAGACTCCTCCCTGAATCCTGACGAAGGCCTCTCACCCAGTTAATGGGTCTGTGCCTCAAGATAGGTCATCAATATTTATTAACAACTGTCTGTAGATGAGGCACTAGCTTAGCTATTATCCAAGTTATGCCTCAAGACCTGTTTAAAAGGTCAAGCATTGACTTTTATGATAGCTACCTTACCTTTAGTGGCATCAGAGGTTCAGCTTCCTTTTCTTTTTCGAAAGAGAGCCAATTCAAATATCAATCCCTAGGTTTTGAACACTCCCCGAGATACAGTAGACACAGCTGGACCTTTAAGAACATTTTTCAGGCTTTAATATGTAATATCAAGCCAATATCTAAATAATTTGGGACACAGTTTTTTCCCCATTATTCCCAATTTACTTCTTGAGCAATTTGAAATCTCCATAAATCCTATACGACATAAACAATTTGGGTGTTAAATGCAATGTGTTGATTAAAACAAAATAAGAATCCTTGCGCGAGTCCCTGAAGGATACAACATACATCATGTCTTATCACTTCTGACCAAATATATTCCTGCATTTAGACCATTTATCCTTCCATTGTAACACCAAGTCAGAATTTTGTGAACCTAATGACCCCTTAGAACATCTAGATATAAACCCTTTGAATTTATCATCTGCCATAATCGTATCCGAAACTTCATATTTACATGTTTTAAAAATGAATGTTGGTTTTTAACTATATTAGCTAGGGTCTTACCCACTTTTTCACCCTCTGAAAAGAACTTAATCCCCTGGAAAAATAATGTTGTTTTAGATTTTTCAATGTATATATCTTTACCTCTCTCTTGTTCCTACTCCCATTTTTTCAGCTTTTCTATTGAGGGATCAACCGCACAACTCGCTTTTGCTTCTTCTAACTTGTGTTCTGCTAACCAGTTTTTTTCTCGAATAGTTCACTTTATTAAACAAAATTCCTCTCAAAAAAGCCTTCGTCGCATTCCATACCACTTGTTTATTAGTTGAATTTTGGTTGACATGAAAAAAGACCTTCAGGTCTTCCTTATCTTTTAACCAGTTAGCCAGTGAGAATTCAACTTAAATAGTAAGGGGCCCTGCTTAGTCATAAGCTCAAACTCTATAACAAGAGAACAATGATCTAATAGGGCCATAGGGACATCATTTATTTTTGTTATATTATTTCCCAGCAATTTTCTATTTCCCAGGATCAAATCTATCTGTCACGATGGGGAGTGGGGGAAACTCCCCACCGTACAATGTGGAGCAGGCAGACAAGCAACTAGGCCAGAGGCTGGGATAAGGGAGCAGGTCACCTCCTATTGCTTCCCTAACTCCTACCCATATGAGCGGACCTGGATGGTAGGACGGCTCACACCCAGGAACCTAGGACCCTGTCGCCCTGATAATCCCTCAAAAATAGGGAAAAGGCTGAGGCGACCAGTTCTTCCATTACACAGAATCACAGAAGTCTCAACTGGCCTAGATGCCAGGATCGGCAGGTAAGCACACAAAACAACCACTTACCTGCCGCAGCCACCATGACTGGAATCTGAGCATGAGTACTGGTGCCCACACACCATACAGGACACAGTACAAACAACCACACCCAGGTATCCAGCACACCAGTTACTGCCTGGACTCCCATGCAAACAGGATGCAGGGCGGCCCCAGGCAGAGATGCATATAGATTTGTATTTCCCCCTCCGGGGAACCCTGTTACCCCCTTCTGGAGGTCACACCGATAGAAAAGACAATGTCTAGCAAATATGCCACCAGACATGTAACAACAACCAGGCATAACACCTACCCATACTAACGACACCACACAAAGTAGGGTAGTGAAGGGAAGGAGACACTGGGAAGACAAAGGAGAAACATTGCTAAGACCTTGATGTACCACAAAGTGGCCCTCAAGCACTGGGCAGATGGAATAAGCCGAACATGAGCAAAGTTCCAGCACCAACAAAGGCTGGAGGACAACTAACTCCAGCCTTTAAGCCACAGGTTAAATAAACCAAGGGGCCACACCCAGCCTGGGAGTTAACCCCTACAGAACAAGACAGGGAAGAAACTAAGATAAAAGGGGAAGTGCACAAACATGCAGAGAAACAGACACGTTGTCCCTGGCAACAGAATGCACCTGCCACAGCAAGCAGCAACAAGATCGTGACACTGCCATGACACTATCCTTGACCAAGTTTGATGTGTTTTTGAGTAACAGGAAATATGTAAATAACAAGAGAGGGGTTAATCACTTCTCTTAAAAACTCCTAAAATCAATAGACATACTGCCCATACCCACTGGAGGGCAAGTATGTATCCTCTATATGGCAGCCTTAAAATTATTACGGGGCATGTTTGATAAGGGGAAAACTTTTTCTCACAAAATTTTCCCCTTCTGCGGTTCACTGACCATTTGTAACAAGTTTTTGAGTTGATTTATTCCCTTACCCCTTATTATTTCTTCAATGCAATTTATTACTTTTGGTCAGTTTGAACGTTTACTCGCCAGAAGTTATTTGGTACCAGTGTCGAACTACATCCCATGAAGTACACCAAGGCACCTGGTTTGGTGAGATCATTCAATTTTTTCTCCATTGTGTTCTATGGGCCTTGTATGTCTTTTGTGGTGTAGCGCAACTATTTTTATTATAATAACGAGTAAAAGTTACGTTTTATCTCCCTTTTTCCCTTTAGGGGTTTGCGGTAGCATTTTTTGAGTAACAAGAATAAACTCTTTCTTCCGGATTTAATAAACGCCAAACATCCACCCAGTCAAACTCCGCTATTAAGTTGGCCAGGTTAGTGTTATGGAGAGAAGTCTTACTATTAGTTACGGTAATCTATCTTTAATTGGATCCATCATCGTATTATAATCTCCTACTGCAACCAATACACAATCCTGCCTATCTAGCATATATTTCTGCAAATCATAGAGTACATCGGGGCAGAATATAAATATTTGCTATCACCATCTGTACATCGTTTATACTACACTGTAAAAAGAGATACCTGCCGCCGTTATCTGCCTTACATGCCACAAATTCATAATTAAAGAGGACCTTTTACTAGTCCTGACGTGCCTATTTTAATAGCTACATGCATTCCCCACATGCTAACAATTCTGGAGAATCTATTCTTATGGCTCTATGTTGTACCATTCCTTTATTATTTCTACTAGAAGTTATGAATGAATTGCTATTAGCCTTCAGTAAGGGTACAGAGGGGAGGTAACAAGTTGGGGGGGGGGGGGTGTACCTGCATAGACTGACAATTGCAGCACTGATTGGAGTCAGTCTGTGCAGGTACACCCTCCCCAACTGGTTACCTCCCCTCTGTACCCTTACTGAAGGCTAATAGCAATCCATGCATAACTTCTAGTAGAAATAATAAAGGAATGGTACAACATGGAGCCATAAGAATAGATGCTCCAGAATTGTTATTACATGGGGAATATATGAAGCTATCAAAACAGACATGTCAGGAGAGGTGAAAGGACCTCTAACTTTATTATGCGCTAAAATGGATACTCTTCTCGAATAAGATGTACAGTATAAATCGAATGATAACAACCCTCTATCCATCTTTTTTCCAACCACCTCACAGAAAGAAAAAAAAATAATATGTTCTCTTCTGTGGAGTAATCGTATTTCAAAAACTTAGAAAAGATTGTGAAATATGAAATTCTTTAGATGGTAACCTCATCTGTAAAGAGGTTATCAGGCGGATTATATATAAAAAATTGTCTCAGAGCAGTGTAAAATAATAATTCTTACTGATCGCCTGCTGCCTCCTTGGTCTCCCGTTGGTCTTCACTTCCTGTTCCCTCTGGACATGCACAAAATAACTGCTTTGCCAATCACTGGCAGGGACCAGGGACGCCTAGGAACGTGAAAGAACGTTCCTAGAAAGGTAGTTTATCTAAACTCGGAAAGAGCAGTGAGACTATGGACTCTCTGCCTGAGGAGGTGGTGATGGTGAGTACAATAAAGGAATTCAAGAGGGGCCTGGGTGTATTTCTGGAGTGTAATAATATTACAGGTTATAGCTACTAGAGAGGGGTCGTTGATCCAGGGAGTTATTCTGATTGCCTGATTGGAGTCGGGAAGGAATTTTCCCCCCTAAAATTTGGAAAATTGGCTTCTATCTCACAGTTTTTTGTTTTTTTTGCCTTCCGCTTGATCAACTTGCAGGATAACAGGCCGAACTGGATGGACGAATGTCTTTTTTCAGCCTTATATACTATGTAATGGGGTTGACCCACAATTACATCTTATTCATTTCGTAAAGCCTAAAAAAAATTAAGCATATTTGATGTTGTCATGCTATTAAATAATCCAGTGAAGTTATGACATTTTCTAACACAGTATGGTGCCACCTGGTATGTATACTGAACTGTTGCCAGTCATTCTGCCCACAGCCAAGTCTGTGGGGAATACAGACATTTTTATTAGCTCCTCTGCACTGAGCACAGGGAACAAAGCAAGTAAGGCTTTTTAATAATTAAAAGTGATAGCTGTGCAAGTTGAATGGCTGCAAGAAGAGATCTTGAAAAGCGTGACACATGGATACAGATATAGATTGTATACTGTAATTTTTCATTATACATTGGATAGCCATTATAAAAGTGTAATATCTTTTTAAATAAAAGGCAAGTTTTCTTTAATTTCTTAGTCTGCTCCAAAATGTTTTGTGTATTTTTTTTGTAGGACACACGGATTTAGTCGTCCTGGCTCTCCCTGCACATTAATGATGCCATGGGGTTTTCTACAGCCCCTATGATTTGGATGCAGCAGGTCTGCAGGGAACATAAAGGGGCTTTTAGTGAAAGGGAACTAATTATTTCAGATCCCTGTCTCTGTACAGGATGTACCTCTGTCAGTGACAACCCAATCCTGCTGATGTCACTTTATGCAGGATTGAGCTGTGCCTTTAAACTATTTTAACAGGCATCTGGAAAAGGGACTGGACCACAAGCCCATGAACTTATGTCAAATTCGTGGAAGTGGGTTAAAGGGGGTTTTTGAGGATCAGAATATTGATGGCCTATCCTCAACATAGGCTATTAACATACTTACCAAATTTTCAGGTGGTAAAAGCGGGGCATATAAGCTCTCCGATCCCACCTGGAAACACCCACTTATGATTGGGGTTTATGCCCACTTAACCCATTTTTGGCCTCGAACATGGCAAATTTTCCAGGACTGTTGGCAACTAAACATCAATATCAAATGAGTGGGAGCCCAGCTCCTGGCAGTCCTGATGATTTATCACTTAGAGAAAGTTAATACAAGCCACTTACTAATGTATTGGTATTATCAATTTTGCTTCCATTGCTGGCTGGATTCATTTTTCCATCACATTATACACTGCTCGTTTGCATGGTTACAGACTACCCTGCAATCCATCAGTGCTGGTCGTACTTTCACAATATAGGAAAAAGCACCAACCTATGTGAGCTCCCATGGTCCCAGCCACCAGAGAAGCTGACGCTTTTTCCTAGTGTGCAAGTACGACCACCACTGATGGACTGCAGGGTGGTCTGTAACCATGGAAACGAGCCGTGTATAATGTAATTCCCTGGTGCTCTTAAAGGGTTTTGGTCACCTGAAAAATGTGTATTAAGCTGGCTGACATTAGCGATGTGCTAATGTCAGCTGAACATAACTATATTAGTGACATCTCACTGCCTAAAGCCATTACTGAGAAAAACTAACTTTTATAATATGCTAATTAGCCTCTAGGAGCGGGGGGGGGGGGCATTGCAGCTGCTTCTAGAGGCTCCTTTTGCCCACCTCTTTTCACGCCCTTCTTCTCTTGATTGACAGGGCCAGGGCAGCACTGCTCACCTCCCGCCGGCCGGGTCTGCAGTGTAAATCTCGCGCCGTTCAGTATTCGGCACAGGCGCAGTGAGGGAAGGACGCTCGGCGTCAAAGAGGGAAACTGTGAGGGGTTCATTGTGTGAAAGATCCATTTTTCCTGCATATCTGTACACTTCAATAGTTTTCTCTTACAAAATGGCACAAAAATAATCTAATCTAAATATATAGAAATTTCTAAAATCCCAACTGCATCAAATAATGAAATGATATACAAGACGGGCTCAAGTATACAGAAATGGAACCAACACTTTCTGGGTCAATATTGTGAATGTAATAATGAAAATCTATACCTCAAATCAAAAGAGGGACATTTAAGGAGCAAATTCGACTGTGACGAGGGGACATCCTCTGCGTCTGGAGGAAAGAAGGTTTCTACATAAACATAGAAGAGGATTCTTTATGGTAAGAGCAATGAGACTATGGAACTCTCTGCCTGAGGAGGTGGTGATGGTGAGTTCACTAAGGCTACTTTCACACTAGCGTTCGATCGGATCCGTTCTGAACGGATCCGATCATAATAATGCAGACGGAGGCTCCGTTCAGAACGGATTCGTCTGCATTATTTTTAGCATATAACAGCTACGTGTGAAAATAGCCTCGTATGGATCCGTCCAGACTTTTAATGTAAAGTCAATGGGGGACGGATCCGCCTGAAGATTGAGCCATATTGTGGCATCTTCAAACGGATCCGTCCCCATTGACTTACATTGTAAGTCTGGGCGGATCCGCACGGATCCGCACGCCTCCGCACGGCCAGGCGGACACCCGAACGCTGCAAGCAGCGTTCAGCTGTCCGCCTGGCCGTGCGGAGGCGAGCGGAGCGGAGGCTGAACGCCGCCAGACTGATGCAGTCTGAGCGGATCCGCTCCATTCAGACTGCATCAGGGCTGGACGGCTGCGTTCGGGTCCGCTCGTGAGCTCCTTCAAACGGAGCTCACGAGCGGACCGACGAACGCTAGTGTGAAAGTAGCCTAAAAGAGTTCAAGAGGGGCCTGGATGTATTTCTGGAGTGTAATAATATAACAGGCTATAGCTACTAGAGAGGGGTCGTTGATCCAGGGAGTTATTCTGATTGGAGTCGGGAAATAATTTTTTCCCCTAAAGTGAGGAAAATTGCCTTCTATCTCACAGTTTTTTTTCCCCTTCCTCTGGATTAACTTGCAGGATAACAGGCCGAACCGGATGGACAGATGTCTTTTTTCAGTCTTATAAACTGTTACTATGTTAAATAGGTTCAGAGGGACTTGGGTCAAAAAGAGGGATTGCCCCGGCAAAAAAGGGACACTTTGCAGGTCCGATATTTGCCAGGTAGCGGCTAGATCTCTGCCGGACCCGATTATAGTCAATGGGGTCTGGCGGGAATGGCGGTAGTATCTGGCAATGCCAGATCCAGAGAACTCCGTGCCACAAGTGTGAAACTAGCCTAAGAACAGTAAATAAGACCAGATAACCTTCTTCCCCATTATGCTATACTTCACATTTTTTACCAATAGCATACGTATACGTGCGATAAAAGGTCTCTAATGTGGACGAGACTGCCACACAAACCTAGTACACTGCTCTTGGCTGCATCACATGAGTCACATATAAAACTCCTGTTTCGGGCTCTGGAGAATTTAAGCAAAGAACAAGTGTGTCATCTAACCCCATTACTGTCAAGCACTGTACACAACGCAATGACCTACCACGCTGGCTGTGTCATAAACATTCCCCGAATCAAAGTGGCAAACATCTAATAGATATTCACGGTTACTTAATAGTTGTTTTTTTTGAATTACGTCTGGAAACATTTACAAAATGCAGCAATCTGTAAGCATTCTGCAAGAGACTGCCTGGGGCACAGTAATTAATGAACATATTCTGATAACAGACATGAAATTAGACTGTGTGAGTCATCATTTATTTGCTCAGCTGAATAACATTGGCAATTATTGTTGTAGAACTATTGTATGTGGAACCGAGCAGTAGCGGGCAGAAAGGCAGATGGATGACATCCCAGATAATGTGGCCAAACTAATATTTTCCTAACAGCTACACACCAATAAGTTGACTTGCGGATCATGAAATCACATAAGCTTTTATTGAAATTTATTTTAGTATTCTTTTGCTATTACACAGAAATTTGATGGTTGGAATTTTATTTTGTTTTAATTAAAATTTTGCCAATTCATCCAGGAGAGGATTAGTGAGGTCAGGCACTGATGTTGGATGAGAGGGCCAGGCCCCCAATCTCAGTTCTAGTTCATCCCAAAGGTGTTCAATAGGATTGAGGTCAGAGCTCTGTGCAGCCAGTCAAGGTCTTCTTCTACACCAGGGATGCTCAACCTGCGGCCCTCCAGCTGTTGCAAAAGTACAACTCTCAGCATGCCCTAATAGCTGTAGGTGGCCCAGGCATGCTGGGAGTTGTAGTTTTGCAACAGCTGGAGGACCGCAGGTTGGACATCCCTGTTCTACACTAAACTCACTCAACCACTCTTTTATGAGCCTTGCTTTCTGCACTGGGGGCACAGTCATGCTGGAGCAGAAAAGCACCTTCCACAAACTGTTCCCACAAAGTTGGAGGCATATAGTTGTCCAAAATGTCTTGGTATGCTGAAACACTAAAGGGGTTATCCAACATCTTACAACAGCCCACACATGTGCCGGGCCCCTCAGAGGGAATATACTTTACCCCGCTCCCCTCCTGGCCCCCGCACCGCCACTGCTGCTTCTCCCTGTACACGGATCAAAATATTCCGTGTCGGGGGGCCAAGCAGCCAATGGCAGGCGGGGACGGGAGCTAGCCTCCCTAGCATCGCGTGTGACGCTAAGGAGACTTGTCCTCGTCATCGCCTGCTACCCCCCTCCTGGATGTTTTCATCTGTGTACAGGGAGAGGCAGCAGTGGGACCAGAAGCGGCGCGGGGAGCCGGGTAAATATATTCCCTCTGAGGTGCCCGGCACATGGGAGGGCTGTTGTATGATGTTGGATAACCCGTTTAACATTTCAATTCACTGGAACTAAGGACCTGTGCCAACCCCTCACAATCTACACAATGACATTATCCCTCTTCCAACAATGCAGTCAGGCAGACATTGTTCTCCTGCCATTCACCAAACCCAGACACATCCATCTGCCACATAGAGAAGCGTGATTCCAGAAGTGTCCTTTACATCACTCCATTTGGCATAGTGCTTGGTGATGCAGGGCTTGTATGCAGCTGCTAGGCCATGAAAAGCCAGTTTTTACCCCCCAGTAGAAGAGGGGGTGATCCCAACTGGGCCCCCCCTCTTGTCCTGGGCCCCATAGCAGTTGCATGGTCTGCCGCTATGGTAGTTAGGCCCCTGGTTACATGGTCTGCCACTTCGTGTTGCTGTGGTTTCTAAACCCTTCCACGTTACAATAACACCACTCACAGTTGATGGTAGAATATCTAAGAGGGATTACATTTCACAAACTGACATTACAACAGTGGCATCATATTACAGTATCATATTACATGGGAATGCATTAATTTACACTTTTTTGGGTAACTCTGCATTCCCACTTCAAAGATACACATTATATTTCCATGAAAATTACATAAATTAGTGCAGACAAACACTCTATCTTGTGTGAGCCTTCTGAGACTAGAGAGGACAATGGCAGCATATGTCAAGGATATGAGTAGTTTTGCACATAGAAGTTTTAATATTTAATGGTACGAATAATACAGGGGTCAGATGACTGGTCATATGATATCCTGTAAGTTAAACGGGTTGTCCCATGAAAAGTATTTTACATTTTCAAACCAGTACCTTGATCTAAATACTTTTGTAATTACATGTAATTATAAAAGGTTTGTATAGCCACTGAGGTATTCAATAAAATATCTCTGTATAGCGCCACCTGCTGTTTGTTCTCAGATTTTTCTAACTCCATAACATTGCTGATGTGGATGGCCATGCTCAGTTTCATCCTTCAGCAGCTAACATTTGGATCTTCTTTTAGCAGCTGTGACAGTAAGGCTATATTCACACTAGTGGCAGGATGGATCCGATAGGCTGTTCACCCTGTCGGATCCGTCCCGCCGGACCGCCGCCCCGTCCCCATTGACTATAATGGGGACGGGGGCGGAGCTCCGGCGCAGCACGGCTGTACACGGCGAAAGGCCGCTGGACTAAAGTACTGCATGTCCGACTTTAGTCCAGCGGCCTCTCACCGCGAACTGCCGTGGTGCGCTGGAGCTCTGCCCCCGTCCCCATTATAGTCAATGGGGACGGAGCGGCGGTCCGGCGGCATGGCGAAATAGCGGCAGAACGGATCCAACAGGGTGAACAGCCTGTCGGATCCGTCCTGCCGCTAGTGTAAAAGTACCCTTAGGCTACATACACACCACAGCGCCGTATTTTGTGGATCGGCAAAACACGGATGCCGGCCGCATGCGTCCCCCAATTTGCGGAATGCCTACTATAGACATGCCTATTCTTGTCCACAAAAGAATAGGAAATGTTCTATTTCTTTTTTTTCTTTTTTTTTTTTCGGGGCCACGGAAAGGAGCAACGGATGCGGAAAGCACACCAGAGTCCTGTCCGTATCATTTGCGGCACCATTGAAGTGAATGGGTCGGCATCCGAGCTGCAAAAAATGCGGCTCAGATGCGGAACCAAACAACGGTCGTTTGCATGAGGCCATAAAAGGAGAGAACTGCAAGCAGAAAGGACATGAGCTGCCAACTATTGGAGATCTCTGGATCCATATGAGGTACAGGGCTGGTTCTAGCTTTGTTAGAAAGAGATTGTCATGTACTATGTGATGTTTTATAGACCTTTCACCTGGAAAAACATTGTGAAGTAAGTATCATTACATATACAGCGGCACCCAGGGATCTCACTGCACTTACTATTATCCCTGGGCGCCGCTCCGTTTCTCCCGTTATGTCCTCCGGTATCTTCGCTTACTTGGTTATAGTAGGCGAGACTTGGGGGACTTGGTTATAGTAGGCGGAGTCTGCCCTTGTTCTGCTGGGCGTCTCCTCCTCCTAGGCTGTAGCGCTGGTCAATCGCAGAGCAGAGCTCACAGCCTGGGAGGTTTTTTTTCTCCCAGGCTGTGAGCTCTGCGCTGCGATTGGCCAGCGCTACAGCCTGGGAGGAGGAGACGCCCAGCAAAACAAGGGCAGTCTCCGCCTACTATAACCAAGGTCCCCAAAACATACCGGAGGACATAACGGGAGAATGGAGCGGCTCCAGGGATAATAGTAAGTGCAGTGAGATCCCTGGGTGCCGCTGTATATGTCATGATACTTAGTTCACAATGTTTTTCCAGGTGAAAGGTCCTCTTTAAGGGAACCTGTACGCAGCATGATATCCCAATACACTCCCTGGCTACAAACAACCTTGTCCTTTCACTATAACATGGGACTATACCTGGTGCTCTCCAGATTTTGGTCGACACAGGATATAGCTTGACTGATATTTGTATTGCAATTCTTGCTTTTATGTGCTTTTGTATACCTTGTCAGAGTAAATATATACTTTGTGGAGACCATTGTACAGACTTACACAGTAACTAGAAGCTGCAAGTGAAACCATGCCCATTACGTTAAAAATCACATCATTTACCAATACTTGTATGTCTTCATTTATGGCCTATGCCATTTTTATTTGAGGGCAAAGTTAATTATTCGATCATCTTTTATTTTCACTACATATAGAACACTCTTTCAATGCTTTATTTAAGTAAAAGTCGCTATTTTTGGGAATTATTAGGTATAAAACTAAGGGTATGGCCACATGGCAGTCGTGATGCGGTTAGGAAAAGCATGGGGTCAGTTACTGCACGCATAATCATGCGTTTAGGGTGCGTTTTTTGTCCGCCACTGTTGGTAGCAAAACACCTGTTGTAAAGCAAATGCCGCAAGCAGCTACTCAACTCTATATGTCATGCAATCTGAGCCACAAGCAGTAGGGCAGGTTTTATGTGCGGTCAATCAGGTGCAGTCCTCACAGATTGTAAGGGCCCACCAGAGCGTATAGCTTGGGGGACACATGGGGGCAATGACCCCATATTTAGTGACAAGTTTATTAGGCAATCAGTGTTCTCTACCCCCCTTTGTCCCCCCCTTTTCTTTCCCTTCCCGCTTTATTTTTCAGGTCAAATTTTACCTCAGGATGCTGAATCCAGTTGGAGCTGGTGCTGTTTAATTTAAAGATTCTGGATGGCAACTGGAGCGGATCTGCTGATTGGTTGCTGCCCTGTTGCTGGGAGAGATTTCCAGCTATCTGATTTGTTCCTGGCTACATGGCGGGAAACTTATCCCCTTTATATTGTCAGGTTCGCCGCTACCTCAGGGCAGTCGTCGCGGATCTGGACAGCGCCCGCCCTCCCCCCCCCTTACTTTAATCTTGTGCTATCTGTCGCTGTGCTTTATTAGAGGGGCTGTATCGCTCAGCTGATGCTGAGTGGATCTTGGTCTATATGGATGGTTTGAAAGTGGTATTTATTGTTATGGTTTATGGTTTTAATTATTAATTAATTTATTAAATTATTTATTGGTTTTAATTTTGGTTACCCTTAATAAAGCACTTCGGCCATTTCTATTCCACTAAGAAATTGTGTCATGGTTTTTATTTATCTAAATCACACATGGTTGAAGGGGAGTGGTGTCATTTGCCTCCATGTAAAGTGCCAGGTCTATCTCAGAAACCCATTTTCCGAATGACTTCTATTGGAAAATGAGATGCTGCGGTACCTGACTGCATCATGACCGTGCCATGTGGCCATACCCTAATATTTGTGTCCCCCTAATATCTAGAGCTGGGGTCCTAGGTTCAAATCTGACCAAGGACAACATCTGCATGGAGTTTGTATGGGTCTCCTCCGGGGACTCTGGTTTCCTCTCACACGCCAAAGACATACTGATAGGGAACTTAGATTGTGAGCCTCAATGGGGACAGCTTGATGCTAAGTCTGTAAAGAGTTGCGGAATATAGTAGCGATATATAAGTGAGTAAAATAAAAAGAAATGCATTGAACTACCGTATTTTTCGCCCTATAAGACACACCGGCCCATAAGACGCACTAGGTTTTTGAGGAGGAAGATAAGAAAATATTTTTGGGTTTTGAACTAATGGTGGTCTGTGGATGACACTATTATGGGGGCATCTGTGGATGGCACTGTTATGGGGGATTATTGTGGGGGCATCTGTGGATTGCACTGTTATGGGGGCATCTGTGGATGACACATATATAGCATCTTATCTAATGTGTCATCCACAGGATCCCCCATAACAGTGTCCCTGTGTAGTGAATGGGGGCCGGCGTCTGGTTCTGTAATGGCAGCGGGGCCCGATGCAAATCACTGTATTCTACTACACCGGGCCCCGCTCACAGTAGTATCATCATATCTAACTTGTAGGTAGTGTTAAAGTATTCAAATCATCTGGAATTCCAGCGCTTGTACTACTTAGGCTCCATTAACACGTCCGCAAATGGGTCCGCAATTTTGCGGAACGGGTGCGGACCCATTAATTTTCTATGGGGACGGAATGAATGCGCACAGCACACAGTGTGCTGTCTGCATCCGCATTTGCGAAGCGCGGGTCCCGATCTTCGGGTCCATAGCTCCGCAAAAGATAGAACATGTCCTATTCTTGTCCGCAGCTTGCGGACAAGAATAAGCATTTCTATAGGGGTGCCGGGCAGGTGTGTTGCGGATCCGCAACCACCACGGACGTGTGAATGGAGCCTTACTACTAACTTCTCTCACAGCGTAGCTCACTACGTCATGCACCTGCGCCGCCTGCTTCATTCCTAAAGTGGGCGGAGCATGCGCATGACATAGTGAGCTACGCTGCAAGCGCCCGCCTGGGCCGGCCTCCTGACTGCCAAGAAGTTAGTAGTAAGTAGTACAGCGCTGGATTTAAGATGATTTGAATACTTTAACAATACCCACAAGTTAGATATGACATACTACAGTCAGTGGGGCCCGGTGTAGTAGAATACAGTGACTGCATCGGGCCCCGCTGCTATTACAGAACCAGAATGCCGGCCCCCAGCCGATACACCAGACAGTCGCAGCATTCGCCCCATAAGACACACTGCTATTTCCCCCCCCCAAAAAAAGTGCGTCTTATAGGCGAAAATACGGTAGTTACTGCAGCACTACTTTCACTGAAATGAATGGGAGCAGTGCTGCAGTAACCAGCTCAGTCCACTAGACCAAGGGTCAGCAACCAGCTGTTGTGAAACTACAAACTCCCAACATGCTCCATTCACTTCGATGTGAGTTCTGTGACAGCCAAGCAAGTATGCATGCTGGGATTCTTCGTTTCACCACAGCTGGAGAGCTGAAGGTTGCTGATCCCTGCAATAGACAATGTACATAACTTTGCAGTTCCACCACCAGAACTACTCCCAAACAGGCTGATAAGTGGGGCTGGGGAAAGGGAGGGTATCGGACTACCACTGATCTGAAATTGATGATAAGCAAGAGATACAGCATACGGTGAGTACCCCAGAGTGACTACTTTCTCTCCTTTTATTATCCACTCCTGATTTTGGCTTCCAAAACTGTATGCAAAAACCTGATAGCGTGGTCGTACCCAAAGTCTAGCTGAGGAACAATAAAGACCTACATGTACAAGCTCCTCACAGCTAAGCCCAAGTTCAGAGAATCTTTATCTCTAAGGCTACTTTGACAATTGTGTTTTCCCTTTCCGCTATTTAGCTCCGTCATAGGATCTCAATAGCCGGGGAAAAACGCTTCCGTTTGTCCCCATTCATTGTCAATGGGGACAAAACTGAACTTAATGGCGTGCACCAGAACGCATTCAGTTCCATTTGGTTGCGCCCCCACCACGGACAAATAACGCTGCAAACGGATCAGTCATGACACACAATGTAAGTCAATGGGGACGGATCTCTCTCTGACAATAGAAAACGGATCCGTCCCCCATTGACTTCCAATGGTGTTCATCACGGATCCGTCTTGGCTATTCTAAAGAGAATACAACCGGATCCGTTATTAAAGGATGCAGGCAGTTGTATTATCAGAATGGAAGTGTTTTTGCTGATGCATGATGGATCCAGCAAAAACGCTGGTGTGAAAGTAGCCTAAGGTAACAACTTTGTTACCAGAATACTCCAGAGAGAAGGAGATTAGAAGGTCCACCCATACTTTAAGTTTTTTCTATTGGAAAATGAAATGCTGCGGTATCTAACTGCATCACGACCGTGGCATATGGCCATACCCTAATATTTGTGTCCCTAATATCTAGCGCTGGGGTCCTGGGTTCAAATCTAACCATGGAAAACATCTGCATGGAGTTTGTATGTTTCTCTCCATGTTTGCGTGCGTTTCCTCCCACAACTTCAGGGAGTTCTCCTGGGTAAGAAAGAGTGCACGTTCCTGCCACTCAGCCATAGGGAGAGCCAGAGGAGGAGACTGCCACTGTCAATACTATGACCTCACTCAGGGCCATAATTAACCCAACACCAACAGGTCGCTGCATAAGTAACACACCGTACTAAATAACCCAATCCTTATCACACAGTCTGGTCTACCAGACCTATTAACTAAGGCTACTTCACACCTGCATTCGGTGCGTATCCGTCTTGTATCTGCACAGACGGATCCGCACCGAAATGCACCATATTGTGTCAGTGAAAACGGATCCGTCCCCATTGACTTACATGTAAGTCAGGACAGATCCGTTTGGCTCCACATAGTCAGGCGGTGTCCGCATCCAGAGTGGAATGGAGGTGCAACAGAGCAAACTGATGCATTCCGAAAGGATCCGTATTCATTCAGTAAGCATTGGGGGCTGAACTGAACCGTTTTGGGCCGCATTGTGAGAGCCCTGAAATGCCAGTGTGAAAGTAGCCCTAATACTAATGATGCAGCAGTCCGAATCATTCTTTATTAATTAAAATGTATTACATAAAATACCTAAAGGGAACCTGTCACCAAGTTTTATGGTGTCCTAACTAAGGGCAACATAAATAAGTGACTGATTCTCTTAGCAAAAATGCCGGGTCACTTTCCTTTAATTGACCCAGTCATCTGCCAACATCTTGTATTGAAAAGCTCCAGCTGATAATGATGAGTCCTGAATATTTATGAGCTCCTGACTCTCCCCGCCTACCTGTTTGCTGAATGACAGTTATTTTCCATATGAATCAGCAGCAGGTGGGCAGGGAGTGGCTATAGCTGTTAATTAAATAACGCTGGACTCAATGACATCACGCTGGACTCAAATCAGCTCATTAGCATGCAGCATGTGGCATCTTTGTGTGTATACTATGAGGTAACCATCTGTCACACCAGTAAGTCAATACATCTAAGGCACTTTTTAGTAGTTAATGATGTATATAATTAGTTAGATTATAATCAAATATCCACATGACAGGTTCCCTTTAAATGTGAACATGCAGTACCACATCTCCAACCTATAAAGCCAGAATAATCTTCCATCTGGATGAGATTCAGAGTAGCAATCCTTTAGTCCAAACAGGAGAAGAATGCAAGGATTATATGTGTAGGCCAAAAACATCACAGGGATTAGATAATGTGGGAACTTGGGAATGAGAATTTACAGTATTTATGATAAGGACAAACCTGAGCACACGGCCACCCGTACTGTGGGTATGAGACCTGAGGCTTATTCATTTCAGGTGCCTTAAAAGGAACATTTTATAGAAGCCTTTACAGACGGCTGGTACTGCAACCAAACCGTCAGCGGCAGACCTGACCAAAGACCACGTCTACACAAAAAATTGCAAAGGAAATTGTAACTCTTCAAGTGGTTGTCTCACTTCAGTAAGTGGCATTTATCATGTAGAGAAAGTTAACACAAGGCACTTACTAATGTATTATTATCAATCTTCTTTCTTTGTTGGTTGGATTCATTTTCCATCACATTATACACTGCTCGTTTCCATGGTTACAGACCACCCTGTGATCCATCAGTGGTGGTCGTGCTTGTACAATATAGGAAAAAGCAGTAGCCTATGTGCACTCCCATGTGCCCGGCCACCAGAAAGGCTGATGCTTTTTCATATAGTGTGCAAGCACAACCACCAGTGATGGATTGCAGGGTGGTCTGCAACCATGGAAACGAGCAGTGTATAATGTGATTGAAAAATGAATCCAGACAGCAAAGGAAGCATATGGATAATAACAATACATTAGTAAGTGCCTTGTTTTAACTTTACTACGCAATAAATGCAACTTACTGAAGTGAGACAACCACTTTAAGGGCTCATGCACACGACCGTTGTTTGGGGCCCCATTCGATCCAAATTTTTTGCAGGTCAGATGCGGACGCCATTTACTTCAATGGTACCACAATAGGTTGCTGATAGCAAAAAAAAAAAGTATTTGCCAAGAATCTCACATTTATAAAAATAAGCGTAGCATTAGCACCAGAATATTTTCTATAAACTACGGCATTATTGTACTTTATTGGTGTCTGCAGAGTGCTGTTGCATTGTGTTTTTTTCATGATCTATATGAGACAGTCATGGTGAACAGAATTCCCTGGTGTCTTCTTCTTCAGATGATTCTCTTATCTGAGTCGAAAAGAACTAATGATTAGGACCTCCGAGCTGCATCCCTGAACGCGGAGATGTAGCTGGACGCAGATTAACATCATTCATTCACAAGCCTCAAGGACCTGTCAGGCACCGAGGTCACTTTTAGGTCACTTGTATGTTGTGATGTTGAGAACAGATTTCCTATACATATGGTTATCAGCAAAACCAAGGCTGATTTCAATGGTGCATAACCAGGCCCACAACCTTTTTTCAGATTCAAGGGTTATGGAGTTATATGAATTTGATGGCCTATCCTTAGGAATCGGTGGAATAGCCATCAGCGTCCCAATGCCCTTCAAGAACCACAGCTTGTCGTTTAAAACTGGAAATATACAGCCAATTAAGAATAACTGTACCGTAGTCATCAATCCAATCTGTTTTGTGGGTACACTCATCAACATTACAAACCCTGTAGTCATCCTTCCTCCTCAGTCCGGAGAACAGTCGGCCCATGATGCAGTAGAACGTATACAGATGAAGAAAAGTCAAGTACTTCAACCTCAATAAACGAGGCGTCCATTTTCCTTTCTTCATCAGCATCTTCCCTTTGCCAGCACTTCCACATTATTCTACACCTGCCTGATCAAGTCTGATATAAAATAGGTGCATAGATAGTGCTGTTACATACGTACTGTGGCGCCCCCTACTGTCCTTTTAGATTGCCCTGTCAGAATGTGAACATGTGTCTGAAGCTGGGCGAGAAGCTGCTGCTTTTAGATCCCCGATTCTTATTGTCTGGCCTGTACAACTGCAGGAATCCGGGAGGTGGGACTGAGCATGTGTTGACCACCGTGACTGGATACATTACATGGATGTTCTGAGCAGAGACGATTCCAAATTAAAATGATTCCGCCGCATACAGCGCACACTGGAGATGTAATATCCAAGTGTAATATGTCAGCTTATTGAGGTCTATCATTTCATTGGTTGCAGTTTTTACAGTTGAAAACATTCCAAAGGCAGAAAAATACAAAAGGTATAAAAAATGGTATGAAAAACGCGTGCACTTTTGAGTGCACCTTAACCACTATACCCTAAGGCTACTTGCACACAATGCATATTACACACGGATTTCTGTGCAAAAAAACACAGCGAACCAGCAAAGTGAACGAGAAAAGACAAATGTAATGTACACTAATTCTTCTGCCTTCCGTGTGGAAATTTACAAATCCGCAGCACGTTAATTGTTTGTTCAATTTTTGGTGCAGATTTCACCCTTTTAAATTGAAGGGTGAAATCTGCTGCAAAACCGTATCACATCCGCACTGCTGCAAAAACACACAAAAAATTTGTGGCTTTTCTGTTTAGAAATCTGCACTCGTGTGGCGGTACCCTAAGGTTGCGACCTCACAGTGCGGGTGGCTGCATGGCAACCAATGGCTGCTCAATTTTACCGTAAATCTGTGTGGTCATTGGGTGCCTCACCGTAGGGTTGCACCCTAAAAGTGACCCATTTTGTAATCTACAATCTGTAAATTGATTACAGCGGGGACCAGCTGCGAACCAAGTTTGGAGTCGGAGAACTTCAGATAATCTCCACTACAGGTGTGCATGCTGCATTCATAATTCCTCCAATCAGATACACTGATGTACAGACGCAAGCTTTCCAACAGCAAAAACAGGTAAAAATGTTCCATAAGGCCTCATGCACACGACCGTTGTGTGTTTTGCGGATCCGCAAAACACGGATGGCGCCCGTGTGCGTTCTACAATTTGCGGAATGGCACGGACAGCCTTTAATATAACTGCCTATTCTTGTCTGCAAAGCGCGGACAAGAATAGGACAGGTTATATTTTTTTGAGGACCACGGAATGGAGCAAAGGATGCGGACAGCACATTGAAGTGAATGGGTCCGCATCTGAGCCGTAGTTTTGTGCATGAGGCCTAAGACTGTGACTACCACAGGTGTTACAGGATTACAACACACTCACATTATAATATTGGGTGTCAAAAAGTTACATTGACTTGTTCTATTCATATGGGGTAAGCAATGCATGATACGGACATGTGTGATAGGGGATTAGGTGAAGCCCTCTGAGGACTCATCTAATCGCGAGCTGCTGTATAGATACAATTCCAAAATGTCCTTACATTTCCCTTGTAATTAAATAAAACTACTGCAATAACTAATCTGGAAGTGACATAAAGCAGGACAATAGAATTTTGAACGTTACTTTTGTCAACTTCACAGAAGTCTGAATATTACAGAAAGACAAGAGTTAATACCTCTGCACACGCAATGAATGTGCACCACCACCGCACTGACCTGGCTGTATGCTCTCAGGCAGCATTCAAGTCCACTTCACTCCTCTCAACGTATTAAAACCAGGGAACTTCTGTACGGTAACCTTCAACTTCAATGAAAGAGAAAAAAAGCCTGGTTGTGTGTGAGCATGACCACAGCGCAGCAATTTAATACACCTTATCATGTGGTATGTTGCTATAGCAATCCTGAATCCGGCAGCTCCCGTGCAGCAAATGACAAAGGGTCTCCCCCTCCCCTCCCTCTGCTGCAAGGTAATCTGCCTCTTCCAACAGCACATCACCCTGCGCCCTGCTATGTGCAAGGAGGGCGGCCTCGCAGTTTAGTACGTTTGTCTGTGTAAAGTGTTATACCGGACAACTCACTTATTACCAACGCTACCTCTATGCAATTTAGGGAGTCCTACTCTCACACTTCTGCTTGGTGGATAGAAAGCAAGAGATGTAAACTGAAGCATTGTCCCATGAAATTATCATATTACTAGATGTGGATGCAGCAGAGCAGAGTTTGTCGTTTAGCACAATACAGTTGCGTTTTTAGGTACCTGTACGTAGGTAACAAGTTATCCCCTATCCACTGAAAAGGGGGTGACTTTTCAGATCAACTGCTGGGACCCCCCCATTATTAGACTGAGGGTCCTGTGTCCCGCTGTATGAATGGAGTCATTTTATTTTTTTTAAATCCCACATCTTGTTCAGTAGCAAATTGGCTCAACTGAAGTACGGTATAAGGATACATGCACACGTTCAGGATTCATGTGCGGAGAATCCGCACTGAAACCCGCAGGCAAATCTATGCGGTCAATCCGCATCAATTGCTGCGCATTTGGTGTGGATTTTACTAAGTGAATGAAGAAAATCCAGTCAGGAAAAATAAAATAAACTGACATGCTGCAGATTTAAAAGTCCGCACTGCAGGTGAAAATCTGCGCGGAAAAAAAATCTGCATGGTGTGCATTGAGAATTTCATATTCTCATAGAATACAATGTACATGACCTATGCTGCAGATTTTCCGCACGCAAATCCGCATGGAAATCCGCACGCAATCCTGATAGTGTGTATGGTGCGGATGTGCCGTGGGTGCGGCTGCAGTGGGCCCTAATTAAACGATGAGAATCGCGCCGTTCAGTAGGTCTGCATTGTTAATGGCCACGTGGTATTGGAGGGGGCGACCAATCCAAAGAAGAAATTCCAGCTTCAGATTTTTACATGGATTTTCTGAATTTGTCTATGACGTAATGGTGCATATGCCACGGCACTGCAGCTATGACATCAAGTGGAATCTCTACGGGTAAGGCTACATGCACACAACCGTATGTGTTTTGCAGTCCGCAAAAAAAACGGATGACGTTCCGTATGGCATCCGTTTTTTTTGCGGACTGCAAAACACATACGGTTGTGTGCATGTAGCCTTACCCGTAGAGATTCCACTTGATGTCATAGCTGCAGTGCCGTGGCATATGCACCATTACGTCATAGACAAATTCAGAAAATCCATGTAAAATCTGAAGCTGGAATTCTTCTTTGGATTGGTCGCCCCCTCCAATACCACGTGGCCATTAACAATGCAGACCTACTGAACGGCGCGATTCTCATTCGTTTAATTAGGGCCCACTGCAGCCGCACCCACGGCACATCCGCACCATACACACTATCAGGATTGCGTGCGGATTTTCCATGCGGATTTGCGTGCGGAAAATCTGCAGCATAGGTCATGTACATTGTATTCTATGAGAATATGAAATTCTCAATGCACACCATGCAGATTTTTTTTCCGCGCAGATTTTCACCTGCAGTGCGGACTTTTAAATCTGCAGCATGTCAGTTTATTTTATTTTTCCTGACTGGATTTTCTTCATTCACTTAGTAAAATCCACACCAAATGCGCAGCAATTGATGCGGATTGACCGCATAGATTTGCCTGCGGGTTTCAGTGCGGATTCTCCGCACATGAATCCTGAACGTGTGCATGTATCCTTATACCGTACTTCAGTTGAGCCAATTTGCTACTGAACAAGATGTGGGATTTAAAAAAATAAAATGACTCCATTCATACAGCGGGACACAGGACCCTCAGTCTAATAATGGGTGGGGGTCCCAGCAGTTGATCTGAAAAGTCACCCCCTTTTCAGTGGATAGGGGATAACTTGTTACCTACGTACAGGTACCTAAAAACGCAACTGTATTGTGCTAAACGACAAACTCTGCTCTGCTGCATCCACATCTAGTAATATGATAATTTCATGGGACAATGCTTCAGTTTACATCTCTTGCTTTCTATCCACCAAGCAAAGTGTGAGAGTAGGACTCCCTAAATTGCATAGAGGTAGCGTTGGTAATAAGTGAGTTGTCCGGTATAACACTTTACACAGACAAACGTACTAAACTGCGAGGCCGCCCTCCTTGCACATAGCAGGCGCAGGGTGATGTGCTGTTGGAAGAGGCAGATTACCTTGCAGCAGAGGGAGGGGAGGGGGAGACCCTTTGTCATTTGCTGCACGGGAGCTGCCGGATTCAGGATTGCTATAGCAACATACCACATGATAAGGTGTATTAAATTGCTGCGCTGTGGTCATGCTCACACACAACCAGGCTTTTTTCTTCTTTCATTGAAGTTGAAGGTTACCGTACAGAAGTTCCCTGGTTTTAATACGTTGAGAGGAGTGAAGTGGACTTGAATGCTGCCTGAGAGCATACAGCCAGGTCAGTGCGGTGGTGGTGCACATTCACTTGCGTGTGCAGAGGTATTAACTCTTGTCTTTCTGTAATATTCAGACTTCTGTGAAGTTGACAAAAGTAACGTTCAAAATTCTATTGTCCTGCTTTATGTCACTTCCAGATTAGTTATTGCAGTAGTTTTATTTAATTACAAGGGAAATGTAAGGACATTTTGGAATTGTATCTATACAGCAGCTCGCGATTAGATGAGTCCTCAGAGGGCTTCACCTAATCCCCTATCACACATGTCCGTATCATGCATTGCTTACCCCATATGAATAGAACAAGTCAATGTAACTTTTTGACACCCAATATTATAATGTGAGTGTGTTGTAATCCTGTAACACCTGTGGTAGTCACAGTCTTAGGCCTCATGCACAAAACTACGGCTCAGATGCGGACCCATTCACTTCAATGTGCTGTCCGCATCCTTTGCTCCATTCCGTGGTCCTCAAAAAATATATAACCTGTCCTATTCTTGTCCGCGCTTTGCAGACAAGAATAGCAGTTATATTAAAGGCTGTCCGTGCCATTCCGCAAATTGTAGAACGCACACGGGCGCCATCCGTGTTTTGCGATCCGCAAAACACCCACGGTCGTGTGCATGAGGCCTTATGGAACATTTTTTACCTGTTTTTGCTGTTGGAAAGCTTGCGTCTGTACATCAGTGTATCTGATTGGAGGAATTATGAATGCAGCATGCACACCTGTAGTGGAGATTATCTGAAGTTCTCCGACTCCAAACTTGGTTCGCAGCTGGTCCCCGCTGTAATCAATTTACAGATTGTAGATTACAAAATGGGTCACTTTTAGGGTGCAACCCTACGGTGAGGCACCCAATGACCACAGATTTACGGTAAAATTGAGCAGCCATTGGTTGCCATGCAGCCACCCGCACTGTGAGGTCGCAACCTTAGGGTACCGCCACACGAGTGCAGATTTCTAAACAGAAAAGCCACAAATTTTTTGTGTGTTTTTGCAGCAGTGCGGATGTGATACGGTTTTGCAGCAGATTTCACCCTTCAATTTAAAAGGGTGAAATCTGCACCAAAAATTGAACAAACATTAACGTGCTGCGGATTTGTAAATTTCCACACGGAAGGCAGAAGAATTAGTGTACATTACATTTGTCTTTTCTCGTTCACTTTGCTGGTTCGCTGTGTTTTTTTTGCACAGAAATCCGTGTGTAATATGCATTGTGTGCAAGTAGCCTTAGGTATAGTGGGTTAAGGTGCACTCAAAGTGCACGCGTTTTTCATACCATTTTTTTATACCTTTTGTATTTTTCTGCCTTTGGAATGTTTTCAACTGTAAAAACTGCAACCAATGAAATGATAGACCTCAATAAGCTGACATATTACACTTGGATATTACATATCCAGTGTGCGCTGTATGCGGCGGAACATTTTAATTTGGAATCGTCTCTGCTCAGAACATCCATGTAATGTATCCAGTCACAGTGGTCACACATGCTCAGTCCCACCTCCCGGATTCCTGCAGTTGTACAGGCCAGACAATAAGAATCGGGGATCTAAAAGCAGCAGCTTCTCGCCAGCTTCAGACACATGTTCACATTCTGACAGGGAATCTAAAGACAGTAGGGGGCGCCACAGTACGTATGTAACAGCACTATCTATGCACCTATTTTATATCAGACTTGATCAGGCAGGTGTAGAATAATGTGGAAGTGCTGGCAAAGGGAAGATGCTGATGAAGAAAGGAAAATGGACGCCTCGTTTATTGAGGTTGAAGTACTTGACTTTTCTTCATCTGTATACGTTCTACTGCATCATGGGCCGACTGTTCTCCGGACTGAGGAGGAAGGATGACTACAGGGTTTGTAATGTTGATGAGTGTACCACAAAACAGATTGGATGATGACTACGGTACAGTGTATTCTTAATTGGCTGTATATTTCCAGTTTTAAACGACAAGCTGTGGTTCTTGAAGGGCATTGGGACGCTGACTGGCTATTCCACCGATTCCTAAGGATAGGCCATCAAATTCATATAACTCCATAACCCTTGAATCTGAAAAAAGGTTGTGGGCCTGGTTTATGCACCATGAAATCAGCCTTGGTTTTGCTGATAACCATATGTATAGGAAATCTGTCTCAACATCACAACATACAAGTGACCTAAAAGTGACCTCGGTGCCTGACAGGTCCCTTGAGGCTTGTGAATGAATGATGTTAATCTGCGTCCAGCTACATCTCCGCGTTCAGGGATGCAGCTCGGAGGTCCTAATCATTAGTTCTTTTCGACTCAGATAAGAGAATCATCTGAAGAAGAAGACACCAGGGAATTCTGTCACCATGACTGTCTCCATATAGATCATGAAAAAAACACAATGCAACAGCACTCTGCAGACACCAATAAAGTACAATATGCCGTAGTTATAGAAAATATTCTGGTGCTAATGCTACGCTTATTTTATAATGTGAGATTCTTGGCAAATACTTTTTTTTTTTTGCTATCAGCAACTATTGTGGTACCATTGAAGTAAATGGGTCGCATCTGACCTGCAAAAAATTTGGATCGAATGGGGCCCCAAACAACGGTCGTGTGCATGAGCCCTTAAAGTGGTTGTCTCACTTCAGTAAGTTGCATTTATTGCGTAAGTAAAGTTAAAACAAGGCACTTACTAATGTATTGTTATTATCCATATTGCTTCCTTTGCTGTCTGGATTCATTTTTCAATCACATTATACACTGCTCGTTTCCATGGTTGCAGACCACCCTGCAATCCATCACTGGTGGTTGTGCTTGCACACTATATGAAAAAGCATCAGCCTTTCTGGTGGCCGGGCACATGGGAGTGCACATAGGCTACTGCTTTTTCCTATATTGTACAAGCACGACCACCACTGATGGATCACAGGGTGGTCTGTAACCATGGAAACGAGCAGTGTATAATGTGATGGAAAAATGAATCCAACCAACAAAGAAAGAAGATTGATAATAATACATTAGTAAGTGCCTTGTGTTAACTTTCTCTACATGATAAATGCCACTTACTGAAGTGAGACAACCACTTGAAGAGTTACAATTTCCTTTGCAATTTTTTGTGTAGACGTGGTCTTTGGTCAGGTCTGCCGCTGACGGTTTGGTTGCAGTACCAGCCGTCTGTAAAGGCTTCTATAAAATGTTCCTTTTAAGGCACCTGAAATGAATAAGCCTCAGGTCTCATACCCACAGTACGGGGTGGCCGTGTGCTCAGGTTTGTCCTTATTCATAAATACTGTAAATTCTCATTTCCCAAGTTCCCACATTATCTAATCCATGTGATGTTTTTGGCCTACACATATAATCCTTGCATTCTTCTCCTGTTTGACTAAAGGATTGCTACTCTGAATCTCATCCAGATGGAAGATTATTCTGGCTTTATAGGTTGGAGATGTGGTACTGCATGTTCACATTTAAAGGGAACCTGTCATGTGGATATTTGATTATAATCTAACTAATTATATACAATCATTAACTACTAAAAAGTGCCTTAGATGTATTGACTTACTGGTGTGACAGATGGTTACCTCATAGTATACACACAAAGATGCCACATGCTGCATGCTAATGAGCTGATTTGAGTCCAGCGTGATGTCATTGAGTCCAGCGTTTATTTAATTAACAGCTATAGCCACTCCCCTGCCCACCTGCTGCTGATTCATATGGAAAATAACTGTCATTCAGCAACAGGTAGGCGGGGAGAGTCAGGAGCTCATAATATTCAGGACTCATCATTATCAGCTGGAGCTTTTCAATACAAGATGTTGGCAGATTGACTGGGTCAATTAAAGAAAGTGACCCGGCATTTTGCTAAGAGAATCAGTCACTTATTTATGTTGCCCTTAGTTAGGACACCATAAAACTGGTGACAGGTTCCCTTTAGGTATTTTATGTAATACATTTTAATTAATAAGAATGATTCTGGCTGCTGCATCATTAGTATTAGGCTACTTTCACACTGGCATTTCAGGGCTCTCACAAGCGGCCCAAAACGGTTCAGTTCAGCCCCAATGCTTACTGAATGAATAAGGATCCTTTCGGAATGCATCAGTTTGGCTCTGTTGCACCTCCATTCCACTCTGGAGGCGGACACCGCCTGACTATGTGGAGCCAAACGGATCTGTCCTGACTTACAATGTAAGTCAATGGGGACGGATCCGTTTTCACTGACACAATATGGTGCATTATCGGTGCGGATCCGTCTGTGCAGATACAAGACGGATACGCACCGAATGCAGGTGTGAAAGTAGCCTTAGTTAATAGGTCTGGTAGACCAGACTGTGTGATAAGGATTGGGTTATTTAGTACAGTGTGTTACTTATGCAGCGACCTGTTGGTGTTGGGTTAATTATGGCCCTGAGTGAGGTCATAGTATTGACAGTGGCAGTCTCCTCCTCTGGCTCTCCCTATGGCTGAGTGGCAGGAACGTGCACTCTTTCTTACCCAGGAGAACTCCCTGAAGTTGTGGGAGGAAACGCACGCAAACATGGAGAGAACATACAAACTCCATGCAGATGTTTTCCATGGTTAGATTTGAACCCAGGACCCCAGCGCTAGATATTAGGGACACAAATATTAGGGTATGGCCATATGCCACGGTCGTGATGCAGTTAGATACCGCAGCATTTCATTTTCCAATAGAAAAACTTAAAGTATGGGTGGACCTTCTAATCTCCTTCTCTCTGGAGTATTCTGGTAACAAAGTTGTTACCTTAGGCTACTTTCACACCAGCGTTTTTGCTGGATCCATCATGCATCAGCAAAAACACTTCCATTCTGATAATACAACTGCCTGCATCCTTTAATAACGGATCCGGTTGTATTCTCTTTAGAATAGCCAAGACGGATCCGTGATGAACACCATTGGAAGTCAATGGGGGACGGATCCGTTTTCTATTGTCAGAGAGAGATCCGTCCCCATTGACTTACATTGTGTGTCATGACTGATCCGTTTGCAGCGTTATTTTGTCCGTGGTGGGGGCGCAACCAAATGGAACTGAATGCGTTCTGGTGCACGCCATTAAGTTCAGTTTTGTCCCCATTGACAATGAATGGGGACAAAACGGAAGCGTTTTTCCCCGGCTATTGAGATCCTATGACGGAGCTAAATAGCGGAAAGGGAAAACACAATTGTCAAAGTAGCCTTAGAGATAAAGATTCTCTGAACTTGGGCTTAGCTGTGAGGAGCTTGTACATGTAGGTCTTTATTGTTCCTCAGCTAGACTTTGGGTACGACCACGCTATCAGGTTTTTGCATACAGTTTTGGAAGCCAAAATCAGGAGTGGATAATAAAAGGAGAGAAAGTAGTCACTCTGGGGTACTCACCGTATGCTGTATCTCTTGCTTATCATCAATTTCAGATCAGTGGTAGTCCGATACCCTCCCTTTCCCCAGCCCCACTTATCAGCTGTTTGGGAGTAGTTCTGGTGGTGGAACTGCAAAGTTATGTACATTGTCTATTGCAGGGATCAGCAACCTTCAGCTCTCCAGCTGTGGTGAAACGAAGAATCCCAGCATGCATACTTGCTTGGCTGTTCACAGAACTCACATCGAAGTGAATGGAGCATGTTGGGAGTTGTAGTTTCACAACAGCTGGTTGCTGACCCTTGGTCTAGTGGACTGAGCTGGTTACTGCAGCACTGCTCCCATTCATTTCAGTGAAAGTAGTGCTGCAGTAACTACCGTATTTTTCGCCTTATAAGACGCACTTTTTTTGGGGGGGGGAAATAGCAGTGTGTCTTATGGGGCGAATGCTGCGACTGTCTGGTGTATCGGCTGGGGGCCGGCATCTGGTTCTGTAATAGCAGCGGGGCCCGATGCAGTCACTGTATTCTACTACACCGGGCCCCACTGACTGTAGTATAGTCATATCTAACTTGTGGGTATTGTTAAAGTATTCAAATCATCTTAAATCCAGCGCTGTACTACTTACTACTAACTTCTTGGCAGTCAGGAGGCCGGCCAGGCGGGCGCTTGCAGCGTAGCTCACTATGTCATGCGCATGCTCCGCCCACTTTAGGAATGAAGCAGGCGGCGCAGGTGCATGACGTAGTGAGCTACGCTGTGAGAGAAGTTAGTAGTAAGGCTCCATTCACACGTCCGTGGTGTGTTGCGGATCCGCAACACACCTGCCCGGCACCCCTATAGAAATGCTTATTCTTGTCCGCAAGCTGCGGACAAGAATAGGACATGTTCTATCTTTTGCGGAGCTATGGACCCGAAGATCGGGACCGCGCTTCGCAAATGCGGATGCAGACAGCACACTGTGTGCTGTGCGCATTCATTCCGTCCCCATAGAAAATTAATGGGTCCGCACCCGTTCCGCAAAATTGCGGACCCATTTGCGGACGTGTTAATGGAGCCTAAGTAGTACAAGCGCTGGATTCCAGATGATTTGAATACTTTAACAATACCTACAAGTTAGATATGATGATACTACTGTGAGCGGGGCCCGGTGTAGTAGAATACAGTGATTTGCATCGGGCCCCGCTGCCATTACAGAACCAGACGCCGGCCCCCATTCACTACACAGGGACACTGTTATGGGGGATCTGTGGATGACACATTAGATAAGATGCTATATATGTGTCATCCACAGATGCCCCCATAACAGTGCAATCCACAGATGCCCCCACAATAATCCCCCATAACAGTGCCATCCACAGATGCCCCCATAATAGTGTCATCCACAGACCACCATTAGTTCAAAACCCAAAAATATTTTCTTATCTTCCTCCTCAAAAACCTAGGTGCGTCTTATGGGCCGGTGTGTCTTATAGGGCGAAAAATACGGTAGTTCAATGCATTTCTTTTTATTTTACTCACTTATATATCGCTACTATATTCCGCAACTCTTTACAGACATTAGCATCAAGCTGTCCCCATTGAGGCTCACAATCTAAGTTCCCTATCAGTATGTCTTTGGCGTGTGAGAGGAAACCAGAGTCCCCGGAGGAGACCCATACAAACTCCATGCAGATGTTGTCCTTGGTCAGATTTGAACCTAGGACCCCAGCTCTAGATATTAGGGGGACACAAATATTAGGGTATGGCCACATGGCACGGTCATGATGCAGTCAGGTACCGCAGCATCTCATTTTCCAATAGAAGTCATTCGGAAAATGGGTTTCTGAGATAGACCTGGCACTTTACATGGAGGCAAATGACACCACTCCCCTTCAACCATGTGTGATTTAGATAAATAAAAACCATGACACAATTTCTTAGTGGAATAGAAATGGCCGAAGTGCTTTATTAAGGGTAACCAAAATTAAAACCAATAAATAATTTAATAAATTAATTAATAATTAAAACCATAAACCATAACAATAAATACCACTTTCAAACCATCCATATAGACCAAGATCCACTCAGCATCAGCTGAGCGATACAGCCCCTCTAATAAAGCACAGCGACAGATAGCACAAGATTAAAGTAAGGGGGGGGGGGAGGGCGGGCGCTGTCCAGATCCGCGACGACTGCCCTGAGGTAGCGGCGAACCTGACAATATAAAGGGGATAAGTTTCCCGCCATGTAGCCAGGAACAAATCAGATAGCTGGAAATCTCTCCCAGCAACAGGGCAGCAACCAATCAGCAGATCCGCTCCAGTTGCCATCCAGAATCTTTAAATTAAACAGCACCAGCTCCAACTGGATTCAGCATCCTGAGGTAAAATTTGACCTGAAAAATAAAGCGGGAAGGGAAAGAAAAGGGGGGGACAAAGGGGGGTAGAGAACACTGATTGCCTAATAAACTTGTCACTAAATATGGGGTCATTGCCCCCATGTGTCCCCCAAGCTATACGCTCTGGTGGGCCCTTACAATCTGTGAGGACTGCACCTGATTGACCGCACATAAAACCTGCCCTACTGCTTGTGGCTTCAGATTGCATGACATATAGAGTTGAGTAGCTGCTTGCGGCATTTGCTTTACAACAGGTGTTTGCTACAACAGTGGCGGACAAAAAAACGCACCCTAAACGCATGATTATGCGTGCAGTAACTGACCCCATGCTTTTCCTAACCGCATCACGACTGCCATGTGGCCATACCCTTAGTTTATACCTAATAATTCCCAAAAATAGCGACTTTTACTTAAATAAAGCATTGAAAGAGTGTTCTATATGTAGTGAAAATAAAAGATGATCGAATAATTAACTTTGCCTCTCAAATAAAAATGGCATAGGCCATAAATGAAGACATAACAAGTATTGGTAAATGATGTGATTTTTAACGTAATGGGCATGGTTTCACTTGCAGCTTCTAGTTACTGTGTAAGTCTGTACAATGGTCTCCACAAAGTATATATTTACTCTGACAAGGTATACAAAAGCCACATAAAAGCAAGAATTGCAATACAAATATTCAGTCAAGCTATATCCTGTGTCGACCAAAATCTGGAGAGCACCAGGTATAGTCCCCATGTTATAGTGAAAGGACAAGGTTGTTTGTAGCCAGGGAGTGTATTGGGATATCATGCTGCGTACAGGTTCCCTTTAAAGAGGACCTTTCACCTGGAAAAACATTGTGAACTAAGTATCATGACATATACAGCGGCACCCAGGGATCTCACTGCACTTACTATTATCCCTGGGAGCCGCTCCATTCTCCCGTTATGTCCTCCGGTATGTTTGGGGACTTGGTTATAGTAGGCGGAGACTGCCCTTGTTTTGCTGGGCGTCTCCTCCTCCCAGGCTGTAGCGCTGGCCAATCGCAGCGCAGAGCTCACAGCCTGGGAGAAAAAAACCTCCCAGGCTGTGAGCTCTGCTCTGCGATTGACCAGCGCTACAGCCTAGGAGGAGGAGACGCCCAGCAGAACAAGGGCAGACTCCGCCTACTATAACCAAGTCCCCCAAGTCTCCGCCTACTATAACCAAGTAAGCGAAGATACCGGAGGACATAACGGGAGAACGGAGCGGCGCCCAGGGATAATAGTAAGTGCAGTGAGATCCCTGGGTGCCGCTGTATATGTAATGATACTTACTTCACAATGTTTTTCCAGGTGAAAGGTCTATAAAACATCACATAGTACATGACAATCTCTTTCTAACAAAGCTAGAACCAGCCCTGTACCTCATATGGATCCAGAGATCTCCAATAGTTGGCAGCTCATGTCCTTTCTGCTGCAGTTCTCTCCTTTTATGGCCTCATGCAAACGACCGTTGTTTGGTTCCGCATCTGAGCCGCATTTTTTGCAGCTCGGATGCCGACCCATTCACTTCAATGGTGCCGCAAATGATACGGACAGGACTCTGGTGTGCTTTCCGCATCCGTTGCTCCTTTCCGTGGCCCCGAAAAAAAAAAAAGAAAAAAAAGAAATAGAACATTTCCTATTCTTTTGTGGACAAGAATAGGCATGTCTATAGTAGGCATTCCGCAAATTGGGGGACGCATGCGGCCGGCATCCGTGTTTTGCCGATCCACAAAATACGGCGCTGTGGTGTGTATGTAGCCTAAGGGTACTTTTACACTAGCGGCAGGACGGATCCGACAGGCTGTTCACCCTGTTGGATCCGTTCTGCCGCTATTTCGCCATGCCGCCGGACCGCCGCTCCGTCCCCATTGACTATAATGGGGACGGGGGCAGAGCTCCAGCGCACCACGGCAGTTCGCGGTGAGAGGCCGCTGGACTAAAGTCGGACATGCAGTACTTTTAGTCCAGCGGCCTTTCGCCGTGTACAGCCGTGCTGCGCCGGAGCTCCGCCCCCGTCCCCATTATAGTCAATGGGGACGGGGCGGCGGTCCGGCGGGACGGATCCGACAGGGTGAACAGCCTATCGGATCCATCCTGCCACTAGTGTGAATATAGCCTTACTGTCACAGCTGCTAAAAGAAGATCCAAATGTTAGCTGCTGAAGGATGAAACTGAGCATGGCCATCCACATCAGCAATGTTATGGAGTTAGAAAAATCTGAGAACAAACAGCAGGTGGCGCTATACAGAGATATTTTATTGAATACCTCAGTGGCTATACAAACCTTTTATAATTACATGTAATTACAAAAGTATTTAGATCAAGGTACTGGTTTGAAAATGTAAAATACTTTTCATGGGACAACCCGTTTAACTTACAGGATATCATATGACCAGTCATCTGACCCCTGTATTATTCGTACCATTAAATATTAAAACTTCTATGTGCAAAACTACTCATATCCTTGACATATGCTGCCATTGTCCTCTCTAGTCTCAGAAGGCTCACACAAGATAGAGTGTTTGTCTGCACTAATTTATGTAATTTTCATGGAAATATAATGTGTATCTTTGAAGTGGGAATGCAGAGTTACCCAAAAAAGTGTTAAATTAATGCATTCCCATGTAATATGATACTGTAATATGATGCCACTGTTGTAAATGTCAGTTTGTGAAATGTAATCCCTCTTAGATATTCTACCATCAACTGTGAGTGGTGTTATTGTAACGTGGAAGGGTTTAGAAACCACAGCAACACGAAGTGGCAGACCATGTAACCAGGGGCCTAACTACCATAGCGGCAGACCATGCAACTGCTATGGGGCCCAGGACAAGAGGGGGGGGCCCAGTTGGGATCACCCCCTCTTCTACTGGGGGGTAAAAACTTGGCTTTTCATGGCCTAGCAGCTGCATACAAGCCCTGCATCACCAAGCACTATGCCAAATGGAGTGATGTAAAGGACACTTCTGGAATCACGCTTCTCTATGTGGCAGATGGATGTGTCTGGGTTTGGTGAATGGCAGGAGAACAATGTCTGCCTGACTGCATTGTTGGAAGAGGGATAATGTCATTGTGTAGATTGTGAGGGGTTGGCACAGGTCCTTAGTTCCAGTGAATTGAAATGTTAAACGGGTTATCCAACATCATACAACAGCCCTCCCATGTGCCGGGCACCTCAGAGGGAATATATTTACCCGGCTCCCCGCGCCGCTTCTGGTCCCACTGCTGCCTCTCCCTGTACACAGATGAAAACATCCAGGAGGGGGGTAGCAGGCGATGACGAGGACAAGTCTCCTTAGCGTCACACGCGATGCTAGGGAGGCTAGCTCCCGTCCCCGCCTGCCATTGGCTGCTTGGCCCCCCGACACGGAATATTTTGATCCGTGTACAGGGAGAAGCAGCAGTGGCGGTGCGGGGGCCAGGAGGGGAGCGGGGTAAAGTATATTCCCTCTGAGGGGCCCGGCACATGTGTGGGCTGTTGTAAGATGTTGGATAACCCCTTTAGTGTTTCAGCATACCAAGACATTTTGGACAACTATATGCCTCCAACTTTGTGGGAACAGTTTGTGGAAGGTGCTTTTCTGCTCCAGCATGACTGTGCCCCCAGTGCAGAAAGCAAGGCTCATAAAAGAGTGGTTGAGTGAGTTTAGTGTAGAACAGGGATGTCCAACCTGCGGTCCTCCAGCTGTTGCAAAACTACAACTCCCAGCATGCCTGGGCCACCTACAGCTATTAGGGCATGCTGAGAGTTGTACTTTTGCAACAGCTGGAGGGCCGCAGGTTGAGCATCCCTGGTGTAGAAGAAGACCTTGACTGGCTGCACAGAGCTCTGACCTCAATCCTATTGAACACCTTTGGGATGAACTAGAACTGAGATTGGGGGCCTGGCCCTCTCATCCAACATCAGTGCCTGACCTCACTAATCCTCTCCTGGATGAATTGGCAAAATTTTAATTAAAACAAAATAAAAATTCCAACCATCAAATTTCTGTGTAATAGCAAAAGAATACTAAAATAAATTTCAATAAAAGCTTATGTGATTTCATGATCCGCAAGTCAACTTATTGGTGTGTAGCTGTTAGGAAAATATTAGTTTGGCCACATTATCTGGGATGTCATCCATCTGCCTTTCTGCCCGCTACTGCTCGGTTCCACATACAATAGTTCTACAACAATAATTGCCAATGTTATTCAGCTGAGCAAATAAATGATGACTCACACAGTCTAATTTCATGGCTGTTATCAGAATATGTTCATTAATTACTGTGCCCCAGGCAGTCTCTTGCAGAATGCTTACAGATTGCTGCATTTTGTAAATGTTTCCAGACGTAATTCAAAAAAAACAACTATTAAGTAACCGTGAATATCTATTAGATGTTTGCCACTTTGATTCGGGGAATGTTTATGACACAGCCAGCGTGGTAGGTCATTGCGTTGTGTACAGTGCTTGACAGTAATAGGGTTAGATGACACACTTGTTCTTTGCTTAAATTCTCCAGAGCCCGAAACAGGAGTTTTATATGTGACTCATGTGATGCAGCCAAGAGCAGTGTACTAGGTTTGTGTGGCAGTCTCGTCCACATTAGAGACCTTTTATCGCACGTATACGTATGCTATTGGTAAAAAATGTGAAGTATAGCATAATGGGGAAGAAGGTTATCTGGTCTTATTTACTGTTCTTAGGCTAGTTTCACACTTGTGGCACGGAGTTCTCTGGATCTGGCATTGCCAGATACTACCGCCATTCCCGCCAGACCCCATTGACTATAATCGGGTCCGGCAGAGATCTAGCCGCTACCTGGCAAATATCGGACCTGCAAAGTGTCCCTTTTTTGCCGGGGCAATCCCTCTTTTTGACCCAAGTCCCTCTGAACCTATTTAACATAGTAACAGTTTATAAGACTGAAAAAAGACATCTGTCCATCCGGTTCGGCCTGTTATCCTGCAAGTTAATCCAGAGGAAGGGGAAAAAAAACTGTGAGATAGAAGGCAATTTTCCTCACTTTAGGGGAAAAAATTATTTCCCGACTCCAATCAGAATAACTCCCTGGATCAACGACCCCTCTCTAGTAGCTATAGCCTGTTATATTATTACACTCCAGAAATACATCCAGGCCCCTCTTGAACTCTTTTAGGCTACTTTCACACTAGCGTTCGTCGGTCCGCTCGTGAGCTCCGTTTGAAGGAGCTCACGCGCGGACCCGAACGCAGCCGTCCAGCCCTGATGCAGTCTGAATGGAGCGGATCCGCTCAGACTGCATCAGTCTGGCGGCGTTCAGCCTCCGCTCCGCTCGCCTCCGCACGGACAGGCGGACAGCTGAACGCTGCTTGCAGCGTTCGGGTGTCCGCCTGGCCGTGCGGAGGCGTGCGGATCCGCCCAGACTTACAATGTAAGTCAATGGGGACGGATCCGTTTGAAGATGCCACAATATGGCTCAATCTTCAGGCGGATCCGTCCCCCATTGACTTTACATTAAAAGTCTGGACGGATCCATACGAGGCTATTTTCACACGTAGCTGTTATATGCTAAAAATAATGCAGACGGATCCGTTCTGAACGGAGCCTCCGTCTGCATTATTATGATCGGATCCGTTCAGAACGGATCCGATCGAACGCTAGTGTGAAAGTAGCCTTAGTGAACTCACCATCACCACCTCCTCAGGCAGAGAGTTCCATAGTCTCATTGCTCTTACCATAAAGAATCCTCTTCTATGTTTATGTAGAAACCTTCTTTCCTCCAGACGCAGAGGATGTCCCCTCGTCACAGTCGAATTTGCTCCTTAAATGTCCCTCTTTTGATTTGAGGTATAGATTTTCATTATTACATTCACAATATTGACCCAGAAAGTGTTGGTTCCATTTCTGTATACTTGAGCCCGTCTTGTATATCATTTCATTATTTGATGCAGTTGGGATTTTAGAAATTTCTATATATTTAGATTAGATTATTTTTGTGCCATTTTGTAAGAGAAAACTATTGAAGTGTACAGATATGCAGGAAAAATGGATCTTTCACACAATGAACCCCTCACAGTTTCCCTCTTTGACGCCGAGCGTCCTTCCCTCACTGCGCCTGTGCCGAATACTGAACGGCGCGAGATTTACACTGCAGACCCGGCCGGCGGGAGGTGAGCAGTGCTGCCCTGGCCCTGTCAATCAAGAGAAGAAGGGCGTGAAAAGTGGTGGGCAAAAGGAGCCTCTAGAAGCAGCTGCAATGCCCCCCCCCCCCCCCCGCTCCTAGAGGCTAATTAGCATATTATAAAAGTTAGTTTTTCTCAGTAATGGCTTTAGGCAGTGAGATGTCACTAATATAGTTATGTTCAGCTGACATTAGCACATCGCTAATGTCAGCCAGCTTAATACACATTTTTCAGGTGACCAAAACCCTTTAAGAGCACCAGGGAATTACATTATACACGGCTCGTTTCCATGGTTACAGACCACCCTGCAGTCCATCAGTGGTGGTCGTACTTGCACACTAGGAAAAAGCGTCAGCTTCTCTGGTGGCTGGGACCATGGGAGCACACATAGGTTGGTGCTTTTTCCTATATTGTGAAAGTACGACCAGCACTGATGGATTGCAGGGTAGTCTGTAACCATGCAAACGAGCAGTGTATAATGTGATGGAAAAATGAATCCAGCCAGCAATGGAAGCAAAATTGATAATACCAATACATTAGTAAGTGGCTTGTATTAACTTTCTCTAAGTGATAAATCATCAGGACTGCCAGGAGCTGGGCTCCCACTCATTTGATATTGATGTTTAGTTGCCAACAGTCCTGGAAAATTTGCCATGTTCGAGGCCAAAAATGGGTTAAGTGGGCATAAACCCCAATCATAAGTGGGTGTTTCCAGGTGGGATCGGAGAGCTTATATGCCCCGCTTTTACCACCTGAAAATTTGGTAAGTATGTTAATAGCCTATGTTGAGGATAGGCCATCAATATTCTGATCCTCAAAAACCCCCTTTAACCCACTTCCACGAATTTGACATAAGTTCATGGGCTTGTGGTCCAGTCCCTTTTCCAGATGCCTGTTAAAATAGTTTAAAGGCACAGCTCAATCCTGCATAAAGTGACATCAGCAGGATTGGGTTGTCACTGACAGAGGTACATCCTGTACAGAGACAGGGATCTGAAATAATTAGTTCCCTTTCACTAAAAGCCCCTTTATGTTCCCTGCAGACCTGCTGCATCCAAATCATAGGGGCTGTAGAAAACCCCATGGCATCATTAATGTGCAGGGAGAGCCAGGACGACTAAATCCGTGTGTCCTACAAAAAAAATACACGAAACATTTTGGAGCAGACTAAGAAATTTAAGAAAACTTGCCTTTTATTTAAAAAGATATTACACTTTTATAATGGCTATCCAATGTATAATGAAAAATTACAGTATACAATCTATATCTGTATCCATGTGTCACGCTTTTCAAGATCTCTTCTTGCAGCCATTCAACTTGCACAGCTATCACTTTTAATTATTAAAAAGCCTTACTTGCTTTGTTCCCTGTGCTCAGTGCAGAGGAGCTAATAAAAATGTCTGTATTCCCCACAGACTTGGCTGTGGGCAGAGTGACTGGCAACAGTTCAGTATACATACCAGGTGGCACCATACTGTGTTAGAAAATGTCATAACTTCACTGGATTATTTAATAGCATGACAACATCAAATATGCTTAATTTTTTTTAGGCTTTACGAAATGAATAAGATGTAATTGTGGGTCAACCCCATTACATAGTACATAAGGCTGAAAAAAGACATTCGTCCATCCAGTTCGGCCTGTTATCCTGCAAGTTGATCAAGCGGAAGGCAAAAAAAACAAAAAACTGTGAGATAGAAGCCAATTTTCCAAATTTTAGGGGGGAAAATTCCTTCCCGACTCCAATCAGGCAATCAGAATAACTCCCTGGATCAACGACCCCTCTCTAGTAGCTATAACCTGTAATATTATTACACTCCAGAAATACATCCAGGCCCCTCTTGAATTCCTTTATTGTACTCACCATCACCACCTCCTCAGGCAGAGAGTTCCATAGTCTCACTGCTCTTTCCGAGTTTAGATAAACTACCTTTCTAGGAACATTCTTTCACGTTCCTAGGCGTCCCTGGTCCCTGCCAGTGATTGGCAAAGCAGTTATTTTGTGCATGTCCAGAGGGAACAGGAAGTGAAGACCAACGGGAGACCAAGGAGGCAGCAGGCGATCAGTAAGAATTATTATTTTACACTGCTCTGAGACAATTTTTTATATATAATCCGCCTGATAACCTCTTTACAGATGAGGTTACCATCTAAAGAATTTCATATTTCACAATCTTTTCTAAGTTTTTGAAATACGATTACTCCACAGAAGAGAACATATTATTTTTTTTTCTTTCTGTGAGGTGGTTGGAAAAAAGATGGATAGAGGGTTGTTATCATTCGATTTATACTGTACATCTTATTCGAGAAGAGTATCCATTTTAGCGCATAATAAAGTTAGAGGTCCTTTCACCTCTCCTGACATGTCTGTTTTGATAGCTTCATATATTCCCCATGTAATAACAATTCTGGAGCATCTATTCTTATGGCTCCATGTTGTACCATTCCTATTATTTCTACTAGAAGTTATGCATGGATTGCTATTAGCCTTCAGTAAGGGTACAGAGGGGAGGTAACCAGTTGGGGAGGGTGTACCTGCACAGACTGACTCCAATCAGTGCTGCATTTGTCAGTCTATGCAGGTACACCCCCCCCCCCCAACTTGTTACCTCCCCTCTGTACCCTTACTGAAGGCTAATAGCAATTCATTCATAACTTCTAGTAGAAATAATAAAGGAATGGTACAACATAGAGCCATAAGAATAGATACTCCAGAATTGTTAGCATGTGGGGAATGCATGTAGCTATTAAAATAGGCACGTCAGGACTAGTAAAAGGTCCTCTTTAATTATGAATTTGTGGCATGTAAGGCAGATAACGGCGGCAGGTATCTCTTTTTACAGTGTAGTATAAACGATGTACAGATGGTGATAGCAAATATTTATATTCTGCCCCGATGTACTCTATGATTTGCAGAAATATATGCTAGATAGGCAGGATTGTGTATTGGTTGCAGTAGGAGATTATAATACGATGATGGATCCAATTAAAGATAGATTAACTAATAGTAAGACTTCTCTCCATAACACTAACCTGGCCAACTTAATAGCGGAGTTTGACTGGGTGGATGTTTGGCGTTTATTAAATCCGGAAGAAAGAGTTTATTCTTGTTACTCAAAAAATGCTACCGCAAACCCCTAAAGGGAAAAAGGGAGATAAAACGTAACTTTTACTCGTTATTATAATAAAAATAGTTGCGCTACACCACAAAAGACATACAAGGCCCATAGAACACAATGGAGAAAAAATTGAATGATCTCACCAAACCAGGTGCCTTGGTGTACTTCATGGGATGTAGTTCGACACTGGTACCAAATAACTTCTGGCGAGTAAACGTTCAAACTGACCAAAAGTAATAAATTGCATTGAAGAAATAATAAGGGGTAAGGGAATAAATCAACTCAAAAACTTGTTACAAATGGTCAGTGAACCGCAGAAGGGGAAAATTTTGTGAGAAAAAGTTTTCCCCTTATCAAACATGCCCCGTAATAATTTTAAGGCTGCCATATAGAGGATACATACTTGCCCTCCAGTGGGTATGGGCAGTATGTCTATTGATTTTAGGAGTTTTTAAGAGAAGTGATTAACCCCTCTCTTGTTATTTACATATTTCCTGTTACTCAAAAACACATCAAACTTGGTCAAGGATAGTGTCATGGCAGTGTCACGATCTTGTTGCTGCTTGCTGTGGCAGGTGCATTCTGTTGCCAGGGACAACGTGTCTGTTTCTCTGCATGTTTGTGCACTTCCCCTTTTATCTTAGTTTCCTCCCTGTCTTGTTCTGTAGGGGTTAACTCCCAGGCTGGGTGTGGCCCCTTGGTTTATTTAACCTGTGGCTTAAAGGCTGGAGTTAGTTGTCCTCCAGCCTTTGTTGGTGCTGGAACTTTGCTCATGTTCGGCTTATTCCATCTGCCCAGTGCTTGAGGGCCACTTTGTGGTACATCAAGGTCTTAGCAATGTTTCTCCTTTGTCTTCCCAGTGTCTCCTTCCCTTCACTACCCTACTTTGTGTGGTGTCGTTAGTATGGGTAGGTGTTATGCCTGGTTGTTGTTACATGTCTGGTGGCATATTTGCTAGACATTGTCTTTTCTATCGGTGTGACCTCCAGAAGGGGGTAACAGGGTTCCCCGGAGGGGGAAATACAAATCTATATGCATCTCTGCCTGGGGCCGCCCTGCATCCTGTTTGCATGGGAGTCCAGGCAGTAACTGGTGTGCTGGATACCTGGGTGTGGTTGTTTGTACTGTGTCCTGTATGGTGTGTGGGCACCAGTACTCATGCTCAGATTCCAGTCATGGTGGCTGCGGCAGGTAAGTGGTTGTTTTGTGTGCTTACCTGCCGATCCTGGCATTTAGGCCAGTTGAGACTTCTGTGATTCTGTGTAATGGAAGAACTGGTCGCCTCAGCCTTTTCCCTATTTTTGAGGGATTATCAGGGCGACAGGGTCCTAGGTTCCTGGGTGTGAGCCGTCCTACCATCCAGGTCCGCTCATATGGGTAGGAGTTAGGGAAGCAATAGGAGGTGACCTGCTCCCTTATCCCAGCCTCTGGCCTAGTTGCTTGTCTGCCTGCTCCACATTGTACGGTGGGGAGTTTCCCCCACTCCCCATCGTGACAGATAGATTTGATCCTGGGAAATAGAAAATTGCTGGGAAATAATATAACAAAAATAAATGATGTCCCTGTGGCCCTATTAGATCATTGTTCTCTTGTTATAGAGTTTGAGCTTATGACTAAGCAGGGCCCCTTACTATTTAAGTTGAATTCTCACTGGCTAACTGGTTAAAAGATAAGGAAGACCTGAAGGTCTTTTTTCATGTCAACCAAAATTCAACTAATAAACAAGTGGTATGGAATGCGACGAAGGCTTTTTTGAGAGGAATTTTGTTTAATAAAGTGAACTATTCGAGAAAAAAACTGGTTAGCAGAACACAAGTTAGAAGAAGCAAAAGCGAGTTGTGCGGTTGATCCCTCAATAGAAAAGCTGAAAAAATGGGAGTAGGAACAAGAGAGAGGTAAAGATATATACATTGAAAAATCTAAAACAACATTATTTTTCCAGGGGACTAAGTTCTTTTCAGAGGGTGAAAAAGTGGGTAAGACCCTAGCTAATATAGTTAAAAACCAACATTCATTTTTAAAACATGTAAATATGAAGTTTCGGATACGATTATGGCAGATGATAAATTCAAAGGGTTTATATCTAGATGTTCTAAGGGGTCATTAGGTTCACAAAATTCTGACTTGGTGTTACAATGGAAGGATAAATGGTCTAAATGCAGGAATATATTTGGTCAGAAGTGATAAGACATGATGTATGTTGTATCCTTCAGGGACTCGCGCAAGGATTCTTATTTTGTTTTAATCAACACATTGCATTTAACACCCAAATTGTTTATGTCGTATAGGATTTATGGAGATTTCAAATTGCTCAAGAAGTAAATTGGGAATAATGGGGAAAAAACTGTGTCCCAAATTATTTAGATATTGGCTTGATATTACATATTAAAGCCTGAAAAATGTTCTTAAAGGTCCAGCTGTGTCTACTGTATCTCGGGGAGTGTTCAAAACGTAGGGATTGATATTTGAATTGGCTCTCTTTCGAAAAAGAAAAGGAAGCTGAACCTCTGATGCCACTAAAGGTAAGGTAGCTATCATAAAAGTCAATGCTTGACCTTTTAAACAGGTCTTGAGGCATAACTTGGATAATAGCTAAGCTAGTGCCTCATCTACAGACAGTTGTTAATAAATATTGATGACCTATCTTGAGGCACAGACCCATTAACTGGGTGAGAGGCCTTCGTCAGGATTCAGGGAGGAGTCTGTTTCTCCTTATGGAGGGCGCCTAATGTAAGGAGTCTTATAGGCCAGACAGTGCTCCTCTGGGGAAAAAAGTTGGCAAATTAGCTCTTTCGAAAAAGAAAAGGAAGTTAAGCTTACTATTCTTACGTCTACTACATCTACACTTTACATAAGGAGAAATAGTACCCTCAAATAGGGATTGACAAGTATTATAAATAGTCCTTTTTCAAAATAGTTTCAGGCCAGGTTATTAGTTGCTAAATGTAGGTTTCTGCATTTGTCTTGATGAAAAATAAGAATAAAGAAATGTTAATTCTTGTCAACGGCATTGGAATTTGAACATTATGTATCAACCTTCCTTGCTGATTGCATTATATGTCTGTGCTGCATAGACTTCTATAGGAGCACAACCTGTGCATGGATATCTCTGAAAGAATGTGGAAATCACATTGACTTGCAAAAATCTTAAATAATTCATAAACGCATTTTTGATTCCTATGAATTAAGCATTTTCCCTTGTTTCCTGCACAGCGAGGATGAGAAGAGCATTATTCATAGCTATTTAAGGGTCCCTTCTTGTGAGCTGGAAGCCAGCTTTGTGTACAGCAGGACCCATGAAAATGTCATTTTAGTTGACATTATTTGGTTAGTGAAAATGCTGTCTAGAATAACTAACGAAAGACAACTGAGATAGCCTTCTGTTCCAGCCGTTACTAAACACAGCTGTCAGATTATAATATAATAAAAAGGTATTCATGTGACTTTCAGAAGCAGCTCATGGTCCATTCAAAGACCTCTGACTTCATATACATACACACTTTGCTGATATCCAGCCATTTCCAGAGCCCCTATACATGTTGGTCCTGCTGATGTACTTGTTACTGGATGATTAGGCCTCATGCACACAGCCAAGCTGAGGGTTATCAGGTGCTGGGCATAAGCACATCCATATCTATGGAATACTGAGGAGCATGCGGCAGATTCCATAGCGGATTTACATAGGGGCCCATACACTGAAACGGGCATTATGTTTTGGTCTGTACTGTTCATTGTATGGAGAAACAATATGGCAATTTGCATGAACAGACACGTTTCACACATGAACAGCAGGCTCTGGGCGTGTTGCGGATTTTCAAATCTTTCACAGTACCCTTTCTGCTGTGATTTTCACAGATTTTTTTTTACAGTTCTTTAAAAGGAAAGCACTGGAACAAGAAATGTTCCAATGCTTATATCAGAGTGCTAGAGGGGTGAGAATGGGGATAAGCACTAAGGCATATTGATCTTCAGAAGCGTAACTTATAGCTCCAGGGCCCCAATGCAGAATTGTTAATGGGGCCCTCCAACTATAATGCTTCATTTACTGTGCCATCTCATATGGGGAAGAGAGACCTTGTGGCCTCCTCTGGCTCCTGGGTACAGCTGCGCCCTCTGTAGTTGCACCTCTGTTCTTCTTAGTATATGTGTTACTGTTTCCTATTTATTGCTTTATGTCGTCCTGTAATTTATAATCTCTCTGCTTTTTCTCTAACAGAAATTTAGCGCTGTATACACAGGCTTCCTGGCAAGTCTGTGATACTTTTTTTTTCCCCCCACACAATCAGAGGAGGCAGCTCCACACAGCAGCCAATGAGAGGAGGCAGCTCCACACAGCAGCCAATGAGAGGAGGCAGCTCCACACAGCAGCCAATGAGAGGAGGCAGCTCCACACAGCAGCCAATGAGAGGAGGCAGCTCCACACAGCAGCCAATGAGAGGAGGCAGCTCCACACAGCAGCCAATGAGAGGAGGCAGCTCCACACAGCAGCCAATGAGAGGAGGCAGCTCCACACAGCAGCCAATGAGAGGAGGCAGCCCCACACAGCAGCCAATGAGAGGAGGCAGCTCCACACAGCAGCCAATGAGAGGAGGCAGCTCCACACAGCAGCCAATGAGAGGAGGCAGCTCCACACAGCAGCCAATGAGAGGAGGCAGCTTCACACAGCAGCCAATCAGAGGAGGCAGCTCCACACAGCAGCCAATGAGAGGAGGCAGCTCCACACAGCAGCCAATGAGAGGAGGCAGCTCCACACAGCAGCCAATGAGAGGAGGCAGCTCCACACAGCAGCCAATGAGAGGAGGCAGCTCCACACAGCAGCCAATGAGAGGAGGCAGCTCCACACAGCAGCCAATCAGAGGAGGCAGCTCCACACAGCAGCCAATCAGAGGAGGCAGCTCCACACAGCAGCCAATCGGAGGAGGCAGTTGCAGGAGGGAGTAAGCAGCAGCCTGAACTAATGAGACAATAGATGTGTCGAACTACCTCACGCTCCCTGTAGGCACTGTATCTAAACTGTAGTCACAGAGCACACCTCTGCTCTAATACAGCTGGGCTAAAATGCAGTCAAGCTGGAAAATCTGAGAATTTTTTTTTTTTAGGTAATGATCCCCTGTAGATAGTGACTTAGATATAATTTTTGAGTGCCTTGACTAGACAATTCCTTTAACACTTTACTAAAAATATGAAAATTAAGGTGTGAAACCATTCATTGTTCAAGGGGTCTTCCAGTCTAGCTTTAACTTGGAGTCTGAGACTCTGAAGATCGACAGGCCCAATAACAGCAATAGATGGGTTTGCAGCTGTTGTATCCGGTGTAGGCAGCCCTCTGATATAGCCACAGAGCTGATATTAATATTTATGTACAGGGAAACAAACCTCTGACACGAGCACCCAAAACGCATTATGCATTCAAAGTACTTGGCCTGAACGCACAATAGTGGTTTTCTTCATTTACATAAACAGCTTGTTTAAAAATTCTTCTGGTTTCTCTTAGGCCCCTTGCGGGCGAGCGTGTCCGGATTAGGTCAGTTCAGGAAAAAATGCGCAATTTCGCAGGTAAAGTCATTTAGTTTTGCCTGCTATCGCCTTCGGTTTTCATTGCGTGGGTGCAATGCGATTTAATGCGTTTTGCACTCGCGTGATAAAATACTGAATGTATACAAACAACATCTCTTAGCAACCATGCGTGAAAAACGCATCGCATCCGCACTTGCTTGCAGATGCGATGCGATTTTCACGCAGCTCCATTCACTTCTGTAGGGCCAGCTTTACGTGAAAATCGCAGAATATACAACATGCTGTGATCTTCACACAACGCAAGAGTGAAGCGTGAAAACCAATGCACACGAATGGGTCCATATTTTGCTCGCATCACAGATTGCACCTGCACGGAATACTCGCTTGTGTGAAAGGGGCCTTAGAATTAGGCTACATGCACATGACCGTATGTGTTTTGCAGTCCCAAAAAAAAAAAAAAAATTTTTTGTTGCGGATCCATTGTAATAATGCCTAAAACGGACAAGAACAGGACACATTCCATTTTTATTTTGCGAGGTACGGAATGGACATACTGATGCGGACAGCAAACGGTGTGCCGTCCACATTTTTTGCGGACCTATTGAAATGAATGGGTCTGCATCCTATCCGCAAGAAAAACGGAACGAGCACTGAAACAAACAAAGTTTGTGTGCATGTAGCCTTAGACAGCAGTTTATCTCCATGCAAGCTGCGTAACACACTTCTGTGTGGAAATAAGCTTAAAGGGGTTGTCTGGGATTGTAATATTGATGGCCTATCTTCAGAATATATCCTCAATAATAGGTTGGTGGGGATCCAACTCCAGGCACCCCCACCAATCAGCTGTTTGAAGAAGTCACAGTGCTCTGGTGACAACTCTTCCCAGGCCAGTGATGTCACATTAATTGGACACATGACCTACGGTAGGTGCAGTGAATGGATCTGGCCTGCAGTACCAAACACAGCCACTATAGAATGTATGGTGCTGTGCTTGGTTTGCTGTGAAGAGGCCGCTGTGCTCAATGAAGCACCGTGGCCCCTTCAAACAGCTGATCAGCCGATTTGCTGGGAGTTAGACATATTCAGGGGCATTGATATTGTATTCCCAGACAACCACTTTAGCTCAGGGTTTTTATTTTATTTTAAAGGTCTTATAATTATGTTTTCAGGTCGACCCCCTGATAGAAAAATGTGCATGATACAGATTCATATTTGATCAAAGATCAAATCAGGCTATGGCTATCATGCTACATGTATTTAAAGGGGTTTTCTGAGATTTTAATACTGATGACCTATCCTCAGGATCGGTCACCAGTATCTGATCGGTGGGGATTCTACACCCGGGACCCCCGCTGATCGGCTCTTTGAGAAGGCAGTGGCGCTCGCCGTAGGATAGGTCATCCGATATAAAATCTCTGAAAACCCCTCTAAGATCGTCTTTCTTAGTTTATTTCTCTTTCAGAATGTATTCATATTTTCTTGAATATAATGTTGCTATTTGAATGTGTGTCTTCAGCTGTCGTAGTGACCTGAATATAATATACAGGGCTGCGGCTTGTTCATATCCCCCGCAGTCTCCCTCTACTGTCTGTCGGCAGAAAATAGCAGTACAGCTTTGTAAATTCAGCTGATGGCTTCTAGGGGTAAAGGAAGGGAATTGCAAATTAAGAAAATAAACCTGTGCTTTCAAGATAGAATGTGCTCATTCTGTACAATAATATATTGGCGGCAAAATCAGAGAACAGTAGTTTAAGGTGAATATATATATATTATTTTTTTTCCCCAATCACCTTGTTCAATGTTTGTCTGTATCAGTCTTAGATTAAAAGGATTGTGTCGTTTGTACACGTAGTACTTAGGTGGTCCGTGAATTATCGACATAGGCTCTGAAAAAGTAGACAAATTTATTGCAGCGAGGAAAGGGTAATTAAGTTTGGCGGTCTCTAAAAACATTTTTTCTTTTTCCTTTAGGCTCAGTCAGACTTACGGTATCTTGTATGCTAGCGGTACGCACTTTGGTTAATATTAATAGGTACATACTTGCAAAGCACTAGGATTAGTAGTAAGCCTCTGCAGCAAATCAGAATGCATGAACCATAATTCCTTCAAGAATTTCGGCTATATTTGAAAAGAAAACGTCTAATCACAGTACCTCAAGCGTACCAAATTCTCAGCTGAGAAATTATAATGTCGCTTTCCAAAATGGCAGTGCATGATGAAGTCAGAAAGCTGCTCTGTTGCCTGGTTTATTGAGCTTTTGTTTTTGCGATGTACTACAGGGTACTTAATGTGTGTTGTAATAATTAGCTGCCCTTTTTTGTGCTCTAATAAATACCATATTTCTGGCCAAGAAGCAAGTTTATGTGTAGGTAATCCTTCCTGCTATTTCAGCTAATAATTTAGTCTTCTAATTAGAAATATACTAGCGCAAATTTACTAATCCAGTTAAATATTTAGGACAGTGTAAATTTACACTAGACAATCTAAAGATGTGCCAGAATCTAGATGAGAAATTTGGTGCATCTTTAGACACTTTTGTCTAAATGCACCTCACTTATATCATTTTATATATTTTTTTAAAGTAAAAGTCGTAAAACATAAAAACTATATAAATAAGTGTCTCCATAATTTTTACCGCGCAGTGAACAGTGTGAAAACAATAAAAATAATTGCTGTTATTATTTACAGTCATTCCCCAAAAATTTGTTATACAGTACATTAGATGTACCACAAAATTATGCCATAAAAACATGTCCTTGTGCAGCTATGTCAATGGAAAAATAAAAAAGGTGAATATAAAAAAATCACTGGGGGAGATATATCCAAGCCTTAACAAATCGGGCACATCTCTGCCCTGAACCAGAACAGAAACTGAAGTCTACGCCAGCTACAGCCTGGCGTAGACTTCAGCTATAACTTCCGACACTGTCTGGCGAAAGTAATAGTAAATGTGGCAGGGCGAAGCCATACCCCCTGAGAAGTTCAAAAAGTCACAAATTACTGTGCACAAATGCCATATGCCATAATGTGCGACTTTTTTACGCCACAACTGTGGCGTATAGGGCTTGATAAATGTCCCTGACTCTATCCTTATGGTTCAATCTCTTTTTATTAAGACCGTTTTGAAATACAATAGCAAGGTAATATAGGCACAAAAACATTGTGTCTCTATCGGTAAAGCTTGACATAATGCAGTATCATAGGCAAATGTAGCTACATAATACGGTGGAATACCAAGAACAGATGTAATAGAGACAGTAATGTAATGTAACTTAGGTAGAAACCCAGTGTAAGGCACTATAATTTTTATTAAAAAGTGCAAAGGGTGAGGTATATAGAAATGATAAGACAGGCAAAAAAGAACACAGACTCGCAGACTTACATAGGAGACTGGACAGATACAAGGGGTTAGGGTGGGCAATAATTTGTACCTTATCAGAGATACTGACCATCTAGGTGACCTGTGAAGGAACAACGCCATTGTTCAGCCAATCCGAGAATTGCAAGGTCATGCAGAACTGAAGCCAAGGCTCCCAAGCCCGTGCAAAGGCAGACACCAGATCGTGATCTTCAGCCCCAAACTCTTTCATGTGAAGACTCTCAGTTGATCTCCATCTGCTGGGAATTATTTGCCTCATGGCCAAAACAAAGAGTCTGCTGGATCCGACCCATAAAAAAACTGATAATAAGGCTACTGTAGGTGAGGGAGGTATATTAGACCGGTAAAGGGAATTATATAAGGTGAAAACATCTTGCCACAAAAGAACCCCCCCCCCCCGGGCAATCCCACCAGACGTGAAGCATTGTGCCAACCATCGCCGAACAACGCCAGCAGGTATCGGGTACAGAAGGATAAGACTGATGGAGCTTTACCAGTGTCCTATACCACCGAGGCAGTATCTTGAAGTTGAGTTCCTGCAGTCTACACCAGTGGTCCCCAACCGGGCGGGGTGGCGGCGGGGGTGGGGTTTCTGGGCGGGGCTTAGGCGGTGGGCGGGGAGGACTGATTCACACTCATAACAAAACACAAGGTGCATATTAAAATATATAACACTATATAACGACTATATAAACTGACTATGGTCTCTGCTGCACTGGTCTCTGCTGCACTGTACCGTATTTTTCGCCCTATAAGATGCACCTGGGTTTTAGAGGAGAACAATAAGAAAAAATATTTTTCATTACACCTCAGGTCAGACCAGCAATCAGACCTCAGATCAGACCCACAATGGCTCAGGTCAACCCCCAAACCTTTAGCCATCTATCAGCCCCTAATGTCAGCCATAAACCCCCCTAATGTCAGCCATATGCCTGCCCCTCATGTCAGCCATATGCCTGCCCCTCATGTCAGCCATATGCCTGCCCCTCATGTCAGCCATATGCCAGCCCCTCAGGCCTGCCCCTCATGTCAGCCATATGCCTGCCCCTCAGGCCTGCCCCTCATGCCTGCCCTTCATGCCAGCCAGATGCCTGCCCCTCATGCCAGCCCCTCATGCCTGCCCCTCATGCCTGCCCTTCATGCCAGCCATATGCCTGCCCCTCATGTCAGCCCCTCATGCCTGCCCCTCATGTCAGCCCCTCACGCCTGCCATATGTCCCCCAGGTCAGCCATCAGCCCCTAGTGCAAATAAAATAAAATAAAACACTTATCTCTCCTGCTCCTGGTCACCATCGCGATCCTCTTCATTCTGCTGTCGGCAGAGAGACCTCACTCTGTGCGCAGCCCTGCACAGCTGATAGCCGAGCCGTGGACCAGGAAGTGGTGAGTACAGATCCTTCACCGCTTCCTGGTCCTTCTGTACCATAATGGAAGCGCTTCATTAGTACAGCGTTAAAGACTCCCCTGATCGCCACGGCCCGGTAAACCATCTTCCAGGGCCCGGTCCTGGGCCACGGCCCGGCGGTTGGGGACCGCTGGTCTACACGACACTGATGATTTATGAGTAAATAATACAGATCTACTCCATTGTTCCACTGTAAGGCTACTTTCACACTAGCGTTTCTATTTTCCGGTATTAAGATCCGTCATAGGGTCTCAATACCGGAAAAAAACACTTCAGTTTTGTCCCCTTTCATTGTCAATGGGGCCATGAGTGTCCTATTCGGTCTACTGGTGCTTGAGGTCGTTTTGAAGATTTCTGAGGCTTAGGCGCCTATGTATGCCAGCTATCGCGCCGTGGATTGAAGTGGACTGAGCGTGGCCTTGGCCATTCAGGGAGTTCCAATAATGGTAGATCAAAGACTTCCATTCGTTTTGGTAAATCAGCTAGAGATTTAAAAATTGCTGTTTTCCCATCTTTCTTGGCAATTAGGTGAAAGGGGTATCCCCATCTGTAGATAATGGCGCTGTCCCTGAGAGTTTTCAGGAAAGGTTTTAGGGCTTTACGTAACAAGTGTGCCTCGCAAGGTCCAGCAAGATGAGGAGTTCTTTGTTTTTGAAAAGGGTTGCCTCTGGGATTCTAGCAGCTCTGAGAATGGCTTCCTTGTCCTTTGTAGAAATAAATTCTGCATATAATGTCACGAGGGCAGGAAAGGTCTCCTGTTTTTGGGCCTAGAGCTCTGTGGATTCGATCAATATCTATGGGCTGACCAGGATCTCTATTCAGCAATTTGCCAAAATATTTGTGTGCCCAAGTCTCTAAGTCTGGTGGAGAAACTGATTCAGGGATCCCCCTGATGTGGAGATTGTTTCTCCGATTCCTATTTTCAATGTCATCCAGGTGGGTTAGTATATCCTGGATCTGTGCAGTATGGTCATTTATGACTTTATGATGTGAGTCTAGTACTGCAAGTACTTGTAGCTCCTCTATCTCCTCTACCCTCGCCATTTTAGTCTTTTAAATCTGACGACCTCAATGACCTGGGTGTCATGGTGGGGGAGCCTCCTTGCTGGGGCGAGGAGCCGGAGGATGCTGCCGCATATCTGGAAAGGGAGGGAGAGGAGGTGGTTCATGTGTCTAGGACTCGCTGCCGCTGCATAGGAGCCCAGAGATCCGGTGGTCTTAGTGTCCTGGTGTGTAGAAAGTCCACTTGTCGGGGAATTTGAGTTCTGGGTGTGTGCAGGCAAGGCTGCCCCACATGCTGCCTCCGTCATATTGGTAGACACGCTACCCTTGGGCTGGCTGGATGAGCCGAAAAAGTAGGAAATACCTCCAGAATCTCGATCCATGGGTGTTGAAGAGGGTCTCTTCCTTCGACCCAAATAGCAGCCAAGAGTGCCCTATATGCAGTAAGTAAGCCGGAGATATTCAGGAACCAGAGATTCGTGCTGCTCACTCTGCCATTGGCAAGCTCTGCCCCCTTTCCCCGACTGTGTCTTTAAAGGCGTTGTCCAGCTTCTACAAAATGTTACCTATTCCCCCAGACAGTGCTGAACATAGCATAAAAATACACTTTTCTGCCTCCTGCTGCTCCTTTCCAGCGATGAGGGTCCGGTCCTGCTCCTGCTGGTTTCCAGTGAGTAAACTTCTGGATGGGTCACATGATGTGCCGCAGAGGTGATGTGTTCCCAAGTGACACATGAACCTCCGGGAAAATTGTTGTAGAAGCTGGACAACCCCTTTAATTTGCACAGTAAGCTGTATGTGAAAGAGGTATTCTTTGATCACCTATACCGTGGATAGCTGATAACTGTTAAACCGGTGGAGGTCCAACTGCTGGGACTTCACTAATTGCTATACTGAGAATACTCGCCTGCTTCTGTACTCTCATAGAGTAGTATTAAGTGGATAGGTGATAAATGTTAACTCCTAGAATAGACATTTAATGAGGCCAAGTGAAAAGAACCATGGAGACAACGTGTCCCAAATTAGTTTCCTACTATTTAAAAATGTTTCCTGTCTCCTTGTAAAGAAGACCGCACATGTTCTTAGCTATCTAGAAACTGTGTCTAGAAGATATTGTATTTATTATGTAATACATAAGTGATGGTGAACTATATTGAGATATCTAAACCTATCTGTATAAAAGTGAGCTACAGTGTTTTTGCTATTAATATCTACGAAATGGGAAGAATGGGGATCCCCCAACCAGCACCAATGTACAGCGCTGTACATGTGCTTAGCTAACTGGGCACTCGCTCTCCACTAGGATGTGTTGCCTACCTCGTCTGGTGGAACATGGGTCAGTGAAGCCACCTCGGTATTACAAATTGGTTTGGGAAATATTCCATACATTGTATTTTTTTTACATTTTTTAATGCCTTGGTTTTTCCAGAATGAAAGTCCATGGCATTTTCACAACAGTTGGGATTTTTAAACTAGTCTGCTTTCAATCAGTTGCGGTCAGATTCATGGTGGAGACAGGAGACAGCTTGTGGAGCCTCCGTCTTAATAAAGCTATGAAAATTCAAATTTGAGTGATGGTAACCCATCTCATGACCACAGGGCTCAATGGAGCTCCGATCTTTGCTGCTCTTTGCATTGTCCTTGCACTGAGGACTGCCTTAAATAACATTGTAAAGGCTATTTCAATTAATTTATCTCTCTGTGTAGCAAAATCGTGGCCCCACAGGACAAAGTGGTCAAAAATAGATGGTCTTTGACTCTACAGAAACGCAATTTTGTTATGGAAAGCTGGACCACCTTGTTCCTTCCATGGCAGTTAAGCATCTCCTTCTAATGTGAGAGACCTGCCAAAGAGTTTCACATCTCGACCTCGGAGACCCTTTTGAGCTTTTCAAGTTAGAGGGGTTGTCCCAGAATGCCAGTTTGTCACCTACCCACAGCTTCGTGTCCCCCTGAATGAATCTGTGGTTGAGCATGCACACTACTACTCCATTAAGACTGCCACAGATGGCCAAGTGCTATACTAAGTTGTCATTGTGGAACAGTCCCTTAAAGCTGGATGTGTACTTGAAAACTGAAGCTTCGTGTTATGCAACATATTGTCTTTGTGGTATAATTGTGAATGTGCTGTTACAGTAACCCTCTCGAACTGTGATGCTAATAATATGACGTTTGTAGATAATTGCTCAATTTATCATAATTGGTACCATTACTTAGTTCCATACATATTAGTTTTTTGACGTATACTGAATTGCCAAATCTTTTTAGTTGTCTAATAAATTTAGAAAACTGCTATGTAGAGACCTTTTCTTATGGAAATGTGTGGAATCTTTAGAAGTGTAATATCATGCAATACATATCTTCCCTGTTCTGTCTCATCTACTTGTGCCTCATACTGATATTGTTTCTTTACAGAATGATTGAAGACTGTGGGAAAAGGGGGAATAACATGGCAGACAGAAGGCAGCTGTTTGCAGAAATGCGTGAGTAGCATCTTTAATGTTGACATTTTTGTAGGTATGTTTTTACTAGAATGACTGACACAAAGGAGTATTTCACAACAGGATAGGTTATAAATTAGTTGATTGAGAGAACAAGGGACCCTGGTCCTTCACCCACCCCCACCCTAATAGCAGGATGACTAGCATGGCAGGATTACTGACTATTTCAGCCTCAAATCCACTGGATAGGTTATAAATTAGTTGATTGAGAGAACAAGGGACCCTGGTCCTTCACCCACCCCCACCCTAATAGCAGGATGACTAGCATGGCAGGATTACTGACTATTTCAGCCTCAAATCCACTGGATAGGTTATAAATTAGTTAATTGAGAAAACAAGGGTCGCTGGGCCTTCACCCACCCCCCAGCCACATGGCAGGATGAGTATGAGTGGAGCAGAAGTCAATCATGTCGGCTGCTGCTGCATTCAAAATCTATGGTGCTGCTAAATGCAAGTACTCCAGTTTGATGATAAATCGCCCTACAACAGAAGTGTCCTGAATAAAACGTGCAATATTATCTCTAACGTCCCATTCCACAAGAAATACTTTCTGAACTGGATTTTCCTATGGTTCGTCATACTTAAAGAGTAACTAAACTTTCATTCAACTTAAAAAAAAAAAAAATATTCTAAATGCCCTAAAAATAATTTTTCTAAAATACTTTATTAACAGATTTTTCCTTTTTATTAAAGAATTTGACACCCAAAGCCCTGATTTCTACTGTGCTTTAAATTCACTATATTCGCACATCACTGATTTCTCAGCAGTGTACAGAGTATGGATTCCTTGCACTGTAGTAGTGGGGGCCACAGCGAATGGTGTACAAGTAGGCGCACACAAAGCTGCATCCTGAGCTTGGCTGAATGCTGGCATAGCACATCGGTAGCCTATAATGATGTGCTGTGCCAGGATTAGCTAGGCGGAGCTGCGCTCAGATAAAGCTGCTCTCGCCTCAAGCCTAGTCATAATCATGGAAACGAGCATGCATAATGTGATGGAAAAATGAATCCAAACAGCAAAGAAAGCAATATGGATAATCACAATACATTAGTAAGTGCCTTGTATTGACTTTCTCTACATAATAAATGCTATTTGCTGAAGTGAGACCACATTTAATAGGGCCAGGCGGCAACGCTGTAGCTGCCGGCAGGGCCGAAATACAGAGAGGTCTGGCAGGCTGCTCCCAGGTAGCCTTCCAGATGTACAAGCGCTAGTGTGAAATTAGCCTTATACAATAAGTAGGCTTTATATAATATGGACTTAGTCCGGTAGCTGGAAACACACTAGCTTCAGGCTCAAGGAAACAATCCTTTAGAATGTGTTTTAATTTTTTTTAACTAGACAAACCTCTTAAGATACGGTACAGTACAATAACAGTCAAACCGTATTTCTCTCTAGATGTCTGTGAAACTAAAAGCCGTAACCAGTGGACCATCTGGGACTTGGGACTACTGAATTAATAGTCCAATTGTCGGTCAGGTTATCGGGGACGAGCGATCATACAAACGCTCATTCCTGATAAGCTGTCCATCTAACGATGCCGCAGATCACCCGATGAACCAGCGAAATGCTTATTTATCGGGTGAAAAATTCCATCATGGGGACACCTTAATGAATCTGTATGGCAGTAGCCATCACTCGTCCTCATACTGTGGAGGTGAATGCTGCGTGTAAATGAACGAGCAGGCAATTGTCAGGAAGGAACTGTTCCTTCCCGATAATACATACTGCAACCAGACAGCTTTAGCCTGGGGCTACGCCACTACCTGTGCAATGTGCTGTCTGGTTTCAGAGTGTGGCACATAAGTACTTCTGATTCTGTGCAAACTGAACTCTGTGGCTCAAAAGGTATTTTCACATATTGCAGTTTTGTGGCTTTTTTGCAGCGATTTTGTGTAACTGCAGTGGACTTCTTGTACCGCAATTCTGCACAGTTATACCCAAAAAAAAGGGATAAAACCCACATGTCAAATGACCCTTATACATTTAATGAATGTCATGTAAATTGTTCTCATTCAGTGTCAGTAAGCAGAGATATTGTTTATTATTGAGGAATAAAACCTAGAAAGAAAACTTTAGAGGGGTTGTCCAGGATTTTGATGCTGATGGCCAGTCCTCAGGATAGGCCACAATAACAGATAGGCAGAGGTCTGACATCCTGCATTCCTGCTGATCAGCTTTTGGAACGTAGCTCTGGTGCCGGAAGATGGCGCTAAAACTACACATTGTGTAGAGCAGTGTTTCCCAACCAGTGTGCCTCCAGCTGTTGCAAAACTACAACTCCCAGCATGCCTGGACAGCCTTTGGCTGTGCGGGCATGCTGGGAGTTGTAGTTTTGCAACAGCTGGAGGCACACTGGTTGGGAAACACTGGTGTAGAGGACAGAGCTGGTAGTTGCAGTTAACAGCTCAGTCCACTGCACATAGATGGAGTTGTGTAGTTCCTGCGCAAACTTTTGGCGCCAGGGCTACAAGGTAACAACTGATTGGCAGGGGGTGTGCTATGTCAGACTCCTGCTGATCTAATATTGATGGTCTATCCTGAGGACTGGCCATCACTGTCAAAATTTTAGACAACACCTTCAAAGGGATTGTCTCACTTCAGCAAACGGCATTTATTATGTAGAGACAGTTAATACAAGGCAAAAATGTGGGGGGTTCAGCCCGCACAACCCTGTATGCAGGTGCACATTGCTATGGCGAAATAACGGATACAAACGCAAAAACACAAATGCAATCGCACTCTGCAACCAGCACTCTGCCCTGCCTCTATGCTGGATGTTGAATGGGGCATTGGTGTACATTTTGGCCAAAGCGTAATAAGCCACTCACCATGTCAAGGTCGCCTCCATGAGTGGTCCCTAACACTAGTTCCTACCTGGTTGCAGAGTGCGATTGCATTTGTGTTTTTGCGTTTGTATCTGTATTTCGCCATTGCAATGTGCACCTGCATACAGGGTTGTGCTGGCTGAACCCCCACATTTTTTTCTTTGTAGTATATATTGGAGGCGTGGCGATCTCCAAGCAGCCATGCACACCTGACCAGTTAGTCTGCCCTGGAGGCTGGTTTTAAAGTCAGTATAAAACTGAGTCTGCTTTCATAGCGCCTACCAGTAGCCATTTGGCTCCAGAAGTATATAGTGGGCTCAGGATGCATGTTGGTACTTGCATCCCTGGATCCGATGAAAGCTGTAATGGCACCGGACGGGGTTAAAAGCAGACTGTGCCTGGCGTGCATGCTGTACCTGCACTCCCTGGACTTTGTGTGGCTGTCATGGCCCATAACAGGTAGGAACTAGTGTTAGGGACCACTCATGGAGGCGACCTTGACGTGGTGAGTGGCTTATTACGCTTTGGCCAAAATGTACACTAATGCCTCATTCAACATCCAGCATAAAGGCAGGGCAGAGTGCTGGTTGCAGAGTGCAATTGCATTTGTGTTTTTGAGTTA